>NC_137293.1:12072694-13315265 GCF_907165135.1 Oikopleura dioica | reverse complement strand
TACTGATCGTAACCGCGTTCGATATTCAGTAAATGGGTTCTTTTAACTCTGCTTCGCAGTAAATCTCGCTGCTTCTTCGTCAAATAAGGCATAACCAGAGCAAGATATGATGGAAACTCGACCAGGCGTTCGAGTTGGCTTCGAAAATCGCTTCGAAATTGATATTCTCGATGATAAGGGTTTGCAAAAGAAGGAGATACTGAAACGTATGGATTGCTGGTTTGCTGAGGTTTTTGCGGCCTTGTGTACTGTGCTAGAGTCGTTGTTATTGTCGGTCGAATAGTTGAAGGCTTCATATTCGCAAGAATTTCCAAGTAGGGAAAGAAGGACTTGATATCATCGAAATTCAGAACTTCTAAAGCATTACCCAGTCTTATCAAAGTAAACGTATCATCAACGATTTGCAGTCGCTCTGCGTATTCCAGGAACTGATCTTTCACTCCGAGTAAATAATTTTTCTCATGGGTACCAGCCACTCTCGCATATTGATACACAAGACTAAGAGCTCCGGACGACCTGATTCCACTTGATGAAGCGCGTTCGATAACTTGTGTCACCGATTTAAGTTTGTCTAAAAATATTTTTTTAGAAATAATCGTAGTATCAAACCTCTAAGAGACGAGTTGAAAAGCATCTGACAGACAATCGCCTCAAGAACGTTTTCCTTGAGTTCAGAATCCATTTGCTTATCCTCAAACAATACAAGACTGTCAGCATTTACAAGCGGTTTTGATTTGGGAAGTCTCGACAGGTATTGGTAAGAAGCTGCAACTTCGAAATCTGGCAGGTCATTTTGGAGATTCAAAGATGTTGAGGCATTCTTTGAAAACTCAGAAATTTTGAACTTTCGATCTATAGAAGGCGTCGAGTAAAGACTGTGAATTGCTGATCTTTGAGAGTTACTATCGAGCTGCGAAAAGGTCCTCCAAGCGCCGTATTTGCAAAATACATCGTCGGATATCTAGTAACGGGGTTTCCAAATGATCACTTCAATATAACAATCTCAAAAGTTTCATAGTTGAAACCCTCCACATAAGAACAATGCCCAGTTTCATGAACAAATTTCAACGCATTTTGCAAGCTTTCGATGTTCACTGCTAACTTGGATCTAACTAGCCTGCTTCTGGTGCATCCCAGCCGATTCATTCAAGATCATCTGAACAAAAACACTCAACTGCTGTGAAGTCTTTGTTTTTCATCAAGAGGTTTTTTCACACAATAATTTATTGCTACATAAAAAGTGAGAATGTGGCTCTTCACTGAAGAGAAACTAAGGAGTGAGGAATGAGATGCGGGACTACTCATCGTCCTCCTTCCAGCCTCTGCTCGACGACCTGCATCACTTTCTTTTCATATTCTCGTCTATTTTCCTGGAAGAGTTGAGCGGCTTGGGAATTGGCGGGTGAGTTGGGGTTCGGTTCATCGAGAAGTGATTGAATGGATGTCTAAAAGGCAAATTTACACTTGTTTGAACAGAAATGAAAGTGAACGAATACGGAGTTATATATGCTTCATTACTACTCATGCACAACCAACCAAGATAGAAGACACATCATATGTGGGCGACCAGCGGTTTTGCAGGATATCAAGGCATATGGACCCATCCGCGTAAACATTCGGATGGAACATTTTAGAGGTAAATCTCACGACGGGCGGTTTATTTGGATACTCCTCTACAATTTGATTTCAGATAGAGCCAAGTTTGAAAGTGTACCTGTAAATTCTATGGTTAGTTTGAACGTCCCGTCCTCAAACGGTGTATCTGCCGGGCCAAATATTACAGCGTTCCAGAGGAGAATATTGTTGTCTGTTGGGGCTCCGGAAACACCAGCTGGGGGGTCTTCCTGGAGTCTTTTAAAATCCCGCATAAGACGTCGCCGAGCAGCAGTAGACATCCTTAACCCAACCCTGAAAAATTTCATCAACGAAACATCAGCTTTCCGAATAATGCATCATTTTTATGCTTCAAAACTATTTGAATCTGAACTTGTAGAAACACACACATGTAAAAGCAATTTCACGAGAGGAACACATTTCTTAAAAAGATACAGAAATGGGCGCGCTTAATAAATAATTGTTTCACTCTCCCAATAAAAAGTTTATTTTGGTCCGAGCATATCGGTTGGGACAACCCAAGCGTCAAATTGTTCGTCCGTGATGCCGTTTTCTTTGGCAGACTCTCGGAGCGTGGTTCCCTTCTTATGCGCATTCTTGGCGATGGCGGCGGCCTTATCGTATCCGACGTGGAGGTTCAAAGCTGAAAAGCGGTTGAAAAGGGGTTGCTTGGAAATGTTATCACCGGTTACGAGCATAAGAGACTCATTGAGAAGCTGATCGATTCGGGCTTCGTTGGCGGTGATGCCGACAACGCAGTTATCAACAAAGGCGTTGCAGGCAGTGCCGATGAGGTTGGCAGATCGGAGAACGTTGGAAACCATGACTGGCTATTGATTGAGTTTTATGAATGGGTTGATAAGATAAAAAACTTACCTTGTAGACGTTGAGCTCAAAGTGACCGTTCATACCGCCAGCGGTGACAGCCATATTATTACCCATGACCTGCGTACAGACCATAGTGATAGCTTCAACCTGAGTTGGGTTGACCTTGCCGGGCATAATGGAGGATCCGGGCTCGTTTTCGGGAAGATTGAGCTCGCCAAGACCACATCGTGGTCCAGAAGCGAGGCGCATATCATTGGCAATCTTGTGGATGGAGCAGGCGACAACGTTGAGAGCGCCGGAAACCTCAACCATGGCGTCGTGGTTGGCGAGAGCTTCGAACTTGTTGGGAGCGGAGACAAATGGAAGACCGGTGTAGTTGGAAAGCTCCTCACAGCAAGCCTCTGCGAAACCAATTCGAGTGTTGAGACCAGTTCCGACAGCGGTGCCACCGATGGCAAGTTCGTAGACTCGTGGGAGGGTGGCTTCAACACGGGCGATTCCGTTATCGAGCTGCTGAACGTATCCAGAGAATTCCTGTCCGAGAGTCAATGGAGTAGCGTCCATCATATGAGTTCGGCCAATTTTGACAATGTGCTCAAAAGCTTTCTGCTTCTCGTAGAGGGCCTCTCGGAGCTTCTTGAGGCCCGGGAGGAGAACGTTGTTGATTTCGAGAGCGGTGGCGACGTGCATAGCCGTAGGATAGGTGCAGTTCGAGGACTGGGACTTGTTGACGTGATCGTTGGGGTGGACGGGGGACTTGGTGCCGACTTCGCCGCCGAGGATGAGATTGGCGCGGTTGGAAATGACCTCGTTGGTGTTCATGTTCGACTGGGTGCCCGAGCCAGTCTGGAAGATGACAAGAGGAAAGTGACCCTCGTCGTAAAGCTTGCCAGAAATGACCTCATCGGCGGCCTCTTTGATCGCGTTGGCGAGCTTGGCATCGAGTCCAAACTTCTGGTTTGCTTCGGCGCAGGCCTTCTTGAGGTAACCGAAAGCCTTGTGGAGCGGTTACAATTAGAATAATTTAATTATCAATTACTTGGATGATCTGTCGGGGCATCTTATCGGCCTCGCCGCCAATGGGGAAGTTTTTCATCGATCGCGCGGTCTGGCAGCCATAGAGCTTGTCGTTTGGCACCTGCATCTCACCCATGGTGTCGGTCTCGATTCGGAAGCCAGACGCCTAGAATTCATTTTAAAACGGTCAATCTATCACAATGGTAATAGAACTGAATATAAATCTTTATTCTGACCGGAATCATTTTCTATCGGTGCTCTTTTCTCGATATTGTGATGTCTACTAGGTGTGGCTCGGCTAGTTATGATCATTTCACTTATTTTACGATTATATAAAAATATCTGAAGGGAACCATAATATTCCTGCGCTTTATAACTAATTGAAATTAATTCTAATGAAAAAGAGTAACAACTAAAGTGATTCTTTTAAAGTGCCCCATGTTAATTTTCAGTAAAATATGGGTTTCATAAAAAAGATAAAGAACTTGTGTCTCGAGCACCACCCACTGACCAGAAGGGAAAAGCGGGCTTGTATCGTGATCTCATTTATAAAAATTCAACACAACTTACGAATCGAGATGGAATTTTTGGTCGAACGACTCGGGACAAAACGAACTGACGCATGCTAAACCGTACGAATTCAATAACGACAATAATTATTAAAAAATATATAGATTATTTATTGAATAGAAAAATAGAATAGAATATGAAAGTTCAGTTTTGCTGTTTATCAGGCTGCAGAGTCTGCAGATCTCCAAGGTTCTTCCAGTTGACCAAAATGCGAACGTTCTTTTTGTTCTTGGTAGCTAGTGACAGTTGACGGCGGTACTCTAGTAGATGCTCGTTTCCAACTACAGTGCCGACTGCTACACGCGTCGATCTTTCACGATTCCTAAATTGTTGGTTCATAAATCTTGCGAATCAAGAATAATACAATCATATCGGCAACATTATTGCTTTATTAAGAGAGGCAATTAAAGGAGGTAAGATGAGGAATTAAAAAAGGTTCGGCCTCATTGACCCCAGCCAGGGCAATATTATCGATCTTATTTTGGCATAAAGCTATTCATTGAGTTTGCTTTTGAATATGAACCGTCTGTAGGAATTCCTCCAATCGATAGAAAAATATATTTCTGAACAGGCCGCTGTCGATAGTAGCCATCGATTCTCAATGCTTAATCAAAACGTATAGCGCGAATAAGAAAAAGAAGGATGCGCAGATGGCACGACTTTTATTTTTGAAAAATAATTTACAGTCACTCGCGGATGAAATACCTTTTAATAGCTTTATGAAATTCTATCCAAGTACGCCCTATCTACAAATTCTTTGATAAGCTAAAAATTAAAAACTGCGTAATTTCTGTAGGGGAAATTCCTTCGCAGTGAATTCGGCCTCGAGTGACTGTAATTTTTAATTTTAAAAGGGATAAAGTATCAACGTCTCAAAAAAGAAATTCACCGGCCGCTTCCTCAAATTTCAGAGTTAGATTATCCTCCCGGCCGCCTTTAATTAGGATCAATTTTAAATCACTGAACCCTAAATGATCGACGCCGTGTATTTCGTCGTTGAACGATAAGAAGGGCAAAAGGTTTGTTCGGTTACTTACTTTGCTTCCTCACAATTATGGTAGGCTTTTTGGATGAGTTCCGTCGCTTGAGGGTGCTTTTTGTACGCGTTGTAAAGTAGTGACATTTGCGAAAGTGCATCCACGGAGCATTGCCCGCCCTAAAATCAATCAGGAATACAACTTTTCTTTGCTCATCCAAATGAGCTCAGTAAGACCACCTCGAAAGTTACAAAACCGGGTATTTTAAGCAAGATTATTTGTAGACATATCATTTTTAGGTGGTGTTACTGTGATGGCCCGAATGATCAAGTTGAATTCGTTTTCGAGATTTCGAATAACGAATTTCGAAATTTCTTCAAAACTCAACTCAACTCTCGAACGAAATGAGAAAATCTGGAGCAATTTCAAATTTTGTTCAACCAAATGATAATTATGGGGATTTCCGTCAGCTGATTCATTTTTTTCTAAGTCGAGTAATTATTTAACAATTTATTAAAATATTTGCCGTCCCGGAATCATCGCTTTTGAGTCAATATTTAGCACTTCTAGCTGCGTAAACAAATTTTCTTCTAGTTCCGTTTTTTGACTGGAAAATCTTTCCAATCGTCATTATAATCGACGCGCGAAGAAGACCATTATTTATCCAAATTAGCTTTTTCATTCTTCGAATGCGTCATGAAATGTTTCATTTTAGCGGCTGCGGGAAACAAATACACACCCCTCGAGCGCGGATTTTCTCTTTTGAATTTCCCGGGCGTCGATTGGTCAGCCTCGGCCTTGGGCAGAAATTAGAACTGGCTCAAGCTCTTGATGCTTTCGGAAACTGTAAATTACAGTCTCACTCAAGCTGAACCACTTCTAGGATTTCTGTTCAGTGCCGGCTTCATTCAATATTTCTATTAATAATCTGAATAATCGCATTACTCATTGATGGTTTCTCTAGACTTCCTCTCTCGAACTGTTACAGCCAATCAGCTGCTTGGCTAGTTCGCTGTTTATTTCTTCACGTGGTGATTACTTTTCAAAATATTCACTGGAAAAATAAAACAAGAAAAAGGCTGCTGCTGTCTCTGACGCGCTGAGAGAGTAGTGTGGCGAGTGACGGGCGCCTTTCTGCTCTGCGTCGCGAAATCGAGCAAAGGGAGAAAGTGCGTGGGCGGAGGCGTCGACCAAATCAACCAAAGGAGACCAAAATTGAAAAAAGAAACGAAGAAAAAGACGACATCGCGACACGGCCTGCCAAGGAGGCACTCGACACCACGCTCTTCTGGCACAGTCAGTCACGTACCAATCCCGCTGAATAAGAATGATCTTTCCCTTGCCCGCTGGGCAGTGCCTCTGCGTAAAAATGATGGTTTTACGATGACTCACCTGATTTTAAATTTTAAATTATTAAAATAAAAGAAAATTATCATTGCGAGCTGTGTGCCAACCTGTGCACAAAATCTGAGTCAGAGTCCTGGAAACGATTATTAAAAAGACGCGCCGCGGCTTTCCTTCGGGCTCAAGCGAAGCCGCGAAGAAATTTCGCAAAGAAACGAAAAATGATCATCTTGGCAATTCTTGGGAATTTACAGAAAAAGAATATTATAGAAATATATTTTAAATGAACGAAATGACCCTTCAGAAAATGTATAATTCATCATCAAAATGTCACGAAAGACAGCAAGAATGGCCCATGAGAGGGAGGCTCACCCATCAGCTGGCGGATTTGATTGACCTGCATAAGCAATTTAGAATTTCCCCAAGGAGCAAGCTTGGGCAAATTAAATTTGTTGCAATTTGAAAGCGCGCCTGAGCAAGCTCAATCAATCTGCCAAGCGAATTTAATTTATGAATATTCCACTTTGATTGCATTTTGCAGAAGCGGATTCGACGGGATGGCAAACTCGAAGCGGAATTATACGAAAAATTGAAAATATCGTGGTCAAAAATATCGACTTTAAAAAATTGATCAGCTGACGGAAGTGAAGGAGACCCACTTACGGTGACCTACCTCGGATTCAACTTTATCGACCGCCTTTTTGAGTATCGCTTCGGCCGATTCCAATATTTCATCTCCAAATCCAGCTCCTTTCGCTCGGATCAGGTCGGACAGTACAGCCGTGATCTTTTGAATCAACTCATCTAAATGACCATTTGAATAAATTTGAAATCTAATTGAATTGATTCTTACCATTCTGTATAATAAGGGCGTTTTCGAGGCCGCGTTCAAGAATTTGACGTGATTTTTGGTACATTTTTGCTTGGAATAACTTGTGTCCGTAGTGGTAATTGGCAGTTGAGATTGTTTTTCATATTTGCTAGTGTCCGCGGCGAGCACTGACTTTTCGAGTAGCTACAATAATACCGGTAGATAATGACGGAGCTTAGCGCGCAAAAGGTCACCTGTAGTTGGCTCTCGATTGAGCTGTCCTTTTCGGCGACGAGTCTGAGCACGCGAGAAAGGTGAAACGACGATGTTTGATTCCACGTGTCGCCCTGTGCTGTCTTCCATGTTCCCCGTCCGTGCGACAGGCTCACCGCTTTTTCAAGGTGGCTCCGAGACGCGTCGATTTCACCGCGAGACTCACAGGCCAAACCACACCGCTCGCTTGCTTCGCAAAGGCTTTTACCAGAATCCACAGTTACTGAAAACGATTGTGAAAGTGTCTACTCTTTAGAATTGAAATCAAGGAAGAGAATCAAGGCTGTCACTTACTCTCAGACGCAATGGCGAGTGCCCTATCGAAGAAGTGATGAGAAAGCCAGGTGAGCTTCCGCTCGCTGAAGTAGAGCGCCAATTCGGAAATATTTGAGTAGACTTTGACTTGCTCGCTTCTTCCGCTCGGCCTCTTCGGCCGCAGTGAGCTTCTCCTTGAATGTGTCCAAGTATTCTTTATTTTCGTGAACGACGGGGGCGAGCGACATCAGCGTTCCAGGCCCAGCTGCGATTATTTCTAGCTTACGCTTCTCGATCAGATTGAACATTTCAGAATATGCTTTGTGATAGCCATTTCTAGTTAAAAATAGTAGAATCAACGAGGAGTGTTAAAAAGTTACCTTAGCATTTCTATACATGTGTTGTGATAATAGTCGTTTCGCTTATAACAAGTGCTTGAATGTGATAATGTTTCTTGGTTAACTAAATTCACGCTAGAATAAACCTCGAAAACCAAAGTTACCTGAAGAGAGTTTGCCTTGAAGTTGCAGAATAGTACCCGAGGGCGGACCCGGGGCCAACGATTTCAATTTGAACTCTGTTGGCATTTTTATACGCTCATTCTCAAACTAAAAACAAATTGCTGACTTCGAATTGATGGGATTTTGTTCTAGAAAATATTTGCTACAGAAGGTATTTCTTGTAATATTCAGGAGTTTTGAAGTCGCGCTCAGCCCAGAAAGGGAGCGGTGTTTCGAAGCTCCAGTTCGGGCCAGAGTATTTTTGAGCGTGAAGATAGAGGATCAGGTCGTGTTGATTGGGATCAGCAGGAGTGTTCCTGCATTTATCACTAGAACGCGCATGATTTAGGAAATCAGTCCACAACTTACCAGAGCGGATCCTTTTCAAAAGCCATCTGAGGCGTGTCACTTTCCTCGGCAATCTTAAAACCTTTTGGTCCCCAATATCTTCTGTGATATCTTCTCTTTGTTGTCGTTCCAAAATCGTTCTTTCCCAAACAGAGGATCATTGTAAACCGGGTCGTTGATGATCGGGAAGCCCAAATACTGAGTATGAACGCGAATTTGATGTGTTCTACCAGTCTTTGGCATTGCACGAACAAGACTTTCGTTGCTATCTTCGAAAAATTCAACAAGCTCGAAGTTTGTCAAAGCAGTCTTTACTTTTTTCTCGTCATCGCCATCCTTTGCTACTCTGTAAATACCCTTCTTCGCAGAGATTTCAAACAAGCTCTCTTCGCACGTTGCCTTTTCAGGAAACTTCCCAACGACTCTCAGCAGATACTGTTTTTGAACAACTCTGTCAGATATTTCTTTGCTTACGCGCTTTGCCACTTCTTTCGTTTTGGCAAAAATAACGAGCCCAGAAGTGAGTCTATCTAGTCTGTGAATGACGTGGTAGTTCACTTTATATTCTCGGGCAATTAAGAAGATCAGTGAGTTGTGTCGGTACTGTGCTACAGGATGAATTGGGACGCTTGATGGTTTTTTCACGACGTAGAACTCGTCAGTATCGGCGATGACTGTTGGCAATTCGATTCTAATTGGAGGCTCGTGGCGATGGTCCTTCGTTGAAATCATATCCCCGTCTTTGATGATCCTTTCTTTGAGCTCCGAAGCGTTGATCTTTTCCATGTTTAAAAGCATGTAGCCTCGCTCTGCCGTTTCATTTAACTTTTCAGGCGTTGAAATATGAAGACTGAACTCTTTCATCATCATATCAAAAACAGACATGCCAAGCCATCTCTTCAGCGCGAACTTATGATGAGTGAAGAAATAAGGTCTAACTCTACGAAGACCTTTCTCTTCGTCAATTATATAGTCGGTCTCTGCGAATGTATCGTCAAGCTTTTCCGGAGATAGCGGCGACTGTTTCTTCATTAAATTGACCATTTTGAGCTTTTTATTTTTCCTTGTCGTCAAATTTTCTGCCATAACTGAAGCAACTGCTTCTTTAGTGTCTAATTTAAGCAGTTTAACTGCAGGTGCATCTTTACAAACTTGCATTCTGAAGGGATCATTCTTGCTCAAAATAATTGTAGAAAGAAGGAATGGTAAATTCTGGCTATTGCATGTTGGCAGGTAAAATATTGCACATGTTTAGTCTCAATTGATCCACAATTTTTCGATATCATTATTTTGACAGTTTTTGATAGTTTCATCAACAAAACTTTGAAGCTGAGGTGTCAGTTCATCTGCTGTTCCAGATGCGTCGATCACCTTCCAAATCTAATGCACTCATTTCAATCAGCTCAGTTTTATACGACTTACATCACTGTGTTCTTCTTTCAACCGAGAATATAGGCTTCTAACTTTTCGCTGAAACTCCACTTTTTCATATCTTTCTTCTCCAAAGCCACCTCTGCTTTTTGCAGTTTCTTCGTCAACGTCAAGCTGAAGAACAAGATCTGGTTTTGGAAGTCCTCGGTCGGGATTTTTGCACCACTCGAGATCAAGCCCCTTTGCAGCGGTAAAAGCGACACCAGAAAATGCGTATCTGTCGACCAAAACTGATGTCCCGTTGTTCAGGTAGTTCAAAATGCTCTCTGAACGTGCATTAAATTTTCCAACTAATTTCGCCCGAGATTCACTAATTAGATTTCTAATTTTTCTTAAATTTTTATGCAAAATCTCTAGATAAACTGTTGTTATCAGGGCATCAGAACTAAAAATAATCAGTTTTCGAACTTACTCAAGTCCGATCGCCGTATATTTAAGGTAAGAAAGGATTAAATACCAGATAAATAAATCAAAAAAATTTTTTTCAGAAAAAAGTTTTTGAAGAAAAAACCGAGACGATTTCTCAGATCAGCCTCCTAAAAAGGTGGGACGAATGATGAGAAAACCTATCTAGGAGAGCACGAGGAAATGGAGCTAAAACGAAAAACCTGCATTTTCTATCAAAAAAACTGCAAATACACTTTTACAATTAGAATCTCCGAAAAATATATATTTTCATTATAATGAACGAAATTTCACTATATTTTTGTCCTACTTTTTTTCCTTTTTCACGCAGGTAGACTTACGAGCATGTTCCCATCGGTTTGCGGAGAAAAGCAAGTGAATAGCTTGGTCCGAAAGGTTGTTAGAGCTCGTCAGGTACCCGTTAATGGTCTGTCCGATTTCGCTTGTCCTCTAGAACTCTTATTAACCCAATGCATCAAAGGAAGTAGCTCACCTCAGGAAAACGTGTCAGATACACTTTTTCACCTTTATTAAGCATTTGATTGAAAATACGCTTGATTTGCGTCGACTTGCCCGATCTATCGACCCCTTCAAAGATTATCAACGCCCCTCGAGCCATTCTGATACACAAAAGAATTATTAAAAAATGAACACAAAGAGTCGAGTATTCTGTCAAATAATCTATTAGTAAGCGTTACTGACAATAAATAAGGAGGGAGATTTCAAAGTGTGTATCTGACAGAAATTAATTTGAATGCACTTAGGCGGACCAGATGTTGAGGTTGTGGAAGAACAACACTCGGCCGGCCCAGAAGGTGACCATGCCGGTGAGGGTAAAGACGACGCAGAGGTTCAAGTCTCGGACTAAAAGTTTGGTGGGTTATAAATCTTGATTTGGTAATACTTACGGAATCCCTCCTCTCCGAAAAGGCCGACGAGGATGGAGGTCTCTGCCTTTCGCTGGTTGAAGGTGATGTCGTAGTAAAAGTAGATGGCTGGGATGTAAGCCGTGGCCATAAGAACCAAACCTGAATAGAATTAGCAGTGAAAAGGAAGTTCAATATTACCGAGTGGTCGGAAGTAGGCGGGGTGAGCGGAGAAGAGCGCCACTGGCTTTCGGGCGTGAGCATGACCGCCAGTCTCGAGGGAAGAGACGAGGGTTCGTCGGGAGAGGACTCGGGTGGGGACAGCCAAAATTCGGTTCATTCTGAAGTTCAATGGATTATTTGAAGTTCATACGGATTGCGTTTAGGGAGCAGTGTGTCAGAGTTTATTTCAACTTTGATGGTCCCTTCATTTTCGACTTTCGTCGGGCGGCCCGTTTCTTTTGTTTTATTTCTTTCGCTTCGAGCTTTTTGATCTTCTTTGCGTCCGTCACAATTTGACCCTGAGACTTCGCCTGTTTCCATTCGTTTTCTTCTTGCTGACGTTTCTTCTCTTCGATACGGATACGCTCGGCTTCCTTTTCTTCATTCCTTTGAGCAATTATTTCTCGCTCCCTCATCTTAATCCCGTTAATTGGGTAATTACTCCTTGAACTCACCTTCATCTGGTGCATACGTAGCTTTTCGTCCATCTTAGCTTTCCATTTCTTTTGTGAGTTAGCTCCCTTTGGTGTCATCGTGTGAATGGGCTTCTTAGAGGTCTTCCAGCTACGGCCCGATTTACGGCTACCAATAGTGTCTGTGGCGGTCATGAGCGAATTTCTGAACAAGGAAAGATTTAAAATTATGAATCTATAAACTAGCATTAACAGTTATCAGTGGAGTAAACATGTGGAGAACGAGAAATTTCTCAATCGTGTTACTTTATGAATGAGTACTTGCGATCTTGTGATCAGAATAAATAAGCATCCGACGAAATCATTGCATGTTTTCGCTAAAAAATGATTAAAAAACCTGGCATGAATTGAAAAGTCTTACAGGATGATGGTGATACCCTGGCCGCCACCGATGCAGGCGGACCCGAGAGCGTACTTGGAGCCAGTTCGATTCAAAGCGTGGGCCAAGTGACCAGTGATTCGAGTACCGGAGGCACCAAGACTAAACAGAACATGAACAAACGCTATAAATATCGAGACTTACGGATGGCCAATGGCGATAGCACCACCACAAAGGTTGGTCTTGTCGTTGTCGAGGCCAAGTTCCTTCTGGACAGCGAGGAATTGAGGAGCGAAAGCCTCGTTAACCTCGATGAGATCCATCTGATCCAAAGTGAGACCAGCAGCAGCAAGAGCCTGCTTGGTAGCAGGGACAGGTCCGATGCCCATGACTTTAGGTTCACAGCCAGCGGAAGCAAAGGAAACGATTCGAGCAAGAGGAGTAAGGTTGTGCGCCTTGACAGCTTCGGCAGAGGCTACAACGACAGCGGCAGCACCGTCACAGACACCAGAAGCATTACCAGCATTCACAGTGCCATCTTTCTTGAAGACGGGCTTGAGCTTGTTGAGCTGCTCGAGGGTAGTCTGTGGCTTGGGATGTTCATCAAAATCCATCGAGACGGGCTTTCGGCGGATCTTGACATCCATTGGGGCCATTTCCGCCTAAATATAAGTCATTGCCAATACTTCAATCATTCAAACCTTGAAATGACCAGCCTCGTTGGCAGCGAGCCATCGTTGCTGGGTCTGGTAAGCATGGGCATTAGCTTCTTCCATGGTGATGCCATACTGAACAGCAAGATTCTCAGCGGTGATACCCATGGGAAGCTTGATGTTTTGATCAGTAAGACCAGCCCAGAGAGTGTCCTCAAGCTTGAGATCTTGGCCAAGTCGAGTGCCGAATCGAGCACCTCGGAGGGCGTAAGGAGCCTGAGACATGGATTCAGCACCACCTCCAATACCGATCTGGGTCATGCCAAGTTCGATTTCCATGGCAATCATGTTGATAGATTCGAAACCCGACCCACAGAGTCGATTGACGGTCAAACAGGGGTGGCCTTGTCGATACCAGCGCGGAGAGCACTATGTCGGGCAATGTAAGCGGCATCGCTGGAGCTCTGCATGACGTTTCCGACGCACACGGAGTCGACGAGGGAGGGATCGACGCCAGCCTGAGCCATGGCAGCAACATTAGCGTGAGTCTGGAGGTCATTGGCAGTGAAGTCCTTGAGGGCACCGCCGAATCCACCGAAGGGGGTTCGCTTAGCGCCAACAATGAAGACTTCTTTGGTCAGTTTAAGGGCCATTCTAAATTTTAAAAATCGAAAGTTTTTACGTGCTTAGTTTATATATTGTTATCTTCTTAATTTTCCTAAAGGACGTTCGATAAATGATTCGAACAGAAAATGATCTGTTTTTAGCAGAGAGCAACAAGGACAGTATTCCAAGAGGAGCAACAAGGACAGTATTTTATCTGTCAGCCAGTTCGATTCAGGATGAGCGAAGTAAACAGAACATTGTTCTAGAGCTGATCATCGAGTGGCTATATCAAGGTGTTCGTTCCACTTTCGCTCGAGATCGATTGCACATTCTTTGCTTTCTTCATTTTCCTCTGAAAATTACGTTACGTAAACTCTGCGCGCTCTTACTCATTATTTTATTTACACGACGAATTAAGTCTTTCTGAAGAGAAAATACTCAATTACCTTCGTTAGGAATAAAGTCCGAATTAATCTCAAGGTCGTCTATGGGCAAAACCGCATTCCGCCACTTTTCGTCAATAATAAGACTAATTTTTGGATCCCGAAAGAGTCCCGACATGTCCGCAGAAAAATCTTAACCAAGATTGATATTAATAAATTCGTTAAAAACGTAAAAAGAGTAGCATTTTTCGCATAAAAGGGAAGATTTTCTCTTTGTCTGGTTGGTTGCGCCCGGGTAGATTATCGAGTTGCATGGGTGCGTTTGATTGCTCATTCTAAGAGGAGAATAGATCTTTTAAACATGAAGATTTAAAAGTTTGCATACTATGGTTTTTAATGAATTTGAAGAATAGTAGGTTGTGAATCATCAGGGAAAAGTTGCAAGGTGCGAAAAACAGAAGTGGAATTGTTGTGAATTCTGACGTAAAAAGGCAAAACTCTAGTACGAATGTTCGAAAGGTTTCAAAAAGTAACTTCAAAAACTTGAATTTTGCTCTGTCATAATAGGTACTTATTTGCAGTTAAATCAAAAATATATAATATATTAAAGCGATAGACAGTAGATCTCATTGATAGAAAGTTATGGCAGATAATAAAAAGTGAACTTTGATTGAGTATTCTATCGATTGACGTTGATGATAGAGAGGACTTGTTTCTGCTTTTCATCTGACAAGGAGTCCAGTAAACTCTAAACAAGGATTTATAACATGATGAAAAAGTATATGTTTACCTGGAACATATCCGCAATTTGGTCGACTTCTTGGTTCTCCGACAACTTGAGCACTTGCTTCAGACATTGATCGTGTTGATTTTGTTGAATTAAAATGTTCAAGTGCGAATTTTTATTCTCAAGCTGCTCAGCTAGCCACTTTTCAACGGGGATATCTTCGTCCCATTTGATACCGCTCTTGAGATGGTTCTGGAAGAAGTAACGCTCAAGTGTGGCTATTGCTTCATCCCGGGTCACATCGGGATCACTTTCTTGAATCAAATCCACGCAATTGTCCTCAAGTAACTTTCTCCGAAGTCGGTTGTAAAGGAAATGGCGGCATTCTGCAAGTGGCACAACTTTTGTCAAGCAGCGTTTGCTCGCAACTGCTTCTAAAACACAACTCAACTTTCGATGTTTGAAGATAACTTACGTGGCATGTCATGAAGGTCTGCAAATTGAATCGCAAGATTGTGGTACGCGTCATGAAGAGATTTGCTCCTCAAAGTCGTTAGCTCCGATGTTTTGCCGATCTCTTCCGTTGTCAAATTGCCACTGTTGAGAGTCGCCTGAAGCTCTTTCATCTGCTGGTCAAAGCGACACATGAGCTCCTGGAGGTTCTTGTCCTTTAGTTTGATCTTCACGGTTCCTTCTGGCTCTAACACACCGGATCGACTATTTGGATCAGCAAAAGCTCGATTTTCGATGGATTGATGGACTTGTCGAGTACGGCCCAGGCTCCTCCTCGGAGCTCGCCCAGTGGCGGGATGTAAATCAGAACAGGTCCTGATTTGAACTCAGATAATGCGTCGACAATCATCGCACCGAATTTCAAAACTTGGTCGTACATGTCCTTCATTCCTCCTGAAAACCACGCCAGTTCGCTAGAATCAACAGCGGAAGGCCTTCTTGGTCGATATCTTTGATGGCCTGGGCGGTCTTGAAAGCTGAATCTGGAAACCACACGGAGCCCGCTTGAGTGATTACTTTTTCGTGAGAGTTTCGATCAGCTGGATCGGCAGGAACTAGACTCGTTACTTGTCTTGTTTCGGCAGCAATAACACCAATTGGGATTCCTCCTAATCTACCTCTGCCAATAAGAACCGTCTTAGCCCAATCTGGCTGGAGTTCAAGCAGAGATCCTCGATCTAAAATGCCAAGATGATCGTCGTCTCCAGCCAGGATCCTGCGTGCATCATATATTTTCTCCTTGATTTGAACGGTGACTTGGCGCTCTGGAGGATCATCACAAATTAATTTTGGCACTTTCAGAAGCTTGCCCTTGACTGGAATGTAGCTCAGCCAATGGAGAACGGTTCTAATGCCTGCATAATCGTCGGCAACAGTCAGATGAGATACTCCGTTCTTTGACATGATCTGAGGCCCACCGAGTTGTTGATTTGACGAGTAGACACTGGACCCAAGAACAGAATTGAGCGCAACGAAGCCAGTCAAAATCACGAAGCTCGATTCGACCTGGACCACGCGTTGACCCAGTCTGACCAAGTAAGCTCCGATTCCAACAGCCCGACCAGTGACAAGTGATATCGTTGGGATTTCGCGATAGGCTTTGCTCGTTTCGCCCGCAATCAGCCCTGAGCCAGCTAGAGCTGCTGTGCCACAATCGGCAGATCCGATGATGGCGTTAATTTTGTACCTTGACTCATTTTCGTAATTGACATGTTCCGCAATGACTTGGCTTGAGAATTTGCTGTAATCAGTCGAAGACAGATAAAAATACTCCACAAGTCCTGCCTCCTTGTCTTTCCACGCAACCTGGAAGCAGCTCTGTATATCTTTGCTGAGACCGATCCGGGCGCCAGAATTGTTGCCAGTTATGTAAATTCGCGGTATACCTTCATCGCGAGCCAATTTACTCGCTGCGGCAAACAACGCGTCTTCAGCGGGACCAAAACTACCTTGTTGGACTGTACTGTCATTGGAGATAACGACGATCTCCCTTTTGCCTTCTATCGTTGGCTGGCTAAACTTCATGCGCCAGGCAACCATACCTACAGTGTTCTGTGCTGGATCACGCGTTACCTCATGAAGTTTGCCACTTTTGTCGAGTATAAGCTCGTTGCATGTAAACAGATCTTTGGGGTGTTTTACCTTTCTATCTTCCCAAGAGCTCTTCAATGCAGATTTGAAGAGAGACGGATAATCGTAAGCATATGCACAGCCAGCTGATTGAGCCTTGTAGCGAGCAGTTTGGAGAAGATCTTTAGTACTGTAAGGTGTGTCAGTTGAAAGTCCATTGAGGGGACCTGGATCTTCTTCTGGGCCGATTGAAACAAAGATCGTCTTTTGTGACTGAACGACTTCGCGATAAAGATGTGTCTCAAGGCGGAAACCGTCTTCTGAGCTCAGGAAGATGCGATAAGAAGTTGTTTCCTCTTCCTGGCGGACATTAATCTTAAGCTCAGCTTGTGTAACTCGCAGTTCCCATAGCCGCCGTCCATATTTGAGAACAACCTCACTGACCGAATTGAGAACTTCATTGGCCTCCATGTTGACGGATGGCGCGAAGTTCAGAAACACATGATTCTGGTCAGTTTTGTAGCTATGCGACTTGATGGCAACTTCTAGCTCGTCGAGAGATTCAATGAGAAGCCGTTCGCCCTCAGAACGAAGGTAACTGAAGCTCGCTTCTTCTGTGATCAGATCTGAATGGCGAATAATAGCGCGCACAAAGAAACGATGGTCTATCGATTCTTTTCCACACTGATTCTTGGCAATTCCATGGTAAAGATGCATGCGGTGATTCTGTGTTTGATAAAGCTTCAAAGTGAAGTTTCTCAGGCGAGACAATTCCAGTTGGAAAGCGAGGGCCGGCTCAAGATGACGGTAAATTTCATCTTCTTTGTACTCATCTCGTGATCGGAATGTGAAGAACTTAGGCATGTGACTCTTCTTGTGAACTGCGAAAGTTATGCGGCGGATGCATGCGTTTCTGAAGTCTTTTTGATAGTTTTGTGAAAACTCGCGGAAACGTTTCTCAAGCATCTCGTCATCTTCGCCTCCTTTCTTCGAGCGGAGGAAGACATTGAGTGTGTGCACTGCTGGTCCTTGATTACGCGATTTACCAACGAAAAAGACCTGGTCTGATGGCGGATCATATCCTCGGCCTGGTGGGGATTTCGCGCCATAAGGGTCGTCATCATCACTCATGTATGGATGTTCAGTGAGTTCTGACGAGTCAGACTCTTCGTCAGATTCTTCTGACTTTAGGTAGCCAAAGCAAGTCAGCACATCGTAAATATTATTCTCGAAGTCTTCAAGATTTTCATATGCTACCATCAATCCAGTTCGACCGAAACGAGACAGCTCTTCAAAGTTCTTTTCGTATTCATAGCCGGCGATGCATAGATCTGGAAAAGATTCGCGATTCTGCGCAATGCCCGGAGGTGGAATGTTGGCGAAGGATGACTGACGAGATGGGTGATTGCAGGGAAGGGAAAACTGGAATTCGACCGCGGCTTTGGACGTACCAATCTCGATGGATTCGACGCATTCGATGATGTAGGCGGTGTAGGCTCTAAAATGAAAGTTCGGGTACAGAGTCTGTTCTAAATACTAAAAGGTGCTCTAACCTCTGAACATAGACTTCCAAAGCAGCAAAACGAACTAGCTCGAGTTTGTGATAGAAAAACTCCGGCAGCACGTCGAAAATAGCTGTTTCTGAGACAACCAGCTGCTGAAGCCTGGCAGGGAAAACAAGGGCATTTGCAGAGTTATCAATTGCAGATAGAAATATACTCTCAATTTGATTGTGACGGCGTTGGAAGCTCGGTTGATGACCTGTGATTAGTACTTGACGGGCGGTAAGAGCACAAGAACAAGAGCGCAAAGTTGCCACTTCATCAATTTCTTCCTGCATTTCTGAAATTCAGATTGTCATCTATCACCAATGAGTAGAGAATACCTAGAATCATTTCCGCGTCGTGCTTCAGCAGGACATTGAGGATCTCGTGTATCAACTTGCTCTTCTCGATTCGATTTCGATGAGACAGAATCATTTTCGTGGTCAAGTCAAGATCCTCATTCTTGATAAGTATCTCCTTCACGCTCTTCTCGAATGTCTTTGACTGGAAGTGCTTTTCAATATCGGTAAACTTCTTTAGCATTTCTTTTATAACGCTCTTCTGAAGTCCTCTTATATCGTCGACATATTTATGACACAATGTTTCTATTTGGCTGACACTGACGTAGTGAAAGTTACGGTCGTCTGGATTAGTTATTTTGGCGGCGTACAGATTCATAAATTTCTAAAAGAAAACTGTTAAATGGATCAAAACATGTGTTAGTACCAGAATTCTCATAGAAGGGAATCTTGTGAGCATGGAACCAAGACGATGTCCATATCTTTTCAACTCCTCATTAATTTGACCTTCTAATTCATCCGGTATCCTCCCCGAAAGTCGAGTCATCACTTCTCTCAGTTCGTAAAGGGGCAGTCGTCTATTTTGAAATATTGCAAACATCTGGGATACGCTAAATAATAATAAAGGCCCGTTACAAAATAATGCGATCTTACAGTCGTTTGACCCATTTTTCGATCCTTTCTCCGGCAACAGAATACCCGTCAAGAACAGCATGTATATTCGAAATGACTTTTTCGAGTTGCTTATGTGGTGGATGTCTTCTGTCTCGAGTGGAAGTAGAATGTATGCTGCCAGTTGATCCAGATTTCTTTCTCATCTCACGGGCAATTATTGCAGCGCCGTCACTTCCAGTTTTCCGGCGAATAGAAACATGAGACTCACCAGAACTTAGACTTGCTGTTGACTCAGAATCATTGTCAGGGACAAACTCAGATAAGTCGCGCATGTATATTTGTGGCTTTGGTACCCGTAAGTTTGGTCCAAGCTCTAGGCGAGCAATGACGCTTCCGTTTGACAAGAACGCGCCTGGTTTCTTAGAATGAATGATCTTCCCTGGGAGAGATACTTTGACGGTCATCACCATTTTCATGACTTCTAACTCTGCGACATCTTGACCTTCCACAACTGGAGATCCATCTTCGACAAGAAATCGCACGAGTTTGCCAGCGGAAGAAGAAGTAATCAAACTTGGGTCCTTCTCTTTATCAAAAACAACAGTTTGATTGTTGATCGTAACGCGGTAGTTTTCAGCTGTCTCTTGCAAATAAGAACAGTACGATACTCCATTGAGTTGAACCAAAATTCCAGAGTCGGAAAGTCGGAAGATGCTCACAATAAGTTGCGTATTGTTGAGCTCGATGCAGAAGCTCGATTGAGCTGGTCGAGAAATCTTCAAGGATATCAGTTGGTTTCCAAGGATTAGATTAAGCGGGAGTTCTTTCGGAGGCAAACTTTGAATTGGCAGAATTTGTCCCTTTTCTAGAGCTGATTTGTACTGCTCAGTTACAGTCGACCAATGCCGGTCAGCGATATGAAGCGCGGTGCAAATTGCTGAAATTCGTTCATCGTGGACTTCCGGTCGATCACGCGTAGCAATAAGGTGATCAAGCCAGCCAGTCGAAAATGACGAGTTACGAAAGGTCTCACTTTCAATCAGATGAGACAAATACTCGACAGTAGTTCTGAAGTCGCCTCTGATTGATATTTCGCGCAAGACCATCCCCAGATTCGACGTAGCTTGCGCTCTTGTTTCGCCCCATGCAAAAATATGCCCGAATTGCGAATCACAGTATTCGTGAAGCGAGCCAGACGCAACAACAGAAAAGTAACCCCAGACGTTCTTTGAGCTTCGGAAATTTAACTCCTGGACTGTGCCACTTCCAGGGCGAAATCCTTCGTCTGGATTCTCAGCAGTTATTCGACACGCAATCACATGGCCTCTTGGATTTTCTTGAGAAGTTATGTTCAATTTTCCATCGATAGTCTCGTAAATTGGGCTTAGCAAAGGCATTTCATCAAGACTTATTCCAAGTCCGACACAAAGTTGAGTGGCCGGCAGATTAACATCAGAAATCATTTCAGTGCATGGATGTTCAACTTGAAGCCTCGGGTTTAGCTCGAGAAAACAAAAGCGCTCCTTCTTCGGGTCATATAAATACTCAACTGTGCCTGTCGAGTGGTAGCCCACCAGTTTCGCAAGTCGCACTGCACCTTCTTCCATATGTTTCCACTGATCCTTTGGCGCTATTGTCTGAGGTGCCTCTTCAATGATCTTCTGATGACGTCTTTGAATTGAACAATCGCGTCCATACAATGAGATCGCATTTCCAAGCTGGTCACAAAGCAGTTGAACTTCGAGATGGCGTGCTTCATCTGCGAATTCCATCAGGAAGATCGAGCTTCCAGATACTTCTGCTTTTACTTGGCGATAGAGCGTTGGAAAGTCTTCTTTTCGCTCACACTTTCGTATTCCTTTTCCACCGCCGCCATTGGCAGCCTTGATCATTAGCGGATAGCCGATTCGATCTGCCTCATCGACAGCTTTGTCAAGTGTATCCACGCATGCTTGTTTGTAGTGTTTCTCTGTCACTATTCCATTCTCGCACGTTATTCCTTCTCCAGACCACTTTAGCGTTGGCAATCCAACACTCTGTGCAATGATGGCAGAGCTGATTTTATCACCCAAAGCTCTCATCGCATTACTTGGAGGGCCTAAGAATTCTATTCCGCTTTTTGCAAGTAAGTCAGGTAGCTTTGGATTCTCAGAAGCGTGTCCCCATCCAGCCCAAACGGCTTGGACATTTTTAGCGCGGGCGATTTCTGCAATAAGGTCGCAGTTAGCATAATTGTTATGATTCGAGCCGCCGGGAACTGGAACGTATTGATCGGCAAGGCGAATGAACTCTGCATTCGCTTCGAGGTCTTCAGGGGAAACCATGACAACGAACTTTACTGTCCTCTCGTTGCGGAACGTCTCGTAACACTATAAAAAAGGTACGTAATCTTACGACGCATCTCGCAACAATATCTTACCCATCTTCTGATTGAGCGAATGCATTTAACAGCCGCGATTCCATTATTCGCGATCAGTACTTTCTCGATTATCTTTTTACCATTGTGGCGGGACACAAACTCGGCCATAGAGGCACATTCCTGCGGAGTGTGTTGCTCGCGACGACGACTGTGCATTTCATCTGAATTCAGTAAACTTAACAGGATCCATCAAGTGATTATTTCTTGACAAAGTCGTTGGGCGAGGGCAGCTCTGTATCAGAAAATTTAAAGAAAAGAGCGTTACGACCTTCTACTACCGCGCAAATGTTATTTGAAAGGAAAGTGCTATTTGGCACGAGTTCATGAGGAGTAAAATAGTTGATCACATGTTCGACCTTATTGTCGTTGGCCCATGGCTTCTGTTTTGTCCCTCGCTTGCAAATAACAACTGGAGAAGCTGCTTGAGAAGATTCAGAGGGAATAACTGACTGGATAAATGGTACTTGATGGGCACTCACCGTCTTCGTCTCCAGACATGACAAATGGAATTGTTTTACTGGTTTGATCTTGGAGATATCGTGAGCCTTTCTCAATTCTTCAAGCTTTATCTGCCGTTTCTCCTTCCAGTCACGCCATTTTCCGTAAACATCTTTTAGTTCTAGAGAATATCTTCCGCTGTGATACAGTCTACGTAAAATGTCTCCTTGATTGCGTCCAGGTTCGCTTGGACTCCATGATTCTTCAAACCATCCTCTTGGAGGTCTACCTTTTTGCCCAAGAGATGTTTTCCCTCTCAGAGTTGAAATGCCACCTTCGTCAGGTTTTCTATTCGCTTTGATCATTTTTGGAATGTTCAGAATCCGATGCTGATTAATTTTGACAGTGGCGGTGCTTGCAGCAAGTTTGTAATTCGCCCGGAATAGCCAAAACATCAGCTGCGCCTGTGTCATGGATGAAACATTAAGAAGCTCAGAAAAGACTTCTCGACAACTCAGATGTTTCCCATTGCAAATAATTGAAACGTGGCTTGAAAGTTGAAGATAGGCTGCTTCGAATTTATCAAAAGTCATTATCGAGCCTTCACGTTTTCCAAAAAGTTTGGAGAACTTGTTAAAGTCACGCATCAGGAATTGGCCATCAGAAGAATCTCTCAAAACAACCGGCGAATTGGTCGTATGAACTCGCGGGAAACTCACACAATCCTCAAGCCACTTCTCAAATCGTCCCATAATATCCTCCTTCTCTGTCTCCGATATGCGCGAAAGCTTTCCATTAGACGTTATTTCTAGCTCTGGCGGTTTCGCGTTGCTTCCCCGAAGAACAAGCGCTACAGTTTGCTCCAAATAAAAACTCATTCTAGGCTATTTGTTTTGATTTTGACTGATTTTTATTATCGTTTTTGTTTTACAAACTTTGACAGTAACTTGACTAACAAAGTTGACAGAGAATACTTGGATTTGAACTAGCGCTAGAGTTTTTGCCTCGCGCGCGCAATAAGTTAAGGATGGGTGGATGGAGGAGTAAAGGGAGCGAAATGAAGTGATGGAGTTTAACAAAGAACATGTTGGTACTGGAAATAAATTAATTTTACTATTTACTCTTGGACGCCAAGCTTCTTCTTGAGCGACTCGGGCATGGTTGGTGGTGGTGGTCGTGGGAGACGGAGGGCGACCTTGACACCATCGTAGATGAACCACTGGAGAGCGGTGAGGGTACCGATCATGATGATACGGGCACCAAGTCCCTTCCAGACACCCTTGGGTCCCATCTCCTTGAGGACTAGGAAAACGTTAATCAAGGGATAAGGTTTGAAATTCTTACTCTGTCCGGCAGATTTGGAAGGATCCTTGTTGATGACGGAGACGACAGAATCGGCGGGGTGGGAGACGATGGCGCAGAAGACACCAGCGATGTAACCGGCAGCGAAGGTGACCATGAGCTGCTCGGACTTGGAGCACTGAGCTCGTGGCTTGGGGACAACGTACTGGTAGAGAGCCTCGACGGTCTTTTCGAAGCAGGCGAACTTCATCATTGTGTATGGAATCTGTCGCATCCACAAAGGCTTGAGACCTCGAATGAAGGTTCCGTTGCCCTCTTCAGCGCGCATCTTGGGGAAGCACTCGCGAAGGGTGGAGGCGTAGTCGGAGGTCTGGATTCGGACCTAAACGGTGGGTAAAATCTGATGATCTTTGAGCTGCTGGTTACCTTGACAGCTTCCATAGGAGCAAGGGCAATATCGGCAAAGAACTCGGCAGAAGCGGAAGCAGCGAGGTAAAGAGATGTTCGGTAAAGGAAAGCGTTCTCTTCGCCCATGGCGTTTCCGTAGAGGTTCTTGAAGATTTCGTAGAAACCGAATTTGCAGGTTCCCTGCATGGAGTATCCGATGAAGGTGGGAGCCCATCCTCGGGCGAGGGCTTTGACACCTCCCTCAGCAACGGTGACCTAGAGAAGAAAGGCAGTTGAAAATGGAAGTAAGGAGGAAATATTACCTTGAGGCCCTTGCCGAGGGATGGGTATTTGGCAGCGTCGACCTGCATTCGGCACTTGACCAAATCCAATGGGACGACGGCGGTGTGGGTAAGACCACAAGAGAGAGCACCACCGATCATACATTTCAAGTAGTACTCGGTGGATCCGAACTCACAGCTGAATTCATATTTTATTATGTGCTTAAACCCAATTAATAATTGGCAAAGCTCATACTTAAATTGTCGGGTTAGTTATATAACTTGTATTCGAAGTGATTTTGATCCGATACCTGTATTTGGGATCAGGAACGCTTAATTTCAATGCTATGGCAAAGTTGAAACTTTGATGATTGTTACGTAAGAAATTTCAAAGATTGAACTTACCATTTCGAAATACGAAATTCGTCGAGGAATAAGAGCAATTAAAAAAATGCGGAAAAAATTCCAAAAATCCGTCCTGAGGAAAGCCACAATATTTACCTGGTAGCAGCATCAGAAACAACGGGTTTTCCGAAGGGATTCTGTTTAGCGATATCGAACAAGCTCATCTCTAGAATAAACCCAATTAACCTCGGTCGAATATTCACCTAAGAACACAAAGAAAATCATCTCTAGAACGGTAGATTTTGGAAGGAATCTCTCATTAGTTGGACACTCTGAGTCAAATATTGGTGGAGGCCGTTGGCATTCAAGCCCGTTGATTGGTGAATACCGGCTCGGTGCGGCCTACTGAAAATAGTGGTTCGGACCCAGCTATTCTCGGAACGATCCATGTCTGATAATCATGGAATCTCATTTCTAAGCTTTGTTGTCTTCCGTCGACCCTCCATGATTTTAGTTTTATTGAATAATTTATTGTCGCTAATTTTCCAAATAGCCTACATGCTTCAGGGTTTTGCTGTTTATTCAAAGGGTAGAATTCAAAAACTGACGATTTTTCTTCTGCATATGCTCTCCAATCAACAGTCGAAATTGTGCCTTCGATTCATAGCTGGCTCCTTCGACAGTATCAATGGAAGTTCCGCCCTTGAAGAACTCGAACGTTGGAAGTGACTCGACCCGTTGCTGAGCAGCGATCTCTGCGGCTCAGTTCGAAAATGCTGTTTCATTATTTACAGTGACTACGGGCCAAATACAATTCATCATAAATTAAGTTCTAAAACAGCTCCTACGAGTTCCACGGCGTCTAGTTTCGCGAAGATCACATCCTCATTGAACCATTTTGCCGCTCTGGCTTGGTCTTCGAACCAAGGTTGGATGATCTTGCAGGGCTCGCATCGCTTGGCATAGTAATGAACAATCACAAGACCTGGCTGAAACTTTTGGTATTCCGGAGTCAGTTGGAAACGACTCAAACCTTCCTGGTTAAATCTTCAAATTGATCAAAGGTTTTTATTTTCCTGACAAGCATAGTGATCTCTATTCGTTATTAAAACTATCTCAGCAAGTAGGTAAGCTACTAAAGTCCTGCCTTCTCTTTTATGATGGCGATAAAAATGGTCTTATTTCAAATAAGCAAATTTTAAAGTCGATACGATCTTTTCAATTTGATTTTATTTATTAAACAGAATAGTAACTAATTGTACTTTGATTTTATGAATTGATTGCACAGTAAAGAAACTGTAGATAGAAGGCAGCTCTATTGTCAGTCATGGTGACCTTGAGACGAATTTTTTCTAGGGTTGTTTAGGTGGTTTTGTTTCTTTTTGTGAATCTTCTGCTGGAAAACGATTGATTTGTAATTGACAATGATTCCCGGCTTAGAGGAGCTCGTTGATCTTGGCGAGGAGTTTGTCCTTGTTGGCACCTTCGAAGCGGGCGACGGAGTTGCCACCCTTGAAGAACTCGAAGGTTGGCATAGCCTGGATCTTTTGCTCGGCGGCGACGTCTTCCAGCTCGTCGACGTCGACCTTGGCGAAGATGACTTTTCCGTCGAAGGCCTTGGCTTGCTCGGCGAGCCACGGGGCGATCATTCGGCATGGACCGCACCAGGTGGCGAAATAGTCGACAACGATAAGTTGGCTCTAGCATTTTTGTTAGAAACGGGGATTTATGGGATCTATTGTCAATAGACTATTGATATTAAAAAATAGGCCGTTCAAGAGTTTCAAGCTTACCTCCCCCTTGAGGGCAACAAATTCATCCTTGGATTCGAGTTGTCTGACGGACATTTTCTTCAAATTCGGGCGATCTCGACTTTTGACAAAAGGAAAATGAGGGGAAATTTGGCTGTGACGTCCTTTTATGCACAAAGTGATTGGGCAAACATGCGCGTAGGTGAGAGACCTGAAGCTCTCTCGCACCTTCTAGAAAAAAAATCGACTCCTATTGTCGTTAATTCTGACGGCACTTGTCTCAAAGAAATGGGCACTTGTTAGAAGTGCACCGGTCATCATGTCTAAATTGCTGATGAGCGGTTTATCACCGCATTTCAGTTGTAAGTGAGGAGATTTTTTTTATAAAGGGAAATGGAAAATTTATTAGATCAGTTTCAATAAGTTTCATGCGCAGAAGCAAGATCTTCTTCAATGGAATTTCTAAAGTTGATGTTGTCTCAGATTCTAGGCGAGCTGTTGAATTTTGCTGCTAATACCCGCTTTATCAGCTCCTTCGATTCTGGCAACAGCGGCGCCTCCCTTGAAGAACTCGAAGGTCGGCATGCACTGAATCTTCTGCTCAGCAGCGACGTCCTCAAGTTCATCAACGTCGACCTTGGCGAAGACGACTTTTCCGTCGAAGGCCTTGGCTTGCTCCTCGAGCCAGGGGGCGATCATTCGGCATGGAGGGCACCATGTCGCGAAATAGTCGACAATGACGAGAGCATTCTTAAATTTTCTGATAGATTAAGTTTGTCTATATCAGCTTACCTCGCTCATGAGCCCTTTGAATTCATCTTTAGATGCAATTTTTCGAACAGACATATTCTCAGTGTGTTGACAGGACCCTTTCTCTTTACGGAGTGAAATTGCTCAGGTAGAGAGGACGTATAAAAATACAACGGCGACTAATCTCTTTTAACGATTCTGAGTGTGCCCTTGACAACACCTTTTCAGACTGGTTATGAATCATCATCATCATCAAATTATGATCCCAACGATGATGGAAATTACCCGGTATGAATTTAACACTGTCATCTCTTCCCCAGTAGATCATCAAGAATGATCTGTCATGGCTTCACGTTGGCCATAATTTTAGTACTAGAAGTTCTACTGTAGATCCTCAATTTCTATCTGCCATCCTTGGGCCCCGAATTTGGGGGTGAGTCCGAAGTCAGTGTGAGACGGTGATTGATTATAAATTATAATTTATAATTTATAAATCAGAATAGTCGATCGAATTAATCTGAAGATTAATCTTTCAAATATTTATGGCACTAAAGTAATTATTTCTAGTGCTACGATATCATATCCTCGATATGGGATAGTGGGATTCCTCGTTGAACAAACTCATCCCTTTTCTAACAAGTCTGACCTTTCAATCTTCAAGTTCCAGTCGCGCTGTTGATGATCTTCTATAATTTGATTTATTTTTCGCTATTATGTCTGGATTAGTGCATGTCATGTATGCATGAGTGGAGAGCAGACAGGTGAGTGCTCTTTTTTCGCGAAAATGAAACTTCGGCCGATGGCTTCATTAGTGCCTCATTGCCTGGCCCGCTGCTAGCCGAGCATAAAAACCGACATTGTTTGGAGTCAATTGCTACAATTCAAAATTGCAATTTCAAAATTCAATTGCCAACGCGTGTTTACGAAAACATCCCTTGTTCAAATGAGGGCTCTTCGACGATATCACTTGTTTGTCGTGGATTTTAGTTCAACTGGATCGATCGTTTGTCGAAAATTTCCAATTGAAGCTCGCTTATCTTATTATTCCGCTTGAAGCAAGCTGCGAACTTTGAAGCCCTGTAATTATAACTCGATCCCAGAAGTTGACTAACACTTTGAGCACTTCAAAGATGCGCTCTAGTTTGTTTGGAACATTTCCAAATTTCCGGTGGCGGAGATTTTCCATCTATACCCGGAGCGGAGCCGATCCAAGTCTTCTATTTTAGGTGGTTCGTTCCGTCCCTCGCATGTTCCATTTCTCCGCTCGGCAGTGCTCGTCTGACTGTATCTATGATACAGAATAGTGTTCAACTTGAAGATGGATTCAGGGATGAAAGGAAGACTGTTCTCCGCGGCATAGTGTCTTCCAGTCGCAAGTTGTTACACCAAAAGTGGCAAAAAAGGCATTTACAAAATTTGGGTCGTTCCTGGTCGCACCGGGGCAAGGGTGCGAGAGCCCAAGAGGGCCACATCAATAGCCCGAGCTGGACAGAGAGCGACAGAAAGAGAGAAGAGGTTCGGACGGAGTCGATCGAACCAAAGGAATTGGCGACCGGGCGTAGGTTGGCGCCCAGCGATAGGTGGCCCTCATTCTCTTCCAAGGCCCTTGCTTCAGAAAGACCCTCATTCGCAAGAGCCGGAAGAACAGCTGAAGACCCGGTTGACCCGTCCTTCACAGAAAAAGAAAAGAGCACGCCCCTCCCTTGAGGGAAAGATTTCTTACGCTAGCCCAGCCCCGGCCAATAGAAATTCGATGGAGAAACGCCTTCTGCTACTCCGGCCTTTGTATTCTGAAAATAACCACTTTTTTGTATCAAGAAAAGTTTAATTTGTGAATTGAAGAGATCGCTTATCAACTTTGATGAACTACAGTTCAACCCGGCTGAGAGCGATTCTTATCAGAGATTCTTATCGCCCGATTTTAAGAGAATTTCGCCTGCTGGATTAGCCCACAGTATTCTTTAGTTATTTTTTATGACTTCAAGATATAATTATTTGTTACTAAATTACGCTGTTTTATTAAATTTTTGATATTTAAAAGCAATAGAAGAATATTGAGTATTTTCTTTTACAATGTTTTATTCGTAACTGTATTATCGTGAAGAATATCAATGAATCATCACATGACCATAAAAAGCCATTATCAAGCGTATTCTTATCTGTTTTCGATTTTGAATTTACCCCGAAGCCAAATTTGCACAGGGCAAAAGAGTTCACTGTAGTGTAATTTTGCCCCCGCGCTACAGGCTCTGTAGTTGATTTGTATTCAAATTCAATTCCATATGCATAATATAGATCCATTACGTGAATGTTGCGAATAATAGGCTTGGAATATTCCCGCGAGAATGGCACTAAGTAGGTGATAATTGGTTTACCGTGCGGACCTTCCTGAACCGAGTTACAGTAAATACAGTAGCGGAGACAGTAACTGAGTGCATGTACTTGCGTGCGATTTCACACGGGTTATGAATTTGCGCTCTTTACTTTTTCACACGTATCACGTTTTCGAGAAGCATCCAGCTCCGTTCTTCCAAATTTTAGCGATTTTTTGCGTTTTTACAAGAGAATCGACTTTTTACGAGATTTGATATTTACTGACATGTTCCTCTTCAGACTTTGAATTTCGAAAGCTTTGTGAAATTCAAGCAGAATCAAACAGAACTATATTTGAAATCCGTGTTATAATAAAACCATTTCAATAATTGGAAATTACCTTACCGATTTTGCTTTTCGAATTCGAAAATTAAGAATTTGTTGAGGATTTAATTCTCCAGTGCTCTTGTAGTTACACACTTTTTGTATAAGCACGGCGTTTTTTGGGATGGGGATTTTCCGTTTTCCCTATTCTGAATAAATACCGCCGCGATAAACAAAAGAGAGAATTCATTAAAAAGTATATTCTCCAATTTTGATCGAGTCACTCAAAACTGCCGTGCTCAATAATTACATTTATTGCTTCATTTCCGCTAGTGTCTTTTTAATTGCGCCTGCCTCGCTAAACTCGCTATAACTCGTATCATGACCTAAATAATTGATCGAAGTCCGCTTTTATTTGAAACGAGGAGAAAATATGTTTGGCTGTACAATGCCAGCACTATACAAGTTGTAGTGTCACAATCTCGCTGTTGGATTCTCGCCAAGAGCGCGTCGCTTAAAATAGAGGAAGGCCTCGTATTGTCAGATACTAGTGTTAGTGCGGAATGCACTCGCTTAGGGTCATCACACGAAGCTGTGAGATTGGCTGCTAGACGGAAAACTTACTTGAATAATTCTTAGTTTTAGGAGATAGAGTCTAGCGCAGTAAGTTAAAACAACGGTATAAACCGGTCCAACTACAGTCTTTAGTTCTCGTCCTTGCTTTCAGAAGAGGGCTAGTCTTTCGTCTGTGAGACCCGAGCCGTGTGATAATAGTGCATCATGTAACCTGTCGGGACAGGTGTAAGCTCCATTGTGTGTGCAAATCTTCGAAATAGAAATCGCTCCAAGCGCGACTACACACTATCAATGCATTAATTTACCCAGTCGAGGGAGATTGAGAGAACTGTTTCTGAAAGAACACTTGGCCCTTTTTGCGATGATCGATCAAAATCTAAAATTAAAAATTATTCCCCTTGAGCACTTATCAATCATCGGCTCACGTAGCTTGGATTTGTGTTTATGGAGAATATGGGTGTGCCGAGTCGACACAATTGTCCCCCAGGAATAGGGCGGCGTCCGAAATCGATCTCAGACAATTTATTACTTGCCATACTCGCTCCTTTGCAATTAACTGAGGCCGAGAGAATGTCTTCTGTATTTTGATTTTTTGTTCATTCAGTTTTAACAAGAGAAAAATGCTACCTTTATGTGACTTATTGATTCAAATATCATTTCGGTACTGTTAATGACCTTATTTGTCTGATTTTAGTCGATTTTAATGCGAAAACTAATCAAATCCTTCATTTTTAGACTGGACTTGGGGTGTACGTGAAAAGTTTTTACATGCCAATGGAGTTCCCTCAAGATATGGGCTCAGATTGGCGCAAAGAATCGACCAGTTCCTCGGCCTCGAACGGATCTGGCAATGACAGCAGACCTAATAAACACAACCCTGAGTATCCTAAGGGGCAAAGCCGCACAATCTACCTCCCTGCTGAGCGCACCGGCGCTGTCATCGGCAAAAATGGACGAATGAAACATCTTATCAAGGTCAGTACACAACTTCAAAGCGCTTTCAATCCATAATCGATAAAAAAAGAAAAGTCTTTTAAGACAAGTCGATAACAGCCAATCTTTTCAGGAAGTTTGCAATGTTTGGATGTCGATCAAGTCAGAACCATTCGAGCACGATGTGACGAAGCGGGTCTGCGTGATCCGAGGTCCAACTGTTGACAACCTCGACCATGCCGAATCGCTCATCAAGGAGCTTCTGCGCGAGCGCGAAACCACTGAGAAATCCATAGCTTTGAATACCAGCGACGATGTCGGCCGTGTCATCGGATCCGGGTGAGTATTCCTCAACGCTATCGCCCTAATTGGTTTAACATTTAGTGGCTCGAACATCCAAGTCATCAAGGACAAGACAGGCGCCTTCGTCTACGTAGACAAGGAAAACGTCCCGGCTCAGTACGCTGGCAAATGTATCATTCGCGGAAACTCAGTGCAGGTATGCCTCCGCCTTCAGAAATCTGGTCTTAATCGATCTGCAGGTTCAAGCCGCGGAGAAGCGAGTCCTGGAGCTATTAGCTCGCCGGGATAATCTCCTTGAGCAAGTTGGTCTTCACAGGAACATGCAGCAAGCACCGCAAGCAAGTTTGCCCATTCACAAGCCGACTGGCTCGGCTCATAATTACAATGAGACAATCGGAAACAACTCGGGCTACAGTGGGATGAAACCGGACCACAATGGAAACTATTTTGACAGCGCGTAAGTACCCTTGCTGAGCTCTGAGACTATATCGCTTACTTTATGGCTGTAGTAAAACAAATGATGACACGAAAATCGGCGTTTGGAACTCATCCAGCCCTGACACTACTTGGAACTCTCGGGAAACCGAGCGCGAACTTGTAAAACAAAGCAAGAAACGCATCCAGGACAACATCCTTATCCCGCTCAATGCCGTCGGAATGGTTATTGGAAAGAAGGGCAAGAATATCAAGATTATTCGTAAGTTGGACTTCATTTCTTCTTTCATAAGCCACGACTTCAGAGGAGACATCCGGTGCTAATGTCTACATCGACAAAGAATACACTGGCCACACAGACTCCAATGCCCTATGCGTCATTTGCGGCAAGTCCGAGCAAGTCGAAATCGCAAAAGAGATGATCTACGAAAAGCTCAACCAATACAACACGTCCAATTCCTTCCCTATCCTCGACCCGCAAGGTTCTATCATCGGCACGCCGCCAAGTGACGCACGCTCCGACGGTAGCAGCGGCTTGAACTACCACTCGCCACTTAGCAGAAGCTTCAATAGGTACTAAGTGACGCCCAGACAGTGTTTTGATAGGACTGTTTAAGTATTTCTCCACCAAGTTCCAACCAGACTCAGTTTGCATTTCCTCCGCCTACGCCCAGCTCCTCGGCCGCCTTCTATCAGCCCGCTTCGCCGTCCACTCCTCTGCATCATCATTCTACTCCATCTCCACAACACCTCTCTCCACTCAAGCCCCAGCATCTTCATCCCCACCAACAGCACCACCAACATCATCATCCGCAGGCTCCTCATCAGCAAGCGCCAGCGATGCAGCCCCCACGGCCGCAGCACTATCACCAACAGCAACAACCAGATCATCAAAGTTACAACCAACCAAACACCAACTTCCACAATGCTGCTAATAATCATTTTGACAACCAAAACCATGTTTTCAACAATCTTCAGGAAGGGTTTTCGCCAACGCAGACTGTCTTTTAATTTAATGAGTAACGATTTTAATGCGTCGCCGAAACCCGTGTCAGAATAATCAACGACCTAGACAACTGCAACTTCAGCAACCCTCACCAACGCACCAGCAACAACGAAGCTACCCGAACCAAGAATCTCTTTCTCCCCGTTATCAGAACCATGCTGCCATCATGAATTCCCACCCGAACATGGCAATGTCGAACGCAATGCCGCAACCACCACCTCCGATCAAGACGCCCGAAGAGCCCCACTCGCCCGACGAGCTGGGACTCAACAAATTGAGTTTAAACATTCTAGACAACAACAACGACTCTTCAAATTCGAGCTGGCTCGATTCAGACGCATTTATCAAAACAGACATGTTTCTTCCACCGCCGACTAGGGGACACCAACTCTTTGATATGGACACCAAGGAATGGATCATCAAATAATTATCCTATAAATTCCGTAAATTATCTAATGGCGTTGAGACTGCTTTAATGAAGACAATTTGTTGATTCCTCGAAAAGCACAACTTCATGAACTTCACCAGTATCTAGATATCAAACTAAAGGTGTACCCTGACATACTGAAAAGTTCAGCATGTGCTCCAGACTTCCCCTCCCCTCGAGCTCATACTTTCTCCATTTAAAGTCATTCATTTAGTTCTTTATCTTATAACTATTATTATTATATTATTATTGATACTACCTAATCTTTTCAACAACCATCTTTATTCGTCTTTATAGCGCCACTAGTGGCTCTCCGTGAGAAATAGCTTCGAATCAAATGCGCGGCCCAAGCTAAACCAAAAAGAATTTAAACATTGCCAATACCCATAGTCTATTTATGTCTCAACCTCAACCAAAAATCTAATTTTTCCGACTATCAGATTTTTGGACAAAATGCATAAAATCACTCTACGCTGTATATCCTAGACTCTGGAACCTACACTCGGAGTTTATTCAGGCCTAATAATATACAAATATATATAGGTGCAGTTTCCATAATTTTTCTCGTCTTTACAATTTCCCATTTACCTTCAGATTGCTTCAACATCACCACCCGGTTCCCAAGCCGCGTGAAAGTTCATTTTTCCCCTTTTCTTGCTTTATCGGTAAGCAAGCCGTTACAAACCGCCTTTGTGTATAGTTTGGTGTGGTTCCTGAAATTTCAATATATTTTATCAATATCTAAAAAACTTCGAAAACACAAAAAAATCTACAAAAAACAAAAAACCAAAAAAATCATAATTTGCCTACTACGTATTATCTTCAACTAAAGGTGCTCTTATTAGCTACTTTCAAGTTCCGTTGTGCCGTGGCTTCACCCACGTGACACACCTTTCCCGAGCGGAATTCAAAATTCCTGACGCTCAAAAAATGATCCATCCGAGGGCTTTCAAGACAACATTTCATTGATTTTTCCCTTTAAAATTCTAATTACTCTCAGTTCAAACTCACAGAAAACACGAAACAAAACCGGGCCCGACCGGTCAGCTCATCCAAAAAAATGAAAATGAAACAATAATGAATCGATATATGCCTTTCAAAAATGCCCCATAAAAATTTCTTCTTCACGAAAAATCAACCAAACAAGTCTGAAAACATTTTTACTAAAAATAACCTTATAATCTTAGCATTTCCTCCGCGGCACTACTCGTTTTGTAGCGAACCTCCTCCCGCCTAGAAAATTACCCAAATCTTTTCTCATCCTACTCACTACTCAAAAAAGTTCCAAAAACAAAGTTTTGCTGCTGCTCTCTAGCGGACCTCGCAATTACAGTACAGTACAGTGCCCGGAGAACCTCCTTCACGACTCTATTTAAACAAAATATATGCTCGGCTTTGCCCAGATCCTAATTTTTGCATCAATCCCTTCACGAGATTGCGCTTTTCCGAGAAAAGCAACATCCCTGGAAAGTGATCTTCAAGATCAAAACCAATCAACATTGAACTTGGTTCTTCTGGGGGGCATTCCCCACAATCGCTTTTTTCCTAGCTTCATTTTTCCACATATTATTCTTTGATATTTATATACACCAAAGTTTTCCTATTTCAGTACTTTCATCTTTCAAAGCAACTACCCTAGCAAACTTTTCTTCTCGTCAGTCGAGTCACTGATCAACCTTTTTTATTTAATATTACTTCATAATTGGCACTATTTCTGTGAATTCAGTATTCTTCTAAAACCCGCAACGCAACTTCCTTCACATAGATGTTCTATACTATCCACTGATTTACTCCTCTCTCCTCTCTGAATGAAAAAGAAAATCCGACTGAATCCAAAAACTGAGACATCGTTTTCTGTACTCCCAAGCTACAGGCAAGCTAGCGCATTTGATTCGACGCCATTTCGCGATCCTCCCTTCTTTTTTTTTCTCATGATTTTTTATTTCGATTTTATTATTAAACTGTTTCCTACTTCCAGCGCGCTTAAAATCTAATAAGCTTTCAAAAAAGTTCTCACTCGGTCGCGCGAGTCTATATATCTAAAAAACAGCAAAAAATATATCTTAGGGCCCAAATTTTTCATTCTTCAAGCAAGATTACTCTCTGTCTATCCGCATTGACTCCTTGCCTTGCGCCAAAGGTTGCTCCGCCCTTCCTGTCCTTTTATTATTTTACTCATTAGTCCTTGCTGTTGTGTCCAATGCATTGTTCCTTCAGTAAGACAAATACCTGGACATTTTCAATGTCAGTGAGATTCTACAGCGAGCTTTCTTCGTGCGCTCGGGTTCTATCAAGCAATCATCAAGCGCCTCATTCACTTTTTTCATTTCTAAGCTGCGTTGATGCGCGATAGAATCCGGACCTACAACGATCGCTGGCTGTTCTCACTGAAATAGGAAATGCCAGCGTTTAGGGCTCAGCCTACGGCTCACGGTAGCTCTTCTATCAGATTGAACCTAAAAGCCCGTACTGTCGCACAGTGACTCGAGTCGATACTCGACCACTCACCGTCTTCTGGCTTATTTCTTCCTATTTTGTGTGTTTGCTCTTTCCATATTTTCAAAAATAAATTTCTGTTTGAAAAACGCGCCCGCATTATGTGACTTTTTAATATGCAGGATTCCAACAGAAGGATTTAGGGTGGTGAAAATAGTGTTGAATATAGATAAGCACTTATTTAAATTTGCATTGGCTCAGACTCCTTCTCAGTTTAGTCCCCACTTTTATCGAAAATTGACGAAATGTTCGACGCATCGCAGGTTCCCTCAGGTCTTCAGCCGCATAGAGACAGGCCGATTCCTGAGGTTGAATACGCTGATTCAAGATTTCGAGAGTTCACAGCACCGCCAAAGATAGAGCCTCCCCACCGAATGTTGTCAAACCAAGTTGCATTGAAAATGCTCGTCGCTCTTTTCAAGGCGCAGAAATCGCAAATTTTGCTGCACAATTCTATCGATAGTCTTCGGTCTCATCATCACAGCGCATATTTATTCGATAGGCGCCTGTCGACAAAGGCAGCAACCGTTTTGCCCGTTTTTCCGTTCTGCCCAAATGCCGTTTTGCCCGAAATTCCGTTCTGCCCGTTCAGGGCAAAACGGAAAAATGTGCAGAACGAATTTTCGGGCAAAACGTCATTTTCGAAGCGAAATTTAGAAAATTATTTTGAATTTGATGATGAAGGCGAAGATTCGGTTGGCCCGACCCCCGCCGAGTGAGAACGTGCAGGAGGTGTCGAGCCGAGTGAAGGAGATGTAAGGGACCACGCCGCCGGTGTTAACTCCTGCAGAGGCTGCCCCTGGGCCCAAGTTGGAGCAAGTCTCGGTGTGAATCCTTGAGTAAACAAAAACTGGTGGTATCCTGAGCCGGGAATTGTGATCAAGCACGGCCCAGATCATCCTCAAGACTGAAGATATGGAAGACAAAAAATTAGAATTTTAATTCTCCGCTATCGTTAAAGTCTTTTGATGATAGATTTTTGAACTAAATCACTTCCAATTATTATCAGCTGCTTGAATCAAAGTAACTTTCTTAATTACTTCCGGTTTGGGAGTAGGGGGAAAGGGAGAATCTACATGCATATTTGGTTTCGCAGCTCAAAGTGGCCGTTGCTGGAGGACCATTGGAAGATAAGTCTATCAAGAAAAGCATTCGAGAGAAAATGGCCCCTGGATACTAAAGAGCGAGATTCATCTTCATTTTCATTCTCCTAAATGCCGTTTTGCCCAATGCCGTTTCGCCCAAAATTCCGTTCAGCACATTTTTCCGTTTTGCCCTGAACGGGCAGAACGGAATTTCGGGCAAAACGGCATTTGGGCAGAACGGAAAAACGGGCAAAACGGTTGCTGCCGTCGACGAAAGTCAATGAAAAATATCTTGAATTTCAAATCGAGAAACGCGGACTGCAAAGCGCATGAAAATGAAACTTTTGAGGGTTCTACTGATTACTGAAAGTTCAAAATAAACTTCGTTAAAATCAATTTTCAAGTTGTGTTTCTTTCAAGAATGTCGTTTCAGTGGCAATTTGTGGCTGCTATTCTTTATGTGGAGCTGGGAATAACGCTTTTACTCTGCTTGCGGCCGATTTCTTCAAAGTGGTGGAGCTCTCTCTTCAAATCGGGAATCGCTAAGAAAATCTCCAGCAATGGGTTTGTTTTTGGCGTTTTCTGTTGATAACTGAAGCCGTAGATCGACCCTTTTCTACATGCTTGCCTCCATCCTCGGTCTTTTCTGCGTCGATGCCTGGCGAGAGATGCAAAAATACATCGAACGGGAAGAGCAGGCAAAAGCAGAAGCAACTGTTAATCCAGACACTTTGAACCATATTCTTATGTGGAAATTCCGCTCCCAGCGAAATCTTTACATCAGGTGGAGTTATTTTAAATTTGGTTGATAATGAGATAAATTTGAAGTGGATTCTCGCTCTTTCTGTGGATTGTTATTCAACGATTGGCGTCATTGCTGAAGGACAAAGCAACTGCTAAGGCCGAGGCCTCAGCTGCGAAATCTCAGGCGGAATCTGCCTCTCGAACCGCGGAGCTTCTTCTTGACCAGAATAAAGAAAAGGAAGAGAAAGGTGGGCCAAGGAATAAGTGCATTTTGCTCATTCCGTTGATAGGTGCTGACGAGGTCGAGCAAGAGCTCAAAGATAAGGTCAAGGAAATGGAGAAGAAACTGGCGTCTGCCCAAAAAGAACTCGGAGAAGCCAATAAAGAACTGAACCAAAAAGATGTAAAGAAATGAGTTTCCAAACTCCTTCTAAATTTATCATTTAGAAAGAAATTGAAGCCATGAAGTCTCAGGCAGAGGGACTTACCCGAGAGTACGATCGAGTTTGTGAAGAGCTTCAGGAATGATTTTCATTGCCGAACTATTTTCCGTTGAATAAATATAAATCATTTAAAGGCGAAAGACTCCGGGAACAAAAAAGACGAATAACTTCTATTGGAGCGACGAAATTCAAAAACGACTCGTTGCAGCCCTTAATTAACACGACCTTTATTTTTAACCATCCGTTTTTAGTTTTAGCGGGACTCTATTTATCTTTCTAATCATTTCTTCATCTCTTACACCGAATTCAAGTTCAATGGAAAAATACATGTCATGAATACTTTTTCAATTTCGGTCTCCAAATACGCTTTTAAGAATGAGTACGTAGTTGCAGATGGATCGCTCGCTAGCCCGATGGCTTGGATGCCTTTTTGTTGTGGCCATTATCACAAATTTTACACTCTTTTCTGGTAAAAATTCATCTACATGAGTCTTAGTCTTAACGAAAACATTCAGAACTTTTTGATGATCGAAATCGCTTCCACTCAAGCCTCTTCCAAAGTTCTCTCTCGGATCTGGAATCAAAAATTGAAGAACTAAATGAACGGAATAGTCTTATCAAAGGTCAAGTGTCTGGAATTTATGACAAACTGAAGGTTTTTGCTGAAGAAAAAGCTAATAGACATGCTCGGCCTCCTCCAAGAACGAATCTCAAAGAGGATAGTAAGAAAGATGATGTTCTTATCCCGATCCTCGTCATAGGAAGGGCCGATCATTTTTTGACGATTTAAGGGATCTCTTTCTTTGATTCCTTTGCTATCATGTTAGCTAGAGCCTCTAGCCTAGAGGTAAATGATCGACCCTCGATAAAGCATGTAATCGTGTAACAGTGAATAGAGCACTTGATTCTATTCTTACAGCAAGAAAACACCTTGAAGTTTCATCGCATCCGATCGTTGTATCGCAAGACTGCGGCCACGCGGGCACAAAAGAAGTCATCGAAAGATACACGCGTGAAAATGACCACATCAGTGCAATATATCAGCCGGATTTGTCCGACTTTCCTGATGTAAAAAGAAACATGCAAGGCTACTTCAAATTAAGGTACTATTTGGTTTTCGTTTTTTACCCTAATCAAGTCTGTTTCAAGCCGCCACTACAAATTCGCTCTTTCAAATATCTTCAAAAAGTTTCCTAACGCTCTTGGGACAATCATCGTCGAGGATGATCTTCTAGTTTCTCACGATTTTATCGATTTCTTCCGAAAATTCTCTCCGTTGCTAAATGACCCCAATGAAAACCTCTTCTGCCTTTCGACATGGAATGATAATGGAAAAGACGATCAAATTGAGCAAAATCCAGCTCTTGTCTATAGAACTGACTTTTTTGGAGGTCTCGGTTGGATGCTCTCCAAAAAGGTACCTACATGGTTTGAATTTCATTTTAACTAAGTTTATAGATTTGGGATGAAGAGTTCTCTTCAACCTGGCCAACTGCATTCTGGGACGACTGGGTTAGGAATGTCGAGCAACGAAAAGGCCGTCAGTGCATTCACCCAGAAGTACCACGAACTTCGACGTTTGGAAAAGTTGGTGTTTCAAACGGCCAGTTCTTTGACCAGTACTTGGGGAAAATCCACGAGTTCCATGGCGATTTCAATTGGAATCAATTCGATTTAAATTCCATCAAACGAAGACAGTATGATGAGCAGTTCTTACGAAAAGTTGAAAATGTCCCCGTTGCCTCAATTTCAGGTAAAAAAGTTAGAGCGGCTCTGCTAACGAAGATTCAGATTTTGAGATGCTACAAGTTCCAGAAGTAAAATTGATTTACGAAACAAAGAAAGAATTTGAAAATATTGCCAGAAAAATCAGCGTTATGCAGGACTTCAAGGCCGGTGTTCCTCGAATGGGCTACTACGGAGTCGTCACTGCGCTTTATAAGAACAAAAGAGGTAGGATATTTTCGGATCATAGTTATTTAAACGAGATTAGTGTACATTTCACCTCCGAATCCTCGAACTTGGGAATACCACACTGACTGGTAGAAACAGGTTATTTTTAAGTGTGTCCAAAATTGGTGGAGCATTTTTGAAGGTGTTAGAGTCGAGATATTTCGATTCTCTCTTTTGCACCTTGTTAGGGAGGGTCTGTAGTGTGTTAAATAAGCTTTTGGTGTTATTTGCACCCGTGGAGGTGGAGTTATGACGTCACAAAGTTGAATGCGCCCTTTTATAATGCATTTTGATGACGTCATAACTCCACCACCAGAATAGTTATTGACACCAACTCTATCTTAAATGAATAAACCAATACTCGGCTACATTCTGCAAGTTACAGATCGTAATTATATTAACCCAATCAAAAGTTACGGAAATTTTTGGTCACACTTAAAAACCTGTTAGACAAGAACCTGTAGTTTCAAATTTAGAAAAAAGCCAAAATCCCGTAGAGATCATCTATTTTCTGTTTTTATTCACTGTTACCTTTATTTATTCAACCCGCGGAAACAGTACGTTTCCGTTCCTCTATCTCTCTAGCATTTTTACCCCTTTACGATGTGCAATAAATCTTGCTGCTATTAATTTGAGTTGACGTGTTCTTCTGAATTTTGCATTTTGTGTGTGTTTTCAAAAAATGCAATGTGGCAGAGGCAAAATATATGCAGACAGTCTTTGTTTACCCGATAAACAATCAAAAAGATTTTATTATCGAGAAACTTGTCATTTCGAGTCTGCATAAATTGATTTTATCCCAGAAACACAGTATTGAATTCTTTTTGAACCTGAATAAGAAATACCAGCCCGCATCCCTCGACAGTTTATTTATTGAAAAGTGGTCAGTTTGGCTTTTCATGTCGCCGCCGCGCAGGACACAGTTTGAGCAATAACTCCCCACCACGGCAAATTAAATCCTTTTCCCCCAGAGACTATTCGTGCCGTTACCTTTCCTCTCTACAAATTGTTACTTTTTCTACAGAGACGTTTGTTTTCAAGTTGAAATTATAAAGGAGAATTCTTTTTATGGTCAGAGGCAATTAGATAGATGTCTCAGTGTCAAGTCTAATAAAGCGAGTTTCTATTTATTTAGTGAGAGAATATTTAATTTCGATTCATATAAGATAACTTCGAAATCTTTGCTGAGTAAGTAATTATTGACTATCTCTTTTTGTATAATGTACCCTTGCTAATCGATACCGACGCGCAGTAGCCGCACAAATCCTTCCCACACCAAAAATAGAATCCGATAAATGCAGCTGGGCAAGCAGGGATTTTACTTATTTATACATTCGAGATGAATTATTCGTAGGATAAGCCTTTTGGGACGTTTTTCAACTCTGGAGCATATGCACCGATTTGAGGATGTGTTTTGTCCGCCCGTGAGGTTGAACTTATTTTTTAAGAGCGAGAGAAAGATTGAGAAATGGGAAGAAGTCATCGATTGATTGTCGGTATCGTCCTCGTTTTTAGGAAAGGTTTGAAATCAAGGAAGAAAATAGAATTTCAACGACGAATATTTTTCAATACCTATGTGAAAGTATCATGGTCGCAAATGTTTCTGCGGCTCAATTAATGAAGAAGTTTGTTGGCTACACCTTCAGTCCCGTATTTTTCACAGCGTTTTCAACGCTCTTCCTTATTTTGTGTTTCCCTGGGTACGCATTATCAGGTAATAAAGCACGCAATTAGCATTTAAACTTATCAACTCAACAATAGTCGTTCTTCAAAACAAATTCAAGTCACAACCGTTGACATTTGGCCTCTCATCCCCGTTCTCGTTATTTGGCCCTGGAGTGCGAGTATGTTCTTTGAAGCCTATTCTCACGAAGGTTCTTCCTTTGACATTTATCTATCTCGTCACCAACTACCTCTATGCGCGGTCCCTTATCAATCTCAGCAATACCACCGTCTCGGCTATCATGGCATCCGAAATTATGTTTGTATATCTTCTTTCTCTTTTATTACTGGTAAGTACAGAAGTGGGCTGCTTGCGGATTAATTCTGTCGTACGCGAAAGAGGATGCTTTCATTATTTACTTCAGTATAATTTACTTCTGAATAAAGATAAATAATAAATGCTGTTTTCGTCAAAGATCAAAAGTTTGAACTTTTCCGAAAATGGCAATTTTCCTCTGAGGTCCCTAGGGAAATGTTTGAAAGAGGAATTTATGCAGAATAAAAATTAAATTTTCAGGGAGTGAAGAATGAGGGTGTCGCCTCGAATGTGCGTCAATTACTAGCTTCCTTGTTCGCTTTTGGAGGCGTTTTGTGTCTTACGCTTACTTCTAATTGTGACGAGCTTGAAGCAGAGAGTGGAACTAATGCAACGGTCACAGGTGAGATCCGAAGAAATTTTAGTTGCATCGACGTTTTTCAAGAAAATACATGTGTCGGATTCGCCGATCAGGTCAATTTCTTCATTCCAGTACTTTTCGCAGCATTTGGTGCCGCTGCGTACAAAATTACTTTTAAAAAGCTCCTTGGAACAATTTCTAGCGGCCAAGTCTCCCTTTTCCTGACACTAATTGGACTGTTTTCTGTGCTTATTTCCTTCCCAGCCGTCTGTTACGTGTTTATAACCGACATAGAAAAGTTTCCAAAGGACACAGAAACTTGGACTTTTCTTATTGCCTCGGTAAGAGAATTGATGAGAGATAATGAAACGAAGAACAATTATCCAAGATAACGTCTATATTCAGTCGACATGTGGACTCTTCTTCAATTGGCTTGTCAATTATGGCGTGTCGGTGACCTTTCCCCTCCTAATCGCCATCGGCTACAGTCTCCCAGTTCCCGCTAATGCAGTTATCGACCGATTCCTCTGGGGGGTACTGACTCTTGCAATTTAAAGCCGCGCCGGTAAACTAATAAAATTATTTTAGAACACGTTCAGCACGCAGCAACTTCTTGGAATTGGATTATCGTTCGCCGCAATGATCCTCATCGTCATTCCACTCCCACAAAATGAAGAGAAAAGCGAAAGCAAGAAATTGCCGAGCAGTTACTCTAGCTCGCCAAGTGATTATGAAAAGGCCGAGACTCTGCCTTTCAATTCCTAGCTCGTCAAAGAATTTTTCACTAAGCTTCACAAATTTGTATATTTTGAGTTTTCAGCGATTTCAACTATCATTGTGAACACTCTTCTGCTTGATTTCTTCAGCGTTTCTGCTCGTTACTCGATGACAGTAATTCTATTTAATTTAAATTTAAAGATTCTTTATTAAAGAAATTAAATTTATTGCTTTTAGAATGGTGCCGAAACCGGCGTCTTCGCCACGGCCGGCGAGTTTTTGCTATGATGTTAACAAGTAAGAAACCTCGCTCGATTCGGGATCACAAACCAACTTTAGGCTTACTCGGGACTTAACAATCGACGATTTCTCGGACATGGATCTCTCAGAAATAACGCGCGATGATTACACAAGTTCGATGGAGTCGCTTGTTTCTCTCCGGTCAAAGTAAGCTGCTTCTTGTATGTTTATTCTGACAACAAGTTCAGTAAACCGATAGGACTTCTACCTCAGCGCCGTGCTCCTCTCTCCCGTTCTCAAAGTCTCCGCGATGCCAAACAAGCTCCTCCTAAAAAGTGCCTCTCCCTTTCCGACGCGTACGACAGACCGGCCGAACAATCCAGAGTCAATCATTCTCGCCTTTCTGAAGGCAAATATTATCGTAGTCAAATTGTTGTCGTATGAAGTTTTGAACTGTATGTTCCGGAGCTTCAAAGATTCTGTAGTAACGTTGATTTTAGACAAGAAGCCAATCACGAAAGCTTCGTTCAAAGAATTATGTGGATGGGGAGTATTCAGGCCCTTAGAGGTAGATGCTGCTGTTCTCAAAGGAAAGGTTTGTGCTTGAAAACTCGCTCTCATAATTGATTCATTGAAGGTTGTTGTTCCAACCCACATCGCTTCATTTGGACTCTCTGCGAAGGTGAAGGGCCAACTACCCGTCAGCATTGGCGAGCCACTGGTGATCAAGCCCTCAGAAAATATTAATGATGAATGGTACGTCGCATAATCGTTGATTTCGATTTTTATTTATTTTTCAAATTAACAGAAATGTGTGATTGTGAAACCAGCGTAATCAGATGGTCAAAACGCACATCTTGTCAAATGATTACCATTGGTTTATGACAATAGGGAGAAAGTAAGCCAGAGAATAAATGATGATATTGGGTTTTGCACCACAGCATGCTCATTTTTGGGGCTTTTCATTGATTTACTTGCAACCGAGGTTGTTGACGTTGAGCTCCTGGGTACCCTTCTTGTTCATCCACTTGTTGTCAACACAGAAGAACTTCTTAGGAGTGTTGTTGTTTCTCTTAGAATCAACACATCGAGCTAAAAGCGTAAAATGAAATTCGGAGTAGATAATAAATTGACTTACCCTTGCATCGCTTGGTTCGATGGGGGTTCTTCGCCTTGCCGTTTCGAGATTTGCACTCGATAGTCAAACCGTTGGCGAGAGGGTTGTCAGCGAGCTTGACTTTTCCGCACTGTCGGGGGCCTTTCTCTTCATCCTTGATCTTGCCTCTTGGGGAGAGGGTAGATTGAGCCATGGCGACAGCGAGGAAAAAGTTAAAAAGCTTCATGTTTATTGTTTTCGTTTGATGCTGTTGGAGAGGTCGTTCGTTACTTTTATGGAGGAATCGTGTCTCGCTAGATAAGATTAAACAGCTGCGAGAGCAGCGCCGCTGTTGATAAAAATTTAGAAATGAAAACAAGCTTGTTATGCTGAATTGCTAACAATAATATCGAATTCATCCTAATTTATGCCACTTTAGGGTGATGGGGACTTCATTGCGAACGGGAAAGAAAGGTGTTCTGCCAGGCCTGTATGCGACTGCTCTTGAAACGCCACCTGCTTTATTCACTCTCTATTATCTTGGCTCTGCTAGAGTTCCTCATCATAAAGGTTAACCTTTAAGTTGCTTCATTTGAATTGAATTGTTTATTTTTTCAAGGAGGGAAAACTTTGTGGGAAGGAGTTGGTAATGTGCTCAAACGAAAACTACGACCTATTCTTATGAATTTGATTGTTTCCAACGACGGCCTTCGACTTATTCAAATGAATCAGCTGAAAAAGCGTGACTTTGTTGCTACTGACCATGTGAGTTAATGTCTCAAATTGTCAGTAACCTGTTTGTATTCGATGTTTAGTCTTTATTCGTTTCAATGAGCAGGAACATAATATTTTTAATTGTGCTTTGTCAGAATGACCTTGGCAATAGCAAGCGATAGAAATTGAAGAGGTTCGAAGTTTTCGTGAAAATGTTGGAACTTAAAATCACTACTAACGAGATTCAATCGATAACAATCCTACCTGTATGATTTTCGAAATCTGAGTAGAGTTGAGCTTATCTTCAAGCCTTAGACACTCAAGGATATCTTTTAATTGTGCACCTCGGGAGCTTTCGCTGAATATCACAGTATGGTTATAAATAGGGGAAATCACTAATAATTTGACTTTTTTTAGGGCTTAGTAGGGTGGGCTTATAATACATTTTTAGAAAGCCCAGAAGCTGGGAAACATTTTGACTATAGATACTTGGGGGTGATCTCGTACCCAGAGGGCATTTAGGTACGTCCAAAGTCCCAAAATCTGGCCAATTCCAGAAATTGGAATTTTTGAGGCAATAACTCGACCTTTCAGAAGGTGCTATCTATCCCAGATTGTAGCCCAGGCTCTGAGGGTCATTTTGAGATATAGAAAAGTACTGAGACCCGGGGGTTTCTGAGGAGGTAGAGGCTCTTGAAGTTGGGGCACTCGACAAAAATTGAGTACTTTTTTACAAAAAATACACCATTTTTGTCACAAATGCCTCCCAAACACTTTTTATCTACGTTTTATCTATGTTTTTTCGTTTAAAAATATTTAAGGAGTCATTTGGGGTCATCTGAGGTCACTCTAGGTCAAAAATTATGAAAAATTTAGAAAACTCTCATGAGTGACCCGATCTGACCTCGGATGCCCCAAATGACTCCTTAAATATTTTTTAACGAAAAAACATAGATAAAAAGTGTTTGGGAGGCATTTGTGACACAAATGGTGTACTTTTTGTAAAAAAGTACTCAATTTTTGTCGAGTGCCCCAACTTCAAGAGCCTCTACCTCCTCAGAAACCCCCGGGTCTCAGTACTTTTCTATATCTCAAAATGACCCTCAGAGCCTGGGCTACAATCTGGGATAGATTGCACCTTCTGAAAGGTCGAGTTATTGCCTCAAAAATTCCAATTTCTGGAATTGGCCAGATTTTGGGACTTTGGACGTACCTAAATGCCCTCAGGGTACGAGATCACCCCCAAGTATCTATAGTCAAAATGTTTCCCAGCTTCTGGGCTTTCTAAAAATGTATTATAAGCCCACCCTACTAAGCCCTAAAAAAAGTCAAATTATTAGTGATTTCCCCTAGTTATAAAGCTTTTTATGACAAGTTTACCGTTGCTCTCCCGCCCAAAGATTAAGAATTTTTCAAAATTCGACGATCGAGTCTCCTTTTCGAAGGGTTCTATAAAAGTTCTGGCTAATCTTTCCAATTCTTCATGAATTGACCCTTTCCCTGAGCCATTTTCGGCGACACCAACCGCTAATTGTGTGAGGACTGACTCGTCCATAGCGAAAATCTTTGGATGGAATTGCTTTACTCCCTCAATACGTCCAAACGCGTTGTTGTTGATAAGATAGTTGACACAGCTGGCTACAAGGTTGTCAAGTTGAGGTGGTGGATTCTGACAATATCTAGCGACAATGTCCAGCGCCACTAATAACGCCATCGCATCTGAGGACACGAGTGTTTTCTTGATTTGCTCGACGCACCAGTCACGTGTTTTTCTACATTCATATCGCTGTGCGGCGTGCAAAAGCATCAGACATTCTATAATCATCGTTAGCTTAGCTTTTAAATCAAATAATTTACCTATCGTTTCCAACTTTAATCTCGAAATGCTGTAGAACGAATTGAGCAAATGATCAAGAATAACTGCGGAACATTCGAGGGGAATGAACTCTTCGCCAATGTGCTCCTCGACAAGTCTTGTCAATTTATTCGAGTGCTTTTTGATGATTTCTGACTCTGCTCGGAAGCATTGACACTGCGCCAAGAAAACAACATCACCTTTTAGCATGGTTCAATATTTAATTCATAAAATACCATCAGCTCAAAGTCTGATCTTGTTTCTATTGAACCGAAGCTTTGTCTGGGTCTCGACCGAATTCATTTATGTTTACATTATTCATTCGGAGTACAATTTCTTCTGGGCTTAGTTCCTCTTCCAAATCAAGCTCTTCTTCTTCTTGTTGAATAGCTTCTTGCGATACCCTCTCGGCTTCAGCTTGCTTTTATCAGATCAAAATAGACCCCAGACAATTTGGTGATGAATAAAAAATTTTGATCTCATTCCTGATTTTGACGTTGTTTCTCTTTTTCGTACCAGCCAGTACCGATTCTTTTTTCCGCTTCTTTTTCGTCAACCCACCCAAGTTTTTCGCGGCCATTTCTTCCTCTTCTTTTGACAAACCACCATTTCCAGAAGGTTCTTCTTCATCAGCACCGTATCTTGTCGATCGAGAAGTAGACGGCTCTTCGCTTCCAAGGCGAGATAGACCGTTTCTAGCTCTTCTATCATTTTCGTACTCTTCGATAAAGGATCGAGACTCTGCACCTCGTCGGTAATCACCTGACATCAAGAAAATAATTTCTGATATTTGAAGTTACCAGATAGAATGGATGAAACTGAACGTTCTAAGTTTCTTGACATTCTGGAGATATCTGATGCGCTACTCTCTCGTTCACTTCTCTGCCTTGCATATCTACTTGTGTAAGAATCTCCAGCCGAATCGTTATCGAGACCAAGTCGGGATCGTCGAGATGTGTAAGAAGAACTATAAAGGTTTGAGTTAAGTCTCGCTATAACGACTTACTTATTGTCGTCGTCGTTGTCCAAACCTAAACGAGCCCGCCTTGTCGCGGAATAAGAAGGTGTGGAGTCGTCGTTGTTGTCAAGGCCGAGACGTGCACGTCGTTGCGCGTAATTTGAATTCTCGGGATTGTATCTTGACGGAGATCTTGAGCGATAGCTAGACGTATATGAAGGACTCGAATCATCTCCCAGGGAAATGTTGCTCGATCGTCGCTCAGTGCTTGAGTTTGGCTTATTCAAAAACTATTGGAGACAGAAATTGTCCACAAATTACCACAATTTAGAATATTATAGCCTGTCCTGAGTCGCCTTTCTGCAACTGGTCCTGGATTGAGATAGTCCCCAGCTCTGCTCGTACCTCGAATCGAAGAGTAAGAGCTTGTTGTTGGTACGTTTGAACTCTGATTGGAAGGGTGGTAAGTTCCAAGCAGTTCATTTACTCGAGCGCGTCTGTCCATTGTCTGAATATCTGGTTAGCCTTGAAAGTGAAGTGATTATTTTGCCTCTGATGGAGCGGATGATGCAGTCGGTGTTGACGGACTCGAGGCGCCAATTACGTGAGAATCTGTCGCGTCTGTGGAGGAGTTATTTGTGGTAGTAGTGGTCTGGGTGGAACCTGTTGTTCCGTTCGCCCAGTTTTGATGGCGCTCACTTAGTAGATAATTACTAATAATGCCCTTATTTTAAAACAACTCCCTAGCATGCTCATATAGCTCAGTCTCGGAGGAATTCTCCGAGGCTCACTTCTACCCATATTCTAGCTTCTCTTTTGTGAAGTGTAAGTGATATTATCGAACTGATAAGAGTGGCAAAGGGAGTTGTTGCGATCCTAGACAATGCACGACTGACTCGAGTCAGGCGATGTTTTCCGCAGTTAAGTCTGTACCTCGTGAAATGCTCTGTAAATAGCGTTCGGATGATATGTCGCTCGCCACAAGAGCAACTAAATGAGTTCTGCCCTGTTCGCTGCCAAACGCTAGAAATTTACTCGTTATGGAAGCTCGTGACGAAATTTAATTGCATAACTCAGAACTCACCAAGTATGGTTTCTCTGGTGGGAGCCAAAAACTGTCCCTGACGCGTAGCACTCCTGGCAGAGGTCAACGTCGACGCACTAAAGTCCTTTTAATCCTCCGAGCTAATCCTAATCTCGCTGAGTAGCTCAGCATTTATAAAATCTCCTCAATTAGATATTGTTTGAACTTGGCAAACCTGCAAGCAAGCGTATAGACGCGCTTCGAATTTCGCTTGATTACAACAATCACTTTTCCGAGCTTCTAACTTGAATATTTTGAACAAAATTTATAACCAATTTAGAAGCCGTATCAGATAATAAACGTTCCCTCTTCCAGTCCGTTCGTATAAGAGCTTATTGTAGCGGCAACTGAGCTCATAATTTTCCTTCTCTTAAAATTTTCCTCGTCATTCAGCCTCTTTTGTGCGCGATCCTTGACGGGAGCTCCGAGGCTTATCACTCCTACTTGAATCATCTGATAAAAATCACCCTTCACTTTGGTCACGTGACCAGTTTGGAGTAGTTTGAGATTTTTTATGTATTTTTGATGTTATTTTAGATGAGTCTATTTCTGATCATAAAATTTCAGCTGCTGACATATTCAACATTCATCCCTCTTCATATGGTCTCCTACTGCGGGACCGATAGCACGACCGGACGTTATTTTTCTTTCATCTCAAGGAACTTCGATCCAGAGCAAGGCTGCGCCGCGCATGCTTTCGGTAAGTTCACCAGAACAGGAAGCTCGTTAGATTTTCGAATTTTCAATCGAAATTATCGTCTTTTTCCGGTCATAAGTTCCATCTTTAGTTTCGCTTGAATCATCACTTGAAATGACATCAGCGATGGAAAGGGCATTCAAGCAAGGGTTTTCTTCTGTGGTAAGTTTACCCCTTTTTGTTTTGAAAAATAATCACTTTCAGTACGATTGCGACTTAACAGCTGACGAGTACCTGGAATGATGAGTTCAAAATCTGTATCCGAACTTTTGTATTTTTATTTTAATAAAGATGCCTATGATAACATACACATGACGTCAGAAAATTCTAATTTGTAACGTGGGTACGCCTCTAAACCCAAATTCTACATTATGATTTTCGAACTTTCTAATGCACACTTTTCATAATCTGATAACGACTTACGCTCTGAGCGCTGAAATCTGAGCAGGTTTAGGATCAATCCACGTGGGTAATCTCCAATTGACAGAACCGTGATTAAGGCCTTACCTAGACGCGAATCTATATCCAAAACACCACCAACAGCGCCAGATAAACCCTATAAAAGCAGCGTCTAAAGACGTTCTCATCATCGAAAAATATTTTCCGAGCACTTTTCAAATAAAACAAAATGAAACTTTTTGCCATCATCGCTTCCTTCGCTTCTGCTCAAACAATCAGCAAGTGCTTTGAGTGCTACGGAGCAACTGTTGCGGACTGTGTTGCGTAAGTAAAAATTTCATAGCGAATAACATTGAATGTTTTTTTGTTATCAGACAATTTCTTTTAAATTAGGAAGTATTTTTGAAAAGAAAAACTAATTTTTTGAGTATTGTAGGCAACTTAACCTTTATGGCAGCAAAAAGGTCGCAAAGGATTAAAATTGCTTCAACAGATTGAAAAAAAAACGTGTAAAAATATTTTAGCTCCGGCGTTGAGGTCGACTGCCAGGCTAATCAAGGATCATGCCAGCTGGAAGAACGACGACGAGGTGGTGCGATTGAGTCCGTCTCCATGAGATGCAAGCAAAAGCGAGCATGCAAGAACAACATGAAGCAAAACTCATATGGCCAGTGCACTACTGCTCTTACAGACGGTAAGTTTTCAATCAATCAAGACAAGCTATTCATTCAACTATTAGCTAACGGCGCTGAACTCTCTTCCGTTTGCCGCCAATGCTTCCCAACTGCTGATCCCAACGACGGCAAAGACTGGCTCGAAAGTCTCGAAGCTGCAGCTCGACCCGTCTCTGACTGGACCACTGATATGTTCTAACTTACTTACCTCTATGTCTTTTACCTTTTCCTACATGATCTTTCTTACTAATAAAATTGAATCTTTTGAATCGCTTTTGTTTGACTTGAGTCATCATAAAACAAGATTCGTAAATATGAAAAAGGAAAAGGGAAAGTAAACTCGACATCTCATGGCTTGTCGCTCTTATTATCAAAGAATTAATCAAAGAACATGGGGCTTTCAGAATTTTGTAATAATTTCACTGAAGAGAAAATCCGAAGGCTACTCAAACGCCCAGAGATCGCTCGGGAATGTCACAGAAATGGTCGAAGCTTGCTTATTGAGTCCGTCAATCGAATGAATTTCTTAAATAAGAACAATTATTTGGAATGGTCAGTCGCTAATTTTGACACAGTGACGAAGAAAATGGACGTTCTTGATGACCAAGGAGAATTCCTAGAGAGTCATTCGATGAGCGCATATCAAAAATGGGTGATTAGAAATTTCATCTTTGAATACCCGAAAAGACGCTTTATACAAATTCATAAACACAACTTAGAAGGGAATCAAGTAAGTTAAACTATCGTATTCCTCATCATCCTTTTCAGGGAAAATGGGTAGAATTGGAATCTCAGCTATTTTACCCCGCTATTATCTCCTGTGGAGGGGAGGCGTTGGTGCTTGGCGATCAGATTTTACAAAAGAAATTTGTCTACCGTTTTCACCCCTTCTCGTCGGCGCTTTTTAGCAAAACAGTTCGACTTGATGTAAAATTGAGGATAAATAAGGCTGATCAATTTTATCATGTAAATCAGGACAATCTTTCAGGAAAAGATTTACTTTTCCCTACGCATTGATTCTGCATCAAGTATAAATTTTCCACATAGTCTGTAATGCAAATAAGTAAGTCCACAAAGAAGAAGGCTTGTTCCCATATCATAAAAACCTCCTTTTCAATTACGTCAACGTTGAAATTTTTCACGAGGACGACACAAATGAGCAGGATTGTCTTGGATGGATAACAGTTTCTTCACGGGCTGACATGGATCTTTCAACTGCTCTGCAACGGAATCTAATTGACATAACTGAACGTAAAAGGATTGTCATAGAACTTAAAGAAGTTCTCGCTTATTTATGGAAACTACAATTGTTTTATTTTGATTTGAAGCTTCAAAACATTCTACTCATCAAAAATAAAGAAGGAAAATATGAATTGCGACTCGCAGATTTTGGAATTATGTGCGAAGCGACTGGAAAAAAGAGCTTTCGTGAAATGGGATACATCCGAAATGGGTCAAAGTTTAAGATAACTGATGGCGGGGGACTCAAGGGAGGAACTCCCGGGTTTTGCGTTGGCCAGCAGCTTTATCAAGGCGTTGCAAATAATCAACCCCTCTTCCGGATCATGATTTTCCTTCTTTGCGACTGGGAAAGTGCCTGGAAAATCAATTTCCATCATATTGAAAATTATCAAGAACAATTATTTATTGACGATCGATTCACAGAAGCTGGTCTTTTGAACTTTCGAACAGAATTTAAAAATATTATGACAGCCTTCTCAGAAAACAGACCCTATCATTTAACAATCTGGCAGATGGTCGAACGAGCTCAGTCGATTGTAGAAGTCAATTTCAATTCCAATATTTTTGGAATCGAACAAGCAGGAGTGAGAACTTTATGTTCTCATAACTTCGAGAATGTTGACTTTTCATTGGAGCAAATTATGCTGTCAAGAAGTTTAATGATTTCACGGACAGCGTTTGATCAGAAAAGCACCTATCTTTGCACAATATTCGCGGTCTCCGACATTTTCCGATATTGCATAAAGAAGTTTCTGCTGTCTCGTCGACTTTTTTATGACAAAAAAGATGTTCTTGGAGATAGTTTGTTGACACAAAAAAATATTCTTCTTACAATCATCTTCAATTTGGTTCCTCGTACAGCTGAAGGCCTCGACCTTCAACAACATGAACCGGAAATCGATACGAGCACGCAAGATCTCCAGACAACAGCATTAATAAGAGTTCTGAATAGGCTTACCAAAAAATCGTACCTTGAAGATGAAGGTTGGAAAATCATTTTGCATATGACAAAGATGCAAGAAAAGTATCCAGAGTATTTCAGCAGAGCTTCGTTTTCGCCAAGAAAGATGATTCAGAGAGAAATTTTTCTTAGGTACGATCTGCAGGCGTGTGAGCCGATGATTGGAACAATATGTTATTTATCTCAAGGAGAAGTCGGATTTCACTCAGTTGTCATTGATAAAATTGTTAAGAACGACAGAAACGAAGACGAGTTCGTTATAAAAGGAATGTGTTTATTTTCTTTCAGTATAATCTATATCTTGAGTCTCTTGTTATTGTCAGAAGACAAATGAACTTTATGACTTTTTTCGATAAAATATTAACACGACAAAAAGATTCAAGTGGAGCTAAAAGCTATAATCTTCCTGTTAATTCTCCTCGTTACCTTATCGATCCAATGATAGAAGGCGTCAAATATCTGTGGCCGACTGCCTATACGTTAGAACTATTGTAAAATCAACGCTGCCCGAACTCTGTGGCATTAGCCTCTGACGACAACAGATCAGATTTCTCATCCTCCCTTTGATCGGACGTTAGCAGCATATTCCCGGAAAAGCCCTTACGTGAACGTTTTAATTTTGTCGATATCTGATTGCAAAAATACTTTCGGAAGTTCCATTCTTTATGAAATAAAATTAGACATACGCTTCTCTACTTTCTATTCTGTCTACATATGCAAATAGAATAAAGATTTAGAGATCCGTTCCATAATTCTTTCAAAAGCCAGAATCGAATCAGTTTTTGAATAAGAAAAATAATTTAATGATGAGGAATTCCTTTTACTTGCTCGTATTTGAAAAAAACTCGCAAAAAGTTTTTAAAGTTAAAACCACAAGGAAGTATCTTATCTTGAGTTTACAAAACTCCTGATAAAACTGTGAAAAAAAGATAAATCAAACACGTTTTCTTAGCATGTTTTATTCATCAAGTACTGCAGAACTCTATTTCACGCGGCCTCATAACCTGATGAAACTTTCAAAACGCAAAGAGTTGAGATGAAACATATTACTTTTCGAAGAATCGGTTATCTCTCGCGCGCCCCCTGAGTTCTCATGAGTACTGCGCGCGAGTATAAAAACCGAAACAGTCAGAATTGAAACCATCAGAATACTTTCGACAAAACAATCAGAATATCAATAATGAAGATTTTCGCCTTTTTCACTGCTGTAGTCTTTTCTCAAGAAGCTGCTGATCCTTTTTCGTAAGTCAAAGTTTTTGGTTTTTTTTTTGTTAAAAAATATTTATTAGCTGCATGACTTGCAATGCGGCCAGCGTTGCCGAGTGCTTAGCCAGTTCTACCACAGTCGAGTGCCAACCAAACGAAACATCATGTGAAGTGACACTCCGAAAACGGCGAGGGAAGACTTACTTCGTCCAGGCTGGCTGCAAAGCAGTCGACGCTTGCCTCAACAACAAGAGCAACAACGCTCGCGGCCCGTGGAAGTGGCAAGAGTGCAAACCTTTCAACAATATCAAAATCGAGAATTCCGTTTGCCGACAATGTTGCGATGGAGCTACGGATTGCGTCGAAACGAACTTTTTCAACGACGATGGAACTGACGGCTCAACTAACCGATCTGACTGGCTTGGCGACTTTGTCTCCCAAGATGACTAATTTTTGTATCTTTAACCTTTCCAAACTCTGACCGACACACTTACTGTCTGACTGACATATTCTCAAAGGCGGAAAACGCCAATTGGGACTTATTTTATCATTAAATACAAAATCTAATTCCATTGCGAAAGAAATCAATATTTACGTCAGGCTGGATAAGTGAGCAGTAACTTTACGTGAAGGATAAAAAATATCTCCAGTGCATCATCTCAAGTGAATTTAAAGGCTGCTCCTGGATCGCGCGGAATCCTGGATCGCGCGGATCCCGGATCGCGCGAATTCCTTGATCACGCGGATCGGGTGATTCAGGATTCCGCGCGATCCAGGATTTCGAAAAATCTGAAATTCAATTTACAATTTTGCTTTTCTTATCAAAAATGGCCAGAACTGTTGTTAAGCCATGAAATTCTTATCTTTTCAATTTAGAAATGTAAGAATATCAAATTAATAGAACCTTCAACGAAGTCATCATTCAACTATTTTTAGTTGTTTGATTTCCGGGACCTACTTTTATGCGCAGGGATTAGCAGCGCTCAAGTTCCATTTGGAGGTGACAAATGGAAGGTATTCCCGGATTTTCGCAGGGACAGCTATTTATTTGAGAAACGTTTTGAAAAGAATCAAAAGAAGAAAATGAAGGGAATCGATGATAAATAATTTATCTTAAATAAGAATAGCTCTCAATTTTTATCCTAATCTGTCCCTATGAAAATCCGGGACTGCCATCCATTTCAAATGGACCATTTGTCACCTCCAAATGGAACTTGCGCCCTGCTAATCCCTGCGCATAAAAGTAGGTCCCGGAAATCAAACAACTAAAATCGTTGAATGATGAATTCGTTGAAGGTTCTATATTTATTTGATATTCTGACATTTCTAAATTGAAAAGATAAGAATTACATGGCTTAACTTCTCAATACACGTGGTCGGTTCAACCGACCACGGCGACTTTGAGCCGCCGTAATTTCTGTTGTGATAATCCATTTGACCTGATTTTTGAAATGTGAGCTAAGGTGTCGAAAACGAACCACTTTGTGAAATTTCGGAAGTTTTCTCAAAAGTGGTGGCGTTTTGCACCGGATTTATCTTTCACTCATCAGCTGTAAATCCAAAAAGTATTTTGCAAAATTAATTGTAAATCTTGATAGGAGAGTGTTCAACCTTTCCAGCGATATGTATTGAAACTTTTTGCTTGCCGGAAACGCAAGTTAGAGCTAAAAGTCTTGAGCGCTCTTTATCACACTCCGAATTTTGCGCGCCGCGGGGGGCTGAATAATGCATTGTGGTCCCCTCACCCGACCCCGTGTTTTGAGCGCTTAGTCGCGCGCCCGTGTATTGAGAAGTTAACAACAGTTCTGGCCATTTTTGATAAGAAAAGCAAAATTGTAAATTGAATTTCAGATTTTTCGAAATCCTGGATCGCGCAGAATCCTGAATCACCCGATCCGCGTGATCAAGGAATTCGCGCGATCCGGGATCCGCGCGATCCAGGATTCCGCGCGATCCAGGAGCAGCCGAATTTAAATCCGTCGCAGCACGGGGAGAATGATGGTTTGTGAAGACGAACGTCATAAACGAAAAATGGGTACTTTGGAGATGAGTCGATTAGATTTTTGGAGCTTATTGACTTCGGAGAAAACCGAGATGACAACAAGAGAGATATCTCAAATTGCTGCGGGTAGAATAATCCTCTTTGATTCAATTATCCAACGGTTGCCTGAAGGTTTTGGTTTGAAAATCACCAAGATGGAAGTAATCAGTAGTTAGCGTTTATTACTGATTACAAACCAAAAACAGTCGATTTCCTCGAAGCAATACGTGTTTATATGAGAATAACGGACGTTATTAGGGAAAATAATCAAAACTATTACATGTCCAAAACTTTTGAAAAGTTCAACGAACTTTGACAGGAATATCATTAAATGTATTAAATGTTTACTCAAATTTTATTCAATAAATGAACGAGCTCGATGAACTTTATGATCACGATCATGACCATCGGAAGAATTGATAATAATGTAACAGTTTGAACAATTTACATAAAGCAAGAGAAATTTTCAAATTTCTTGAGTTGGGATGGTTGCTCCGGAATTACAGGATGCTGAATCGCATCCGATTGCCATTCTTCCGGTTTTACGGTTTCCTGACTTACGCTGGTCGCCTTCTTTTTCGCCGGCTTTGATAAAATAAGTTTGGGTAGTTTAAAGCGAGAGCTTACATTGATTAAAAACTTGTTTTGCCGAGTAGACTGGCATCCTCACTTCATAGGTTGAGTGAAACATCGAGTGATCCGCCGAGAAATGATGTCGATCAAGGAAGAGCATGGGCATGAATCGATAGCCCCACTGTATCTCCCTGTTTAAATACGATGTCCGCGCTAAAAAATTGATAAATTTAGACTTTCAAGCAAAATTTCACCTTGGCAAATCATTCCAGTGCTCTCAACCGTCCCTTCCAAAATGACAATTATTTCAAAAGGCTCGTTATAGATGTCCGCTTCTGAAAGATCCCAAAATGGGCTCTTCTCGTTGATTTCATGAAAAACAATCAATGGCGTCACGAGGAAAAGCTTGTCGGCACCAGTATCGAATCCAATATTTATGTCTGAATAGTCGTTAGTAACGATTCTCTCCTTCCTTGACTTGTAATGATTGTTGTTTTAAGACTGATAGAATATCAGTAATATTCTACCTGTTTGGTCAAGAGCAATGAACTCGCCTTCTTTGAGCTGGTTCATAAATGACATCAATATAAAAATACAAAAATACTTATCAAGTCAACAAGAACCAGTTCCTTCAGTATGTCGCGATCTAACGAATTTCGCCCTGATTTTGCATTGAACAATGAGAGAATTCCTCAGATTTCCGACCCTTAAACTTCTACAACTTCTTTCAGATTGCCAAAAGTACCTGAACATAAATCCGAACTTTCCATCTCTTTGGGCAATTACAGCTTTTTCGGAGAAGATAAGTGTGTCTGTTCGATTTTTTGGTTTGGAGATTTTAATAAAAATGCAGCCGACAAGAACGGCATCCACTAACGTTCCAAGAAGACACTTTTTGTAAGCTCGAAACAGAAATCAAGCACTTTGGCTGAAAATTAGAATGTTTCTGACGTTCCTGAAAAACAAGCAGAAGAATTGCTTCGGGACAGTTGTCGGTGATGGCCCGTTTTCCATAACCGACAGTGGTTTCGGTTTCGATGAAAAATAGAAAAGCGGTCGCATAGCTGTGAACATGTTGGAAGCAAGGCTTGTGCGCTTGAGACGGATAGTAAATCAAGCCTAAATTAACATGCTAAACAAAACTGTTCGACTGAAACTCTTACTTCTGAGAATATTTCTGTATTTTTCATATTTTCCATTGAAGACGCCAGCAACACTCATAGAATTCATAACAATCGAAGCGATTCTTCGATCTCGCGCTACTTGCATAAAGTTAATCTTGTCAGTTTCATTCGCTTTTGCTAGTTTGACAAAGTTGTCCATGAACAATTGCTGCGCTTGCCAGTATGCTACAATTTTTTAGCAAGAGTTTGGGGCTCAGCACGGGACTTACCAAGATCACCGCGGATAAAAGCGACAACCCAGTAAAGAAATGAAAAGATGACCCAGATAATAGCATAGAAGCCGATAAACAAGGCGATACTTAAAAATATAACTAGTTAACTTTTATCTAAATTTACTTTCCATAATTTCGAGATCGACAATTTTACCTGTACATCCAGTCAAGATCCACGAATGTAGTGAAGAGATCGGACATATATTTCTCGCGTTTGTCTTGTGCCGCTTGTCGTATATTACAGTGGCCATTTTTTCGCATAAATCTCGGTACTTTCGGTCTCTCGGGTTTTCCCTTTCCAACATTAGCATGGCTCGCTCGCCTAAAAACATCATAAACGAATCGAATAATTTTGAAAAGACACTCAGATTCGTTCGAGCTGAGTCGCGACAAAAGTGTATATTTTTCGCCTTTCATTTAAGTTAACCAGAATTATGGCAAATACAGTACGCTGCTCAGAAGATTTGAACAAATGGCTTATAAATTTATGAGCGGACTTAAATATAACCACGCTTTGATGTAATGCTGTTGGTCAGATTAGCTCCTTAATTAAGTGTCCGCGTTTTTATTATTGATGAAAGGGTTCAAGTCGTATTTTACGCAATTCTCATTTTTTTTCTGACACTTGGTCTATTGAGTCAGTGAGTTCATTTATGGGGATCTTGAGTTCAAGATATCATTAAGTTCATTAAGAGAGCGTTCTCTGGTTGAGTAAAATACCCGTTTTATACTTTTTATAGATTTTTTAAACTCGAAAAAAGGGGAAAATTTCTCTTATATTTCATATCAAAAACAACCTTCTCTTGATCGTTGATGCTCTTTCCAGCATTTTGCTGGTTGTCGTCTATTTTTATGATTAGAAGACTGGGAAAAATGGAGCATTCAGTTGTGAATTGTCTGATGTGACGGGAGCATTATGGAAATGGGATGATTCTGCGGACAGAGGATGGTATTAAATGGAAGAATATTGCACCGTCAAGGGATCATCTCCTGGGTCATCAACATACACCAGAGCGACAACTAGTTCGATAACTATTCAGTCCGCTTTATTCAGTTAATCACGGTATATACGGTAGTATACTCTTCTGAGCTTGATAATCAGTGAACAACTGAAGATGTACGTTAACTGATCTGGCTTATTTCTTTCTTGGTGCCTACTTAAGATTTCAATTCTGAAACTTTGAAGCTGTTTTTTTAGAATAATCAACAAAAGATTTTTTTTAAGCTCACTTTAAAATTGACTTGTTAGATTTCTTACGTGCTAGTTTCTGGCGTCGGGTAAAACCGCGTCAGCATTGGAACCATCAACGCTAAAATCACATGCTATCTGTAGATTTTAATTTCTGATGAAGTGATTCATCTTTAATTTCTAGTGTTTAAACCTGGTGCGAGCAGATTTTTTGCCAAGTCGCCTGGTTTTATCATCTTAGAAAAGAGTTCGAAAAATACGAATAAAATTTGCCGAAATAGGTGGTTAATGGAATCTCTAGCTTGACGATCAAATCATTTTTGAGAGATTTCCTTTTTTTCGATGCCAGCTTATTTAATTACTTATTCATGAGCAGTTCTGCCCGTTGAACCGCACCTGGTTAGGGCAGTCTTGGAGCGAAATAACAACTTATCGGGGTGATATTTAGTCAGCCGATATCCATGCATATAAATGCGCCTAATTAACTTTTAACCTCGCCGTTCCGAGGAAGGAAATCCACAAAAAATCAATTAAATATTCTAATATCTCTAAGCAGCAGGATATTATAATTCTAATCAGGGTTTAAGTTTTGTCTCTTTGTCTTTTGCCTCCAATACATATAAAAAACGCCTATTTTTCAGTTGAAAATGAGCGACTGAAAAAAGAAGAGCTCTTTATCGTGTTAGAAGATATAAAATCGGGCTTATCTTCTAAAGATTATAGATTTCCGCGCGTGTCCGCAAAGGTTTATCCACGAGTGCCATTACTGTTTCTGTACCTTCCAAAGAAACTGCTGGCATAAGTGCGAATACTGTCAGTTGGCGAGGAGTATTTGGACAAGCGAGAGCCTCCTGGTCGCGACTGAGCCCAGTCTCGAGAGTCGTACGAAAGTCGACTTGCACGGCCAGAGGTAAATGCACCCCATGTGTCTTTGAAAGGGTTCACAATTAAAGAGCTCGGTTCGAGCTGGTCTTTTGAAAGAAGGTTGAACACCGAGACTGAGGTCGCGAAGTCTGACTGAAGGGAGATATGAGACTTGCGCCGTCCCCCTTGAAATGGGCCTGCGTCGAGGTCATAAGTACTGTAAAGGTTCAGATTTCTGTTTAAAAAAATCTTCAATTTTTGAGCTTATTTATCCTTAAGTTGAACCACTAACTGACAGTTATTTGGCTCAATCGCCTTGCCATAATCAAGTCTCTTTTTAATCTCTTTCACAGTTTATTATTTCAAAAAATAAAGCCTTTTAAAATGGTTTCTTTTGTACTCAAGTTGGGATGAAATGAATGTGTGCAACTAAAACCGACTGTTCGGTCGGTTGGAGGCACAGTTGCCTCGCTGAATTAAAAATGAAAAACTCATTGTGGAAAGTACAACTATAATCTATGCACTGTCGTGGTGACAAGGTACATGAAGCTTGTCATTGAAGTAGTTGTCCACTTAAAATTTTAGAAGCTTTCTTTTAGAAAGTGTTAAAAAAACTTTAGGGCAATCTCCAAAAGGACCTTCTGAAAAGTTTATCGCAAAGTATTTTTTCTTTGCTTCTATGAAATATTCAATCTTAACTTTGATGTAGCGGGGTACTCGGTCGGGCGCCATAAATGACTGTCCTCTATTAGCCCTCATCTTAGTTAGTGTGAGGGTTAGGGGACCCTACCTGCTAGGGAGTCCCGGGGGCGAAGCTCCCTTGGTTAGGCCTTTGGGGGGCCTGGGGGCGTAGCCCGTGGGTTAGGCTTAGGCTTAGAGGCTCCCCGACTTTTGACCCCCTACTACGGTAGTAGTACTACCTTTGCTTGACTTTTTGATCAACAACAAAACTAATACCTACCCCATTCTCATAAAAGAAGCCGAGATAAGAGTCGTCAACATTTCGGGATCGGTCGTCATTCTTTTCAACATAAAATTCGAGTTTGAAATAAAGTCACTCAAATTGAATGATTCAAATCTCAAATTCAAGTATAAAACGTTCAAACTCTAAGTAAAGCCTCTTTCAAACACGCCATCCGGTTTTCCCCTTGTAATTGATGGAAGCGTAAAAGCTCGGCCAACCTCTCGAAAGGATTTTTTTCTTTTATCGCCGACGTAAAATCCGTCCGGCTCTTTTTCCAGAGGCTCTTTCTCTGCCTTCTTTTGTGCTTTCATGTTGCATGGAATTCGTCCAAATCGAAAAAGGAAACGTTTGTTTTTCTCCGATTATATTAAAAGATTATTGTTTCGTCGCCCTGACTATATAGAAGGCACGTTTATGCGATTGTCGATAACTATCTGACAGCTAGCAAAGCTAAACAAAAGTGACCAAACTTATTTTCCCTTTCAATAAAATCAATTTTTCTCATTTGATGAAAGAATTAAAAAAACTGTCAAATGCGTTTATGAAGATTTTCATCAAAAAAATCGACTGTTACCTTTCTAAGTTATCGTATTTAAAAGTAGATCCCGGCGTCAAATTGGAGTCCTTGTTGATTCCCAAAAACTGGTTATCATAGTGTAAGTTCGAGTACGAATACTCGGAACTGACATCTGTGAAAATTAATACTTAAACGAAGCAGGTTTTACAAGAAGTGTTGAGTAGTCATCAAATCTTGCAATAATTAAAATATTAACTATCCTAAGGCAGCAGTGCCATTTCCATATCCGAGCATTTCAAGCTTGGGGCTTTGCTTGATTCTCTGGGAAAGACGTGCAAAAGTATTCTTCATTATTTCTGGTCAAAAGACTTAAAAGACATCCAAGTTGTTGTTTTTTGCCTTTATAAAGTGGCCCGTTGAATATTTATGTATCAATGTAAGATAAACATAGCAGTCGTGTTCATGTCAAAAACTCTTTTTTGAAGCTTAATATTCTCTGGCAGGTCTTTTGTGAAATATTCTGAATGCTGAAAATAGCAAATGCTATTGTCAGAATCATTGTTGATTTTCAAATGCTAATTGAGCTGACTTCATTTTGAATGATTGGTGACAGATCCCTTCGTGAGCAACCTTGATCTTATTTACCTGTTATAAGGCGGCGGATTGATCCTGCACTTCGTGCCAGGTATTGAAGATCCGAACTCGAGCTCGCTGTTGAACTGAAAAGTAATTTAATATTGGTGAAGGTAAGGGAGAATTTTTGAGATTCCGACCACGATAGAATCTATCGGATAGATTAAAGATATTTTTTCTTCATTTCGCTGGGGGAATAATAACTTGCCAAAGAGGATTAACGAGAGTTGTCTTTCAATAATTCGCTTCCTCAAGTGAACAAGCTCGTTCAACTTAATATTAAACAAGTCCTCAGCATCTTGTATTAATAATTGTTTGAAGAGATTGTTTGAAAAGGAAATCAAGTAACCTTTATTTTTATACTTGCACATTTGCAGCCTTGGATCAGAATAATTCACCCCTTTTAGCAAAATGATGGATTAAGTCACCAAAAATATGAAAAGGGCGCATAAAAAATCTTCTAACATGTAATATGGACCTCAAATACTAATTTACATGTAACATGTGATAGACAAAATTCTTTCAGCAAATTATAAAAAATGATTCTAAAAGCTCCTGAATATTTTTTCATATTTACCAAACTGATATGTATTTTTTACTATATACATGTTTAACTAGTATATAGTTAAAAATAATATAAACAAATTGGGGTAGTTAATTTTGATGATCTACCTGGGCATAGAGCAAAGTCGCCATTTCATTTCTAAAAGCATTATTCGGAAGTCCGACGCAAGCGCTCTTCTTTTTTTGCTCATTCATTTTCTTCTTTTTCTTGACCTTCGTGTCGTTCTTCTCTTTCTTGTTCTCACTAGAATCGCAGTTATGATGGACGTCCGTCTCGGTATTTGTATAATGTACTTTAGCTGCTCTTGAATTGAACAATTTTGGGGACTCAGAAAGGTACTCAGTAGCTAAATATTTCACCTGCTATTAAATATTTAGAAGGAGGAAATCTGAAAAGAAATGGACAAGCGTCTGATTTTGCGTTTCATTTCTGAATACTACTTGCCCGTCACTAATACTAATGCCTTGTTGTCAAACAAAATTAAACAAAAAGTCAGCCGCATTTCTAATGAAAGATTAATTTATATCTCGGGGCACGCGGTACGCTTAGCAAATGGAGATCTCAATCAGTTGATGTCAGAATATTTTCAATCTATTTTAGAATTCTAAAGTTTAAATCTGACTTTGAGAATCTATTTGACCACTTTCAAAACGTTTCTTTTCAGAAGCGCCATTCTTACAATTTCTTCTTATTTTCTCACCTTTTGTAAGATCATCTTTCTTGTAAAAAAATATAACAGTCCCTGATTTTCTCTGTCCTCAAGAATAAGCCAAATTTCTAAAAGAACTCCTCAAAGAAAAGGACTTTTAAGTATTCATCCCTTTTCTCACACAAAAGAAGGCTGATATTCTTAATTATTTAACTATAATCAAAAACAGAAGCTTTTAGAATATTTTGTATTGAGGAGATGGGCCATCTCAGATGGCTATTTTTCTTACTTTTCTGAAGAGTTTTGAACGGCGGTATTCGTTGATTTCCTCGAAACAGCGTTAATCGTCTCTATCAGCCTGGATGTCCGTTTGCCCATATTGCCCTGTTCTTTCTTGTGGAATGAGTTCTCTTTGAAAGAGCTTTGAAAAGGGGCACATCCGCAGGTCCACAGTGACATTATTTTCTTTCGCATAAATGTTTAACCCGTACTCGGGTAGTAGACGCGATTTGATTACTTAAAAACGCAAATCACCTTTCAAAGCTCATTTCTTTCGAGGATTCAGGCGCCATTTGCATCCGCAGCTGTTCAATAGGAATACCTTCATTGGATAATTGTTGCAGCCAGTGATAAAATTATAAATTTAGACTGTCAAATCAAATTTGTCATTCAAGGATCCACGTTTTAGTTCTTATTTTTAGTCATTCCGCCAATCACATTGGGAGTAATTAACCATTCCTTTTATAAATGCGACTTTTTCCATCATTCTTTGGCAAATTTAACACTGAGTTTATAATTATGATTATCAAAATTGTTTTTCTTTTTCTGAAATTGTGCTAAATTTCCTGTCGGAATAAGACGAATCTTCCTCGTTGTTTGATTCCATCATATTTCTCTACCTCTGTGGGATTGTTTTTTTCTTCGTTTTCTGCCAATTATTTGTTAATTTTAATGAATTCGAATTAGTGGTGCGAACCGACGGGAGACGGCTGAGATCGGATAAAGAATTCAAATCTGAATGCTATTGATGAAAATCAGTCGATAGCTACTGTACTCTGTTTTATATAAAACGCTTATTACTGTATATAAATCACGGTCAGATGATTTATAGCCGTTTGAATTTTAACCGTGGCTTGATGAAAGTAGATCCTACTTTTATCGCCTTCTCTTGTCTGGTTATATTCTGGAGTTAAACAGACTCTATTGAACTACAGTGTTGTTTAGTATTTTATGTGTTGGCATTAGAGTGAAGGGCTCTCTTTAAACTAACAAGTAATTAAATATTTTAAGCACGAACATTGCTGCTCTTTAATTTGATCGACGGCTGCATTCAACGAGCCATTCATGAACTGTCTTAAAATCGTTACTGTGCCACATTTGACGGGTTATTTTGGTATTCATGCATTTTGATGACTTCATTACTGCAAATTATTGCCAATAAATGGTGTCTGGTTTTATTCAGCCATAGAATTGGAAAATTCGCATTATTTTCGAGGAGTGTTTATATTTACCCCACATGAGTTCTTTATGTACAATTTATGTGCTCTTGCTCGAAAATATTGACATTGGCCGAAAATGGAAGATTTCGAAAATAGTTCATATTATCCTCATTTGGTTTTGCGATGCTTTTTAACTGGAAGAGAGCAGCTACTCAGGCGGCAAAGAAAACATATGATTATGTCATCGTTGGTGGCGGTTCTGCAGGCTGCGTTTTAGCAAACAGATTGACTGAATGTGGATCAAAGTCAGTTCTACTCTTAGAAGCGGGGCCGAGCGATGTGCCCGTTCATAACAAGCTCGGAAAATTGATCAACTGGACGATCCACATGCCCTCGGCGATGATGTACAACCTGAACCACGACAAGTACAACTGGTTCTATCACACGGTCCCGCAGCCAAACGTCAACAATCGAAAGTTCTACTGGCCAAGAGGCCGAGTTCTTGGAGGATCAAGTTCGCTCAATGCAATGGTTTACGTGAGAGGGCATGCAGAGGATCAAAATAGATGGGCGAGAGAGTGCGGTGACGAGACATGGAATTATGACCATATGTTACCTTATTTCAAAAGAGCTCAGTGCTTTTACAAAGGTGGTGATTTATATCGAGGGGGAGATGGACCTCTTCACGTAACTGAGGGGTCTTTCGAAGCAACACCCTTATTTGATGCATTTATCGAAGCTGGCGTTCAAGCCGGTTACCCGAAATCAGATGATCTCAATGGCTTCCAGGTTCGATACAAATTAATATAGAATACAATTGATTTATAGCAAGAGGGCTTCGGTCGACTACCATGTACCGTAAATATTAACGAAGGAACAAGATGGAACACTGCATCTGCATATTTGAGGCCTGCTCTCAAGCGGGAAAATCTCGACGTTCTTACGAGCACCTTTACTGATAAGGAACTTGGGATAATTTTTTTTTTTTGTCAATTAATCATACCATTATCCGGTCATAGATCCTCTTCAATCGCACAACTGCTACTGGCGTTCAAATTTCTCACTTCAAAAGAGCAGACAAAAAGGTAGAAATTAACGCTGGTGAAGTGATTCTTTGCTCTGGAGCGATCAACTCGCCACAACTGCTCCTTCAATCTGGTATTGGAAATGCGGATGAGCTCAAATCTGTCGGAGTAGAGCCGCGCATCAACTTGCCTGGTGTTGGAGAGAATCTCCAGGATCATCTGGAGGTTTATGTTCAGCACAAGACGACCAGGGGCAAATCACTTTATAAATACCAGCATATTCCTTGGATGCAGGCTATCGGGGTTCAGTGGTTTCTTCAAGGCAAGGGAGTTTGTGCTGGGAATCAAATGCATGCCGGAGCTTTCATCAGATCACGGTTTGAGTTTACTAGATCAGGATTTTCATTTTTCATTCTAGCGCCGATCCAGAAATTAACCACCCAGATATTCAATTCCACTTCCTCCCGTCGCAAGTAATTGACCACGGTCGAACTCTACCAAAAGAAGAAGCTTTTCAAGCTCATGTTGGCACTTTACGGGCTAAGTCCTTCGGAAGCCTCAAGCTCAAGTCAAACAATCCACGTGATCATCCTGTTATTGATCCACGGTTTGTTATTAACCTCAACTCAAATTTCAAAGCATCTTCAGATATTTCACGGATCCAGTTGACTTGCCCGATCTCGTAGCTGCTGTTAAACTTACTCGAGAAATTTTTGCCCAAAAGGCAATGGACGAGCATCGTCTCGAAGAAATCATCCCTGGAAAAAAATATCAATCCGACTCAGAGATCGCCGAATGGGTCAAAGAAGCCGCCGAGACAGCGTATCATCCTAGTTGCTCCGCAAAAATGGGAAAAGAAGATGACCCGATGACAGTTGTTAACTCAAAATGCATGGTCATGGGTGCTCAAAATCTAAGAGTCGTTGATTCTTCCATCATGCCTTCTGTTGCCTCAGGTAAGAATAGAGCTGAGGTCTAAAAAAAAGTTATCATTCAGGAAATTTGAATGCACCCACGATTGCTATCGCTGAAAGAGCATCAGATATAATTAGAGGCTTCGAACCATTGGTGAGTCGTAATTGAGATTGAATGCAATATCTTTATACGTCAATTAAATCTTTAGCACATGCCAAATACACCTGTCTTCAAATCGGATACCTCAAAACAACGATAAACGCGTCAAGAAAAAATACTGCTTCAGTCTATTAGTAATAGACTATTACCATTATATCAAAAATTAAAGCAAACCGAAATCGAATAGAAAACATCCATTATTCTTGCTTATTTTGTTAAATAAATATCATCTTCGTATCTGCACAGATCTTTAGTTTCTGAAGCTTCGAATTGTTCGGACATCGTCGAACTCCGCGAAGGGCAATTCATAATCATCCACGGAGTCAAACTCGTCGGTCAGCGTAGAGGTGCACGTGAAAGCCACCAGTAGCCTTAATGACATTTAATGAATATTAATTTTGTATGGCGTACTTTTTCAACTTCTTAGTAACGCTTTGTTTTCTTCTGAGATTCGCGCCGGATGGAAGAACATCATTTCTCTTTGACATTTAAAAAAAGAACTGATTGGGTTCAAACTGTTTTTAAACCCTTTGCAGTGAAGGTGCGTGGATTAAAAGAATGAAATTGGGCTAAGCAAAAGGTAATTTGTGGTCTAAAAGAGCAGGGATTATTATGTCAACTCATTTCTATTTCAAGAAAAAACAAATTGAACTCTTCCTATTAAATATTCAAGAGCCTCCAGCAGGAAAACTGAAATAAATATCTCGCTTCAAAACATTCAGTATCATTTTTCTAGAGATTTCATTTATTTAATTCTAATCAGTAGAAATCAGTGTCTTCAATGTCTCTAACGCTCATAAATCCAGACCAATTTGCCGCTGAGAAGCTTCTTCCAGGAGTTATCGGAACAATCGGCCTGCCATAGACATCCTCTCTTCCTTCATCGAGCTTTTTTGAGAAATAGCGGAGGATTACCCACATTATAGACGGCCCTATCGGTTATTAAAAATCAATGGCCGTACCATAAATGCTTACCTATAAGAAAAAGGTTGACCATGAGACCAGCAAGAATATAAAAATCAAAGTTCGTTTTCTGTCCACAAATATCACTCATCGTCCTGTTTTATTTTCTCGTCGACAAAAATGGACGTTCATTGAAAAGGAAGAGTACCGAAGAGTAAGTATGAAACCAGCTATGTTGCGATTGATGAATAATTTAGCGCAGCTGTCTTCCCGGTCGAACCACTCGATATCAAAAACATTTTCAGCTCCGTATTGCTTGATATATAAAATTATCTGCATGATGAAACTCAGAGTTGATCAGTTTTTATGGGAGGTTTATTTGACTGATAAGAATCGAAGATCAAGGTGAGAGAGAAATGGACGAAAGGTTTCAATAAGAAGTCGGTGTATGTGTGTTTTTAAGTCTTTGCTCGTGAGTTGGTTGAAGTACTAGAAGAGTCGGACGACATTTTCTCGTCTTTTTCAGCATGTTGAAAAATAAAAAAAATAATTTGGGGCGATTCAAAATTGATTTATTTCTGCAAAAGTCTTTAGAATCATGTTATGATTATCTTTCAACAGTTCCTGAAGTTTTTCTGGCATGTTGGGCATCGTTTGTTGAGAAAGCGGCCGAAATTGTCATCTCTCCAATCACGGCCAATCATCATGTGCCTTCCCAAACGGTGACGCTGGTATAGGCGAGGTATTTGACGACCGGCCGCCGGTGGGTTTGCGACGTTATCCGCCAGAGGATCTGCAGCATTGTTGTCTCCTAAAGATTCTTTTGGGAAGAGACTTTGACAACTTTCTTACCTTCTGCGCCGGCAGGTGCAGGTTGAGCATCGGCAGCAACGGGATCCCCAGGGACATCAAGTCTCACGCCATAAGGACGGGCTGCTCTTCTTGCAATTCGCGCTTGGCGGGGACCCCGTCGTATTTCATCAGCTGCCTGCCGTAGTTCTACTGCCATTTGTCGTGCTTGTTCTGCTTCTCGCCGTACTCCATCAAACCCATTGAATAGACGTTGTTGCTCGTCGAGAAAAGCATTGATTCGATGACGGCGTCTTTCTTCTCTATCATTGTTGGCGTCGTCTTTACATGGTTCCTCCTTGTTTTCAAGAAAATCGAGTAACATAAAGGGGAGCCGTTCCTAGGACTCTGTCAATGCAGTCTTTGCAGAAACGATGGCCACAGTTTATAAGACACACCATGTGCTTTTCTTCCGTGCCACAGATCTCCTTGCAAATCGGACACTCAAACTCGCCAACTTTTCCCGGCTTTTCGTCGGGTTTCTGTTGATCTCGCTTGTATCGAACTTCAAATGTTCGGATTCTTTCTTCTGCACTATCGAGGGATTTTTCGTTCGTTTCAATCTTCTTGTTGATAGTCTCGTACTTTTTATCGAGGACATCTTTCTGGGCACTTTTCAATTGAATCTCAGCGGCTGTTCGATGTTTTTAATTGAATTCTTGGAATTAATATTCATTTATTTATTCATTCATTATTTTATTAAAACATTCCTAGTTCGTCGATATCGCGCTTCAATCGTTGGCTAGTCTGTCGATCAAGGAGAAGTTCGTCATTGAGGATGGCAATCTGAAAATTATAATTCGTGAAACTCATTATAAGACAAAGAAAACATTGCTAAATTGGCTTACCGCATTATAATCAGCTTCCATTTCATTCAAGGAAGAATTCAAGTTGTTGAGAATAGCCTGTCGACGATCACGAAACTCCTGTTGAATGTTCGCATAGTTTTTCACGTCTGAAAAGCTCATGAATTGATAAAAACAAACCACCGCTAGTTACCTTGATTGTCGAATTCATCAGCTGGAGATGGGGGATTGAACGCGTGGGAAGGGCCAGGCATGTCTTCGTCTCGGAGATCTTCGTCGCTCATGTCGTTCCTCGCCTGCTTAAAATGAAAAATCTGCTTGTGAAGGGGAAAACAGCCCGGCTGCGGATTGGGCGCGCCGATTCTGAGTCATTTTTCCTTTCCAAGACGAGAAAAACTTCGATTTATTACAGCTCTCTCGCAGCGTTCTCACCTCAATGACGATCACGTCCGGATCAATTTTCATCCGCTTCGCTTCCGTCTCTTGGTTCATCTTCAGTTCTCTCTTGGCAAGTTCTATTTTCTCGTGATTTATTTTCGTTCTCAGAGCTGGCTTGCGTCCCATGAGTGTTCTCTCGGGCGCGCGCGAGCGTTATGGTCTCTGATTTGGAATTCGCGATGAAAGGGAGACCGACTAAAAATGACGAATGCTGACAAAATTATCGTTTTTCTCGGCAATTATCAATGGGCTGTTTATTTTTATGATCGAAAATATCGGCGTGATACCTTTTTTGACGAAATGATAAAGTCTGATAAAGTAGAAGTGCGGGAAAATAAAACGCGTTGGAATTTATGAAAAATGTGACTGACTGTAATGATTGTGACTGTTCTGGTGTGCCAATAAAATACAGATGGCGCCATCATCTGGTAACGCGTGTTAATCAGAGTATGACCGGAAAATGGGTTTTTATAAGTCACCTGCTTGATAAGAGCAAAATAAATTAGGTCGGTTTCGTTTAACGTTTATTTCTTCGAAAATTAAATCAACAAAGATTCTGGTTATCCGTGACTTGTTACTTGTACGTTATAAAAGTAAGTAACAAATTAAAGATCAACAATATTTGTAACTATTTAACGCTGCATCAATAGAGAAAACTCCCCGGTCAGAAAATTTTCTGTAAGGTTTATTCGTCTAATATGAGATCGAAGATAAAGGTGACAGTGTGATGCGTAAAAGGTTTCAGTAAGGGAGCGTTTGATTCTGAATCGTTGTTCGTGGATTGATTGGCGCACTAGAAGAGACGAACAACATTATTTCGGCTGTTTCAGAGAGTTGACAAAATGTCTTTAGATTGATTTGAACTTTAAGAAATTAACCCCTGAAATATGTTAAGATGATATTGTCAACAGTTCCTGAAGTCTGTCTGGCAAGTTGGGCAGCGCTTCCTGTTGTAAAGGCGCTGGTTGAAACGGGGATCGTATGCACGAGCCCGCACGACGTGTGCCGGTCCTTGGTTAAATTGGGGAGGAAAGTACAGATTATGGCGGGGTGGAGGATTTGCTGGTGGATTGACGGCAACATTTGCCACTGGGGCCGCAGCGTTGTTGTCTCCTAGAATAAGCTACGAAAATATTTTCAAACCCTTCTTACCTGCTGCACGGGCAGCCGGTGGTTGAGGAACGACAGCAGCGGGTCTTTGTTGCCGAAAGAGAAGATAACGATTGGCCGCATTTCGTACCTCTTGTTCCAATCTTCGTCTCTCTTGTCGAACCTCTTCTGCATCTCGTCGTAACTGATCTCGTCGGTTTACTCCATCAGGGACTCCTGCGCCATTGAAGAGAGCATTGTCTGCTTGGCCATTCATAGGCGCATCATCTGTTCATGGTTCTGCCTTGTTATTAACAAATTTATCAACAGAAAAAAGAACCGTTCCTAGGACTCTGTCAATGCAGTCCTTGCAGAATCGATGGCCACAGCTCGAAAGGCACACCATGTGCTTTTCCTCCGTGCCACAGATCTCCTTGCAAATCGGGCACTCGAACTCTCCAACTTGTCCTGGTTTTTCTTCGGGCTTGGGCTCAACTTTTTTGTAGCAGACTTCGAATGTTCGGATTCGTTCGTGCGCCTTGTCGAGCGATTTTTCATTCTCGTCAATCCTCTTGGAGAGTTTCTTGTAAGCATTGTCCAAGACGTCTTTCTTGGCAGTTTTTTGCTGAATTTCAGCATCTGTTTGAGTTTTTCACTAATTACTAAGAATATTCGAGCGAAAATAAATAAAGACCCTTCCTAGTTCGTCGATGTCTCGCTTCAGGCGTTGGCGAGCCTGACGATCAAGGAGAAGTTCTTTGTTTAAATCGGCGATCTGAAAATAATTTACTCCACGAGAAAAGCTAAAATTTGCTGATTTGAAATTTGATTTGAATTACCGTGTAGTAATCGTTCTCCATCTCCGTCAAGGATGTAGTTACGTTGTCAAGAATAGCCCGTCTACGCTCACGAAATTCTTCGATATTCCCGTTATTGTTCAGACCTGAAAATATGAGAATGAAATATTAAAAGTTATCGCTAAATTCTTACCTTGATTTTCGAGGTCTACGCTTGGCGGTGGAGGAATGTACCGGTTGGAAGGGCCAGGGATGTCGTCATTGGGAACATCTTCAATCCTCATGTCTTCGCTCGCCTCCTGAAGCCAGAAAGGTGAAAAATACCTGCTTCAAGCAAGCTGCTTGTGAATAAAAATTGCTCGATTGCGGATTAGGCGCCTTTAAATCGATGAGTCATACTTCCCTTCAATCCCCGAGAAATCTCTATTTTAACGCTCTTACCTCGATTTCAATCACCTCCGGATCCACCTTCAACCGTTTGTTCATGTTAGGCATCTCTTGTTTGACTTTCACTTTTCTCTTACACTTGCGGCTCGTCTTCTGTTTCATCTCTCAGGCGCTCGGTAAAGTTATGGTTTCTGAATCAACTTTTGGGATGAGAGATTCAACTGAGAATGATTGACTTACAAAAAATGCGAGCTTATTCCGCTAGTTCCGCGATGCCTTTTTTGAAGATTTTCTCCAGTTGAAACAGAAGTCTAGAAAAATTTGAGAAAAGGGAAGTCTCGAAATTTGCAAAAAATGTGACTGAAGTGACTGTGATCACTTCGGCGTTTCAAAAAAGGGAAAACAGGTGGCGCCATTATCAATGACCTGCGGCGCGTGCTAATCTGGTTTTGACCGGAACCTGTATTTGCATGAGTCACCCGCTTGATAAGGGCAAAATGATATAACCCAAATTGATGCAATCTTCACAACTCGAGTTCGTAACTTCTTCCATTATTGAACCAACAAAGATCCAAGTTGTCACACCTCCAATAAGTCTCGCACATCTCAGACATCGAATATTCTGTCTGAGATTATGAAAAAACTTTTATTATTACTGTTTTGCTTATCAGAGTGTGCCCGCTGTCCTGGCTCTGATTTCGAGAAAATAAGAGTAAATGGGGTTGATAAATGCGTAAAGCCCTTTATCTACGATATTTCGAACCCGATTTTTAACCGACCAAGAACCTGGTCAGACTCGGAGAAAGAATGCCAACGAGTTGCTCCAGCAGGTAATTGAGAAAACCAAATTTTTCTTTTCAAATTTTCCCAGGAAAAGATGGCCATCTTGTGTCAATTCACAGCGAGGAAGAACTGCAATCTATTCGCAATCTCTTGGGCTCAGCAGAGACAGGCAAACAGTTCTGGATCGGCTTGAGAATGAACTGTCCTACTTGCGGCTTCACCTGGTCGGACCACACTCCCGTTGACTTCGAGATCTGGCGAGATGGAGAGCCGAACAATGTCGGCGGTGTTGTTTGGGGATGAAAATTTTTAGAAGATAATCTGATTATTTTTCGATTTCCGTAGAATTTTAAGATTTTTATCTTTTTTACAGAACACTGCACTGACATGGTTGAGGGAGAGTGGAACGACAACAAATGCGATGAGCTCTCAGGTCCTGTTCCCATCAGATAAAGGATTATCTCTTTGAAACATGAATCATCCGGAAACACTGATTAGCTTACATTTGCGAGTACTACCTCGACGGAAGTCCCCATCCTGATCTACCTAATCCCCCCGCTGGAGGATGTCCATCCGGCGACTGGATTCACTATGCAGGCATGTGCTACAAGTTCAAGCTCAAAAACGGCTTCTCTGGAGATAAATACTCACGGCAAACATTCGATCAAGCTGAAAAAAGCTGCCAGACACTTGGAACTGATGCGCATTTGGCGATTCTTCCAACGGTATTTGCTATTCCAGTTTTCTGACTGATTATCTTTTTAGCCATTTCACCATGCTTTTGTTACATCTCTTGTTGATTCTGATGTTTGGATCGGAGTAATGTCTGATTCTGAGATCGGGAAGCACTTTCAATGGGCGAATTCCGAGCCACTATTGTACTCGCAATGGCGTCTGTTACACCCCACTCATCACGAAGCTGGCCCTAACCAGGATAAAGTGGCCACAGTTCTCCATCCTTATTACAAGGCAGGGGATGACTACGGTAGAATGGCGTGAAAACTGTAATACTTTAATTATTTAGCAATGCTCCCATCGGTATCGTCGATTTACCCTGGAGATTGGGAAGATGTCGCTGGAGGAGTGACAAACACTCAGTATTCCGTTTGCTCGATTCCAGCGAGCAGTTCGCTGACAAACAAGGGCTCCTATCCTGATAAATATAAACTCAACTGTACATTTGGCTACAAACCGTACTTCAGTGCATGCTACAAAGTTATTACAACTCAGGCTCTTTCATACCAGGAAGCAGATGACTTCTGTAAATCAGAAGGAAAGAACAACAATTGGAACATCAATGGAACCGCTCACTTGGCCTCCATTTGGAATCACTATGAAGACTCGTTTCTTTACTCGCAAGTTTTTGAAGCATTCGGACAAGAACTTGATGTGCCGAGGTCAATTTGGATCGGGCTTTCTGTTAATGGGGATGAAAACAATCCGAGCTTTGTCTGGGATGATAATCTACCAGTCGACTACACGAATTGGGCAGCCCATGAGCCTGGAATTCATCAAGGTTCGAGTAAATTCATCATTTATAGCAATGACGGAACCATTTCAGGAGACAACTGTGCTTTTGTTGAGAATTTTATGGAATTTCCGAAGAAATGGGAATGGAAAATGACGAACAATTGCGAGGCGAGAAAGAATTTTGTATGTAAACTTGACAAGTACACGATTACTCCTCCTGACGAAAATGCCCCATCTCACCTGGGGAGCCCTGTCGAGTGTGAAAATGGATGGACATCACTAGACGGAGGACTTGACTGCTTCAGAACTTTCGGAAAAGAAGTTGTTTATGCTGAGGCTCGTAGGAGTTGCTTGTCTTTTGATGCTTCTGTTGCTTCTGTTCATGATTTGGTAAGGAAGAATCATTGAATTTTATCCACTTTATCGCTCAGACGACGAATTTATTCGTAAAAAGCCTTCTGAGTACAGACACAGGCGCTCATTTGAAGACGGCCTGGATCGGCGCTGAAAGAACTCAAAGTGGAGCGTGGAGGTGGATGGACGGGTCAAACTTTGTCTTCTCAAATTTCGTCGTTGAAAACGACAACGAAGAAAATGCAGTTATGCTTGTGGATGGGAGATGGGAGTCTCAGGTTTTTTGATTCTATAAAAAGCGTTCCTAACTCATTTCAAGGAATCAACGGCTGTTCATGGATACATTTGCAGCAAAATGAAAAAGTTTGAGAATTGCCTCGCGACTGCTGAGATCCACCACTGTCCAGGTTCTAATTCTGGTACAACGGAACAGAGCTGCTACGGTAATTGATTGAAGGAAGCTAGAAAAGTGTAATTGAGACATTCGTAGATTTGGGCTGTTGTTGGGATACAACGAAGACTTCTCACTGCTTCAAGGCATCGGCTGACACGAGAAAGAGCTCAGAAGGACACACTGCTGGTTTTGCTGCAGGAATTACTGCCATGGTTTTTATTTTAGCGTACGCTGCAGTCGGTGGTGTTTATTTTTTTGTGTTACGAAAATAAAATATTCATGTTACCAAATGTCATCGTTCAAGGTCTTCATTCAGAGCTTTTTCTTTGAACTACTGTTTTGCCTACTTTGTAGGCTAATTGGAGCCGTTTTTGTTCATTTTAGAAAAGATCCATCCGCTGACAAGGACAAAAACGGAAGCATTCGTCAATCATCAATTCCAAATTCAATGAACAAGTTATCCACTTACGCAAAGAGAAACACACGTTTTTCCGTACGGCTGACTTGATAAAATATTATTTTCTAAAGGTAATTTGTAAATAGAAACAAAAACACAGATTTATTAAGGGCCGAGAGTAAATACAGATTGTCCAAAGGTCGAATAATACGGACGGAAGTCCCAAAACGATAGTATCATTCCCTTGTTGTGTGATCAACGTAAGACGGAGCGTTCTGGGAGAGCTTTCGGGCTGTCAAGAATTCACGCCGCGGGCGATACCGAAGTCGTTCCCAAACAAGAGCAAAGATATCGCCGATACGATATCAGACAACTGTCAAAGTTATTCTTTCTTTTCGGTGAATGGCTAATTTTTAACTCTACTTACTCTCCTTTCAATGAGAGAATTATAAGAGTGGACACAACAGAGAGTTCTTCCTGCAGCATTGTGCGAATTGGAGAACCCGCTCAGCAAATACTTGACTCAGAAAGCCCTCAACGCACGTAACATCGCTGAAGCACATCCTTAGATAATATTTATAAATATAAGACGCAGAGCTGTCCTATCGACCCAGAGAAAGGTACATAAAGAATGGCTGAAAACAATCAGCTTCGATCACGAGATAATATTTGTTGGAAACATCTACCATTCATAAAATTGTCAAGTATTTGAATTCGAAAATATTGCGTCAATGAATTTCATAACCCCGGGTTATTTTAATTGCCCTCCCCTCCTTCGCGGAAATACTCGAGAATTTATAGCAGTATCACGAGAAGCCTGTGTATTGATATTTTCTCTTACTTCCGAGTTTTTACACAGAATATTATCACCTTCTGTAAATGTGATCTACTGCTGTATGAGATAGCTTGAGCCCACAAGGGCTACCTCGCAATTTTTAAGGCGACGTCCTTGAGGTTCAAAGCCTGAGCGCGAGAAATTTTACTCCTTGTTGACATCGCGCAAATACAGAATGAGATAGAACGTTAAAAAGAAATACCTCTATTCACAGCAAAATTTATAACTGATAAATGAAAAGAGAAGGCTGAAAATCAGAGATTTCTCTTTTTCCCATCAATGTGTGCTTAGCAACTCAATGTTAGGGGTAAAGTTGTCATAACATTTAAATAGCTGCGATTCCTTAATTCCTAAATCTGTGAAAATATTTGCACTCGAAATTCAACAAAGATTACCTGTTTTGCTGACAATGCAAATTTGTTTGGGAAAAGAAGAGAGAACTTTATGTTGTTTTTAGGAACCTCTGATGAAAAAAAGAAGATAGAGAGACAAAAAAAATGCAAGTTTGGAAAAAGTCGTTTGGGAGTCCTCAGGCTGCGATTCTTCAAATAAGTTGCATAGAAAATAGTTTCTTTAATGATTATTCGGATAGAAAAACTTATCACAGCCATTGCATTATTGAATTTTTCGTCAGGGATGTTGAGGGTAGTCCTTCTTGATTTCATAATTGAAGTCATTGACATCATGTCACCTTACCACAAGTTTGTCCAGGATTATTGTTTCTTTTTGATTCAAGCAATTCTAACTCGCCCTACAAGAACCAAACTGATGTAAACCATACATAACATACTGTAACCCAGGATTACTAATGCCACAGCACCTGCTGATTGCACCATTATCTATTAGTTCTTGCAATTCAAGTTGATTAAATTTCCCAGAAGACACACAATTTGTTGAACGATTTATATTTTTTTGATTTTTTCGATTGATTTTTTGGATATCTTTGACAGTTGAGTAAATTTGCTAACGAGTGATTTTTTCATCGCCTGAGAGCGTGAAGGATCGCCTTGAAGAGCTCAGCACATCGAAAATTTGAGCGACGACGGCAATTTCTATCAGGAAAGTAATCGACAGTGCATTTTCTTAGAGAATCATTCAAATGAATTGCTCAATAAGACCGTATCTCGATCGCTTGAAAAAAGACAGTTATTACTTTGATCGGTCTCGACCGCAAAGCCGTCACGATCCGCCGATGCTTTCCGTGTAAGTACAGTTCACTAGAGTTTGACCTTCAGAATTGAATGAATTAACAATTTTTCCACAAATTTATTGAAAAACAACCGCCGCTTTTCGGCGAAAATCGAACGATAATGTAATTGCGTCAATCTTGCCACATAGAACAAAGGCGAGGAGTTCTAGTCTAAAGAAATGGTCTAACAAAAAGACAGATATTCTATTAGGCTTGTAAATAATGCGGGTTTATCCTCAGAGACAACGTATTTTGTAGGAAAACTTTGCGAAACTTCATGTCTCGCGGAAAATTTTGCAATACCTTTATTCCGCAAAGTAATCAAGTTAGAAGAGTTCACGAAACCGCACCGCCGCATAGTCGACCACTCTATTCAATGTCGACCTATCGTTACTGGGCGCATTAACGTCAGCGTAATAATTGTTTTTCGTTTCATTGTGTCTCTTCTTTTTGAATGGTTTTCGGTTTCATCCATGTTCTGCAGAATAAGACAAATCATTCATTGTGCCCGTTTTCTACTGAGCTGGCGATGGAGCAACACAGCTCCGTTTATGCTCTTTTGGATCATTCAGAGTTTGAGAGAGACCGAATCGAGAATAATAGGTTAATTTTTCTTAAGTCTTGAAATATTTGTTTTTTTAGCAAGAAGATAATTTCCTTCTTTTGATGAGATTCTATAGATGCAATTTTCAATCATTTTTTCAGTTTCCAACATAACGAAGAAGATGATTTCCTAAGAAATTTGGCCAAATCCCGCCAGCAAAGTAGAGGTAAAACTGTAAGTCCTCATGAATACTTAAAAAAAGATGCGTACTGAATTTCGACTAGGTCCAAGTCAACGGTATCTGGACGAGTCAACCATTCTGCCAAAAAGTTGCTCTCAAACCGCGACCGCCGTCAGCAAGCAGCTTGGGATTTGCCAGGTTTGCTCGCGAATTAATTATTTTTCAATGATCTGAAGTGCCCCTTACACAATTAATTCACTGATGTTTAAAATCGTTCTTCTCATGTTGGTATAACCTGGCTGGGTTTCATCCGAACTTCCTGAACACCTTAGACCCTATTGTTCAAAATAATATTCTTCTGAATAATTGAGTTTTCGTAATCTACAACAGCCGGGTTCCTTTTGGGCTTCCGGGGCTATTCACTGCTGAAAGAGTCGAATCAGCATTATATTTATCGTCTCATTAGAATACTTCTTTGATTATTTATGGAAGTGTTATTTATTCTCCTTCTTTGACCATTGTTTTTTGATAGACGAATCGAAGAAACTTCTATTTCTTGAAATCTACAGTAGCCTGTTTACTTACAAATTTCTGATAAGCTGGGCTGTCACGTAACGTGACATTTAAAAGCCATTTCTAGCAAATCAAATTTGATTAGAGCTTCTGTATTTGGAAGCATTTCGCGTTTCTATTATCCGGCCCAATTGAAACTTTCACGTCAAATGAAGGCTACCGTTCCGATTTTACTTGACTTTTATTTGACCTTCTCAAGAGTTCGCCCAATAATATTCCAATTTTTGAAAAAATATCTTTGTTGTTGTTGGTACTCTTCTATGTCTCCCAAAGCCCGCTTTTTTCGGGCAAGTATCCTATAAAGATTCAGGGTTCCTAAGATAGTGAGAAGGAGAATATTACTCAAAGGATCATTCTCAAGAATGCCTCAATAAATTAACTTAAGCTCTTGAATCACTTCCTTTCAATATAGATTTTTGAGATTCTCCTACAGAAGAATCTCCGCCCGGTGAAACATGGTAGTCGCTCGCCTTGACATAGAAGGTAAAAGGGTCAATGCACTGCTGGAAACACTCTCCCACTGAGACTCTAGCTCCTGGGAATAAAAGACAACAATTCTAGTTTCTAGCTGCTGCTTCTACTTTATTCGAGAGACAACTGACCAGCCGAGACTGGCACTGCGCGCGCAACGTCCCACTGATCAGTATCAAAGTTCAACGGGTTCGCCCGGAATGCGCTAACCCTTTACCTCCCCTTGATACAGAACAGTGCGACAATAAGTAAGATACAGGTAGAATGTCCCTTTCGGGCTCGAAGGAAACATCAGTAGAGTTGGGACAGTCGGCAGCAGATTTTTGAAGAGATTTTTGTACGGTGATGAAGCAGCAAACATTTTTGATCCTAAGCAGTAGACAACTTCCAATCCCCAAAAAGCATCAGAAAACCCAATTGCCAACACTAGCCTTCGTACTTTTTCTTCGTAGAATCCAGCGAGAGGCGAGATGGACGGAGAAAATTCCGCTTGGGGCAAGGAGTAGACGGATTGGGAGTAGACCTTTGGGGTTTTGGCGAAGCCAGGATCAGGAGCGAAGATGGGATCAGAGATGTTGACTCCGTCGCCGAGCCAGATTTTGGAGCTTCGAATAGAGGCTTTGGCGGAGCGATCGGAGGGAGAGAAGATGGGATCTTTTCGGGCGGCTTGGGCTTGCATGACCGAGATTGTGACTCGATACCCTTACCTCCCCTAGTCACATGATCGTTCTGCTTTATTTTCGACTTGAAGTTTTTGATCAAGTGTGGCCATTCGGTCGAGTCCAGATTTTGATCGTAGTCATCAGCGGAAGAAACTCTTTCCTCGATCGCGGCGACATGGGAACGATGAATAAGGTCGACGGTGTGGTTTGCGTTTTCGACGAGGCAGACCTGCTGGCTGGTAGATTTGAGGGTGGAGGGGCCACTCCATTTTGCGTTAGAGTTTTTGGCCTCTCCGGCGAATGGGCGTAGCTTGACAACTTGGAGTTTCAGTTTCGAAGCTTTGGTGAACTCGAACTGGACGTTTCCAAGTAAATTGTTTATCGAGTAGGAGGAGATATTGCTGTTGCGCAAAAAATCTCGTCCCAAGAGTGCTGGGCGGCATTGGCCATCCATCACAGTTGCGGCGAGCTCAAACTGAGGGCCTTTGTCGAATCTAACCTTGCAGAAGAGGGTTCCCCTTGGAGTTTCAGCTACTCCGCTAATACCGGCTACATCGTGGTTTGGAGCGCTCAAATTGCGTAGCACGTTTTGGGGGATGGCATGCGAAGGTAGAATTGTTGAATATGCGCCAGTATCGAATTCGATGTTGCAGTCGAACGAATCTTGTCCTGACTGAAATGTGGCGCGTAGAAAATATCCAGGGCGAAATTCGACCTTCTCGGTCAGGTGCACTGGAATTGCAGAGAAGAGGGCATGGACATCGGCGAAATTATCGGGTTCCACATTGTAGTGGCTTTTACGCTGCATTTGGTCGGGCTTTTCGGACTTCTCGTCCTTTTTCTGCGCAGAATTCGGGTCCCGATTGTGCCAAGAGCGTTTACCCTCGCCATGTTTTCCATAACCTTGCTTCTGTTTGTTGTTGGATCCGGGTTGAGTTTTGTTGACGTTGATGACATCTGAAGAAACGCGGTTTCGGCGACTGGTCTCGGCTTTGAGTGCGAGGTCATTTAGCGTGAAGGTTTTGTCGATGGAGGTCAGAAGAGCATTGTAAGTGTCGGGCTCCTGGTCTCGGAGGGCTCTGACAGCGAACATTGTTGCCCATGCTTCGTGGATATCTTCCACATTTGGCTCAGCATCGTTGTTAGCGGCTTTGAAGGTTTCGAGAAACGCGGCTTTTGCCTCAGCAAGTTTTGTAGCTAGTTCGGATGTAAAATGAGTCACGGGGCGAGATCGGTCAAAAACGATGTCGCTGACATCGAGCATCAGTAGAAAATGCGAGATTTTTGGGCCATAGTGCTTTTTGAGAAGCCCGATGGCGGCGTCGACGTCGTCACAGGCGCGGAGATCGTTACCGATAAATCGGGCGACGTTCGGAGCTAGTTTGCTGGTAAGAGCGTTGAGGAATATTTTTTCGTCGCCGTCGCGGCGTAGATGACTGTCTTTGAATACCCTCATCGCTGTTATAAAATCCACAAACTGGCCGGGGCTATTCCCTTTGAAGGGCTGGATTGACGCGAAGCTTTTGTAGAACAAGTTGCATATGTGCTGCTCGCGCTGGTCGTATTCCCTGTTGGAATTTTCGGCCGGTGGATTGGCGTATTTGCGTTTTCGGACGAGTTCCTTGTAGTGCAAGAATAGCTCACGTTCTTTTTGGAGCTGTTCTTCCTTCATCGTCTGTAGTGCTTTATCAGTCGGAGCGGATTTGAGCTTCTTGTTGAGATCAGCGATGAAGTCGGCGATTTGTTCCAGGGCGCCGTCGCATCTTTCGACGGTTTCGGGGAGATTAGGCATCTCCGAGATGTACTAGAACGGGCGAATCACTGATTTCGAGGATTTCTACCTTGACCGACCCGTTTCTCAAAGACAAGAATTGTCTAGGAGAAATTTACGGGGTTTGAAGCGCGTATGAAGATTCAATAGCGGTCGTAGCAGTTGATTGATGTCGTAACTTGGCGGGAGATGTGCGATTTGGAAGAGCTGCCGGGCTAAGAAAGGCCGATTTACTGCTTTCGAGCGAAATTACCTCGACCGGTCCGACTAACTGAGACTTTTGAGGGTCAAAGTTAGATAACGGACTTGGAGAGCGCGAAATGTCGTTGAAAATAGGCGTCAGCGGCGGCGCGAGATCGAAATCGCAGCGGTTGCTCAAGTTGACGTGGCAAAACGGTTGGCGCGGCGGTACTTTTCCACACGCGGCGAATACCGGAAGTAAGTACACGAGTGCTGATCCAGGTTCGTAACGGCCTTGGGCGGAGAAAACGCTGGACAGGGTAGAAGACGATCAAAAGTTGGGTAGGGTGGGTGGTATTTGTCGAATCGTAGGGTACTCAGCTGATTTTGGAGAATTTCGGGCGATAAGATGGATGTGTCGAGCGGTAGACAAGGTGGAGGGTTGAAGGTGTAAGTTCTGGGGCCGCGGGAGTTCTCTATGTCGAATGAAGCGTAGTCTCTGACACCACTAAAAGGGTCAATGCACTGCTGGAAACACTCTCCCACTGAGACTCTAGCTCCTGGGAATAAAAGACAACAATTCTAGTTTCTAGCTGCTGCTTCTACTTTATTCGAGAGACAACTCACCAGCCGAGACTGGCACTGCGCGCGCAACGTCCCACTGATCAGTATCAAAGTTCAACGGGTTCGCCCGGAATGCGCTAACCCTTTAAAGGTGTTTCTTGACACGCGGTAGAATCCGTTTTCGTGTGAGCTCCGAACTTCCGCCATCTTTTCATCATTAACCCTGGCTAATCTGGCGAAGCTGTTAGCATAGCTAATCTTTTTCGGCAAATTTTTCCACTCGTCCGCGTTGCTTTGAAATCGCCGAAAAAGACGAAGGACAAAAGACGTTCTCTCTACGTCACTAGGGTATTTAGCAGCTATTAAGAAAACAAGAAGCCATCTCTAAGGCCTGTTTAATCGGAACGGATCTTCAAGTTCTTTTTCGATGCACTTGTTAAAATGTCACGACAGATTGACTTATCGTCCTTATCTTGCGCTACTGGTTTTTTGGCGAGGTAGACTTTGAACAGCGAATTTACGCATATGTCTGATGCAAGCATTGATAAGTATCTGACAGGTCTTTGGCAGATTACAGCTCGGCTCACACCATTTTACGTAAATAGAAATAACCAGACACAACGTAACTTCATAACACAGTTCCCTTTCGAGTCTCAAATTTTAGTTTTTAGAAGTGAAAAAATTTCCTTTTGAATGAAAAGGTAGACATGGAACAGGACTACCTCAATTTGGCATATTAACCACCTGCGGAAATAGTTTTCCATAAAAGTTTTGTCCGTTCTAGCTTCAAGAGCCGGAATGGTTTTATGAAAATCTCCAAATCGCTACGCACTTTCTTCTTTGAACTTGAAGTGGGGTACTTCTGGGGTAATACTATTTGATTTGTTCACATTCTTTTGCGTGACAATTTCGAGATCTCTAACCCTTGACAGCCTCATATTTGTCGAGAAATAACCATCCGAAAGTAATTATCGTTGTTACAACAGTGATTTGAAGGACTCCCAGGAAGATTAAGTCTTCTTTTTTAATTTTGCGTTATTTTAATTATAAAGATTTAACTCACGTTGCAAAAGATCCTGTTATGTAGATTTTATAGAGGTTATGCTCTTTTAGAGGCGCCAGTGTCCGTCCTTGACTTGCCCCGAGGCGAGCGAGGTTCAGGGACGTTGTATCACTGGGAAAACAGGCTGACACCTGTGAGCCGCAAAAATGCCAAATAAATACAACATAAGGTGCGTTATCGACAGACACAGATTTACTGACCTATCATTTTTATTCTCACCCTGGCAAGCTGTTTTTGCGATTGATAATTGTCCCATAAACGATTTAACAAATTTTATCGTAAAAAAGCTTAGCAACGTAACCAAAATAACAAAGTGAAAATAAAAGTTATAACTTAGGGTTAGCCTTATAAGCAAAAAATTCTTATGCTGCATCCTTATGCCGCATAAGTTATGCGTAGTTAATTATTTTATAGTAAAGCCTTGACCGTCAAGGACTGAGCTAAAAAACTTCAATTGTTCAACTTGAATTCTTCCCAAGTCTATAAGAAGTCAATTATTACTGGTAATTATGTTTAAATGTATAACCGTGTGTTTTCACTCGAAAGGGAGAGAGTTCCTGCCCCTCGTTTGGCCTTCATCCCGAATAGTCCCGAATTTGAAAAGCTCCTGGTTATATTATGAGCTCTATATTACTTTTATGCTTATGACATAACTGAAGACTTTCGTGACTTTGAATTTGATTGTGTAAGAAATTGGCGCACGTAAAATTATTTGCGGTAGAATACCGCGGCGCTCATGAGCTTCAAATCTAAACGACCACACAAAAATCTTAAGTTAATCTCTTCAGATCCAAAAGTTGTGCGGACTTATCAACGCTCAAGGATAGTTTATGCAAAAAATATTTTTGTTTTTTGACACCTGAAATCAAGGAAGAGAACTTCTTGCGAAAATGACAATGTACATTTCCAGTTTTTACCGAAAAATTCAAAATGAATTTCACCAAAAAGAAAAACCCTCGCGTCTGATGCAGAGTTATGAGTACTTTGATAAACTGAAAAAGCCGAGAACCGAGCAGTCGTCGAAACGGCAACATTACTCCCGACCGGTTACCACGACGCGCGAGCAAGCGAATCAACTTTCCCCTAGTCCATACGAAAGGCTAAATTCTCCAGCTGAATATACGACAAACAACAGAGGAAGCTACAATTACAATACTAGCTCGAACAATCCTATGGCTGTAAGCATCGACAGGAAGAATCAATCAAACATTTTACGCAGGTCAATGGAAAGACCGAACCGTCTCTCAGGAGCGAATCCTCGACGGATCTCAACCGGCGACACCCACAGAAGTAGATCACAGTTGAGATCAGACTCTGAAACTCGAAAAATGAGCATGCACAGCAGCACGAATACCAGGAAGAACTCTAGGAAGAACTCATCAGTGGAGCAGAATGGGAAGCTGACAAGCAAGCGACTTCAAACGATCAAGTCAAATAAATCTACTGAAGGGTCCAAGACGAAGGTACTTTGATTTTGTCAAAACACATCAAAAAATCAATAGACTCATCTCAAAAATGGAAGCTGAGCATTTTTCGTATTCGCTTTGATGTGACAACTAGCAAACACTTAAATTGTTAAAGAATAAACGCCATAACGAGTTAATTTTGCACAGCTAACCGTTCTGAGAATGATCAAGTTCACAAACGTGCTCAAGAAATAAACAATAATCTTCAGGACTCAGAAGGAGACCCAGTGGAGAATGAAGATCTTTACGTCACGGAAGGCATCGACGACGCTTTTTACAGGTACGTTTTAAATGACCCAGAAATATATTCTATGCACCGAGTATTACCCATTTGACTTCTGAAACATCAAAGTCATCGGAGACACTATTGACAAATATCGACACTTTCGAGTTTGTTTGGTATCGAGAAATTTGTGTCAGAGTGTAATAGAGGCTATTCGCATTCACCTTGGTCTGTCTTCGAGAAAGATCTCTGCCAGTTCAAACTGAATTTAACCCCGTTCGTCAAAGCTCCGTCGTCAAACATGCTCGAAAAGGCGTGTGTTAGTTCTAACACAGCTTATATTGTCAAAAGACGGTTATAATTCAGCTTTTGAGTTTGAATGGGTTATTATTGAAATTATTATTTCAAATAATTGTTCAGACGCATTCGCTCTTGGGTTTCCGAAGTTGACAAGTGTTTGCGCAGCGGCGACTTTGACCGAAAAGTCGTCATGGATCCATCCGAAATGGACTATCCCGAGGACCCTCCTTATTCGCGCGAAACGTCGGACGGCCTCAACTTCCGCCCCGGCAACCATCATACAGTAACTGTTGTTATTGCGGACGATGGGTCTTAATCTTCTTCAAAGCTTCGTTAGATTTCTACTTTTATCAGCATTCTGTCTTTTATTCAATAGTCAAAACTTAACTTTCAACTATCAAGGTACTGTCTGTACTTCTTCAAGCTATCCTCAAGTTCATAAACCGATTTTAGCTTTTTATAAATTTCATTACTCTCCAGAAAACTTTCACTTCTTTCTGTCTATCGAGATTTTTTATAAGTTCATATCAACACGCGTCAAATGCCAATCTTCTCTTTATGCGAACACAAAAATCGCATTCCTGTAATCTCTGTAAATAATAGCTGAACATACTGTTTAAAACGACAACAATACAATACTATTAAAACAAGCTCAAGAAGCTTTTCTCACATGTGGTCTTGTGACCGTGTCCTCTTTATCGTAGGAAATACAAGTGATTGAAAACATATTTAACCAGCAGTTCATTATTGATCATTATCACATCTTTATCCTTATCTCAGCCAGATGGCTTTTGATAAGGCCCTCATCATAGGGGTTTTCCGGAAGTGCTCTTACGTAACATGTTACTTGAGGTTATAAGTGATTTTATTGAACAATTTTAATTATAAAATTGGCAAATTTTATAATCAAAAAATCATAGAATGCTTCTCATGAGAGCGATGCTGCGTCGCAGTTTCGATTTTCCTGAAATCTTTTTGTGTTTCAATAATCCTTCCGACTAATTGTCCATTTTTTTATATTTAGAATTGAATAAAAACACACTTTTCACGAGATTTTTTAACGAAAAATCTTGCTGTGTCATAAAATGAGCTAGAGTTCATGGGCTGTTTAGGATTTACAGAAGAGCCCATAATGGACTATTGAATTATCGTGTCGTTATGGCCAGTGAGAGTCATTGGCTTTCTCTTATCGCCGTTTCGGGAGTCTCAAGAGCTCTCCCGTCGTCAAACTGTCGCCATGACGGTAGTATTTATTTTTTATTCTTGAATTTTCTCAAGTTCAAAGTCAAAGGCGCTTATTAAAATTTATCGTCAAATCGGATCCAATAAATGTCAGAGTAATGATGAGAAATGATTGCAAGCGCCAAATGTAACATCATTAATGTTTCAAGTTTTCCGATGGAATCAAGGAAGAAAATTCAGAATTATCTCTGCTTCAGGTGGAAACTGAAGTACACGAATTGATGCTAGACACTTATGTTCATATAAATATATATAATATATTTTGATTAAAATGTATAAGCTACAAGTAGAAGATCGTCGGAGAATTGATGAAATCCCCCGGGAACAAACGCGTCTATTGCCAATATAATATAGGTGACATTCTGAGTGAAGAGCATTCTCCTTTGAGATGTCATGACCAAACTTCCATCGCCTCAAATGACGATTCTCATTAAAAAAATGACCGAAGAAAGCATCACCAAACTTTGGCTGTCCCTTCTTTCAAACTTTAGTCAGAAAACTAAATCAAGAATCAACGAGCACATCAATGAGTTGCACTCAAGATCACTAACCGCACTGCTGAAAACAGAAAGACCCACGTTGAAAATCAGAAATTTATGTTGGACATGAGTTTAACTATGATGAGAACAGTTGTGCCTTCAATAAAATAGCGAGGCCTTAATAAGAAACCTAAACTTAATTTTGAAAGATAGCATTAGCAGTTCATTTAAAATTCGAACAACGTTGGTCAAACAAGCAAAAGTAAAAAGCTCTTGAAAATTAAAGGAAAAGGAGACTTGACTACTGCAAGTAAATTCTGTTACTCGTGCGCCTCCGTTTAATATTTATAGAGAATTAATTCATCTGTTTCTTCACGCTCATCACAGAATTCTTTGACTAGGTAGATTTGCTCCAAAGAGCAAAACAAAAAGACAGTTTCAAGAAAAAGCCAAAAGAGAAGACATGCGTTTCTTGTGGAGTTTTATGTTTCTGCTTTTGGTAATTTTAACCTTGATTTTTCAGAAATGTAGAATAAAAATTTGCGCGTTACGAATCGTACGCGCCGAACTTTAGACTTCCTAATTTAATTCAGCGCATTCAGGGCGTTTCTGTATCTGGATTCTCGCGAAGGCAAAAGTATTTACTGACTTGTCGATATTGCGAAAAGACTAATCATAAGGAACGGTTGATATTTTTAAATAAGAGAATCAGAAACAAAGAAGGGTAAGACCTAAATAATCGTTGTAGGTTGCCCCTTAATTTTTAATCCCATTCAAAAATGGTCAATTAATGAAATTCTCATTTTCTTATCAACCTTGAAATGAGGCAAGAACATGTCAAAAACTCGCTCGCACCACTTTTTGCCAAGACCTGGAAGAAATCTACGCAAATCTGCGTCTCCTCGGCTGAACCACTCTCAACAATCAACAAAAAAAAAAACACTTTTTAATGAACTCATTCTTAATTTTATTTACAGAAAATATACACTTGTACGAATAAATCAATCGTATTTCTTTACAAAAAGCAACTCGTCGCAACTTGATTCACGGCTTTCCTCGCTGCTTTCAAAAGGGAGGCTACGTTGCGAACTGGAGACGTTTCAATTGAGAAGAGGGAGCTAAAGTCTTCGCAGTTTATAGAACATCCTCTGCGTTCCAGTAGATATTCAACGTAGCTCTTGAATTTGACAAATTGATGGCCATGGTCTTTGTTCGAAGTTTCTTTGCTGAATTTTTAAGTGAGCATTAACGTCAATTATAATTTGCAGAGGTCGAGAAATAAACTTTCATCAAGAATCGATTAAAGAAAATACAATTCAAATGATTGAATAAGCAAGTTAATCGAAACGAGAAAAGCATGAGTGACACAAATAACTAGACGTTTTGACGTGCATGATCGACGAGTTACCTTTTAAATACTTCAACAGCATAGCGCAGCTTCACGTTTGTGTCGAGCAGGCACAGCATTCTACCGGGCAAGAATCGCCCTTTACTGGGACTTACCTCCGAATCCGAACGAGCGAGTTGAGAAGAACTGTTCAGTTTTTCTCCCCTTCTCATTGCCGATTTAATTGCTGCAAATGCATCTGCAGAACATTGCCCAGATACTGGCTCCACGGCAGTAAGAAGATCATCTGTAACGCGGTCCAATTCTTTTCCGATCTAATCAAAAAATTAAAACGCGGTTTGTCGAAGACCCTTGTTTTTAGGCGACAAAAACTGTCCTTCATTTTGGAACACAAGTCGCATAATTCACAAAGGTCTTAATTTAATAATTTTTGTCAAATATATGCAATTTTAAAGGACAATTCAGAATTTAAAGCTTTTGGAAGAACACCGGAAAATTTAAATTTTCAAAGGTCGGAAATTTTGACACCTTGTTTTTAAAAAATTTTTGACGTGTATTTTGTGCACGTTTGCTAACAAGATCGTACGGTGAGAATCATATCGAGCTTGAGTTTAGCTGAACCGCAAGGAAGTTCTGTAGAATTTCATGCATTTTAGAATTCTGAATAAATTCCGAGTCATATTATTCTTTCCGGAAAGCTGTTGGTTACATTCGTAGAGAACTGGCTTGTCCTCCTGTCCTCTAGTTACTGAGTTAATGGCCGATTAGGTAAATTAGTGACTGTTTAATAATAAATAAACAAGACAAACACTGTTTTGTTATTACGAGATCGACCCTGCTAATTGCTGTTTTTTGTCTTTTAGATTCTAACCACGGTATTCGGAATGTTAGTCATGACCGGAAGATTTTGCGGCAGTTTAGTAGCGGTATCTCAAAAATTAATAGCAGTTACATTTTTCTCAAAATTGTTTTGAGGCGTTTTTAAATATCTATGTCCTTCCAAGTAGCAAAATTAAAAGCAAGAGAGTATTGAAATTAATATAAAATCAAATCTCACCTCAAGAGAGCATCTCGGCCGCAAGTACTCGCCAAGTTGGTACACTCTGATTGCCAATTCACACGCTGGTGAATTTTGAGGCATCCTAATCAAATCACAAGGGACCTTGTTTTTTGACAAATTGCACTCGAAGGGAGCGCTTTCGAAAATCTCCACGGCTCGGTTGAACTTTTCAACTGCCACGCTCTCGTTGGAGACGAGCAAAAGTGAGTCCTGGAAAGTGTTAGAATTTTTAGGGCCGTACTTTGTCGGCGAGCAAAAGCCCTCAACAGTGTTATCGATTTGAGGTAATTCGTCAACAATGCCTCGATCACTGCAAGGCGTAAATATCAAGTCCTTTAATTTGTTAAGTTGCTTTTGCCACTTTGTTTCGTACGCGTCTTTGCCGCATGCGTCAAAAACCATGGCGGCAGTGTTCGCAAATTCTAAATAAAAATCCTCCGCAGAGCGAATTCGCTTGTAGCGAAGATTCTTGCAGGGCAAACTTTCGACGACATAGATACAGCTTCGATCGCCCTTTCCAGCGGCGGCCAGTCGGCTAGAAAATTTCTAGTTAGAAAATGACAAAATTGTGGACTCGGTTGATCATAATCTGATTCGCGAACGTGCTCAAGTTTGTTTTCACTGCCAAATTCGCGGTTGAGAGATTTTTTGATCACATTAGCTTAAGAAAATTAACACACCTGAATTCACTAGCAATCTCGTTATACTTGAACACAATCTCCGTCCGGCGGCAGCTTCCGCTCGCGAGACGGCCTAACTCGGGGGTGGTGCAGATTGCGAAGTGCTTCAAATCGCATTCTCCTGCGCTCGGTTACACAAGCGACGCCTTACGAGTACGTAATCGATAAATTCTCGACACGTTCTGAACTTTCAATAATGTTTACCGTGACGGTTTTGATTTGTAACCGGTCCTTTGCGTCCATAAAGATTGTACATCCAATTATAGGGGCATTTTTGTGGGAGTTGTGGCCGTTCATACTCATCGCTGAACATAGGAGTTGAGGTAATAGCTTCGGACGTAGTTGTTGGCGGAGGAGAGGTTGTTGTTGTTGAAGTCGTTGTCGGCTCGTCAGTCGTGTAGGCAGTGCTCGTCGTGCCCGTGGTATCGGTGTGTGTCCACCACTCTGTTGTTGTTGATGTTCCAAGTTCTTCTGTTGAAGTGTAAGAGTCTTCTGTTTCATAGTTCTCAGTCGTCGTTGTGGTTGTGGTTGTAGTTGTTGTGGTACTAGTAGTTGTGGTTGTTTGAGCGGTGGTAGATGTGCTTGTCGTTGTACTAGTTGTTGTAGTAGTTGTTTTGGTTGTGGTTGTGGTTGTTATTGAGATTACAGATGTTGTTGTTTTCTGTGTAGTTGTTATTGTTGTCGATGTAGTTGTCTTGGTCGTTGTAGTCGTAGAAGTTGTTGTTGAATATTTAGAAAAGTTTTTCCCCGGTTTATTTCCGGTTATTGCTCCCGGACGTTTATTTTCTCCGGAACTTGCAATCGTTGGTTGAATTGTTTCTTGAGCGGCAGTGCTTGTCTCTGGAAGTTGCGACTGAATATTCAATTTGTACAATTTGACAGTTTCGTTTATTGATTCTGCGATAATCTGACGCCAATAATTGATCAGTTTTAAAGCTCACCTTGATTTTTTGAATAGCTTCTTGCCACTTCCATCCGAAGTTCGGGACGCATCTTCTGAGAGTATGTGCCAGTTCAAAGTCAAGTCGATCGACTATGCCATGGATCGTGTTATCACTAAATACCGCGGTTTAGATCTTTGATGGCGAAAAAATCATCGTGTGGCTCGTGAACTTCCTCTGACATAATCAATGTTAGAATGGGAATTAAAGTGGTCTAGACTCCGGAAGATTTCAAGAGCAAGTTAATTTCTACGTGGAAAGGTTTATGTGACCGAAAGTAAACCATGTTCTTGCAGCATTAAGCCGTGTTGAACAAGAGAAAATCCCACACTTGGATAAAAGCTTTCATCAAAAATTTTTGGAGTTTTTTTTTTGTTTTAAACTTTCAATAAAACTTTGTAACAACTTATTTTGGCAATAAGATAATGCTTGGTAGATGGGGCGAAAGCGAATTCAAGACACTTAGGAACGAACCTGAAAGAATGGCACGGGACGATCGTGGCCGTCTCCTTGCAATAGGGCCGGTAGCGTTGGAATGTCTTAGCAAATGCGAGTAGTGATTTTCCAAATAGTCGAATGTCTTTCCAAATTTGGGTCCGGTCATCGGCGTGCTTCGAATAGCGCGTCAAGAATTCTCCTGGTCGACATAATTTCGGGGAAGGAGTTGATTTAGGAAGATTAAATGCCTTTGGGTTCAGCCCAGGAAGCAGCTCCCAGTTGAAATTGAAGCCGAATCCAAATTTAGCGCCGCCTTTAAAAATTTCATTTTTTATTCGTTTTTCTTCGACTTACCATTTGGACCCCGTATAAATTGGACATTTACGGCCTTATCAGGGAACACGTGATTTGTCTGCGATTGCGAGGATCTTCGTAAACGTCGATTAGCCGAATCATCCCCAAAAAGACAAAGTGGTCCTTAATTAAGTAAGCTCACGAAGGGCATTTTTCGGAAGCGATCTTACCTAAACGTTTACCCCCGCTTGCTTCGATGACCAAATAATTTTCATCGCAAGGTGCACCGTCGCTTCTATTTCAAGAGTTCAATTAATGATTCTTAGCCTATTTTCTTTAGAACGAGCTACGGTGGTGAGCAAGTGCAAATAGACTAAACGATTCAATGGTGCTAAATTTTCGGAGGAAAAAAATGTTAAAATTTAGCGCGAAATTATGCTGCAGACGACTCGCACAATTTGGACCCGCACAATTCGGCCCTTTTTTCGAATTTCGCGAAAATTAATGAAAATCGCTCAATTAGCCATCTATGTGAATTTCAGTCAAATTTGCTTGCTCAAACGTATTTTGTAAGATTTATTTACGAGAGAAATGCTATTTCTTACTCTTTTTTTTTGATTAACACGTAGAATTTACGGGGATAATTGACGAAAAAAGTGAGATTTTAACATTTTAGCGCTCCAAAATTGATCTTTTTTGAAGGAGCAGCAAATTAATCCGAATTTCGGACCCGCACAATTCGGCCCTTTTTCGAGAAATCTGCAAAACAAAAAAGGTCCAAATTGTGCGAGTACACTGTATTATATATTACAGTGAGAAGAATTTTAGGTTGTTCTCGACTCTTTCCTTTCATAGAAATCCGGTAGCAATAAACTTATGCGTTCACCGTTTCTCGATTCGAGTTGAAATTTACAGCTTCTATCCAATACGCCAGAGAACGAGCCAGATTCACTCCACTTTCCACATATTTCTTGCGATGAAGCAATCTTTTAGAGCTCAAAAATCATCAAAAATGGCCACTGAAGTTTCAAGAAAGTGACGCTTGTTCTTTAAAATTCCATAAAATGCCTGGCATTTATGGAGGTATTTGAGTAAATACTTACGATGCGAATTTATTACCGAAGACGTATTTTTTTTATCAAGAACCGCCGCTTTCTAATGATGATAAGAAATGGTCGATTCTTGTGGCAAAGCTCGCCACAAAGTTGAAGGGCTTTTGTTTGGAATAAAAATTATCAGGTTCAGCCCCGGGTATTTCGTGGAGCGGAAACGTGAATTTGATATGCTATTAATTAAGGGTCAGCTCAAGAAACGCATAGCAGGATGCTGTTTTTGAAGGAGGGCGGGCCTTATTTTTAGAATTAACTCGAAGAATTTGTCTATTATTTTGGCCGTTGTTTTTATTTGAAAAGGCAAATTTTTATCCCAAAAATAATATTGGCAATATTTGATGAACGCCTTTTTCAAATCTTACCGTGAAAACTGGGCACGTTATTAAATAGGATTAAGGTCGACCGGACGGTTGATTTTAATAGTTTCCGATATTTTGATCGAAATCGAGACGTGCGCCAGGAACGTTGCATTTGTGAGCCAATTCCTGTAAGACAAAAAGCAGCGAAGATAGTGTCAGGCGCGGGCGATATCTCATCCCTCTTTATTCTCTTTGTTTGACTGAATATAAATTAGATGCGACATTTGATCGGATAGAAGTTGTAACTGAAAATGACGAATGACAGTATCTTTTGCCTGAAAAGGCGGTATTCAAAACGTGCGTAATTTTATATATATTTCATATTTTCGATTTCTTGCTAAGACTAGAATTACAGTAGGAAGGTCTAAATGCCGGCCCAAACTTCTAACCGCTCAAAGAACGCGCCGGTGACAGTCTGGACCAACTTAGAAAATTTCCGCCCGGATTATGAAAATTGTAGCTTCGTGTCTATCTCGCTTTGATATCCTGCTGGTCGGCACATTCTTACAACTCGCCAAATCCAGCTCAAGAAGTGATCTTTTGTCGAATTTTTGGATTATTGAATTACGTGTGGGAAATTCTCAAAAATCGCAAAAGCAATTAAGAATTCAAGTGTTAGCAGCCCACCGCGGCATAAAAAGTACTTGATTGAGTACGCGGGAAGGGAGAATAAAAGGCTTCCAAAGATTCTGATGAATTATCTTGAGTGATGACTTTTTGAGGAGCAGAAAAAACAGACTGAGAGGAAATTCTAGTGATTGATTTTTTTTCGCAAACGCTGTAATTACGCGTGTGCAAAAGCGGAAACTGATGATGATAAAAGAATGAACATTATAATAAAAATGGTCGGAAAGTTGGTGACTGAGTCATCTGTCTTCCAGGATGCTAGAGTTAGAAATCGTGCTGAAAATCAAAAATTCTGCAAAAAAATTTTTTTTATTAAGATTTTTCTGAAAAATGTCGTTTCGAAAAAATCATCGTGGAAAATTTTGAAGTACAATGGATTGATACCCTGTATTTGCTTTAAAAACTTATATATTTTTATAATATAAATAATATTTCTAAGCATAGACACTGAGATACTGTTGTTGTTATTTTTTAGTTTGAGCTGTCAAGTAGACAGTGTCTTCGAATAAGGTCTTTTTCAATATATTAGTAGGAAATTTACGATTCGTTGAAAATGGAGAATACAAGGATGATATAGGGATTTTATAGACATAAAATCTTTACCTGAACTAGGAGGTGTTTACTCTAATATAGATTTCGTTGCGTCGTGGTCCGATTTTCAAAATGAGAGTGTCTCTAGTAAATAGCTTCTTCGTTTACTGAACGGCTTGCTCGTTGGAACTTTGGGCACCCGTCGATGATGATGATGAATAATCTCCACGTGCGTGAGCGCGGCGCTGGTGGTGGCGCACACGGTGTAAAAGCGCGCCGCGGAAGCGCAATGCCGCGCGCGATTTGCGTTGACTAGTACTTGACTGCTAGAATGCTTGTAAAAATGCTTTCTCTGACAAAAACGGCGTCGTGGCAATCCTTTAAACACAAATATTGCTGCAATCAGATTTATTAATAAATTGTCAGGAAGAAGTTTTTCAAAGTTTGGTTTCTAGTAGTAGAGTTTGATGATCTCTTCATTTTTGAATTCTTTTCGACAGATGTGACAGATCTTTTCGGACATCTCAGTTAGGCATTTGATGCATGCTACGTGCCCACACTTCAAGGTAGCCTCCATTCGAATTTCGCTGTCGAATTTCTCCATGCACAAGTTGCATGCGCTCTTTTGACCACCGTCTTCAGCGACTAGAATAAATTTGGAACAAACTCGTTTTTAAAGGTGTAAGTTTACAATTTTAAAATGTATATAAGATGATTATTACGAGGGTCGTGAACCATGCCATTGATTTTCTTGATTGAAGATTCCATGATCTTCTGCATTGTTTCATTCTCATCTTTCTCGTTATTATAACGTTCCTCGGCCTTGTTGAATTCATTTCGAGCAGCAATATATGCTTCGTGTGCGGTCGTATAGTTCATTTTTGCTGAAGCATCTTCCCAAGAGTGTCTTGCTGTCGACCGATTGATGCGTTGAAGAAGCCTTTCGCAACAGTAAGAACTCTGTAGACATCTTTTTCGATTTTAGTTGTCGGATATTCTTCCGTAGCTTTCAGAAACGCTTTGTAGCAGCACGAGCCAATGACAAACTCTTTAAAAACGAGGCCTGTAGCATTGCAGGCTTTTGCCAAGCATTTGAATCGAGCGTCAGTTACGAAGTCAGTTCCTTTCAGGTAGTCTGGATTGTCCTTGACGTTTTCTTCAGCGCAAGGCCGGCACATTGGCTCGAATCCCGTGTTTTTGTACATTTTTTCACATATTCTAATAAACAAGCGAATAGATATCAAATCACTTCTAATTATTACATTTTCATATAATATATTTTACCCCTTGCAATAATGGCACGGCTTAGCGTTGTTCCAGTTTGCAACAAATTCTGCTGGAATGATCAGGCCCTTCATCTTTAAAATTCTCTGCGAGAGTCTGTTTGAGAGTGTCTTTTGCTTCTTATGGTATTATTTGCTTTTCGAGATTTATTATTTGCTTGATATTTAAAAATGTCATGGAGGCTGGGTAAAAATCAACAGTTCGTAGAGTAGAAACTTCCTGCATTTGCCTTTAACAAATCGCAATAAAATTGATTGAGCATTCAGCTGATTATTAAAACGAAATCCGCTTAATGAATTTATAAGTTGATCTCTTCCGGACAAGGCTTACGTAAGATATACTCGAATTTCATACTTAAAATGACAGAATCTCTCAAACTATGTGGTCGATCTTCTGCACGTAGTCTGAGAAAAAAATACACGTTATCAAAGAAAACACAAAATGAATGTCTTTTTGGAAGTGAAACGTTCGTTCAAGATAAGTGTAGACCCGCTTGTTGTTTCAGTCATCCGTCCTCTTGCAAACAAACCTCTTCCAGATTTGGTGCACCGCGTTTGAGATTACTTCAACGGTAAAAACGCAGCGCAAGAGCCTCCGAGACGATCGTCGATAATCATTGTTCCTAAGGCGGGATGTACCAAATACAACGTGACAATCGTTGAACTTTATTACCGAGAAAAATGTTTGTTTCTTCGAAAAGTTCATCGATGATTTAGATTTCTTGGCCTTGAATGGAAGCTAATATCTTTGTTTAAACGAAGTTTGCAAAAATCTGTTTATTACAAATATTGATATGCCAATAATAAGATCAATGAGACGGCAACTGTTTCGAGTTGATTGAATCAGAAATCAATTAGAATCAAAATAGAAATAGAAATAACACCTTTCATCATTTGATAAATCAGAACGTGTTTGATAATGATCGTTCAAGTGTAACTCGTTTATCAATTTCCCCTGCCCGGAAAATTGTGGCTAGGTGTATGATGTGCATTTAGTTGTCTTGCATAAACTGGAGATTGTTAACATAAACTTGATGATCTAAAATTTAGGTTTTAAATTTGTATATTTGTTTGTTTATTGAATTCTTTTGGTGATAGGCACGATTTTATTGAATTACAATAATAATGATGAAGTAATGATAGTAGAATAAGAAAGAGTTTAGAAAATGAGCTGGAAGATAAAACAGAATTTTTCATTCGGATTATTTGGTGAAGAGCGGCTCGGTGGGCGCGTTTTTGATCAGCGGCGACTAAATCGGATGATAAGTCTTCTGTAAGGTCAGTAACTATCGGTTAGCTTAGTGCCGCGCTCTTGGACTTGCTCGCCCACAAGAAGCATTTAACGTGGCCTTGGATTAGAGATCAAGCTCTAAGACTTTTTATTGCAGAATGAAGAAGAAAATTAATCGAATGTAGGTAAGTAGAAGACACGGGAGGTGCATAATCCTTCTTAGCGGTTACGGGTACAGTTATCATAGAAGCTTTACTGGCTTGCCACACTTGCACAAGAAAAATACTTTTTTCTTCGCAAAGATCGGATTCATTTCTGCAGCGAAATTTGACCGTTTGGGGAAAAAGAAGGACACGAACAAGTCCAGCGTTAAATTAACCGTGTTAACTTGCGTGATGATGCTCCTGCACGTCATAAATCATGGATATATAAATGTTTATCCAAAATACAACTCACCATTCCGGGACTATTTCGTCTGATCGGGCTACTTCCTTCTTCCGACAAAACCGGTGGCAAGTTTTCGGCGCTCGTTTGAATGTCTAAATTTAAAAGTGTCAGGGAAGCCCATAATCACCGACTGAAGAGACGACTTAAAAACTTTAATGCGGAGGTTAACACCTGGGCATTTTAATTTGGCTCACCTTTGAGCACGAGCTGAGGTGGTCGATTCTTCATCGGTTTCGATACCGAGCGGTCACGTTCCATAATGTAGTCGCCGGAATCAAAGTATTTCTTCGAAGATCCACGTAGCTTCTTATTAAGCATCGCTGAGCCCTAGAAGACGAAATAATGATAAAATTGATCCCAGGGGGGTTCAAATGCAAATCCACGAATACTAGAGTGGTAAAGTCGCCACTTTGATTTGTGACACGACATTGACCTCGTCGCATAACTCGAAAATCTCATTCATAAAAGAGATCATCAGGAGATAGAACATAATTTAGGTGGAATTAGAAAGCAAAATATATTACCGGATTCAACCACAGTGCTATTCAAAGCGTACCACTCTGTTTATTCGCATTGCGTTTGACATAGACTTGCGGCTACCTTGAGCATTTGTGTTGGTATTATTATCAAAATTTATAATTACTGATTATTCAACATAGAGAGAATCTCCTCATTAATAATTGAACCAGAGATCAGAGACTGGCAACAGTTTATTGCCGCAATATTTCGAAAAGTATTGCATATCATAATATGAACATAATGTGAACAAACCTTCGAAAATATCAATAAACCGTTAGTGATACAAAACATAATAAAAAGTTATTTATGGTCTCCGTGGCGATTTAAGATTTAGCATGATTTACTAAATAAAGCGGTATTTGACGCTTTGTAACTGTTTTCTTCTAAGAAATCGTAATTCTATTTCAAAGGTGTTATATTGAATGATAATTAACATTTGAAAATGTATTCAACAAGCTATTCTCAATAATTTGGCAGTCTTACCCGTTTCTTCTCCAAATTTCCATATTTTGATTTGAGCTGGGTTTCCTGCTGCTGAATAAGATTCTGCGCGTTTTCGCTGCTCTCTTCCATGACCTCGAAGTTTGGCTCTTCGCTGAAAACAAAAATTAAATAAATTTTAGCCAGGCCCTTGAATTGAAAACGGCCCTATTCAGCGTCAATTGTCAGCACCAGCACGCCCGCGGGTTAATGCCAAACACTGAGACGTCACACACGCCCTGGGCTACTTGATCACTTGACTTGCGCCCTTTGTCTTACTGTACCTAGCTACTTTGCTTCCGAACCTAAAGCAAGGATAATCAAGCTTTCCAAGTGGTCACGCTCGTTCTCTCTAGCTCATAGATTATTCCCTCCTTTGATATTAGTTTCTGGTGCTCCCCTGTTTCACGCTATCGATTTTGTGTTTGTCATAAGGGAATATTGTCAAGACAAGTTCGCGATTAAATATGCTCCATCAACGAGGGTGCAGTCTATGTACCGTATTTTCTCTATCTAATCCACGCGCCCCTTAATTAACTGATTTACTTGGCTCTTCTGGATCGAGGGAGAGGTTTAAATCAAATCTCCTTCGTAAATCTGCGTTCCAAACAGTAATCGTACGTTTCCTTTGAAAAATACTACCGTCTGGGATAACAAACAACAATGAAATAGCGCTTTCTTTTACTCTAGTCATTAATTATCTTTAGAAAAAAGTTTCTGGATGATTTGAAACTCAAAATATGACGTTTTTTAACAAGAATTTGCCTTACATTGAATTTTCACTGTATTAACCAAATTCTGATATTTCAAATGGATATTTTTACTTTCACGATAGAGTTTTTAGGACTTTCGTTCAAATAAAAACTCGCCGATCTTGCATTTGAGAGCATTTTTTATTGCGCGATCTAGCTTCTAAAACACTCGTTTTTCAATTGTATTTATGCGCTGTTTCATGTCAGAAGAGCTTTGTCGCTGCAAACAGTCACCGAAGAAGATGTTTAAATTATCTTCCGCCAACAAGCTGTCGCGAAGCACTTGATTGCTTTGAACTGTTGTCAATTGGCCTGTCGCTTTTTTGCGCAAAAAGACGCACCTGAATCACTGTTGTTTCTTGATCAATTGCTACTGTAAGATTTCTACTTCAACTTGCGAGAATATCGAAAATAATCATCATCGTGGCGTTATATTTTCTTTATTTTTTCCTTTAAAAATTATAACCTAAAGCTGTTTTGAAGCAAATTGCCCAGGAAGCGCCCAAAACAATAAATTCAGCGATCATCACGTTTGCCTAATCCGCTTTGGCCGCGCAATCAGTGCCAAGACCACAGGTGTACTTTTTTTATTGAAAGCTAATAAAGCATTACTGTACTAGTTCCAGTATGGTAATTGAATGGACGCCTTTAGAAAAAGGAAGCAAATGCACGTGTAATCGCACGCGCGATTTCCATTAGAGCGCATTTCTTCGCTCCGCCTTTTACAAAATCGATGCATGCGAAGATGCAGTCTATGGATTTAACGAGGATAATCGCGCTTTTGCATTGATTATCAAAAGATTCAGTATTTTTTCCTTTAGTAAAAAAGTTTGCTTAACAAAAATGACCTTTAATTTATAATTTTGTTCAATAGCAAATTCCCCTTTTCGTATATTTTCACTTCCCATGGTCATATCTCTTTCCGCCCTTATCAGTTTAAATTCGCTAGACATTATCAAAAAATATCCCTCGACTGACCTTGCCATTTTTCTGTCCAGCTCTGCATTCTTCGAATAGCATGATCATTATGAGCTGGATAGAGGAATAATCAATGAAAATTGCTGAACAAATAACATGCGAATTTTTCCGAGAAATTCAGAGCAGATTACTCGGAGCGGCGCGAATAAGTGTCTGAGGTTGAAAAACAAGCATGTTGAAAATAGAAAATTTGTAATTCTGCGTTTCTTAGTAGTACTGATAACGACGTGTAGGGGATGATCTTGCGGTCGCTTTCATTCTTTTTGGATGCAAAAACAGAAACTCATTTTTGAGGAAGCGCGCATCACTTTATCCTCACATTTAGCATAGAATTTCTACAGAAAACACTGCATTTCAAAATCTCCCCACTTATCTCGCCAATTTGTGCGTGTTTGTGGCAGGTACACGAATCGTTAAATTCATCACAAGCGAATAATTAATTTCATAAAGCACAAGGTGTAATTAAAACAAACCCGGATGTCCACACATTCTAGCGGAGATAAGCTCAATAAACTTAATTAACTTTTGATTAAGCTTTTGCAACGTAAGATATTTTTGGAAAAACGAAGAACCCACATCATGATTTCTAGGTGCAAACAACTGACTGATGACAAAATAAAAAATAACTGTTCAGCATTTTACTGCATTTTACCGACGAAAAAGCGATTCTCTAGCAGTAAAACGCAAATAGCACTTACCTCTCACTCCGGCTGATTGACTGACACGGTTTTTCTGTTGAAAATCTGAGCCTGCTCGTTAAATGCTCGCTTATTCTCATTTCCAAGCTACTAAAAGCGCTTACTTAGTAGTACACACGTAGACTTGGAGCCAAGGGGTACGCTAGGGCGACACGGAGAGACACAAAAAACGACCCCTTTTTTCTCGCTTGTTGAGCTTGCCAAATATGAGAGCTCGATTTCTCGAGGACACTCAACGCCAATGCGAGACTGAATCCAAATCGCGAAATTATTTTTTCCCACAGCCAGCCGAATACCGTGGTTTTCCATTTTAAGAGCGCCCAATGTAAGAGCGTTTTCGCCAACATTTTGCAAATTATGTTATCTGCGAAAATTCCAATTTAAGAGCGTTTTTGAAGATTTTTATGCAATCAAAAAATTTTTAGACTCAAATAAATCATTAACTAAAACGTGTAATCTCTGACTGCTTTTCCGGCCATTTTAAAGTCAATGGTTTGGCAGTGTCGGCTCCTTCTGTCATTTGAACTTGAGGTTCTTCTTCAATCTCCATCGCCGACGGACCATCATGGTCGGAGCTCTTTTGCTTTTAATCTGATTCCTAGATATTTAATTTACCTATTCCTACAAAGGCTAGAAAATGTACCCTGAGCCTCAGTGACTGAGGCATGTCTTCCCCATCATTTTCCTTCGGATTATCTATTAGATCTCCATGACAGTCTTTCTCCCATCCTTTCTTTTTGAGCCTTCACCAGAATCTGCGCATATTTTTTCTTCTAAGCCAAAGACATGTGTTTTTCTTTTCTTCTCCTGACATTTTCGTTGTTTAAATTTTGAAGAATGAAAGAGATCAGATTAAGAAAAAACGCTCGAGGAAAATCCTGAAAAAATCACTCACGTTCTCATCTTGATATACAAATACTTTTGCTTCTAGATCTTTTCTGTTTCATACTTTCGAAATTCCCTGAAAAATGAAAATAACCACTGTCATCCTATATCGATAGGAAAATTTCCAATTTAAGAGCGTTTTGAGCAAACCCTGTCATCTAAAAAACGCTCTTAAAATGGAAAACCACGGTACGTCATATTTATTAAGACGCTGCGAACTGGTTAAATTAAAAACATGCCACAGGGAATTCATGTCTTATCAAGAGTGAAAACTGTTCGATCTCGATTGGCAATTGATAAATTTAAGTAGCTCCGGAAAAAAATTGGGGGATAAGTTCTGGAAGAAAGCTGGAGATAGAACGTGAATCTGTGAGCTTAATGTTTTGCTCTAGATTCAGTCAAAATGCAACCAAATCAAAAAGAGTGGTAATCCATCGAAGAATTTTCAATAAGTGAGATTCAAACAGAAAGATGGACGAGCAAACCAAATCTATCCTTAGCCTAATTGTAAGTAAAAACAGATAAGACAACACATAAAAGATAAACCTGATTATGAAGGGTCTTATCTTTGGATTGTCTGCAGTTGTAATTCTCGCTATTTGTATTTCTGTGAAATGCTGTTGTGGATCTGCACGAGGAGGGCAAAACTCAAGCGGATGGAATTTGAGTTCAGTTGAATTTGACGATGGATGCGACTGCGATGATGATTAGAGAAAAGATGGATTAGATAACCGAATTTATGCTGCCGACTAGTGGATAAATAAATACACCACGAGTTAATGCGTATTTTATTAATAATCCATTATCCACCTAATATCCGATGCTGTAATCATGACTGTACCACCGTTGACAAAACTCCAACCCAGGCCTCCGAAGTGTTGACTTTGACGATGAATGCGAAGGGGATTATCCTTCCATAACAAATAAAAAAAAATGGCTCGTTCGCCGTAACTTTATTTAGCGCTTACGGAGAACAAGCTTACTCCTTATCATTGGATTGAGAAGTTTATTATTATTTCTGTCAGTCGTATCAGTAACAGTTCAGGCATTACTGGGGAATAATTTAACATGATAGGGTTGATCCTGAACTTCGCACGAAGGGATAATTGAAGTGGGCTGGGTGAGCAGAATTATGAATTTTAAATGAACTTGAGCATGTAAGGAAAAAGTGGCTCAATAAATTTGGAAGAAAAATATTAGCAAGAAAGGTCTTGTCAAGGCCTTGTGGCAATGATTTCGTGAAGAAAGCAATAATATACAGTTGGGTGCGGAAAAGTCTTTTCAATTAAAGGCAGTGTGGTCCTAGGATGGGTGGCTTTTACTGGGTATTAGGAGTGCTGTTTACCAGGCATCAGCGTCAGGCACGTAGTCGCCGAGAGGAACAGAAGATGCTAAGTTAATGATTTTAGTGGAAAAGAAGTCCAAAAATAATAATTTACCTCCTGGCTGATTGATGTGAGCATTGTTCTCGCGATGATCCGAGGCCGCTCCGAAGCCGCCTCGGCCTCCGTATGATCCTCCGCCGCCACCGCCAGCCATTTCAGCCAGGAATGGGGGTACAGGTTGGCCTGCGTCATTGCAGATCTTGACCAAAGAAGTCGCGTGTTGTCGATCCTTCATTGTATCGATGAAGGTGATGGCCAATCCTTTCTTTCCCTTTCGAGCAGTTCGACCAATTCTAAAGAAAATTTTTGGAGTCATGGAAGAGATTAGAAGTTCTTACCGATGGATGTAGGATTCCAACTCCGACGGGAAGTCGAAATTGATGACAATCTCCACATCATCAATATCGATACCTCGGGCAGCAACGTCAGTGGCGACCAAGACGTCCATTCGTTTAGCCTAAACAAATTTATCGAACAGAGTTTAAATTTTTTACGTTAACCAGGCTATTTTCCAAGAGAAAGTTTATAACGGACAATGTCCGTCGGATATAACTATTGGTAAGCCAAGTTCAGTTACGAAAGTAGATTCCACTCTACATACCTTGAGGTCGTTGATTGCCTGCTCTCGGTCGCGTTGTTGTCGGTCGCCGTGGATTGTTGTTGCTTTGATGCCATTTCCGACCAGAATCGACCCAAGCGAGTCAGCGAATAACTTGGTCGCTACGAAGATAAGCGTGCGCTTGCCAACGTGTTGTCTGCAAATCTCGGTAGCTCGGTTGAGCTTTTCGCGCTTTTGGAGCTGCTCGAACTCTTGCTTGACTTGTTTGTTGGCTCCACCGATCATTCCGATCGACATGAAGATGTAGTTCTCGTTCAGAATTCTTGTGGCTTGCTGCTGAATTTGAGCATCGAATGTCGCCGAAAACATCGCGGTGGTTCGGGCACCACTGTCTTTTTTGGGAAGGTAGACGTTGATCTGATCGATATCAGGGCCGAAACCTTGATCAAGCATGCGATCCGCTTCATCGAGTACCAGGAACTGACAGTCACTGGCGTCGATGACACCTCGCTCAAGGAAGTCTTTCAGGCGACCAGGAGTACCGATGACGATGTTGCATCCTTCGCGGATTCGCTGCGCCTGCTCTCGAGTGCTGAAAAATAATTGAAATCAATGAAGAGATCGAGGAGGCATTGAATTGAATCCTGACTTACCCAGTTCCACCGTAGCAAAGACCAGGAACAACGCCAGTGTTTTTGCCGCAGAACTTGTAGCACTCATCGTATAATTGAGTGGCCAGTTCTCTTGTTGGAGCAACCACGATGCAGTCGACCTTTTGGCACGCATTGTAACCTCGGCTTCCGATGTTGCTCGCTTTGAAGTAATTGATGATTGGAATCATCATTGCTGCAGTCTTTCCAGATCCGGTTTGGGCGGTGGCCATCAGGTCAGTTCCTTCGCCAAGGATTTTTACGGCGTATTGCTGGATAGGGGTCGGCTTTGTGTACTTCATTCGACACAAGTTCTCTCGAATTTCCGAGCAAAGAGCCATGTCGTCGAAAGTCTGCGCGAAATAGTCAGCCTTGACGCATTTTGATTCGTTATTTTTCTTGTCATAGGCTGTGACATTGATCTCAACGTCATCATTGAAGTATTCATCGAAGTTGAGACCCGTGTTAGTGCAGTTGTTGTAGAGGTCATCTAAATTCGATTCGTGGCCGCCGTAGATTGGACCTCCCATCGCACCACTTCCTCCAGCATTTCCGAAGCCTGTTGAGGTGTTTCCTCCGTCGCTAAAATCTAAAGGTAGGGTCATTATTACATGGGTTTAATCACCTCTGGCCGCCACCAAAGCCTCCAGAGCTTCCACCTCCGAAAGACCCTCCGCGGCCAAACGAACCACCGCGGCCTCCTCGACCTGAATCGCCACCGGAACCGTAGCCGCCACGGCCGCCTCCACGACCGCCGCCGAAACCACCAGAGTCGCTTCCAGAATTGAAGCCTCCTCGACCACCGCCGCGACCTCCTCGGCCACCGAAGCTTCCACGGTCAGAGTCACCATTGGAGTCGCCATAACCACCACCGCTACTGAAGCCGCCTCTGCCACCTCGACTACCGTAACCTCCACGGCCGGAATCGCTATTTGAGTCGCCGTAGCCACCACCGCGACCTCCTCGACCGCCGTAGCCTCCACCTCGTGAAGATTCACCATTGGAGTCACCGTATCCACCGCTGCTTCCGTATCCACCGCTGCTGCCGTATCCGCCTCCTCGGCCACCGCGGCTTCCTCGTCCGCTGTCTCCGAAGCTCGAACCTCTAAAATTTTATAATAAACAGATTTCTGATAGTATAAAAGAACACACCCTCGGCTTCCGCGATATCCACCTCGTCCGCCTCGATCGGAGTCACCACCCTGGTAACCGCCTCGATTTCCACCATCGAAGCCGCCTCGGTCTCCTCCACTCTGAAAGCCTCCGCCTCGGCCTCCTCTGTGATAATTGTTCAGAATCATTGAATTTTTTCAAGTAAAATGGCTCTCTAAAATTTTTGAAAAACTTGAAACTGTGCCCAAAAGCGCGAGTGCGTCCGTTTTATAAGTCGTGATAACATCTCAAGATTATTCTCTACAGATAAGGCTGAATTTTGAGTAAGAATACTTCGACGCGATAAGAGAATTAATCTCTGAATCAGTCATAAAATTTCTGAACATTTCCTGTTGCTGCTACCAGGATTATAGCCGCTCGATTCCCCACCACGGCTGCCGTATCCTCCTCGGTCAGAGCCGTAGCCTCCTCGGCTTCCACGACCTCCGCGGTCCGTATGAACTCCGCCTCGATGATCGCCACCAAAGCCGCCTCGGCTTCCACGGCCACCTCTTTCGGCATTAACCGGTCCATTTTGGTTGTCGAAAGTGCTAAAAATATTTAAAATCCCGATCCCATTCCATAAAATCAAACCTGACTCGTGAGTCACCTCCATAGCCGCCTCCATAGCCGCCGCCATTCGAATATCCACCGCCTCGTCCTCCACGGTCACCGCCATAGCTGCCGCCTCCTCGGGATCCTCGACCTCCTCCGAAGCTGCCGCCACGTCCTCCTCGTCCAGAATCACCGGAGTTGAAACCACCGTCTGACTTTGGCTGGAATCCGCTGCCGCCACCAAATTCACTTCGTTCCACTTTCTCCTCATCTACAAATATTGTTCATCCTTGATTCGAGATAAAATTCAATTTGAAATCTTACCGTTCGTGTTGAGATTTTGCATTCCACTCACTGGCGGTCCATCGTCATCACTGTCGTCCCAGGTGGGTCTCTTCTTCTCTAAGATTCCCGTGGTTCGCGCGTCTACCTGTGCTCTTGAAGAAGGAGCAGGTGCTTCAGGAGTCTCTTCGGCTTCTTCCTCAATGCGTTCGTGAGCAGCAGGAACTTGAGCGTCAGGAATCCGAACTCCTCGTCCTACTCCACCTCTACCACGTCCTCGACCGCGTCCGATCATTCTAAAGTGAGATCGATTGTCAATCGGTGTTGTTTTAATTTTTTTTATTTCTTGAAAAATATGGATGAGCAGAGGAAGATATCACCCGATATGAATGTGTTGTTTTATGTTTTAGTGGTAGACGACATTTGTCTACAGTCAGGTAATCAGAAAAGGAGGCAATGTAGCGAAATGTTTCCTAAAACGAGATATAGGAGGGAAATAAAAAGAGAATGAGAAAAACGGAGACTCTGGAACCAGACAGAGCGATTGTTGCTGATTGATGACAGTTCCAGGCGATGGAGTTAGTCGCTCTCCTGGGCGACGTCGTCGGCGTCGGAGACCAGCTCTGCGATGATGCTCTCGAGATCGTTCACTTTCATCGCCTTTTCTCGAAGCAACTCGTTCTCTTTTGTCAGAGCTTCGTTTTCGCGCTCCAGCTCCATTTTCTCTTCGTTTCGGGTCTAGAAGTGAAAATTGAATAAGGCGAAGGTCTGGAAATGAAAACCCAAGTCTCAAATAAATCATTGCGAAATTTCCTCTTTCTTTACATTTGAAAAATGAACATTCGCAAAGAGTGAAATTTGGTATGAAAAAGGGAAGACTTCTCCCTTTTTATCGCAAATCTTTTGAACCCAGCCAATCAGGAAGGACAAGGTTCAAGTCAGATGTTTTCTTCACTCAATCAACTACGACATGAACCAGTATCATTTCCTGTTACAGCAACTAACCTCGAGAAGCTCGCAAAGATCCTTGTTCTCTTCGAGCGCGGCCTCGAGCTTGACCCGGCGCTCCTCGGCGAGAAGCTCCCAGTAATTCTCTGCAATTTCTTCAGTCTTCTCCTTCTCTGCAGCAGCCTTTTCGGCCTTCTTATTGGCTTCTCGGCGTTTTTTCGGTGACTCCTAAAACACGATGATGAGTCATTTTGAATCAAAACAGGAAGCGATTTTTCGCGAAAAAAGACGCGTTTCCTGATTGTCATCGAAATCAGAATCGTTCTTACCTTGAAGATTTCCACCTTGGCCTTGGTGGTCTTCTTCGTCGTCCTTTTTAGATCGAGATTCTTGTTGCGCGTCGTTAGACCCGATTTCAATGTGGCACTCATTTTTCAATCCTGTTTTTTTGGCTCTAGAAATGGAGATATGGTTAGTTTTCGTATTGTAAATGGATTGAGTGGCGGGAAAAAAGCTGATAACAGTATAATTGAACTTTTCTGTGAAGGTGACATGTAAAATGTTGATATTTGTCAAATTTTACGCTTCAGGAGATTTCGGAGCATTTTGAAATAAACACGAAATATCCAAAACGAAAATATCTTTCTCTTTGTTTTTCTTTCTTTTTATATCTGTTCGTAAACATACAGGTAGCCAAGGTCTCTGGGCGGCTTCTGGGAGACGGCGACTTTATTATCGTTGAAGAGGATCCAACGGGCGTCCTCTTTCACGTGCGCCACATAGTGTCCACAGGCCGTGCTCGAGCCCATGTGCGAGACGAAGGCGCGGAGGCGGTATTTTGACGAATCAGAACCAACCAGCTGGTTCGGTCCGGAAGAACTCGACTCGGCAGGGGACGATTCATCGTTCAGCTCGTCCATGTGTGAGAAGATCCAATCGATAGCGCGCTCGACATTCCCGTCAGTTGCTAAAAATAACCAGAGTGAAAAAAGCTCCGTGAAATGTAATCGGCAAAGTGGCTCATTTCCACTTTGAAAATCAATCGATTTGGGTTGATTTGTTTTTCAAGCTCGAAAAACAACTGATAATGGACAAACCTGTCAATGCTTTCTTCGATTGCGTATCAGTAAATCCCATTGATGTAACCATCGCAATTATTTCTGGCGAAAAGGTCTTCTCTTCCTTTTTCGCCGTTTTGTCGAGTTTCAGTGGTTCGTTGAAATCTGGACTGTCCAAATTGCTCATCAACCACTCCATCGCCAGCTAATTTTATTCGTTATTCGACTTTTATTAGAGCATTGATAACCTCTAGGCTTTCGTTTGTGTGATAAAGTGCTTTCATCGCGGCGTTAAAAGGATAACCCATGTCGACCAGTTGGTTAATTTTCTGCTCGTCGACCTTTGGCGCATCTGTTTTTCGGGACTCGACATGTGTTCTGCTTCAACTAGAGCGGAAAAGAGTGTCTTTAAGAAATTTAAGAAGTGTCTTAATAAGGGATCCCCCCCCGTTTTCGCCATTTTCGACGGCAAACTACTTTTTTTTGGGCTTTCAATTTTACGCGTGCAATAGCGCAAATGAAAGCTCGTTTATAGCGGCTAATTCTCTAGTACAGAGATAAAAATTCATAAACGCAAACCTGCCACACGGGGCGCTGAAGTTAGTGTATTTTGAAAAAAGGCCGTTTTCGGCCATTTTCAAGGGCAAACTACTTTTTTTTAGGCTTAGTTAGAATAAATCTGCGACTGAATTTAGAAAGGGTAGAGTTTAATCTTAAAACTCTAGTACAGAGAAGTCATTTGGTCAAGTAATAAGAAATTTTTCTTAAGAACAACCAAATGTACCTATTTTTGGCGTTTTTTGGTGTTTTTTCGCTCTCTAGCGCCAACATAAGGCTGATATTTCTAGTGCGGTTATAATATTATTTTTCAGTGCATTCTAAGCTTTCGATAGACCCCTAATATGTCGTATTTCGATTACATTGAAAAACCGAAAAAAAATCCGATTTTCACGCTAAGTACAATTTACATGCATTTTGGCAATTTTCGAAGGCTAAAATTTCGGGGATAGATGTTCGTTAAGGGGTCATGTGATACATCAAAATGATCCTCAAAACACGAGGAATCTAAATATGCTGCAAAGAGACCCGTCAGAAATATTTGAAAAAAGAGGGGGGGATCCCTTAATTGCACCATCAACGAGCCTTTCCTTCACTAAAAACATCCTCGCCGATTTGTGGCCCATTCGCTCTCAATGGTTCCAGATCCAGTTCTTCTGGCATTTCCAACGAGACATTCAACTTCTTTGGCTGCCAATTCTCGCCGATTGTGAATCGCCGACATTGGATAAGAAGATACTTGGGAAATTTAGAAATTCGGGCGGATCGGTAGGCAGTGATGAGAGCCCCGTCAATGGGCGATTTGAAGTGATCGATTGCTTCCGAAGCTAGTAAACGAGAAAAGGAACTCTTGAACGAGACGACTCCGCGGACAACTTCGGGATCTGCTTGCTTCGCCGCACGAGCTTCTTCGAGCTTTTGCTCGTATTCTAGAGGCAATGGATTTATTATGAGATTAAACAGAGGTCAAGCTCACCTTTGACCTGTTCTTTGTTTTCGATATCATTTTCATCAACAGGCAACCCCAGCATCAACTCATGGGTGATTTTATATTGCACCGATTGACCGATCTCGACTCTTTCTTCCAATTCAAATCCGAAATTTGCTGAAGCATTCTCTCGCTTTTCTTTCTTCGCTTCTTTCATGATCACATCGAGCAGATGGAGGAGGAATTCGACCGCGTCCTGTTGCTGGTTCGTTTGAAAATCTGCGTGGCCTTTGGATACAATAGATTTGAAAAGACCAGGCGAAATGCCTTCCTGCTCTGATCCTTGTGGAATCGCTGTTCCAGAGGCGTCTAAGTACAATTCAATAAACAAATTGAAATGATAAAGAAACCTTTAGCGATTATAGGCCGAGCATAGTCTCCCGAGCAAAGGGCATGTCCGACTCGTTGAAACTGCTTCCAAAAGTTCTCATGGCAATTCGCGTCGTATTCCGCTGGCTGATGGAAATTTTCGCGAAAGTATGGCAGTGCAAATAATGCTTGAAGAATGGAGCCAATGTAGCAAGTGTTTCCCAAATTTTTGATTCCAGTGTGGAAAGCGCCGAAGAGTGGCTCGAGTTCTTGACCGCTTTCAACGATGGCTGCATATTCAGAGCCGACCTTCTTGTTCATTTCCAGTTCCATCTCGGCCATCGACATTTCTGTTTTCTTTGAGCTTGCAACATCAATTCCCCAATGGCTAGAGTGAAAGTAAGAGATAGTTCTCTCTATGATTGCAAATATTCCGACTGATAAAAAGAGACTAGAATTTGATTGAGTGAATATATTGACAGGAATGTGAAAGAAAGAATTCTAAAAAGAAACTTAGAATTAGAAGATAGTAGTAAACTGAGTACAAATAACAGGCTCTTGTGAGTAGGGAGGAGGATCCATAGTGAAGGCTGGGTTTTCGACGCCTTCGTCATTCTTCTTTGCTACAGTTTCATACTCAGGTAGGACATCGTCTTGTACGGCGATTTCATAAGCTGGCGGGTTGGCAGTTACGGTAAAGCGTTCGGTGATCGATTCTTCAGTGGGTGGCGGGACGATCGTGTCCCAATACGCTGGGAGTCCCCCTTCTCTATTCGTTTCGTTTTCTTTGTAGCTAGCGCGGATTCGGACGATGAGGATGTGGATCGCCAGTATCAGCATGGCAGCAGCGATGATGATGAGAGGGATGAAATACTCAAGTTTCACTTCCGCTTTTGGTCTGTAGACACGGTAGTTGTTGCGATCGAGGTAGACGGCTTCAAAGGTCATTTTTTCACTAGTTGTTAATTCGTTGTTGTCGAAGTGGAATTATCGAGTTGTTCTCGAAATTGTAATGATGTTGGGTTCACAGGAAGGATATTTATATTTCAATCCCTTCGGCGCTAGAGTGATAGTCATGTAATGAAGCCCAGCTGTGACGGAAAATCACTTGTGTTCCACGAGTACAGCTGATGATGCTGATCGCATCACTTTTGTCTTCTAAGGAAATGACTCCCCCTGCGATCAGTAAAATTCTAGATTGGGCGCAGCTGATGAGCCGACATCAAAAGTGGGAAACAGGAAAAGTACAGAAGTATCAAAGGAGTTTATTTGAAAAAAGCGATATTCCTTCCGATACTTCCTGATAAATTCAAAATTCAAAAACGTACCTGAGATGTTTCGCTAAATGTGGATCAGTGACCATATCATCTTCTGCGTAGCTAAATACATCTCCTCCTTCTGAAGTAATCGTGCCTAGCTTCACACACAATGGATATTTTGTCTCGTTAAAATGCTCGAGAGCGTGCCCATTTCCCCCGGATCCATCCCAATTCTTTCTTCCACACAGGAGAGATCCATCGGAAAGATTGAGCCACAAGTTTTCTGTGAGCTCGCATTTACAGCATTTCCATTTTGAAGGGTCGGAAGGGATTTTGACTCCGTTGTCGAGTTGGATGAGGTTGTCTGCGTGGATAGATTTTTTGGGAGGATCGGGTTTCCAGGCAGCCACTTCTGCTTTGAATTCGGCGGAAGTTGAGTCAAGAATTGCCTGAATAAAATGTTAAAATCGAATAATAACTGTATAAGAAACAGTAAGATTAACGATGACAGACCTGAGCTACTCTCTTGACGTATTCGATCGGTAGAGACTCGACAGGAAAGTATTGATCAGGATGGACATAAATCTCCTCTGTCTGCGTCTCTTTCCACGGCAAAACGTCGGGCTTGAACCCATCTTCACCACCAATTGCAAGTCGTTTCGCTTCTGGCTCCTCTTCTGGAGACTTTGTTAATCTGGATTTCTTGATGTTGAGAAACACTTTGTTCCCAGTTTTAGAAACGTAGTCTGGAATGATCTTGTAGCCGAATGATTTGAAGGTTTTGAGGCAAACGAAAAGACCCTAGAATTCTTAGATTGGTTTTCATAGTCTATTGAAGAATAAATATATTTGATAAAATGATGTTTCTTTATATAGAGAGGTATATAGAGAGCATTTCTAAACCTTTTCTGAGAAACAACTATCACAGGTAACGATACATTCTTCTTTGAAAATTTTATCATTCTGCGAGGGACAGTTGATTCCAGAAATGAGATCCTTAAACACTTTGAATTCATCTGACAATCCTTCCAAGTCACTTGCAGATGGCTTCTGTGGCACATTCGACTGCACTGGTTCCGGAGGCGTGAACTCAGCGTTGTAGTCTGGGTCATCAATGTGTGTGCAAAGCCAATCCATGGCCATCTCGACGTTATTTGCCGAGTTGAAGAGGGCTCTTCGGGAGGCATTGACTGGAAATCCCATCATTACAAGCTGCTCTACCGCTGCTTGATCCATTTTGATACTCTTTCTAAATGAAAAAGAACTTGAATATCGATAAATAAGTTTGCGACATAACTTTAGCTCGAAGTGTAGCAACAGTAGACATTTGAAAGGATGAAGACATTCTAACGGGCTTGTAGAAAAATATACACATTCAAAGTGAAAACGCATTTGAAGTAAAGGAAAGCACAGTAAGGTTTAAGATGAAAAAATAACTTTGTTCTTGGTTTTGTACTTTGTTTTTTGATTGAGAAATATGGAAAATTTGGACTAGGTACGAAGAAGCATCTGTTTTTTTTTATAAAAGCGTCCTGCTGTTTCCATTTAACATTGTGAAATACTGATGCATTAGTGCTTGGTCAGCGTTCAGACGACTTTGCGGATTCGGCATGAGCATCTTTTTCAGAAGATCAATGCCTGCATCGGAGAGAGTTGGAACATGCTCGGCCCAATTCGTCTGGGCAGGGAAACGGGGGAAGGGACGATAATCGGGAAGACGACGCATTGTTGGCCATTCGGTGTCTGTAGGGGTGCCAACCAGACGGAAGATGATTCTCAATTGGTCCTGAAGGTTGAGCTTGCGTAGTTTATTAATGGATTACCTCGATGTCTTGACCGGGAAAGAGCGGTGTGCCTGAGTTCGCAATTTCCGCGAAAATGCACCCAGCCGACCACGAATCTACAGTAAAAGTATACACGCGCGCGCCCATCAAAACATCTGGCGGCCTGTACCACAGCGTCACGACTTCATTACTGTATTGTCGAACTGGAAGGCCGACGGCTCTAGAAGTTTTATTAAGAGAAATCGCGCTAGGAAGACTGAGGTGGATCGTATTTTGCTGACCTTGCTAAGCCAAAATCAGCAAGCTTGAGAACTCCTTCGTGAATAAGTAGATTTTGCGGCTTCAAATCACGATGTAAAACGGACTTTGCATGACAATAAGAAAGTCCTTTGAGAAGTTGATAGAAGAGCGCGGACACTTCAGGTGCATGAAGCTTTCCCTTGATTTCAAAATAACGCTGTTTTTGGGTTGAAAAGAGTTCATTTAGATATTCCCAAGAAAGATTTATGAGCAGTTTCGGACAGAACGCCGGCCGCGTCTTAGAAATTAGATTAGCTCCTCAAAATGACGTCTGTCTAGCTCAGTATGTTCTCAGGACGGGTCGCAGGTCATATTTTTATCGTCAATTGCAAATTGAAAATATTATCTTGTTTTTATTTGGCAAAGACTCTCCTCTATTTTCAACCATACGATCTTGAGGTCGACAGAGCAGTACTCGAAAACGAGTGTTAATTTTTTATCCGTGTGTAGAACGTCAAGAAGTCGGACCACGTTCTTATGCCTAAGAAAATAACTTGTCTTTAATCGGACAGAAATTGGAACCTCAGTTCGCGGAGCAAGCAGATTTCACGCAGCGCTGATGATGGAACGCCTTCCTCGTCATCGTCTAATTTGATTCTCTTGAGAGCAACATCACTGCCGTCTCGGTCACGCCCGCGGAAAACTGTTCCGTATGTACCCTCTCCAATCTTTTCCAGCTTCTCATATCGACCCACTTTTGTCGATCCTCGATTTTCCATCTAGACAAGAATATTTGACTTCTTATTCTTCCTTGATTTCATTGATGCATTTAATTTTAAGAACGCCCTTGCAGAAGTGTCACTCAATGTTTGTTAAGAAACTTTATTTTGTAAAATTGTTGAGCATTATCAGATTTATACAGTATGGAAGCAAACAGAGTCTATCAAGTGCAGTCTGTCAATCTATTTCGAAGCACTGCTCGTAGCCGCATCCTCACTTTCTCTATCAGCGGACTCAGTTTTTTCTCCATCTGAAGTGGCACCTTCCTCAGTAAACGAGGATTCGTCAGAAGCAACCTGAAAAGGAAATCGATCAGTCAATGACTTCCAGGAGTCCTTTCCATTTTCCCGGATCAATAATTATCAATCCTCTTTTTGAACTCGTAAGTTACCTTTTTTAAGTCTAAAAGTTTCTTGTCTGTTATTTGATCAGTGATGTCGTGAGAGGCATTTCGACGAAGGCCGCCAGACGAGCGGCGTCGGGAACTCACGGAGACATCAGCTGTTGCTACCGAATGGGTTTAGTTTTTATTAATTATGATCAAATTTTGACGAAAAATAATCGACAAGCAACAAAAAACACAATTTGCAATTTTAATTTCAACCCTTCCTGTATCCGCCATTTCGTTGTATCCGCACCTCAGCTGGTAAAGCTTCAGAATTTCTAAAGTCTCTAGTTAACCCCGCTCACAGCCTATTGTGTTCCATTCAAAATAAATCCTCAAAAAGGAGCGAGAAGCGCGCCGGGCTCTCTTCTGAGGGCCTTAGATCAGATCTGGCCTCCCGTTCTTTCCTCCTGGGACTTTGAGATAAAAAACGCGCCCTTTTTTCCTTACTCGAGCAAAAATGTCAACTGGACATCAAAAATGATATCCTTTCCAATTAGTATCCGACCTGCTGACGAAAGTTCTTTGCCTGACATCTCTGGGCTCGCTCTATCTCTCCAGTAAATAAAAATTGTAGAACGAAAAATATACTCAATGTAACGCGCTCTTTGAAATTTTCAGAATTCGGCTGTGCGCGCTGTTGTGTGTGTGCCCGAACAAGCAGCATACACGGATCACAGGAGATATGCAAAAATGTTAATGACTTTGAGCAAATGCTGAGCAGCGGGAAAACCGAACATACTAAGCAAGCGCAAATAAGAAAAACGCGGTTGACATAAAATGGCAAAACATATGCACCGCTGACCCTCAATAATTAAGTTATCCAATTACTAGATAACATTTAACATATTAAAAACTCGCCTCTCTACTTACAATCACGACGACGTATCAAGGCTCTCTGTTTTCTTTTATAAATACTGTCTTTTCTTCTATTATTTTTCTTAACTAAGCCGCCTGGCTTTTGATACAGTAGCCTTTTGTCAGACCCTTTGCTTGGCGATTTTCCTCAGCGGCTGGCGCGTCTGCCAGTGCAGCGCAAGCGGAGGGTTGTCAACGACACAAACCTAAAAAACGAGTTGATATCGTAGACAATGCTCGGAATCATATCATACGCATATGAATTAATAAACGACTCCCTCCGCTCGCTTTTTTGAACTATCACTAGTTTATCCTTAATTAAAAATGACGATATTTATACTTCAGTCTTTGTATTTGACGGGATCTCAATACACGGAAAACTCAAACAGAAATAAGATGACCATCATCGCCGTATTTGCGGCCGAGCGTCGCCATTCTCGCATCGTGAGCCCTGATCGCTTCAGATTTTGGTCACTAATTGAACATAGAACAGAACCAGTTTAGTCTGGGATTAAAGATTTATATCGAGTATCGAATCTGGTGATTCTGGCTTGAACTCAGACTCGGTCATTAATTAAAAAAATGATCAATTAAACCATTTTTAGCGGACTATTGATCTTTTAGGAGCTTAAATATTAACTAATTTGCGCGTAAGTACAGAATCTTATCAGTGACCTTTCCTTTGTTGACGTCAAAGTGCTTGGTACTGTCTTTTGATTGTCGAGATTTCAGAGCTTCAAGTGGATTCACGGCCGCCCTCTTACGCTGATACAAGCAGGCAGCTGCAATGACGAAGGCCAGGACAACACCCAAAATGATACCAATCCATTTCAGCAAATTCTTGTTGAAGATGTCTTGTCGCGAGCCAAGAACGCGATCTTTGGTATTGAGTAGCACACTTCCCTCTGTCAAATTCACCAGCAAAATGCTGACAAAAATCAAAAATGTCATTTTTTATCCTTCTGTAGAATCAAGGGGGAAAACCGTTGGTTTTAATAAGGTTTTATGATTGCGGTAATAACTCATTAGAAGTCAATGAATGCAGAACAATAAAACACGAAGGGTTGAACGGAAATTTGGAAAGAGTTTATTAGGCCATCTTTTTTACAGCTTGGAGGATGCGGCCGCGGCGCATTTCGTGTGAAAATGCAACCATCGAACCGAGAAGAAAAACAGAGCCGAGCTGATGCGCCGCCCCGAGTGGAACTGGCACCTCGTATAAAAGACAGCCAATGCCCATACATGCTTGCAGGTAAACTAAGGCCATGGCAGCGTTTAAAAACATCATTGGTCGTCCAATTAGCCCAGCTAAAATGGAGCTAGAATGAAAATCAAAAACAGAAAAGGATACCTTTTCGTCCCATAAACCAGCACGATGTCACTCCCAAAATGAGAAGATGAGCGAAAGTCCTGTGGTTGAACTGCACGGCAGTCGAGTTTTCGAACATATTCCGGACTTTGCTGAGCTGCTTATCCCAGTAATCAGAAGGAATCCAATCATTGCCCATTTTGGGATAAGTTCCATACACCATACCAGCGTCGTTACCAGCAACGAAAGCGCCCGACATTGCAACAAAGAAAGTAAACGCTGCTAGGGCAATTGATTTCTTCTTGAGGACATTTGTCAAGCTAAAATAAAATATAAGGCGCTCGAGAATATAAAAACCGCTCACCGATGATCGGGAAGTGCTGTAGGCTGTCCGCGATTGTGAAATGAAATGTCGAGCGCGGTCCACAAGCTGCCAACGAAAAAGGTGAATGCTGTGCCCAAATGCGCGCATAGCCGATACGGACTCACTCGAACCGGGCCGTTGGGATCTTGAGGCGTTTCTAAACCAGATTTCACCATGTACCATCCAAGCCCGCCTTGAAATCCAAGCAAACATCCCAGACCGAGAGTACGTTTGAAAACTTGGGGCGACAATTTCTTTAAAAATACAATGAGTAAATCTATAGAAAAGGAGCAATCCAACCTTCGAAGCTGCGAATCCTAGAAATGGGAGAAGGAACATGACGCCAATAGAGCGGCCCCAGTTTCTATGGCCCCATTCCATGTAATAAATAAACTTGAATCCATCAAGAGTAAGATCAGAATGGACAGCTTCGTATTCAGGAAATGTCTTGTATCTTTCAAATTCTTGTTGCCACTCTTCTTCTGACGTTGGACACGTGATGTCTTTAATCAGATGCCAGCTTGTCATAGAAAGGCCGGATTCTGTCAGCCGCGTGATGCCGCCAAGACTGACAGCAACGATGGTCGCTCCGGCAATCCCATAAAGCCAGTACGCTACGCTTTTTGGGGTCTCTCGAACTGCCGCACTTTGACTCGTCTCATTGTGGGTTATAAAACAATAAGGTTTCCGCATCATTAGCTTGAATTCAACCCTCATCCCTGACGAATTGTGATTTTCAAAATCGGTCGTTGAACAAAACTCCTTCCAGCTCCGCAAAGTCGTGAGCAAATCATTCTGAAAATTGTCCCTTAGATGATGTTTTCTATGCACATGCTCTCTCTGCTAGTCTGCTAGTCGATTTTAAACCTTATTACCTGCTATCTATTCTCTGTCACTGCAAAAATCAATTAAGATTCAAAGGTATTTTGCACCTGTTACGTAACATACATGGAATACTCCAGAAGTTTTTTAATGCAAGATCGTTTTCGAATCAGTACGATTGGTTTTATTTATATTTATTAGATGATAGTCTCTATTGCACAATATTTATTTGAAGGAAAGTAGAACTCGTGTGTAGAACAGTAAGAAAATGGAACTGCTGGGAAAGAGTGATAATTGAAAATTATTCCCCTAGATCTGTCGAGGTTCCAGCCCGCCAGGTTTTTGCCATATCTTCATAGTACGAAGCCTGATACAAATGGTTATTATGGCTACTTATGGACTTCCTTTACCTGATACTGAGCAAATTTACTGAAAACATCTGCCAAGTCACGCGCGCTGCTGGTTATATTTCTGAAATCATCATAAAAAGAAAGTTCATCGATCAATTATTTACCAAGATCTCATCCTTCGCCTCCTCTTCCAAAGCTTCAAGATTCTTTGCTGCGCATTTCTCCGCGGCTTCGAACTCTTTTATTTCGACCTGAAGCTTCGAGATTCTTTCTTGTCGCTGGCTTTCGCTATTGCCACTCAACATCCCTGCGATTGTGAATTTTCCAAGACGCGTTGCGTTTTCGTCGGCCTTTGAAATCATAGAAAAATATGTTTTTCTTTGCATACCTTTTTTGAACTGATTGTTTCCTGGAAATCTTCAACTTCAGCTTGAGAAGCATCTCTTCTCTTCAGAAGTCTTTTTACAGAATCTGAGTAGCGACCATATTCAGTAAATACTGGCTGGATGTTTTCAGCAAGCTTCGAGTGAAGAGTCTCTGCGCATTCCTTTGATCCAGCAGTTGCAACGCGAAATTTACTGAAAATTTTGCGATTTGAAAACAAGGAAGAGTACCTTAATGAGTTGCAAAGATCTTCCTTAGTCTCGCTCTTCTCCCAATTGATAATGCTCGGCAGTAGCAAGTCATAGTAGTCGATATGTTTCTGGGCAATATTTCCGAGGACTTCTGTGTTGCGCTCGAGGCCCTCCATTCTGTGCTGGAGCTTTTCTTGTGTTTCGCTTTCAGCTGTCCATTTGGGCTTGATGGTCATTGGTGAAATGAGCTTCGTCATGTTTGTTAGTTTAGATGCAAATCCGGACGATTCGCTATTTTTGATGAGAGTTATAATTCAATTATAATCTTACCTTTTCCGAACGAGCGTGAAATCGCTGCTCGGAAGAGTAAGGAACTTTCGCAAGAATTTGGAACGAGTAAGTTTTGGATGAGCAGAGACCCGGCGTACAAACGCGTTGAGTTGAATGCATCGTTTCCGGACAAACTCGACTGAGAATTTATCGAGAATGCCTTTCATATGCTGTTTTGATGGGAGTGGAGGAATAAGACAACCAGGGTGATGTGTCTCGAGTTTCTCCTGATTTATTTTATAGGGCGCTTCTTCAAGGATGTCATTTTACCTTGAGCCAAATAAAATCCTGAAATCGCCGACGAATACATAAACTCGACGCGGCGTATTCCAACCTGGCAGTTTCCGTTTTCACCTCATACGTGATGAATGACTCCATGGGGGTTTGCGTTTTCTCGGGATTCGCAACAACGACTTCTAGTGGTCCACCGACTGCGTCAAGATGCTCTTCTTCCTCTGTATTTATATGATCGGTGGTCTTTTTAGAGGAAGATGCGTCAAGTGGATCTTCATCCTCCGGTAGAAGTGATCCGTTACCTCCAGTATCTAAGGAAAGAGGTAAAACATTTTCATCGAAGTGTGATTTACCACCACTTCCATCATGCTGCTGAAGATCATGCGCAATCTGATAGTAATTCCTGTTTAAAATCTTTGATACATTTTCATCTCTTTCGTCTCCGTTTTCAGCGACATTTTCTTTCTCGGCTTCAGCTTCTTCGCCAACAGGATCTGTTGGAACAGAGAGACTTACATCGTCAAGTTCTGGCACGGCTGTAACTGGAACAGGCGCGGGAACTGGAACAACTGGCGCCTGTTCTGTTTCGATTGGGCTTTCTTCAGAATCCATCTTTTATAAATAATTATTGCTCAAAGTTAAATCCTAGCTTATATTATTAGTAAATACAACAAATAAAAGTTTTAGTCAGTTTCTCGAACGCAACGATTTTAGAAATCATGGAAGATTTTGAAGGTAGGTATTTGGAAAGGCTTTTGAAGTAAAAGATGCAAAATATAAAATAGAGGTATGCTGAAGATAAATTTACTCACATTTTTCGGGTAAATAATCATTTCGGACAAAAAATCTGGAATTCAGTCGAGTTTTGGGAAAAATACAAGTAAAAAGTCAATAGAAGTAGACAAGAAAGACTGTGAATAGGTAAAGACAGCTTTATTCATTGGATGATTCATTCGATTTGACTATGCGCTGACGCAAATTCGGATTTTCCGACATGTCATCACTGTCCTCGTTTTTATCGTCGATATTGATGACCTGGACCTCATCTTCGGACAGTTTTTCTTCGGAAAGCTCTTCGATCTCGTCGGAAATTTTTTCGGGCTCCGAGACCTCCTCAGAATCGTCGTCGAATGTTTCTTCGGACAACAGTTCGTGCTTGATCTCGCTATCAGTAGGTGCTGAATTGGATGCCGATAGTGACTGAGATTCTTCTGCGTCCAGTGATTCAGAAATCTCATCCGAAGCAGTAGCATCGTCGTTTGCCGAACTGGAGATTTCCTCTGAAGTTTCTTGAGTAGATTCAGACTGAGCAGAAATGTCTTCAACAGCTTGCTTGTTGTCAAGGCAAAAGTCCTCAAAGATCTTTTTCATTTCTTCTTCGGGAATGGCTTTCTGAAGCGTTTCTGTCGCCTGGACGAGCTTGTTCAGCGCCTTTTCAGTTCTATCAAGCCGGGCTCGAAGATCATCGATTTCTTTCTTTCTGTCGGATGTTTTTGATGAGCCGTCGGCGTCTTTGTTCCTGGCTAAAGATGGGATTTTCTCACAAAAATTATGAAAGTTCATACCCTTGAAGAAAACATAAAGAGCGTATGCAAAAACGATGACAAGATAAAGCGGAAGAATGGCGCTGCCAACAATCCCACCAAGAAGACCTTTTGATTGTGCTTGTGGTCGGCCCCCGCCAAATTCGGGATTCTGAAAGCTTTGATATGAATACTGAAAGATGCGTGGATCAAACCATTCCAGGCGGAGTCTGCCAACCTCCTGGGTTAGGTGGTCCACCACCGCCACGACGAACCATCTAAGAAGTAAACTTGTGAGAATTCGCGGGTAGATTTTGAACTGAATGATGGAATATATTATATATTTTGGCAAGATTGCACTTATAAAGTAGGTTTTCAGAAATCACATTTCTAGCAATTGTTCAGTATAGGTTTGGCTACATAAATTTGAATAAACTTCGGGACTGAAAGCGTCCTTGTGCGAAAAAAGATTCTCTTGGACGTTCGAGATGTAGTCCTCGAAGTCGGCGTGAGGCAGAAGCTTTAGATTGTCGAAGACGTTTGCGTTGTGCTCGGCAGTAGGCGATGAGGGGATGGCCAGCACTTGGCCATTTAGTAACACTCGGTAAAAGCGAGTGGGATTTTGGGCCTCTTCCAGGTCTCGATAACGAGCCGCGAGGCGTAGGGGACGTGGACCCCTTGGACATGCCCGAGTGTTGAAAGAACAGCCTCTAAGTCGATGTCATGTCCTTTTAAAATAATAAATCGAAGGCTAAAAAAGGCACTTTACCTGCAAGGATTTTTAAGCGAGACTCTCTCATAGGGCGCAAAACATAGTCAAGTAGCATGGGATAGGCGGCTAAATAGCGTGAGCGGAGATAGTTCACGTCATTTGCACGGCTTTTGAATTGGGAATTCGTCGTGGAAAAGAAGTTCTCATAGTCTGCCATTGTTACGCAAGTATCTTCTCGTTCACTCATTCCATGGTCGGCCATACAAAGCTATAGAGGGAAACTTGATAATTAATGACTAAACTCTGTAAGTACTTTTGGAAGTCGTTTCGATACGCAATATCTAGCGGTAACGTAATCCGCAACAGACTCTGGATTTCTCCTAAAAAGCTATTGAAATCAAGGAAGAGTATCAAAGGATTACCTTCCGTCCCAATCATCTGCTTTGTTTTCTGGGTTCTCAAAAAGATTTTTTATATACGCCAAGTCGATGGTCCAAGTACTGTTGTCAATTTTCGGCGCCTTATTTATCAACAAATCGATAGAGTCACAGTTCGTCCTCGAGAAATGATAGTTGTGCGACACCCGTGTAAGATTAAATTGCGGCTTCTCATTTTGGCACCACTTTGGTTTGAACTCGAGCAAGAATGAAAGTAGCGACATGATTGTTCTGGAGTATTGGGTGGAGATGATTTCCGTATCTCGGCCGAAAAGCGAGCTGAAAAATTAAACAACCTTTCATTTCTCTTCTCTTACCCATATCGATATTTAAAAAATTGGCCAAGTTTCTTATGTTGTTTGATTCCATTCAAGGTCAGCTGTGCACTTTGGCACTTTTTATTGTCTCTGGCAAGGCCTCGCAAAAGGCTGATCGCAACGGGGTGTAAACAACTCCAATATCGCGAGATAAACTGATTCACCGTGGCGCCCGTGTTGCACTCTTTCCAGCTCAGGTTGCCTGAAAAATCAAAAGATTACGAGCAAATCCAATTTTACACCGCAGATCAAAAATCTTTGAAAGTAGAGCTTCGGCTTTCGCCGCGCCGAGAGTAAGTCTACCTGTTCCCATGGGAGTGCGTTCGCCATGTCGCAGGAAAATAGTAGCACCGACGAGATCGAAGTTCTTGGAGCTAAGATGCCCCTCCATGCCCGTGACTCGCTGATCTGGTTGATTGCAGTAAACATTGAGATCTGCAAGTAGGGGCTCTTGATAGTTGTAGCTCAGGCCTTCATTGTCGATAAGCTAAGACATTTTGTATTTCAAGCGAAAATGAGAGGGTCATACATTGAAAACGAAGAAGGATAGACCACACAATCCGACCAGCACCACGAAAAATCTTTTACCACGGCCAGGAACGACCATTATTATTTGACGAAATCAAATAGTTTCCATTTCTGAAGAAGGAAGTGATAAACATTTATTCTTTGATATTAATATTATTTAATAAGGAACCATAAGAGCCAGAATATAGAAGTATAAATGGTTCGGGAAGAACAAATAACTATTTTGCGTGAATGAGGAACATCTTTTGAGATAACGATTAGATTGAATATTTGTAACTAAAAACGTAATCTAAACTCTTACATGACGTTTTCTTCGTCTAAAATTGTCTATCGACTGTTTTGAACATGCGTCTTGAATTGAAGTAGACTTTGAAAAAAGTGAATGGAATTTCTTTTCAAAAGAAAATTCTGATACAGGAAAAACTTTCTCCGGAAGTTTTGGAAAAATTTGAACACCATTGAAAAGAACGCGAAATTTATCACCTTGGAAGAATTCGAAAACAATCCGGGAAGCAAAGGGAACTCGAAAATCGGGGAAGAAATCAAAGAAAGAAAGAATTGCACCAAGAGTAAGATCGTGCCCCGAGTAAAGTCGAAAGCTTTCGCTCTCAGCAAAGACTTGCTCGATAAGAGGTTTTACAGAAAGAAAAGAGTTTCGTTGATAATTTATATTTTTGACGTACTCGTGATTGATAGAAGAAACCATACTCGTAAAATTAGCGATTTCTTCGGCTGATAAACATTTATTCTGTTTAGCAGACGAAGAGTTTTTGCACTGATAAGAAACAATAGAAGATGAACAGCTCTCTACAAACAGCTGATCCGCAATGACATCTATCCATGTTTCTTTGAATAACTTCGTTATTTTTTGTCGAAAGTCAATCGAAACATTCGTCCATGTCTTTTCGTAATAAGAGTTTTTCAACAGGTTCGTGCTTTGGCAAGGTTGGGGATCAGCCCGAAAATAAGTATCTCTCGTAGGTGAAATTACACTGTTGGAACAGATAGAAGGATCGAAGGTTGAAAGCAAGGCCAAAGCAGAAAGAAAAGTCCTTGTATAAGTTGTCGAAGTGACGGTAAAGCCGGAGGTAAATTTTAAATAGCGGCTACGAAGATATCTACCAAGAAGCTTGTGCTGCTCGATCCCTAGGGAAGTCAATTGAGCAGATACACATTTTTCGGAAGAAGTATAGACTTGTATCTTTGAAGACAAATACAAACTAAAATGAAGCTTTAGTCAGATCAAATGTTAGGGCTTAAAATTACGTGAAGCATCCTTTGAGATCTCTCATCAATTCCATAACTGGCGTACGAATGTCGCAGAGACTTTGAGTAGTCTTCTTGGCTCGATTCGAATCCATAGCAGTACGATGGCCATGCCGAATGAAAACATGAATGCCAGTTAGCTTCTCTGGATCAAATCTTCCTTCTGAAAAATCTTTTATGTGATGCATTCCTTAATTTCTTACCGTCTCCGTGAGACTGTTCATAAAATGTTTGATTGCAGCTTCTTTCAGCATCAAAATCGTATGAATCCACTTCAGCCTTTGTTTCCTCAACAGTGTGACCTTCAATTTCTTCGTAACTTTCTAACAAGCCGGAGATAGAGATCTTGAAATCATCTTGAAAATCGGACTGAAAGACAGAGAAGGTGTAAATCGCGACTGCTATTAGAATGACGAAGAATATTGACTCCCTCACTTCACCCATTCGATCATTTCTAAACAAAGATTCTTAAAAAAATTCTAACTGAAATTATATTTAGAAATAAAAGTTGAAGTAACATAAGTGATTTATACATAAGTGCAAAGTTTTAATTGTTGAATGGAATCTCGAAGCTTTTGGATTTTTACAAAGTTAGTTAGCACGCACTTGAAGGTCCCATTTCAACGAATCTGAGAGCGACTGAAAAATAAAGGTGGATAGGCTTAAATACTGGACTTGGAAACTGTAAGCTGCTTGATAAGGCTTGATAAAACATCGACGCATGAAGACAGTTCTTCCTCGGAAAATGCAGCAGAAACTGTTAGTCTTAAAACACTGTTAATACGTGCTTTGATAGGTGGGGGACTCACCTAATTGAAATATTATTGCATGTTCTATCTTGGTCTAGTTTTTCGCCACTGACGAGCGCGATCCCTTGCGCTTGAGCTGAGGTGGGTTTTGAATTTAATCGGGCAATCTTTCTTTGGCTGTAGCTCCGAACTTTTCTAATAAACCCCCAACATATGACACATGGTTGGAAAGAGCTTTTGAGCTCTACAAACTCTGCATTGGAATTTCCGAAATCTATAGAAATTCCCGGTTTTTACTTACCGATTTTTATCTGAATTGCCGGTTTTCACCAAAATTAACAATCAGATCCTTTTCGATCTCCCACAGGTTGATAAACTCTGCATTTGAATGACAAATCAGCCAAAAATTACCTGTTTTCAGGCGTTTAAAATGTTGAAATCTAATCTGAATTCATGTCTCGCACTGTTCAATTTTCAAAAAATGCAACCCAGTAATGAAGGAAAAACTCCGATAAAACTGATTATATTTGATATTTTTGGAATTCCAATGCAGAGTTGCTAGATCTTTAAAAGCTCTATCCATACATGTATGATATGTTTGGTTTATGTTTTCAAGATCTGGGAGAGAGCAGGACCAAGATTGCCCGATTAAATTCAAAACCCACCTGACTGAACAAGCGATCTAATCGCATTGAGGTTTTCATTATTATTTGGATGTGTTAGAAGTAAGTGTTTGATAGGACTTATTTCGTCTCCGGTTAGATCGAAGGCGTTGGAGTGTTCTACAGCTTTTGAGCAGTTTGTGAAAGAATTTGGCATTTGCACGGAGGCGGCACAGCCGCGTCGGCTCATTCTGGAAGATTTTAAGAGCGGTCAGCGCCGCACGAGCTAGGTAAGGAGGTAGTGAGGCTGAGAAGCAATAGCCAAGCCCGGCTAGCCGTTGATGGTCGACAACATATGCCGAGCCAGCGCAAAAACCTCCGATTGAAGGGATGGCACGCTCAGTTTCTGCGCTGATCAGATCAATATCCAGCACATCAACCTAAATATAAAAAGAAAATGAAAAAAATAAACAACTTACATTCAGATGTTCGGTCAATCCTTTTCCGCTTTCACCGAGAACGCCAAACGAGTTAGACTCGTCAAGAAAGATTCTGACTTGGTATTTGTATTTGAATTCTACCATCGTTTTTAGTTGAGCGATTGAGCCTGTATTTTGGTAGATGCCTTCTGCGATGAGTATTTTTCGGGTGACTTTTGCTTTCTTTTTGGGGTTCTTGGCTTCAATGGCAGCTTGAGAATCAAGCAGTTCTTTCAAGTGATCCATGTCATTATGGCGGTACCAACGGATGGTTGAGCGCGAAGCTTTAGCACCTTGTTGAATCGCAAAGTTTGATTGCTCATCGATAAAAAGAATATCGCCCTTTTTTGCGTACGCAGGAATAGCGGAGGCGATTGTAGAAAAACCGTAACTATTATTGATTAAATATATTTGATACAAGCAATCTAGCTCCACCTGTATAGAATCGCTTCATCAACCCCTAGGAAGTTCGCCAGCTCGACTTCAAGGTTAATATGCGCATCAAAGGTGCCAAAGAAGCCTCTTGGCCCGCAGCTTCCGACGCCATAGTCTTTTATTCCCTCCATCCCAGATTGCACAACAGCCTCATCTTTGTTCAAGCCGAGGAAATCGAATGATCCAAAGTCAAGACACTCATCACCGTCGACGATAATTTTTGACCCCGGGAGCTGTTTGACGATTCGATCTTGCGGTTCTTCGACGATCGGAACGAGAGGCTCAGGTTCCCACTCATCTGCAGAAAAAATGTCGATGCTTATTTGTCTAACAGAAAATACCTATAAGTTTCTGTTTCTCCGCTTCTGTCAGTTCGGGTCTTCTCCTTCGATCTCTTTGGGGTCCAGAAAAGTAGAGCCAATAGATACAATAGATCAAAATCAATTCAATGCATAGGTGGTAGTATGGCACTGTTTTCAGCGCTTCCAACGTGAAAAAACGCTCCATTTTTGTTGAAAATAATCTCACGAGCACATTCTTAATTTTGGGACATAAAGACTTGAGTTGAATGAGTGATAAATCGTACGAAGATTAAAGTAGGTCTGGAACATGGAGCAGAAATTGAATGAGGAATAAGTTGGTTGAAAGCAATCTGGGCGCGACCAATGAACAAAGCAACTTAGAGTATCGTTTTCGTTTCTAGTGCGAAATTGCGCCGATTTAGCGTTGCTGTGGTCTCTTTGCTTTCGGCGTCGCGTAAGGCACAGAAAATGTCAGCCATTGATAGTTCTTCTTTCGACGGAATGATACCATCGATCTGAATACGTGCGTTTTTCTCTTGCTGGCAAAAATGCTGAACTTACAATAAGCTCTGAAGCTCTCCTAGGAACTCTAGCTAGTATTTGAGTACGATAGTCAAGCTTTTGCGCGATCGGGTTGTCCGATAAATCAACTTCAGTCAGCATTGGCAGCCTGTTCAAATGAGTTGCTTCGTCAATATCCTCGACTTGGTTTTTGGAAGCGTTGAGGGTCATCAAACCGAGTAAACGACCGATAGGCTTGAGGGATGAAATTTGATTGCCGGAAATGTTCAAAATCGAAATATTCCCAAGTGAGAGAAATGTGGGCGCGGTAAGACCGTTGTTTGACAAGTCTAGGATCGTTAGCTTCATCAGGGTTTCGAGATTTTCAATGTCAGTCAAGCGGTTTCCGTTCAGATTCAAGTTCTCCAGGTTTGGGCAGAGATCTGACAATAAATCAAAAGAGAAATGGTTTGAATGACTCACCCATGTTAAGATCGACTTTCTGCAGCTTCGATTTGGTGAAGTTAACTCGAGAGAGCATTTGCCACGGACCCGAATCTACGAAACGGAAATTATATAATATTGAAATTCTCTTTTCTGCTCTACCTCCATTCGCGAGGACGGTGCTTATCGACTTTGATTGTCCTTCAAAAGACAACACTCTCAGTGAGCTTTTCAAGCGATCGAATCCAGAAATATTCTCCGCGTAACAATGATGTAATGAGAGTTCGTGCGCTGCCGTAAAATACGCTACGCTGAACGCGAGTTTCTCCCGCGATAGGCTGCTGTGGTGAAGGTCGTTTTTCGAAGAGCCCTTTATTTTGACGGACTTGAGTTGGGAAAACTGCTGGACAACTTCTTGATAGAGAGGCGAATCTGCGGACAAGAAAGAGAGCGCGTTCAGTTGAAGGGAAGATAAGAGCGTCGATTTTTTCTATTTTGTTCAATAACATTAAGACATATGAAAACAATACCTTTTGCAAAGTAAGCGCTAACTCGGAGACAATAGAATATGGCTCAAAGGAATCAAGCTTGAGAAAAGTAACCAAGTCCATAGGAACAGTTTCGCTAACTTCCTCTATGACCTCATTCAAATATTTTTCCAGCTCATTTTTCCTAGACTGAAGGAAGTCCTCCGATTTGCGTATTTTCTTTGGTGGAATTTTAACGCCTTTGATTTTCGATTTGATATTGGAGTGCAGAGAATCGAATTCAGAATAGCGTTTCAGAACGGACCAGGTCCTGTCGGAAGTTTTAATAATGATTTTGTACCAAGCGACATCCTTGCTGTCGATTTCGAACGATTCAATGGAAATTTCAATCGGATTCAAAATGCTTATCGTTCTCATATTAGTTCTTTATCATTCTTTTGGTAACAATATTAATAATGGCATTTGAATAATTAAAGATTATAGTAAACAGATTATTTTGACAGAACATATAAAACTTGTGCGTAACGTTATGTTAAAGATGAATAATTACTTATCATAAAAACAGAACAGAAGGATTGCTAAGAGTAGAAGAAATCACATTGGTCTTGAGATTTCGTGTAGTCTATCGACTCTTTTTTGCACAGCAGCTAATGTATCTTCAATTGCCTTGAGCTTTCTTTGTGCTTCCTGAATACGCTTGGGATCAAACTTTGATGTATCCCGGCTCGGCAAGGTAGCAATTGTGGTCTGAATATCAGCCAACCTCGAACTCAAATCTCCTTGTCCCTTCTTCGTCCGCTCAACGGCCAGCTCTACTTCATCAAGGGACTGAAGCAAGCTATTGCGGATCGCTGATTCCATTCTGTTGGAGAAATAGTTTTACATAAGTTACGTGATAATGTGAGTTTAAGTGTATTTTAGGAATGGAAAAAGTGTGGCAGAATACGTGAGTGTTTGTCATTATTTGGTGATTTCTTCGATAATTGGATCGGTGAGATGGAAGAGAGTGGTCTTTTTGGCTCTTCGTTTTTCTGATATGCGACTTGTGTTCTTCAGAATATTCAATATTTGCCCCTGAAAACTAATTTTGGGCATTTTTTTTATAAAAATACCTTTGTATGGCCTTTCTTGAAGAAAGAGCATTGAGAAAGTTCTTTTTCGCTCAAGTTGTACTTTCCTCCGTCATCATCGTCGTTGAAGAAGGTTTGCGCGGCGAATTTCTCATCTGCTGTGATTTTGACCTTGTTCATGAAGCGACCCAAAATGTCGTACTTTTTGCGGAACTCCTCATTTATCTAACACAGGTTTCAAGCCTCAAGAAATCGTTTTGTTTCTAACCTCATCCATATAAATTTTCAGCTGCAAGTATTTGAGTCGCCCTCTATCATGCCTTGTCAATTTGTTGAACTCCTCTAAAATTTTTATAATTTCAAATATATCGAACCAAAAAACCTTCAGTCATCAGATTCATCTGAGGAATCAGCCAGCGTTTAGCGGTTTTCTTTGGCTTTCCGGTCTTTGAACTGACTGTTTTCTTTTTGCCTGTAACATTTGAGTCCTTCAAGGGTTGAATGTTTTCTTTGTCTTCTGAAGCTTTTTTTGTGGATAAAATCTCGCTCGGTTCTGGATCAGCATCTTTCAGATCGTATTCCGGATGATCATTCATTTGATCGCGTATAAATTCCATCCGACTAAATAAACGCTACTCAGAGATAGTGGTAGAATGATTTTACAATTTCTCTTTTCTCAAAGCATCGGTTTTTATTTGAAAATCATCAATTTGTCTTCGTATCTTATCATTAGCCTCCTCCATCTCCTCCAATATCTCTCGATAATGGATTAGGCATCTGGGCTCGGCAAACTGTGTCAGGAACAGACAGAGGAACAGGAAAAAAAAATTCTGTCCCATATTTTACACAGGTACACAGGTCAGGAAGCAAAAATATCCTGATTTTAGACAGGTACTCAGACAGGTTTTTTTACACAGCTTATCAAACAGGTTACACAGGTCAGGGCCTGCATGAACAGGTCTGAGCAGGTCAGAAAACAGGAAACAGGCCCTGTGACAGGACAAAAAACAGGATATTTCTGAGAAAAAATATTACAAAGAAACAAAAAGACGCGAATTTATCGGTTATTTTGATTGTTGAACTCCTTTTACGTCTTTCGCTATTGATTTCTTTAAACATTTTCCCTGACTTATGCAGTTCCTGACCTGGTTACACAGGAACCTGTCTACGGTCAGGACCTGAGCGGGAAACACAGGCCTGTTTAAGACAGAAACAGGAACAGGGACAGCTAAAGAGAATTTTTTCCCCAATTTTACACAGGTACACAGGACAGGCCCAAATTATTACCCGATTTTACACAGGTACTCAGACAGGTTCCCCAAAAACAGGAAACAGGACCTGTGACAGGTTTTTACACAGCTCAGTTTGCCGAGCCCAGTTAGGCATGATTGCACCTCCTCATCACCGGTAAGAATTGTCACGGTTGTCTCGTCGAAATGGGATAAAAGGGTATCCATTTCTGAAAGAAATTACCTCAGATGCTTGAGCCGATAGATTTCAAGAAAACTAATTTAGTGGTACACAGACTGTGAATTTATCAAAAATATAAGTTTATTGGGGTACAAAAATAAATATTTCAAGTTGAATGATTCAAAAAAGACAAATTTTCAAGAAAGTTCGGTTGCAGACTGGACAGCATTCGCCGTCTGAGCACAATCCCAGCCGCAGCATTTCATCAGGAACGGAACTTTTGTCTTTCCCCAGATTTCTGAGCACGGTCGCAGAACAGTATACGAGTTAGCTCCAGCAGAAGCCCCGCAAATATCACACGAGAATTCTTCATCTTCGGAATTTTGATTTTCTTCCTTGATTTCATCATCTCTTTTTACCAGCTTGAAGTCTTTCCAAAAAGCGACACGCATGAAGTTGTTCTTGAATTTGACTCGTTCAAGATTAAGCTTCATCATTTGTTTCGGGAAGCCACGAAGTTGATTGCCAGACAAATTCAGATACTTGAGCGTTTTGAGCTGGCCGAATTCCGGTCTCACCTCAGACAGATAGTTGTACGATAAATCACAATAAACAAGCGCCGGGAGCTCGCAAAACTCTTTTGAAATCTTCTCGATCTTACAAAATGACAACATCACGATTTTGAGCCTGCTCAATTCCCTGATTTCCGGAGGAATTTCAGTTATTGGATTGTCGCGTAATTTGAGGACTTTGAGCATTTTACAGTGCCAGAGTGCAGGCGGAAATTCCTCAAATGAGTTGAAAGAGAGATTCAGGTAGACGAGGCTCCTCTCAAGCGGATTGAGTCGTATGAGATGGTTCAAAAACCAGCCACGGAGAGAAAGTGTGTAACCACCATTGTCTTGGAAGGATTCTTCCACAACATGTTTTAGCGCTGACTGATGATGAACAACTGTTACTGGCGTATTCTCCCGTGACATTGCTTGGAACTGTGTAACCTGACTTGGTGGAGTACATTTAATCATTGCATCGATTGGTGTTCCGTGAAGCATCTCTCTTGAAATATTTCTACTGTTCAAATAGTCACGTGTCTCTTCTCTCGGCTCAAGTGTTATGTAATCTTCTAGTTCACTGACTGGACGTTTAATGCAGGGTGGAATCTGTTGTTCATATGATTTTAGGATTTTTTCTTGGAGAGCTTCGTTCTTGTTTGCTTGTTTTTCTAGTGCTTGTTGCTGGAGTTTGAACTGATGCAGAGGAATGCGAGTAGGAACGGGATCCAAGGTAACTAGTTCATTGATGTCCACGAAGGTTAGGTCGTCTTTGCAGAGAGTTCTCGTGAATGCTCTTATAGCACCAAGCTGCTTTGTTCCTCCGAATGTCCGTACAGGTTCAATCTTTCCAGCATAAGAAAAGTCTGCTAGTTCAAATCCTGGTTCTTCAATTTCATCAAAGTCTTCTCTATCATCAATCTGTTTGTAATAATGGAGCAGGGAGTTTTCTTGCATATTTGGTTTGTTCCTTCGATATGGGAATGGGTCGGGACCAGTATCAAGGACGTATGATCGCTGCTGCAGCTTTTCTTCTTTTTGTTGCTTATATGCGGGCTCCATCGGTTTCTGAAATGTTTTCATAGAGTAAAAGAATGAATAGACAAGTTTTACTTGAACTGTATGCCGCGATGAAGACTGATCATCCCGTTTCTCTGTTGCAGGAGTTGTTGTGACTCGATGATGCAGAATTTTTGATTTAAAACTAGCATCCGCTGTCATTTCGCTAAAAATGGGTTTGTTGCAAGGAAAAAATGAATTGCTACCTTGTTGGCGATCTTTGTCGCTCATGCCTGATTTCTTCCGCTGGGGGATCATAAGGCACGGGCGATGGAGGTGCTGGTCTCGGCCTTCGTAAAAGCACCATTTCTAAAAGTAGATAAAATCAATAGAAAGTCGAATAGATTTTTGAATGAAGAATCGGCAGTTGGTACAGAAAATACACTTGATAAATTTTACTTTATCTGAATGGAAGAAAGAAACTGTGAAAGATCATCATCGCCAAATTTTGACACATAAAGCTGCTTGTATTCATCAGGGATGTGCAAGAATGGCCCTTTTGGCGAGGTTGATGTTAGAATTCGGGCATTTTCAACTAAAATAAGTCGATTTTATTCTGGTCGTTATGACGATTTTTACCTTCAAGATGTCTATAAATATCCCTAAAAAGCTGATCGTCTTGTCTGAGCGCCGCGTCAAGGTACTTTTGACTCTTGAAGTTGTCGTAGTTTCGCTCTGCCAAGTGGTATTTTAGTGCTAAAGGAATCATTTTACATTTCATTTCATGCTTTACCTTGTGGGATGTCGCCCTTATTGAGAAGAACCTCTGCAACATGAAGATAATTTTTATCTTGCTTGAGAATATCCAAACCACTTGCTTGTGTCTCAGGATGCGCCAAAAGTGCGCATGCTACTGTACTTGTCGACGGGAAAATGCCACACTGCAATAGTTGTTCGATCACAATGGCTAAAACAAACTTAGGATCTATTCTTTCTAGAGATATTCTAACCTTGACCACTTTTTAACAAGCAATCGATAAGGAAGCAAATTAGGCGTTCTTCTCCGTCCTTTTCAATTTTGTCCAGTGAACGAAGAAAGAGCAACATCAAATTGCTCAACTCTTCTCTCGATACGCCCTCGGTTAACAACGGTTGGAAAACATGCAGAAGAATATCAGTTTGAGACAAACTTGGTTCGGGCTTCATCGTCACAATTTGATCAAAAATACGACAAATTCGTTCTACAGGTTCCGACTTCTTGATTTGACTGCGCAAAATATCGAATGCTACGGCCTTGTGAAAACGTCTGCGAAGCAAGAACCGGAAGAATAGTTCATCGTTCTCGAAAAGTAATCCGATTTTGTCGAGACGTAGCTCGAGTTCCCAGAGTTTTCCGTCGCGGACGTCTACGATGATGTTTGGAGTGAAGTAAGATATTTGAGGAATGTAGATTCCGTCTTTAGTTGTTTCACCAACGCTTTAAAAATATTATAATTTATAGATAACAAAAATGCTGAAGAACTCACCATGATTTGACTGGTTTTCCAGGAACCATAGGAGCCAAACCTTTGATGCTCACAATACTGCCTGTTATTGATGGGCCATGCTCAGACGGGATCGCGCGGACATCGAAAACAGATGTTGATTTCACCTGCAAATTGTGAACGACAACAAGACTGTCCACGACATTTAGCGTGTAAGAATCTTTGGCGGACCCGAGAATCATGAAAGCCTCTTCTGTGACGGAATTTTTCTTCACTTGGTGCAGAATAAGCCGAGTCTCGTCATTTTGCACGATCAAATGACAGATGTAGGTCGTTTTGTAAAGCTGAACAAGCCAAACTGCCTTTTCTTTCAAGCTTGAGACTCGAGGAATGTCGAGCTTGGCGATTTTGGTTATGCAATCTTTGCCATACAAATATGCCGAGATCTCTTGGCCAGTAGAAATGACGAAGACAGACGACTCCTTCGAATACTTGCACCAAGCTACGGAAATTTCTTGCTTCGAAAGCAGTTTGGATTTCGCTGTGTTCACGGAAATTTGAATGAGTTCCAATGATTTGGTAGTGACAAGTGCCAACTGGTCGTTTTTCAGCCAAAAGTAAGAAATTATTTGTTGCTTGACAGAAGGAGATACAGACATATCTGCAATTCCAGACGAGTTGTCCTTGAAGAAAATTTCAAGAGAGACATGAGAGCGTTGCGTTGCAACGAGTCCAGAATCAGACAGCTTAATCGCATAAATCTGACCAGTCGGTTGTAGGTGAATAGTTTTCTTCGGAATGTGTGCCTTGTGAGATGTGACTGTAAAAGAAACGTTCGATGTTACAGAAAAAGTTAGCTGTACCAGTAATGGTTCCATTTGAATCAACGGATAGAATTTCCCGCCTTCCTTCATCATAGAAAACTGCATTAGCTGTTGAAGCTGGCCCAAATTTGATTGGTCTGGTAGTTAACACCAAAAACGAACCTTCAGTGTTGTTTACTCCCATTCTAGTTCCCGTACTTTTTAAATTTAACTGTTAAAAGGGTTGAGATAAAGAAATGTGTCAATTGGACTGGCAGCTGTGATATGAGCAGATGAAATACATGTATATTTTTATCTAAGACGGCCACGACAGGCCGAGGTTCCGCAAAAGCATTTGAGGCCCTTTTCTGGGTCGGGATCGATTTCATATCCGTAGTCCCAGCAAAGCTCTTCGCCCGCTTTATACAGTTATTTTCATGTTAGAAGAATTGAGCTACCTTTTATATTTCGTCTTGCAAAGAAACAGACAGTTGGTACACGCAAATCCGCAGTGTTGATAATAACGTTCTGTGTGTCCAAATTCGGCGCACATGAATGGTTGAGGTAGCGACCAAAGTTGCCCTGATGCTTGGCATCAATAACGTACATGATGCGCTTTCCTCGATCTTCTTGTGGCTTCAACTCCTCCTCAGTTTGGAAATACTCACGTGTGCGACTCCACTCTTCGTCTTTTGATTGCTTTTGAAAACTGTCAAGATACTTTTGAAAACCAAAAAAGATAGTATTTAAAAACACCCCTGAGTCAGTTTCATTTCCTTCCTCTGTCTTTTGAGCTTTCTTCTTCGGTTTTCCCTTGGCTTTCTTTGGCGATTTCCTCTTTTTTCGTTTTCGCGACGAGCGTCGTAAATTCCCAGTTTCAGACAGGGTGGATCCTATCAGCTCATCGGCGCGAGGAACGAATGCCTCTTCCTTCTTATCATCAGGTTCCGCCATGCTGTTACTCTCCTCCTCACTTTCTGCTTCACTTTCTTGCCCAGAGTCATTATTCTTGTCCTTCATCATTTTCTTGAGGTTTTCACCAGACTCAATAAAGTCAAGATTCGCGAAGTATTCATCACCAAGTTTTCTCCCATGTCGTTCGGCCTCATCTTCGCTGCGCACAATGCCCGCGTAGATGCAGATGAACGCACCAAAAGGAATGTCACTCATTGTTCTCACACCCCAGCCTTTTTTGAACGTTTTGTAGAGCTGAAGATCCTGGCGCACACCTCGTTGGACGATAGAGTTTTGGCAAGGCCTCTGAGCGCATTTATTGCATCCGCAATTCACGTTGCATTCAAAGATGCCTGTGGCAAGGATGTCAACGAGTCTACCGTATTCGTAGCTTTTGTATAGAGCATTTATCTTTTGAGCACCTTCGTAGGTTAGTCGTTTGCATGGGCAATTTGCTCGGCAGCCATCCGTACATTGACAATTGACGAGAAAATCTCGCTCTACATTGATTCTAGCGCTACGATGGAGAATCGGCCGAATCGAATAAACCATACTAGGTGGTCTATCTTTGTCCACTTGGTTGTACATTGGAATGGGTCTGTTTTCTTTCCCTTCGGAGAAATCCTCACATATGAAGCCCTTCAGCTTTGCTTTGTCTACCCGTCGGTTGATCTGAACCTTGCTATCGAAGGAAAAGCAATCATGCTCGAGAAACTCCGTAAGAGAAGTTGCCACGAGGTATTTGTCAAGCTCTGCCCTATTTTTGATATCTTTCTTGCACGCTGTTTTGTAGTACATGTTGAGCATATCATGAGAAAACTCCGCATGCTTGAAGTTCGTTCCGACTCTCGGAAAACGTTCAAACCCAAATAGCATCGGCCGTAACAGCGGTGGATATGATTTAATAATCTCCGCAGGGTCTGCTAAATCGACCCATCCAGCACATTCAGTAGAGCAGTTGTGGCTGGGGCCAGTTTTACCAGGTTTGACCATTGATTTTGGGAGAGGCAAGTACTTGAAGTCGAGATTTTCAATCGCGTCATCGTCGCCGGTTAGATCACAAAAACCTGTTGTCCAATCTGCAGGTCCTCCTTTTTTGGCACCTTGCTTCTGCGCAATATTTCCGAGTCTATTTGCAGGGGCAATTAGTCGTTTACTTATTGACTGGACTTCTTGCTGAGTGTGGGGAAAGAATCGGTCAAAAAGCTTCTTTATCTGGAGAGAACCCTTAAATATCCACTCACGATAGATGTGTGCATATGGCTCGGTCGAAAAAGGAGCAACTTTCGTATTGAACTTCCACTCGAGAAGAACCATGTTGCAGTCGTAGTTTACGATTTCTGCTGGGTGGAATATCCATGTTTTCTGCTGCTCCATGTTCTCATGATTTTGTGCCTGATGTTGAAAGATACTAGGCAATCGACACTCAATCACTGATACTCCAGGGGGCGTGTTTATCATGCAGGAGATACTCGGCTTGTACTAAAGAATTTTTGTGTTGAAAATAGAATCATTTTTATACTTACATTATTTTTAGGCTTTGGCGCAAGAAGATTATTGATCATATATCTATCAGAGAATACCCTGAAGTGCTGTCCTTTCTGCTTTCGCAACCACTGGTTATTGTTAATACTAGCATTGCTGATTCGCTCATAAGGAAATTCGTTAAAGTCGCCGTTCATTAGGAACTTGCTCACATAAGTATCGGCAACAGCGCGAATTTTCTCCGGGGCAACATATCGCCAAATTCCACAAGTAAAGAAGACACAAGCCCGACCATTATTCGGATGACGCATCTTATTACTCTTCGGTATTTCGACTACCAAGCCGGGATACAGCAACTGATTTTCAACTTTAAGTTTCGTGTTGAACTTTCTCTGATGGTAGTGTTCCTCCCCTTCGGATATTGGATCCAGAGGAGCGATAATCCGCTGCCCGAGACATATCTTTCCTGGTTTCAGAGGAAACGCGATCCTCTTGTAATCAACGACAACTCCGAATTTGTGATCAGGGATGCCTTCAAGACCTGTCAGAGAGACATGGTACTCTGCTCTGTCAATGGCTCTTCCTTTTCCATTCGCAACTAGAACTTTTTCAAGGCGACCGGTAAACCACTGAGGGACAGTGAGTTTATTTTGCAGATCCCAATAATTTCGATTGAGGGACATGTCACCACACTTGCTCGTTGGCATACATCGACGAATGAGATGCGGCATTTTGTGCGTTTTCAGCCAAGTCTCTTCCACAATAACGTAAATGGAGTCGCCAAGCGTAAGATTTCCATCCAGCGTAACCTCTTTTTCTTCCAGAGGAGAAACCGTCTCAGAGTTAATTTTCTCTTGAATAGTTTCAGGCGGAATAGTGAGTTCTCTTTCCACATTTTCTTCCACCCTTTTCGTGAATTGTTCAAGAGCCGTCTCCGTTTTTTCGATACACTTCTCAATATTTTCGAAATCTGCAAGGACTTTTTTGATTTCTTTATTTTCGTTGTCTACCTCTTCTTTTTTCTTTTCTATATCTTTCTGGTTTTTGCTTTCAAAGGATCACAATTTATTCAACAGTTTGAATCAAAACTACAATAAATTAAAATTTAATTAATTAAAGATGAAATTAAAAAACTTTTTGCAGCAAAAAAATTGACCCATTCATTTTTTGGGCTCTAAAGAAAGCCCGGAAAATTCTGACTCGATTGGTCAAAATTTGACCAAAAAATACCAGACGATGACGTCACAGGGGACCTGAGAAGATGGCAAAAATAGCCATTTTGGGCAAACTTTGAGTCACTTTTTAGATGCCTTTCAGTTGGTTATTTTCGGCGTGAAATAGCTCAAATGAAAGCTTATCAAAAATTAAAGGTTCATTTTTGATATTTTTTATTTTTACAAAAAAAATTTTTTCAAAAAATTCTAGAGCCAAATTTTTTTGAAATTTTCCGAAAATCATCTAAAATGAACCTTCAGTTTCTCCTGAGCTTCCATTTGACCCATAGAACACTTGAAATATCCATCGGAAAGGCTTTCAAAAACCGACTCAAAGTTTTCGGTTTTTGGTACCTTATGACGTCATTTGTGACGTCATTCTCTAGAAAATTTTCCTCATGGGAAAGTGGGTTCGACTCAGAATTTCTCGCTCTTTCTACTGAGCTCAAAAAATCGACAAGTCAAAATTTCTGCTGCAAAAAGTTATTTAATTTCATCAAACATAAATTAAAATATTAAATTATAACCCGTAACAAATTGACTCTAGTTTCGCGCTGTTTAACTTCTCAATTTCATCGAATTTCGTTTCAATGAAGCTCTTGAAGTCTTGCTTCTCAAGGGCTTTATCAATATCTTCTACAGCCAGCATGTACTGTATGAGTTGCTCATCATCCGGAGATTCACAATTCACTTCTTTTGGGACAATTATGAGATCATCGTCACTGGAATTCCCCTCATCGCTATTTATCACTTGATCGACTGGACCCTCAGGATCGCTCATTTACCGACTCGAGTCTAAAAACGAACATCGTTGAATGTAAAACATCACTCGATCTTATTATCCATGGCGACAGTTATTTGAACGGTTTGATTTTTCTTGACAGGCTGCTGCTTCGGCTTCTGGCGCTTCGGCTTTCGGTGGTGCTTGTTGTGTTGAGCGTTATCTTTTCCTACCAAATCAGCGACGAGATTTTTTAAGATGGAATTGTTGCGAATATCTTCGGGGTGTTCGAGAGTCTCTGGAAATACGTAGAGTTCATCGTTGTCCTGGACATCAGTGTCCTCGATAGTTGTTAGCACCGCGTCGTCTTGATATGTTGGGAAATAAAACTAAAGCATTTCTAAGAGATCCGTTTAACGCTTTTACCTGGGGCTGATTCCACTCTTTTGCCAATATTTTCTCCGTTATTTCCATCACATCCAAATCATCGCTCTCGTTCTTGAATTTTTCCATCCTCAGCCAGTTGATAAGCTTGAACTGTTCATAATAGGACAAGCTCAGCTGGCTCTTGATTTTTTCATACTCGAAGTCATGCTTTTCATCCAAGTGACTGATGAGTTTTTTGTAGCTGCAAAATACTTCCTCACAGAAGAAGCAAAAGTGCTGATCAATCGGTTCAGTACCGATTTCTTGCCAACTGGCCTCGTCGTCTGAGTCGTCTTCTTGGTTCAGTTGCGTCCAGCGCTTTCCGAGTTCGAGGTAGTTTACTAAATTTTTGATCAGATAATGATTTTCTCACTAGGTTACCCAAATAAAATTTGTCGAAGGACCTGTCTTCTTTGTTCAAAGCTCTGTGCGACTTCTTTCTCATGTGATCCTTGAGCGTCGTTCTATCTTTGAAGCATTTCGTACAGCTCAAGCACTGGAGCCCATCTAGTCGTCCCCTTATCGACTCGATGAAATCGTCAATGAAGACCATGTTGTCTGGGTGTCCAACATTGAAGTGATGCTTCTCACTCATGTGATTGAAAAACTCCTTGACTTGGCTATAACCACCGGTGAACTCTGCCGAGCAAAAGAGACACATTTTGTTAAAATTGTCTCTAGATCGATCTCGTTCTTGATTTTCAAGAATAACGTCCAAGCGCATGTGATTCAAATGCTCTCGCAACTGACGATCTTCTGGGACTGTGTCGCAGAGAAAGTAGTAAAACTCGGATTCGAAGACGTCATTGTCGCCCGTGTTTGTTTTCATAACTAGCTTATGAATATCAGTGGTCTTACGTGGTCTGTACCTGTACAAAACTGAAGTAATGCCGCCTCACTCGTAGAAAAATCTTTAAATCTGTTCTTCCAATAGTTGATGTACGAGCCAAGATCCCAAATCAAGTTAACATCTCCGATGACAAACTTGTGTTCGATAAGAAGATGTCGTAGGAAATTCTGCGAGCAACCGAGATCGAAAGTCTCTTCACAGAGAAGGCACGCAACGGGCGAGAAGGGCTCATCAACGATGTCGCACCGACGAGGCAAGGATAGCACTTCCGCGCTAGGTCTAGGATGGGGGGTGATCGCTGGAGATCCGAAATGAGGCGCTCGAGATGAATCACCGATGAGTGGAGCGCGGGTTGTTTGGATCTCCAGAGCGCGGAGATCGAAGCTCGATCTCCAAATGAATCCCAGGGATTTTTTCGATCTCCAGTTTTCGGTGATCGAAGCTCTGAATTTTCTCGAGCATGGATTTTTCTCGATTAAATTCATATTTTGCAGGGACTTTGCAGGTCAGTATCTCAGAAAATAGTAATTTCTAATGCTAATCTTCAAGAAATTATCGCTCACCCGCCGAGCTGAGTCTTTGGAAATAGAAACCGAACCAATTTTAGAAGTATGTGATTTCAAGTGTTGAAAAATTTTGAAAACCATCCTATTGAGAAAAATACTCGAGCAGAGATATTAAATAGTACATTTTTTATCCAAAATTACAATCCATGCACTTGTTTTGACAAAAGATTTGAAATCTGCACTGCAGAATTAGTATTGACTGAGATTTTTAAGTTGATCCGGTCAGTCGCTTCTGATATCAGTAGGCAGGCATAAGATTGTTATAACGTGACTCATCCGACTTCGGGGATCGAAAATTTTTGGATCTCCAAGAAGTGGAGATCGAGAGTGGTGATCGATCACCGCAATTTCGGGGTGGAGATCGCGCGGATCTCCACGCAATCGGAGATCCAAACAACCCGCGCTCCACTCATTGGTGATTCCTCTCGAGCGCCTCATTTCGGATCTCCAGCGATCACCCCCGATCCTAGACCTAGCTTCCGCGATATTTGTTTTGGCCATTCTACTTACGCAATTAATTTAATAATAATAAGACATTGCTTGTTATATTGTTTCTGTATTTTTTTCGCAACATTCGTAAAGATTCGTTTATGAAGTGATTAGCACAAAAGTAAATATCCTTGTAGAGATTTTTTTTATAAAATAAAGAACATGTAAAAGTGTTGTTTTGAAGCAAAGGCGAGGGGAATATTCTTGAACGGCTATGTTTCACGCAAGGATCGTTCGATGGCCAGCCTTGTTTCTTCGTCCAAATCCATGCCGAGGTCGTCACCTGTAAAAACACCTGTGATAAGTACTGCGATATAAATAAATGATAGGCCAGTAACCTAGATATTTGGCGCCCCTCCTCTGCTTTTAAATACAATGAGTGAAAATAAATGGTCACTTTTGATAAAAAATGTCCACATGAAGTTTGTATACCACATAAATGCCGATATTATTCGGTTTTATATTTTACCTGGCCCTGTATCCTCCGTTGAAGAAGCGAAAATCTCCGCAGCAGTGAGCCATTCAGAAGTATTCAGAAACTGGAAGAGCTTCCCATCATCCCCTTCTCGTATCGCCTCGAGAAGCATCGGCAATCTCATCTATTAAAAAATACTGGTAAATAAATCCCCTTTAAAAATTTTACCTTTAGAGGTAGAGTATCATTACAAGCAAAAGCGATGATCAAGCTAAACTCTCGAACAGCTTCGTGGACGTTTTCTTTTCCAAAATGTTTTAAATAAAGAGCAATGTCTTGTATCGTTGTCTTTTCTCCATCGAAGCGGAAGCCGCGTTTTTAGCTGTTACTCGGTAGTCCATTTTTACTGCAAAGTTGCACCCCATCTGAATACATGGTCAGAAACGGTTATCCTTCGCATGATCTTACGTCGGTCAATAAATATTCAATAGGCAGTGGTCGGCCAATTTTCGTGACATCATTTCCATACTCATCCTTTTCGCGGAATAAGATATCGGGACAGTAGAGATCGTCGGTACTTTCTCGAGTGTAACCGTATTCAGGGGCATCGATCGTTGGTACGATTGTTCCATCGACTGATAGGGACTGACCCTTGCTTGGAGGTAATTTTCTTGAAAGGGGCAACGTCAAATTACCTGATTGGAAACTTGATAGCCTCGGAAATCGATGGTTCCGTCTTCTTTTCCTGTAACAATAACTGTGACAAACTTTGAGCCATAATATCCACATGAAGCAAGTCGGCAGGGATTTGGATGCGAATCCTGAAGTCTTCCGGCGATGATGCACTCTTTGATTCAAATAAATTATCGCAAGCTTTCGCTAACTGACCTTCGGCAGTGACGTAGTGGGTATCTTTATTGCGAACATCTTTAACTTTCCCGTCCTTGTCCGGCACTAAATCAGTCACAATCCAACCAACTCGTTCGAGGCCCATTCTTTTCGCTATTTCGAGGATAGTTTTCTCGTTTTCGTCGTCGCACAGGGAAATTTCATTTTTGGCCTAAAGAAAAGAGTACGAATAAAAGTAAATAAGATGCTTACATGAGTTGTAGGAATGGGATAAATCGTAAAAACATTGCATTTGATTCCAAAAGGCACATCTTCATGGACGTCATATTTTCCAAAGAGCCATCCAGCCTGCTGCTGCCCAGTACTCCTCCAGCGCTCAAGGAATCTGTCCATCACTTCTCGATTTTGGAAGCAGACATTGTCCACGTGACGGTAAATTTGGCGGTTGAGCGTGATTGCCGTCGGCATTTCGGACAACGCACGGGTGTTTTCGCCTTCTTTGATTTCTCGAGAGGTTTTGAGTTTTTCCAAATTGACGAATTTGCCCTTGTCGATTCCCGAAGTTATTTTTCGCATATAACTACAAATGCTGTGACTAATTAATTTTAGATTTCCGTTACCTGTGAAAGGAAAGAAATTTGATTTCCTTCTCTTTCAAATAGCTTGCATCCCATGGATCTGGAATCAGTTGGTCGACTTTATTCATGCCTTTCTTCGAGCCATGATCCCACTTCTTCGTCCAAAGTACAACATCAACTGGATCCTCCGGCACATCCTTTCTAGCTGCAGTAGCATTTGCCGGTTCGGGTTTTGACTCTTGCTCTGTCACATTCAAACCAGAGTTGAAGAATAAATACACAATGTCGCCATGCTTGAGGCCGAGGCTCGTTCGGGATGTTTTCTTGATCGCAGTTTTCTTCTCCCTGTCTTTGTAGAGCGTCCATGCTCGATCTATCTTGGACACTTCGGTCGTTTTCTAAGCTCGGCTTTAAAACAATAGCTTTTTTATCAATAAATTTCTTATTTAAAAGCCATTCCTTATATAAGTCGCTTATACTAGCTGATTCGCCTAGATTAACTCGATGCATGCCTTCCGGACTCTGCACACGGATTATCATCTTTTTCAATCTTAATTCAGTCCATTGATAGAATTTCATCAAAATATTTTCATTAAATAAGGCAGTGGATAAAACTGTGAGTGAAATGGTAAAATATTCTAGTGCAGGAATTGATCTAGAGCAAGCCTCGTGATATTTTTATTCTTTTCTAGAAAACTGACGAGCTTCTTTGTGATGTCGATCTTTTCGATGGTTTTCTTGCAACCGACGAAGATCAACTTGTATTGTGCCCGAGTACAAGCGACGTTGATTCGATTTACTGACTCTAACAGCTCCGAGTTCAGCTTGTCTACGTCCATGTCAGGGATCGATCGTACGAAGGAAATGATGATTATTTTGTTTTCACGTCCTTGAAATTTGTCGACGGTGTCAATTTCAACGCCTTCTTCTGATTCGAGCTTTTCTCGAAGTAGCTCGATTTGAGCTCGGTACGGCGCTAGAAATTTTGTTCAAAAGAAAGGTGCGAAAAATGGCTCACCAATTATCCCAATGCAATCCTTCTTGATCTTCATGACATTCAATCTCTTGACCAAATATTTGACGATCTGAACCTCTGTCGGGTTCGTGTAACCTCTTCCTTCGATCTTATTTTCCAAGCCAAGCTTTTCTGAGGTATCAATAAATGTGATTGTTTTCGCCGGATCAATCGCGTCGTTGAGCCAGACTTGCGATTCAGAAGACTTCCAGCTCTGATGCACCGAGAGCAGTGTTTGGTCCTTGTTGCCCTCACCACATTCCATTTTCCCCTCGTAGGTTAGATGATTCGCTAGGGCAGTGATATCAGCATTGAATCGATACTGTGTTTGGAGCTGTCGCAAGGAGTCGGGATACGCTTTCGCTAGTCTTTCCATAAGTGAAATTTGAGCTCCATTCTGTTTAGCGCTGCGGGAATGGATAAGGGGTGGAAGCTGGCAAGGATCGCCAACGAGAATGAACTTTCGACAGTGCACAAGAGCGCCTGTACCGGGCTTCGAAATGGAAGTTACAGTTATTTCAACGTTAAAAAGGCACAACGTGACCAAATTAAGTTACTTTTTCGAGCCTTTCCTAAAACAATTGGCTCAGAAACTTGTCCAGCTTCATCTACAATCGCATAATCAACTGGCCCTCCAGTGAAGACAGCATGTCTTGAGACACCCATGCATGTTCCAGCAACCAGTCTTGCTTTTTCGTACACATTTTTGTAGTCCTCATTAGTCTTGCAATTCGCGAGCCGGGTTTGTTCTGATACATGCTGTACAGAAATCTCGATTTTCTTGTCATCACCAATTCTGATCGTCTCCTTTACTTGCTGCTTTGTCATCTTTGGTAGAACTCTAGTCAGAATATTGTCGACTGCCGAGTGAGTGTGCGATGTGATGAGTACTCGTTGCCCAAACGCCAAAAGAATCCGAATCAGTTCTACAATTACGCTTGTTTTTCCAGAACCAGGAAACCCCTGAATCAGCGAGTAGTTTTTTGCTTCAAGAGCCAACTTGATTGCTCTCTTCTGGTGGACATTCAGTCTTCCTGTCAGCGCTTTCTTCAAAGTATCTCGCGCAAACTCATAAGTCTCCGGAAAACTCTGCTTTACATTTTTTCTATAAGTAGGAGCGTTCAGGAGTAGTTTTTGTAATTGTTCGCCGTATGGAGATGCGTAAAGCATGATATTGCCAAGCCAGAGAGTTGTGTCGAAATTTCCGCCGCCAGCGCCTTTTCCGAGATTCGCCTGGTAATCCTTCTTCTGCGGAAGACACTGGTTCAAGCTCAACTCAACAATTCCCCGAGAACTCATCCCCTTGCTCGGGTTTAAACGAGTTACCCAACCACTGGCGACAGCGAGACGCTCACCGTGAGAGAAGTAGACCGACTGCCCTAGATCAAATGGCCAATTTTTGCCAAACGGAAGTCTGAAGACCGTCTTCCAGCGATTACCGGTTCTTACCGGTGGCCCGTGACTCTCCAATCCTGTCATCATTGACTTCGGATCATCTTTATTGTTCCAAATTTCCTTGCCTCGTAATTTTCTGCTGATGTTTTTCTGCTCAAGGAGACCCAACTTTGTCCATTTTATAACGTATTCTAGCAGTTCTGGGGTAACATTTTTCTGTTCTTCATCAAATACTTCCTGCGTTTTAGCGTCTTCGTGAATCAATCCTTCTGCCTTCGCCCAAAATGAACAAAGGGATCGCTTGAAACAATTTTCACAGCGCCTTCCATCAGGGATGAGTGGAGGGAGCGGTCGAATATCTTCATCTTCCTCTTTTAATGGCCGCCGCACATAACTAGCTACGACATTTCTTCGTTCCATAATCGTGTCAATTTCAATCTTTTTCACAGGAACTGAAAACACCTTTCCTGTCTTGATGTAACAAACCAGCCCGGTTGTCCTTTGAAACTTTTGCTTGCCCCGAATCGCGTGAACAGCGCCGTACAGCTGTGTCTGAATTCGATGCTCTTGAATGAGCTGATCTCCTCGACCAGACTTCAATTCAATAGGCGTCGTTAATTTTTCGCTCGATCTTTTTCCAAGATCCATCGCGCTTATCCTCGCAGTTATATCAATTTTGCCTTTGATTCCCAGTCGAGGCTCCCAAAGGTTTTCTTCGATATCTGGAACTTGTTCTATTTTGATTTTGCTGTCGACGAAATTCGTCATGTTTGGATTCGTAGAGCTAGCGAATTGAAGCTTTGTATCGAAGCCAGTCTGACAGAGGCCTTTTAGCAGCGTGGAAATCATCGCAAAGTAGCCCTCAGATTCCTTCGTCACCGCATCGATGTCGCTTCCTGCTAACATGATATCTTCGATGAAATTGGAGGCGATTTTCTTGAACTCGTTCGCGATTTTATCTACAGAAATTATTCGCCCTTTGATTGTTTCTGTTAGCAGCTCTTGGAACACTTCGTGGAGGATGGTGCCGATGAGCATTCGAACGCTGCCGCGACTTCCATACTCAGCATCTCGGAAACGATCACCGAGAACTGCTTCTCGAGGGCATTTTGCTGCGGTCGCCACATTCGTCGACGAAATCAAAGTGTCAGAATGAGCAACGACGACTGAGCCGAATTCTGGAGGGCCGTGGACGATGTCGTTCACTTGTAAATACCAATCTGGATCAACTTTCAATTTGAAAAACTCTCCCTTTGTGTTTTCAACAATCACGTAATCTTGTCCAATGCGTTCTACAACAGTCGCCCGTCCTCGAAGTTCGCCAGATTTGATTTCGCGTTGAGATTGGGTTTGAGAAGCAAGAGCTAATTCGTCAAAATCAAAGTCGTCATCATCGAAGTCGGATTCTTCCTTTTCTTCTTTCATTTCTTGCGTGTCCTGCGTCATTTTTACGTCTTTTTTTGGGTTCTTATTAGCTTCATTTCACTGGTAAATAGGTTAAGAACAGACCCATTCCTTGAGATTCCTGCGTGCTTTCTTCCGCCATGCTCTGGTCGAAGAGTCCCATGCTCGTGTCGAAATCATCTTCCTCATTTTTCACCTTCTTTGACTCTGAAAAGATGAATCACTCAAGTGCTGTAAGGGTAACCGAATGCAAATCCCACCTCTGAAAAGATCATCAGTTTGTCTTAAATTTTCTTTTTCACGCTCGTCGTTGCGCGTAATCCCTTTACTTGGTTCGCCAATCGCCCCGCAAACGCGAAGTCAGATCGTGTTCAGACGCAGAAAGAAATGAAATAAGAACTTTGACAAACCGAGCCTAGTTGGAAAATATCGCGGCTCACTTTTGGATACGGTGCCGAAGAGGATCCTGGGGAGCGGGTTCGTTTCCGGCAAGGCGTCGGCGCCAATTCGGGAATCACTTTCCAGAAATTCATAAAAATTACTATTTTTTGATCTTTCTATTCAATAAAATCCTATTTATGAACAACTTTCCTTCCATTTGAGACGTTTCTTCTTTCTCGACATTTTCCTTATTTTCGTTCTTCATAAAAAACGTAGAGATTGGTCTCTGAGACTTCTTCGAATTCAAAACTGACTTCTTCATTACTGAAAGGGTTCCATTTCTTTCTGAAGGTTCTTGCTTCTTCAGCAGAACAATTGAAGTGGCCACTTGGGTTCGAGAAAACGCGCGCTTTCCGCCAATCGCGGCGCGAGAAGATTCTATTTTCCCTATTTCCGCCAATTTTCTGGTTAACCCAGGATCACGTAATGAGAGAAAATTTCTCAAAATAAAAATTCCGAATACAAAAGTAATTTCCTCAAATTTTATAAACTTATTGCTTATTGAAACTTATTGAAATCGAATTATCTGTAGAAAACGTTAATCTACTTTCATAAGAACATCAAATGAGTTGAACTTTTAGTAGATCTGTATTTTCAGAGCATGAAGCGGCGTTACAAATTTACAAGTGTGTGTGAACAAAACGAACAGGACAAGAAAAAAAAGTTTAAAAAGGCTCGGCATGAATGGAATGAAAGCTGCCGACTTGTTGTTTCCAGCTGTAAGAAGGTATCATGGAGGGTTGGTTGGGAGGGGCATCTTCAGAGGCGCATGTTGAGAGTTTGGTTATAAATTAAACTCGGACGCAGGTCTTCTCCTTGACGTCCTTCTTCAGATGCTTCCACTTGTCCTTCGTACACTTGACTTTGTTGAAACCATCGGCGATTTTGAAACCAGGGCCGCAGTCGATTTTGCACTAAAATTGACATTCAGAATTGTCCTTGAAATCAGGGTCATTTTTAGAAAACAGTTGATGTCTGATTTTTAATCTTTATAAGGCCCCAAAGAATATTTATCAAAGCGCCAGGTTTGCTGGTGTTTTTTCTAAAATCGCTTTGAAATCTAGCCGTCTTAAATTACGCTCACTGGCGGCGCAAACAACAAATTCCTCGCGCGCTTTTATCCGAGCAAGATGGAATAAAGAGTGGCTCACCTTGAATTCGCTCTCGTCGCGCAGACTGTCTTCTCTGCTGAAACGAACGCAAAGATCGAGTTTGGGGAATCCAACATGGCATCCTTCGCATTCTAAGTTCAGCTGAAGCGCTTCTCCGTTGCATTTTGGCTGAGCAGAAGTTTCGAATTCGCGTCTTCGATTGAATCTGCCCTGGCTCTCTTCGAAATTCATGATCAAATCGAGTGTTTCCTTGTTTGGTACGTTGAAATCTTCAGGCAGGATCCGAGGAATGATTCGCGACTCCATCGGGGGAGTGTCAGTTGTTGAGGGGAAATCGGGCATTGGAGGGGGCGTGAAAATGTTGTTGGAGAATTGATTCTTCCAGATGAGACTGAAGATGATGTTCTGGACTAGGTACCCGCTGAAAAAACTAAACGGTAGATTTCGCTCATATTTTTCGCTCAAACTTTGTGAGTATACTAAATTACTACCATAGAGTTCAAGTCTGACCATAAAATTTGGAAAAAAGTTCATCTTGGGGTCATTTGAGGTCATCGAAATTCGGCGATAAGATTTTCTAGAACATTTGTACTCGGGGTACTTTCGCACACAAAAATGTCCAGACTTCAAAACTGAGTCGTCTGGTGTAAGTCTCGAGCCTAACAAATGAAATGTTCAGTAATAAATTATAAATAATTGATTATTACAGGTCCGCCTACGCAATTTTTGTCCTGAAATCACTGATTTTTGGGCAATCTTTTGGCTCTAAAAATTTTCGGCCGCTTCCGGCCGTTGAGTGCGGCACATTTTCTGAAAGCATTTTTTGAGCTCTTTCATCTCATATGTGATTCATTTTTAGGCTTGTTTAGGCTCACGAGTAACAGCCGAAATACCAAAATTTAAAACGAAAATTTTGTCACGTGAAAATTTTAAAAAAAAAAAATTTTTTTTTTTGGCTCAAAAAAATAATTCATCTACTGTATAAAACTTCAGCCCCCGAAAACTGCATGTAAAGATAGACAGAAAATGGCCACTCAGATTTCAGCGGGTACCTAGTTCTGGACTTCGTTCACGGTGTCGGAGAGATTGCTGTAGACACCTTTTGACTTTGGCGTCGTCGCTGGTCGAGAAGTCGAAGCTGCTTCTCGCTCTTGCTTTGCCTTCATTCGCTGTGCCTGAGACAATCAATAAGATACGGGTTCAATTTAAGTTATCTCATGAAAACTTCTATTCTACTTACTTTTCTCCGTTTTTTCTTTTCCGCTGCAGACAAAAACCTGATGTCTTCTGTCGTAGTTTTAACATCGTCGATTGAAGTTGTTGTCTGAACGGTCGTTGTCTCGGCTGATGTTGTTGTTTGCTCCGTTGTGGTTTGTTCCGTTGTGGTCTGATCTATCGTGGTTGTTTTTTCGCTGCTCGTAGTGGTTGTTGTTGTCGTGGTTGTTGACTTTTTAGTCGTTTTTATCCCGTAAACATATTGGAAGAAATGAGAGATCTCGCCCTTATTGTTTTTCTCGACGAGGTCATTCATATCTATGCAAAATTTAGGCTTCGAAAAGTCAAAGTTTAACTCGTGTTAGAACAGTCATTACCGTGGTATCCAAACAAATGGCTCTTCTTGTCCTGTTTCTCCTTTTTCGCTTGTCTTCTTTTAGCTCTCTTAACAATATTTTACTTTTTATTGATTTTTCATTTTCTTTATGTTACCCGTTGTTCTCTTTCTCGTCTGGTAAGACTTTCCGATAAATTTATCAGAGCAAAAAGCAAAAAGAGGCTCCACTTCATCGTGGAACTTGAGTTGATTAACGATTTTAGAAATGCAAATTATTGAGTTAGTTTTTTATTCTCCTTCTGTTTTCTGAAGAGTAGTAAATGGTGGTGGCGCACCACCACAAGCACCAGTGCGCGACTGCCATCTACGATTCTTCTGATAAAGCCTGAACCCGTGAAAGTTCAACTTCTTTGAAAGAGCATTTCAGAAGAACTCAGAAAGTTCAATGCACTGTCAATTAATTTATTCAAAAACTCTTCTCTATCATTGATGGACTATCAATATAGCAAATCTCTGTTTTGACACTTATTCATTTGTCGAATTTCGTTTGAAATTTTTAAATTATTGTTTCCGAAATTAATTTCTTATAATTTGAATCCTATAAAATTACTTGAACGTATACCTCTTTGAATATTATCTGAAAGAAAGATTCTAAGTAATTCTTTTATTAGACTATTAGATTTAAATATTTTCCTATTTTCTCAAATATTTCTTTCAATAAAACCAAGAAAGCATAGACTATATGATGATGATAGAAGATAGGTTATTGCTGCTTCAATAATTGAGATTTTCGTCAAGAGCGCGGATATAAAAATCTCACGCGTTTCTAACGAATTGCAGGATGAACGCTAGTGCCGGATAAGACTCGAAGAGGAATTATTGTATTGACCAGGATAATGATAAGCTTCTTCTCTGCGCCGATTCTAACACCTTCTATCGGAGGCCACTAGTCACGTGCTGCCAGATTTGCTGCGAGATTTGTGCTTTGTGAACAGCAAGTTCGCACCAAATTAATTGCGCTAGAATGGTTCATGAAATGAAACTCTATACACATTCTTTCAATTTTGATAATCACGAGATTCTGAAGTGTCTCAGATGATCCTGGCGCGTTCTTAGGGAACCTGTTGCTGGAAATACTTTGAGCTGACCACTTCCGTCTCCAAGCTTACATGCTCATTACGCAGGAGCTCGAATCTCCTTCAAGGTAGACTAACAACACAGACAAAAACAATCGTATTTTGTTTCTTTCTTTTTCGTTTGAGATAAATATCATTCTGATCCGTTCTTTTATGAGCCTTCAGCGTTATTTTAATTTTTACCGTTATACTATTCTTGCTGTCCTTGAATAAATAGACTCGATCCTTAAATTTAGGCTTACGGTAACCTCGGATTTACTTCCAAACGGATCAAGTTTTCCTTACATTTGACGTTAAAGGGATAAGCAAGTCTTCGATTACGGCTGTGAGATCATAATTCTGAAATGGCGTATTAATCCGACGCGTAATCGATAATGGGCGGCGTTTGAAACGACCGGTTGGTCGACAAGCACGTGAGTCCGATTCCAACTCTTTAGAATTTTACGAAACTCGATGCTTTAGAAAAGAATGTTCAAAATAGAAAAGGGAGATTTCGGTCATTTGTGGGCAATTATTCAGTTTGCCAGAGATTACTCCTTTTCTGTTCATTGATACTCATTACAGCTGCATTCAATAAGACTGAAAGCTTCTTACCGCACGAGAAGCGCGCTCAACGTTACCTAGATTGGGTAGCTCTTGTGGGAGGGGTAAGTTACCTGGCAAGGTCCGATATGCACATTGGATACCCAGGAGAGCTTAAGAGTTGAAACCGAAGTATAACTTTGAGAAGCTTGTGCCAAGCTGAGGTTTTTGAGGTGCACCTTTACTTGATCCTTTATCATTTTTAACCTTTTGATTGCAATCTTCTGACAACTTATATCTATTTTTACAGCTTTTATAAGCAGAAGATATCGAATTCGAAACTCTCCAAGAGCAGCTGATAAATCGTAAAACAACATAAATTATTTTTTTTTGTTTACAAAAAGTAAGATGGCATGACACAATGTTAGAGAGATCCATCGAAAGTCTCTCGTCATAAAAGTCAAGTCTGAGTTTACGAGCACCTGCTAGAACTATTAACGCAAGTTTCGGTGGTCTCATTAGTTATACCAATCAAAGTATTATAATCACGCATAAATAACAATGGTAATGGGAATATTCCCGAGCACGCGCAATTACAATACTGTGGTAAGAGAAGCTCCGCTGAGATTCTAAGGTTAGGACTGGGCAGTATGTAGGGCGTGTGCTCGATTTACCCTACTTGTACTGCTTATTTCAGGGATGGTGGGTGGGTGAGTCTTTTTGAATCAGGTAGGAGTCTTATTGGTAATGCTCCTGCTGAGAAAAAGTCTCTAATATAAGTTTCCCAATTTAAGGTTTTAGCCTCAAGCTATAACCTTTTGGAATGAACCTGCGTGATTTCGGGGCACCCGCTTGAATCTAGATGCTCTCGCGCGCCTGTGACACCTTCCGCCGTTTCCTGGGAGTCTCTGCTGCCGTTGACTAGGCTCCGCTGCCGCGTTCTATTTTTAGCGGCCTGCTAATCCCTTGTCCTAGATTCGTATTATAATCACGCATAAATAACAATGGTAATGGGAATATTCCCTCCCTACCATTCTTGTTATTCTCATCAATCGTAAAAATGAGTCTTTTTTTTTTATTCGAGTCTGTTTAAAAGTGGAAAAAAGGCCTCTTTTTCTTTTTATGCTTCAGCAGTGTTTTTCGGCTTCTTTGGCTTTTGACTTGCTTCTGGTCGTTCTTGACTCTAAGGCCTTTCATAATTGATTCTTGGATTTTTAAATGTTAGTACCTTTGGTTGGTCTTGGTCGCTGCTAGTGCTGTCGTTTCGTTTTCTGGCTCTAGATTTTGCCACGCTGACCGGCGCTCCTGAGTTGCTACATTCAAGCCAGCACCTTTCGTAGTAGTCTGGCATGGAGCTTCCCGGTGCCCAACGGAGTGTGTGTGCTAGAGTCTGTTGTGATAAGCCTGTTCGGCGTCCCTCGATGTAGAAACTGACTCTTCCCGTGTGCGCCGAGACCTACGACGTTTATTAATCTGAGGTTTGTTTTCTTCCTTGATTGGTTACCTTTTTTGACAGTTTTGCCTTGGCTCCGTAGCGCGCCAGGTAGTCAGATGCGATGCGAGTATGGCCTTCGAGCGTCTTGAGAACAAGGCCTAAAAAAGTTTCTTGTTGAGTCTTGAGTAATAAGTGCTATAAGTACCTGAATCTCGATCCCTGAGTTGGGCTCTAAGTTCTAGGCCGAGTGGGACTCCATGCCGCATGTCCATAGGGATGGTGAGGGTTTCCATTCGCTTGCAGAACGGATCGGTTTTGCTGCATCGAATATGGAATCGCCAAAATTCGTTTCCGTCTTCGGTAACGACTTCTCGATCTTCGACTCTGAGATTGAGCGCTTCTTTCATTCTTGCTCCCGTCGTAAAGCAGATGAAGAAAGCGATGGCCGCTTCTCTTGGCTTGGGCTTATTTGTCTTCAGGAGCTCTTCCCAGAGTCGGATTGCCTCGGGCTCGTCGACGACCTCCGCTTGCTTGGAGGGGTATTATTTTTCGGGCTGGGTCTCCCTTTTTTTCTATACCTTTGGGTATTGCAGAGTCTGGGTTGCTGACTCCCGCGCTCTGTGCTCGCACCAGGTCTTTATTTTCCGTTTTTGCTTCGGGGTGAGCGGTTTTTTGAGTCGAGAAACGATGACGTCCTGGATCGTTACGATCCCTTTCTCGTAGGCGTAGGCCTTGAGAGTCGGTCTTGTGAGGAGTCTGTCGAGGAAGTGTTGAATCACGTCGTCGATTTCGGCTTCGTCGTAACTGAACGTGGCCATTGCTTCTGCTACTTCCCAGTGTTCCAGGAGATTCTTGTAGTCGAGCCAGGTCATGGTTCTTAAGAATTGAAAATTTGAGACCTTTCCTTTGAAGATCTATCTGAGAATTTAAGCATTTGAAGCAGTTTTTTTTTTAAGAGTCCTAAAAAGCTGAGAGTCTATAGTCGGCTAGTTTGAGATTTCTGGCTTGTTGCGCTTCTTTCAGTGGCGATGTTTATTCGACTCCACCCTGATCTTGGAATTTCTTGGTGTCGCCACCAGCATTTCCTCCTCCTCGGCCTCGGCCTCTTCCGCGACCTCGGCCTCGGCCTCGGCCTCGTCCGCGGCCTCCGGAATGAGTCTCGTTGTCTCCGTCCTTGGCCTTTTGGCCGTCACCTTGGTGGTCAGTTTTTTGCTTTTTGGATTGACCGCCGTTATTGTGTCCACCTCGGCGTCCTCGACCCGGTTTCGAGTCTTTTTCCGACCGCCAGTCTTCAGAGCCGTCACAGGGGTTGCCGATCATTTTCTTGAAGACATGGTGGTTGGTGTTCATCGTGAGTGCGCGATCGAAGCTGTGTCGGACGTTCGGGCGCATGAGCGGCTGAATGCGACGCTTTAAAAGCAGGGTTGCTATTTTACGAGTCTTACCGTGAGTGAGAGCAGCGCGTCTTTTCGAGTCATATCGGGCATCCTGATCAGTTCGTCCAAGATGCTTTCGATGATTGCTCGCTCCGGGTATTCTGGGGACATGGCTCTTTTGTAGTTGCCCAGGAGTCGCATGAGCTTGTCCTTTTTGAAGGTGCGCTGGTTTTTCGCGTCTGAGACGAAAGCTCGGAATTCCTTGCCCATTTCCCGAAGAGAGTCGCCGTCGTCCTGAGGCAGGTTGCTTGTGCCTATTTGAGTCTGAAGCGTGTTTTGAGTGGAATTATATAGATTTCTGTTTATTGGTATGCGTGCATTTGTTATTTTCCTTTGAATTTCTGGACTTACCATGAAATAAGACTCTTCTCCTGTGAGCGGGTCGACTTCTTTGAAGACCGCCGAAGTTTCCGAGCCGCCTGAAGATAGTTCGGCGATTTTTGACTCTCGAGCCTTGATCTGGGCGAACATGGATCCCTTGAGGCTGTATCGCTCCATCTTGTCCGCAATCAGCCGGCGGATTTTCGACTCCAACTCCGCTGGATTCCAACGGTCGTAGAATTTGTTATCTTCTTCTGACCGTTTTTTGGCGTTTGGCTCGTTTTCCTTGATCGCAAGACTCTTGTCGCGGTTGGCCTCTAGTTCCGCGATTTCCGCCTATGAAAAAGCGGTGAGGGTTTCGAATTTTATTCTAGTCATCTACTTACGATGAGGGAGTCGGTGAACTTGTCGTGAGTCAACATGTCCTTCTTGATGTCTTCGATTTCCATGAAGAGTCTGTCCGCCTCTTCCGTTCTCGTCTTGGATTGAGCGATTTCGAAGAATTGGGCCTTTGAAATTTGGACTCTTGCCGCTCGTGTCTTCGCCTCTTGCTCTGTGAGCTTGGTGTGGTCCGCCAGCAGCTTGGAGAGAGTCTTGGTCTGATCCGACATTTTTTCCAAGGATTTCGAGTCTGAAAAAAAGGAAGGAGTTACCGCCAAGGCTTTTGTTTCTAGTTTAGTATAGTGGTGAGGTTGGGTAAGTGGTGTTTTTTTTTTTTTAGGAGAATCTACGAGCCAGAAGTGGCTATTCTTGCTGGCCTTTTGAGTCGAGTGTGAAAAGGGGGCAGAATCGGTATATCAGAGTCTGTTTGTGGCGACTTTTATGGTTGAGATGTTAGATGCCACTTTCCAGTAGCCGTCGGCTGTTTTAACTTTTGCTGGGGTGAGGATTGAGTCAGCCGGGATGTCGAAGATTCTGTATCCCTTGATTCTGGCTTCTGTGATTACCAGTGGTTCTGATTCGAAACAGGGGACAACTAATGCCCAGGGCGTGGCTATTTCTACGAGTCTGTTATAGAATCTGTGGGCTGTTTTGGGAGGCGGGAATGCATACAGCTTTCTTCCTATGAGCTCATGAATCGGGAAATTAAGGAAATCTTTTCCAAAAGCTCCTCTTGTCTCTCTGCGCGTGATGAAGTCTCTGCATTTCGCGTTCAGTGGCTGAATTTTGTTAAATAATTTGGTTCGAGTCTTTAGGCAATTTACCGTTGCTGCCACGTCGACGTCCAAGGAGTCCGAGAGGTGAGATTGAAGATATGCGAATCCGTCAGCCGTTAGTTTTTGTTCTCGCGAGTCTAAATTCCTTGAGGGGCCATCTGCAAGTTGTTTTTTGGTGCTAACCCAATCGACTTTCATATCGATGTTTGAGCGCTGCGCTAGAGTCCAGATTCTGACTAGAATCTTATTCATTTCCGGATCTTTGCTTCCGGCTATTACACCTTGGACTACACTATCATTGTCGCACAAAAATAGGATTCTTTTGTCTTTCAGCTTCTGCCCGTACCATTCCAGAGTGAATTGGATCGCCGCTGCCTCTTTGATCCCGATGTGCTTGTCTGCCAGATCTGGTTCCCAAGCGAATCTTTCTTCTAAGTTCCATTGCTCAATAACGATGGCCCCCGCGTGAGAGGATGCGTCTGTGTAAATTATTAGGCCTGTCTCTTGGCGATTTAATTTTGTCCAGTGTCTTTTGAGCCCTTTCTCTTCTAGCAGGCTCCAGAGTCTCCATTCTTCTTTGACCTCTTCTGTAAGGGCGCAGGTTTCTTTTTCTTCTCTCAATGCCTGGCTGATGAGAATCGTTGTTTGTCGAATAAGCATCCTCATGTTTGTCAGTACTTCTGCCATGCTCGCCATTGTGCCTCTGATTCTTTCTAGCGTTTTTGTCTGGATCGTTTTCTTGGCCTCTGCGTCTTTCATAAGGGTTTTGAGGGCTTCCCATCTTTGCAACGGTATTTCAACAGTTTCTTCGGTTGTGTCCAGAATGAAACCCAAGAATTCGATTCTCTGGGTGGGTGTAAATGTGCTCTTGGCTATGTTGACGTATCCGCCAAGGGCCACTAGAGTCGCAACTGTAGCCCAGACTTCTTTGCTTATTTTCTCGCCTGTGAGGAGCTCTTTTCGTTCTTTATCAGAGTCTGGTGTGATTGCCAAGAGTCTGTCATCTAGATAGAGTGTTATCCTGACTCCATTTTTCCTTAGGAAGTTGACTCCGCAGAGATTCATGAGCTGATAGATTCCTGGTGCTGCCGGGATTCCGAAGGCGAGGATGTTGTTTCTGAAGACTTGGCCTCCCCATTCGAAGCATGCCATTTTCCTGCTTTCCTCGCTGAGCGGAAGCTGGTGGAAACCTTAAGGTGTGGTTAGGGCTTCGGTGTTATTTGATAGATTTTTGGCCGAGTTTCCTTACCCTTCTTATCGTCGAATTTGAAGAGTAGGTCTCCCTTTTTTAGCATCTGAATCGCTGCTCCGACTCCTTCTAATTTGCAGGGAAAGGTGTAGAGTTGGAGCGGCTTGAGGACTCCACCATTCCAGCAGACTCTGGTTTCCCTTCCTGGCTTATCGACGAGGACAAATCCTGCCTGAATCCAGCATTTTTTCGAGTCTGTGAGTCTTGAGATTGATCCCATGTCGCACCACTCGGTTATTTGGTTGATGATTTCTTCGTTCCTTTCTTTCACTGCTTCTTGGCTCGGGACGGACAGAGTCTTGAATCGTTTACCGATTTTCTCATAAGGGCGTGGCACGAATTTTGAGAGTCTGAGTCTATCATTGTACCAGGTTTTAAAATTTCCACCCAGTTTTTTCAGAGTTTCCGTGTTGGCTTCGTTTCTCTTCCATATTGTCACCAGCTCTTTGTGTTTGAATCTTTCCGGTTTCTTCGGGGGGATCCGTTTGAGGTTCAGGAATAGGTCGGCACCCGCGTGGACAAAGTGATAAATTAGTGGCCGTATTTTCTCTGGCATTTGATGGATAAGTGTCCTCCAGTTGTCTTTGTTGTGTGTCCAGAGTCCTGAGACGAAATCTGATTCTTTCTTCAGCGCTAATTTGTCCCAATCTGGCTTTTCCTCGTTGTTTAAGACTCTGATGACTCTATGCAGCAGTTCTGTTTCGTAGATTTTCCATTCTGGTAAAGTTTTTGGGCCATTTGTGATTGTGTTGCTTATGGTGACAGGGTAGATAATTGGGATTTTTGTCTGTTGAAGACTCCTTTATTGGCGAGAATCTTCATTTCCGCCTCTATTTCCTTCCAGCTCTTCGTCTTCTGTTTTTTGTCTCTTTCTTTTGGGTCCTGCGACTGGGTAGGTAGACTCATAGCTTCTTGGGATCGGAATTTTCCAGAAGAGCTTCTCGTACGTGGTGCCGTAGAGTGAGGACGGATCTTCGAGTCCTTTTTCTAGCCGATTATCGATGTCGTTGAGGTTCAGCGTCTTGTATTGTGCCTCTGGAATTGCGTCTCTATGCGGCCATAGTTTGCGCAGCGTGCCAATCGCGTCCCACGCAGTGTAATCTTGATTCGCGTCAATGTTCGTTAGAAAATTTCTGAGCGTTAGGCTAAGTGGGTTCGCGGGCCCGAAGATTGTGTTCAAATGAGTCCAGGCCGATCTGGCTGCACTCGAGAGGAGTCTTGGGAAGATGCATCTGGTGTTGGTCAATTGGAAATGGATTTCTCCGAAGATCGCATTCGCTATTGTTGCACACAGTTGCCTTTCGTTTGCAAAAGAAGCTCGTCTTTCCGCCGGCGGGCGTCCGAGCATCTTCTTGAATCTGCAGTTCCAAATGTGGGCCACCATTGTGAGTCTTGGCGATATCCGAGAGTTCGATTCTTCTGGGGGCTTACATTGCGCTAGAATCATTCTGAAGATGGCCTCCGCCGGCTCTCCCCAGAGTCTTAGGAGAATCCATGCCACACCCTCTTCCAATTTGAGGAGATCCGGTTTGGAGATCGAGTCTCTTTCTAATGGCTCCATCATTCTTGCCCAAAATGCGATTTCGTCCGAGTTATAGACGCTTTTCTCGTAAACCTGTCGCATAAGGTCCGAGACGAGGGGTCTGACTGTGTGTTCGAGCGTGTCTTGGATGTTTTCTATGTCGACTTTGTTGGTTGAGGCTAGACGGCGGTTGATCCCGATCGAAGGGCTGTGGGCCAGTATGGCAATAGTGCGGAAGGTTTCCAGCATTTGAGCCCCTTGGAGGCCCTCGTTGTCAGCTTCTTGTAGAATCTTTCTGATGCTATTGGACACTTCCTGTGACTCTGCAATGATCTTGGTTGCTTCAGCTGCGAGATTCGTCAATTTCTCGGCGAGAGTCGAACCGTAGCATGGGATTCTTTTTGGTGGGACTGCTGCGTTCGTGTTGAGACTATTTTGTATGTCCCAGACGAGTCCTTTGAGCATCTCTAAGTCGACGCTTGAGTGTTCTATCTGCGCTGGGTTTTCGCCCGCGGCTGCACCTGCATCTGCTGCTGGGGATGAGTCTTGGGATGGTTCGTCTGAGGGTGCTTCCGCATTCGAATCCTCTTTTATACTGGCTTAGGATTTTTAGGCCTGCTTAGGGCTTTTTTGGCCTCTTTTTTAAGTTTCTTTTTATTTTAATATTGATTCTTGTAGCCGCTCCCTGAATCCGATGGCATTTCTAGCGCATTAGGCGCTTCTTTTTGTGTTAGATATTGCGATTCCATTGCGTCTGAAAAGCGAAAAAGTTTAAGCTTCTTTGTATTTATTATTTATTCTTTTACGGTTCTGAATATGCTCTTCATTTTGGAGTCAAGAAAGAGTCTAGGATCTTCTAGTGAGATCGGGCTAATTTATTAAGCACAGCTTCTGTCAATTTTGATTTAAAAATGTGAAAGAGTCTTTTTTTTTTCAGTGGGAAGTAAGAGTCAGTTTAACAGTTTTTTATCAATGAGGTTTTTTTTTTTCATGGCAGTTTGTATTCTTGAGTCTTCTAGTATCTGGGTGGTCTTGGTGCAGCGTCGGAGTGCACTGGAGGGATGGGAATCTCGTGGAGCTTGTAGAGTCGGACGAAGATGAAGCGCATGTAGTGGACCAGGTTACTTCCACAGATTTTGTACGCGAAGAGAAGGATGACGTCCAGCTTCTTTGGCTTGAGGAGTCCAGAGTCTAAAGATTTGCATAAGTTTTTATGACTCTTATTTTGCTGGTTATTACTTTTTTTTTGATTCTATATTTTGTGTGTCTTACCTATGGCTTCTTTGAATCTTCGTTTGATTCCTTCATAGTTTAAAAACTCCACCACATAATGGATGACAGCTCTTTCTTCTTTGGTGAGGTAGTCAATTGGGTCGAGTCTCCATTCCGTGGTTCCCTCCTTGATTTCCCAGCTGCTTCTGTTGTTGTATTTGTAGTGGCGGTGGCCGGGGAGTCGAGAGTCTTTGAACTTCTGGAGTCCGGTGCTGCTGAACCAGGCTTGCTTGACCTCGTTGAAGTTGCTGATGCTTCGGTTGTCGAGCATGTCTCGAACTTTTAAAGGGGCCCTGATATGTAAGTTTTGTGAGAAAAGACTTTTTTCTTTTTGGTTTGGGATTAAGATTCTTAGAGTTTTTAGATTTGAAGTCTACTGTTTTGAGTCTAAGGGCCCTTTCCTGCGGATCTTTCCATCAGCTTGGATTCCTTCTTCGAGAGGTAGTAGTAGTTGCCTTTGGCTCCGGTCTCCGCGACGAGTCTGATTCCAATTCTCGGCTCTGTGAGGACTTTTTCTTCTGCAGCCTTGATCGCAGCGAGTCGTTTTTCTTCTGCCTCCTTGTCTCGAGCCATGCGTCTTTCTTGAGCTTCTTTCGCCTCTTTTTCGCGCTGGATTTGCTCGGCGTATTCCCGGCGGATTCTGGTGTTCTCGTCCAGTTGTCTCTTCATCTGGATCTTCAAGGCTTCTTTGGCTCTGGCTTTGTCCGCTGCTCTCTGGGCTTCTGCCTCTGCTTCTTGCTTGAGTCTGTCGATGCGCGCCTTCTGAGTTCGTCGCTGAGCTTCCGCCTCTTCTTTCTGAGCCATTCTTTCCAGCGATCGGCTTTCAGACTCCTCGATGATGTCCGACAGTGGCTGGCCCTGGCGTTCTTCCATTTCTTTGGCGATTCTCGCGCTTCTTTCTTTTGCCTCTGCCTCTTCTTCTGCTGAAGCGAAGAGGGTATCGGTGCGTCGGTTCCAGTCCTGGTTGTCTCCCTCGTCGTCGGACTCTCTGATCGCTTGGTCGTCGGAGTCGGAGCCGGAGTCTTGATCCGTCAGCGCCACATTTCGTTGGTAGCCTGGAGGGAAGAACTGGTTTGGATCTTTTCTCAGGTTTTTTCCGGCTTATTGTATATATGGTGAAAAAACTGGGTTAGTGTCTTAAGGGATTATTTTTCCGGCAAAAAACCCTTTCCTGAGCGTGCGTTGAAAGAATCTTCTGAGTCTGTGTCGCTAATTGTTCCAGTTTCCGTCGCAGGCGCTGATGTTTGGGTCGCCATCGAGGTGCTGGACATCTCGGTTTGAGTCTCGGAGTCTTTTGAGTCTTTGAATGGTTTGATTTCCGAATTTATGAAGTCAAGTTTTGACTGATTTGAGTCTTATATTTCTGTTTCGGGTTTTCGAAACCAGTCCCTGAGTTGGTCTGAGTCTGCTGAGTCTTGGCCTGCTGAGCGTCCACACTGTCGGTCTGGCAGGTTCCATCTCGTCTCGACGTCCAACCGATGACTCCTGAGTCTCGACGGGTCAGGACTCTGGCGATGTCCTCTGGAACTCCGTCTTTGATGTACTCATCTCTTCGCTTCTCCTTCCAGGACTCGAGGGAGTCTTCGCCTCTTTTTGGGAGTCTATCTTTCCTGAACAGGAAATCCGCTCTGGACTTTATTTCGGGTTCTTTTTCTTTCCTTTTATTAGGCGTACTAAGTTTCTTGTTTTTTAGTTCTAGAATTTTTTGAACCCATTCCTTGATAGCTGAAACTCTCTCTTGGTAGGCGGGGAGTCTTCCTTCTGGAATCTGGCGGTCTTTGTCGACGTAGACGACGTTGAGGAGCGGTGGGATGTCCATGGTGGTCTTGGCAGTGTTGAGGCATCCGTAGAAAAGACTCTCGTCTGACTGATTCTGGTCGTCTTCGTTGAACTTTCCGTTTTCTTCTCGGATAAGATCCGAGAGAACGTTCGAAGCGCCGTTGATCGCAAGTTGCCAGCCGTCGAGACTCATCTGCCTGTTTGGATCGGAGAATCCTTTAATTTGGGTCATTTCTTTTCCTTCTTTTTCTTTAAGAAGTTTTAATCAAAGCTTTTTCTTTTATTTTAAATATTCTTGGGAAATTAAGAGGACCCTTTCCTTCGAGAATCTGTTCCAGCAGATCCGTGAATCTGTCTGCGATTCTGCGTCTCATCCGGTTGAGCATTCGGCCCTTCTTTTCGTTCGGTCTCTGCGTCACCGGGTCGAATCTGATTGCCGACTTTCTCTGTCTCCAGAAGTTTTCGTCGCCGATGGGGTCTTGGACGATTCCAGCTTCGTTTCGGAGTCTCTCTAGTTCATCCCCGCTGGGCATCTGGACTTTTTCTGCGTCTCTTGGCATTTCTGAGTCTGAAAAAAGTTTCGTTTTAGAGTCTGGGGATTGGAAAAATTTTTGGCGCCAGGAGAATTTGGGATGGAAGGGAATCTAGAAACAATTTTCGAGTCAGGAATAAAAGCTAAATTTTTCTTTTTGGTTTGGCTTCTTTTGCGTCTGAGATTCTCTTTTTCTTGGGATTTTAATCCTTGATTCTTTGAAAATGGAAAAATTTCTGAGAATTTGGCTTTTGATCCCGTCCTTTGTCCATTGGCGCGCGCGCCAGCCAATCAGCGCCCCCGATTCTCGGGTCGCGGAAAGACTTTCCCACGGTCCCGGATCTTGTTTTAAAATGCTATTTTGACTCTTTATGCTTAAATATCTTGGACCTGGCCTGGAATGGATTCTTTTTGTGCGTTTTGTGGATTCCAGAAGATGGCAGTAGGGAGTCAGAAGAAGAGGAGGAAGGGTTTTTGGCTGTTTTTGAAGGTTTACAATAAGATTTTTCTCTTCTTTTTTTTTAATTTGGCTCGCTCAGCTGCCTTAATCGGTAGATTCATGTAAACCTGTTCCTTGATTCTAGTGTTTTGGCTGGGGTGGCTAATTTGACTCAATTTTTTATTTATTTTGACGCTAAAAGTATTTTATCTTTGAGTCCGTTCCTGAATTTGAATCTAGTTGTCGGCTTTAAGGAGCTCTAGTCGTGCCATCCGATCTTCGAGAGTCTGTTGTGTTTGAGTCCAGACGTTGGGGAAGAAATTTTCTGCTCCGGCTCGTTCGTTCCCTTCCATGTCGAGGTTTTCTCCGGCTCTGATTCCGTCCAGCAAGATGTCCCGGAGGTGAGTCGAGAAAGGGGTATTTGGCATTAGTTTGTGTCTTTTTGACTCCGCGTCTTCCCAAGTTGTTCTGTTGGCTCTGATTCTGAGTCCTTCCACTTTCTGGATTCCTTCTTTCGCTGTCCCAAGGTTGTTGCAGCTTCTGGCCATGAATTCTGCCACTCTTGGGTGGCCCCAACAAGGTGTGATTCTAGATTCATAGTCTCCATCGCAAGCCATTGAGAAGACTTCCCAGAATCCTGAATATCGTTGATTTCGGTCTCCTTTGAGGTTCGATAAGAAGCCCTTTTCCAGAGTCTGAGTAACGAATCGAACATACGGTGCTGCCCAGGCGACCAAGGCCCGTCGGAGTTCTTTTGCGTCTTCGTATGAAGGTAGGAGCAGAGTCGTGTGTTTGAATCTTGTGTGCTCGCTGATCAGCTCTGCTACTTCGAGCCATTTATCTCCTGATTTCTTGGAGATTTCTTTCGCTAGATTCTCCAAGTGCTGATTCCTTCCGGCCGTTTTGTTTCCTACCACGAAAGCGTCAAACTTTTTGCCGCATCTTGCAAGGCCAGCGTGGTAAATGACGATTCCCGCCGCTTCTGGCTTCTCCTGACGTGGCCTTTTCGCTATCCATTTCTCGGAGTCCTCGAGCTTTCTGAAGCTTGCTGTGGAGTCGTTCTGCCCTTGGAAGAGGATCGTTGTCGATGTCCATGCTTCTATTACTGAGTCAAAACCGTGAACAGTGGTGTTCTGGATGGTTTGGATGAGCTCAGCGTCAAGGTCTGCTAGGTTAGGGGTTTTGAAGGCTTCTGAGAGTCTGACATAGATTTGTTGCCACTCGTCGCTGGAGATTCCGATCTCGAGACGCTTTCCTGAGAGTCCTTTTTGGAACATCCCATTTCTGGACATGCAGCTTTCCGTGCATTGAGGCTGTCTGAGTTCTCTGATCTCCTGTGCTTCCTGGTGTTTGCTGCACCAGGCTGAATCTCCATCGGCTTCGCCGCAGAACGGCCATTCGCAGGATCTTTTCCGTTTTTCCAGTTTTTCGCACTGGAATTGGAGTCTTGGCACTTTGGAAATCTCTTCTCTCTTTTGAGTCCATTTGTCTATGAAGCATCTTAAAATCGAGTTTGGGCTGAATCTTTTGCCACTTGTCCAGTTCCATCCAGCTGTCAGGACTCCGAGGTTGTGCTCTATTGAGCGGGACTGAGGGCAAGCTTTTGTGTCTCTGACTATTTTCCCGATGATTTCGAGAATGTCCTTTTGAGTCGAGAAGGGGCGGTTGACTCCCACAATGCAGGCTTTTCCTGACGCGTAGAAATTTCTGGTGGGCTTTTGGAATTGTCTGATGCATTTCCGGACGTTCTCTTCGGTCCATGGTTGGGCTGATAGAGTCTTTAGCGCTTCTGATTCTTCCGGAGCGAGTCCTGGGTGAGCTGCTAGTGAGAGCAATGATTTCTCCCTTCGATGCATTTGATCTTTCCCAATATTGAAGACCCACAGTTGCGGAATCACCTTGTATGGAATCCACATTATCCAATGTGAATCCCCTTCCCCAATTTCTTTGATTCTGGCGGTTGTGTTGATGGGGACAACCTTTCTTGCTGCTGCTTCAATCCATTTTTTCAGCGATTTCTTGTTTTTGAGCTCGAGCCATTCTATGTGCCACTGAGTCAGCATAATCTCGCAGCTTCCGTCTTGGCTTATGACTGAGTCTTCTGAGATCTGTCGGTGAGCTAGGTGAAGTACTAGTGGCGTGAGGGTTTTTGATAATGGAGTCTGAACCGGTTGTTCGGAGTCTTCGAGTCTGAATTCACCAATAACATCCAGAATCCAGCTGTTTTTATTTGCTGGTTCCTTTCTTGCCCATTTCGTTTCACCGTATTTCTTGAGAGTCAACCAGGCGTTCTCCTGGTGGCAGATCTCGCGCCAGTCGCTGTTGATCGCTTCCATTTGTTTGAGTGAGTCAAAGAACTCCGCCGGGTTTGCGTCTGCTTCTGTGCAACTGAGTCCGTTGAAGATTTCTTCCAGTCCCTTTTTTAAGAGTCTCTGGAGCCAGTGTTCATCCGGGAATTCAGGTCTTTCGTAATTTGCTTGAGCCTTGATTTTGTCCTCCATGATTACTCGGAGACAGACATGGTGCCAGAAACCCTTGTTGAGAACATTCTGGTTTTCAGAGTCTTCCCATGCTTGGAACCAGTCTTGGCTCACCAGCTTGTTCCATTTTGAAAATTCTTCCATCACATTGGTGGGATAGAGTTTGCCCTTCTCGTCAGGCTTTGGGGCGGCTTTTGAAGCTGGTGTGTCTCCTCGTCGGGCCAAGATTCTTAACGGGCCTTTCTCTATGTTCAGGGCTTTCAGGAGTTCCTCCAATGTCTCTGAGTCGGTAATGTTGACGCTTGGTTCTACGCTCATGCCTGAGGCATCTTTTTTCAGGAGTTTTGTTGGGCTGAGCAGCGGTTTGAAGGGAAATGGCTTCGACTCTAGGCTCCAATCTTCGGGGGAGTCATTTTCTGCTTCAGCTATTTCTTCAGCAATTTGCTCGAGAGTGAAGCTGGGCTCGTTGCGCGGGTTCGCTGCCCAAAGTGACTCTTTACCCATGGGTGAAGTGAAGATGATTTTTGTCCAGGATGCTAGCTCCGCGAAATTGAATTTCGCTTTTGAAGGGGCTTGAAGATCAAAGGCCAGCCTGTGGTTGGAGAGTGGCTCATTCGCGTCCGCCGGGACGTAGAGTCTGATCAGCCTTGTTTGAATCTTTGGCTTCGCTGTGGATGTGCGTGAGATTCTTTTCCAGTTCACCTGACTCGAAAGCAGCAGGGAATTTCTTTTGATGGATAAGACTCTCTTCATATTAAAAGATTTCAGAAGTTAAGAATCTGAGAGAGCTTAAGATCCTTTCCTGGTCACAGTCTCGTTCAGAGTCTGGATTCTCCTTTCAGAATTTTCCAATGGCTTGGACGGGTCAGAATCCAGGGCTATTCCCCATTTCGGGGCAAAATCCTCGGCTGCCTCGAGGAAAGCTTTCTCGATCATGGTCTGAAAAGGGAGTTTTAAAAGATGAGAGAGTCAAGGATTCTGGAACGGCAGTGAAACGGCTCATTTCTCTTTTTCCTCGCAGTTTGAATCTCTTTTTTTTTTAAGAAATAATCGCGGCGCACCTGATTGGCGGAGCCAAGGTGGGTCGGTTTAGCGTTCGACGATTTCGAAGGAAACCCGTGCTCTGAGAGGTGAGTCAAAGAGGCCGAATACGCTTCTAGATTCTGAAGAAGGGAATTCCCCCTTTTTTTTTTTTATAGTCCTTGGACTTTAGGTGAAATAAGCGGTAGTATCGATTGATGGTCTACCTTAGAGTCTTTTTGAATCAGGTAGGAGTCTTATTGGTAATGCTCCTGCTGAGAAAAAGTCTCTAATATAAGTTTCCCAATTTAAGGTTTTAGCCTCAAGCTATAACCTTTTGGAATGAACCTGCGTGATTTCGGGGCACCCGCTTGAATCTAGATGCTCTCGCGCGCCTGTGACACCTTCCGCCGTTTCCTGGGAGTCTCTGCTGCCGTTGACTAGGCTCCGCTGCCGCGTTCTATTTTTAGCGGCCTGCTAATCCCTTGTCCTAGATTCTAAACCCGAACATTGAATTTTCTTCGAAATGAGAGTTAATCGAAAAGGATCTTATACGAGTGTCAATGTACCGGAGCAAAAGAGAAGACAGAGCATTTTCAGCGGTCACTCATCCTTAGTCGGCCCAAGTAAGAATATTTTTGAGAATCTACAATTGAGATGTTCATCATCAATCTGATCATCATTTTTGATAAATTTACAAGACATTTAATTTGTAAACGTATTATTACCATATATTCAGGTGCATACTATTACCAGGAAACGGCAGAAGACGAAAAATGCTACCGAAAGCATTTGTGGAAGGTGGTTCCTTTCTTGCTTGTACCGTTTTTCATCATCTTTTTGATCCTCATCATGGGTGGGGAAAACTTCATAACAAGACACATTCAAAAGCAACAAGAGGTAAGTCTTTTCTTCGGCAATCAAAAGTAAAAAACGTCTCCTCGACTCTATCCAGAAAACGCATCATCCGTCATTTTTTATTTACGTTTTAGGCGACGACCTTGGATCCTGCTTCTGTGAGCACGACGGAAATCAGATAATTCTTCTAGGAGAAAAGCCACATAAAAAGTTCGCGACAATAAAATAAATATTAAACTAAATTGGCTTCGGACGTCATAATTAAATAAAAGCAAAAATAAAAAAGCCGCATAGATTTTATAGACGATCTTATTATAAATAATCTTGACGATAATTGACGTGTAGTCAAATTATATTCCAGAAGATATAAGCAGTCTATGGCAGAGTTGTTAAATTATCGGATCGCTCTTCTTAGTAGCCTATTCGGACACACCCTCTGACCTGCAAGACTTGAAACAGACTTTCACTCGAAAGGGAGCGATTATCCTGCGCTTTCTGTGAAAGGTGTCTTCGATGTCCAGTCGCGAGAATATTCATCACCTTTTACATCATTAGAAATACTTTGCGCTAAGCAATTTGTTTTTCTTGGGTTGATTTTCACCAGAGCGCCTAGTGTCAATAATGCCATTGAGCAAGTATCACCTTCAAAGAACGTTATTAAGACGGCTCAGGGCATAATCTAAAGGAAGAGAGCAAGAACTTCTTCTTTTCAAGCAAATTATTCTGTTTCACGTGACGAGCATGGATACAGTTTCAAATCTGTGAATCAAAAAGTTCACCCTGATCATAGCATTACCAAGCAGGAAGCCAAGGATGACTTAATCCCCCAAGGCATTTTTGAGCACTGCTCACCAATTATCGGACAATTCCAACAAGCCGGTCATAATAATATAGTGAGATTTCAAAAAATGAAGGTCTTATATTTCTTAGCAATGAATTTTGTGACAGGCAACGGCCAGGCATCTCAGAGAGAACGAATGATATTCAACATTCAAACGTCAAAGAACGCACTGTTCAAATACACCGAGTTGGAGGATCTGGAGATGATCAAAAGTAAGCGCAAAGATACTGTACTCGGAGATAAGTTGGGAGACTATAACGTTTCGCAAATGGCGAATAGACGATACGGGCTGAGCTCCACCAGTTTTACTTACTTCTCGCTCCGATAATTCAGCCAGATGATTGTTTACCTTTATCATTAGAATACTTCAACGAAGGGCACGCCATCGATGATGCAACACCTGGCCTTACCCCGCTTTTCTACGCATCTATAATGGGTAAACCAAAATCTGTCAAACTTCTGCTTGAACTTGGCGCGGACTTTTTCATACGAAACGAGCACACTGTTTCTCCTCTGCTCGGAGCTTGCCAGCGTAAACACGTCGAAGTCGTCGAAGTATTCGAAGAGTTTGGCTTAGACCTGCATCACTGGAGATTCAATGCGAAAAATGGTCAAACTCCATTCTTAGAAGCCTGTAAAAATGGACCTGTTGAGTTGGTCAAGCCTTTTATTGAACATAAAAACATTGACGAGGACAAACTTTGGGCCTGCATTCAGAAAGCTTCGGACAAGGAAGTTTTAAAGGTAGATAATAATTGCTTTTCTTTGGACTTTAAAATTGACAAATTTATTAAGGCCGCACGAAAAAACTTCAATGGCTAGAAGAACATGATGAATTGTAGCGTCCTAGAAAAATTGAAAAACCGATGCTTAGAAATAAAGAACGGACAGATAATTTGAAAATCATGTATTGAATTGGTTGGGGCTATATTTTCTCTAAGTACAGAAATTGCTTTGCCTGAACTCAGGAATATCTACTCACCCAACTGGGTGGCCACAACGCGTGCAAAGAAACATCCATCAAGAAGGAAACAGTTAAGGAAAAGTAGCGAGCTGGAATAAAATCCAATATCGAGTGCGGGGAAGAATCCGAAAAAGCACCACCAGAACCAAATTCTAGTGATAGCTCCAAGAACGATTGAGCCCATGAAAGCGAAGGTGCTTATTGTGCTGAAAATGTCATCTTCGAACATGCAGTAGGCAGTGGAGTAGAAATAGCTGAAAATTTTTGACTAAATTGAGGGCAATAAAATACGGGACTTACAGAGGGCATTCCCAGAAGGTTTGAAGCTCCATCATCAATCGCCAGGCGAGAATAAGCCCATAATTCGCAGTTTTCTAAACTTAAACGTCGTTCTTTTGCCTCGAAATGATATCTTACCAAAGCATCAATGAAGCATAAACATTTAATGATTTTGATGTACATGTGGTAGTTAGTGAAGAAGTCATAGTTTCTTTGTTTCCAATCTGATTTGATGTAAACGTTTACGAACTCCGTGCCCGTGTGTCCAAGATGCACGGCAAGAAGAAGTTTCACGAGATCGTTTCCAGTTTGTGCCGGCTCGTAGAGATTGAGCGCACCAACCCACCAGAGATAGTAGGCGCCGACTGTCACAAAGAAGGATTGGACGAAGCAGGAGATTCTGGAGTTGGAATGAATTAGAATGTTGGCATCGTCTTGATCGTTCATCTCGTCATCTTATTTTAAGTTTTAGTCGGTAATCTTTTGTTCTAGCGTATTCTTATGAAGAAAAAATGAACGATTACGTGTATATAAATTATGCTGGGTCAGATTAGTTCGACAATATTGCAAGATGAACTCCCTAGGTGGTATGATCTTGTGAGAAACACAGATGTGGATTGAAATGAGACAATAAAGTGTAAAATATAATGATGTTTGTGAGAAAAGTACCTGCTATCATCTCTCTATAAAAGGCGCCGTAAAAGGTGTTCGACACTCGAAGATACATCGGCAGAATCATGTAAGTTGACAGAAGGACGAGGATAAACTCTGCGAAGGCTATCAGCCCCCATGGCTGCTCAAGAAGAAAATCCATATGGAATTTGTTAGTTTTTTTCAACCAGGGTCGAGCGTACCGGGCACCTCCACCGCGGTCGAAAATCGCCCCCGGGCGAAATCAAGCTGTTATTTCATAGTAGCAAATTTAAGGCACAAATATGCATTCATCACTTTAGTCAGTAATTATCAACATCGAAAAATCACTCAGAACATTACGGCTCGTCTCGAGAACCAGTCTCTAGATCGTAAGAAATGTTTATGAAAATTAGCATTTTCTTTCTTACACGTAAATTCCGCAAGAAAGAACGTGTAAATGGTCAAAAACGTGTTCGGAGGCTTGGTAAGACTCAGAGATTTTTCCTTATGTGTTGATTTCGCGCTAGAATTATGAGCAGCAACAGCTCGCAGATAGAAGACGGAGCACCAACATATCAATCAGGTCAAGTCAACGAGCTTCTGCATTTGGAACAGCTTCTCGGCGAATGACCTTAGATCAGGAGGCACATATTTTAGGTTCCAAAGCATTTTTATCAAATCAGTTTCATTATGTTTCCTTATATTATATAAGTTATATACATGAATTTTTCAAGATTTTCGAGGATATCATACTAAGATAAGAAACAATCATTCATGTCATTTTGAACCTCTGTAAGTCACCTTCGAAGAATGACAATCGGCCTAAACGAAGTAAAAAAAGAAGAAGCAGCAAACAAAAAGATCGAAAAAATAGTGGACGGAGGATCGACAACGCAGCGCATCTTATTCGAATGGCTACCAACTCTAAACGCAACGATTCAGTTTTGCGTTCTCATCAATATCGTTCTACTCATCATGCCTGGGGTTGCGCCAGTGGGAAAATCGACTTTTTTTGCACTTGAGTTGGAGGAATGAAATTTTGTGGACATATTTCTGAGGTCCTAATCAAGAAAAAAATAAAAAAAAATACGAAAAATTAAGGGTTTAGGTGTCGAAAAATCGATTTTTTTATTTTTGCAAAACTAAGCCTGAGCGAACCTAGACAACCATTTTATAAGCTCAATAATGATTTTTTCGAGTCGAAAAAAGTCGAAGTAGGATATTTAATTTGCAAATCAAAAAAAAAATTATTTTTAAAAATTTATATTGAAACCATAATTGAGCGGAAGACTTGCCTAATTTGTATTTTTGTACCAAATGGGTGTGGGCGGGGTTGGGGACGTAACTGAGAATGATCACCTCAGAGTCCCACGCCTATGTCAAGCCCCTTAAATTAAATAATCAAGGAACGGGGCTGAGACGGCCCGAAGGGCCGGCAAGCCCCTTAAATTAAATAATCAAGGAACGGGGCTGAGACGGCCCGAAGGGCCGGCAAGCCCCTTAAATTAAATAATCAAGGAACGGGGCTGAGACGGCCCGAAGGGCCGGCAAGCCCCTTAAATTAAATAATCAAGGAACGGGGCTGAGACGGCCCGAAGGGCCGGCAAGCCCTTAAATTAAATAATCAAGGAACGGGGCTGAGACGGCCCGAAGGGCCGGCAAGCCCCTTAAATTAAATAATCAAGGAACGGGGCTGAGACGGCCCGAAGGGCCGGCAAGCCCCTTAAATTAAATAATCAAGGAACGGGGCTGAGACGGCCCGAAGGGCCGGCAAGCCCCTTAAATTAAATAATCAAGGAACGGGGCTGAGACGGCCCGAAGGGCCGGCAAGCCCTTAAATTAAATAATCAAGGAACGGGGCTGAGACGGCCCGAAGGGCCGGCAAGCCCTTAAATTAAATAATCAAGGAACGGGGCTGAGACGGCCCGAAGGGCCGGCAAGCCCTTAAATTAAATAATCAAGGAACGGGGCTGAGACGGCCCGAAGGGCCGGCAAGCCCTTAAATTAAATAATCAAGGAACGGGGCTGAGACGGCCCGAAGGGCCGGCAAGCCCCTTAAATTAAATAATCAAGGAACGGGGCTGAGACGGCCCGAAGGGCCGGCAAGCCCCTTAAATTAAATAATCAAGGAACGGGGCTGAGACGGCCCGAAGGGCCGGCAAGCCCCTTAAATTAAATAATCAAGGAACGGGGCTGAGACGGCCCGAAGGGCCGGCAAGCCCCTTAAATTAAATAATCAAGGAACGGGGCTGAGACGGCCCGAAGGGCCGGCAAGCCCCTTAAATTAAATAATCAAGGAACGGGGCTGAGACGGCCCGAAGGGCCGGCAAGCCCCTTAAATTAAATAATCAAGGAACGGGGCTGAGACGGCCCGAAGGGCCGGCAAGCCCCTTAAATTAAATAATCAAGGAACGGGGCTGAGACGGCCCGAAGGGCCGGCAAGCCCCTTAAATTAAATAATCAAGGAACGGGGCTGAGACGGCCCGAAGGGCCGGCAAGCCCCTTAAATTAAATAATCAAGGAACGGGGCTGAGACGGCCCGAAGGGCCGGCAAGCCCCTTAAATTAAATAATCAAGGAACGGGGCTGAGACGGCCCGAAGGGCCGGCAAGCCCTTAAATTAAATAATCAAGGAACGGGGCTGAGACGGCCCGAAGGGCCGGCAAGCCCTTAAATTAAATAATCAAGGAACGGGGCTGAGACGGCCCGAAGGGCCGGCAAGCCCTTAAATTAAATAATCAAGGAACGGGGCTGAGACGGCCCGAAGGGCCGGCAAGCCCCTTAAATTAAATAATCAAGGAACGGGGCTGAGACGGCCCGAAGGGCCGGCAAGCCCTTAAATTAAATAATCAAGGAACGGGGCTGAGACGGCCCGAAGGGCCGGCAAGCCCCTTAAATTAAATAATCAAGGAACGGGGCTGAGACGGCCCGAAGGGCCGGCAAGCCCCTTAAATTAAATAATCAAGGAACGGGGCTGAGACGGCCCGAAGGGCCGGCAAGCCCCTTAAATTAAATAATCAAGGAACGGGGCTGAGACGGCCCGAAGGGCCGGCAAGCCCCTTAAATTAAATAATCAAGGAACGGGGCTGAGACGGCCCGAAGGGCCGGCAAGCCCCTTAAATTAAATAATCAAGGAACGGGGCTGAGACGGCCCGAAGGGCCGGCAAGCCCCTTAAATTAAATAATCAAGGAACGGGGCTGAGACGGCCCGAAGGGCCGGCAAGCCCTTAAATTAAATAATCAAGGAACGGGGCTGAGACGGCCCGAAGGGCCGGAAAGCCCCTTAAATTAAATAATCAAGGAACGGGGCTGAGACGGCCCGAAGGGCCGGCAAGCCCCTTAAATTAAATAATCAAGGAACGGGGCTGAGACGGCCCGAAGGGCCGGCAAGCCCCTTAAATTAAATAATCAAGGAACGGGGCTGAGACGGCCCGAAGGGCCGGCAAGCCCCTTAAATTAAATAATCAAGGAACGGGGCTGAGACGGCCCGAAGGGCCGGCAAGCCCCTTAAATTAAATAATCAAGGAACGGGGCTGAGACGGCCCGAAGGGCCGGCAAGCCCCTTAAATTAAATAATCAAGGAACGGGGCTGAGACGGCCCGAAGGGCCGGCAAGCCCCTTAAATTAAATAATCAAGGAACGGGGCTGAGACGGCCCGAAGGGCCGGCAAGCCCCTTAAATTAAATAATCAAGGAACGGGGCTGAGACGGCCCGAAGGGCCGGCAAGCCCCTTAAATTAAATAATCAAGGAACGGGGCTGAGACGGCCCGAAGGGCCGGCAAGCCCCTTAAATTAAATAATCAAGGAACGGGGCTGAGACGGCCCGAAGGGCCGGCAAGCCCCTTAAATTAAATAATCAAGGAACGGGGCTGAGACGGCCCGAAGGGCCGGCAAGCCCCTTAAATTAAATAATCAAGGAACGGGGCTGAGACGGCCCGAAGGGCCGGCAAGCCCCTTAAATTAAATAATCAAGGAACGGGGCTGAGACGGCCCGAAGGGCCGGCAAGCCCCTTAAATTAAATAATCAAGGAACGGGGCTGAGACGGCCCCTTTTGTTCATTTTATTAGCATATTAAATCCGATAATCTAAAATGGCGATTTTTACGCCAAAACGGAAATTTTCAAATGGGCCGCATTTTCGTTACCGGGCACTACCGGACGAGGTTTCAATTGATTTATAGAGAGCATCGTCTGAGCTATCTTGTGGTGGTGTCGGTTTGGTTGTTGGTCGTTGTGGGCATGAGTAATTTGACCAAATGTCCGAAACTCGTGGTTTTTTTTTTTAAATCGCTATTTTGCGACCAAAAATCAAAAATTTTTAATTTTTACTAATTTTTATGGAATTTATGCCTATTTTCACCTATGGTCTCGTGGTTTCAGCGTTTTTTGAAAACAAGTCGTTTCGGGCCAAAATCCCACGAGCGCAACCCCAATCATGCCCCATATTCCCCAGTCAAGAGACTTTGTCGCTAGGAATCGGATTTCTAAATCTCAAAAGAACGTTTTATCGACTTGATTTTGTTAGGAAACCTCGTTCAAAGCCATGGCAACTTGATTTCAACATTGGAAAACATATTCGTTGCTGCCTATATCGTCGAATGCTTGATAAAGGTGTACATTTTCCGGTGGTCCTACTTTGTCGAAAGCTGGTGGGATCGCATCGATTTCATCCTCGTACTCATTTCAGGTAAAAAAAGACCCGCGCGACAAGAAAGAACTAATCTCCTCCGACAATTACCTCTTTTCAAGACTAAGACGCTTTTCAGTCTTCGATTTGGTGTATCCAATTTACATGGAAAAAACCAGCGATGGAAAAACTAATACAAGCGGTGGTGGAGCAGCTGATGCGGCTAATGTAGCGCGAACAGCAAAATTGCTCAGACTTCTTAGATCTGTGAGAATTCTTCGAGTTGTTCGAGCTCTCAAGTGGGTGAAAAAACTTGGTGAGAGTTGGATGAATTTCGCTTGGTAACCAAAATTTATAGAAACATACATTACGACCATCATCAAAGCAATGTGGAATCTTAAACCCTTTCTCAAACTTATGGGAGGAATCCTCATCATTTTCGGAATCATCGGCTGTTCTCTTTTTGGAAGAATTCTCCCATCACAATTTGGAAACATGATGCTCACGTTTTTCACCCTCTTTCAACTTTTAACTCTTGACGATTGGTTTGAAATTCTTCAGGAAAGGTCAACACTTTTGAGGTCTATCTAAACTTTAGATTCTAAAGTTTATCCTTTTCTTGACCTCGTGTTCAGGAAGGTTCTGTAAACAGGTTCAATCCGAGCTCTAATGGCGAGACTATCAACAAACCTCTTCTTGCTTACTTGATTGGTAGAATAGACATCGATCAGAAAACGATTTTATAATCTTTCAGCTTACATCTTCGTTATGTCGATGGTATTTTTGAACTTGATCATTGCTGTTCTCGTCGACGAATTTCAAGTTTCATTCGAACAGGCGAAATACAAGGAATCGGCATCAGCAGATGAACAGAAAAACTTCCTGACAGCGATTGATAATATGAACTTATCTGACGATGAAAGGTACTTACCTTACCCAACACTCTGTATCTTGGCTTTAGTGATGATGAATTCTCATCACATGATATTCAAAAGAAAAACCACGCAGAAGAGTTTGAAGAATTCGTTGAAGACAAGACGGAAACACAAAAAGACATTCACGAGTGGTACTTCAAAGTTCTTCCAGCGATCGAAAAGCACCTTTTTCTATTTGAGGTACGAAAAAGGGACTCAAAAATAGAGAAGGACATGAAATGTTCAGGATCACTTCGCCACATACGAACGAGTTATTGACGAGGCTATCCAACAATCTGATGATCTCTACGGATTAAATGCTTGATTTCTATACACTGCACAATATTTATTAATAAACTGCTTACTATCAAAAAGGTCGTATGAGTGATGAGAAAGGTTCAAGTGCGGGGACGCACACTGACTCAATAAAATATCAAAAGGCTTTGCACGAGGGCGCAGATCTCGCAGAACTAGAAAACGTGCAAAGAAAAAATAAAAAGGAGAGACTTAAAGAAAACAAATAATGGCAGATGCGCCGAAGAAGGACGCGAAAGCAGATGATGAGAACAAGCCAATTATCAAAGACGGCAAACGCGGTCAAATATTGAGGTGACTACTAACTTAGTAGTTGTTTGCCTGTCGATTAAAATATTCGCCAATTAATCGTTATCAAATTTGTCAATATATTATCTGATGATTCTGTCAGCAACTTCTACATGCATTTTAGTCAAAACATTAGGCGTAAAACTATCTGATTAATAATACTCTAAAAACTTGCTGAAAAACGTCTTCAAGATTCGGAGAGCATGACATCCGCCTCATCAGAAGACAGCTTCACCTTGCCGTCGAAGAAGAGCTTGGGTTTACAGAGGAAGAAAAAGAAATTCGAAAACGTCTGATGGACAAGGTTCAATTCTTGTAGAACTATTTTTAGAGAGCTTAACTTTAGGTGTTAGCTGCGAGCTTGCAGATAAACTCGATGGAAAATACACTTGAAGCTTCAAAGAATCACATCAGGGATTTGAACAAGCAACTTTCCAGTTTGAAAGGAACTTGCAATGTGCATTCTGAAATTGTCAACGATCTTACAGGTAGCCGGCAAAGTTAGGCTTTAAATAAATCGGTAGTTAAATATTTCTTAAAATACTCGAAGACATATTATCTTAGAGATCTTTAAGACAAGTCAATTAAATATAATTTAAGCGCAGAAGAAAGCAAACAATCAACGAATTACTGAGCTCAAGAACAATGTTAAATTTCAAAAAGAAACCGCTGAACTTATGGAAAAGGATATTGCCAAGGCAAATGTTGAAATGGAACCGCTGAAAACCGCGAATCGACAACTGATGAACATCATTCAGGTCGTTCATTTATCGAAATTTACGTTTTACCATTTGTTAAGGCTGCTGAGAAGGGCCATAACTTGTTGCTCAACACAATGACTGAAATCAACAAGGAGATTGGAAGCGTTATGTGAATTAAAACGAGTTTATCAGGAAAATGTTCGTTTGCTTACTTATTATGCGATAATTTTAATGCTATGAAAAATCTAACGGATGAATGAACTCAAAAATAGACTATCGCTTATTTGTTCACCCCTCTTAATATGTTCCTGAATAAATAAACAGCATCATAATTCTGTTTTCATCAATATCTATCAAAGTTCAACACTTTTGTCTGCTATACGATAGAAACTTGTCTCCTTGAAAGATTTACTGGAAAGGATCGAACCCAGCAGTTAGCATACCCAGAAGAGTGAATTCTCTTGACTCTAATTATCGCCTTTACCTGCTTATCAACAAAAATAAAAATCCGGAAGTAATTTGTCTCGCAGTGAATGTTAGAGTTTATTAAGCAATTAAATAAGAATTTGAACTCAGAAAGCCGGGATGGTGCGATGGAGCGCCCCCTGTACAGTGTATTTACATAGTAATACTACAGAATGTGAGGCTTATAGAAAAGCTTTTTTTCTACAGTCTTCTCGTGAAAGTTATGATACAGTTGAAGTGGTAATGAAAGGCAGGTCTTTTGAAAACGCTAGCTGCTACTATGATACAACATTTACGGATATACTCGGACGTTTTAAGCGTTTCGTTTATGGACTGTGAGCATTTAATACTTTGCTGAGCAAGTGCGGACAGCTTCGTGTCTGCAAGTGTCGAGCGAGACATCATTTGGACAAAGAAAATTTGCAACACAGTTAAAGTACTCATGGTTGATTTGTCTATTCTCTGGCACAGGTCTTCGACGGGATCCTCTGGTTCGTCTTCTATTCGATGATCCTCTGCGCGCTTCTATCTGTAAAATGCAGAACATACATAAAAATACCAAAGTCCGCATGGTTTCGAGAAAAATTACTATTTGACCGGAGATGATATGAGTATAAGTTTAATTTTAGCCGAGACCGGTTTATATGAAGGCGACTCCGCGTGATGTCGCGCTTTCCTCGCTCGGATGTACAATTCAATAGTTTAAAATCAGCCATGTTTTTGGCGTTCATTATCCTTTACAGAAAGGGCGGATTGACAACATGAAGACGAATGGTTCAACCTTCATTGTATCGAAATTTTCGTAAATACAAAATGAGAAAATATTCTTATACATTTCTCTCGTGATATTGGGAAGACCCATTCATTCTGGATCAGGTTTCCGTCTCACTCGCGTGTTGAGCGCTTTCGTCAGATTTTCTCGTGTAATTTCATTCTATTTTCATATGTCTAGCCATGTTGAAACTCAACCCTTGCTGTTGATTCTTGACAGGATTCAAAACGGGAGATCTCCTCTGCTCGAATAGTTCATCAGATTCTTGTGGACGTGTTCGTCAAAAACCATGTAAACGGTTGTAGCGAAAGGCAATGAAAGTAATGTGTGCTATTGTAGTGTAAAGACGTCCCAATTACTTAGAACACTCTCGAAAGATTCTCGACACGAGCACGAATAATTCTCTGCTCTACTAAGCTGCCATTACTGGAGAGCCAGCGACGGAATAATTAAACATTATAAGAATCTCAATTTTTATCCAAGTAAGGAAATTAAACTCATTATGCATGCATTAGTCTGTGTACGGTCATTGAAAAAATAATTGAGAATAAAAATCCCTCTGCAAGAAAGTTTAGTCAGAGCAAATCTTTGAAAGAAAAACATGCACTGACTATCAATTTCATGTCTTCTTCGATTTTATTATTATAAAAAATAAATGGCAGTTTATAAAGCGGTTGTGAACTAAAAGAAATGAAAGACATGATTAGGGGAAATCACTAATAATTTGACTTTTTGTAGGGCTTAGTAGGGTGAGCGTATAATACAGTTTTAGAAAGCCCAGAAGCTGGGGAACATTTTGACTATTGACACTTGGGGGTGATCTCGTACCCTGAGGGCATTTAGGTACCTCCAAAGTCCCAAAATCTGGCCAATTCCGGAAATGGGAAATTTTGAGGCAATAACTCGACCTTTCAGAAGGTACCGTCTATCCTAGATTGTAGCCCAGGCTCTGACGGTCATTTTGAGATATAGAAAAGTACTGAGACCCTGGGGTTCCTGAGGAGCTAGAGGCTCTTGAAGTCGGGGAACTCGACAAAAATTGAGTACTTTTTTACAAAAAGTACACCATTTGTGTCACAAATGCGTCCCAAGGACTTTTTATCTATGTTTCTTCATGAAAAAATGTTCAAGAAATCATTTGGGGTCATCTGAGGTCACTCTAGGTCAGAAATTATAAGAAATTTAGAAAACTGTCATGAGTGACCCGATCTGACCTCGGATGACCCCAAATGATTTCTTAAACATTTTTTAGTGAAGAAACATAGATAAAAAGTCTTTGGGAGGTATTTGTGACACAAATGGTGTACTTTTTGTAGAAAAGTACGGAATTTTTCTCGAGTTCCCCGACTTCAAGAGCCTCTAGCTCCTCAGGAACCCCAGGGTCTCAGTACTTTTCTATATCTCAAAATGACCGTCAGAGCCTGGTCTACAATCTAGGATAGACGGCACCTTCTGAAAGGTCGAGTTATTGCCTCAAAATTTCCCATTTCCGGAATTGGCCAGATTTTGGGACTTTGGAGGTACCTAAATGCCCTCAGGGTACGAGATCACCCCCAAGTGTCAATAGTCAAAATGTTCCCCAGCTTCTGGGCTTTCTAAAACTGTATTATATGCCCACCCTACTAAGCCCTACAAAAAGTCAAATTATTAGTGATTTCCCCTAGACATGATTATACAAAAGTTGGAATAAAGACCGCGCGTGTTTGGATTCACGCTGGCTTCGTAACAACGATTGAAAATTACCACAAAACCAATTTTCTGAACAGTCAAAGTCCAGGTTATTACGCCGCAGTAGTAGAAAAGGGCCTAGGAGTAAGTGAGTGTCAGGAATGTGTGAAAAGCATGGCTCTGGAGTTACTCCATCGCAGTTGCTTGTGAGGCTTTCGTTGGAGACCCCGCGATCTGTTTGCCAGAGACGGCTTCTTCAGGGTTGTAGTTAGGATGAACAACAAGAATAGCGTCTTCGTCGTTCCCACCCATATCTTTCAACTCGATAAGAATGTTATCGCCATGGATAAGTCTTTCGAGTACTCGTTGCGCCATAGTGTCGTATTTCTAAAGCAAACTATTATAAAGGCTATATAAGTGATATTATAATACGGTAAATTCGAAATACTCATTCAGGCGAAGAGACAAAACAATTTAACACGATCGAAACTATGATTTATCTATCACAAACTACACGTGTACGTATTTTATGTATCGTATCCAACAAGATCTACAAACTTGGTAGAACCAATGTTACATGAATTCAGTTTTGATATTTATCTATATTGACATGCTCTGATCAGAATGCTCATCTGAAAATTATATCGTGTGCTTACGTGGAACGCGCTCTCGTCATCACAATCCTCTGCAACTGTATCCAAATACCAGTCGAGCAACTTCTTTCTAGTTACACCGCCTTCTTCGCCTTCAGATTCAGCAATTTCTTCTTCTTTCCTGACCTTATGGACAAAGAGATTGGCCAAGCGTTGATACTCTTCCCATGAGATCGTAATGGCGTCATCATTATTTCCTTCGCCTTCTGCTTCCATCTCATCTTGCTCCTAAACACGCAAATGAACCGAAAAGTCCCTACTATTAAGTCACCTTTGGAGCATCTGCAGCCATTCCCAAGTTGATGTCTGGAATTTCAACCCGAATAATAGACTTTTTCAAAAGCCTTGCAGCCTCTTCGACATGCTTTGGCTCGACGACCTCAAGACAATGAAGTCTAGCGCAGGCTTCGGAAAGTCGAATGAGCGACTCCAACTGTCTGACTGTAATTCTCCATGCTGAGCGGGCTGATCCTTGAGCATCTCTGTCTCGCATCGTCTAGGAAAATTGCTCAATACTTATTTAGGAAGATTGACCGACCTTGTACTCGTTGACGACGTATTCTGTCGAATCCTTGGACATTTTCGGCTTGAATACTTTGCAGAACATTAAATATTTCAAGACATCTTCGACACTTAGGAATAACATTAGAACATTCCTTGTTGATTGCAGCTTACCTGTATGGTCTGATCGCTGCCGTGGCAGCTTGATTGGCATGCATGCCGACGATTTTATTAGCTACAGCATAATCTGTGATCTCATTCAACTCGTCCACAAGAACAAAAAATAGATCGAATCGGGACATAATTGGCGCCGATAGCGAGATGTTCTGTCTCAAGGATTTTGTACGATCGTAACGGCCGCCGATCGGGTTCGCTGCTGCTAGTACAGATGTTCTGAAATGCTTCGTTGATCTTAATTCTTTAATCGAGCTTGTAACCTTGAATTAAGCGTAGCTTTAACTCCAGCTTTGCAAATCGATATCGTTTGCTGTTCCATCGCTTCGTGGATCGCAACCTGATCTTTTATGTCCATCTTATCGAACTCATCGATGCAGCAGATTCCTCCATCAGCAAGCATTAACGCGCCAGCCTCTAAAGTATGGAATTAATATCGTTTCCAGATCTAAAGACAGAAGGCGATTTAAACTTAGAGCTCGAAGTAAGCCAACATCCTAGAGATTTGCCCGGAAGTAGCAAAAACCAAGGGGAAAAACCAACTCACCAATAACGGATTCTCCTGTTTCATCATCTTTGACCACAGCTGCAGTCAAACCAGCCGCAGATGAAGCTTTACCCGACGTATACACAGATCGTGGCATGAGATCGGAGATATTCCTCAAGAACTGACTTTTTCCGAGCGATGGATCACCAATAATCGCCACATTGATATCTCCTCTTAGCGCGGTTCCTTCTGAAGTGTGTTTCGCCACGCCACCGGCGAGCATGAGAATTAATCCCTTTTTGATTTCTTCGCTTCCATGAACATGAGGGAAGATTGAGTCACAAAGGTTCGAGTAAATCTTTGGATCGGCGCTCATCCTGGTGACTAGCGTCCAGTCTTGCTGGCTCATTGTCAATCGGGCCATTTCTGGAGTCGCCTCGCTGCGATTGCCTGATCCAGTGACGTGGTAGGCCAGGAATACGAGTCTGTAGTTGAGATCGCGCACACCAAGCTCTTTGAGACCAGTGACACCTTCAGCGGCATCTCCTGAAAAACTGTGTTGAAAAGTAATTAGACGAACTTAAGTTTACCTCCTCGATTTCTCCTCGCATCTTGTTGAACAGAAGGACCCATCATTGCGGCTACGTCGGGAACAACGACCAATGTCCCGACAAACTCGGCCAGATCACCCGGCTGCGCGACTTCGACCGCATCTCCTCGGATAATCACCTCAAATGTTCGCGGAACTGCGCCACGGGGAAGCTCGTTTGGCGTCTCTTGAATTCGTACTTTTTGGAAATCGCAGAATTTGGAAGTGTGCGTATCCAGCGTAAAACGCGATCTATTGCCGCAGTTTGGATTCACGCAGACTTGTGGCTGCTCGTATTTGAATTGTTGCTCGATAGCAGGACACTCTTTAAATTTTTTTAATCTTTTATTCATAATTTCAAAAATCAAAGGCTGAAGTTAGTCTTAAAACTGCGTAACTTACTCATCGAACAGTCATTGCAAGTAAAGCATCCATAAATCAATTCAGGATGAACAGGATGGGTTCGTACCACTTGGCCCTTGATTCGCAGCAAGGTGCCGATTTTGTCTGTCTGAAGGGATCTGATTGTGCATTCGTCTTCCACCGAAGTAAACGCGACGAACAAGTCTTTCTTTTTATTGAAATCACTAAATTAATGAATTACTTCTCGCTGAATGGGTATCAAGTTCTTACGCAAAAGTATCGATACAGAAGTTCTTCACAGCACGGCACAAGTAGGGATACAATCTGTAGAAGTCTTCCTTGATTCTATCCGCGATCGGCTGCGACCAGGCCATAATGTCTTTCATGTCGATTTGGAAGGTGTGTTTCTCGGGCGAGATCATATCTTGCGCATGATCCTTGTATTTCTTGAACTCTTCGAGCTCGTCTCCGTCTTCGGTGAATTCGTGAAGGAAAGTCTGGAAGACTTTTTGGACGCGATCGGCAGCATCGTCGCGTTTCTGGTTTACTTGACGGCCGAACCCACCGTCTATCTCCATCTCTAAAAATACAATTTTCCTATATGAATCGTAAAAAAGCACAGTCGAGGATTCTTCAAATACCACTTATTAACGTTTAAATGAATCATCCCCTGAAAATTAAACAGGATTCTAGAAAGAATTGCAAAATTTCCAAACAGAATTCTCTTTATTCACGCAGAACCGCTTTTTCTCTCGATAAAAAGTCGGAAACCAAGCGAAAAAATTGCTTTCCAGGCTCAGCCAATCGCGCTGCCCGGAAAACAGATCGAACCACTCGAATTCTGGGTTCCTGAACGAGAAAGAATCTCTGAAGGAATGAACAGTTTTTGAATTGTGTTGTTTATTTGTGTAAAAAAGGGTTGTACAAAATCTAGAGAGCAGGCAGAGTTGTTGTTGTGCTTTTAATTTCATTCAAAATTACAATTTCAATTTTTACTAATCCATTTTATTACGATTTTTTTCTTAGTTCAATTAGGCTTATTATTTATAAGAATTTCGAATGATTTCCTGTTTGGTAAAATTGCATTTCTCGCCCATATCCGGTGAACATTTTGAACAAGTTGAGGCGTTCTTTTGATCTCACGCTGTCTTTTCAGAGGCTTCAAGACATGTCCTTAGCCGGAAGAAAAAGTACGATTAGGAAATACTCGTCAGAGCCCGATCCTTTGAAGAATTTGAGCAGTGTAGGGAGCAGATGTCCATTGTTGGTTCATTAGCAACAGGATTCGCTGAGACTCTTCCGTGGCTCGGAAAAGAGGCTGTCTTGCGGACAGCGTTCCCCTAAATTATAATTGGAGATTATCCTACAAATGAGGCTGGTTACTTGATATCACTGCCACCAAGTGGACTCTGAAGCTTGATTTCCGTTGGTTCGACAGCGACCTTTTCCGGTTCAGGAGCCTTCTTTTCTTTTTTCTCCTTCTTCGGCTTTTTCTTCGCGGCACCTCGTTTTTCCTTCAATGTGTCAAATAAAACTCTCCTTCTTGAGTACCTTTGGCTTTGGAACTTTATCGTGATGTTCCCTTAGAGCACGGAAGCTAGAAATATCCGCCCACTTTTCTGCAACGTCCATAACAGTTTGCCCCTTCGAGTTCTCCAAAAAAATTTTCTTTCCACCAGCTCCGTTGTCGAGCAAGTACTGGATCGTTTGTGCGTCAGAGCCTTTTCAAGGATTTTAAAATTGTGCTCAATAAAGACTTCTATTTGAATAATAAACATGAAGTTCAATATTTTTATTACATTGAAATCCAGACCTTGTGCCGCTCTCATTAAAACGGTTGCCTGAATTAATTGATTGCAAAAGAAAGATAAAATGAAATTTAAAACCGTTTAAAAAGCTGTAGTGATAAGTCATTCTTTCAAATTACCTTATTGAAAGTTCGCGCAAGAACGTCAGCCCCAGCTTCTACTAGAGCTTTTGTTACTTCGAATCCACCGGATGAGACCGCATGATGAAGAGCTTTATATTGAGTTAGGCGCAGTTACTTTCCTAGACATTTACTCTTAAAATTATTAAAAATGATTTTCCAACTCTTTCCTGTCCAGCGCATATTGTCAGTGGCATGAATATTTGCTCCTTTGCTGATGAGAAATTTGACAGTTTCAAGATTTCCCGCCGCCGCTGCATGCATCTAATGATACAGTAAGATCTGTAAACGTGACAGGTCCGCTTACGAGCGCAGTCTTGAAGAATCTATCGGGGGTATCGACTGGATAGCCATTTTCAAGAGCAAACTTAAAGGACGTCATGTCGTTTTGCTTGATGGTTGTCGCGACGCGCTCAAAGTCGCGAGTGGGGAAACGGAGATACCAGGCGGAATCGTCCTGGAATGGATGAGCGGGACGGTCATCTCGAGAGAATCTTGTCAGGTCAGTTTGAAGTCTTTTAAAGGATCAAATGTCGACTCGCCTTGGCTCTTAGCTCAAAGAAATTCTAGTCCCTGTCCTTAGACGTTCTACCAAAGAGTGAGGTGGACCTCCATCAAATCTCCTCTTCATTTCGGGAGGATCAACGCAAATCTTCAAGTTTCCCTTTGATGCTTTTCCTTTCTTACCCTTTTTGCCTTTCTTTTTGCCTTTGCCCTTCTTCTTCTTTTTCTTGTTTCCAGGAGTTTCGTAGAGTTTTGAAACGAGTCTGCCTGGCTTCCATAAATCCTTGAGTTTCAGTTCCGGTGATCCCTTTGAAATAAGTGTGATGAACTCGACGAGCTCATCTCCAGAGACGTTGGGCTTGAGTTGCTCCGTCAGAATTTGAATCAGCAGATCTCTAATTTCATTATTATTTCGATTTTATCCTTCCGATTTCATCAATTTAAATACATAGGCTGTGTCAAGCAGCTTTTTTGATGCCGTAATTTGGCAGCGTCATGATCGCCTTAGCAGATTTAATCTATTCTTATAATTTACGGTTACTAACTTTCGACGACCATGAATAGATTAAATGATGTGACGTCCGTATAAAATAAATATTCTCAGATAAAATACCTGTCAATCTCCGTCATATTAACGTAAGTTTCAATCTCCAACTCAAAGGCATGAAGCCAGTCTTTAAAGATGACTCGATTGTCCTCCGGCCTTTTAGACCATGCTTTCTCGGCTTTTCGTACTTCTTTCATGGATTTTTTGCTCGCAAGTTGTTTTCCGGTGCAACTCTTTTTGTCTTTGATTTTCGGATTTGCGCCTCGCTGGACGATGAACTTGACGACTTTTGATTTTCCGTTCGCACAAGCCACATGAAAAGCTGTTTGTCCATCGGAATTAAGGCTGTTAAAGTCGGCTTTGAATGCAGAAAGAGCTTCTAGCGCTGCAGGAGCACCAGATTTCGCAGCGAAATGCACTGCCGTCCAGCTTTTGGCGTCCTTAGAATGCGGGTCCGCTCCTTTCTTCAACAGTTCGACGACTAGTGAAGGGCTAATGGGCAAATAGATTGATAGCGAGTGGAGAGTGCTCAAGCACTTACTTGAACTCAGCAGCGTAGGACAATGCAGAGCGCTTGTTGATTGAGTGAACTATATTTGGATTGGGAAGCTTTTCCAAAATTTCTTTGCTCGCAGAAAGACCTTCTTCGCCTTTTTCTAGGGCCAAGATAATTGCTATCGAATTTTCAAAGATTGCCGGGTCCTCGTCCAAACATCTATCGAGGCACTCCAAGTGATGTTCTGTGTGCTCAACTAAGCACCACGATAGCGTGTCCCATTGATTGACGTCTTGTTGAGCCAAATTACATTTGTTCTCGATCAAGAGATCAAGTACATCAGGAAAACCGCATCTTGCCGCTTCCATTGATGCAGTTTTACCTTTATTAAAAATATTTTTCTTTCTGAATTCTTGATAAATTGATGCATTACCGTTAATATTACAGATATTTGCATTGCAGCCAAGAGAAAAAAGTTTATTGATAACTTCAATCTTCCTCAGTTCAACCGCGAGGAGCAAAGGAAACGTTCCATAAGTTGGCTCGCAAATGTTCAAAAGATTAGGAACTCCTTCTGTCACGAGCTCAGTAATAAGATGGAAATCTTCGGCACGCACGGCTTGCAGAAGCTTGTAGCATTGCAACTCCTCAAGTCTATCTGAATTTCAAGAGCTTGTTGAACACGCCTCTGTCAATAAAATACGGTATCATTACCTTGGGGAAGTTTGCAGCCTTCGGGCGGCGGGATAAACTTCTTTTTCTTCGCACTTCCCATAAGCCTCTCTATTACGAAAACCTCTCTCCTTGGAGCTAATCAAACCTCTAGGAATGACATTTACTGAGGCGGAACTCGGACATATGTAGATATTCTGTGTTTATTAGGAGCAGTTCAAACAATGGAGTAACCATGCCGACCCCAATCGTACATTACGAGTGGTACAACAAGAAAGCAGAACAGAAGGGGGCAATTAACGCCCCAACAGATTGCTTTTTAGATATTTTTCGGCTCTCGATGGCCCCAGAAAGAGAGGGTTTCCGCCAAACTTTCTCGAGATTTGTATTCGTAGAAGTTATGCGACTCATCGTAACCATAAACAGCGGGGGCCTTAAGTAACATTTTAAATTGACATCGTAAGACTATTTGATGATAATATAATTACAGAATATGATATTCTGAATATCAAAGGAGCAGATATGTTGTTGCTTTACGCTCAGCTTATTTTTGATATCAAATGAACCTACCTGGATAGAATTGAAGCGCGAGTAGAGCGCATATGTATAGCCACCGATATCATGCATCACGATGTAATCGCCAGGCTTGATTTCAGGCAACGCTCGTGCTTTAGCAAGATAGTCCCCTTTAATATATTTAATTATATACCGATATTGCTGGCTATCTAATGATAGGAAAAGTTATAAAGAAACCTTGGAAACAAAGGGGGCCACCGACGTCTTGCTCGATTAAGTCGCCTGTCTTTGGATCTCCGTTCTAAAAAGGCTGAAGCTTGGGTTCAAAATTGATGCCACAATTTAAACGAAAAACTTTAAAGCTAAGCGTTGAAACTGTATCTAGCCAGGTACCTTATCCAATACAGACATCCGGTGAAACCACGTATCGGGAAGATAGACCTCTCTCAAGAACTGATTTGATCCGAAATGTGTCAAAACAGTAATTCTATCACCCCATGTTTTGACAGTCTCAACTTTTGAAACAGAAAAAGCGTATTTCGTCACTAAAGAGCGGCCAAACTCTGAGTGAAACGAAAATTCTGCAAGATTGGGCACTCGATCTGTAATCAACTTTGCATATTCTGCGAATGCAACTTTTTCATCGTCAGATTCATAGTCTGTTGGGATTCCTCCACCGACATCGATGTATTTGATTTGCTTCTTTCCAGCGAGGTCGTTTATCTTCCTTGCTATCAAACGATTTTACCATTGAGACAAGGTAAAATCAGGGTAAAATGATAAAAACCGATTCCTAATTTGACAAGTCGTTCCACTCCAAGAGTAAGCTGGTCGAGCGAGATACCCTGGCTTCCGATATGCTGATGAAGACCTTGAATCCAAGAGTTGTCGAGGATGATCTTGATCACTTCTTCTTCGAATTCCCCGGTCATCGGCAGTCCAAACTTCGACGATTTCCCAGCAGTCGAAGACATGGCAATTTTTCCAGCTCCGACGTTAGGATTCACTCGCATGCCAATTTTACCGGTCACATCGACATTTAAGTCGGGTAAAATTTCATTCACTTTCTCAACTTCTTCCAGATTGTCGAGGTTAATGACAACTCCTGCGTTGAGCGCGTGTTTGAGATGGGCTTTCGTTTTAACAGGAGAATCGTAGACGATCTTTGATCGATCGAAGCCAAGCTGCAACGCGTGCTCAAGTTCACCGATTGAAGCTGCTTCCGCTCCAAGGCCGCACTTTTTCGCCTCTAACATTACCCCTCGAATCGGGTTCGTCTTGATCGCAAATGCGTGATTCCATGATGGCAACGCTTCTGGGAAATGATTTCAATGCAAAAGTCAACAAAGACGATATCCTCCTTGTTTTCAATAAAAAGGAAATACCCTTAATTTTACCTTGGACCTCCCGAAATCTTCCTCGAAGGCCTTCTAAATCATAAAGATCCAAAACTGGACTTTCATCATTGAGCAGATTCTTGCCAAGAGCAGCTTTCACCACTTTACTGACTCGACTCGCCCGACCTACGCCATGTTTAAAGTAACTTTCTCTTTCAAAACAAACATACTCAGATGAGCAACAGCAGCTGGATTCATCTTTCTTCAACCAAAAAAAAATTTAATGAAATTTACTAAATGAATTCGCCCGTGGGCACCACCATTATTCTCAATGACATGCAAATATAGTCTGTCCAATTAAATATTCCTCTGTCGGTCTTTACGATGACTCAAATAATCATAACTGGCACCTTTGTACAAAAGAATCAGCAGATTTGTGGAAGTGGTCAAGTCAAACATGTATTTACAGAAATAGAAAACGCGAGATCGTCTCTTCAAACGACGATTCCCGACCAACATATATTCAGCTGGCTTCGGTGCACTAGAACGTTGTTAACAATTTTCCAACGCGATGAAGTCGCTTACCTGCATTAGCGCAGCTCAAGGACCTGTTCAACAGAACGGTTTTGCGATCTCTCCTGATGGGGCCGTCGCGGCGACGCGTAAAAGGCGTTCCACCCGCGGCGAAGAACGCCAAGTCGTCCAAACTATCTACCTTTTTTACCTTTTCTTTCAAACAAGAGTCTTCCTTTGAGCTACTTGCTGAACTCAAGCATTTGGAAGAGTCTGATTTTCAAGTCAACACAAGCCAAAAAAATTGACCAAAACTCGAGAACTAGGGGCTATAAGAAACCAGTTTCCAGTTTGGCATATTTGACCTGGTCCTGAAATGTTTGAATCTGTCTCAGACGTTTCCGAGAAGCCGGATTCATCTGCATCGCCACTCAAACTTGGATTACTGCGCTTCCAAAGTGGCATAAGCGGCGAACTGGGCACCGGTGGCATCCTTAGATCCATCAATGAGGTGCTTCTATTGCTTCCGCCAGAAACGTGTTCTGTCTTCGCAAATTTAAGAAGGCCTGTTCGTCCAGGACGCGTGCGAGGTGACACGATTGGATGGCGGTCGAGCTCTGCTAACTCGTGCAGCTCGTCAAGGCGCGCTTGAAACGAGATTTAGGGGAAATGCTCGTGAGTTGTTTTTTTTTGTAATATTTCTAAAACGCGCTACATACTTTTAATAAAATCAAAGTGACGTGCAGTGCGGTGGCGGTGGGAGACGTCGGACGTGTGACGCATAACCCTTTTGCGCACAGCTGTGTCCCGCAATGGCCCGCACTGCGCCAAGCTCGGCGCTCTCGACAGCGTCGGGTTAAACGCGAACTGGGCGCGCACTGGAAGCGAACAGAGGACCAGTTCTTCGCTGTTCGACAAATTATCAATCTTCGCGATTTCAGCTGTTTCTTGCTCTTTAGCGCCCCCTTTCCGCAGCCATTTGAAGAATTTCTTCAATTTTATCGTCATTTTTAAATTTCTATCTCAATTAGAAAAAAATTCGTGCGCTCTTTCGCTTTCCCGCGCAATTTCTCGTGAAATTAGTTACTATTTTAAATTTAAAATTTATAATTTATCGAAATTCCAACGATCTGCAGGGGGTCGCAGAGTTCCTAAGAAATTCCGTTGAGAATCGTGTCGGGATTGATGATCGGCTCAGGTTCGTTCAATCACAAATCGCAGCTAAAATTTAATATAAGGTTTGAAACTTCTAAAACAAAGAAGTTAATTTCGCGAGCTTTTCTGATCAGCCTTTGACACCCTTAAGATTACGCTTCTAAATTTGATTGACCGTAGATCTAATAAAATACCAGGAAAATTCTTAGGAGAGAAGCATCAATTAAAAACAAGCAGAAAAATGTTGATCCAAAGAATTTGTAAAAACCAAGCCCGGAAATGAAATGGTCGTTTTTGACATTTTGAGAGAAATTACGACTTTCGCATTTCGTCGATAATCAACAAGGTCGCTGCTCGAATTTAAATTTCAATCTCCCAAATCGTCGCCTGTTTTCAGATAAAAGTCATTAGCGTTCTGCTCATTTCCGCTCGACACTTTTATCTTTTGCACTCCATAAGCTGTCAGAACCACGTGACCACGTTTTCGACCCAGAATTCTATTTTGAAATAGAAAAAAAAGAAAGATACTTTGATTTGAATTACCAATAATAAAGAATCAAACAAGGGAGAAGGAAAATAAATCTTCGAAGTAAAAAAATCATTTTCTAAAAAACTGAATCTATTTTTATCAAAAATATTTGCCAGCCTGATAGGTGCGAGCATTTTAAAGTAAATACTTTAAGTATAAACCTTCTGTGCCTTCATTTCGATAGTACTATCTTGAAAGCTGTGCAATCCCTTATCCCCCTTTAGAATCCCTAAACAAAAACCCGTTCGGTGAAGTGAAAAATGTGGAATTTGTAGAAAAAGGTTGGAGAAAGAAAAGAAATTCATAAACTATTTGTAATCCAAATTTCGTGGCAACAAATTTGATTACCCAAGGTGACGTTTTCATGGAGCGAAAAAGCAAAGGCCGAAAATTGGAGGAAGAATTGAAAATTGAAAACGAGCGTTTTGCAAAAATGATAATACTTGGTCTACAAAACTTGTAGAGGCGCGATTTATTTTTTTGAACTACCACGTGCAGTACTTTTTTGACATAAATCTCCTCGGTGCATAATGTTTCTGTTTTCAAAACAGGTTTTCATGAGAACGATCTGCGAGTTAGCATTAAACTTTGAATTGGTAAATTTGATTACTGTACCACTAATACAGTAATACAGTACATTTGATTGAATCAAGAAAGTAGGAGCAAATTTTTCATTTGAAATTACTTTCATGAAAGAAAAATTTTAATAAAATTTTTTGGTATTTTTTCAGAGAAAAAAGGGAAAAGGGATTTCTAATGTTTGGACTGTCCATTAGAGGTGGCGAAAAAAAACGTGTCGTAATCCGTCCTTGATGAGCTCTTAGCCGTGATAACAGTTCGAGTCCTTAATTTGACGTTTTTGCGCTTAATCCAGACGTTCCATTACTCGCGCGGCGATTTATCAATCCGGCTTAAAAACGCCTGTAAGAAGCTGTTCATCTAAAACGGCGAAGAGCTCATTTCCGAGAGGCCATTAGCGGACTACTAATCCGCTTTTTCACTTTTCGGGAAAAGTCAATAGCGCTGTATATTTGATGTTTGTACTTGTGAAGGGTTTTGTATTATAAAGCGTGTTTCTACAATAATTTTGCATCCACAAACTTGTGTTCAAAGGGTTAAAAAAGGGGTAGAAAAAGTGAAGTTGTTTAAAGTTTCGAGGCTTTGCTCAATACAATTTAAATTTGTTTCAGTATTTTTGAGTGCCTTTGAGAAAGTCTCAATGCATTAAGTTGGTTGGTTGAATCAGTTTCGGAGAAAATCAAATTTTGAACTTCGGAGAAGCATTTTTGAATATTTTATTCGACTGACGACACTAGATAAGGTCAATAATAACCGCAAAAGAAACCATTTATAAAGTCATATAAACAACACTTTCCAACTAGGAGCACAATAATACCACTGAGTTTGATAAATTAAAAATTACAGAATGAAAGTTCAGCAAACGCTATCAAGATAAATAATATATTAAAAAAACATTAACTTAGGAAAAAATAGTAGAAGATAAATTTTAAATTATAACTCTTGAATATCTTTTTCATAATTATAGTTTTTTTTTCTGAGATATTTTACAGTAATTGAACTCACCTTTTTAGTGCATTACCCAAAATTTTTCAGTCGCCCATGCAGGGTCTCTTTTTTCAAAAATCTCTTTGTCGAAAAAGACCAAGCGGTTCAGCGCGGCGCGTCGGGCTCAGCGGGAGCGCGAGGGCGCGCACGAGCTGAAATCGAGAGTTTTCACGATTTCACGATTCCGTCTGCGCCACCTTCTCCGCTTGATTCTTTTCTATTGTTCTCTTGTTAAGATTATTGGAAATCCTTGACTTTTTGAACATTCATTCTAAATTTGGCAGAAAATTTGACCGCCAAACTACGCTCGTTGACGGAATTATTTTACTCGTTTCTGGTTAATTAATAAAGCCAAATTCGAACAATTTCTTAAAATAAAATGAGAGCTCCAAATTTACAAGAATAAGCAACTAGTGTTGACATAAAAAGCGAACCCATCGACCTGATGATCATCTATTTTTAAAATGACTAGACTGAGATCAGAGTAGCGGCGTTAGATATTTGATTGTCTATAATTCGTGGAAGTACATTTCGCGCGCCTTTATAAATATTTTGCGCATTTGCGATTCAATAATGCATTCAGCACAAAAAAGTTCTAAAACAAATCGTTGTTCAACTCGCGAATTAAATTTTCATTCTCCGGTAAACGACTTATTCAATCAATCTACTGGCCATTAGTTTCCGCTACAGAAAAGTTCAATATCTGCATTTTCAATATTGAAGAATGAAAATTTCCAAAATTTCAAATTTCAAATCTCAAGACGTCGAAAGCATCAGCTACCAGCTATGGAAAATTGGAATAAGCACGAGTCTGACATTTTTAAAATGGCGATTTTCGCCTCAATTACTTTAAACGTTCTAAAAGCTAGAATTATAAGCCCGTTATCTTCCCGAAAGAACCTTTTCTCGGAAGAACCGGAAAACGAATTCGCCTGTTTGTTCAATTGAAATTTATTTGATTTTTTAACTTGAACGAAATTATCATCAGCTGAGGAAAAAAGAGAAAGAGTGGCTTAGGTGGATAAGTCGAAGCTGTCCCAATTGCATTTCGAATTCGGCGAAAAAAAAAGAATGTGTTTCAACCTTTTTTTTTTGTTCAAATTTGAGGACGTTCCAGATCGGCATTGAAATCAATTATCCCTTTCATCTAAATCTGTACAAGAAGAAAAAATGATAGAAATAAAGAAAAACAAAGTCTCCTTTGTCAAGTCAGATTTTAATATTAATCAGAAAGAGGCACTTTCGGGAGAAAAAGGTGTGGAGTTCGGCGGTTTTTAAGTCGAGGACGATGGCGCTCCGGTGAGGCGCGCTCGTGTGAAAAAATCCGCGGACTCGCGCTCCAGGCCATTTTTTACGCCGCTGCAAATGCATAGAGCATTCTCGCGTTCTAACATACTATATTCGGAGAGAAATAAATTATGAAGAGATTAATTACACTGGTGGGAATTTACTCCGTCGCTGGGCAGAAGAAAACGTCAGGAATAATTCAAACTAAACAAAAACGAAAAACACAGGGATTCTAATTCTAAAGCCTTCTTGAACTCTAGAAGAGACCAGAAAGGTGGTGTGTTGAATGAACATATTCACACGATCAGTCTTTTGATTAGCGGATTACAAGGCTTCTTATCGTGTTTAATGAAACCTAATTAAATGCGCTGGCCTACATGTTTAGTCGCTACTGCAAATGAATCTGACGAATCATTAATTAGATGGTCACCGTTGGAGTCGATCAGATTTCCGAGGAATGCTTTCTTTTTTATTATTTCTATTTACTAGTTTTTTTTTTCATAATCTTCCCTCCTAAACTTCCCTAAATGAAGACAGTATTGAATTATTGCAAGTCTTTCCACAGTGTTTTCAAACGAGGTGAGATTTCTTATCAGTCCCTTCCCTTATCAGTTATCACACGTTCTTGAAATAATTTTAATGCCAGCTCTATCAGCTTGAAGACAAAATACCCCCGAATCAATTTCATTCATTACGCGAAATAATTAAAAGAACATACGGTGCGATCCTACTGTTTTTCTTGCGAAGAGTGATTATTTGATTCCAATCAATCAAAATTCAAAATGTCAACTTGAGTCGCATCACGTCAACGGCCCCCCTGTTCTACGACGCTTTTGAGAATTAACTGATCAAACAAAATCCATTATTCTAGCTCCAAATAAAAATCAAACCCAATTTAGAAAACTCCTTAATCAACTTAAAATCCGATTCGCGCAATCAATGCAAACTCGTTCAAAAGACAAGATCCATGAGAATCAAATTAAGGAGCTCATCATTTCTCAACTATGTGGCCACTTTTTCGTGTAATAAGCGTTTATTTAAACCAGTTACTAAAACTTGATGCAACTCCTCCCGCAGAACATGAGACTTTTTTTACCAAATCATATCATTGCTATTCATATTACGGTTTATTTTTATAAAAGCTAGCAGATTAAACAAGGCATCGCTTTTCCATCTCCACATCATTTTCTTCTTATGAATCACCTACGTCGTACTTTTTCTCTTAGAGAACTAGACTAGTAGATTTTTGACTTCTCGAAGAAAAACCCCTCTTTACACCCTAACCCCCTTAAAATGACAGCTTTGACCTATCAAATCAGAGGTCCTAGGGTGTAATGCCCCTTCTGTATGATGTAACCACTGTTGCACCGCGCCCATGAACCCTCGAACCGCAAGGGAGATATCTCGCTGATAAAACAAACCCTTGCAGCATAAAATTCTCAAGATTAATTTACCACGCATCAGATACAATATGCGAGGCTGCAGTACTCGTTCCTGGGACCCCGCAAAGCTCTTTTTTATCTGTGCGTAAGAATGCGGCTTGTTTTTAACAATTATAAGGCCCAAAAGTTTAAACTCGTAATAACTCTCGATCTTCAATTAGTGATTTTGCAAAATTAAAGTCCCTTGAGTCCAATTCCACGGTGCGCTAAGCCGCGAGCTGATTTCGAAGTGCTAGGCGAGTTTAGGGGCCCGATTAGGGCGACGTAGCAAGTTGATCAAGTTGCAGTTCAAGTAAAACTCGATACTTTTATATTTTAATTCTTCCTGGCTTTCTGTTGTACTTGACTTTTGTAACAATTAAATATTCACTCGGATACTCAATGACTTTGGCTAAACAAGATGTTCTTTTGGGATATTTATATCTACCAAATTCAGGTCAAATTTGGTAGGAAGAAGGTCAAGAATGAAGAAAAATAGCGGAATATTTTCTATTTCTTACTTTGGCGACCTAAATAAATTGAAAATTCTAATGAAAACGAAATATTTTAGATGTGAAGAAAACCCGAAATCTTCAAAGACAAGCCGCCCAAAGCCTTGTGAACCAGAAGATTCTGAACTCAACCTGGCGCGAATCGCCACCGTCACGTGAGTTGCTCCTTAATTGTGATACATGTAGATATAGAAGTCAAGCCACGTGTGAAGGAGATATTTTCATATCTCGAATACGTGCCATATTTTTTTTTCTAAAACATTGCATTTTCGTGGAAATCGCGGGCCCTGAAATGTGAAAGATTCCGCACCGAGACAACCGGTTAAAAAATTGATGAGCGAAAGTACTTCGGGATGGAAGTTGTCTGACAGTATTCCGTGCATACGGTAGATGTATATTTTGTGAGTTCTCTCGACTAAGTACTCGATGAATATTAACGCTTTCTTTTCGCTGCTAAAAAGTGCGGTTTCCTTGTTTTTGACCTCGCAAGTTTAAACTATCGATAATTGTCCATTATTCAGTTAATCATTCAGAGTGTCGCCAGATGAAGCAACTTGCGCAAAAATGCCGTCCGAAGATGGAAAAGACGAATCAAAATACTGCGGGTACTTATGGCGACGTAGTAAAATATTATAACTAGAGTTTTACGGCGCTGGTTTTGAACTAAGCCGACTTACCCTCCCGCTGCTGGTCTTTGGTTGATAATGATCTCCTCTTCATTCCCTAAGAAAAGAGGAGGCCACAGATCTTACTTACTATCAACGAAAAATCCAGCGTGCGGTTGTCCCGTGACGTACCTCGAGAAATCGGGCTCGCCAGGACGGAAGTAAATAGAATGACTGTTCATTTCAAAAGTCAAACAATTTTGGCACTTCTTGGCGCCCATCCCTTTCCGCAAATTTTGGAGGAAAAAGCTCTTATGTCTCTTGTCCAAGTTTAGAATCATACTTTGTCGGAAATCAACATTTGAGTAATTCTATTTCTAGCTATTACAATCAAGGCTCGTGTTCGATTTGCCAAAAAGATGCCTCAAGTGCGTTGAATCGCTTCCCGGACAAAATGAACGACCCCTACCCCGACACTTTCTGGCATTCCGAGCCCTGGCCCAAGAAACAGTTTCAAAAGATAAAATCCAAAATTCGCAAAAAAATCGAATTCGACCGCTGAAAAAATGTTCCCTTTTCCGTCGGTCGCGACTTAATACAGCGCTTACACGGGCGTAACAAATTTCGCGACCTCGGTAACACGTGATCAAAATAAGTGTTCCATTTAATTCGAATTTCCTGACCACGCAACGTGAGAAGCGGCTTTGAGGAGCTTGTCGAGAGGGCTCCTCTAGAATTCACGTTTTAGCGGTCACAAATCGAGGATCCTCAATAATCAGTCACTGACAGTCTGTAGGAGCTATTAGTGAAACTGTCCAAGTATGATTACATTGCAGACGAAAGAAGTGGGTACACAAAAGAGGTAAAGCAAATCATGACATAAAAAGTTGGAATCAAAAATTAGTAGAAAATTAGTATAATTTCGAGTTTTTATTGATCACTTTGAGGTTTGATAAACATGCATAGTAAGGTTAACCATAATTTAGAATTATTTATCCGTATTGATTAGGATTCAGATGTTTATTTTGAATAATTTTTATGTTGACCGTGAATTCGTTTACCCTTGTTTTGGAAATCAAAGATCAAACGAAACCGAAATCCGCTAGATACGAATTTATTTAGAAATACGCTTAATCCTTATTACCCCATTAATGAAGTCTATGAACAAGACACGAATTTGTTTTGCTTTCAAATAGTTTCTAACATGCGATTCTTGGGTTGTCTATTCAATTTGACAGCAGTTTTTTGAATATCTCTCTTTAGTACCAAATAAATATCACCCTGGATCTCAAGCGCCTCGTCCTACTCACTAGCGATATAATTATCACATTTACGGAGGCAAAACCGGCGGAGATGGTCGTCGAGAAAAGCTCAAACGATGGCGTTTCCTGGTCCCCGATCGAATTCTTCTCAAGAAACTGCTCGAAAATTAACGGTCTTTACGAGAACGAATGGAGCAGCAAATTCGGCAGCTCGATTTGGAAGAGGCCGAATTGCAGCGAGGACGTAGCGTCCTGGGATGCAATTTCGACGGGAAGGTATTTTAAGTATCAGGAGATCAGAACTTCCGTCGATTATTGAGAGATTCTATCCGAGCTGATAACGCTATCTGATAACAATCAAGCCATTTTCTGCACTAGAATCACTCCACGATGATTTTACTTCACATTTTGCAAAGCACTATAATTTTTCAAATAACCGTGGTTGTCTACGGCCCTGTTATCAAACGTTATCGCAAATATTCGCGGCATTTCTATTTTATCATAATCGGCGGAGTTCTAAGTTAACAATTATTAACAAGCGTTTTATATTTTTGACGTTTGCTTATCGATAGCTACAGTTGAATTGAATAATTGCCAATTATTAATTGGGAATTGAATAATATGCGTCTGGGGAATTAATTATGCAGCTGGATTGATCATCGTAGTTCGGTCTATAAATATTATTGGATCATCCTTTTCTAGGGACTTGACGGTGCACATCGCGGACAAAATCAGGGCCATGCGAGGTTGGTCAGTTGCTCAGGAAAACGCGACAAATACAGTCTCTTATCAAACTGCCTAGCAAAGAATTTTGGCCTTGAGTTCTCCGAAACCTCAAATTCTGAGACTCAGACTCGACCCTTTCTCTAGTGAAAAATGCGGTATTTTGGGGCTCTGTATTTTGGGTTTTGAGTGAAATAATTAATCAGAGACTGTGTTGTCACGTGCGAAAAAGACCTGCAAGACGCTGTACAATGGCAACGCGTCAGATACGAAGGATCCAGAGCCTGCTATCAAGTTCTTCCTTGCCAACAAAATTAGAATCAGGTGCGTGCTAAACTATTCATTTGCTCTTGAATATCAATTCTTGATTCGCGAGGGAAATGCTGTGCAACAACACGCCCAAATGCTATAGAATAAAAAAATCGGGTATTTTGCGCGTTAGAAAGTTAATCTGCATTCTAGGGTTTATCTTCAAGAGGACTTCAAGTAGCTCTAGGCAATACTAGATAGACAAGTTATTAGCATTTGAAGATGAAGGTCTAAAGTTTGCACTATCTATCTCAAGGGGTTTTTTAGTAACTACAATAACAGCTCATAAGAAAATTCAATTTAACGGGCAATAAAAAGAACCGTTATTTTAGATTGCTGCGACCTGGCTTTAAAAACAAAAGAACCAACTGGCAGAGTCTTCATTATGGGATTTCGAACATCAATTTCTCGGGCAGCGACGAGTTGAACAATCGATTTCCATAATTTACATAAAAAACCGCTCATAATATGATTTTTCTCGGAACATAATCGGAATTTTATGTTTTGCGTTATGCACAACGCCCGTTTCTAATCCACTTTGATTAGCTTTAAAATGATTTCATTTCCTGACAAACAAAACAAATTTCAAAATAAGTTCCTTGCGATAAATATTCAATAAGACTTTTACCCTCCCCAAAAACTTTCCCTCTTTTACCAGATTTGCATAGTAGCCAAATAGATTCTTGAGAAATATTTGCTATACTTTTGCTCCTCGGAACACGAAAATCGAAAAACAGATCATTATGAGCTGGCAAAATGGTTTATGATTAACCATTAATAATTTTTTCTTCTGGACGGGAGATGTTCTTCCCCAAACAACAAGGGAAGTCATTAACTCGTGGACAGGTGTTACTGCTACGGACATGCGGGTAGCTGCACTATCGACAGCAGCACAGGTCAATTAACTTGTGCTTGCTCCCACGATACGAGCGGGGTGGAGTGCGACACGTGCAAAAACGGCTTTACCAGACAAAGGAACGGATCGAGAATACGGGGCGTTAACAGGGATTTATAAATCACCCCATAACAGAACCCAGCTCTAATCTAACATGTCACAACAAAGCAGACCTGGAATTCTCGCCTGATTCGATTTTCCAATAAAAACAATTATGAAAGGAAGTTTTACGGGATGGACCGTCGGAATCGTGCGGTAATCGGCCTCGGTGTCCCCCACGTCCCTGTTTGTCCAAGCTCGATTAACATATTCAACCCTTTCGGATGACATTTCCGGTCCCAAAGAAGCTCTAGTCTGGGCTCTGGAATCTCATACTCGCCGCAGAATGCGAATTCATGCAATCAAACAAGCAGACTGCTCTCGCCCTACGGATCGAGTAGCTGTGATTGCAACGGGTAGTAAAAAATCAGCGAGAATCATTTCTGACTTTATTAAAGACATTCTGACCGATGCGAAGGAGTTGGAACGCAGACGATCTGCGCTGCCTGCCTTCACAATACATTAGGACCGGGATGCGCACTAGAATTTATTCACCGCAAAGTTCCGTGTTGCGAAAAGACTTTTCTGGCAATTTTGAAATATTCATTCCGACAGGGCCCAATTGTGAAACATGCAGAAGAGGATATTATCCAAATAAGAATCGGTAAGTTAGAAGAAAACAAGAAAAACCGGATAACATCACTAAGAAAATATCTTACATTCAAGTTCAGACCTGTGAGCGCAATTGACTACTGCCAGCCTTGCAACTGTAATCCTAAAGGACGCCTTGACGACAGGAAAGTTATCGAAAATGAAACTCGAAAAGAATGCTTTAGAAAAATTACAAAAATTGAATTTTGTTATTTTATGAAATAAGAGAGGCGGCTGTTTCAGTCGAAGCTGTCAATTGATAATTTTAAAGCTGCACGAATGGAATTTGCTCGTGCCAGGTCGGATACGTCGGAAGAACGTGTGGCGAGTGTGATGCCGCCAAAAACTATGTTTGGGAGCAGGCAACTTCAACGTGTAAACAGGAAATGTGAAGAAAATATTTGAATTTGCAGCTTAACGCTTGACTTATCGACTATTGAACTTTCATAGCGGGCTGTTATTATCTTGGGCTCGATATTTTGATACTTTCGATGCTTATTTTTATCAAATTATCCATTGCATAAACTGCAGCGTATTTTAACCTACGTCTACGTAATTCGAAGTTATTTTCCAATGAACCTTTTAAATTACCGTTTTCGGATATTTTAAATCAGTCCTTGCTTAATTGTTTTCCGGGCTTGATAACGAAGCTTATCACGTGGTCTTCCTTAGCTCTAGTTAATTTAGAGCTCGTTTACCAAACAGCGCTATCAAAACGTTCATAAAACACACTTTTGCCGCAGCTATCGGGATACCACAACTTTGTCACCGGTGGTTTTCGGAAGTTTTCAATCCATCTAAATCAACATAAAAGCGCCATTTCTTCATCGTTTATGAGAAAATTTGCTCCTCGACAATCGTCGGGTTTTTCTGCCAAAACAACGGGACGTGCGTCGATTCAGAAGATAGATGCCAATGCACGGTATGTTAAAATTATAATTCTAAAGACTGATTCGCCTTTCAAACGATTCTCAATTCTGGACATTAGTTCTATGACACTATCATTCTCGCTAGAGCATTGTTTGACAATTAAACTTCTAATGTTCCAACCCCTCTTTTTTCTTGTAAGCCGATGTAGCTCCTCTCCAGAATAATGATTTTTTGAAAATCTCGATGTTCCATCGCAGAAGCTACGATTTTCCAATTGGCCTAGCGTGGCTCATCATAAATTATTTATCTGCACGTAGTTTTATATATAAGCTGCGTTTCATTCTTTTGAACAATTTATTAGAATTAGCTCACATTCATAGTAGGCAGAAATGTCGATGTTTGATTTCAAATTAATAACTGTCTAAAATGCATTTTGAACTACTCTAACATATTATTAATAATATTTTGATCATGTTTTATAATGTTTTTTTCTAAAGAAACGGCTAGCATCCCCGTATAAAACTCTGCCCAGGGTTAGAGTCGCGTAAACCTGGGTTTGAGAAACGTCGCAAAAAATTAATCGGCAATAAGCCGGGTGCGTAAGAAAGCTTTCCCCGTAAGTAAGCCTCTTTTATAAAGAAACAAGATATCGCCTCTGTCTCATCAAATAATCTCTATTTTTTTCAGCCCAAATACAAAGGAAAACTTTGCGAGGAAGTGAATCCATCATCAAGCAGAAGAACTTTGACAAACTTATTTTGTGTCCTCATTCCCTTATTGCTCTTTCTATTCTAGCATATTTTGAAATTTTCAATTTTTTCATCTTATTTTGCCAAGCGTACCAACGGTGCCAAAAACGCTGCCAATCACTCCAAACTGCCAATAAATTTGAAAGAAAAAAAAAATGATTTTTATTTATTCACTTTTGTTTTGAAATATCTCTTTGAAACTATAAAATCTATCAGGGAGGAAATTGAAGGTTGGCTGGAAACCAGTTTTTGGAAAGACGAAAAAACTGGGATACTTTTAAGGGCGGCCTGTGTGATCGTGGGGAGTTATTTGTCTTGTCAATAAATTTGTGGTTCTCGCTCAGCCTTAATCACCGAGATCCTTCTTCCTGGACTCCTTCTTGCCCTCTCTTAGTACTTTCGCTTAAAATTTACAACTGCTATTTTTCACTCGTGAATTCGTCGATCCAAAGAGATGCATGGCAAATTTAGAAGAAGGAAAAGAAGATGAGCATTCAAGGAGGAGTAATGAGCCACACTGCTCCAAAGATCACCCAGCAATGGATAGGAAGGGCTCAGAACTAGAACTTTTACTCTAAGAAGGAAAATACAAAGGTCCAAACTTTCATTTTAATAAATAAAAATAAGGGGATCACTGAGTAATAATAAAACAAGAGCAGAAAGAAAATCAACTATTTTGATACCTTCTATATCAACGGATTTTTCCCTCATTGTTCTCGCTATTTAGACAGAGCAATTAACATATTTATCTTTGAATAATTTTTTAGTCGTCTCAATTAAAGTCGGTAATTCAATCAAAATAAAATGAGTATCGAGTATCCGCTAAATTAGATTTCGAGTTTGACCCCTGTTCCGTAGAATGTCAACAGGAGTGCACGAACCGCATCGCCTTTTTTAATTATCAGTTGGAATGGAACGCTACTGTGGAGAATTACGACGAGTACCCTGACACTTCATCTAACGACAATTCCTACGTGGTTGAGACGCTCTATGTCGATGGCCAGCCGTTTGAAGAATTCAATAGGGCTCGCGATCTTAACTATTGCAAGGTTAATTTTGCTTCTGTAGACGTTTTAAACCGTTTTTTGAAGGTACGATGTCTGGACAACTATCTGATAGGTAAAATATGCCCTCGCCATCAAAGGAATCTTGTTGCTACGTCTCTAGTTATCTAATGCTCACGTTTAGCTATCTGCAAAAAATACAGACTAGGGTCGACTCATTTCAAAAAAGGCAATCGCTCAAAAATCGTCAACGATCAATTAAAAAGAATTTGCGCAAAAGTCACATTGCCGTCTTCAATTTCATAGCTTGATCGAATAAGTGCCGTTAAAACACCGTGAAAGGCGAGCTCTGGTTCCATTAATCCAACTGCTATCAAGAGATTTAACCGATGGCCGTTTCTCTTAACCAGTTGTTTTTATCCAGCACTGGGTTTGTAGAGCTTATCGCCGCACTCAACATAATGCTTTTCCTTTTGCGGAAAATTTCGCTGATAAAAATCTCGTTTTTCTTTCAAATTTGCTTATTCTGCAGAAGGAAGAAACTTTGAGCAATTTAATCTTTACTTTGCGGTTTTTCTTGATAATTTCGAGTTTGAATTATCATAAAAACGAGCCGACCCTAGTACTGACTGCCCGAGCGAAAGCAAGACTACGGTATCCGCCTTTTGAACGCGTTTTTGGACGAGCTTCCGTATGAAATCGCCATTGAAGATCGCCGAGAAGACATTCAAGTATCTTTATGAGGTTGAAATTTTCCAAATCTTTTTAGTGTAAAATGATGACTGCGGTTCAAGAAGACTCGACTGACTTGGCGTGCAATCTAACCAATCTATTGACGCCAGAACAGTGCTATCCAGTACGCCACGCTATTGTGAAGGGGATCTTTATATAATTTTATACAGTGCTTGACGTACAGTATGATTTGCGCAAACATCCGAAAGAGGCTATAAATAGTAGACTTCAATCTATCAGCTTATTTATTACTGATCGATGGAAATATGGCTTAGTTCGAGAAGCTAGAATGCGATAAAAGGTCAACGATACCTTTCAAAAATAGGAAAACACGTTTTTTTAGCGAAATGTTTTGACTAACTCCGAAAACATGATCCTGCATTGATAATATTTAACGATCTTTTGAATTTGGAGAGCATAATCAACTTTTATATTTCGCGCAAAATATTTTTACAATATTTTGGCTGCGAGTGCTTAGAAGTAACCTGCTGCGTTGTAATTGTTCGTCAAGGCATTTTACAAGAATCCGCTGTTCTATCAAGGTGTTGTAGATTATCGAGTTAGAGTATGGGTAACGCGAGTTTCTCTGATCAGTTGATGATCCCCACTCAGAGCCTTCTCTTTGTTTTGGAGTGATTTCGCCGATCGACGAGTACGAAATAAGCTGCACAGATTGGGCTCAAACTTGACAAGAATGCTTACTTCTAAAATATCTATTTATGAAGTTATCTCGATATTTGTCCCATTACAGGCTCGTATAGCGGTAACATAACTGTTTCCTGTGATGCTGAAAGGAAGGAGCTCCACATTCTCACCGACTCATGGCCGGATACGGGTCACGTGAGGGGTCGAATGTGGAGCTTTTAAAAGCGGACGTACCAACTATAATGAGAGCTTGTGTCATAAGCTGGAATCGTCAAATACGGTAAAATCACATGAATCGTGTGACAGACCATTAATAATGGTCCATTATTTTCAAGGCTGAGAGTAGTCATCATAAACGGTTGGCACGTGTGACCAAAGTAGCATTTTGGCAGTGAGACAATCAATGCCACCATTAAAAGCATTTAGAGAATGCTCATTTGCATGAATTCGAAGATTCAATTTTTCTTCTAGGAATGCACCGCGATGATCGAAGACTACCACGTGTTCGGCGACGCCCTCGGTTACAACATCACTGCGTGCCCCGAGTTATTAATTAACAAGCGAATGGGACAGATTCACTTTATTGGAAAGGGCTTCTCCTTTCTTCTACTTCTCACTGCCTTTATTATATTTTTTCTCATTCGGACCGTCAGGTACTCTTGAACACTAAATTTATAATAGAAGCATTTGTTGGTAGCAGTCAAAATTGAATTTGTCTTTGAAGAAATAATTATTAGAAGCCAGCACTTTAGATTAGAACATTTTCTAAAAACAAGGATTTTTCGTGTTGCAATATCTTTAGGTGCTGGCGGAATACAATTCACTGGAACCTTATCACCTCACTTATTTGCCAAATTTCGACAGAGTCGATTCTCACTTACCTCGTCCGCAAACATTTAGAAATCACCAAGTAAGAAACTTGACTGATTTTCAACTGAGACCTATTTCAAACGAAACGCTCTATTTATAGTTATGATTCAGATCGTATCCATGGATTTGCCGCTCACTTTATGCTGCTCAGGCCTGGGCTTGATTATTCTAAAACAGGGGGTTCAATCAAATCCTTCGAAGTGATTATCATCATAAAACAAAAAAGATCAGTCCGTTGGTAGAACTATTTCCAATTGTGCATGTATCACTGGCTCCTAGTCGAGGGAATTTACCTGTATGTGATGGTCGGCGTTGTTTACAACACCGCCAGAGTTAAAATGTGGATGTACAAAATCCTCGGCTGGGGAGTGCCCGGAATTATCGTCGCGCTGTGGGCTGTTTTTGCGTCCAATGTCATGGAGGATCAGGTATTCCGTGAAAAGGCAGTTGTTTGAAAAGTCGGTTAGACAACTACTTTTCTCTTGCAATACTGTTTATGATACACAGAGATTGTTTGCAAAACCGGACAAACGTAACGTGTCCAACTTGGACTAACGAATCTAAATCTAGTGCTGGATGAGCCATTCGCCGATCGAGTGGATCCGCCGCACACCGATTTTACTGATTCTAGCGACCAATCTGTTTATTCTTCTCAACATCATCAGAATCCTCATGACGCAAGGAACGCGTTGCATTTCGCTGAAAAAGATAGAAATTGAACCTTAAATTTTACATGTGACAGAAGGTGCTCAACGCTAGAACAGGCAATACGAGAATGATTAATCAGAATAAGCCACAGGTCCAACAGGCAATGTGGTTTTTGAAGCTTTCAATAATGATAAGGCAAATAATACAGGATCCGTAATTCTGACCCCACGTAAGGGCGGTAATGATTTATCATCTTCCCATAATTACTTTCAAATCTGTCTTTATCAAGCTTCGCTAACCACTCAAAAAGGCCCTGAAAGCCACTCTCCTGCTTTCTCCGCTACTGGGGATGACGTATGTGATCTTTCTCGTGAATCCAAATACAGACCCGGAAACCTCAGGTTTTTTTTTTAATTCAGGCGATAAGTAGTGTATCTTGTTTAGGATTTCACGTATTTGCTTACATAAACTCGGTCTTATCCGGATTTCAAGGGGCCTTTGTGTCAATATTCTATTGCTTCTTCAATTCTGAAACACAGCGCCATCTCAAGCTACCAGTTCGAAATAACTCACTACGCGTCAAAAGGGATTACTGATAGCTTCTTTTCGCAGTATACCCGCATTAAATATCTAGGCTACCTCTTTTTAAAGCGGTTAGACAGTCGCTTTGTCTTTAATCTTCAATTGAACTTGCAAAAAGCGAAAATTTTACGGCCTCCAGCGGCGAATTTCAAATCGACGAGCGGTGACTTTCAAAATTATAGTTCTTTTTTAATGATAAATTGAAAAGGCTGTTAGGGAACGGCTGAATCCGTCGGAATCGAGGGCCACTGTCACTGAAAACATCTCGTCGACATTCCACTGGCGCGATGCTGATGTAAGTAATATTTCAAGATATCCAAAAATTCAAGGCATATTCAAAATCTTCGCATGCATTAACGTGCAGGTTAATTTGCGCAAGTTAGTTTCAAGTTGAAGAGGAGGGTGTCTAATGCTCTAAAATTTGTATCCTCGCGGGTGATCAATGATCGGCGATTACCCTCACGCGTCCTTCTAAACACTTGCCAAATATGATCTAGTTGTAAGTGGCCACTAGATTCACTCTCAAATTCTTCCCATTTTTCACGCGTTCTTGAACCCAAACCTGCGATTTGTGGGAAACATGAAAAATATGCAAGTCGCGTCACGTTTTTTCTGACTAGTAATAATAAAATTATATTTGTAAGTCAATCCTTTCCAGCTTTATTTTGACTAAGAGTCTCTTGATTACAATTATAATGGACAGATCAAACTTGTTGACAAATTAATCAAAAAAAACTTCAAATAACGCAAATTTTATCGAAATTTACTGCAAAAACTGATGTTCCTCTTAGGACAACGTTTCCATCAAAGACATGTTCCGCCCAAAGTCGCTGAGCCTGCGTCCTCCCACAGGTATGATGTCGTTAATTGGCCGACGTGCGAAAACGCGGAAAATCTCGCTCGGCGGCGAGCCTTCCAAAAACCAAAATATAATTGCCTCAGCCCCTGCCGAGACTTCGTTACTTCCATTTTTTCGCGGGAAGGGGATCATCCCCTCTGCACTCACCTTCGACGCGCTTTGTTTCTTTTTACAGATCTCAAAAGCATGTCATTTTTTCACAAAAGACAGAACCCGTAGTTAGTACAAGTGCACGCGGAGTGATCTGTTGTTATTGCACCTCGGCCATTTCTGTGAACAGCCCGTTCAGTTTACTCATCAACATCTCTTCTACCTACTCCGACCCCATCCACGGCCACAGAAGAATTCCTCAGCGCTTATATTCCTGGCTACTCCAGAAGAGCAAGTCGAGCAAGTCGAAATTCGAGAGCAAGTAGCAAAGCTTCTATTGGCGAGAATGGTAATGGCAACATTAAGCTCAAATAAACTTGGTCAGATATTATTTATTCTGTTTATAAATTAGCATGTAAGCAAAGAAATACAAGCATTTGTTGTGGTGGAAGTCAAGAATTTAAATTATAGCTCAGTTGAACTGCTTTGACTAGAGACACTTTCGTCATCTGAGTCGACAAGAGGGATCTTCTCGGGATCATCCAGAAAGGAAACTGTTCGAAGCATCTCTTCTTCCGATCTTGACGATCGAAAACTCTGGGCAAAGTTGATGAAAATTCCAAGGAGCATGAAACTGGTTCCGATCATTTGCAGCCCGCTGAATGGATCGTGAAAGAGCACTACAGTTCCGATCAGCGTGATCATAATCCGGAGAGTTTGAGCCATGGAAGTGGATAGAGTGCCAAACTGCAGATAGGAAGCGCCGATGGCAATCTGCCCGAGTGCATAGGAAAACGTTGAGGTGAAGATTGGCATCACGATGTTCGAGTTCAGCTGTAGATATTGATATGCTTTGTAAACATCGTTGTTAATGAAGAGGGCAGGTATGGAGAGGAAGATAGCGATGAAGTTGATGGATGCAACTAGTTGAAGAGTTGCTTCGATAGAGCTTTCAGAATTTTTTTCTTGAACTTTTGAACGGATTTTTTCAAAGAAGAATGCGGCCAGTCCATCAAGGCAGATGGAAACAAAGAGTATGATATTGCCAAAAAGAGCGCTGTTGTTGAAGGCACCTCTTTCGTCAATCATGTAGATGAGTATTCCAACCAGAAGAAGCAAAACAGACAGTATCTTCATGAGCGAATGACGGGTATTAGCAAGACAAAGTGTAGCAAAGAAAACTGGAATTGGTCTGCAGGATTTGATGAGAATCTTTGCCGGGTACGGGACGAACTCGAGGGACATATTCGTCAGTACCAACGCGGACATCATCAAAAATGAAGCAGCGACGTGATTGAATGAGATCGTTGGGATCAATAGTCGACTCCCTTTGGCGAAGAAGAGTTTCACAATGAAGCAGGTTGCCGTATTGATGACAAAGCAGACCTAGAATTTAAACAAGAATAGATTGCGTCGCTTTAAAAGATTTTCTTTAAGAAATATCGCTTAATTATAATTTATGACTTATAAAGTACTTACGAATGAGTATGTTATCATGCTCTCCCATCTTATGAGAATTTCATCATTTCCGTCAATCAGCAAAGTACTTGATTTAGTTACTGTCTCTTGAAAGTATCCAAAAACTATTAGCGGCAGGATGATGGAGAGATTCACAAATAAAAATCGAAACTTTGTCTCCATTTTCTGCAGGTTTAGACTGGCTGATGTCCGGAAACTTTGAGGTTGGTCTCTGTTGTTACGTCGATGTTAACCTTCGAGAAGGGATGCACTGGTGACGGGGTAAAAAAGATGAATCGGAGTTCCTTGCACCTATGACTGTGTTGTCTCAAGGGATTTCAGATGACGCAACAGGTTCCTCAACCGATATTTACAAATAAAGTTTATGAATGTGAAGGTCTAAGAGTTTGAATTGTTTTTTGAAATTATTTTAGATGAAATCTTATATTTCTCGTTCATAAATGATAAAAGTTGAGTGCCAATAAGTCAAACCTGTATTATCTCTCTTTCCTCTTTTGTCTTAATAACATAGAAGATTATCTTTTCGACTTCCGGTTGAACAAAATGCGACTTTGCTTGAATACGATTTTTTCTCCCTATAAAGGCAAAAATGAAATTTTATGATCTATATAATTAGGACTTTTCCGCCGACTTTTGTCGTTCAAAAACCAAGAAGCGGATTCAACTATTAAGGGTCAAAGCTTCGAACCATTTTTGATATCCGGTACCATAAAAAGATCCTGATAAAAATCAATTTACATTGGCAGGTTATGTTCATTGTTTTGCCGACAATTAAAAGCCGAGAACAATGAAAAAATGACAGTTTTTACAAATATGAAGTTCCAATTTGGAAGAGTTCCAGTTGAATCAGGAAATTGAAAGTTTCGATTTGAACGGTGTTTTAGTTTCACCGTGACTCTTGAAGTATGGTCCATACTCTATGGATCCGTAAGCATAGTTATTTCCTGGAATGCACATAAGCTATCCTTTATTGTGTCAACAGAAAATGCAGAATATTTTACTCTCTTTCTTCATAAACACCGTCCGGTGACCAATGCTTATCGTTAACAGATAAAAACCAGTGTTTGTGCGAAGCCATGTGATTGAACTGTGTGGAGTTGCAATTCAGCAGTGGGCCGCCGTCCTCATAAAAGTACACGTAGCCATCCTTGATATACAGGTCCTTTATCAGCACGCGTTCTGTTAAGTTAGCTGTCTCACGGTTTTAAAATCAATGTTTCGCGTGAAAGAATTCAAGAGACTCTTGCTCGACGAGAGCACCAATTTAGCGGGGCCTAACACATACACATCTGCCCTAATGAACGACTATCGATAGCATCAGGTAGATACTAGCTACCCCTTGTTATAACGCGTCAATTTCTAAAAATAGAATGCGAAGATTGCATCGAATTCTTGTGTTTTGAAAACCGTTTCTAGTTGTTTGACTGGATCATGAGTTCCGGTGACGCTCCTCCACCAGGAAAAATACGTGGCGAACCAGCCATCTGCGCTATCGTTTAGACAAGAAGAACGGTTTGTTGACAAATACCAGATCCAGAAATAAAGAGAACTCCCAAGGAGACCCATGTTTAACAACTTGAGCAAAAGAAGACCTAACACGAGTTTCTCATTTGTAGCGAGGATGAAATTAAGATCGACGTTTTGAACATGACCGCTGGAAACCCGTTCCTTGTTGTGTCGCGAATGTGGAGTTGATAAACCTGGTGGTCGCCGAATCCACAAAAACGCGGTCGGCGCGGCCGAAATAGCGAAATTTATTAGCGCGTCTCTCCGCAGGATGCTAAGAAAAAATTAACACGTATTCGATTCACGCCAAATTAGTAGCTTAGCTTCACACGCGCCGAAAATTTACTGGAAAATCTCGATTTATGTAAACAAAATACGCAACACACGAAAAATACTGTATGAAACCTTTAGAAAGGCGAAATTTTTACCTTTATGTAACTGACAATCTTGAGCCTCGCGTAAGTCATTCGGGCAGCTAGGAAAGCATATAATGACAAACCAAGGACTTTGGTGAGCTCGGCGCGCGCCACATCCGGGTTCGGACCACGAAGGAAATCTTCATACTGCTTGTCGATAACGTAATCTTCAAATGGTATTCCTTGGCTCTCGAGTTCTTTCTTCCGGTCTCGCCAGGCTTGGTAGAATGAACTTTGAACAAACGACTGTCGAAACGGAATCGTATCAAGCTAAATTTTTTAAAAATTAAATTGGTCAATTTTGAAACATGTGACGGAATGCGCCATGTCATCATCAATAAACATCTTTACCAGCTCACGATGAAAAGTTAAAAGATATTCTAGAGCAATTAAGGCCGATTAATTCGAGGCAAGAATGCTAACGCGCTTGGTTACGACAAGAATGTTGCGCCGTGATTTTGTCGTTCTGTCAACGAGACACAGTAATTTTAGTGAAAAGAGTACCGCTGAAATTCACGAAATACTTTGCTAGAACCCTCATCGTGCACTTTTTAACGAAAAATTTTGACAGCAACGCACTTCTTCATTTCTCCCTTCATTTATCGCCGACGACACGCTTTTCTTTTGATATCTTACCTTCGCGGCATGTTTCTGCATATCCTTCAACGTGTTCAAGTCGCACTGGGTGGCGATGGGCGAGTTCGCAATTTCTTGCCAATTGAAGAGGCGCCGCTGGTTCACATCGGCCAATCCTACATGCTTGAAATTTAGCGATAATGTTAAACATCGATTAACCCGTAATTTTCGCGTCACAAGCTGCGATATAAAATATTTACGAAAACATATTTCTCAGCGTCTTTTCAGAAATTTTAAAGCATCGAAGAATCCTCGAGTCTCAAATTGATTATTTTAAAAATGATTGGATTCAGAATTGGATCAAAACTTCAAAAGCTAGAATTGAAAACATAAAGACTTTAGACTCTAAAGTTTAGAGGAGAGCTTCCAGAAAGAGTCCACCTCAGACTCAATTACAAGGTATCTTATTAAATCTCATTCGCTCCTGAGAGGAGCCTGAAATTACTATGTTTATATAAACTCAAAATATCAGTCATGGTTTTTGAATTGAGCTCGAGGATGCTATTTTGCGTCGCGGATGCCAAGCTACGTATACCTAAAAGAGCTGCCAGATTTATATAAAAATACGCCCCGCCCTGGAAGTCAGCTTGTTGTTCTCAAAATGACTCGAGGATCAAGAAAGTATATGCTTCTGTATTTTCGCCATATCGGATTAATATTATCGGATCACGTTCGTCTCCAAATACGATTAGTTTAATTTAAGTTTTAATGTATTTTCAAGGGGCTCATCACTTCGACCACGTTTCGGAAAATATTTACCTGATAACAAAGCTTTCTCAGCTTGAAGTCGATTGAGCCCTCTGTTAAAATAAAGGTATCTATTGCCAACCCAATCAGGAATGTCCCTTTCCACTTGAAGCAGCTTCTCTTCGTCCATTCCTTTGTTGTCGCCGATTCCCAGAGCGTTTTGAAGCTTGTAGAATTCCACGAGCAGTCGAGACTGAACCTGGTGAAACCAAGAGTCATCAATTACGGGAAGACTTTCACGTTCGATTTTCCTGAAATAATTGCTTGTTTGGTCAAGATCCAAATATTATTATTAGATTTGGGGAATCTAATTTGGTATTGAAGTAATTTTAATTGTATGCGGTTCCAATTTCATTCAATTTTGGGATGAAACAAGCAAATAGAAAAGAGGAGTTCTATTTTTCGATGCGTCAGTAGTCTTTGAATAGAATCATGCAAATCCTTCAACCTTGTTAACAAGAAAGTTGGGAGAGAGTTAGTGGAGCTGCTTTTAGCTCTGATAGAAAACAAACGAAACTCTATTATAGAAATACGCATTCGTGCATTGTTAGGTAATCATTTTTGCCGGTAACATGTTCGTTAAAAAGAGATTTCTATTTCAAATGTTCATGTATTGAGTTTCCTCGTTTTGTTAACTCGCTTACCTCAGACCAGGCATTTCAGTGTCCGCGGGTAAATTGCCGATGAGCACCGGATTCAGATAACTGCCATTTCCGATTGGCAGGGAGGCTCGGTCTTTCCAGTGGATATTTTTAAACTAAACAGGAAAACCACTCACTCTCAAAACGAAAGCAGTTTTCAATACTTTCAAGTGGTTATATACGGTGGTTGCGTCTAATCTTCACCAATCAATTCTAGCTTTAAATTAGTAAAACAAATATCCGCTCCTTTAGGGTCGAATACGCGAGTCAAGGGCATTCGAAGCGCGTTATAGAATTCGTTTTCCGTTACACCTTCTGGCATCAGTTGCATACAAAGCCAACTCAATAAGACCCAGAAAATGGCAGCTGAAAAATTTCTAAGTACAAGAAACGTGATCCGACTTGTGTTTCCCTTATCGCCACCTCTAAAAGCGGCAATTAAGGCTCGTTCGTCTACCTAGAAAGAGTTTAGAGATGTAATATTCGCCCAAAAGTGGAATTTTCGCGCTCCAAAATCGAATTTCAATGTTGGACGGGTCCGCGTGGAATTGCCGATTTAATAAGCCGTCCACGATGGGGTCAATTGTTAGACGGTCGAAATATTTCATCGCGGGCTCGAAGGGTTTCCGACTCACGGAGGATACTGGCTTGTTTGTTGCTAGACCGTCTCGGATCAGGGAATGATGAGCGTCTTCTTTTTATCTTTGTTCTCAAATTAAACGTAACGCAGCCGTTACCACATCCCAAAGATTGACGACTAGACCTGGCATTGTCCGTCGAGAAGTGAAAATAAGGCTAAGGAAAAAAATACTCCAATTCTGTTGACTCTAGGAAGTCCAAAATTCCACAATCCTTGGACTATCATCAAGAGTTTTTCTTGCCAATGGTCGACAGAGAATTTGCCATTATCAATATATTCAAATCTAACCACCCAGGTCTTTGCCTGAGTTTTAAAAATAATATATACACTTAAAAATTGCTATAACGGGCTAGCTTATCAGCATTGTGAATACTTTCTTCGAGCAGAAAATAATTCCTTATTCTCGGAAATAATAAAGGATTTATGGTCCCCGATTGTTTGTTTTAATTCGTGGATTTTATGAGCGAAACACCTGTTGAAAACTGTGTTCGATTCTTAAAATTGAGAACATGAATTTAAGTGAGAACGGTTCCTATGCAAGCTTGCAGTGCCATGGTTTTTATCGTGCGCTCGATGTAATCCTTCTCTTTTCTAAAAGAGACGTCTTAAGAAAGCCGAAACCACAGTTATTGAATAATCACCCAAGAAGTCGCTCGTCATTCGTGAGAAGGTATTCCTTGAGCCAGGGCTGACGCCGTTCAGCAACCACAGCACGCGCTATTTTATAGGAGTTACGATTACCGTTATTAGAATACTGATGAGTTTAATAGGAAATACAGCAATTGGCATTGTCGGAGGAAATATTCTCTCCGCAAGTGTTTCGGGAAAAGACAAGTTTATGTAGTTTTTCAAGTGAAAAGGAAATGAGATCAATTTCGAAAAATTTGAATGATCAACAATTTGAGAATTAGAAATTCACCTATTGTTTCTCTGGCAATGTGCCTCTTCTCGCGGTCCGACCATCCGGATTGGGGGTAATTTTGGTTAATGTATTTCTCCGTGTTTTCTAAAGCTTGGATGCGGGTGGCTTTTGGTAGGGCTCGCACAATCCGATCCACCTGCTCTCGGGAGATTGAGCCTTTCACTTCGAAGGACGGATCTTGGGCGCGGATCTCGTCCATTGTCGACGGAGCGCGACCTCCGCGAACATGGCGCACACCGATGGAAAGAATTGCATTCGGACGAGGTAGTCTTTTTGCGGCTCATGTACGGTAGTTCTTTATTCTTGAAAAAAATACACAGAACAGTGCGTACCTATTACATTTTTGATAATAAATGTTCAAAATATATATATTTTTTTTTTAACTTAGCCTAAATCTCTACGATTGTTTCAGATAATCATTAATTTTCTAGTGCTTTCTCTTGAGCCGCTGCCTGAACATTTTCCACCTCGAGCCAATCTACCGAGGTGTCTTTCTTCCCGTGGCCAATCAGGGCGCCGAGAGAATCAGACCCTTTTCAGAATTTAGATACGACGATGATGACAGAAATCTGATTATCTGCGCGGTAATTTCTAAATTTTCAAAGGTGAAAAATCGATGTTTTAGAGACTTTTTAAAACAAAATAAAAAACAGAGAAATCCTTTATTCAAGTGAAATTCAATCAGATTATTTATCGAAGAGCATTTCCACGTGATCTTCCATGAATCGACGATGCTCCTTGATCCTCAAATCGCTCATCAACAACCTCTCCGTTATGAATTTTTTGAAACGATTTCTTTCCATTAATATTTTTCGCCTGAAAAATTAGCATAAGAGGAACAGAATAGATAACGTCCAGCGTTTCTGTGTGTTGTTAAACAAACCTTTACTTCCTTCTTGTCGCCGTTGATATTCGAGTAGTGGTAGGAGTAGGATTGGAAGCTTCCACGTGGGGGCTCACCCTTGTCTCCGGAAGTAGTTTGTCTTTTGATTGAGTTGAAAAAGTCGTCATCAAAGGAGGAGCTGAAACTGAGCCCGGCAATCAGAAGCGTTCAAGCTAAGAGGCCAAATTACCTAGAAAAGCCGCCGCCGATTGATCCTAAAGCTCCCTCCGAACGCTTCACTAGAAAAGGACGTTACTCAGTTTTGCGCCGACAATTGTAGACTATTAGTAGTATCACTTTTCACTAATCTCAAAAATGTACTCATACTTCTGTTCACTTTACCTAAAGCTCACTAACCTGGCGCATCAGAGTGATACTGTGGATTTTCGAGGCCCTTAGACATTGTCGGCCAATTTGCCCCTAACGAAAGTTGTCTAATTTTTCGATTTTTTTATTTCGTGTGAAAACGCGATTTCCTCTGAATTATAACTGAATGAGATTTGTGATCATCATATAGGCGGTATGTTTTGACAACCCTCCCTTGAAGTTGACTCTCGACCTCGCGAAATGAAGACATAAACGGGTCCCGAAAGAAAGGATCATCGAATGGATCCCGAGTTGGGAATCGTGAAGTAGACCCTTGGGGATTAAAAGACTCTCGAACATCGCTGAAGAAGGGATCGCTCTTGAAAAAAGTAGAGCCGAAATCTGCTCCGAAGAAACTTTTGAACAAGTCCATCGGGTCTAACATGGTGAAACGGTGGTTTGGATTACGTCTCGCGCGGAAACTAGGCATCTCGTCGGGGGAAGAGAAGTTTCGCCTTGGCGGAGGAGCCCGCCCAAACGGTGCTGATCGTATCTCCTCATCATATTCCCTCCGTCTGCCTTCATCCGAAAGTACTTGGTACGCTTCCGAGATTTCTTTGAATTTTCGCTCGGCGCTACATTCTGATACAATACTTTTGGACAATTCGACAATACCTGAGAGAACCCTTGTTTTTATCAGGGTGAAATTCAAGTGCGAGTCTCCTGTACGCTCTCTTAATTTCAAAATCAAACAGCGGTTTTTAAGAAATTCAGACCTTTATATCCTGATCGGAGGCTGTCTTCCGCACCCCAAGGGTGTCGTAATGGGTCATTTTTCGTCGAGGAAGGGCAAGAACTGTAGGAATAAAAACTAGTGCAAAGAAAATAAGACCACGTTCTCGAAATTGTTAGTCATCCTGTTGCCATAACAACGCCAACCTCGCTCTGATAAGGATAATATTGAGCATCTTTCGGCGAACACATAATTATTCTGATTTCTAGCGCTCTCGTCGCCCCTCGAAAAGTCAAAATCAATTACAACGATTAAGAATTTGCTGCGTTTTAAAAATTTTGCTAACCTAAAAGACGTGGAACGAAATATTCAGTAGGAATTCTCAAGACGGCCTCTACTTCACGGAAGAAAAATGCTTATGCAAATTGGGAGTAATTTTTACGGAACTTGCTCTTGGCATGAGGGATAATTGGTTCCTGCTTTTCATAAAACGTAAACATGCATTTCTTATTTCTAAAATATTTCTCCACGATGCCATCTTAGACCTCTCACATTTAACCGCCCAAAAGATAACACGGGACGAACATCGCTAGGCGTTACAAAAATATATCTTTTATTTATAAATATAAAGTTATGATACAGGTTGGATTCAGGAATGCGTGTGCTTGACAGCGTGGGCCGCTTCGACGACAGTGACCACTGGCTTCTTGACCCGTGGGTCGACTTGTGGTACTTCGAATTTGACATTCGTCCTTTGATTCACGACGAACAACGGATTAGGCTCCTTCAGCGTCTCTGAGTTGACCGAAACGCCATCGAGATACTGCTTGAGCACGCTTCTCAATGTCATGTTTTCCTCTTCGAGAGAAACCTTTTCGGCTTCTAAAGCAAGTCTATCAAGCTTGACCTTGTTGTATCTTCTCCAGAAGCCCTCGAGCTGCTCATAATCTTTGACGATTTCAGTGAGGGGTTCGGCTTGCCATCGTCTAACGACTTGTCCTCCTCTTCAGAACGAGGAGTAGGTGGAACGATGCCAAATGGAAGAACTTGCTCTTCCTCTGTCTCGAGTTTTCGGCACATTTCGCCTATTTTCAAGATTTTAGAAGCCTAAAATAATCTTCAAACAAAAAATAAAATTTATAAAAATACCTTTTCGTCAATGCTTTTCTGCCTTTTGAGTGCTTCTTCTGATGCAAGGGTTAATTTCGTTAGCATTTCCCGTTCTTTATTTCGCTGCTTGCTCATTTCGGTTCGCAGGACGCGGAAATGCGTTTGCAGATGATCCTTGTTTTCTTTCAGACCGGCATGTTTTTCTTCATATTCTGAAAAGAGATTGTCAGTTGGCCTGCTCACGTTTTTATCAGTTTTATTGATAAAAACAGCTAAATTAAGAATACATTTCTTATCGAATATTTAGATATACATATCTGTCTATAATTATTAATTAAGCAAATTGCTCTCTCTTTATTAAGGTTAAGCACACGTTTGTTGTTGCTCGTCTACTCATAATCCTGTAAAACGCCTTGCTGTTACGATGTTCAAAACATACAACGAATTATGATGATGTCGCTAAGAAGCAAGATATTTAATCCCAGTTACCTTTAGTGTTATTGACCATTTTTTGCTTGACGATGTTTATATTTTCTTGAATTTTGGCGAGTTTGTTCATTTGCAGCTCAATCTCCGCTGAGGACTTTGCATCTTTGGCTTGGAGTTTTTCGAATTCTTTGCGTCGCTCCAAGGTCGAGTTGTCATAGTCCTAAATTGAGAATTCTATTGAACGCTTTGCGTATACGAGTCGCTGAAATTAAATTTCGTTCGCGTCGCATTAGCCGGCCGACGTGTTTTGGCATGGGCGAATGAAATCAAACTCACCTTTTGTGCTTGTTGGAACATTTTGAAGAGCTTCTCCACCGCCGCCTCCAAGGAAATGCGCAGCGCGTGTTTCTCATCTTGAGTGTTGTTTTTAATTTCATCACGCAGCGATTGAAATTCTAAAAGATCATCACTTTTATTAAAGTTTGAATTCAAAAGCCGACCTTGTTTTAACTTGCTCGTTTTATCAATATGAGTTTGTTCAAGCGCGCACATCATCGTGTCGAAGTCATGATCCGACTTCTCCGTCTACAAACAAACACTTATTGCCGCGAATTCCGTTTTGCGGGCACGTTGTTAAATGTATTAGGAAAATACCTTGTCAACGTAGGTCTGCGCCGTTTCATCGAAATTGCTCGTTTCCATGTTGATCTCCTCGTTGTAGCGATCCTGCTGGTCATTGACAGCCGCGTTCTGGATTGAAATCAGCTTTTGCAGGTTCCTTTTTCACGATTAAAAACTGCCTGTGTAAATCCTCGAAAGCTCGTTTCGTCAGAAAGCTCAACGAAAAACTGAGCTGTCCGAGGATCCAGTCGCCATCCGGCCGGTCTTAGGAAAGGAATTAAACCTTGGCAAAAGTGTCACTTCAACTCTGCTTAAGAGGAGATTCGCAGCTTTAAGAATTTAAAAATATTTGGATCTAGATTTATAAACATTCGCGCAAGGGTCATTCGCGAGCTTTTCAACCGTGCCTTTGATGAGCTCGAGTAGCAATTCTACTCTGCTCTTCTGATTCTTCCAGATCACGAGCTAGCTGCTGAATTACTGCATCTTTCCTGTCCATGATTCGCTCAAAAGTGTGCGACAGAATCTCCAGCTCTTTCTTCAATTCTGCCGACTTTGACTGGCGCATTATGCTCCTCCATTTTTCTTAAGAAAATTCATCAATGAGCATTCGATAAGACGACTTTTAATAACCAGTTTCAAGGGCTCAATTAGTCGCCCTACTTTTCCGAAGCTGTCAGGTGAGGCTAGTTCCACGTCAAACATTTATATTTAATCGTTTCGTTTTTGTTGTTTGTTTATGTGTTTCTGCCCAGATGCAAAGGCGACTTTCTTAGTTAGACAACACGAAAAACTGTCGCGAATAATGATTTTAGAAAAAATAAGAAATTATTTTTCTTTGAAACTGAAACTGATAGATATCAGATAATAGACTTACCAATGAGTTTTTTATTGTTGAGCTTTGAGTATTTCTCCTCTCTGGCGAACTTGTCCTTCATGTAATTGAGGATCATTTCCTTTTCCGCGCGCTAGAAACATTCCGATTAATTCCAAACTGGTAAACTCTGAATTTTTAAAATTCGCTCCCATGGATTCTTGAGCAAATTAGAATGAAGCTTGCTGCTCAACGTGACACGGATTTACTGGGAACGTTACTGCAATTCTGAAGCAATAAGTACCTCGGCTTCAGCTTCGGCAGCGGCTTTATCCTGCTCCCACTGGAGTCGCTCCTCTTCAGTCATTTTTGGCGCTTTCTTCGGCATTTTTCCCGATTCCGATGATACCTTCTAAAATGATTAAAATTGAAAAAAAGAGAGTAGTAAAAGGAGAAGTTTAATAATAAGAAAATATATTTAGGTTTTGTACAGGTACTCAAGTTACTCAAATCTCGCAGTTTCTTCTTCTTCAAATTCAGAGCATGAAGGGAAGATCGTAGTTGGGCTCACCAGTTCCGAAGTAAGCGCATCCGTAAAGTCTGAAGAGAACACTGAAGTAAGTGAATTTTGCGCAGTCTTACCGAGTGTCAGGGACGGTGTAAGCAACAAGACCAATCCAGTGAAGGTTTTTCAAAATTATGCTCTTGCCATTTTGGTTCTGGACGGACCAAATGCCGTTTGGAATGTCGTTTTCGATCGTCGCCAAGAAGTCTAAACAGGTTCGATTAAAGTACGCTGTTTTTTCAGGGTAAGATAAACCCGTCAAGTTTCGTGCTTTTCGACCAAACTTTGCTATCAGATCATCTCCCGCTGATCGGGCCAGATGAGCCGATAATTTCAAGTTCGAGAAAATTAAAAATTGAGCAGCGTGCGAAGGCGATTATTCCAAAAGTGAGCGAATTAGTGATTGAGTTAGTGGCTCTAAAATCGCTCTAAACAATTACCGTTATTAAACGGCAATGTCACATTGTGGCCACTCTGCGACCGCGCGTTTAGCTCATCATTGGATTAACATTTTTGGCAAATTAAGAGATGTTCAAAACGAGTTTCACTTACCGACTGCGGGGTCAGCATCAGCAAAGTCGGTGACTTTGGGAACGACGTGCTTGGCGTCCTTTCGGAAGTGAAACCAAGTCGACAAATGAGCACTGTCAGATTCGTTGTGTCCAAAGTATCCCTTGATAATTTGTCAAGGCTTTAGGTATTTCTCTAGAACTTACGTTGTTTTTGTAAACGACGCCGTTGGGAGCTTGGAGGAGTGCGCCCCGGGGAACGATGAATTCGGCGGTGATTCGGTGGACAATCGCGGACAGTCGATCTTCCTCCTACAAAACAGAAATAGGGCTGTTTTCAATAGCTGGTCAAACCTTGATGGTGAAAACAGTTTCTTCATCATGAGCGTCATCACCTTCGCCGATTCGCTGGACGTCAACGTGTTCATACTGAAAAATCGTTAGAGATAATAAAGAGAACTGCTAGTACCTCATAACTTGGATCTCCAATAAATCGGCCTCGGATAACGTCAGTCTTGGTCATAGTTTCTTCTGACGGATCCTGGAGCAAATGCCAGTCCATGCAGTTAAGGCTTGAATTTGCTCTCAAAGATGGAAAGACCAAGTTTGATGGTACCTGTACATGTATTTCCTTCCATTGAGTTCATCCTTATTTATACCATATACGATGAAGTAGTCCTCTTTGATTCCACTGATGGTACCCCAGAATCTAATGGCGCTGAATTTGTTCTGTGATTGAGTAATGATAAGCGATGTGTGGATTGAGGACTTCTGAGACTTTTACGAGGTTATAAAATTATAAATAAAATTTCCTAAAAGACCGCCAATCAAAGCAGATATTTAATAACCTTGACCTGAGTAAGTCCTCTGCCAAAACCGGCGAGCTCCTGGAGTCCAACTGGTAGCGTATCAGCGTCCATTTCTCTCTATTTTTCTTACTTAGAATGAAACTGATTGATTTGAATGAGAATAACAGCTGATGAGGACTCGCGTTCTAGAGAAAAAATGGGAAAATCAACAACTTCCAAAATTTGAGATTTTTCAACTCAAATGTGACTCAGCGTTGCTAGGCGACCTAGAGAGGCGAGACTTTCATTTTTGAGCATTTTATTTTTCCGTATTGTTACTTGCGAATGAATGAGAGAACAGAATTGGGAACAGGTTAACCGCAATTCGTTGAAGGGTCTACTAAATAGCCAAAGCAGCATTTTTCTCGTCGTCGGTAGAAAACTGTATTGCCGCAGCATCCCTTCACTTGTGTCGAGTAGAATTCGTTGATGCAGCATTTCAGCTAATTTCTTAGTTCAATTTTTTATCGGAATTCTCACTTACCCAAGGGTGCGTTTCTTTAATATTTCCTCCGCAACAAGAATGAGTTGTTGAATTATACGAGGTTCCACCGCAATCAAGAACTTCTGCTGGCTCTCTCAAAATCGAATACGTCTTGTAGTACTCGTAGCTCGAAGAAACAGTCGTGTCGAGCGTAGTGGGCTGAGTGGTGAGTTGAGTTGTTGTTGGGAGGAACCACTCGAATTCTTTCTTATTATTAGGGTAAATCACTAATATTTTCCACTTTTTTACTTGCTAAGTAGAGTAGGCATATAATACCTTTTTATAATCCCCAGAAGCTGAGGATCATTTTGACTATTTTCGAGGCCGTAACTAAGCTTTTTAGACGGAGCTATCTATACCAGCTTGTAGCTCAGGCTCTGACGGTCATTTTGAGGGGTAGAAAAGTATGTCCCGGGCTACTCTAGAAAGTGGTGGAGGTGGTGCAAAGCTGGGGTCAAGACCGGAAGTACAGCTAAAATGAACTCTTACGTGATTTAAATACAGTAACACTTTAAAAAAGTAACTGTTAATACATAATTGGTCACCCGAGGTCAACTTGGGGTCACTCGGGGTCATCTAAGGTCAAGATTTAAAAAATACGTCTTTAATTAAATAACACTCCCAACTTGACCCCAGATGACCCCGAGTGACCCCAAGTTGACCTCGGGTGATTAATTATGTATTTACAGTTGCTTTTTTAAAGTGTTACTGTATTTAAATCATATAAGAGTTCATTTTAGCTGGACTCTTGGTCTTGACCCCAGCTTTGCACCACCTCCACCACTTTCTAGAGTAGCCCGGGACATACTTTTCTACCCCTCAAAATGACCGTCAGAGCCTGAGCAACAAGCTGGTATAGATAGCTCCGTCTAAAAAGCTTAGTTACGGCCTCGAAAATCCGAATTTCCGAAGTTGGGCATATTTTCGACGGCACTGAAAATGTAACGAATGTAACGAATGTAACGAAAACATCAAAAACAACAAAAACATGTCTTTTTCTCGTTACATTTTCAGTAAAATTCTAGAGATTTTTTGTTTTTCTTATTTCACCCCTTGAGTTTCCTACCATTTCACCCGCGGAGCGGGCGTTTTCAGTGGATTTATCTCTAAGAGACAAACTCAATCAGATAATAAACCTTTTTAAATTACTACTGAGCACTTTTTTTAATTTATTTGCTCTTTTAGAGGTGTTCTAATGTCGTTTGAAATGATGCTCCAGAATATCGCTTTTTGGAAAAAGTTTCTAGAATCAGCTGATTAACAACAACATGTCTCTGTCTTCGTTACATTTTCAGTAAATTCGTTACATTCGTTACATCCGTTACATTCGTTACATTCGTTACATTTTCAGTGGCGACCCATATTTTGGGACTTTTGGGGTACCAAAATGCCCTCAGGGTACGAGATGACCCCCCACTATCAATAGTCAAAATGATCCTCAGCTTCTGGGGATTATAAAAAGGTATTATATGCCTCTTCTACAAAGCCCAAAAAAGAGCTCAAATATTAGTGATTTACCCTACTTATTATCATCTGCCTCTCTAAAATTTAGGCATTGAAATATGAAAATGAAAAGGCATTTAACTGTTCTGAATTCTGATCTTTGTCGTCTTCAGACTCGGTTTGGATTGATTCTGATAAAGCATCTGCTGAAATTTCCTCTTCTTCTTCCCAAAAAGAAACATTTTCGCCAATTTCGCATCTTCCCTTCCGAACATGAACATTATCTAAGCCGATATCGCCCTCGTAACTCCCTCCTCGGATCGCTTTGAAAAGAACCTGGTTGTAATTGGGCATGACAACTGTTTAAAAGTTCGTGCAAAGATTAGCATCGATTATAAGAAACGATCAAACTTTTGCGTTGCGTTGAACCCTTCCTGTTATTGGTACTGTTGCGATTTTCCACTGATCGCCCTGATTCCCAGTTCGACTCCAAATCAGTCTTTTCCCGACGTTGAAGCCTCTTTCTGTCGCGTAGACTTGTAATGTTCCGATTTCTCTTCCAAACATGTGATAATGGAAACGAAGGCAGTAGAGCTCTCCAGGAACCATGAACATGAACGCGCTTATCAGTTGCGCTGAGTCGCCATATGTCGCCGGAGCTGAAGCTTCCATATAAGCATAACTAGAATTATCGACGCCTTCTTGAGGTCCCGTATTCGGCGATGACGTCGGCCCTGATCGCATCTTCCAGTCGAGTTCGTCAAAATGGTCTTGTATCCAGCCACGGCAGAGATCCTGTCCCTCGAAGTCGCATTTGATCACATTTGGTACTCCCCACAGAAACTTGTACGTGAGAGCAAATCCCCTGGCTTCATTTTTTTCATCTGATACAAATTTAAAAACAAGTCTGTTTGAGCTGCTTAGAATTGGCACTAGAGCCGGATTTTCTCCACAGAAGCGACCAAGACTTAGATCTCCATCAATTATCTCCACGTAATCGTTGAAACATCCGGGACTGTCCATTATCTCGAGAAAGAGAAAAGTAATTTCGATTTTCTGCTTATAATTCGCAATTATTGTCCATTCACTCTCACTTTGGATTTTAACATTTCTAGCTTCAAAAATATACCGCCGTTGTTAAAACCTTATCAATTGGCCAACGCAGGATACGAATTAGCTGGAAAATTCATCGAGGCGATTTCTCCTTCTGGCTCTCTAAATTCTCCGCTACAAGATCCTCTCACATTCGGAAGCTCCTTCGAGCGCACTCCAAGAAAAAAGCCAAGGAAAAGTAAAAGAGGCACCATTTTTTTCGTCTGAGCCATGTATTCCTACACCAGATGCGTCAGTTGAGGAGGCACCACGAAAACCCGCCGGGGAGCTTAGGAAAACCCAAAATAAAGGCTCAATCACGACGAAATCGAAATTGTGCAAGTTTTATGCACCCTGGTCAAGTTTGGCCGCATTATGTTGTCTACAACGCAGTTGATAATCAATTAAATTGTTATCAATGTTGTAGTCGAGATAACTGTCCGTAACTAACATGTGACATGTGTCCAAGAAAAAAATTTATAATGCTACTTTGCTTCCGTTTTCATATTTTTGTGAAAATAATTGATTCAAGAACAGTCGAATTTATCTTCAAAAAGACCAAAGAGAGAATGAAGCTCCTGAAATATTCAGAAATCTCTCCTTGGAGAAAAAGGGCTGGGTTAGGGTTCCAAAACAAAGTGTTTTGTTTATTAATTTTACTGATTTTTTTTTGCTTTTGGAACTCGAATTGCCAGACGCCAATTGTTGACTGATTGTTTCAGGCCAGAGCTAAGAACGCCTTATGAATTCATTTCTTCTTGGTTCTTTCTGCATACGGAGACAATGAATATCTGGACGCATGGGCTTGCAGTATTCTTTTTTCTCCCTTGGCTTATTGAATCAATTTTCAACCCAAGAGGAAGCTCAACTTACGAGAACTGTCTCGTCACGCTTTTTATCATCTCTTCGATTATTTGTGTCGTTTTCTCGACTTTCTGTCATACTACTGAATGCGGAAATAAACCGACTTTTCACTTCGGCGAAAGAGCGGATTTTATCGGAATTTGGTGCTCGCAAGTATTTTATACGATTCCAATCATTCACTTTGGACACTAGAAATATATTTTTTGAGAAAACTGAAAAGTTCTTGTTTCAAGGAACGAGTATGCTCAGGTGAAAGAGCATCCTCGATTACGTATGCTGACTCAATCCGGTGGGGGGCTGAAAATGGAAATTTTCGAAAAAATGGGGTCGAAATCTCGAAAATGGTGGTTCTTATGACGCCAGTTTTGGGTACTTTTACTTTCCCGTTTTAAAAGGTCAATAGCTCATTTTGTAGCTCAGAGCCTGTGCTTTGCTGCAAGGTATTGATTAGCCGGTCAGTATTAGCCAAAAAATTTTTTCAGGACCTGAGAAGGTTGGGTACTTTTTCGCGATAAGCATGTCCCTTTCTTCTTTGATTTTGGCTAATTTTGTTCTATGTCAGGGTTGGCTGAATAAAGATTGTTATCATTGCCACTTATTGCCACTCTCTGCCGGAGGACCTCCCGGAGGACCCCCTTACTGGAAGACCAACTGCTGGAAAACTTGTGGGGAATGAATCTGTCTGGAAGCTCAAGCACATTAAACTCAGTCAGCCGTAGTTGAGGCCATTCAAGCTCATTAGATTCAGTAATTATTTATTTGATAAACGCCCGTTTATTTGATAAAGTCTGAGTTAGGGAAAGGGTTGTCTCTTTCAAAATTTCAAGATCCCGAATATTTCGAGATTTTCAAATCTTTCAGTCTCCCGAATAATCTCGGACGTTTTCAACAGATTCAACGTTCGGGATTCCAAAAGGAACAAAAATTAAAAAAGACGAAAGCCAACCAGAAAAGACTAAAAAAAATTATATCCTTTACGCCCTGACTCAGATTGAATAATATGAACGCACGTGAGCTCCCCTTCGGGTCGGCTTCGCCTTGACTCTGATTAAATAAAATGAACGGACATGGCTTCCCCTTCGGGTCGGCTTCGCTCTGACTCTGATTGAATAAAATAAACGACCGTGGCCTCCCCTTCGGGTCGGCTTCGCCCCTGCCTTACTGAATCTAATGAGCTTGAATGGCCTCAACTACGGCTGACTGAGTTTAATGTGCTTGAGCTTCCAGACAGATTCATTCCCCACAAGTTTTCCAGCAGTTGGTCTTCCAGTAAGGGGTCCTCCGGGAGGTCCTCCGGCATAAAGCTGCCGAAATTGTCCAAATGTGGCAATTTGTGGCCGAGCAAGGTTATTTATTCATTTATTTATATTGGTCTTCCAGCAGTTGGTCTTCCAGTAAGGGGTCCTCCGGGAGGTCCTCCGGCATAAAGCTGCCGAAATTGTCCAAATGTGGCAATTTGTGGCCAAGCAAGGTTATTTATTCATTTATTTATATTGGTCTTCCAGCAGTTGGTCTTCCAGTAAGGGGTCCTCCGGGAGGTCCTCCGGCATAAAGCTGCCGAAATTGTCCAAATGTGGCAATTTGTGGCCAAGCAAGGTTATTTATTCATTTATTTATATTGGTCTTCCAGCAGTTGGTCTTCCAGGAAAAGGGTCCTCCGGGAGGTCCTCCGGCAGAGAGTGGCAATAAGTGGCAATGATAACAATCTTTATTCAGCCAACCCTGACATAGAACAAAATTAGCCAAAATCAAAGAAGAAAGGGACATGCTTATCGCGAAAAAGTACCCAACCTTCTCAGGTCCTGAAAAATTTTTTGGCTAATACTGACCGGCTAATCAATACCTTGCAGCAAAGCACAGGCTCTGAGCTACAAAATGAGCTATTGACCTTTTAAAACGGGAAAGTAAAAGTACCCAAAACTGGCGTCATAAGAACCACCATTTTCGAGATTTCGACCCCATTTTTCGAAAATTTCCGTTTTCAGCCCCCACCGGATTGAGTCAGCATACGTAATCGAGGATGCTCTTTCACCTGAGCATACTCGTTCCTTGAAACAAGAACTTTTCAGTTTTCTCAAAAATATATTTCTAGTGTCCTTTGCTTTCCGCTGCGACCCGCTGTGGAACGTATGTAATCGGAATTAGTCATTTACGAAACTTATTTATTATTTAGAGTTTTTACATATTTCTTTTGCTCACGATTGCGTTTTCTCTTCAGGAAGGGATCACCAATAAATAGGTAAACTTGATGAAAAATGAGCTCTTTTTAGAGCTTATAAATCAGGAGTATAATACAGTTTTAGAATCCCCAGAAGCTGGGGATCATTTTAACTATAGACACTTGGGGGTTTTGCTCATGCCCTGAGGGTTTAAGGCCTTCTAAAGTCCCAAAATTTGGCCAATCTCGGTTACAGGCTCATAACTTTTCTTCTCCCCATTTCTGGAGAAAGCCCACTATATGAGCTTGTAGAGAAGGCTCTGACGGTTCAGAATGTGTATAGAAAACCACCGGACACCCCCCATTCTAGAGCCTCTAGAAGGCCCTGAAGTTGAAGAAGTCAACGGAAAATCAGTACTTTTTACGGAAATAGATTAAAAGTGCAACATTTTCATCGGAAATCGTAAGAAAAACGTATTTACTGACTTTATGACGCACAAAATTTAGTCTGGGGTCCTTTCGGGGTGAGTTTTTACGAAATTCAATTTTTCTCACAATATGACCCCACGTGACCTAAAATGAACCCAGAGTAAATTTTGTGCGTCATAAAGTCAGAAAACGTTTTTCTAACAATGTCCGATGAAAATATTGCACTTTTACTCTATTTTCGTAAAAATACTGATTTTCCGTTGACTTCCCCAACTTCCGGGCCTTCCAGAGGCTCTAGAATGGGGGGTGTCCGGTGGTTTTCTATACACATTCTGAACCGTCAGAGCCTCCTCTACAAGCTCATATAGTGGGCTTTCTCCAGAAGTGGGGAGAAGAAAAGTTATGAGCCTCTAACCGAGATTGGCCAAATTTTGGGACTTTGGAAGGCCTAAAACCCCTCAGGGCATGAGCAAAACCCCCAAGTGTCAATAGTCAAAATGATCCCCAGCTTCTGAGGATTCTAAAACTGTATTATACTCCCTGATTTATAAGCTCTAAAAAGAGCTCATTTTTCATCAAGTTTACCTACCGATAAATAAGGAAAGTAAACAGTGAAGTGGATTTTTACCAAAAAAATAGGAAGAAAACTAAAAAGTCCTAAAAAGAAAGACTACGAGAAAAATTTCCACAACGGAACCGACCGTTGTCGTGCATTCTCATTCGCAATTTTGTCAATTTACACACTCATTCCATTTCTCCATTCTCTCGGAAAATATGGCCTTGGAAAAGCTTACGACTGGGCGTCTGTCAGTTCATTTGTCGAGTTTCTTCTTACGGCAATAATTTCGGTTTCTTTCTACTTGACAAAGTTTCCAGAGATATTCTTTCGGGGACATTTTAATGTTTTTGGCGCCAGTCATCAGGTAAAATCAAGTTTTAAAATAATGATCATTTTATGTGTTTTGAGATTTGGCACGTTGGAGTTGTTCTGTGTGCAGTGAAACTACGAGAAACGATGCTCAACCTGCAAGAATTTCATAAAATGCCCTGTCCTCCGAATAGCTGGGAATAAATTATAACACCCTTCGTTCTCGATTCTAAAAGATAGTTCATATGATCATAACGCTAACCCTAATCGACGTAACTGTGCGGTTATTTGAAATTCTGCTCTGCTTCCGTTTTCATATTTTTGTAAAAATAATTAATTTGAGAACTATTGCGGCTATAGTATTCCCGTGACTTTTTTAAACAGACCAAGAGAATGAAACTCCTGAAATATTCGGAAATCGCCCCTTGGAGAAAAAGGGCCGGCAAAGAGTTCTAAAAGAGTTTCGAATAACGTTTGATGAATTGATTTTTGAAACTCAAATAGTCGTCACTTCTTGACTGATTATTTCAGACCAGAGCTAACCAAGGCAAGCGAGTTTATTTCTTCGTGGTTTTTCCTCCATACGGAGACGATGAATATCTGGACACATGAGACTTTTAATAGCCTAAATATAGAAAAATTATGAGAAGAATTACCACCACGGAAGCGACTGTTGTCGAGCATTCTCATTCGCAATTTTGTCAATTTACTCAATCATTCCATTTTTTCATTCACTTGGAAAATATGGCGTTGGGATAGCTTACGATTTGGCATCTGTTAAATCATTCGCCGAGTTTCTTATTTTGGCAATTTTCTTTCTTTTTTTCTATTTGACGAAATTTCCGGAGAGATTTTTTCCGGGGCGCTTTAATGTTTTCGGAGCCAGCCACCAAGTACCCTAAAGTTATCATTATTATATACGTTTTTAGTTTTGGCACGTCGGAAATGTTTTATGCGCAGTGAAACTTCGAGAAACATTGTTCATCCTGCAAGATTTTCATCAAATGCCCTGTCCTCCGAATGGCTGGGAATAAATTTAAACATCCTTTGTTCTTAATTTTTCTAGTCGCTATGTATCTCCACCGGCTTCGTTTTCTGTTTGAGACCGCAAGTCCCCGTTATAAGTGTTCACTGAAATTGGGCATTAAATTTTTGTTTGTCTTTTTATATTTGCCACTCGACAGGCAGGTGAGTCAAAGGTAAGTGGCACGTAGCGCGAAGGATCCTACCACCCTAAACCTGACCTTTTTATTGATAATTATTGACCGCGTTCATTTATTTGGTAGACTTGCTGAAAGAGAAAATGGAGTTTATCGAAAAAGTGCGCGACATGGATGATGAGGAGCGCGACGCTCTTTGGGCCGAGTTCTCTGAATTTTCGAATTTACTTTGGGTAATTAAAGCTTCTCTTATCTTTAAAATTGTGCGTTAGAATTATGACGGTAACGCGGCAATTGTTGGTCAAGATTTCGAAATTGATCTTGGGGGACGAACACGCTACAACGATGATGAGGATAAGGCTGAAGACCCGTTGTTTTCTTCAGTTTCTGAGGATTTGATCAACAGAAAGACCTACTATACTTTCATGCGGTTGATGGATAACTACTCGAGGAAACGATTTTAAAACCCAAAAAATATGTTTACGATTCCGTCAGTTTTTGAATCAATAAAAGTGAGACGGGCGTTGCCGAAGATATAAGCGAGGAAGAAATTGAAGAACAGTGGTCCTTCCTGGACGCAATTTGCGAATCAGATGTCATTTGGAATATTCACCAGTGGCTGGTTTCAAAGGAGCTCGCGCCTGAAGACATGGATGAGTTCAAGGAATGCCTTAACAACGTCTGGTTCAATATGTACGGAAGAAGCTACGAAACAAGAAAACGACGAACAGAAGACTCGAGCGCCTTCGAGCACATTTTTGTCGGTGAAACACGGGATGGAGAAGTACTCGGCTTTCATAATTGGATGAGATTCTATCAGCTGGAAAAGCACGGTATTTTGGACTACAAGGGCTATTATGTAAACCACAGAAAGTAAAAGCAATTCATAAATGCATAATTAAGCCAAAATATGGCCATGAAGATGACGACTCTCCAGTTTCCATCACGATCAAGTTTGCTTGCGAAGCAAAAGGTTAACTACTTCTCAAGCCATGCGATAATAAACTTTCAGGAATCGACGTTGAAAAGCCTAAAGGAGGATTTCTCCTTGGAACGTCTCCTGAATTTGAAATCGGCTTGTATACCGCCGCTCTGGTTCTTTCTGGAGGTCGAGATGCCAGCATCCCGATAACGCTGAGAGACTACGACCTGAAAATCAAGGTTTACTGCAAAAATAACCGATTCATGACAGCATACTGCGCGTAACCAATAAATGACAGGACTAAAATTGCGTTTTCATTGCAAAATATCAATCTGCTGGTCAAATTCCGTCCACTGACATTGTAATTGTAGAAGCCACTGCTACGTAACGCTATAATAATCACTTCGACAAAACACAGCGCTATTAAGCTGTTGTATCATTTTTTACGAGCAGCTAGCATCATCTTTTCAAGCGTGCAAAATAAGTCTACTTTAGTATCAAGATCACCCAGAAAAAAGAAAAACAGAGAAAGAAAGAAAATGAAACTGCCCGCTTTGGGCACTGTGCTCCTGGGCACAGGCCTAGAGGCAGCAAAGGTTTCCGAAACCACTTGTCGGGTAAGCCTCATTTTTCGGATATTCTTTTTGCAAATCTTTAGAATATTAACGACTGTGGATTCTTACAAGCAAGTTGCGATACCAATGTCGGATGTTTCGAATATGCCCTTCAAATTTCAGATGAGAATCCTTGCTATTGCACTTGTAACGATGGTTTCGTGGAGAACGACGACGCACAAACTATAAATGGAGTCAGCTACGACAGCACTTGCAAGTTTGAAACTGCCTGCGATCGACACAAAGAAACATTGACTGGGGGAGACTGTGGCGTGCATGCCTTTTGTGATGAAAGTACAGGAAGCGCGCAGTGCCATTGTGAAAACGGCTTTGTCAACTGGGAGGACGGTGTTGGATGTGTTAGGCACGGTGTCACCGAAATATTAAATTTCCCTTTTGAGAGCAGCCTTTCGGTAAAACCGTGAAAAGGGATAACCCGTGCCTTGGTGTGACCTGCTCAACAAGCGGCAGTGATTGCTTCGACGACAACGGAGAAGCAAAGTGCATCTGCAGCGACAACACGGACGCTTACGTTCTCACAGATGGTACATGGTCTGAATCCGCCACTGGAATTTTTGCTACGGACGCGACAGACGTCACTTGCCGACCGAGTACGGGGTGTATCGATGTCACATGCGGAGACAACCAACACTGCGCCTTCGGAAAAGACTCTGATGACCTACCAGTGAATTATTGTGTGTGTGATCGTGGTTTCGTGAGCATCAACGATACTTCTAATAAGGTAGACGAACGAGTAAGTCAATAAAAATCTCAAGCTAAGTCGAAATTAAGATTATTTATTATTTGAAGGTATTGAGTGGGTTTTGAATTCAAGTTGGTAGTTTATAGATAAGAAAAGAGTGCAAAATTTTATTTGTTATTTTACAGGATTTTTATCAATCAGAAAATATTCTGAATTTCTTTAATGAAACGTCAAAGGTATTGCAGTACAAAACATCTATTTTATGACCATCTATACTCGAACACAAGTGCCACTACAGAAGCTATCAAAATATTTTTGATGGCTGCCAATAAAAAGCTTCAATAAGAAGGTTTTAAAAGGATTTGTAGGCACACAAAACTGTATGATATATTCCTGTATTTTAACCTCCCTTTTATATTCTTCGCTAACATATTTTGTCCGTTATGATTCGTAACCTTCAAAAATACGCATAACAACTTGAACTTTCGCTTCACAATATCGTAGGTTGTGTATGATGGATCTGTTCCAGACATGGTATGCGAGAACCTTGACGAATGTAGTTCACATTTGTTCAATTCGTGCAAAGTCGGACAGCGATGTCTCGACTCTCATGGAACGTACTCGTGCACTTGCGACCGCGGATATGTCACAAATCCAGACGACGAAGAAGATTGCGTCTGCGACGGCCCCGACCATTTGGGTGACCGCTGTGTGCGTATGCCCGAGTTTACAACTTGTGATTTAACGGAAGCGACGATTTTCTGTCATCCAAAACGAATTTCCGCTCATTTTCCGAAGGAATAACTTTCAAAAGATTTATGACAATAGGGCAAATAGTTGCTTCGATAATTTACAGTTTTTTTGAAAAGTCTTAAAGTGCGCCTTTGAAGACGCAAAGATCCCAGATCTCTTTCTTTCAGCAGACGACAGCGTAACCTCGGCTTCTGATAATCCGGCCCGATGCCAGCCTTTCGTGAATTATGACAACGACACTGTCACATTTGTCATTGACGACGATCTCACAGGCTGCGGAATGGCTCATGAAGACAATGGCACACACTTGATCTACCAGAATGCCCTTCACAGGTAATTTTCAGATAATTGCGCCGCCCTAATCTCAGCATTTAGCGAGCATAAAGAGCACATTGGGATTATCGAGCGAACAACTGAAACAATTGTCGACTTCGGATGTATTTTCCCGGAGACACTCGTTGTAAGCATAGGAAAAGCAGTTAAAACTTAGCCCGTATCGTTTTCTAACCTTGAGCTGCATCATTTCCGGACCAATAACTTTTATATTCGTGGGTTTAAAATAATTTTCACCAGATTTTATGGTCAAAAACCGCACAGAGAACTATCTTTATGTGTAAGATACTTTGATTTAGCCAATAGGATATTCTTTCCCACAAAAAAAAAACAGAGTTTTCGTAATAAAAATATGATTTACTGCATATTCATAAAATATCAGATGTTAACAATTATGACGAAGTCGTAAAACTGACTATTTGATCTATCAGGCTTCTCTAATAAACCATTGAGGTCAGCGTAATTTAAACCCAGATAGATGTTTTCAATTTTTAACTGCATAAATAGAACAAGGCATCAACGTCATCTCAAGCTCAGTTGATGTTGTGCTTGCGGAAAAGAAAGGCAGCGTCACCTTGAAGATGGATGCTTACGAAGATGAATTTTTCCAGACTCCAATCACTGTCGACTCCGTTCTCTTTACTCCAGCTCCGTTTTACATTCGAGTTTGGCTTCATGAGGACTCGAATTTTGTTGTCACCCTCGATCGATGCTGGGCAACAGCGGACGCAGCTGCGGATTCATCACCATCGTTTGACTTTATAACTGGTGGATGTGGAGATGAAGGGGTTTGAAAAATCTCATTTGAATCAGAATTTAATGTAATTATTTAGGAGATTGAAGATGACGACCTTGAAATCATTTCAAATGGAGTCAACCCAATTTCCATCTTCAGGATCAATTCTTTCACGTGGACAGACTCTCCCGATTCAACTGTGAGAAGTCCTGAGCGTTAAAGGTTTTGACCTCTCTTTCAGGTTCATCTTCACTGTGATGTCCATCTCTGCGACCCAACCGCTGAAGAGTGTCAGCCAACCTGTGGCACCGGAGCTCGTCGTCGTCGAAGAACCGCCACCGATGATCCTTCCAACACAACTCATCGCATGTCTTCTGGCCCAATCTACATCCAGCGACACTTGTAAGCCTGCGACCAATGTTTAGCAACTGCGCTATGTTCCTTCCGTTCATTTCGACAAAACAAATCAGCTTTCCGCGCGTGCCTTTTTCTTTTTCTTTGCTTTCGTGAAATAAATAAATGGGGATAAATGCAATAACAAACTTTTTGTCTTTTTGTGATTTTATTCGAAACCTAACAGTAAATATACAGATTCTTGTAAAATATTATTATAGCTTTATACAGAACATACGGTCACGCGGCATTATTAACGTCGTAGGAATCGTTTATTTGATTTTAGGAAATTTACTGAAAATTTGATTATTCGTCAAAAAAATTCTCTCACCTTTTGCTGGAGTCGGTCAACTTCACCATCGATCTTTTCTCCAGCTTCGAGCTTCTTTTCCATGGCGATGAGGAAGTTAACACCGTCGATGACCATCTGGACCAGCTGAACCTCAGAGAAACCAAGTCGATCAGCGTTGGAGATGTCATAAACCTAAGATTGGATTAAAATACGAAACGCGTATTTCGTAGGATACTTACACCACCCTCAGCAGCGCAGTCAACACCACCAGCACCTCGCTTCTGGAGTCGGAGCTTGGTAAGGATTTCTTCGAATCGAGCGTGCTTGGAAAGGTTGATAAGCTTGCAGTGGACACCAGCTCGAATACCAGTTCCTAGATAGCTGTAAATTAACTCGAAAATTATTTACTCTTACCGAGGTTAGATGGGCAAGTGAGGATGTATCCGAGGTGCTCGTTCCACATAATTTCGTAGCCACCTTCCTGGAGGTTGGATTCGAACTTCTTGAGACCGTCGCAGAATCGGGAGAAGACGGCCTTCATGTCACCATCCTTCTGCATAGAAATGACCCGGAGATGATCTTCTTCGTTGACCCAGACGAGGAAATTCTTCTTGTCGTTGTGCCAGATACCTCGGGAGTCGGGCCAGTCTCGGGCCTATCCAAGTTTAAATTCTGAAGGAGGTAGAAAGACACTTACCATACCAGCGCAAGTAAGAAGTGGAGAAACTGGTCGATCGAAGAGGAAGTGATCAGCAATGAGCTGATCCTGGTCCTTCTCAGACATGTTGGAAAGACCGTAGTACTTGCCCTTGAGCTCACCATCGAGCTTAGCAAGAGCTTCGCAGGCGACGGCTTCGACCTGTCGTCGCTCGGCTCGAGTGCACCAGGGGGGAAGGGCGTAACCTCTATATTTTGTTTGAAATCATAATTGAAGAAATTATTACCGAATAGATCGTCCAGTTCGAACTCGGGCAGAAGAAACGTAGTTGGAGTCAAAGGGGGCGTCCATCTTGATCTTGGAGGAGTCGAGGTCAGTCTTGTGCTTGTCAGTTTTCTGGTAACCGTTGTGTCGGGCTTCGATGATGGGGTCGAAGAGATCGGCGAAAACTTCGTAGGATTCTTCATCACCAGCAACGGCACCGACAGTCATGATGAAGGGGTGGCCGGGATTGTCGACACCGGTCTTGAAGATGGATAAAAATCATCGTGAAAACAATATGACTTTCTTATGTAAATAAATATAAAATTTTTCTCCATTCCTGGATAACATGATCGATGGTGAATCCAGAGGGAGTCTGCTTCTGTCGGAGGTTCTTGTAGAGATCAAGAGTGAGCACATGAGCCATGTGGTTGTTGTGCTGCTCGAGGTTGGGAAGATCCTCCTCACCGGTAAATCGGGCCGTGTTCAAGTTGGGCATCTTGACTTGGTTTTTCTGACAATGTCTCTGACAACAGTGTGAACACGATCGGCCCTTAGGAGCTTGCAAAGGAGCGCGATGGTGATAAGCTGCAGGGGAGAGAGTCTCCTCGATCACGTCATCGCTCGTCCCCAATCAAGAACTTGTTATCTTCATCAGTAATGACAGGAACCAAAACAAGTTCTACGTGTTGATTCATTCGAAAATGCGTTATATTGGAAATTTATACCTATTTGAGGACTTATTTTCGTATGAAATTAGATTGTGACGGAGGGTAAGATTTTTAAAATGACTGTAAAATCATCCTGATGCAAGTTCGTTCAGACACATGTTTGCCACGGCACCAAAAACACTGAGAAAAAATTGCGAACTGAAATCAAGGAGGAAAGAAAGCCCGATGGTTAGTGAGGGCAGGGCGCACGTAGCAGGCTTTCCCTCGCTGACCAATCAGGAAGCGTGGAAATTCATAGCGAGCCGAATCTCTTTGAAATCTAGAGAATGGTAGAGAAAATGTCCGAAATGTCTGACTGGGATAATGCGATTCAGCTTTGGATAAGGAAAATGGCTAAATAATTAATTTATATAAAAATATTTATTCAAATTTGCTCATGAGGGATTCCCTTTTCAATAACTGCAATTTTCAGCCGTTCAAAGGAAGCCGAATGCGTTTTTAAAATGCATATCCAGCTGCAAATATGATCCCGAAAACGGCGAACGGACACTTTTTCCGAAATCGGACAAGCATGGCCCGCTGATTGAAGCCATAAATCACGATCTGGGGAAAGTTACATTTGAGAAAGGGTTCCGATATTGCCCCCAATAAAATCTCCTTTTTCCGCTCACTTTTTCATAGAACTGTTTTTATTCGAGGCAAATAGGAACCCAATTCAGACCAAAAATGTAAGGTATTCACTTTTTCTGCAGAATGAAGAGATAGCACTCGAATGGACTGCATTGACAGAAATTCCTCCTCATCCGGCTCAGAAGAAGAACTGGCTCGAATCAATACTGTTGCCAAAACTGAGCTCCATTTTCGCCAATGGACTGTCTGAAAATACCGCTGCAGCACAGGGGTTTCCCGAAACTCTCAGCCTTGTTGACAAACCGCGGTATCAAGAGATTTACAACAGGATGAAGAGCAAGTACGGATTGGACTTGGTCAAGGATTGGCCGGAAGTCACAGACCCCCAAAAGTTCGTTTTCGAAGACATAGCAATCGCTTCCTATTTATTAGCGCTCTGGGAAAGACTTGACGTCAAAGGTAAAATAATACTTTGCCGATATTCCGGATAAACATTTCACAAAGATGCGAAATTCGTTGATCTCGGTTGCGGAAACGGATTGTTGGTCCATCTTCTCAACTTAGAAGGCCACTCTGGTTACGGAATAGACATTCGCAAAAGAGCGATTTGGTCGAATTTTCCAACGTCAAAACTCGTAGAACGTCCGGTTCTACCAGAAGAAAGCTTTCCAGAGTCAAACTGGATTCTAGGAAATCACACGGATGAGCTTACGCCTTGGGTACCGATAATTGCGGCCAGATCAAATGCCAGTTTTTGGCTCCTCCCTTGTTGCATGTTTGATCTGTTTGGAAAGTGGAACAATTCTGGCCAGGCGAAGTCCCAGTATTTGAATTACCTGTCCTTCGTGAGGTAAGACACTAGATGTAGCGATAAACAGAAATGAATATTTATCTTCACTTGGCCTATTTGAGCAGCAACTGTTTTAAGGTCGATATGCGAGCTTGGAGATGGAACGACCCAGTGGGATGCCATGCGAATCCCTTCAACAAAGCGCATTTGTTTCGTCGGCAAGAGTGGGTCCGTTACTCCTCGCTTGGAAGAGTTTATTGAAGAGAAAAGAAACAAGGCCAATAAAGGGTTTGTCCCGAGAGACGTTTCTGAAGAGCTGAGGAGAGTTTTATAAAAAAGGGTCGAAGCAATCTATCATCTTGCTGATCTAATGCATTTTAATATTTAACCTTTACCTTTGTTAAATCTCAGAAAGACTGAAAAACTGTCAGAACCTCGACAAGAGCAAACGCGATGAATTCATTGGAAGAATTGTGAAAGATCTGGAATCATCAATAGCCAGAGAGAACCCCTCTTTATCGATCTCGACACTCGTCGATAATTTCACAGCCGAGGAGAAAGGATTGCTCAAAAGTGAATGCGGAGGATTCCAGACCCTGATCAAAAATAACAAGCAGCTGTTTCATGTCCAAGTAAGCGCGGGAAATGCTGATTTTACGCATTTTTTCGTTTCTTATCAGTACACATCTTATCCTATCCAATCAGATCTTTCACATGACCTTGCCGCTGGCGCTTTGAAACCCGCCATCTAGCGAGAACCCAGGCATAACGAAAACGGCCAAAATCTGCATTCCCCAGAGCAGTTCGTGCGTGAGAGAAAAAAAAAACTAATCAGCGAAATTGGTTTGTACACAAATGGCGAGAACAAATCCATACGAGAAAGAAATTTCAAAAAGCTTGGAAATAGTAGTTCAACAAATAGAGAACGACAATGTCGATGAACCCAAGCTGCAAATTGTCGAAGAATCAGACGATGAATATGAATTGTAAGTTCAGAAATTCTCTCTATAAGTATTGTGATTACATGAAATTTTTAGTGAAATCATCACCACAGAAGTAGCTCCCATTCAATGTGGCTCTTCATTGGTGATCATGGATAGAAAAAAAGATGAGCCCGAAAAATTCTCCTCCATCGATTTCAAGCAGTACCTAAACCCAGAATGCTCAAACATCATGACAATCAAGCTTTGGAGGCCGAGTCCGTGCCCGATGCCTGGATCCGAAGTGATGAACTCGAAGCTCGAAATCAGGGGCTTTTGCTGTTTTCTACGAAGAATAATAACTAGTCTTGAATTGAAGTACATCGAGATGGAAGAGATTGCTTTAAAGTTCATTGAAGAACAAAGGAAGAAAAAGGGCCACTACAGTTACGACAATAGCATTCTCCTGAAAAAAGTGATTCTATACGAATTTCAACGTCCATGCAAAGGTTCAGGAATGTTAATCAAAGAGATCCAAGGTCATTTGAAAGAACACACCGTAAATGAATTTGAGGTCATAGATTTATGTTGAGGTGAGATGTGTACTGATTTCTGAAACAAGATTTATCGATTTATTTTAACCATTTTTCTTAGAAAGGGAAAGTCCGTCTTCGAGACTGGAAAGTCGACTCTCCCGATTCTTGGACGCCAAATCCTGATCTGTTCAAAACGCAACTTTGTAATTTCATCAAATACTCCTCAAAAGGATGTGTCCGTACTGCTGAAACATGCCCGTTTGCTCATTCTGATTCTGAACGCAGAACAAACCCTATTCTTCCTGCCAAGAAAAGGCGCAAGCTCAATTAAACAGACCGTGTCCGTAGTTAACCTCTTATTTTTAGAGAATGTTGAGCCCATTTCTCGGAGTGACGTCCAAAGCGCCTGAATGGCGAAATTCTCGAATACAAGAGGTATACAGCGATTTTGTCTGTGATTTCATAGAAGCCTTCCTCTGCAAGTACTTGAAGAGCAGTGAACAACAGACTATCCCATTTTATGAGTAAGTACTCAGTTGAATGTCTTTTTCTATTTTCCATTTCAAGCGCGATCAAACTGATTACTTCCTGGCGAATGAGCATCAAGTCCCAAGGCTCAGTAAAACTCACAGAACTCGCCGAGGAACAAGTAATCGAAAAAGCCCTCAACCACATCCTCGGTGTTCACTTCTTGCCTGACTGCGTAAAGAAGCAAAAGTCCCTCTTCTTCCAATACGACGACGAAGAGCGATTAATTACATTTACAGAGGACCAGCCATTTTCATTTCAACTTCTTCCAGCCGACAATAGCCCAGATGAAAAATTTCCAAGCCCATGTGATATCCCCAAAGAATTACTCGAGAAGCTCACATTTAAAATGATCAAAGGGGAAAAGGAAAGGAGCTACGATCTCTTGAATACCAAAACTTAGGATTTTAAGTCTGAAATAAGATGTCGTAGTAAGGAAAAGTCAGAGCTCTAATAAAGGAATGGTACCTTTCTGAAAACTTCCTCGACAAGACAACAAGCTGGTGGAGGTCTGTCCTTCTCGAGCGAAAACAAGCTGCTTCCGAAATCATCAATAGATTTGGCTGCCTCGCACGCTTTATTGTCCTTTCTCAAGAGCCTGCCGATCGAGAAAGCTATCAAAATGCATTGCTAAAATGGATATTCAACAAAATCAATCGCCAGATATTTCTTGACCGAAGCTTGGAAATGGACATCTTCAGCATTTCTTATAGCGTAAGGATTTCATTATTAGGACTTTCCGTCTAAAAAAACTTTAAGTTGACTCCAAACATTCCATTTTTAATCGATTACGACTTTCTCTACTATGGCTTGATGCGAAAGAAGTCGATGACCATTGACTGCCAAGGAAGTTTCTACTTGATTCCGTCGGAGAAAAACTTTAGCTCCGTCGGAATAGTCCTCAAAAGAACCGACAAAGTCTGGCAGGGCTGGGGCTCGTCGCGAGATTCAGCCAAACGCAGCAAGCAAATGAAGAAAAGTAGAGCGACTAAGTCATCCGATGCGCTCCACATTATGCTTGGAGGATTCAGCATCAACAAAAGATCCTGTAAATAACCACATTCTCATAGTCTGTAACCTACCTCGAATTGCCTTTATTTGTCCAGTTGAAGTCGTTCATCGACATTTACTGTAAAAAACTCATTGAAACTGATAATAAATTCAAAATTTCCGATTAGAAATGTGTCTTCAAATTTTGATATGAGTCAGAAAATTTTTTCTCGCAAAAATCCTGAGTCAGGGGAGCATAATCTCCAAGGTGCTAAAACGCGACATCGTTTGAATCTTCTGGCATAAAAGTATTTCCGGATGATATTTTGATTTTCGAGTCTTTATAACCGGTGTTGTCTTTGGGAGTTATTCAAGTTTAAAAAAAGTAAGCAACTAAGAATGCTCCGCCAGGGTGTTCGATTGAGCAGTGCTATTGCTCGAAGAGCAACTTCCATTGATGTTGATGCGCTTGGAGTTGCTACTATCACTCTTGACAATGGAAAGGTCAACATGATGGACCGAGTTCTGATGCCAGAGCTCATCGACGGCGTGAAACAATGCGCCAAAGACGGCGTCAAAGGCTTCATCGTTCAATCTCACAAGCCGAACATCTTCTGCGCGGGGCTTGATATCAAGCAGCTCCACGATAAGCCACGAGATGAGATGGAAGATTTTTGGCGCTTATTGCAAGATTCGTGGTTCACTCTTTACAACTTGGATCAACCTATGGTGGCCGCTGTCAACGGGGCTGCAATTGCAGGAGGTTGCTTGATCGCCTGTACAGCGGACAGGAGACTTATGCTTCGAAATACAAAGGTAAACAAGAGCTCGTAAATCTCCTGTTTGAAACTATCTTCTAGGGCAAAATCGGGTATTCAGCTCCGATGCTTGGAATGGTAACTCCCACTTTTGTAATGTCAACTTTCCAATCCATTGTTGGAAATCGAGAGGCCGAGCTCGCCCTTGGAACAGCTCGCCTTTACAATGCTGAAGAAGCTCACAAAGCTGGACTCATTGATATTCTAGCAGATAATCCCGAGGAGCTCCACGCGCTCGCTAGAAAAGAAGTTGAGCAAATGATCAAAATCCCGAATCAAGCACGAGCAATCACCAAAAAACTTATCAGAGGTCCACTTTTGCGACAATTTTTACAAACCAGAGACGAAAATACGAAAAGTGGAGTCGATCAACTTTTGGATCCCGATACTCAGGAAATTTGTTTTCACGTGTTGCTTTAGGAACTAAACCAATAACTTTTTAATGGCCAGATTATCTCCGAAAGGACAAAAACTCTTTGCTCGCACTAAAACTGTCGTTCAAACAGAGAAACAGAAAGTCATGGGGAAATATTTGGCTTCTCTAGGAAAAAAGCGATAGAAATCCTTCCTGTGTATCCATTGAGACCACTTTATTTATTCAGTCCAGTTCTCAGAGAAAAACTGTTTTTGGCTATTGATTAATGAAAATGACATTCTCGGGACCAAAACCTGACCCTCATGTTTCTTGTGCTTATTTTAAAGCCCGTGATCTGGGGAGTCGAATGGTATAGGTAAGGGGTGTTAGTCATCAACTATGACGTCATAGGGCTACCTATTTTGGTCAAAACCTATGTAGTGCTCTAATTTTTAAATGAGCTTATAAAAGTATATTTATCTTGGGCTCATTAGAAAGAGCAGCTCGAGATCTAGGTCGGGAGGGGAAAATCGCGGTCAACCACCCGGTAAACCACGTGGTCAAAATTTTGAAACCGGTCGGTTAACCATGGTTTATAGCTCCTAGATCTTGAGTTCCTCTATCGAATGAGCCCAAAATCAACGTAACTAATAAGTCCAATAAAAAGTTATGGCACTACATAGGTTTCCCCCATAAGGCCCTTATTTCGACCAAAATGACGTCATTATCTATGACTAAGACCCTAAGTTATATACCATTCGACTCCTTAGATCATGGGCTTTCAGATAAGCACAAGAAACAAGGAGGTCAGGATTTGGTCCCGAGAATGCCATTTTCATTCATCTATTTCAGATGTCGAAAGTAGCGCTCATTACTGGCATCACCGGCCAAGATGGCAGTTATTTGGCCGAGTTCTTGATTGAGAAAGGCTACACTGTCCATGGAATCGTTCGACGAGCATCGAATTTTAATACGCAGAGAATTGAACACTTGTATGCGGATAGAGCGACTCATCAGGAGTCGAAAATGAAATGCCATTACGGGGACATGTTAAAGGTTTGATAATTTATTGGTTGTAAAAGTTAAAACCGAGTTGAAGATCTAATACGGGCCAGTAAGAATACTCATTGATTAGTTATCAAACCTAAACTCAAGACAGACTCATCATGCCTTGTAAAAATCATCAATAAAGTACGGCCAGATGAAGTGTACAACCTAGCCGCGCAGAGTCACGTACAGGTCAGCTTCGATTTGGCCGAGTACACAGCCGATGTTGATGGAACCGGCACTTTGAGATTGCTCGATGCTATCAGAACTTGCGGTCTCGAGAAATCTGTTCGATTTTATCAAGCGTCCACCTCGGAGATGTACGGCAGGATAGGGTTCTGAGAAAAAATTCTCCGCCGAAGTTATTATTTTTCGTTTATCAATAGATAAACATGTTCTATCAAAAGTTAACTTGCGCTTCTTCTTGGAAACCGAAATAAAGAGTCCAAGAAGTGCCTCAATCCGAAACGACACCCTTCTACCCGAGATCGCCGTACGCTTGCGCGAAAGTATACAGCTATTGGATTACGGTTAATTACCGGGAATCGTACGGCATCTTCGCCGTCAATGGTATTCTCTTCAACCACGAATCGCCTCGACGAGGCTACGCCTTTGTGACGAGAAAAGTTACTCGTGGTGTTGCTAAAATTAGCCTCGGTAAGGAGTTCAAAAGAAGTCTCAAACCCTTGATATCATTGTCGTTAACTAACATTTTCTAGGGCTTCAAAAATACATTTCCCTCGGAAATTTGGATTCAACTCGTGATTGGGGCCACGCAAAAGACTACGTCGAAGGAATGTGGCTCATGCTCCAGGCGGAGAAGCCAACAGACTTTGTTCTTGCCACGGGAAAGACAATTTCTGTCCGCACAATGGTTGAAGAGGCCTTTAGGTAACGGTTCTATATAATCTATGGAATGTGCCAAAACTGCTTTTTCAGAAACATCAACGTGGAAATCCACTGGAAAGGTTGCGGCTTAGAGGAAGAAGGCATCGACGCTGAGACGGGGGAGACACGAGTTCGTGTTGATCCCAAATTTTTCAGACCCGCAGAGGTTGACGCTCTCCTCGGCGATCCAACGAAGGCTAAAAAGCTTCTCGGCTGGGAAGCAAAGACCAGTTTCAAAGACCTTATCAAAGAAATGGTCGAACACGATATTCAAATGATGAAAGAAAACCCCAATGCATAAATGCACTTTCAACTCACCAATCTGAGCTAAGAATCTTAAATTTAGATAAACCAATTATAACAACCCTTCAATCTATGTTTTTTTATACATGATCTACTGTCTTCAATCACCTGCTCTATCTCCCTGGACCTCAGGGCCGTGAAATCAAAAACACTCTTATCCATTACAAGCACCTCCTGAACCCTCTTATCTTTCGAAACTGATATTCTTATCACTGCTGTTTTTCACTGATCTATTTTTGACCTCATTGACTTCACCGTCCTTTTTCCGTTTTCTTCATTTTGTCCTGATCAAAGTAAAATATATTTTATCTCAAACTATCCTTTATTCTTTCTTGGCAGGAATGTAAATACAAAGTAAACAGATTTATCAAATGGGCTGTACAAAATTTGAAGGTACTAAGCCTCGCATTTTATTTTCAAGTTTTTCTCCGAAATAGAATCCGTCTTTATCAACAGGCAAGCGGACTGATAGGACTTCGTTTTCTGAAAACGCCAACTCTCTTGTGTAATCCGAATTTGGACTCATTGTTTCTAAATATATTATTTCATAAAACATCATCCCTTGAGATTTGAAATACTCTTAACGCGTCAGAATATTCAATATTCTTTAGGTTCCATTACCTGGTATATAGTCGAAAAGTGCTCTAACTATCATCGTTATCGGAATTTTGGTTTTCAAGGATGAGAATCCTTTTATGTTCGTCACATCCATGTAGAGCGCTTGTTGAGCTTCCGTGTTAACATCGTAGTTAATCTCGAGGCTCGTGGCGTTTCCTTCTTTCACCGTACCAACTAGCTCTGTTCCATCGCGCGTGTACAGCTAGAAGCCTTTTTGAGGTTTTTAACCAGGAAATCAGCTTTGGTCAGGTAAATTTCACGGTTGCTCAAAAGTTCATTCTTTAGAGCTCACCTTATATTCTTTCGCGTTTTCATACTCGTCCCATTCTATCGTTAAAAGGTTTCCTTCGAGACATCCTCGTAGATTCTTTAGCTGAGGGATTATTTCGTCTGTCTCTCCGGACGAGTAACTTGACAAGGTCTCTCTCTTGACAGTTGTGAAGACATAAGAATAACCTCCAAAGACGATTGTATACGACGTCTCCTCGCTTAGATCTTTGAATTCATGTTCTTTGGTTCCTTTTTGAAGTGTTACAATTTGTTGAAAACTAGATGCTCTGAGATGCAGATGAAAGTCATTCTCCATTTCTGGTAGAATGACTCTTGCCGATGTTGTAGAAGGGACTATTTTGAAGGGTAAGGGTTCTCTCTCCGTCAGACTGATCGGTTTAGACACCTTGAGTACTGTTTGATCGTCGGACTGGAGTTCCAGAACTCGAATAAGTTCTAAAGAGGATAATAAAATTTAATTTGTGAGCTTTCAAACCTGCGGAGTTTTGAAGCACCGTACTGATAGATGGACCGGATAAAAGAGAGAAGCTCTCTTTCTGAGAAATAAGAATAAAAGAATTTCTTTGAAGCTTTCCACTTAGGCGTAATCTTCCATCGCCAATATATTTTATACAAAGGTTTGACAACAAGTGCGACTACATAAGGTTTTAGATTGTTAAGTTGTTTGTAAAGATCTGTGTCTTAATGTTTATATACCAACATAACACTTGTTATAGACTATAACTTATAGTAAATATCTTTCTAAAACCTTTACAAAGGAGTAGTTTCAATTTGGAGTAGTTGAATAAAATTAGAAGGTACAAGTCCGCTCTGCTTTTTAAAATTCTTAGCCGAGTAAAATCCGTCATCGTCGATATTGCCTTCGATAATGATAATTTCATCTTTCGAAAGACTTAATTCTTGATGATCACGCGATGAGTGATCTTAATCAAGTCAATCAAAATATAGAATCTTGGTTCAAGAGATCTCACCGTACAAAGCTCTTGCGTAAATCAGCTGTGCGTCTTTCTCCAAGCTCTCTCCCATCAAGAACGCTTTCTGTTTGAATTCTTCCGCAATTCGTACGCTCTCGTCGACAAAAGTCAGCAGTTCTCTATTTTCAGCCGCCAGTTCGTCGACTTTTCTTTCCAATTCTTTCTTAAAAACGCGTCTTCACAAAAGAACACCTTTACAATTCTTTCTAAGAGCTCATTGCGTTACATTGTGCATATTTACATGGCTTCGGTAAGTGCTCTGTAAAGAGAGCATCATACTGTTTTAGCAGGGTGGAACGTTGGGACCGGGCAAGTCGGGCAAACCGGGCAAAAAATCGGGCGGGCGGGCAAATCGGGCGGCGCAAGGCTCGATTTTACGAGGTAAAAATCGGGCAAAGTCGAGCAATCGGGCAAAAATCGGCGCCCGGAAAAAAAGTCGGCGCCCAGAAGAAAAAATGACATCTAAAGGGACATAAATACTGGAATTTTATTTAAAATGTCCGGTTTCGGTTCTCCATGAGTGCCCTTCTTCCTTCGGGATACAAAATAATCCTTTTTCTTCAATAAATTTACATATTTTTTGGTTTGGGGGTTGCCTAAATTTCCGGGCAAAAGTCGGCGCCCGGGCAAATCAAGCGGGCAAAAAGTCGGTCGGCAATCGGACGGCGCCGACAAAGAAAATTTTAATCGGGCGGGCAATCGGGCGGCCAAATTCAATTTTTTTGCCCCAACGTTCCACCCTGGTTTTAGTATGCAAGTGCCTTTGTTTCATCTGAATGTCATCAATTGATTCTCACAAAAAATAGTTACTTATTTTCATTTATGTCTATTGATCGTTGATGAAAATAATCAACTTACCATTTTTTCATCTTCAAATGAAATTCGTCTTTCTTTCGGCATTTTACGTTCGTCTTATAACTCTTCTCTGTCCCTTCTTTTTGCCTTTTTCGAAAGTTCTTTACCAACAAGTTCTTTATAAAAAATTTCCCGTGGGAGGGGATTCGTCCGGTCCGCGATTATTGACGCCTGGGGCGAGTGTTTAGACAGGCCTTTTAAAAATTTTGTTGCCAGTAGAAACAGAGAACCGCAGATACGTAGACCTGTTAAAACAAGTTCTCTTGATTTTTTCTGTTTTTGCTTATTTTGAGAGTTTAGCTGGGGCCCAAAAGAACAATAGAAACGCTCGAAGAAAATAAGAGCACAATGCGTTAGGCTTTCGAATTCTGACGAGGGTTTTGTTCTTGGCTCCAGGAACTGCTTTTCTCAAAAGAACAGAATCTTGCGCTCGATCAAATTTTGCTTCAGTATTCAGTCAGCTACATCGAAAAGTTTATTTCAAGACCAAATTATCTTTTCACGGAAAATCTTATCAATCTTCTTTATTAAAGTTATCCTGCTTTCGACTTTTTTATGAAAAATTTAGCAACTACGGAGGCTGACTTTGAAAATAGAAAGATTTGAACTTGTCGTGTCGTTCTGTAATACTTGATAAGTTATCAATCATAACAAGACATTTTAGCACTTTATCATTTTTATTTGTTTGTTTTTTTTTTATCAGAAGGGTAAGTGATTCTTCTAAATCGTGTTTTTGTAAAAATATTTATGTCATACAGGGAGAAGGAGAAGGGGAATCGACTGGTGAGGTATCTCCTGCGGCACCGGCAAAGTAGACTTTTGGACGATAGTGGAAAAACTTTCCCCATTCGGAAATTGATTTATTTGCTTAAAAATGGGATAAAAACGCGTTCAATTATACGATGAAAAATGAATTTTCCAACTTCAACTGTGAGCTTATTTTCATGAATTTATTTGATTTAAATCGTTTGTATCCCGTAGCAAAGCTGTGTGTTTTAGTAACGAATTCCATATAATTGGCGAGGTATTTTATTGGCTTTCCTTCGTGGCGAAGTTTGATTTTCAAAATAAGCAGCAGTGTTTCCTAAAAAATAGATAGTTAGCAATTCTTAAGGGAAACGAAACTGATTACTTGAATAGTTTCGATTTGATGTTTCTCTTCCATTGTAGGTTTGAAGACGTTCGAGTCACGATCCAGATTGAAAAGGCACATTCCACCGACAAGAGCCCATTCGATCTCGTCGCCTTTGTAGCCTCTCATTGCTTGGGTCACTTCCATCATCCCGTCAACGAGGCCAGAGGTCATTCCCAAGTTCCTGAATGAAAGAGTTAGTTTTTTCTTTCCATGAGTTTGTGAACTCTTTTTGTAAAGAAATGTACGTTTTACTATGCATACATGCATTCGTAAAAGATTTACTTCCTTTCTGAAGATGACGATAAAAATGTCAGTATAAGGCGTGTCCTCAAGAATCATTCTTGATTCAACTGTGGTTCAAGTCCGCGAAACTTACTTGAGATGGTCTGTGGTGAGCCCCTTTCCCGTAATCGACAGCTTTTTGGTATCATTCTCCGACTCGTCATTGAGCGAGCGGTTGCACGCGCCGCGGGCCATCGACATCTCCAGACTGCCAAATCTCATACAATAGTGTCTCGTCTCGGGGGATATCTGAATAAATAAAGTAATTCAAAGTTGAGTTTCTGGGAAACTTGACTCGGTTAATCTCTTAATCCCAGTAGCTTATTTCCAAGAAAGGGGCACTTTCTTTCTCCTCTAGCTCAAACTCTTACCGTCCGAAATTCAGGTATAAATTCTAGCAGTTTTTCTGCGATCTTGACATGCACAGTGAGAACGTTCTTGATGTAGTTGATGTATGAGAGCTTATCTCCAGGAACAGGATCTATTTGAATACGATAAACCATTGTTCTTTATGGAAAGGTCTTACGAGGAACTTCTGGTCGCTCAATTTGAGTGAGCTGAGCTTCGAATCGGTCCAACTGGCTCATTTTTCGCATTTGTCCTGGCGTAAGCACTCCGGGAGACTGAGGGATGTTCGAGAAGTTTCTGTAGATTCTGAAACAGATTATTAAAGGTCGAAAGCGTAGCTAACAGAATGAGTGAAATCCTAACAATTGTACTCATATAGCAGTTCGATGATACTCTGTCGCCTGTAAAGTTATACTAAAGCGCATTAGGGCGCTCAGCGAGTAGACTTGTTAAACTTTGAAACTTACTTCCAAAAAGACTGAAAGAGATCGAGCAGATTCGCCTGGCCAGGATCAAGTACGCTTCTAAAGTTCCCGTTCCCGTGCAGCTTTCTACTTTTGCGTTCGATTCGTCCAAAGCGCAGGTTGTGAACGTACTCGTCCTTCATTCCCGCCTGGCGACACTTTGCCAGCCGACAATGCTGGCAAATCGAGAGCATCTGAGCTCGATCGGCGGCGGTGTTGGATCGCATTGGCATCCCTTCGAACCGACATGGGTACCTAGAATAGAGTGAATCAGTTGGTTTGGTGGGTAAAATGCCAGAATCTACAAATGTTTTTGATTATTGAGTTAGTTTTGTTCTAGCTTAGTTAAAGTTTTTCATTCCAAGCTGGTACATTCTAAATTTATCGGTAAATGTTCGAAATGATCCTTGTTGAAGATAATTAAGTGCTCTTCTCAGTCAAAATTGGACGCACCGATAACAAGGCCTATTTATAATCATAACTTGATAAAGAGCGATACGATGGTTCTATTTTGACAAAAAATGCTATTCTATTTTGCCAGAAGCGTTTCTACCAAGTTATAAGCCGTATTATAAGTTTAGCAGTGCCTTAGGCACTCTTATATTTCCCTTGCGTTGATATGAGTATAAACAGGGTACGGTATGATACGTTTTTTATTCAAATCTTCTTACCTTTTTCCGGATGTGACTGAGCGGCGAAAAAACGCTTTGCAAGCATTGCAGCTTACAACTCTGTAGTTGAATCCTGTGGCCTATTTTTAGGTTGATTCAAATTTTGAACTACGGTCATTTTTCCGATTACTGGAAATCTTATGAAATACCGCCCGCAATAAAGACCCATTAAAACTATTTAAAACCAACAAAACTATTGAGCAAGCATTTTACGACAGTCGATGGCAATTTGGAATGTGAGAACAACTTGAGTTGATATCAACCGATCCTTTCCCCCGCAAACGGCACATTTCTCGTCAGGTAGAATCTTCGGCTCAGGACCTTTTCGTCCATCATCACTGCTTCTACTGTCTTGTCTCCATCTACCGCCCCCTTGCTCCCTAAACAACGATATTGAAACTACCGAAAAGCAGCAGTGTACTTACATAGGAATAGACATTTTTGTTTGTCTTCCAGCGTAGAATCTTCGCTCAATACATCAACAAAATCGCGAATATGAAATGACCGATTTCAAGTCTAAAAAACATAGCTTTGAGTTTCTTAATCAAACAACTTTTAGATTTTTTTAAATCATAAGCTTAGGCACTCAGAGTCGTTCCGATTTGTTATAAATATTTAGAGCTAGACGAGGTCAAAACTTGAAACCAGACCAAATATTTACAATGTAACCCTTATTTAGGTGTTTTCTTGTTCTAAACGCACCTCCAGTAAAAAGAAAGTGGAGCGTTCTTTCGTGATTATTATGTTTTCTCGAGTGGATCGATAATTGAGAAGGCGGTCTGGCTCTTGGGGCGAACGCTGTTTCTCCTTCTCTCTAGCGCACGTAAAGGTCACAGAAGAAAAGACGAAGAACGCGAGTTCGGCGCTTGAGCTCCAAGAGAATGGTCAATAAAGATCAATATTTGATCCTACAGCCTCTCCTACCAAGTTACATTCTTTCATGAGTAACTGGAAACGATGAGTGCGCACAAATCATTAAAATCACATTTACTCAGCAACTTTTGTTCAAAAAGATAATAAAACTGAAGACTTGTTGTTAGACGTCCTCTTTTAACGTTTAGGCCATTGAAGATATTTTTGATAAATTATTTTTTGGCTTTTACTTATCGAAGGGGCCTTTGGTTCTTGAATACTGAGAGACAACATATAAATATTTAACATTAATAAGAATATAATTCTGTCTCCTTTAATAAAGATCAAACAATAAATGTATGTCTGTTTTTAAGCTTTCAAATTGTCTGAATAACACAAATTTACTTTTTATATACATCCTTTATAATCCGATAAATCAGAATGATAATCAATCTCAAACATTCTCAGATATCTCTTAAAAATGTATGCAAGTTAACTTTAGGCTAGGCAAGAGTTTATGACTTCGGTGAAAAATTCACCGGAACCAGCGCCACCAAGCTACCAGACCGACATCAGCAAGGAAGCTAGCCCTGACATGTTGAATAAGCCTCCAGGCTAGCTCTGAATTAGTTCCGGCAACAACTTCAGATGGTTCAAAAACTTGAAAACACGCCTCTAATATTTAGAGTCTAAATTTCACACCCTTCAGAACACAGAAACAATTGACCGGTCATAATACCATCATTAATCTGAAGTCCGCCGCATATTACTGTACTTGGTCCGACCAGAATGGTCGACATTGAGGCTCTTAGTGAAAGAGTCTCAGACAGCGATTTCTAGCGCTATAAACTTTTTGAGTTCATCAAGACTCTTGAAAACAAGAATGGTCTCGTGATTTAAATCGGTGCCTGAGGGATGGGCACGACTAAGCAAAGTTCATTTTTCAGCACCACCACCGCTGTTTATCTGGAAAAGTAGTCATTTGTCGCGAATCAACTCTTTTTATTTGATGTGCCTTCATTAAGTATGATTCTTGTGTATTTATACAATTTAAGTCTTTCTATTTGTTTATAGTATCGATTAAATTGCCTTAAAAAGCCTAATTGAGAAATAAAATCGAAAGATCTTAAGAATTCTCAAAATATTTGAACATCTCTTTCTTAAATCTCTCGTAATCTCTGAAGTAATCTTTGAAAAGTATATTTACAAGGTATAATACTATAATAATAAACTTTTAATTTATAAGAATAATACTTCCAAAACGGCGAAAATTCATTTTACCCCGGGGCCAGATAGATAATGTGGTTCGTTAGAAAAAAAAACTTGTTAACCTTTACGTAATTTCGATTCCTGTAAAAACCATGTTCGTTGAAAACCGTTAAGTATGCAAAAAAGACAAGAAGTTCAAGGGCGAGCACACCTTCCGGGCAGAAGAGCAACCAGTATTAGACCGAACATGCTCCAAATTCTCTATGATTCGAGTCTATTTTCTTACGATAAAATAAAACTGGAGCAAAGCAAAGGTTTAATTTCGATGCCAGTTGGCATATTATTGAATGACTTGATTGGATTGCATTTGTTTTCAGCAGGACACTAATTAGGGACATTTTCAATAATAAATTTCAATGCCTTTAATTTATTTCCGTTTTTTCATAATTCACTTTCCTTTCACTATTTTTAACTCTAGATAACCCCCAATTTTTGTTAGTTTATTTTAAGTAACGAAATCTTAAGTGTGCCTTTACGATTCGGGACTTTGCCTGAATTATGCCTATCGACAAAATAATACAGGAAGTAATAAAAACGCCTCTTTCTGTTGCTTCTCTAAAGTTTATAGTCTAAATATAAGCCAGCCTCGATAGTCGAACAGTCCGCCCTGGTCATACCGTTCGTGTTTGACCTCGTCGAGGCGTCAAAAGATGAGATAAGCGAAAACTTGATCTCGCTGGGGTGGGTTTTGAATTTAATCGGGCAATCTTTCTTTGGCTGTAGCTCCGAACTTTTCTAATAAACCCCCAACATATGACACATGGTTGGAAAGAGCTTTTGAGCTCTACAAACTCTGCATTGGAATTTCCGAAATCTATAGAAATTCCCGGTTTTTACTTACCGATTTTTATCTGAATTGCCGGTTTTCACCAAAATTAACAATCAGATCCTTTTCGATCTCCCACAGGTTGATAAACTCTGCATTTGAATAACAAATCAGCCAAAAATTACCGGTTTTCAGGCGTTTAAAATGTTGAAATCTAATCTGAATTCATGTCTCGCACTATTCAATTTTCAAAAAATGCAACCCAGTTTTGAAGGAAAAACTCCGATAAAACTGATTATATTTGATATTTTTGGAATTCCAATGCAGAATTGCTAGATCTTTAAAAACTCTATCCATACATGTATGATATGTTTGGTTTATGTTTTCAAGATCAGGGAGAGAGCAGGACCAAGATTGCCCGATTAAATTCAAAACCCACCTGGGCGAACAGGGCGCGCTTTGGCCATTCGCATGGCACAGATAGTACTAATTATTTATCTTGAAATAGACATGTTTACTGGGTACACTCTCCGACAATGACCTCCCAGCGCTACTATTGTTCCTGTGCGCTCGACCTTCCAGAAAAAGGTCACCGGCGACTGATTTCTTTCTAAGAATTCACTCTCTTTCCCAATAAATTAACTTATTGCATGGTCGTGTCATTTGATCAACGAAATGTTGTGGTAATAACATTAGGCTTCAAACTCTATTTCATCATCGCGTGAATCCGCTTTTACGATCAAAATACGGTCACTGTGACGGCCCACCATCACATGTCCCTTATTTTTTAATTACAGCATGAAAGAATTGAATAAAAAAGGCTTCCTCGTACGTACCAAATCAAATTTCATGTTTTCTTTTGAGGTTAGTCTCTCTTTTTATGAATTCTCTTAGCAAAACAAATAGAGTGAAAGCGTAAAAGGTTCGGATTTGGCGGTGTTCGAGGTGAAATAAATTGTCTCTTACTCGCTCTCTCTGGCGCGACCAAGAGTGGAGGCCGTGTTCGAAGTGTGCTTGGATGGCAGGAGCAGGGCGGCGCGCACTCGCTGGGTGAGCTCTCTCCTTAGCGCGCTCTCTTTCTCTGATCGCAATGGTGACTTGTCCCCTCGCCCTCACCACGCACCGCGGACGCGTCAGGCCAACGCGCTCCCCGCTCTCTATCTCTAAATAAATTCGTGTTCCCTTTTTTAAACCTGATCAAAATTAGACAGAGATCGAATTGTTGCGTCATCAACGAACATAAAAGAATTTACCGTAGAAATAGATAAAACTTAAAATAAGAAAACCTTTTGGATACATTCGCTGTTAAATTATTCGACTTGCACCTACACCGTATATTCTACAGTTATGTTTCCTTTTGGGGTTAATAATGTTATTCAAGAGTAGTTTCTAGTAAAGATACATTTTTTCCTCAAAAGTTATCGAACACAACAACTTCTATTTTGCTATTTCACAACCTATTTCAAGTACTCTTTCTTTCAGATTGTTGATGATAGTAACAAAGAATTAATTCTCGAAACTATCTTTACATCGAAATCGGGATTCGATGTTTAGCCTTTTGCTGGCTTTCTTCAATGCTTCTCTCGCTTCTGGAAGTTATACCTGCGATGTGACGCTGGGAAGAGCAAGAAAGTCGTGTGGCGAAGTTTGCAAGGTATGAATAGTGGCTACGAGTACTGACTGTGCGTGCGAAAATGTTTTCCTCATCAACGCCACCGGAAGTGATCATTTAGATTGATTTTGAAAATTCTCGGAATTTTAGAGTCACCAATACCATTTTTATCAGAAATTCTCATTATACCAAAATAGTAGTTGACCTAAAAGCGTTATTTAGACAGCAGAGGATTAACTGTAATGCCCGTACTTTCATACTTTAGGGCAAAACTTACGCTAGAACATATGTTTAAGAGTGTCCATTTTCGAATTTACAAATGTAATATTTATGTCTTTTAGAAACAATCGTTTCTCCAGTGCAATGACGATATCAACGGTGACAGAAATGCCCCAAAAGTTAGCGAGTGTCTCATTTTTGAATCAGCAGAATTTCTCAGGTAAGAACATCCTCCGTTTCTATCGATTAAAATAATTTTTCCAGCGATTGCGACGACCAACTGTCAGAGATCGGGCTCGTTCTCGAGTTTCTACTTCCGTTCGCCAACTACAACTTGACAATTACCAACTTGCACGAAAGTGCAAACGACATTCATTTCATGTTTGATAAGCTCGTCGTCTCATTAGCAGAGCTAAAGACAAAGTAAGTCTAAATATTTCATCCAATAACATCCAACTTATCTACTAAAATATTTCCAAAATGTCAACTGTTCAAGTTTTCGTGCAAAACAAGGCCTTCTCCTTGGAAATGCAATTTCCTGTGAGAAGTTCCTGCTTAGAAAAAATCAGCTTTGAATATAAACATTCAGATCATTCCAATTCAACAAGTCTGCTGGTCCCGAATTCGCCATTTACTCCTCCAAAACCTTCGGCCTTATAGATAAGAAGCAACTTAATTTCACTGTGAAAATACAATCCTCTTACGAATCGTGCAACGACGATTGTGAGCTGTGCTGCCATTCGAACGGACACTGCTACGATCTGGATGAGCGATGCGACGGCAGCTGGAACTGTCCAAACGGCGAGGACGAGTGGGAATGCGACGATAGAGGCGAACAACTCGTTTACTGGTAGGTCTAGATTCATGTCGCTTTAATTCTTACCTCTGCGGATGAGCTAACCCATTCATAAAAATGCACTTATTTCGCTACACTCATTCGAGGACTTCCTTCTTCCCCGGATTTCGAAACTCAAAACCGAAATTCGGCAGAAAACACAAGATAAGCCCCGTTCTGATGATGATTTATTTCGAGAGGCATCGTCTAAAAGCTGTCTAAAGGCTGAAACACTCTACGAATTTTAGACTTGAATGACATGTCAATTATATGAAATTAGAGAGCCTGTGCCCAAATCTTTTGGGCACGGACATCCTTGAGATACGTCTGTCAAATGTCTGATAAATCTTAATAAGACAAAGTAATTTATACTTTCAAAAGCGTTGACTTTGATTGAGCCCTAGTTTAGCCCACGAATTTCACAGGAAATCAAGTCTCTCCCAATTGCTGAACTATGCGATGGAATCAATGACTGTCCCATGCCAAAAGAAGTACAGCAAAGCATCGATGAAACAGAGGTAAAGCGACTGCTTGTATTTCATTCAATAAGAAGGGACAAGTTAATCGTTAAAACGAACATTTAGTGTACAGTTTGCCGTCATGGGGCATTTCTCTGCGTGGAGACTAATTCGACTCTTGGACCATATTGCATCGCTGAAGATCGGCTTTGCGACGGATATCCTGACTGCAGTGATGGCTCGGACGAGCTTTCCTGCCCTCTGGCAGATGAAAGACAAGGTCAGTAGTTGACGCTAATTCAATTGGCCTCTGCTAACACTACAATTTAGTTCTTACTGCGGCTATAATCGGATCGCTTGGTTGCTGTGCGCTCTTTGTAATTGCCCTTGGCTGTACTCGGAGATTACTGTACGTCCAGTCGCTTTCATCCTGCTCACGTGCGCGCAGAAGCCTCCAGCACTTGGCTAATATTCTCCAAGGTAACTTGGAACTGCTTATCTATTATTAATTTTTCATTTCAAGTTCGAGAGGCACCACCGACGTACGACGCTGCGATGGGTTACGAATCAACTGCTCAACGTCCATCAAGATCAAGGCCGTGGAGACTAACAAGAAACGGGCTCCGAAGAGAGAGGTAAAATCTGAACAAAGGAAGTTTTAAATATATTATGTTTTCCATTTCTCCTGGAGACTATGTTCTCTTCAATCAGGAGTTATTCCTGGATAATATTATATCAAAGATTATTTTTATGCTGCTAGCCTAGCAGTGCTAGGAATAGTTCTCTGATTTTAATTGTACTTCCAATTTGGAAGTTCCAGATTAAGTTTTATTCAATTTTACCGGCACTTATCCAATTTATTCAACTTGAATCTAATATGTTACTATTTATTGCTATCGCATGTCTCAATAATGCACCACATTATTGCTGAGAGTTGATTGTAAATCACTCAAGTTCTGCCTTTGAACTCAACATTGTTCAGTCGACGAGCACGGCGCCGGCGAATCCAGGATCAAGACAACGCGTCAATCGATCTACCATCGGTGACAGAAGAGCAGCCAACAATCATTCAAAGGTAAAATCGGCACAAGTTTCGTCAGCCATCTAAATATGCATGTAGGAGTCAAAGCTCGGAGTCGATCGACTCTCCGCTAGGAGTTGAAAATGGAACGAACAATACAAGACCACGTGTTGCCCAGTTTCCTTCGCCAGGAGGAGAATTAACTGATATCGTATCACAAGATCAAGTTTGTTGAACCCTAGATATCCTCGTCTCATCTCTTATCTTCAGGGGCAAGAATCAGTCCGCCTTCAAACGACAGGACCAGGGCCGATGGGCGACCCAGACGAGGACGAGCGTCGTTCAATTTCATCTCAGCACTAGAATCTTTCTGTTCTCGGCGCCCCATGCATCAATTCTTCAAACTTTCTTCAGTACTTTTCTCGTTTTCTGTACCCAATTAATTCGACCAATTATTCTGAACGGAGTAAAACAATGTTTTGAAACAGCTTCTTTCATTCCAATAAATCGTATCTGCCTCTAGAAATCTGAAGTAATGTTGTCTCGCATCGTTTCCCCTCGATCCCGTTTATACAGTCACAGCTACAGGCTTTGCACGAGCAAGAATCAAGCTTCTCAAGAATCAAAAACAGAAGTAACCACCACTCAAAGTCCGATGAAAATCCGCGACGTTCCCATTGAATATACAGATGTTAAGCCCGAAGATTTTAAAACATTCGAAGAGTATTTTCCTCACTCTCCTTTTAATTTACTAGGATCCGGAAAGGTAGGAACGAATTATGAAAAATTAAAAACAAGATTTAGGATGTAAAATTAGCAGCACGAATAACCGCTATTCGTGATGAACCAGATCCTGCAGTTTGGCTTGATTATGGAGGAAAGGTTTGTCGACCCTAGATAAATTTTTTGAAGAATAAAATTTGATAGTTTGACGCATTCTGCAGTGTCGCCCGACAAGAAGTTCAACAAGCTCGATATGGAAAAAAGTTGCGAGTTGACGATCGAGTCTCCTTCGTTCTCCACGAGACAGAATCTGCAGCTCATTTCTTAGGAGTAGATCATCCTGTATCGATGCGTCTCGGTTATGGAACGTTTCTTGGAATCTTAAAAAAATCCTCGTGAAACGCTGATTTAATTTATGAATTATTAATTTTCGGAAATTCCATTTCGAAGGCAATTTTTATCTTTTGGTTCTTAGAATGAATGATAATGGCATGGAGAAGGAGGAATTGCGTTCAAGGCTAGAAAAGATGATGAAGAAGAATGCGCAACTGTCGGATCAGATCAGGAATGGGTTGATTCAGATCCGCAATTGATGCCGGTTAAATGCTTCTGGCAACCAGACGAAAAGTCAGATGAAGGTCAAGCTGGCGCAGTCTGGTCTCCAGAACGACGAGGAACAGCCACCCAAGAAGAAGAAACGGATTCAAAAAGCGAGAAGGAAGACGATGGACCGTCTGTCTTTCGCAAGCGCAAGGTTGCATTTCGATTCTCTTACGATGGCACGAAGTACAATGGCCTGCAGAGGTCACCAGTCCCGGCTGGAAAGGTGACAATAGAAGACGTAGTTTTTGACGCGATGCTGAGAACGAAAATTGTGGATGATATAGGAACTGCGGAGTATATTGCTGGAGGTCGAACGGACAAGGAAAGGTTTAATCGGAAAATCACGGCTAAAACGACAATCTACACAACTACACACGGATCACTGTCTCAAGAAGAGTCTAAGCTAGCTGAACCTGCAATAAAACACACAAAATACTCAATTAAAAATATGCAATTGATGTTTATTGACATCATTTGATAGTTTTCTCCAATGCTTTTGCATTCTTTGTTACCGCGTCTGCTCCTTTTTTGCTTGGGAGCAAAAAGATTGAGGAAATAAATCCTCGGTTTCCTAAAAATCATCGTTAGAATCAAGCGAAGCCAATATTTCTTACCTCATAACGCGGGTTTTCGGACTTTTTAACGTCGATAGACTGACGAGCTTTCGACTTGAGTCCTCTCAACAACAACTTATCTAGAAACATTCCAACCCTTAATTTTCTCTAGCATCACTTTTTGAAAACAACCTCGAAAGGGCGTCCACGCTGTGAATAACGTAATTTCGCTCTTCGTCAACTCTCGGCTGAGCGAAGAGGAGATAAAAAACAACGTCACTTCTGGAGAAAGAAACTTCGTAGCAATCATTAATCGTCAATTGCCGGACGATATTTGGATTACCTCATGGGCGCCCGTTCCGTCAGATTTCTCTGCACGCTTCAGCTGCAAATCGCGTCACTATAAATATATCTTTGATTCGAGGAACTGGTCTTGAAACGTATCTGAAAGTATATACAATTTATCAGAATATGAATAAACTTAAAAGACTTAAAATACTTTGAAGACCTGAACAAAGTGGATTGGATATTTCACTTATGAAAGAAGCAGCGTCATATCTCGTCGGGGAATACGATTTTAGAAATTTTTCTCAAGCACAGCTTGAACGGCAAGATACAAAACGAATCTGTTTTGCAGCTGACATCGAAGATGTTCCTAATTTTCCATCGATGTGCGTTTTTTCTATCAAATCAAGTGGATTTCTATATCATCAGATCCGGCTGACTATGACGATACTAGGTAAATAACAGCGCGCAAGAATAATTCCTGTAAATCTTTTTTAAAGCATTGATTGGAAATAGGCTTGAGAAACCATCGCTTGTCACTGAGCTTCTTGACGTCGAAAAGTTCCCAAGACGGCCCTCATATAAGTATGCGAACCCATATGGCCTCGTGCTCATTGATTGCGAGTATGAAAACTTGAAGTGGGTAGACGGAGAAGAGCAGTCTAAGTTCTTGGCTACGAAAGTAGAGAACAAAATGTACAATATGAAAATAGCCTTGTCCGTTCATGAACTGATAAAGGTCAGTGACTGGAGTTTATGAATCGAATATTAACTTACTTCAGGGAACACTGAAAATCGGAAGAGACACTGATGAACCGCATAGAAAAATAACCGGAATCGCCGCTAAGAAAGGCTGTCATAAACCTGTACTTGATTATCATGTTTCACCGAATGCAAATGACCTGCTCCTAAAAAGCCAAAAAAATAAAGAAAAAAGTTGATAGATGAGTATGACCTTTTTAACGAGAAATATTTAAAGAATGTTGAGGAGAGGGTTTAATGCGTATCGAGCTCTTTTTCTTCGTTACAATGCAGAGAGTCAAGCACAGCTCGAAAAGCTGAGAAATATTGGAATCTCGGCGCACATCGACTCCGGAAAGACGACTGTCACAGAAAGAATTCTTTATTACACTGGGCGAATCGATGAAATGCACGAAGTAAGAGGCAAGGATGGCGTCGGCGCCGTGATGGACTCGATGGAGCTCGAAAGACAAAGAGGAATTACGATTCAATCTGCGGCTACGTTTGTAAACTGGAAAGGAACAGACATTAATATCATTGACACACCCGGTCACGTTGATTTCACCGTTGAAGTCGAGCGATCTCTCCGTGTCCTAGGAAGGGTTGCTAATAAGAACGTAATAGACATTGCTACTGTCTTACAGTACCATACTGTCACCTTGAACTAGACTAAAGTCGAGTAGGTAGTTTCCAAATTGACGAGGCTTCTCATTTCTAACCAACAAGTTGCAGATTCTGAAAGGACAAATGTCATCACTGACTTTTATTGACTCCCACATTGAATTCTTTCTCATGCGTTCTTTGTCCTACAACCTCGATAAAGATGGTGCCGCCTTGATTGTGTGTGCTTCTGGCGGTGTTCAATCTCAGACTCTAACAGTTTTTCGCCAAATGAAACGTTATAATGTCCCGTTTGTTGTCTTTATCAATAAATTGGACAGAACGGGTGCAAATCCTGAAAAATGTATCAATCAAATGAGAAGAAAGCTTGGTATCAATACTGCGTTTATGTATTACAATATTGGCCTGGAAAAAGAATTCGAAGGCTTGATTGATATCGTCGAAAATGAAGTCGTTTATTTCCATGGTGACAATGGTGAAAATATCAAACGCGCGCCTGTACCGGAAGAATTTGCTGAATTGAGACAGGAGAAATTCGAGGAGTTAGTAGGATGCTTGGCCGATGTAGACGATGAGATCGGAGAGTTGTTTTTAATGGAAGAGGTTCCAACTAATGAACAAATCTACGACGCGGTCAGAAGATGCACTGTTGCGAGAACTTTCCAGCCGATTCTCATGGGATCTGCTTTGAAGAACAAAGGTGTGCAGCTTCTTCTCGACGCCTGTGTTCGTTTTCTCCCCCAGCCAGATCAAGTCGACAATTTTGCGAACCAGGCAGTGCCAGAAGGATCTGAAGAAGAAGCAGAAGCTCTATTAATGTCTCCTGAACGCTCAAAAGCTCATCCTCCCGTAATGCTGGCATTCAAACTCGAAAAGTCCAAATTTGGACAGCTGACTTACATGAGAATGTACCAAGGATACATGAAAAAAGGACAAACACTAGTGAATACGAGAACCGGGAAGCCAGTGAAAATCTCAAGATTGGTGAAAATGCACGCTTCGGACATGATTGATGTGAACGAAGTTTTTGCTGGAGATATTTTTGCAACTTTTGGAGTCGATTGCGCTAGTGGAGATACTTTTACAGTTAATGATCTGAAACACTTGTCGATGGAAAGTATTCATGTACCGAAGGGCGTCGTCTCGATGTCAATCAAGGTAATCTCTAAGACCATTACAGAACAATCAAACTTTGAATTAGCCGACGAATAAGAAAGCGACTCAGAATTTCCTCAAAGCTCTGGTCCGCTTCTCTAACGAAGATCCTTCCTTCACATGGGTGTTTGACCAAGAATCTGGCGAGTATCACATGACTGGAATGGGCGAGCTCCATCTTGAGATTTATGCGCAGCGAATGGAACGTGAATATGACTGCCCTGTTGAGCTCGGTCAGCCGAAGGTAACGACTGAAATTTTTTGTCTGTGTATTATTTTATTCTAGGTCGCTTTCCGTGAAACGATTTTACCTGGAGTGGTCCACTTTGACTATCAACACAAGAGACAGTCCGGCGGACGTGGTCAATATGGTCGAGCAATTGGTAAAGCTAATATCAACGCCAAGGTATGCTCTGGACAAATTCGCATACATTGAGAATACTTTTAGTCGAACACCGAAAATATATTCAACGACAGACTAACTGGAACAAACTTATCAAGAGGCTATGTTAAGCCACTTATCACTGGCATGGAGGAGGTTTTCGCCGCCGGACCTCAAATTGGAGAACCCGTTGTTGGAGTTGAAATTGACATTGTCGATGGAGCTGAACACAGGTTCGCTATTTATCCGAAAGATAGTCATAACCCTCTCTTCTAGGGTTGATTCTTCTGAAATTTCATTCCAACTTTGCGGCCAGGGCTGTGCCGAGCAGATTTTGAACAGAGCGAACAAAGCTGTAATTGAGCCAATTATGAACGTTGAAGTTGTTTATCCGCAAGAGTTCGACGATCGAGTCAATAAGTATTTGTACGAAAAACATGCTGATATTCAAGAATTCGAGCTCGACAATCAGGTAATCGCCTTATTTTTGTTTAGAAATAGAATGTTCTCTCAGTATAAAACGGTCTACTGCCAAGTTCCCCTAAACGACATGTTCGGCTTTACCGCTGGTTTGAGAGGATGCACCGAAGGAAAGGGTGAATTTTCAATGGACTTTTCTCATTACGATCTCGCTCGAGACGATGTTATAGAAGAATTAGCTGCTAAATACCAACAAAAACTTGCCAACGAAAGTTCTAAGAAAAAATAGACTGTTTAACTTATTTTAAATTATTCAAATAAAGCATTTAAATGCGAGTGAAACTTCAATTCTTGTCATTTATTGCACCTTCTTATTGTATGAAGTGTTTATCTATGCTGTTATTAAATAAAATATAATTTAAATCTAAAAGAATCCTAAAAATCAAATTGCAGTCACAGTACGTTTTTCTTGCTCAGTCATCTCTGGATGCCAGAAGTCGAAAATCAGAACTAATCTGTAAGAGCTTCCTTTGTGTTCCACTGAGTGTTCGAAGGAATCGTCAAATACGAATGCTTTTCCGTTTTCCCAATGTCGCTTTTGGTCTGAAATAATTTTAGCGATTGATTATTTTGAAATTCGATTACCAGCGACAGTGATACTCAATTTTTCATAGTCATCGGGCACTCGAAGGCCGAGATGCAAGCGTAGACGGCAGTTGGTTGGACCTGTATGGGGCCAAACAGTGGTACCCTCTTTCATGACACTAAAAAAGGGACTAGAGTCGGGTAAATCTGATACGATTTACCTGAATTTTATTTGACCCCTTCTACATCCCGTAGCTTCTTTCATGTCCTGAATAAGAGCGCATGTTTTCGGTGTAAGTTTGCACTCTCTTTCTTGTTTTCTTCCTTGTTGCCAAAGAGTGAATTGCCTCCAGTCTCCTTCTTTTTGAAGTCCTTCCGCTTCCTTTTCAAAATTTGGAAAATTGTGGTTTTCGTCCATCAACGCAAGCGCTTCATCTCTCATCATTTCCCATTTTTTCTCCAGCCTTGTCCAGTAACCTTGGAGAGTCTTATCTAATTGTGACTTTTCCCAATATGGTCTTCCAGTGAGCCGGTCAATGTTGTATGTCGAACGTTGGAATTTTGACAAAAACACACCGGCTTCGGCCGCTTCCTGAAACATTTGATCGGCTTCGGGCTTTCGGCCTAGCCGCATGAGAGCATCGCCCCAGTGGTATCGAAACTTTGACTCTTCCGTTCCAGGCTCTTGAGATTTCACACCATCTTCAAAGGGCGCCAGGCATTCTTCGTATTTATTTTGCATCTTGAGCGCGAATCCCAAATGTACGAGGGCGAATCCATCTGTGGGATCCTGCTCGACAGCTCTTCGGAAATAGCCCTCAGCTTCTTCGTTTTTCCCAATTATCAGGCACGTGACACCAACGTCTTTTAAATGCTTGAAATTACGGGTAGGATTGGATTCAACAAGCAGTCTTCCCATTCTCAAAGCGCCACCGCGTTTGCCAAGAAAGCGAAGGCGATCAGCCGCTAATTCGGCTGCTTTATTTCTATGAAGAAAGATTAAGTCTACTCTTTTTGTGAAATTAACTTCTCTACCTGACATCTGGGAGAGCATTTTCATCATTTGCGACTTCCTGTAGTACTTTAACTGCCTCCTGTAGTACATCATTGCTTCTCAAGTGTTCTGCTCGTTTGTTCATTGCTTCGCCATACAAATACTTAACATAAGCAACGCCTGGGTATCCCTCGATTAGAGTTTTCAGCGATTTTGTTGACTCCAAGTAATCTTTGTGCCCTTTTCGCTCATCCACAGTTATTAGTCTCTTCGCGCCAAGAGTGGAAAAGAAGTCATCACTTTCTTTCCAAAGAACTTCGGGAATGATTTCTGGCCGGACATCGTATACCTCCGAAGAAGGAAACAAATCAGTGCGCACTAAAACTTCATAATCCTCTTCAAGCCATATTCCAGTTGGAACTGGAACCTCGAACGTATCTTCTGTGCTTGGACCGGTTGCACGGCCGATTATATGGCCGTTGTTGAGCACGCGTTTCCGGCGAACTTCGAAGATGTATTCAGAGGCGGACTTTGCATGAGTCTCGATTTTGAGCCTCAGTGAGTTCTTTTCCGGCCGGATGTCGCCGAGAATCGGATATTTTTCAATGGCTAAACTTTCTGTGAGGAATAGAATTCAGTAAATTTTTAAGACGAATCATAACTTATAATTTGATCAAATTTTAAAACCAAATGTATTTTATTGTTCTCCAAACAAGAAACAGTAGTAAATTGAGTAGCAACGTGAAAATAAAAAATGCCTTGAAGAGGACCTCATGAAGCTCATCATTTTGAACAAGGATGTTGATGGTAACTTTTGAAACTGTTTTGACTTCCTTCTCGAGTTGTGTCCAAAATTTGTTCGACTTTGCTTGACTTTGTTTATTGCCACGGGTCTTATCGACGCTGTTTGTGTGAGACGCAGCTCCGGCAGCTTGCAGCTGACCAAGAAACTTGGTGAAGTTGCAGTATTTTTCCGACAAATAGTTCCGGCTCAGCCAAGTCAAATTTCCGTGCTTTCGATTCACTTCCGAAATTTTGGCAGACATAGAGGAATCTTCCTTCACGTCTGATTTCGAAAGTCCGAAAGTGGTTTTCACCGATTTTATGTATTCCGTCCATTGTTTTGCCTTAGCGTCGCGGATTTTGGCGATTTGTTGTTGAATTTCATCTTGTTTGACTTCTTCTGTTGAAGAGGAGACGGCTTGAGCGTCACCCACTTTCTCGATTTGCTCGGCAGGCACTTGATCGACATCTTCAATAGGCACAAAACGTCGGCGATGAAACTGAAGCGCTTGAGCATCTGGGCATGTTCGCTCGAGTTTTCTTTCAAAGATTTGAATTGCTCTTATTGAAAATTAATGCTCTAAAAGTAACTCGAAATTTTCCTGAAATTCGGCACTCTTCGAGTTGTTTTTATGGTAGATTGGATTTCTTTCTTTTCAGCTTCCTGTCTTTGATAATCCTTCTGTTTAACTGGATCCGAAACATCCGCTGGCGATTTGTTCACTCTTCTATTCGACGCCATCAAGCTAACTGCAATCCGGCGGACGGATTTTCTCACTTCCTCCACCTGTCCTCCACAGTTCATTGCCAATTCACAATATACAATATTAAAACCGAAGATAAACTAGACGTACAATAGTCGGTTTATCTTTGTATGGCTTGAACTCCTCCTGATACTGCTTCCGCTCAAAGTTTGAAAGACCTAAATCCAGTGCTTTGTATTTGCTTTTTGAGAGTTTTCACATCTTTCTTTTCAGATTTTTTTGCTGTCGGTTCACAACTCATTTCCTTTGGATTAATTCCACTTCATCAACTGGCTGCTTCCTTACAGGATTTTCCAGTGTTATCTTTATGTACTCATCGGGCATGGTGCCCAATTCCTTTGATAAGTCGACACTTTTCTGAAGTGCGTCGGGTCGATTTATCGGCGATAAATTCAAAGTCGCCTTCTTGTTTGCCTCGTGCATTTCTGCGATAGGCAACGGATCAGTCTTGATCAAAATCGGATTTTTGTCTATCGAGGTCAGCTCGACGGCCGGTCGTCTGACAGACGAGCCTTGAGAAGATTCGTAAGTGGAGCTTACGGCGTCGCTTTCAAGATCGCTGTGGGGACTCGCCGCTCGATTGGCGAATTCCAAGGGCGCAGTGGGGTGTCCTCTGAGAATGTTACGCTCATCGGGGTCGCCCTCTTTGAGGATTCCTTCATCATTGACTTTTCGGGACTTTAAAGCGACCGCATATTTGTTCAGGATAATGTTTTCAATGGCGAAGTAGGAAGGCAAATGAGCTTGGCATACTTTATCTGTATCAGCTGGCCCCATATACAGTAAGTGCTTGTGGGTGTTGGCATAATGACTATCCAGCGTCTGGCGAAAGACGGATAATGCCTGCTCAGCAGCTTGAGTGGGTGCTTTAGGATTTATGATTCTGAAATTTCCAATTGAAACTTCCAAAGTGCCTCTTCTGACGTTGCCTATTTTCTCCGTTGATTTAACCTGCGCTCGCACTGACGGGTTAATTGGCAAAGCGCCGACGTAAGCTCCGGCCTTCGCAACAGGTGAAGGTTTACGAGCCGATACCTCTCTTCGATTTTTCGCTCGTTGGGAACCGGTAGGAGTCGATTTCGTCAGACCAAGCTGATCAGTTGGGTCGTCAATATTTCCGGATCCTGGCAGGTCGCCAGTAACGCCATCCGGGTGCTCGTCGATATCCATGTTTAGGATTGAGACTTCGGAAACGTTTTTGATGTTTGTTTCCTCGACAACTTCCGCGGGTTTATCATCATTTTTGGATTCCAGTAAAACTCCATTAATCTTGGTCTCTGGATAGATTTGAGTAGGAGAAGATGGAGTCAAGGAGGAAACTGGAGAGATAGAAGAAGCGACGGAAGATTCTATTCGAATAAGAAAGAAATGAGAGAGAACAGAGAAGAGGTAGTGTATTTTTAGAATAAATCTCAAAGAGAGCAAACTATCCACTCTGTTAGAAAATCAAAGAAGGCGTTTACATACTACAGATGTCTCATAACAGGCAGATAGCTTGATCAATTTGTAAATGAAAATGTACAGATATACAGTTGAAACAAAGAGTTCGCTCAGAGCTTCGGATACTTTTTAAACTCAATCGTTTTGTTCGCTTTCACACCTGTTATGAAAGACAAAGGTGAGTAGCTGATCATTTTAAAAGTCTTTTGGTACTTACGTTTTTGCGGAACAGCTTCTTCTTGAGTGACTTCATCGGCCCAACCTAATTTTATTTTGATAAAGAGAGAAGAAACTATGAAAATTCAAACACACAAAGACACACAGGAGAACCCTTCCAAAACCAAATTTTAAGAATTTTATGAAGAACTCTGCACACAAAAATCCGTCTTACTTGCTCTCCTTTTGACCCTTTTTACCACCCCACAAGATGGCACTGGTTTTCTGCTATCAGTCAACTGATACGGATCTGAAATTGCCACTTGAACCCTGTTGGTTTTTTGGGTTATCTTACCCTTTCTCGGACTTAGGGCCTCGGTGATATAATCATCAATGTTTATCAGTCCCTGGCCGAGTGATCTAATCGGGTGTCGCACGATTTCGTATTGAAAGGGATAGAGCGCACCGACGGCGTTTTTATGTCTTCCTCTTGGATCTCACTTCCTATGTTCTTTCCCTTGTCTACACATTTATTATTCCAGCGCCGCCCGTTTTATAACCGGTTCTCGTTTGACTTACCGATGAGCGCTTTGTAGTCGACCAAATCGAAAACCAGAGTCGCAGCAAAACCCCAGGTGAGGATGACGCACACCAGAAGGAGAATTAACTACAATTACTTTAATACCATCATCTTGGGTAAAGCACTTACCAGAGGGTTTCCTCCTTTTCCATTGCTCTTTGAGATGTCATTCTTTCTGTCTTCAATATCGGAAGCTAGAATTAAAAGTTAGATTTGATAAAAAATGAATTCAATATCATACTCCTTCGTTTTTTGAGCTTGAATCTGAGCAATGTTTCTGATGGCTCTAGGCCTTCTATTTTCAACCCTGCTTCTGAATGAGTGAATTCTACCATTCTCTACTTTTTCAGAATTTTTTTCTTTTGAAAAATTTTGACGGAAGTAAAGCGACTTTGAATGAATCCTCGCCAGATAAGCGAAAAAGAGGGATCGACAACTGGCCATGCTTTCATCACATTACCCTCTGGGTCCATCGATGTGTCCATCGTCAGCCTTTTTTTTTGATCAAAATCTGTACTCGTATCAATCAAGTGCTCGTTGAAAAAATAAAACCTAGTTTTTCACTCTGCGCACTGGAGTTACAGCTCGTCAAGGGATGACGGCAGAAGTGATAAGCAGATCTCATCATTTCTGTAAATGAAGAGGCTGAGTTGTTTAGGGCCTTTTAGTGTTCTTAATGCCACGACTTATAGAACCACATCCTCGAAGCACGTGACTCCTCTCTGTAATACAATAAATTATCGGTTATACTCAGAATTATTATTTTTTGAGCTTCTGTTCTATTTGAAAAGAAATGGAAAATCATCAAGAAATAAGCTTTTTATCTTAAAATACAGTATTTACTGCTTACACTTTTTCGCGACTCCCATGATCTGCCGCTCCAGCTCATAAAGAACGTTTCTTCTATGCTAATGGGTTTCTAGTGCATCCGCTCTGCGGTAAGTCAACTTTCTTATTAAAAGACCTTTGCGGCCTTACCCTGAGATGTGATAAGTGCTCAACAGCCGTTTAACTCATCATATTAATGGCTTACACTAAAGAGACAACTCAACTGTACTAAGCCGTTCTTTTGATTCGGTTTGCTTTGAGCTCCGATGGGAAAATAAAATAAAGACTCTTGTTTGATTGAGCTGGCGTTTAATCTTCTGAAGCCTAATCCCTTCTTTCTGGCTCGTTTGGCAAGCTGGAAATTTCAATTAGAAATTGCGCGTTTTCAGTTTGCGTAAAAGGTCAAATGTGTCAAATTTTGGGGTCAGCGCAATGAAGACGATATTTTTGACCCAGAAAGGGGACTTCAAAGAAGCGATTATTTGGCAACGGATTTGTACTGCTGGTGATGGAGACAGTGTTTGAAAACCCGCAACATTTTCCGCGGGCGCGGGCGGGCGCCGGGGCCGATTTCAAAATTTTCTGCGGGCGCGGGCGGGCGCGGGGGCCGATCCCAAAATTTTGCGCGGTTGCGGGCGAGCGCGGGGGCCGATTCCGAAATTTTGCGCGGGTGCGGGGGGGCGCGGGCGGGGGCCGCGCGAAAAATCGCGCCCGCGGGCGCCCGGGGGGCAGGGGGCGCCCGTTACCCTCGCGCCCGCAGGCCCCGCGGGTTCGAGGGATATTAATCTGCAAATTAAAGAAGAATAAATCTAAAAAAAACCATAATTAAGCTAAAAACTAAGATAATTTGACTTTTTAAAACAATGGGTGTGGGTGGGGTTGGGGACAGAACTGAGATTGATCAAATCAATGTTCCAAGCCTATGTCAAGCCCCTTAAATCAAAAAATCAAGGAACGGGGCTGAGACGGCCCGAAGGGCCGTCAAGCCCCTTAAATCAAAAATCAAGGAACGGGGCTGAGACGGCCCGAAGGGCCGTCAAGCCCCTTAAATCAAAAATCAAGGAACGGGGCTGAGACGGCCCGAAGGGCCGTCAAGCCCTTAAATCAAAAATCAAGGAACGGGGCTGAGACGGCCCGAAGGGCCGTCAAGCCCCTTAAATCAAAAATCAAGGAACGGGGCTGAGACGGCCCGAAGGGCCGTCAAGCCCTTAAATCAAAAATCAAGGAACGGGGCTGAGACGGCCCGAAGGGCCGTCAAGCCCTTAAATCAAAAATCAAGGAACGGGGCTGAGACGGCCCGAAGGGCCGTCAAGCCCTTAAATCAAAAATCAAGGAACGGGGCTGAGACGGCCCGAAGGGCCGTCAAGCCCTTAAATCAAAAATCAAGGAACGGGGCTGAGACGGCCCGAAGGGCCGTCAAGCCCCTAAATCAAAAAATCAAGGAACGGGGCTGAGACGGCCCGAAGGGCCGTCAAGCCCCTTAAATCAAAAATCAAGGAACGGGGCTGAGACGGCCCGAAGGGCCGTCAAGCCCTTAAATCAAAAATCAAGGAACGGGGCTGAGACGGCCCGAAGGGCCGTCAAGCCCCTTAAATCAAAAATCAAGGAACGGGGCTGAGACGGCCCGAAGGGCCGTCAAGCCCCTTAAATCAAAAATCAAGGAACGGGGCTGAGACGGCCCGAAGGGCCGTCAAGCCCTAAATCAAAAATCAAGGAACGGGGCTGAGACGGCCCGAAGGGCCGTCAAGCCCCTTAAATCAAAAATCAAGGAACGGGGCTGAGACGGCCCGAAGGGCCGTCAAGCCCCTAAATCAAAAATCAAGGAACGGGGCTGAGACGGCCCGAAGGGCCGTCAAGCCCCTTAAATCAAAAATCAAGGAACGGGGCTGAGACGGCCCGAAGGGCCGTCAAGCCCCTTAAATCAAAAATCAAGGAACGGGGCTGAGACGGCCCGAAGGGCCGTCAAGCCCCTTAAATCAAAAATCAAGGAACGGGGCTGAGACGGCCCGAAGGGCCGTCAAGCCCTTAAATCAAAAATCAAGGAACGGGGCTGAGACGGCCCGAAGGGCCGTCAAGCCCCTTAAATCAAAAATCAAGGAACGGGGCTGAGACGGCCCGAAGGGCCGTCAAGCCCTTAAATCAAAAATCAAGGAACGGGGCTGAGACGGCCCGAAGGGCCGTCAAGCCCCTAAATCAAAAATCAAGGAACGGGGCTGAGACGGCCCGAAGGGCCGTCAAGCCCCTTAAATCAAAAATCAAGGAACGGGGCTGAGACGGCCCGAAGGGCCGTCACCCCTTAAATCAAAAATCAAGGAACGGGGCTGAGACGGCCCGAAGGGCCGTCAAGCCCCTTAAATCAAAAATCAAGGAACGGGGCTGAGACGGCCCGAAGGGCCGTCAAGCCCCTTAAATCAAAAATCAAGGAACGGGGCTGAGACGGCCCGAAGGGCCGTCAAGCCCCTTAAATCAAAAATCAAGGAACGGGGCTGAGACGGCCCGAAGGGCCGTCAAGCCCCTTAAATCAAAAATCAAGGAACGGGGCTGAGACGGCCCGAAGGGCCGTCAAGCCCTTAAATCAAAAATCAAGGAACGGGGCTGAGACGGCCCGAAGGGCCGTCAAGCCCTTAAATCAAAAATCAAGGAACGGGGCTGAGACGGCCCGAAGGGCCGTCAAGCCCTTAAATCAAAAATCAAGGAACGGGGCTGAGACGGCCCGAAGGGCCGTCAAGCCCCTTAAATCAAAAATCAAGGAACGGGGCTGAGACGGCCCGAAGGGCCGTCAAGCCCCTAAATCAAAAATCAAGGAACGGGGCTGAGACGGCCCGAAGGGCCGTCAAGCCCTTAAATCAAAAATCAAGGAACGGGGCTGAGACGGCCCGAAGGGCCGTCAAGCCCCTTAAATCAAAAATCAAGGAACGGGGCTGAGACGGCCCGAAGGGCCGTCAAGCCCTAAATCAAAAATCAAGGAACGGGGCTGAGACGGCCCGATAATTTACAAATTAGGGGTCTCTCGATTGCTTAGAATGCAATGAGAAAGGTTGATTTCTCTGTTTTAAAGAACTGCTATTGTACGTCTAGATTCATTATCCGAATCGGCTGAATTTCTAGTCAAAGACGGCCAAAGCGGGGGGATCTCTTTATTGATAATCAAGGAATGGGGCTCATTAATTTTACGCAAAGTTTTTTAGGTGAAAGCCCAACATTCTCAATTAGCTTTATTCAGTATATGGTGAGCCCCGGGCGCCCGCGGGCGCGAAAAAAAATTCCACGGGCGCGGGAGGGCGCGGGGGCCAGATCAAAAATTTTCTGCGGGCGCGGGCGGGCGCGGGGGCCAAATCCGAGATTTCTTGCGGGTACGGGGGGCGCGGGCGCCCGTGGCCCCCGCCCGCGGCCCCCGCGGGGTTGGCGGGCGGGTTTTTTCAAACACTGGATGGAGAGGGTAGTTTAGTCGCGGTAGCGCCTTTGAGTTGGAGTTCCATCACGTGATTACCAGCAATTGATTGATTTATAAATAAACATGCAGTGAGTACTCGAATCTGTGGATCAAACGGTTTTTGGTGTTTGCTCATCTTTTTAAAGAGGAAGTTTTATGCTCTCCAATTATTATGTTATCGTTGGTTAGCAAAATTCCCATCCGACCAAATGTTTACAGGCTTAGCCCTCCTAAGACTCACAAACTTTCTGTCGAAATTTGTTTGCGCAAAACAATGGGAACAATAAAGGATTACGCCACCTGTGGAACTAAACTGCACGAAAGGTTTGACAGGAGAATAATTTTTTTCGTCCAAACATTGAGATTTGAGCTCACGCTTCTTTCTAAGGCCATAAAGCCATAAACCGGATGCATGAAAAAGGCGAAGTTTGAAATTTTTGGAAAAGGTCAAGAAGAATCGGATAGCGATCGCCCGTGGCAAGTGGTCGATAAATATCGCCAAAGTGCAAAATTGGAGCTAATATCGACGTGATAGGCAATCATAAAATTTCTCCCTTGGGCTTTTTCTGGATACACGAAAGTGAAATTAATCCAGATGTCTTTTATGAGCTACTCCTCACGAGTCTGTCACGTGGACTTTTAGATGCAGCTATAAGTAATCGAAATAAGCGTTGAAAGAAACTGAAATTATTTTTAGCAGCACAAAATTTTGAACTCGAATCTGTAAAACTCAGTGATCCGGAGAAATTTCTCGCACGGGCGATTTTCCCTGTGAAATTGAGTAAAGCCAGCTTTCTAAAAATATGTTCTATTCGTAGAAAAGTTGACCTAGTACCACGCTTACAAATTTTTCTCGGCGGCCTACTTCCGCATCATTTATCCGTAAAGGTCGCGAGTGCTCACTTGACCTTGTTTAGGAAAAAAGGGACAGCCGTAAAACCGGATGCATGAAAAAACGGTGCTCTTTCCGCAAGGGCAATAATCTTTTTATAAACCCCTTGAAATTTGCATTTTACTCCAAAATAGACCTCTAGTAACGGGAAAAAGAATGATTGGAGACTTCAATTTGCTGGTAATTATTGAATTGAAATGCTCTTTTTATGTAAAAGTGTTCGCTTTTTAAAAGCAGTCATGTTCCGGGCTGGCGATTTTTGGAATATAATTTGAGTGGTCGCACTTGTAGGTGCGACTCTAATCACTGATAATATGAATGGTCAGCTCGTCAAAAACTTTAACAATTTTAACGACTCCTCAAAAAAAGACACAGTACAAGGTCGATAAATGCTCGGCTTCATTTGATGGGGTTCGAAGAAGCCGGTCGGTTATAAAAGTACTGAATAGAGGACGCGGCATAAAATTTCATTGAAGAGAAAATGAATCGTGAAGATGTTTTTGGTGAGACATTTTCGAAAATGCGAGACGTCATCTCAACCCCATATTATCTAAGCCCCTTTTTCTGGTTTCATAATGTCAAAAATATGCAAATTGGTTGGCGAAAATCACCTTGAACCCAAATTATCGCCACAAAGATTTTCTATCATAAAATTTTCAAACGCCGCTCTTTGTCGGTCTTGGACACCTTGGTCTAACCCAATTTCCACGAATTAGTCGGCGGGTGTGAATGTACATCGCAAGAGGCCATGCATAATTTTACGAAGGCCATGTTGAGATCAAAGCGACGAAAAGTATCCGCGCAAAATTGCGGCGCGGCGGTGCAAAGAGAGCGAGGAGCGCGCCTTAACCCTCGCGCGCCATCTCCGAAGTGCCCGTCGCGTCCGCCAAGCCGCAGTTTGGCGGAAAGAGCCTTTAGCCAAGCATAAATCGGACGTAGCCCTATTTTTCCAAAAGAGCTTGCAGACCGAAAAACTCAAGAGCCCAATTCACCTTTTGGCAAAGAGATCAGAAACAAGAAAATATGCGAGATCGACCAGCCAGTATCCTGGCAGAAAACTCCCGCGAAGAACAACTCGTCAGAATGGTAGAAATCGACTGTATGCTGGATACGCTTTTGAGAAACGCTGAATCAGGTAAAATTTATTGGGGATTTTAAATTTACGAGTGATAAGCCGCTAAGGACAAATCTCGGATTAGTCCGTTTTTGGAGCGCCCTTGCCATCTGCGCGATAAGTTTACAAGGAGATATTTTGTTTTCCTCCTCTAAATTGAACAAACCCCAAAGAAAAATTAAGACAAGGGCCTCTTCAATAATTTCAACTGAAACTATCCTTCTTACGGTACTTCAACCGTTTAGGACAATAAAGTTAATCCATTAAATTAATAATTAAGGAGGTATCGAAGCCATTCCCTTAAGACTGACCAGTGTTGCCCTAATCCCATTTCCTTTGTTTTCAAGCACTTTAGTCGAGTCCGCTCACGCGTCACAAAATGTCTATTTTCAAAATTCTGACGGGAGAATGCTCACAGATAAATACGCCTTGTATCAGTAATCTCCATGAAATCCGGTATAAAACCGAGACGACTATTCAAGCATAATCTACCCAGCGGGTCACTTTTGCGGGTGATTTTAGTTTGTCAAAAAGCACTGGTAAATTTCGCACCCACGTGGGACTGTGTGACCTGAATTGCATAATTGTAAATGCGCATTTTGAATTTGGAAGGGCTCATAAATCGCATCCAGCTGACTTTAGGAGGTCAACGAAAGTGTCCAGATTTGGAGCAGATAATCATCAATTCGAGTAACCCATTTTTAAGAAGCAAATACGCTCTCGTGCAGCTAATTTTCTGTAAATTTGCAACTGAAATGGCACGAGTAGCTACATATTGCCCGGTGTAAACAGCTTCGGAAGCTTTTACAACCATTTTTGGCAAGCATTTCACTCCGAGCGCCTTTGATTTATGCGCAAAGTTAACCAATTTCAAATCGAGTTTGTTTCAAAGAAACAATCGGAACATTTGAAAACGCTTGTGAAAAGAGCAGGTGTCAGGGAACTTCCGCTGGAGCGATCAAAGACTGGCGCGCATTTTTTGGGAAATGCTCCCAAACATTACCTAACCAGCCCCTTTGGAAGAGGCCCCTTATCGTGCCGAGTTGCGGGAGGAAGATAAAACACGCATTTTTTCACGTCACGCCCGATCTGGCCCCTTTAGGGCGGTTTAGTAAACACTTGAAAAAACCCTTTTTGAAGAGGGGTAAATTTAAATTGAGGGTTGGGCCCGAAGCTCTATCTCGACGTCGTTGAAATGCCTTCTAATATAATAGATTTTCACATAAATAATGATTTTTCATCGAACAAGCAGGCGAAATCCCTCCAAACCACCCTTTGAAGCCTTGCAAATTTATGATCTCCCGTCCTGTGACTGTTAAAACCACAGATGGTTGGCATGTCATCAGGAGGGTTGTGGGGAGATAAATTAATTGGCTACTTATGCTTTTATTGATTGATTTATTTTAGGACTCAGACGCATCAAGGATCTGGAGCCTGAATTCTACTTCGACGATTTTGGCGAGAAATCGGCCAAGTTCCAAAATACGATTCGAGCTTCACCTCGAACGACTTGTCCATCGACTTTGACGAGGACGATGATAAGCTGAGCGACGCGAGCTTTTCGACCGTCGATTCCAACGCCACGGTGAAAAACATGAGCGACGACAGCTTCACCAAACTCAAGAGCTCGATTTCGATGAGCTCTGCCGACTCCGCGATCGACATCACCCCTCCAAGCCCCTTCGATCTGAAGAAGGAACTCGCCACGCTCAGAACGAGGAACAATGGTCTCCATGAGCAGGTTCGTTGAAAATCAATTTTCGAAATGCCCTAAAACTCTAACGAAGCCCAAAACTGACTATTGAGAAACTGAACTCGCCTCAAAATTTTCACGCGTTATGATTTTATACAAATTATGTAATTGAACAAGTCACGGCAATTAAATTCTGAGGTCAAAACCGAGTCTATCGGCGATGATGCATTCAATTTATTATTTACGTGTATATGAATATATTTTCTTACGTTATTAAAATAATAAATTCGCCGTATGATAATCAAACAAACTGCTTTTCTGTATTAATTTTTTATGTCCAAGTGCATCAACTCGCGTTTTCGTTAAAAAAGGCACTCGGTATAAATTCAGTGGGATAAATACTTTTTCTTTCTCGGAAAGGCCGGTAATCCAAAGTTAATCAAAAGAGCCGCAGCGGCTACTGTATCTGAAATTGCGTGTTATTAATTCTATGCCTTCAGGTTTCTGATATGCAAGTGCAGATGAGCTCGCTCCAGAGAGAAATCAAAGCAAGTAGAATTAACGCCGCTTATCTCAAACAAAGCGCCCGAAACATCATTTATCCGGTAAGTTATAAAATAAACCGTCATTTGTCCGTATAACAAAGTCATGTTTAGACCTCCAACGCCGGTAAAACCGTTACATTTACGATGAAGAAAAATGTCGACCAAGCAAAAGCGCAAAAAGCGATGGAGAACCTTCAACGCGAAATTCAAAGAGCAATGATTCCGAACTTGCGAGCGTTCTAGAGCTCCCTTTGTATTATTATATTTAACCGTTCAATGTACAGAGAATAAAACACTGAGGGCCGTAAAGGTCGTAACACAAAAAAAACGACTAACCTGTGCTTCCCATGAATCTTTGTTGGATAAACTGAATCAAAGTAGATCTTCTTCTTGCCATTCTTAGGCTATCTTTTTCGGCGGACTTCTCATTTGAGCTCTCTATTGCTGAGTTCTTTGGGCGGGCTCGTTCCACCTTTATTCTAACGTTTTTTTCTTTGCTATTTTCTTTGCGTATCATTTTGATTCCGTGAACGTATTGTTCGAACGAGAATCAATTAGACTCTGGAAAAGAGAGTATTATAGCAATGGATTATCCCGTTTGGATTTGAGCCTCGATTCCTCAGTATTTTGTGCTAACGGCGAGGCTTTGTACTCATCATTCATCTGTCCCATTTCCTAACGTCAGATTCGGGAATAGGGGGCAAAGGTTGCTATTCAAATGAACTCAGAACATTCCCACAGCTGTTAGTTCACGCGCGTTTTTAGCAGATGCTCATGTGAAGAAATATAAAAGTTAAAGATAAATCTAGCTCTATAATTGCTTCTTCGAATTACCGTTGATTTTCGAAAGTCAAAAGCAAAATTTCAGATTTTTGCATAATGGTCCACTATCAAAAATGATTTCAATGATCAGCATAACGATTCTTCTTTGACTACGGGAAAACCATGTAAATAGAAGCCTCTCACACTGGATCTATCTACAAGATTGGGTCAAAACATACACACGAGCGGATAATCTGGTGTAAGTTGCTTTATACGGCGCACTGTTTATGAATATTTACAAAGAACACGAAAGCAGGAGCGTGGGAAACACACACGATTTACTAGTGAGCGGCGACGGGCAATTCTGTTCAGAGCATCCATTTGACTCCCTTCAACTGGCACAATCGAACTCGATCGACTTTTGCGGCGGTTGTTGTACGATTTCGAGGGTCAATTTTATGTGCTCTCTTCATTGATTCCGAAAAAGTATTTAATCGACCCTGGTCCCTTTTGAGCCTGATTTTGCAATAGATTCAAAACTGGATTTTCCTCCGTGATACTCTTTCGCTTATTCATTCTCTTGAATCTTCCTCGATATCTCTCAAACCAGTGGAAGAAAAAAAGCAAAATTCTCGCGGAAGGACGGACCTTCCTTATGACATCAATGAAGCTTTGAAACTAGCCTGGATCGCGTTTTGCGTTAAAGAGGTTTTTAAAGTTTCAGTTTCTTCGACTTTCGGGCTCTGCGGCCATAAAAGGCGTGAGTACTGGGTGCTCTGTACTACTGTAAGATTTACTAGGTGGAAGGTTATCGCAAAATACGACCACTGTTAATTGTGTTCAATCGCGACATTTGTAATTGCTGCTAAGTGGTTGAATTATGGATGGTTGGCAGTGCATTCCAGCTAGTTGTGAATTCGATGGACGAAACCTGTTTATTGCTCAGCTAAAGAATTTAGGAGATACTGCTTGACTTTCGTTAAAATAAGAAATATGATTGTCTGAGAAGCACGATATCTACCGACTCGGCCTTAAATTTAATGACGGCAAATAATGTTTGTCAGGATAATTAATATGTTCTTGGGGTCAGAGGCTTTCAAACGGAAACGATTATACACTCATTATAAGGGACTTATCTACTTTTAAAACTTCGATTTACTCATATTTCAAGCTCAAAAAAAACATTTCGAAAAAACGCTTACCTTTCGGAATATCTTTCTTTCGTCTTCTTAGTTCATTTTTCGCCATTTTTATATCTCTCTCGGTTTGATTTGCCCCTCTCTAATTCTAGCTTCTTTTCTTAAATCTGGAAGAAGTCACAGTTCGCCGTCAGCCAGCTGGCGTTAAATTTTTAATCTCTCCGTTCGACTTACGCCCTTCTTTCTCGGCTCACTTTTTAATTATGTCCTTTTTTGTTTGTTCTCGCCTATTCGAGGATTTCCTCACATCTTCATGGTAAAAAAACTTTTTCAATAATGGGCCAAGAAAAAAAGTGTCGGAGTTGTCCTTCGGCGACTTCGAGAGGATTTGCTGGCTTTTGTTACAACTAGCGAGATAATGGAGGCTTTATGGGATTCGCTATTTATTACGCTCATCAATTTGAAAAGTTCAATGCATTCGCCGACAAACTTGCTCAATTTGAGAACCTATTAGGACCCAAAGACGTGATTAAAAATGTTTGCAGAAGAAAGAATAGGCTTCATGTAACATGTTCCTAATTTTAATAAGATTTATTGGCTCACGAAAATTATAAAAATTATTTGATTTTACGAAATTTTCTTTGACTTGAATAATGAATGAGTTTATTATGAAGATTTGAAAAGGCAGGCATGAGGATTGGAGAAATATCTACAGGTTATTTAGAAGCGGTTCTCTTTAGGATGAATTAGCTGAGCGAGGTTGACTCTCAACGACCTTTGCGTGGCCCGGCCGGTGAATTGAACAGTTTGACGATGAAGCAAACGGATCCTGAATTCGATATATCTTTTGAAATCTTAGTATCTCATACTTGAAGGAAATTGGCTGGAAGGTCGAGTACAGCGGAGATTTTTGAAGCTTGAGATGACGAGCGCGTAAACGGCCTTTTGTGAGCCGCTGTCTCGCTGTTAGAGATCGAATATGATCATCGAATGTCAAAGTCTTTATTATAATTATTTGCAAATGCGAATTCGCACTTTTAAAATTTACCTGTTTGGACGACTTCTTTCTTGACTGGCGAACGGTGATAACAAGTGTTCTTTCATCTTGAGAGAGCTGCTCAATTTCCAAGTCCTGAAGTTGCCCTGCGAATGTGACTTTTCCCCAACCAAGTTTTGAATCCGGTTCGACCAAAATTATTTGATAGGTATCGACGACCATGAATCGTCTTTGAGTAGACTCATTTGTTGTAACAGTGCACCCTAATAATTTATTTTCAACGCAGAGTTATGGAAAGTGTACCAATGAGTTCAGCGTTATTCAAGTCCAATTTTGCTCCGACTTTCTGAAGTTGATTTGGACAAGCGAGAGGTAGTTCCACATCCTTTTCGTTCTTGAGGTTGAACGAAAGTTGCCGGAGAAGGAAGAATAGGAGAATTTCATACTGCAATTGCTCGTCAGCTCCACACGGCAGTCTTTTTATGAGCACTTGGCCAGACATTGGCGTTTGAGAGATTTCAGAGATGACACTTAAATTTTGATGAATCTTTAATCTCTAAAAGAAGACCCACCTCGTGTCTGCCAATAATTGCGTCGCTTTCGGAAATCTCTTTAGTGTGAGCCATTCATCTTCAAAAACTTCAAGAATAACTCTTCCTGTCGCAATGGAATCGACAAATTAGTCTTTAAATCCTGGGCGACCTTTGTTACTTCATCGAGAACTTCTACCCCATTTTGGTTGAGCCATTCGATGATATTGCACGCGAGAGAGACTGTAATCAGTCTGATTGAAGTGGGTTTCGAAACGGCTTTTTCGAGAAGACGAATGAGCTTTTCGAAGAGGCAGTCGCCGTATGAATGTTTTTCGGCATCGGCTGGGTTTTCATGGTTCATCATAAGTTGGGAGGTATCGTTCAAGTTCGAGACCATAGAATTGACAAAAAGAAGTGTAGGCAAAACATTCAGATAATTACGCTCGGTTTCTATGAAAAACATATTTTACAAAGAAAAGAGCTTTTTGAACTGACCTAAAGCTTTCAAGCAAGAATCTAAAAGTGGAAAATTCTCGAACTCGTAAATCGGCGATCCAACTCTATTTTCCGGCGGTGCTTCAGGCTCAGAGGTGCTTTCAGTCGATGGCGATGATTTCAAGTTGTTTTGATTGAGTTCACGGATTGCGATTTCTCGCTGGGCATCGAGCTGCTGTTGTAAATTAGCTGGCTTTGACATGAATCCTGACGATGCGATAATTTGAGAGCATGCCCAGTCGCCCATTTCTTTCGAAAGCCGTTCTAGCCCTTCTATCTTCAACAGACTAAAGACTTCTGCCATGAGGGTCAAGCTTACGGCTGGCGCAAACTGACTCCTTCTTTCAGCAAATGAAGGATCCACCCCAATATCTTTGAATATAGGCGCCGCGTAAACGCTCAAAAGTTTTTGAAGCAAAAGCTCTATCAGCAAATTTCCAAGCGCCGGAGAAGCGTTCGAAATTATGTCCGCAAAGTAATGGAGAAAGTCCATGTGATCATTGAGCAGTTGAGGCTCGACCTTGCCAGTTTCGTGTTGAGTATCTATAGCAATGGCGATTTGCTGGCAATCGTAGACGAGCTGTGAAAAGTACGGCTTTGCAGTTCGCTCGAGCAGAAAACTTTCCAATGCTGGTTCGCGAACTCGGTAGACAGAAAGCGTGAGGGTTCGGACTGCTGCGCGAACCATTGATTCAGAGTGAGCATGAAAATTCAGCGCTAGAATTTTATTGAGCAGATGAATATAAAATGAAAAGTAATACCTTCAGTAAAAAGTGGGAAATCAGCGCGATGTTCGTTGAAGAAAAAGTGAACGGTGTTACTGTCAAGTCTAAGCGATAACGTCTTGAGGAAGGAAATGTAGTAGGCGAGAAGTTCTTCATCTTCGAAGTCGAATCTGGACACAAGAATTGTATTTACATGATTATTGGAAAGAAGGTAAAATAACGAGGTCTCGTGGCGGAGGTTTTCAAAAAGGATATTCAGCGTTTGCAGCAGCTGAATGCAGACATGGCTTCCTGGGTCCGAGTTCAACAAGTTGATGAAAAATTGGAACATGTTCTTTTCGAGGAAGAACTCAAAGACGGACGAGTCATTTTGATCGCCCCAAATGAGAATTTCAGAAATCGATCGGAGAGTCTAACGATACAAATTTGGATTTTCCCGTGATAATTCGAAAAGTACCTCAACGACTAAAGACTTATTATTCGGCGTCACAGTTTTATTTTTCGTCAGGAGACTATACAATTGTCGGAGTCTTTCCAGACTGTGCACGTTTTGAGTCCGATTCCAGCTGAACCAGCTTCGTCCAGACATTCTTATTGCGGAGAAATTAATGAACCGCGATTCGTTGAATATCAATTTGTTTATTTGAGGAAAATTTGGCTTACTTTTGATCATACAGTATGATAGGAATAAAAGTAGGTGAAGAAACTGGTGATAGTAAATATTTTAAAATTCGGAAGATAATTGTTGAAGTATCAGTTGAAGTAAAAATATAATAAAGATAATATAATATAATAATAAAGTGGTTGGCAGGTGAATGATTTGTGATGGCAATGTGTGGAAGAAAGGCACTTTGAATTATTTGCTAAGATATCGCTTCAAAATCTTCTTGAAACAGACAGGGTCATTAGTGATGTTTTCGTCGGTTTGATAGTCGAAAACGCGAATTCTTCCATCGACGACTTTGAAGGCGAAGTAAGCCTTGAGACGATTCTTGATTTTCTTCTTGCCCTTTTTATCGAGGCACTCTTTCGACAGATACTTGCTAGCTTCGACGAGTTGTTTGAACATTTCCTTGCCGTCGTATCGGAAGAACTGGCCAATGGTGCCGCGCGAAGACTTTTTTCCATAGAATGTAACAACATCGTCAGAAACGGTAACTTTAGAAAATTGAAAATACTCGATGATGTTGCTGTCCCAATCGATTGTAATTTTTCGTCCGTCGATAAAAGTTTCGGAAGGTTTGTTCGTGATAAACAGCTTACGAGTCAGAGCTTTCTCCAGAACTGCAGGTTCTACAAAGAACGATATAAGAATATTGAACAAGTAATGGAAAGCTTACCAATAAAGAGCAGGTTGTAATTATTATTTTTCTGCACTGCAGTGAAGGGATCGCGGAGGGTGACCTTGAAATCGACTCCGATTGGGGCAGCATCGAGCAGTTTCTTTGGTACATTCTTGATCTCGTAATGGAACACATGATATCTCTTCAGTCGCTCGAGCGAATCTGGTATCAGTTTCAATTGGCTTTGAGGGACGTACTCGTCGGCCATTTCCCCTTCTGGGTAATCCATGTATCTCATCCATGGCATCCGAATATCAGACGATCCATAAGTTGGGTGTTTGGTCGCTTTGACTCTGTACTTGACTTTTCAATTGTTATATAAATTCGAGTCATTAGATTTTATAAAGACTTCTCTTTCAGAAATCAGTCCACAATTTTAAGCCTGTTCCTGTAGTATTTAGCGACACCATCAACTTTGCGTTTTCGGATGAAAACATCATCTTCAAGTTTATTTGTAGTCGGGGAATATCGACCGACATCATATCCTTTCATCGACGAGACCATCTTCTCCGTGTCCTTGTCTCTATGTTTCATATTGTACAGTTCCTTCAGAAGGTTATCCATGTACTGTCGGGCTTGATCAGCAAGGACGAAAAGTGATCCAGAACCAACGATCGGATTTTCTAATGCAGGATTGATAACAGGACTCGGAGGGTCTTTCTTGAGGATCTTCAATCGAATGGACTTAGTGGCAATGACGTAAAATCGCTCAACTTCGTCGATTTTCTCCTGGACCTCTTTGCTGTATCTCTTCTTCTTCTTCGGCTTCTCCGGAACGTTCTCATAAACATAATTTGCAGGAAAGAACCAATCTGAATCCGGATCGGTATCCTTGGCAATTTTTCGTAGGTATTTTTCCAGCAGCGCCAGCAACTACAAAATTTTTAGACAAACCGCCATTTGCTAAAGACAAACCTCTTTTGAATATCCCCGCCAGTGGCGAGTGTGCTTATCACAGCCGTAAAGATGCTCTCGCTGTATGATCTCGATTTTGAATGTCTTTTTCTTCATTTCATTCGCCATCTTGTCGAGAATTATGTTCGAATAGTTATCATCTGGGAACATTCCGTAATGTTCATCTGAAGTCGGGAGAGCCGGATCAGGGAAATGGCTGTTTTCATCCTGCAACACGTTCACAAACTGCACAGAATCTCCTTTTGGGGTCTTGAATTTGAATCTCATTCGACAGAGAGGATGAGGAGCGTTATCATTTTTATCGATATGTCTCCGGAAGTCTTTCTCGTTCCAGAGGATTGTTCCTTCGTATGTTTTCCCCGCTTCAAGAGGTGGATATTTCACCTTGGAAAGATATTCGACGTTCCTCGCCATTTCTCTAGGTGCCATTCCGCTTTCGTAAATAACACCTTGATTTCCTATGCGAACCAAATCACCGATCTCAGCTCTTTCGAAGTCTGCGTTATTCTTACAAGAAATCCACTCGAAGCAAGAAGATCCGTCCAATAACTTCGGATCCAAGGGCTCCTTCAATCGCTTCGTCGAAGTCGTTTTTGTAATTCCAGAATCGATAAAGCGAACTTTCACTTTTTCCTCTTTATTGAGATCAGCAAAGCGTTTAACTTATTGAAATTTATAAAAAAAAACTATTGATAGCTCATCCTGAAACGCGTTCAACAATTTCAACTCTCTCCAAAAAGGGCACTCTTTCTTTTCCTAGTTTTCTATTTAGCAAATAATATCTGTCAAGTTGATATTTTTGAATCTTTTGCGATTCTGCTAATGAAAACGCGACGAGCTGTCTCCGGGTTTATATACGCTCGAAAAATCATTCACGATCAGTGTTGATGAACCCCTTTCTGAGGAAATTTGTCGAGACGGATAACGCCGAGATGACTTGTTTTGGCAGATTTTCTCACGATGAAAGCACCATTTTCGTGGCTCTTCACTACTGGAAGAGTTTTCAAGCTGCAAACTAATTTCTTCTTGCATTTTATCGTAAACGAATCCCATACAAGATTATCGAGCTGTTTCAGAATTGAAACATCCGATGGTGTTTTCTTTGCCGCTTTTATTCTTTCTTCAAGTTCATTACATTGACGCCCGATTCTTGGGAGTATATCACTCAAATGCTTGTACTCCGGCTCGTAATTTGGACAAAACAAGTTTTCATTGAGGACTCTTTGAATCTTCTGCACATCATATTTCAAAATCTTGAGATTTTCGCTGTAAGAAATCGTTCGCATTTCAATTTGAGTCTTCCTAGCAATAATTGACCGTTTTTCTTCCGCTGATAAAAGTGCTCGACTTGCAGGATGATTTGCCCAGGTACATCGCTCACAAAATAGTAACCGTCCGACGAAGTACTCAAATTTCCTGTCATGACTTCTGCAAAATGGACTCAACTTTTTCAATTCCCTCGTCAAAAATACTTCGATTTCTCCCAACAGCTCCATTTTCAGGTCTTGAATACGATGTTTGAGAATAATTCCACACTTTTTCGTAGAAAGTAAACACAATTTTAAACATAAACAGCTTTTGAATTTATTAAATTTGAATATAAACATGATTGCTTTGCAAGATGTTCTACGAGAGCGAGGAAGAGTGAACTTTGGGAGCATTTGTTGGTTATTTACAGAGAGTTGATTCTAGGGTTTTAGTTACAGTTTGAGCTAGGAACGATGATATTTCCGAACTGGTCGGTATTTGAAGTTGCTGAAGGCCTAGTTTGAGTATTGTGTTGAGTCGTCTGAGGGGTCGTTGAGGAATATTTGGCGTGGATCCGTTCGGAGCACGGACTCGTTTCTTAACGCTGACGCTGTGCTGATTCTGCATGTGTCGGTTTAAATGATCTCGTCGGTAGAAGCCCTCTCCGCATGTATCACAGGTGATAGGTTTGTAGTTCAAGTGTTGGCAATGGTGACGGTAGAGGTCTTCGTTGTTGTTGAATCCTCTGCCTTTCTGGCCGAGGGCAGGGCACAAAATGCATTGAAACTGTCGGTCTAGTCCTCTATTCACATTTTCCCTCGCTTTGACTTCCTCCACTCGATTCGCGTCAATCAGCACCTGAATTAAATTGTATGAATGACTCATCTTACAAAAAATGATTTACCTTGGCAGCCTGATCTTTTTCTTTCTGGTTCTTTTGGCCCCAAATATCTTTCTTGATGAAGACATTTCTTGCTTCAGTAATTGGACAAGTAAGTTCATTAAGCTCGAGCACGACATCATCATCTTGAGCCTCGGGAATCTGCTGTTGATTCTGGTTTTCGAATTGCGGAGCAGAATGAGGAATGTTGTCAGGAATTTGATAGTAGTACTGTTCATGCGGGGGTACCAAAGAAGAATCTGCATATTGGACAGGATTAGAAACATTTGACTGTTGTCCGTTCAGCAGGTTCTCCGACGAATGAAAAGAGGAGAAATCGTCAGTCATCATCGTTGAGATCAACTCATCGTCGGGGTTGTCGAATCTTCGTTTCTTGCAGCAGGGACCGGGGTTGTTCAATTCTTGAAGGATTGCTGCTTGAGTTGGACTGTCGGGAATCTCGTGGAGCACGATGTTCGAACCATTGGCGATGGCATTTTGAGCGACGAAGACATCTCGGTGGCGTTTCATATCGCCTTGCGGCTCTTCAAAAGGCACAAACTAAAGGTTCCGTTAACAGGTGAACATGGAAGTTAGGTCTTACATCTTCTCTTCTTAAAGAAGGCTCGAGATTCTCGATAAACGCGTCGAAGTCGTTGGCAGATGTGACGGAGTCGAAGTTATGAATGTTGCTGAGCTCGCTGGTACTTGGCGAAGTTGGATTCAAAGACGAGCTCGATTGGGGAGAGGAAATGTTCGTGTTTGCAGCGTCGTGAATGAATGCCAGATCGTCGCTTCCTAAAATTTATGGGTGAGATTGAATTCGAATAAAATAACTTACCGGTTGATTTGGGTGAGGAGAAAGTAGACATACCGGGAAGTCCTCCAGCAGCTGGTGGCCCCGCCAGCACTATTAATTACATTTATAATCTGGTAAGGAAGGCATATCATACTGAAAGGCCCGGTTTTCTTCGCGCGTCCAGATTTCTTGACTGGTCCTCTCCTCCCGCCGATTGGAGGGGCTTCTTTCTTTGGTTCAATCTTGACATCTTTCTTCGGCGCAATTGGCTTCTTTGAGGGATTCTTGAGACCGGCTTTTTTCTTTAAAGCGTAGTAGGCGACACCATTGATGGTAAGAGTCTAATGTTAAAAATTGAAGTAATTGGTAGTATAACTCTGTTTACCTGAAGATCGAGGTCATCGACGCGGACGAGGGCGTCGAATTGAGCAGTGAGCTGATCGACTGTGACTTCCGATGATGTGGTTGTGGACGACTTCTCCTCCGGCAGCTTTAATATAAATAATTAAGCTTGTAAAAATAATTAATTGCGATTGAACGGCTGCTGAAATTCTCCTAAATAACAAAGAGGAGCTAGAGGGGAGTAAGGAGGGAAAACTTTTCCTTTTTTCTTACCTCAATCTTCGTACTCATTTTCAATCACCTTCTACTTTTCTTCCTCTCTCGTGCTCACCAGAATATTCTTTTCGCGCGGGCGTTTATCAGTCGGAAAGGGAAAAGGGAAAATGATTAATCAATCCCCAGAGAAATGCGCTGAATGAGCAATTTTTTACCCAACTTGCGTGCTTCTCTGCTCTCTCCACCCCACACGATCGTAAATATTGGTCCAGCGAAAACAAAAAGCGAGAACAAAAGAAAAAACCTGCCTTTTTGGCGGTATTCTCACATTTCTGAGTGATGAGAAGATTTTTACGACAATAATTAAATAGTTCAATTTCAGTTTAGCCAAAGGCCCATATTTTCAGTGACTGATTTAAAATCAGTGATTTTCCATCGATTAGCAGTTTTGGATTGAAGACTACTTATGATTCAAAATGAGTCATTCGGAATGCGCGCTATGACGTCACTCGAAGATAAAAAAAAAGAGTTCTTCAAAAAAAATCTATCATTGCGAAAACTAGCAACTTTTGATAATTTTCGTATTTTCAGATAGAGTGGTTAGGTAATCGTCTTCAACCATGCAGGGTCAAGCTCGAACGGACGAGGAGTCCCTGAACAAGGGACGGATCCGTCTGCCAAAGATGTCGAAGGTCAAGAACAAGGCTCCAGCTCCGGTGCAGATCACGGCCGAACAGCTGCTCCGAGAAGCTAAGGAGCGAGAACTGGAACTTGCACCACCGCCGCCAAAGCAGAAGATCACTTCGCAGGAAGAACTCGATGACAACAAAATGCGAAGAAGAAAGGTCTTTGAAGACTCGATCAGAAAGAACCGGACCACGATGTCTAACTGGTTCAAATACGCAGCTTATGAAGGTAGATCTTACTTTGTCAGTTAGAATTTTCAACTTCTTCTTCGTAAGACAACATGAAGGAAATCGAACGAGCCAGGAGCATATACGAACGAGCAATCGACGTGGATCATCGATGCATTCAAGTCTGGCTCCGCTACGCCGAAATGGAAATGAGAAACAAGCAAGTGAACCACGCTAGAAACGTTTGGGACAGAGCAGTAACGCTCCTTCCCCGAGCCCAGCAGCTCTGGTACAAATATGCCTACATGGAGGAAGTTCTGCAGAATATCACTGCCTGCCGAGCCGTTTTTGAAAGATGGATGGAGTGGGAGCCAGATCCACAAGCTTGGCACAGTTACATCAACTTTGAATACAGATACAAGGTATTTTTCCCTCTTTTCTCTGCGAAAACAAGGATTTTTAGGAATATGATCGAGCCCGAGGCGTGTACGAGCGATTCATCCTCTGCCACCCGGATGTCAAGAACTGGATGAAATACGCCAAGTGGGAAGAACGACTTGGCGCGGTTGAACAAGCCCGTGGCGTATACGAAAGAGCCATTGAATTTTATGGGGATGAGTTTCTTTCTGAAGATTTGTTCATTGCTTTTGCGCGGTTCGAGGAGAGACAGAGAGAGTATGAACGATGCAGGTGCATTTTCAAATATGCTCTTGGTAAGAATTACTTTCCCTTTTTCGCAGATTTTATATGATTTTTCAGACAATTTGGCGAAAGACGCGCAAGAAGAAATCTTCAAATATTTCTCTGCCTTCGAGAAGCGATTCGGCAGCCGGCAAGGAATCGAAGACGTCGTCTGGAACAAGCGAAGAAAGAAGTACGAAGATCAGCTGACCAAAGACCCAGAAGATTACGACACGTGGTTTGACTACTTGAGAATGGTTGAGTCTGAAGGAGACTCTGATGTGATTCGGGATACGTACGAACGGGCGGTGGCGAATATTCCAGAGTCGCCGAACAAAAACGACTGGCGGAGATACATTTATTTATGGGTAACAAACCTTATGCCCGAGAAAAGGATTAAAGAAACGATTCAGATTATGTACGCGTTATTTGAAGAAACAGAAATGGGCGATATCGAGCGAACAAGAGAAGTTTGGAAAGCTTGCCTCGAGATTCTGCCCCATAAAAAGGTATGAATTGATTTTCAGGGATTCGGGATGGCAATTTTCTTAGTTCACATTTTCAAAAATTTGGCTTCATCTTGCGCACTTCGAAGTTCGCCAGAAAAATCTCATGGACGCCCGGCGCGTCTTAGGAGTCGCCATCGGAAAGTGCCCAAAAGACAAGCTCTTCCGCGAATACATCGAGCTTGAATTGCAACTTCGAGAATTTGATCGATGCAGAAAGCTTTACGAAAAATTCCTTGAATATGCACCGGCGAATTGCACCACATGGATTAAATTTGCTGAGCTGGAGACTATTCTCGGCGATCCTGATCGAGCACGGTAGAATTTAAAGTGCTGAAGCAGGAATTATCGATCTTTTCAGAGGAATCTTCGAACTTGCAATTACTCAGCCTCAGTTAGACATGCCAGAAGTTCTGTGGAAAACATACATTGACTTCGAAATCGACCTGGAAGAAATTGACAACGCACGAACGCTCTATCGACGACTTCTGGAAAGAACCTCGCATCCGAAAGTTTGGCTCGCTTTTGCCAAGTTCGAGCAAGATCAAAAGGATCCCGAAAGGTTGCTTTTTGCCAAAAAATCATTTCTCGATCTCAAATTTAGTGATTATCATCCGGCTAGAGATGTGTTCCGAGAAGCTTCAGATTCTCTTCGACAAGCTGGAGCCGAAAAGGTTGAAAGGCTTTTGGTTCTCGAGCAGTGGCTTGCATTTGAAAAGGCTGAAGATGATGAGGCCAACCTCAATTATGTCAAGGTTCGATATATATTAATATCAAATTTTTATTTGACTTGAAAATTCAGAGCCAAATGCCGAGAAGAGTTAAAAAACGACGCCAACTCACCACAGATACCGGTGCAGATGCTGGTTGGGAAGAATACTGGGACTATATTTTCCCGGAAGACGAGGTCAGTATTTCATTACCGTAGAGAATTTTCAATCTTTTTTAGGTTGCCAAGCCGAACATGAATCTGCTCAAAATGGCAAAAGAGTGGAAGAAAAAGAACGACTCCGATTCGGACTCAGATTCAGACTCAGACTAGTTTATTCCTCCTTGTTAGTCCCAAGTTTTACTGCCACACAATTTTCCTTGCGAAATTATAAAAAAAAGAAGACGAAAAGTTCAATAAACTCGTTCATTTCAGAAATCGGACTCTGAGTCGTTCCTTGTTAAAAATATGAATTGTTACTATTACCGGAAGTTTAAATTATAATGACAGAAATAAGAAATCGCCTTCCATCGGCACTCGTGTGTTCTTTGACTGGTGGATGGAGTCCAGGCGAGTCCCAGTCGCCGAAAGTGAACAAAGTAATCCATACCTACCTTTGGTTCCATTTCGCGGTCGTGCCGATTGTTTTCTCCGCCTTGCTTGGTCGAACAGAAAGTATTTGGATCATCACTGGAGTGTCTTTTTCAAGCGTCTTTATTTTCAAGTATCTGTGTTATCTCTTCAGCAGAGTTCTCAATGAATCTACTCCTCAAACTTTGGAGACATCTTCGGTTCCGCCGGTTTGGGTCGCTATTCATGACAAATTTATTGGATCAAAAAAGAGTAAAAGTAGAAGCACTGCGCTTTCCAAAAGACTTTACTCCCCTTCAAGACCGACTGGCAATTCAGGACGCTCGGGAACCACTCGTTCTCAGAATTCAGGCTCATTTGACAACATAACTTATGCCTCGTGGAATCTGGCAAATGAACCTACTGGCTCCGCGGCGACAACTGTTGATGGAACTTTGATTACCCAAACGGCTGGTCTTTGTTTGATTCGAGAAAATCCAGAGGTGGAAGGAGTGGCAGATCGACAATTTGAACGAAAGCCGAAAATTTCAAGACCAGGATCGGTCGATTACGGAATAAACAAAGAAACTCCAACAAAACGGAGATCTAAACGGTCGAAAATGGAGTCGCAATCTGAACCCGAAGATCATGAAAATGCCCGGGCCAATACAGAAATAGAGCCACTTTTGTTGAACCCAGAACAGGGTGAACCGTCAACCAGTACGAGTAAACCAGTGGACGGTGTTCCTATTGAAGCAAATACAAAAATCATCCATCGACAGCGACCAAGTCGAAAGTCCATTCGCCGCCATGTTCCCAAAGCTCAACAGAACCCTCAAAACACTCAAGTTGTTACATCAGCTAGCTGTACAATTAGAAAAGAAGCATCGGGCAGTGACCCAGAGCGTTTGTCTGTTTCAGACGCGAAACTACAAGCAGGTGAAATGCTTCCTAATTTATCGAACAGCAGGCCGTATAATGGAAGAAGGGGTCGATTAAATACACTAAAATCCGTGCTTTCGGAGAGCTCAGTTGTGGATGTAACGAACTACGACAACGAGAAGATCGATTCGCCCAAATCGGCTGAGGATATTTCGGAAGAAGTATGCAATATCCTCCGCGCAAAGAGAAAAGATCAAGAACAAAATCAGAGCGAGGCTGGAAGTAGTACACAAGAAGGGTTGTCGACGATCCAGAGAATTGACAATGGCAGCCCTTTTCCAGAGAAAGCTGATTCCCTTTCATCATCAACTGGTACGAACAAGAGACCGGACAGCCCCATCATTCCTATGGAACTGGCGACTACAATTGCAAATCAAGTAGCAATGAGCTCGCGTAATCAAATCGTAGGATCGCAAATGACACTTGATGGTCTTGATCAGAGAAGTAACAGATCATCCTCGCTGAGATCTCGGCGTACATTTGGGACTGGACCAGCAAGTAGAAGTGACACACCGACGCCATTTCAAGTCCAAGGTCTATTTAATTTTGGAAGAAATTCACAGCGATCAGCATCCGGCGCGCCTCCCCCGAATCTTGACCTTCCTGAAGGGTTTACGGAGTCCCCATCAAATCAAATGGCAACTTCTGAAATTATGCAAATGCTCAATCGAGCTGAGCGTGCTCAATTGACGTATTCGGCACTCGATCGACTTCCTATGACAACTGGAAGCGTCACTCAACGGGTTCTTCGCCGCCGCGAGCGCAAAATAAAGTATGATCAGAAAAAGTACTTTGTAAGAAAATTCGCACGCAAAAAATGGACGTACTATAAATTTAACCTCTTTGGAATTCCAGCGCTCCCAGTAAAGATATTCTATACAAAGCAGGACCTGTCAAATCTCTTGGATATTTCCACCTCCTTTTCAAATGTTCTTGTTTCGGCTATAACTTGTGGGTTGATTTCATTACTCGCATCGTACTTACTTACTCTTCAACGACCGATAGCGATTGCCAGATATCCCGAACAAAGCTTCATCTTCAGTAAGTGGATTCTTTACCTTGTGGCTGCTACTTGTCAGTACTCGACTATCAAGTCGCCCATTCCTGATGTAATGTCTCCTGGGCATGGATATGCGTTTTCTGTTGCATTTGCACGACCGATTTATTTCATTCTTTCATCGCTCTTGACAATAATGCTCGTCCTTGTTTCACATTCGCTCAAATTGGAAGGTGGAACGACTCTCTACGGATGTTTCTTCGTTGACATCAAATTCTTGGCTATTTGTATTGAAATATCGAAGCTGATGACGTATCTGATGCCCGTTTTATTCATGCTTGGGTTTTATGCGCGGTTGATCACATTCCTCAATTGGACGATGGAAAGTGTCGAGATAACTTTCTTCGGTGGAACCGGATCTTCAAGCTTGAAAGACTCAATAACAGTGCTCCTTCGATCAGTTGGCTGTGTCGTACCAGTTGTCGTTTTAAATTTCTTTTCGATGAAAAATAAAGGCGAGCTCGACAATCGAATATTCTCAATTTCTTCTGCACTTTGCCTTACTTTGGCATACGTGATCTCCCGAGCTTCGAATGGAAATCCGCACTATGATCTTTTAGCATTGAAACGAATATTTGGATTGAAAAAGAATGAAGATAAAATATCATCACTCGACAAGAAGATTGTTACATCAGCTCATCATCGCCTAGAGAGCTCGATACTTAACGGCTGCATCATCTTCATTATCGCATGTTTGCTCGGCATTGCTAATGTTTTCGATGAGCTAAAATCAATGAAGAAAGTTGTTCTTGGTCCATTGGAAATTTCAGTTTTTAATCTTGTAATTCTTGCGATCCTAAGCGTAACTGGCTTCTTATGCGATTACTTGCTGCCTCGCCTTCGATCACAGAATCCATGGATTATTTTCAAGCACCCTGTTTTACGAACTCCAGAATACAAAAAGTTCGAAGTCAATTCTGCTGCGGCAGTCATGTGGTTCGACAAGTTTCAATTCTTTATAACCATCCTTATAAAAAATCTCCTTCTGCCGATTGCTTTCATGAATGAGTTCTGGAGCGCGGCAGATTCTCCATATTTCGTAAACTGGTCAATCTTTGGAAAAAGTATTTTTCTTGCGATCATAAGCTTCAGTATTTCCCGTCGATTCTTCCGCGATTGCGAGTATCAATGGCTCATTCTCATGTGCTCATATCTCTTGGTGTTCGATCTTCAGAAGTATGACATCAAAGAACCTATTCTTGTTACATGGTTTTTGGGAAACATCGTCGCCTCAAAAGTGCTCGGTTTATATCGAAGATTATGTTTCATCTACGTACACATTATGCCGTGCGCATCTACTTGGGGAAGTGCCTTTCATGCAATTTCGCAGCCGATTTGCATGCCACACTCTGGCTGGATGTATCTTCAAGCTGTTATTTCCACGATCACTTCTGCTCCCATAAAACCTTTGGGCGGAGCGAGCGTCTTTCTAACCTCCTACGTCCGACCTTTGCGTTTTTGGGAAAAGACCTTTCAAACAAAAACTGCGGGCGATGAGCGTTTACAGTCGCAGCTTGAAACTCACAGACGAAGGAATGAAAATGCCCAGAGAAATTCGATTTTCTACGAGAATTTGGCGATATCGCTGCGAAATCAGCTCGCAGGAGATATTGCCCTTGGAAGATTTGGAAATGTAAAAGAGGGGGACGTATTCATCTTGGCGTCCAAATCCACAGCTACAAGCTTGAACGGTCTTCTTCAAATTGTTGAGCTTGGAAATGGTGTTGTATCTTTCCAACTGCGTGGCTTAGAGTTCAAAGGAACATATTGCCAACAACGCGAGGTCGAGGCGATTACAGAAGACGAACCACCAGCGACTCAGAATCATTTATGCTTCGCGAGGAGCATGTGCTGCCTACGTTCTCAAAAATGGGTCTACGGATTGAGCGCCTTTTTCAAGAATCTACTGATGACTTGGCGAGTCGTTCAGAAGAATTATGTTATGCCTGGATATTCAATTTGTGATTCTAGCACCGATTTTCTAGGGATGTATGACTACAGAAAACTTGTAAAGACATCTTTCACCAGATGCATCATTTATTTCGCGGCAAAGTACGAAAGACTTGACGAGCTATTGGATCCGAAAAATGAGTTGATAAAGACGCTGAATCGAGAAAATTACGATTCTGACTTCGAAGTCGTCACTTCTGTCGCATTTTCACACAACACTGATGTTGACTACGATCTGGCACAAGCAGGGGTCAGCAAAGTCCAGTTCTTGCTTCACTATTCCCACTGGGCAAACCACTGTTTCAGTATGACACACCCTGAAGAAACCGAATGTCCGACGAATTTTCTAACGTTGGTTTTTGCCCTGTCCATTGTCGGACGAAAAGCAATCTCAAATGCGTCACAAGCTGGCAATACTGCGGATGCGACAATATTCCTAAATGGGCTCTATCAAATGTTCCAGGGTAACATCATGCCGGATTTTTCGGATGAGTGGGTTTTCACTGACGACATGGCTTTATTGAATGAAATTGTTGCGCCTGCCTTACGACTGGCGATTAAATTACAGAGCGACGAGTTGCGAAAACTAACCGTTGGAGAGGCCAGCAGTGAGCTCACGTTTTCCAAGCTCTGGAAAGAGATTGAAACTGCAAGGAAGACGGTAATTTGTCACGAGAATGATCCAAAGTGGCGTGAAGCGGTTTTGAACAACGAACCAGAGTTATTTTCGTTTCGACACATTGTGACTGAAGATGAGAGCAGCGACTACAGATTGATGATGCTTGTGCGGCGCCAGTTGAGCTTCAAAATTATCAAAATCAACTCGGAAAGTGTTAGAGGAAATTGGGCGGCGCAGCAAGAGGAACTTGTATTTGTGAGAAATCAAAATCCTGAGAGGGGATCAATTCAAAACGCTAGGGCTATTTTGAGAAACATTATCAACTCGAGTTGTGATCAGGTAAAATACCAATGCAAAACCCTCGATTGATATCATTTTAGCCAATTGGATATCCTAGTTACGTATCTCCTATTTTAACATCTTACACATCAACACACGACGCTGTAAAAGAACTGGCTGGGGATGAAGTTTCCTTCACTGGAATTTACGAAGGAACTTTGCGCTTTATTGGGGACTGCTTGTTGAGTTGCATTTCGTGTAATTCCGGAATCGGGCTTCCTGAAAATGTTCCGCTCTCTTCCGTGATAAGGTTGAATTCGAGTCAATATAAATCAATAAGCTGTTATAAAAAATTCAGAACAAGTACGACAGAGCAAAACCAAGCTGCACAAACGTGGGTCGGCACCATCCCGTCTACTCCTGGCGAAAACGTCGCCCAAAATAACTTGGATGGTTCAGTTAGCTCACTTGACACCCTGTCGTCGCTCTCTGACCACGATCTCCATCGCACTGCCATAATTAATGACTCCAATCAAGGTAAAAAGAATCCATTTTGTCGACCAACAATTTTTAGTGTTATCAAATTTGGACGGCTTCCGTCGTGGCGGTCCTCAATTCGTTCACTGGGAAAAGACCGAGTGGAGAAATTGCGGTGGGGCTCGTTCGTGGGGCGATTGGCGCCCCAAAAATGGAATGAAAGGCGTCATCGTTTGGGGCTGGTACCCTTGCCATCGTTTACCTGCAAAGCGCTCTCATATTCATACTGCTATTTTGGTAATGAGCTCTCTTCCGAGCATCCATTCAATTAAGTACTACTTTTAGCTGCTGAAAATCGAGGAAAACTCGAAAACTCATTACGTTCCAATTCAAAAGCCGGGCATCATGTATGATTCAGATGACTCTTCAGCGGTCTCTTCAAACGCGGATTCTGGCGAGTCTGAGGACGAAAATTAATTAACTTCTGTCTCTCAGAATATTCTGTACATTCAAACCAAACTGTTTCTAAAAGAGGCAAATTTAGACTGAAGTCGAAGAGAAAATGGGACAGAGCCAGGGCAAAGGGCTGTACTCCCAAGTTGGGGCTCCAATGGACGACGAAATTGACCAGCCAGCTTCATTCGTCCAAGCAGTCAAGACACAGGGTCAGCAGCAAGTTTTAAGGTAAATAAAAGGTTCGATCAAATAAGGAAATTAATTGACTTTTTAGAGCAAAAGCTGCTCTGGGCCATGACCTGGATATTCCTTCAAATAGCAACGAAATCGACGGCAATACTTTTGTATTCGGCACTGACGGTGGCGATTCCTCCCATCGAGTAGTCCACGATTCCGATTTGGAAGTGAAACGATCGCTGAAAGACGAACTGGCGTGGAGAATATTCGTTGAGCAAGAAGCCTCAAAAGAGCGCAAGTTGATTTTGATTCGAATGAGCTTTGATCGGTGGCACTTACCTGATCAATTCTCTCAAGCAGGATTTCGATCGGGTGATATTCTTGAGTACGTTGTTCACGGCGAATTAAAATGGGCAATTTGGAATCGCGAAGAAATTCTTTTCTGGCAAAATGGAATAATCGAAAAACGCCCTCATAGAACATTTCCTCACTCTTGCCGGAAACTACCGATCATTATTCCGCCTAATGAAGATGGGCTTTCCCCTACTGATATTTATATAAATGCAACAAATGAAAACTCTGGGCTTGATTTTTCAAACAGGTTGTTAAGAAATAAGTGGGATTTTTGATAAATGATTGTTTCAGTCAAGCCTGGGCGGCTTGGTGTGTCACGAAAAATTCGAATTTCTCTGCAATTTCTTCTCAACAAAATTATTACCTAGGTACAAACTTAATCTCCTTCCTCAAAGCTAAAACTTGATTTCAAGAGCTACCAGATTTGGGAATTTCGGAGCGTTTCTCATCACTCGATTCTTTGATGTGCAAAAAAGTCGAGTACGAAACGATGGGATTCGACCAAGTTCAGAAACATTTTGGTGTGAAGCAAAATCTACGTGGCATTGTTCGTTGCGTCCAGTAAAAGTATCAGTTGAAGTGGATTTTTATCTGCGAAGTACGAAAAATATGATTTCTGTAAATTTCTCTTTGTTTTTATTTAATTTTTAACCCGTCAACTGTCGCCAACTTTCTCCGTGTGTTCCTTTATATTAAAATCCTCCTGATTCCTATAACTACCTTTACCACTTCTATACCCAAAACAAACTTAACTATTCAACCCTTCATTGTGCGCTACTTGACAGAGCTTAATCTTCAAAATAAATTGACCTTTACTATTTCAAATCTGGCGTCTTTGGATTAGCGCCTAGACAAGCAAAGTGCCAATTTTGACTAAGTAAGAAAAAAATAATGTTTGACGGAAAAGATTACCAGCTTTTTGATGAAACTCTTGAATGTATTCGAAAGTTTAATCTTCAGATATCCGGTACCTTTTTCGAATTTCGAGGCGATTCTAAAGTAGTATTTGATAGATTCTGATGATGAGTACGACATGGACGGAGATGATGTCCATGCCAAGGTCGAGGACACTTTTCGGCGAGTTAAAATTGACGAAGTTGTTGCAAAAATTATGGGCGTTTTGAGTTCAAGAAAAACTCATTCGCCCGAGGATTTCCAAGATGCAGTGAAATACTTCTCCTTCGTGGTTGATTTCTACCACGATTATGCTCCGACAATGAAGGACATCGACAACTTTGCTATGATGCTCGTCAAAAAGTACGACTTCAACGTGACTGTACTGAAAGCGTGCTTTTTGGACTTCCTCGTCGACGGGAAAAAGGACGAGCATGGTTTCCCCATGATCGCAGATAATGTGGAGACGAATTCAATTTGTTCACTTTTGGACTCTGTTTACAAGCTGATGGACTGTATGAATGAAAAGTTCACAATCAATTTGGTTGAAACTGACATTCTCGACTCATTAATGAAAGTCATGGCTCTTCCAAGAAGTAAAAACTGTTCGAAGATTTTAAATTTATGATTTTTAGCGGACCCGAAAAATATCGACCAAGACCCTCCGATTCTAAAGTTTCTCGGCTCAACTTTGGGAATTATTTACATGGCCATAAACTGCTCTTGGGAGCGATCGCAGAAAATACTCTCCGATCAAGTCTTTCAGTTCGCAGTTTGGAAGATGATGGATTACAAGAATGAATGCCGCAAGGGACGAGGCTAATTACTATATTCGAAGATAGTAGCTTCAAAGGCAAGAATAAACAAGCCGACTTGCTTGGCAAATATTATTGTGTTACATAAAAAAGTGTCCAAACATTTGAGAGAAAGAATACGTAATAGCCGGGATAAAGGACGACTTGATTAAGCTCCGATCTTCATGTATCGTCGCACTTTTGCTCGATGAAGAAGCAAAAATGAAGATTTTCGAAGAGACGACCAAAATGTTCATAACGAGAATGGAGGAGTTCGAGAAGATGACCAAAGAGCAACAAAATGACGCGCTCAAGGAATTGGTTCATAAACTTCAAAAACGAAAGTATTTTGCTCATAAACGAAGAGCTGAATGAATCTCGTGAATACGCTGACGATATATTTATTTTTTATTCTCACAGCAGTGTTTTGTGAAACCATGTAACAGGACGCTGCTAGAAATTTCGTGAATGAAGAGAGAAAAAATGCTGAGGACCTGACTTATTACACAAAAGGACTGGATATTGAGTCGATGAACTTAGACGGAGTCAACATCTAAACAGCTTTTCCCGAATGTTGAATTATTAAACTCAATTTCTGTTTGCTTTTTTGACTGAATTTGGTATTCGATGTCTGTTTAATTATAAACTTCAGATAACGATGAAATTGGAACCATGAAATTTACACTGTCGCTATTACCGTACAGTGTACTGCCCTCGGACCTAACATGCGACCCGAATTACTCCTTCTTCTGTGAAAAACCATCTCCGAGCATCAGCAGTTATGAAAACGCTTGCCTCCAGTATCTAGTCGCTTGCGATGGCGAGCGCGACTGCCAAACTGTTGATGACGAGACCCATTGTGATCTCAAAGATCCAAAAGATAGAGAAGAAGGTGAATCGAAAGCTCAAATCTGTAGCTCGCCGGAAGTCAGTTATCTTTGGACGCAGTGTAAATCAACGCCGACAGTTTGCATACCTAAGTATGAGCGCCGATGCAAATGAGATTCTAAAAGATATTCAGATCTTCTCTTTGTGACGGGATAAATGACTGCGATGACGGTTCGGACGAGGCGTCTTGCAACTCAGACTGTTCTTCATCTTGCGACGATAGTGCTACATGTCAAGCTATATTTAATGGAACTGAACCAATCTGTAAATGTGACGAAGCAAAAAGTATAAATCTGCTCAAGGAGTTCGACCCCGAAGCTCCTGCCTGTATAGAAAAAGAAGAAACAGTGCAATATGAAATCGAATCCTTCGTTTACATCGATAAAGACACATTTTATGAAGAGGATCAAGACGGAAAACGCTTGTACACTTCAATATTCAGCGATGAGCACACGCGAGCACCAACATTCGACGACAACTCCTCCCTGTTTTGCTTCATCAGACTATCAAATAGTGATCTTATGTGTTTTTTGAGAACCCCGGATGGTGATTATCGCTGGGATAAATTGCAATTTAATAATTTCCAGGAATATTTTAATATCAACGAGATTCACGTAAGTTTCCTTCTTGTTTTCTGGAGTGAAAGTGATTATAGAAACTTTCCCTCCACACAAATCTTCAACAAATTTACTTTACTGGGCCTCAAACTTGGCTCTGTCAACTTAATTTCGACGATCCAGATGAGTCACCAAAATGTGTATTCCTGAGTGACAGAAGCGAAGTTGAAGTTGGACTGGATCCACTTCGTAACTTGCGTTTCATCATCGATCACCCACTTATCGGAGCTCTTGAACATTCGCGCACCATTTTGACCAATACTTTCTTCGACATTGCCGCGCTTGACCTTGATGGCGAAACAAAAAGACGGCTGTTTATGCTCTCTCATTTGAAGGATGACAAATCTTACGCCATCCACCAGATCACTGTCTCATACGAGCAGAGAAAAATCTTCGTCCCTTATTTTGCTGCTGGGCAAAAGTTGCATGTGCTTGTCCACGATTACAACGGCCAATTGCTCGATGACGTTGACATATCCCAGTTCGAAAAGGAAGAGCACGGGAAGATACAAAGTCTCTTGCAAGTTCTTCCCGACATGTCTTTTGTTGTTAATGATGATAGAAATATTTACACCATTCAAATCGACGAGGAAACTCAGCAGCCAACAATAAAAACATATGATTCTCTAAGTATCTCATCCGAAGTGAAAATCGTGATAAAACGCGAAGATGTTACTCTTCCAGAAAAATGTCCCGAAAAAGATGGGGCCCTTGCTCTTAGATCTGGAGACGGTAAATGCCAATATCTTTGCTACTCATCGACTTTGCGGGGCGGTTCTGAAATAGAATGTGATTTATCGCAAAAGAAGCATTCTGACGATCTCTTTTTCATGGCAAATGTTGGAAATCATCATTCGTCATCGATTTCATTTTACGATTTTGAAGAAGAAGAGTACCAGATACACGCAGGCCTTGTAGATGATTCTCATCCACTCGATGGGCTTCTTGTCAAAACAGCAGACGATGATGTCATTGCAATTTTATCTGGACATGTTCGCGCTGAAATCATGTACCGTTCCCTCGAGTTGCCATCAAGAGTCAAGACTTTGACATACTTACCTGTTAAATCACCCTCCGCAATGGCTTTGGATCCAGCTCGACAAACAATCTTCTTTTTCGCCGATGGTCGAATCTACGCCTCCTCAATTCACAAATTGAAAGATCAGGACGATGACGACTTGAATTACATTCCTATCACATCATCAATGAGGCGGTTGGGCGACCCAGTTTCGATGGCGGTTGACTCTGAAAATGGTCGAATTTTCCTTCTTTACATAAAAGACCTGTCTGGCCACCACACCACCTTCCGATCGAAGCAAGATCTTCGTGATCAAAAATATCTGGCGGTTATAATCTATGTTGATCTAAAAGACAGTAAATGGAGTCCTCCTCAAACGAGATTCATGCCAGAAATCGTGCCAGACATAGTTGTGTGCGCAAACAAGCTTTTTTCGATCGAAAATAGAAAACTTTGCGCTCACGAGCTTGGCATTGACTCTGCTCTAGTCACCTTCTTTGGCCGTGATTGCGTCGACATCGTCGACAGTGAAGAAATCTTCGTTGAAGATAAATTGATGCGAATGAGCTGTCACAAAAATACAGAGCTCTTTTTATCATCAAATAACAAAATCTACAAATTAGAGCTCGATGGGAGTACATCCCTTGTTCGATCAGTTCCTTCTGCGAGAGATCTTGTCCTGTTCGACGCTATCCAGAGCATTGATCCAGCTCCACGTGCGTGTGCAGATGCTCAAGTTGAATACTTCGACGGACAGAAAACTATTTGCAAATGTTATATCGGCTACACGATGAACGAAAATTACCAGTGCAAAAAGAATTCAAATCCAAAAGCGAGCCTCGTCGACTTTTGCTTCTCAAGTCAGTTCTATTGCCACAATCACAAGTGCATCGATAAAAATTATCGCTGTGACGGGAATGAAAATTGTGGCGATTATTCCGACGAGCTCGACTGCAAGAAAGATACATGTAGCGATGATGAGTTCAAATGTGACTCTGGAAAATGTATTTCTAAATCGGCTCAGCAAGTAAGACTAAAGTACGACAATTACCAAGGCGCACTTTGTGATGGAGTCAGGGACTGTCCGGGAGGTGAAGACGAGCTTGAAGAAAATTGTAATTTGCGGCCGGAAATCACATGTGGAGTCGACTACTTACATCATCTTTGCGCTGATAAACGCCAGTGTATCAACTCCTGGGACGTTTGTAATGGAGAGAAGAACTGTTTCGACGGATCTGACGAGGAGAATTGCGAGTCTGATGAAGAAAAAGACAAAAATGCCCTGAAGGATTCTCTAAATGTAATATAAGCGGCATTGCAGCTGAAAGTCGCGTTTTGTGCGTTAGAGACGATGAAGAAGACAAAACAAGAGCGTGTGAAATGAAGGCAGATACCGACCCCGCTCTTCTGGTCTTTCAAACTCCTTCACGAATATTTACATTGTTTGGAAAAAGCCTTGATGTTGTTGAGACTGTTCCACAGGGTACCATCGAACTTGCTTACGCCGCTCTCTTGAATACCAACCTTTTGCCATTGGTACTTGTTCATGAATCGAGCCTCCTGAACAACTCGTTCCCGATTGTTCATATCGGTCGAGTTCCACTTACTTGGGGCACACCAGAATTTAGCATGAAGCTTGTTTCAAGAAGCACAAAAATGAGACAGTTCCGTTTCAGTGAAGCTTTTAACACGAACTACTACCGTACGACGAATCCCGAAGCAATTTGGAATGAAGCGTCAGAAGAAATCTCCAAAAATCCGAGTCTCATATTTATGGCGAGGGGAAATCAGAAGATCATTCAAATGCAGCTTGTTAATTGCATAGACACGATTTTTGCTCTCATTCGGGAGACCAATGACGACAAAGACAATTATTTCATCATCAAACTGCCTGGGTATCACTTCACCACTGATGATGGATATAAAATTGAAATCCCTGATGGAAGAGTTCACAGCTTTGCGGTTACTGAAAATCGTCTCTGTATTGTGATGGATAAATCTGTTCAGTGCAAAGAGCATGATGATAAAAAGTGGCGAAAATTAACCGACATCACTGGTGATACTGTCATCCAGGCTTCGAATGGAATTGATTTGTTTTTCGTCCTAGAGCGTAAAGACTCCCAAACTATTACGATGAGAAAGTTTTCCGGAAGTTTACCCGAAAAAGGAGGACCGAGTGAGATCAAATTCGCTGGCGATCTACTCAACATTGACATAACTGTTCCGCATACCGAATGCAACGTAGATTTCTGCGAGGTTGATACGACTAAGAGTATCGCTACGTCCGTCATTGGGCCACACAATGGTGGCTGCGAACATATCTGCGAGAAGCCGCAAGATGGAAGCATGGGACATCATTGCAAATGTCAAAAAGGATACGCATTGGCAAAAGATGCAAAAACCTGTTTTAGGCACCAACTTGGCGATACAAGCATCGATTTCCCGATGAATCCGTCATGCCCAGCAAATGGTCGATTGGAAAAAGTTGACGATAACGATCATGTTTGGCTCTGCCCAGATATGAATCAGTGCATTGACCTGGAATCACGATGTGATGGAACTGACGATTGTGAACGCGGCGCAGACGAGTCGTTTTGTGATAGTTGGCATCAAGAAGGTGCTTCTGCAGTGGATGAAACGAGTGAGAACTCGCACGAAGCTGCTCATATCCACTGCCCAGTCGGTTTTTATCGCTGTCAGAATGGTCAGTGTGTTAAAGAGTCAAAGATCCTTTTTGTTGATGGCGATGATGACTCATCTCATGGTTGTTACGACGGATCACATATCATCAAACGACGCGATGTCGACGACGAATATTACTGCACAATGACCGGCACATGTGACGGAGTTCAATCCGATCAGCCACTTCCAGATCCACAGCCTTCAGTTAGAACCCCGAGAAAAACAGCAGATCAAACATTTAGCAATTGTGCCCCCGATGAGTGGAAATGCCCGTCTAGTGGCGAATGCATCAAAGACTTTCAGAAATGCGATGGCATTCCGGATTGCGAAGAGATGGAAGATGAAGAAGACTGTGAACACTGCAACGGTGTCTTCTCTTGCTTTGCCAGCAATTGGAATGACAAGAAATGCGTTCCAAATGAAAAGATTTGCGATGGAGAGAAAGACTGCTTGGATGGTAATGACGAGGTAAACTGCGATGATGCTTTACCGAAAATTGACTGTAGCGCCGGCGAATACCTCAATCTCGCAACTCAAAAGTGTGTTAAAACCGATGATGAACACTGCTCTGTTGGTCATCTTCCTTGCTCCCAAAAATGCGTGCCGACAGAAGGTAAAGCACCAGTCTGCAAATGTGTGGACGGTTACGCGTCTGATGAGAACGGAATCTGTCGAGTAACTCATGAGTTCGCTTCTGAAACTTACAAACCACAAATAATCTTCGGCAACCAGAAAAACTTCGCCAGATTAAATTTTGAAGAGCAAAAAGCAGAATTATTCGCCACGAAACAGTCCAATGTTGTCGCATTTGATTACAACTATAGGTTGAGTGAATTCTACTGGGCCTCTGTTGACGGAAGCCAAAAAGGTACTACTCATATTAGAGCGATTAGAGCAGACTCGATCCACGATATTTCAAATCTCAATGAAAACTTGTTCACAGAGAATGTTAAATCCTACGGTCTTCGAGAGCGTGCTCAAATCGATGCTCTTTCTGTAGATTGGATTACTGGGAATATCTATTTTGGCGATAAAATTAACGGAAAGCTCTTCGTTATGACTGGAGAAATGGACGGTCCACGATTTACGAAAACTCTTATGGACGAGAATACTCCTGGAGTTGGAGATAAACTCAAGCACATAAGAGCCGTTGCACTTTATCAGCCGAAGGGTGTCCTTTTCTATTCCGACTGGGGAACTTACAGTCACATTGGCCGAGTGAATATGGATGGAACTGATGCAAAAATTCTCTTAGATAACACAATGCAAGGAGCTCCTCCAGTTTCTTGGCCAAATGACATCATTATTGACATCACTGCTAGTTCAGAGGATTTCAGCGGCAATTGGTCATCCTCGCCCATGATCTACTTCGTTGATGCTCGGGAGGATTATATTGCGAGAACAAATTTCGATTTCACCGAGTTCCAGTATGTTTTCAAGCCTGTTACAGATGATAGCACTCATATATTTTCAATCGCACTCTTCGAGGAGTATATTTATATATCGGAATGGAAGAACAACAAAAGAGCATCTACCGCATCCATAAAAATTGTGATGCAAGCTTGGAATGTGAGGCAGAAAATCTTCTCGCAAAATCACTTGATCAAAAGCCAATGTCAATCGTTGTTATTGATAAAGCTTTACAACCATCTCTGGACTCTGGAAATCCATGCGAAAATAAATGCGATCCAAACGAACTCTGTCTCCTCAAGCCAGGAAACGGAATGAGACCGGATGCTGTCTGCACTTGTGGAGATGGATACAGAAGGGACTCCTCGACCGGAAAATGCGTTGATGACTGCGGCTCATTTACGAAAATGAATAGTGACACTGGCAACTGCGAGGAAGTTTGGAAACAAACAAAGGAACAAGGTAACCATTGCGACAGAGGATTTTTAACCTGCGGAGGGCTTTCGAATGATCAGTTGGAAGAAGCCGAACGAACACGGGATTCGAAATACTGTATTGCTCCAATTTCTCTCTGCGATGGAGTTCCAGACTGTGCAGATGGTTCTGATGAGAAGGAGTGCGGAAATTTTGACTGCTCTGTTCCAGGGATCTAAATTTTTGCCGAAAATCAATTGCGATTGCGATGCGATTGCGACGCAAAATACTCCGGAAATTGCGATGCGATTGCGATTTTTGTCGCAAATTGCGAATTTTTCGCGAATTGCGATTTTGTCGCTATTTGCGAAATTTTAGCGAAAAAAGTAACTTTTCATAGAATTAAGAAAATTTTTTGAGGTCAGGCTTTCAATGAAGCCTTAAGAACACAGAACATAGGCTCTGAGTCAAAGAAAACTGATGTCAGAATAACAAGGGAGCACTTTGACAAGACCGAAATTCGCAAAAAAATCGCAATTTGCGAATTATTAGCGAAAACTGAGTTGCGATTGCGATGCGATTGCGATTAGATCAAAAAAGTTTTTGGATTGCGAATTTTCTGCGAAATTTCGCATCGCAATCGCAAAATATTCGCAAATTGCGATTTTCGCGAAAAAATTTAGATCCCTGCTCTGTTCTTCCGGGAACTCGTCGAAAATGCTCGCCTTCAGGATCAGGTTTATTTTACTCATTGAACTTTTTGAGCAATTTATAAGGAAACGAGCGCTGTGTGGAACAGAGTAAATTCTGCGATGGAACTATCGACTGTCCAAATAAAGAAGACGAAACTCATAGCGCCTGCAAGTGTCCTAGTGGAATGTATCAGTGCAAAACAATCGTCCGACGTTACGGCTACACTCCTCGCATGAGCGACTGCCTTCCACAGAAAGCTCTTTGTGATGGAACTGCGCACTGTATTCGTAGAGACGATGAATATAAATGTCCTCCTCCTCATTGCAGAGCAGACCAATACTATTGCGTTCGGTATTCAGAATCTTCGAGAAATTGACTCTAGATTATTTTTAAGGTCATTGAAATGCATCAGTCAGAGTCAGAAATGTGATGGAATCATCAATTGTGGCTATGGCGAGGATGAATCCGACTGTAAACAACTCGACTGCGACGTTCCTGATGCTTTTCATTGCCACAAATCAGGCAAAAACGTTTGCGCCCGGCAAGCATGGGTTTGTGATGGTCGAAATGATTGTCCAAATAACGAAGACGAAGATGACGCTTTATGTGGTAATCCAAGTTATTCGCATCCTTGCGAAACTGGGCTTTACTGCAACAACCAATGCGTTCTATCGCATCAAATTTGTGATGGCGAGAATCATTGCCCAGATGGAGCCGACGAGGAAAACTGTGGTTGTAGCCCTGAAGAATTTTCCTGCGATGCTGATGCTGGGCCACAGTGCATCGGTATTTAAAAAATATAAGTAAGGGAACTTTGATTTTACTTTAGATCGAAGTCAAGTCTGTGATGGCAAAAACGACTGTCACATCAACCCAGTAACACAAATAGCCGCGGACGAGCGTTTCTGTGATCATGACAATGAATGCAAAGGATTCTTGTGCAAGACTCGTGCAGATGGCTCCGCTCAATGTATTGGTGATCAAACGACTGGAAATCTCGAGTGCGACGGAAATGCGGACTGCCAAGGTGCCACCTTGTTGTTTTAATACTTACCTGATTTATTTTCCTAGACGGCTCTGACGAAGCCCAGTGCAGCTCGCTCGCGAACATCACCAATTGTTACGATGATGAATTGAACTTGCTTGACAACGTCTTCCGCTGTAGTAGCGGAGGATGCATCTCTTCCGAATTTCTTTGCGACGGAAAAGACGACTGTGCTGATGGTTCAGATGAGACTTATTATTGTGCAATGAATCAAGCGACTTGTGACACGGATAAAGATGCCTGTGCGGAAATTTTTAACCATCTTTCTATAATTGGACTCTGCTCGTCTCAAAATCCCTGTCAGCAGTCTTGCTTTTCAGTTTACAGTGATCTAGTACGCTTTATTATATTTATTTTGTAATAACAATAACCAGGGGTTTGCAAAAGTGGAAGAGCGCGGGAAGAATATGCGCTCGGGCGCCCCGCCTTCTTCCCCGCCGCAGAAGAAGGTGCGATATTCTTCCGGGGCGAGAAGAAAAAGGGTTGGCGCGGGGTGAGCGGTGTATTCGAGCTCTCGTACGCCCAGCCCTCTTTCAATTCAACCCCGGTGAGTGAGCGCGCCTCGGCCCACTTTATTTTCAGTTGGATGTCATGCAAATATAAGGACTTTTTTGGATGGTTCGATTTCTTTAAAGTGGTTCTTTCATGAAATGGTTTGATTTGCACAAATTCTACTTTGAGCCCGAATTAGAGCTGAAGTCACGGGTGGTCTTGTGGTACTTGCGCCCGTTGTTGTAGACCACCGTAGAGGCAGTGCCACAGGAGGCAAATTTGACGAAAGTGCCACAAGAGCAGCCTACTGTAGGAAATCTGTCACAAATAACGGCGGGTGATCCTAACAAAAAAGTTCCCGGTAGTGGTAAGCTAACCGTTTGCTAAGAATTAGCCGAGTCATAGTCAAGGATTACTTCCAAAACAAACGAAATACTAGGGCTTACCACCAAGCGACCTTATCGGCTATAAATTGCCACTTACTCAGAATTTCACAATTGTGAAAATCATTTGATTTTTGCATTTTGAAATCAGCGGAAAAAATACATCTAGATTGAAAGTTTCAAGAAAATTGAGTACAATTTGTTTTCCCGTGAGAATCCCTAATCAATGATTAGTAATCATACCATTCAAATTTTAATTTTACGAAAAGAGCCATTTCCTTAGAGCTTCTTAGATATCGAACCATCAAAAAAAACTCTTAGTTATTTGCATGATTTCCAGTTAAGGAAGTCTAACACAATTTGGTACGCGCGGCCCGCCCCTGAACGCGGTGTAAAAAATCTTCTTCCGCCGCGAGAAGAAGGCGGGAAGAAGTTTTTCTTCCCCTTTTTTAAAGAATTTCGCGCCTTCTTCCGCGGCGGAGAAGAAAGCGCGGCGCCCGCGCGCATTTTCTTCCCGCGTTCTTCCACTTTTTCAAACCCCTGACAATAACTAGAACGGCGAAAAATCAGTTAAATGCGGCTGCCACACCGGCTACGATTCGATTCTCCAGTATTCGGCTAGCATGGAGCCACTGGATCCGCCCCGACTCTGCCGCGGAAAAGACGGAGATGCTGGATTCGAGATTCTTGTATTTTCTGAAACAGAAATGAATGTGGTCATGGTCAATCCTGAGCGACTGGAAAATCACGACCAAGTAACGGTGCACGAAGTTTTCAACGAAGTTGCATACTTGGGAGGAGTACTTCCATTCTCGTTGCCAGATGATGTTGTACCCTTACGTCATGTGGCTACAGATTTGAAAAGAACGAACTCAATCCTTATTGGGAAAAAGATGAAAATTTCCCGAGGTCTGTGGAACTTACCGGCCCGAACAGATGCAGATCGGCGGGGTGAATTCCAAGAACTGATAAAGGTAAAAAAATATATGCGATGTCATTATCATGCCATATTTTCAGGACTATTACGATAAGCCCCTTTTCTGGGCGGATGTCGACGTCTCTGATCGTTCCCACATTCTGACTGACACGACTTCCTTTACCTACCTTCATGAAGTCGATATCTTGAGTGTTTCTACTTTCAAAGATGGCTCTCGCCGATTCGAAACGCTCGATACAGAGACCGGTTATATTAAATTCTCCAATAATGCACTGGCAAAGATCAATCCATCTCTGAAAGCCATCCATGTTGTCATGCAGGATACGGGCGTCCGAGAGAACGAAGTCGGTGTTTGTAGAAACGAAATTGTCGTTTTTGAAGATCAGTTTGGCCAAGCTGTTTTCTACGTTAACAATATTCCCTTTATTACCAGAAAGGAATTCGCGAATTCGAAACAAGCCACTCAAGGTTCGTAAAATAACAAGAAGAAAGTTACACTTTACATTTTATCTAGCTCTAACAAATGTTACATCTCTGGTACAAGATTCCTATTCTTGTAAAATCTACTGGGCTTCTGGATCTACGATTTGGCAAGCACTTTGTGATGTTACTGCTGGACATGTTAAACCGACAAAACTGGCTTCTCTTAAATTCTGGACATATAAGTACGCAGGGAAACACACTTCTATGGCGTACTATCATGATGATATCGAGAATCCAGTCATAAAGATGAGCATTTTTGAGGTGATTTTAATTTATAAACATTTGTTTTTATTTTAACCTATTCAGAATTTACTTTACGTTGCACTCTCCGATAAATCTGGCAACTCTGCCGTCCGCATGTTAACTGTACATACTCGAACTGGAGAAGTACGCCCACTAACAAATCTTCCAGCATCTAAAATCGTCGGAATTACACTTGCCCCTTGGGCGACAAAAGGTCTGTGTTCTTTTTTTATTTCCTTCTTTAATTTTGCTTAGATGTTCGAATAGCCGGTCAATTTAAAGAAGAGCCACTGGAAGACGTGCCATCAATTTGCGAGGATGGAGTTGTCTGCTCAGACCATAGTAGTGCCTCTCCGATGACTTTGAGGTAGAATTTTATTTATCTCCAGCTATCTAATCAGTTATCAGCTGTGGAGAAAACGAGGAAGTTTGGACTTCCGAGATTTGCGATGGGCTCATTGCTCAAGATGAAACTCCAGAAATTCATAAAGGAATGAGCTGGGCGTCGGTCTCAATCGCGATCGTAATAATTGCCGCCGGATTAGGCCTCGTTTACCTCAAACGGGTCAGAGAAAACCGATACAAGCAGCTTCCACAGCTTGTTCTTGGGGGAGACACAGTCACTACTACTTTCAACGATGCTTGGAGCGCAGGCGAAGATAGTAGACCGGTAAGTTTAGGTTAATCTTTAATTTTATGTAATTTTCTCGAAGGTTGAAAATCACAATCCCCTCTTCCACGAGTTCAACAACAAGGGCGAACCAAAATCTTCAACCGAACGAGCTGGCCTCATCGAAAACGAAGTAACGGATCCGAACAGAGATTAATAACCTCACCTTAAAATTCCATTGATAAGCTTCTTCTTTTGGAGGGTCTTTTGGCTGGTTCAAGAGCCTTTCTTTCACACAAATCAAAGTACCTGTATCATAAAAGAACCCTGGTTTTATAAACGCTTCAAAGTCGCAAAGCTTTCTATCTTCTAGTACTTCATGTGCCTTTACTTGATTTCCAAACGTCTGCCACTGACCTATTTCAACTTTCTTTCAAATTGATTTTGTTTCTTGTTAAATCAACTTTAAAAAAATAACGCAATAACAGCTGTGAAGTACACTTTTCAGCTGATCACTACGCTTTCAATCGTAACATGTGTTAAAAACGGATATATTTTCCAATCAAAGTAGCTCAATAAATGGTGCTTTAATCTGCACAGCTTAATTAACAAAATTACTTAGTATCTTAATGCCGAAAATGGCATAAAGATGGAAGTTCTGAGTTTCTTTGCAGGGCAGAGAGCAAGAAAATCTATGAAATGCAGGCCGAGTCTATTTTTTCAAGCTGGGGGTGATGTAATGAAGATTGCGGTTGTAAGCGAAAAAACACAGGAGTTCAATCTGGTAATCCCGACGACTTGATGTATTTCTGTCGCATTTAACTCGTGGATCCGCGCGGTCAGAACACCTGGTGAATAGTGGATTAGTTCAAGTCGGTTATAAAACCGGAATGCCGCCTCACCGACGTGCTCAAACATAAACTCAATCTCCTAAATACAAGCAACACATTTCAGTTTTTGAACATTTAAGTTTTTTTTTCAAGAATATTTTTTAAAAGTGAAAACATGAGAGCTCTTCACAAGCTGCTTGCTTTGGCGAAGATTTCTGAAGGCGTCTTCACGATAAATATGGCGCTTTGCAGTGATAAGGGTAGAGACCCGCCTATAGGAATGTTTTTGAATGAATTTACGATAAAAGGGATGCATTTTTTGGCACAAAAACGATTGAAAAATATTAATTCATAAACAAAATCAAGTTTTTGAAGCGTCGGGGGCAAGAAAATCCCTCTTTTTGACACTAGATGACGGAGAAGAGCAGATGATTGACCTGAAATATTACCAAGGGAAGAAAGTTCAAGAGATGTCTGGCGAACTCGAAGGTGATTTGGACAATGCGGAGAAGATTTCCTTCAGATATGCGGCTAAAGATATAATGTGCATTGAACAACTTGAGCTGGTTTCCGCCTCGGGAATGAGCATAAGCATAATTCAAGACTATGATCCGTACGCATGGGATGTGTCTAAAGGAAATCAAGATTGGCAGTCCGCCACGGGTGCGAAAATCTCTTACTGGTCTGACGACTGCTCACCAGATGATCGTCCTCTCACCCAAACTGCGCCCTTCACCCAAAGTTGCCACGACAGTATCTCATTCTCTTTGCTTGAAGTTGATGAGTGCGCAGAAGGTACCATAAATTAACATATTGATAAGAATATTTCTAAAGGAACGCACGCTTGTGATTTGAACGCTTTCTGCACAGATACCCCGACATCTTACATTTGCACCTGCAATGATGGCTTTGTCGGGGCTGGATTGAACCTCCAAACTTCCCACATGGATGCTTCTTTCCCTAGCGCTTTGTCTAGAAGTGAGATCGAGCGAATCACTTCGTGTGTTCCAATATCCACGACAACTACAACAACTGTTTCTACGACAACGACGACCACGACGACAACGACGACAACCTCAACAACAGCAGCAACAACGACGACGATTGATTTAACGGGAGTAAAATGTAGCATAGAGGGGGTAGAAGACTCTGTCTTGAAATGGCTTGAGCCTTGGCCTAAGCGAACAAATTGTCAGTATCCAACTTGCGAAGCAGAGATAAGTATAGTTGATGCATGGAAAAGAAAGAAAACGAACAAGAACGGCGTAGTAAGGACAGATTACGGCTGGGCGGCTCTCGTTTCTATTCCTCCTCAGCATTATGACGATGACGGATTTTCCGTTATGATAAGAATGCCTAAGGATACAGAAAGGGGTAGTTTTCAAGTTTGGAATGCGAAATTTTGGAATTTCTATAACGGGCCTAACGGGGAGTTCAATATACTTTTACATTCAAAGCACTGGAATAATGATCGTATGGATCCTTATTCGTTTCTTATCATCGGCGAACGAGTTTCTCATCCAGAAATGCGTAAGAGTTCGGTTTACCTGAATTGAAATGACCTTGAATTCAGCCTCGGTACTTTTTTGGAATAATCGACAGAAGCGACACACATGTTTTGATCGGTCCATGCACCAGAAACTCAACAGCGAAGAAAATATAACAGTAATATTACTGCTTTAGAGATCCTTTTAACAAGTCTTTAGGCGTTTATGGAAAAATCCGGTCGCACCTTGGACTCATCGGAAGACGTCGTAAAGATTGTAATAAACAAGTCCCAGCTAAGACGAGTGAAAACCTAAGCTACCTAAATCACGCTATAAAAATTTTACTGTACATAGTTTCTTGCAATAAACTCAACCTTTTTACAAGCTTTGAACCTCAAATCATGAGCAATTGACAGCCCTGGCTGGATTATCTCCCGCCCCTAAGAGAGTGTGAAAAAGAGACATGCACTGCCGTATAAGTACTGATTGACACGTCAGTTGGCTTTAGTTTAGTTTGGATTATATTCACTAGCTGAGGTAAGAAAAGAGATTGTCTATCAAGTAAAATCTAAGTTATCTTTTCCAAGACTCAATAAAAATGGCACCAAAGAAGGGAAAGAAGAAGGCAGGAACCTCGAACGTCTTCTCCCAGTTCGAGCAGTCCCAGATCCAGGAGTTCAAGGAAGCCTTCGGCATGATCGATGCTAACCGAGACGGATTCATCGATAAGGAGGATCTCCGATCCACCTACGCTTCCCTCGGTGTCATGTCCATCGAGAACTCCAAGCTCGACGAGATGATGGCTGAAGCTCCAGCTGCCATCAACTTCACTGTCTTCCTCTCCATGCTCGCTGACAAGCTCCACGGAACCGACTCCGAGGATGTCATTTGCAACGCCTTCAAACTTTTCGATCCCGAGGGCAAGGGCACTATCCCCAAGGACTACCTCGCCGAAGTCCTCACCACTCAGGCTGACCGATTCAACGAGGAAGAGCTCAAGTCCATGATGGACGCTGCCAAGATCGATGAATCCGGCAACTTCGATTACAAGGTAACCTTTTTTAGTTCCTGCCTATCTTGAAACGATATTTTAAGAACCTCGCCTACATCATGACCCACGGTGACGACGAGGAAGGTGATGAAGAAGAAGAAGGCGAAGAAGAAGAGTAAATCTTTGAGAAAACGCAACAGCTCAACTTTTTCTGTCTCGCCAAGTTCTCTGTTCTGTTCAAAAAGTATCCATGGTTGGGAGATTTTTTATTCTTTTGGCCATCTTTTAACTTTCTTTTCTGCATGAGAATGACCATTGTTTGTAACTGTACCACGTGATGAGCAAGATGTTCCCCATGCAGGTGAATAAAACAGCGCCTAGTTACAGAAATTTGTGTTATTATTATTATTATGACGAGTTCGAAGATGAAATAATTCTATTAAAACAGTATTTTCGTGAATATTTATTAACTAAGAAAGTTTCTAAATAATAAATGATAGATGAGCAATTACATGTGGTAAATCATTTATCACATGCTTGTTATGACAAATGTTTGTCCTTTACTTAAAAAAGAAAAGAGGAAATAAAAGCAGTGTTGAAAGTTCGTAGGTCAGAGTTCCAGAAGCTTTCATTTCTACCACGGCTGAAACTTCCTCGCTCGCAACGTTTTCTACAAATTGGTAAGATTTATTTAAAAAAATAAAAATACCTGAAGATCCATTATTTCTTATGACAGGGTAATCGCTGACGCAAGCTGGACCAGGAGTACATCCAAGAGTACCGAAGTTTTGGCAACCACTAACCTTACAGTCAAGGACGCCTGTCTGGAGAAAGTTGGATTCCTTTAAGAAAACATTTGTCCTATTGAAAGTAATAGCTCTCTAACCTCGAATATTTTTGGTCGGAACCAAGTGAGCGCGTCTCCTGGCGTGTCAATGGATTCTACTCTGAATTCTTCAGCGTATGCAGGATTTATGCATCCGTCAATAATTATTTCGGGCATAAAGAGGTTGCTTGTCACGTCGTTTGCATCATGAAAAAATAAGTCGCATTTTCGGTAAAATGGCATATATTTTTCAGGGGCTAAATCGTGTATTTAATTTAATTGGTGATCTCGAATAAATACCATTAACTACGTCTAAATTGAATTGAAAGATTCGATTATCGTTCTCCTCGAGCTCGATGATGTCGTTCGTTGTGACAGGGGTACCTAATAAATTTACTAGCGTGGAATTTCAAGGTTGGCGGATATCCTTACCTTCGAAAAAAACCTTCAAGTCGAACTCAAGCTCAGCTTTATACTCTCCAGTGCCACTAGGTCGTTCCCAGGCCATGCTAGAAAATGCTTCCTGAACATCACCAGAAGTTTTGATTTTGCACTCGAATTCCCAGCTATATCCTCGATATTTCAAGTATGAAGCATTGTATGACTATGTTTGTTCTGATTATTATATAAAGAGCTATTCTACTAACAGTTTGGTCGTAGAAATCATCGAATCCGATTCCGAAGGTCCACACTGTGTAAAAGTCTCCGCCTTCTTGAATGGGTGTCTGTGATTCTTTAAACACGCCACAGTCGTCAAAAGAAATTGGTCCTTCATTAAAGCGATTAAATGGGCATTTGCATTCTCCGACATCCCCGTAAATACCGGTTATGATCTTATATGAATTTATAAAAAAAGAAGGGTCAAAAAGCTTACATTTTCCTTCGCTAATTCTTTGACTTTTTGAGAAGTGTCGCGATCAATGAAGCAGAGTTCCCGATTGTCCTATTTTGATTAGTGAAACAGTGAATAAGGAGTACTTACAGGCAGAATCGTAGGTCTCCCTTTTGGAAATCCGGTTGAGTCTCTCAAGCTCAACGTAAAATCTCCATTTACAGTGCAGTCAAAGCTTTTGAAGATACCGTCAAAGGGGGGAATTGGAATAGGTAGAGATGGAGGGGGTATTGGATCAACTGGGAAATCGGAACAAGGAATGCAAACACTATCGTTCTCTTTAGAGGCTCCACAAGGGCAGCTGTCTTTAAGTCTACATCCGTATTCAGTATAGCAGTCAGGCGTTGTGAAGCATAGATGAGTGGTTGTGTCGCAACTATTACCGTCAGCAGCTTCTCCGGCTGAAAAAATATTTTTTAAAGAACTATGCTAATAATTACAGCAATTTAAATTCAGTGGGGGTTTGAGATATTCTTCCGTGCAGTTCACGATTTCGCCTTGCGAAAGGCCCAAGAGGACCGAGGCAAGCACTTTCATCGGTTGTCAGGTTTATCGAAAAGTGAAAAACGAAAATTCTGGGAGCTTTGGAATCCTTGCTGTCGATTTTATACCCGCTGTCACCAAGGAAAAATGATTGAGGTTGTCACGCAAATAATGCAAGTAATCATGAAAATGAGAAGATAGGAATATAGGAAACAAGGAAGAGAAAACGCCTTCAATGCATCGTGGTCGGAAACCGATGCGCTTTTTGTGTTTCCTCCATTCATTTTCACAGCGAAAAAGATGTTATTATGAAATAAGATTATGTACGCTGTGGGCTCTAAAGCGTAGAGTTCATCTCACTCGTTTTGTAGGAATATTTGAAGCGTTCTAGTGGCTTTTTGATTTTTACCGATGAGGTGATCATTGATTGAAATGATTTGATTGAAATAATTTATTTGAAAGATAGAATCAAAGTTGAGTAGAGTGGAAATATATTTTAAGTAAAATCAGTTTGACAGGAAAAATAATTTCTGAAAAACCAATTCTCAGCGATACTCTGCTCAAGTCTCGCAAGATTGCTTCCATGAGGATGTCTTCGTTCGGCATAAATATTCGGCTGACTTTTTATGCACTCTTCTTGCCCATGATATACCGTGACAAAATCACAAAAAGCTATTCGCAACTTTCCTATCGAGTCTAGGAAAAATTCTCTGTGGCCTCGTTGGGAGAAATTGGGATCCATTCGAATCGACCCGGCGGTAGAAGTTCTCCCGATAAAGAAGTTTTTCACAATGTCGTTTACGATGCAGTTCTCTAAAACGAAGTTTGTAATAAGAAAAAATATTTTCTTCATTTTTTACCTTCAAAGCCAGGTAAATTCGTGAGAATTTGATGCTTATCTCGTTTGTAGCAGTTGCCTTCTGCAGAATACTGAATGCTGATCTTGTCATATGAGTTCCAATCAGCTCCTTTTTTATCTCCTTTGTTGACAACGAGACCTCCAACAATATCAAACTGCGATTCCTCAGCCACTTCCACGAATTTCTCGAGCTATTGAAAATGTTGAAGAATTTAATTGACATCAAAACTACCTTTGTATCTTCAGTAAAAATGAAATCATCGTCCACCCAGATGAAATAAGGCGTTCTGACTTGACTGATGACAAGAGCTCTTCCAGCGAAAAACCCTTCTTCTTCAGGCATAAGATAATATTTGACCCCCGGAAATTCATCAGTTTTTATTTCTGATTTTGGAGAATCGTCTGCTACGATAATCGTCACTTTCGGATAGAATTCGCGGATCGAAGAAATAAGCGTCTTTAGGCATGATGGTCGTAGTCCAGTTTTAGTAACGATGGTCACCATTTCGGATATTTCATCCGACCTTCTTAGCTGTAATATCGGGAGTTCCCTGCGTCGAATCGTTACGGGAAAAGCAACCCTTTCTTCTTTCCCTGACGAATAATGAGTTAGCTTGAAGTGAACGATATCAGTTAACGGCCTGGCATCATAAATTTTCGGGATGTACTGCACATCTTTCAGAATCTCATTCAAATCTTCAGTCAATGCCCACTCGTTGAGAACAAGCAAGTATTCATCCTTGGTCCGGATCATATTGACGTTTTCTTTTGAAATAAGGAAGTAGCCATAAGTTGCAGTGAATTCAAATTTAAAATGTTCATTCTCGTCGGCAACGACTTTCAAATATGGGTTGAATTGCTCTTCCGGGCTGATATCATAACCATAACTTCCCAACGATCAACTCATGCTTTCTCATAATTTTTATTTTTTGGTTTTTGACCGCTTCCTGACGTACTCAATCGACGATTGAGCTTTAGAGAGAATCAAAGGTGGCGAGTTTTGAGAATGAAATTTTGATTTTTTGAAGTTTTCAATGTCCTTTTCTCGGAAATTTGATAGTTCTTCATAATTTGGAACAGTCCATTTGTCATAATTTATCGTTTTTGAAGGCTTTGGTGCTGATTTGCAGCTGCAGAAATCGGGAAGAGGCGAAGACGGGAACGAAGTTGCACGATTTGGGCTCCAGGAAAATAACTTTCGGAGCTCTCGATTTCGTTTCTCAATGAGTAATAAACCTAAAGCATCTTAAACTCGTCCTTGTTATCAATAGGCTTTGAAATCAATAAGTTTTTCTTGTCAATAAAGATCTTAGATCCTCTTTCTCGTCCACTTGTTCCAAAAATTTCCTTCATATCTTCCTTTGTAGTTCTCTTTCCATTGAAAAGTTCTTCTTCGGTATCTGCAGATTTTGATATTTGGAGATGAATACCTATGAGTAGGGATGGCATACAAAAAATTATATCGCGATTGCGACGTCGCCTTGGAAAACCGAGGGCACCATCTTGTAGAGCAGAAAATTCTGATTCAGATAGGACCCAAAAAAGGATTTTCGTAAATAGGTACCTGGATTTTTAGGCACTTTTCTGTAACTCCTCTAAAGGATGCAAAAATTAATTTTTTCGTGGAAAGTAGTGTATTTTCATGCAAAAATCCATTTCTGCAAAAAATTTGTGATCTTTGAATTTAAGGGGCTTGCCGGCCCTTCGGGCCGTCTCAGCCCCATTTTGTGATTTTTGAATTTAAGGGGCTTGCCGGCCCTTCGGGCCATCTCAGCCCAATTTTGTGATCTTTGAATTTAAGGGGCTTGCCGGCCCTTCGGGCCGTCTCAGCCCCATTTTTTGATTTTTGAATTTAAGGGACTTGCCGGCCTTTCGGGCCGTCTAAGCCCCATTTTTTGATTTTTGAATTTAAGGGGCTTGCCGGCCTTTCGGGCCGTCTCAGCCCCATTTTTTTGATTTTTGAATTTAAGGGGCTTGCCGGCCCTTCGGGCCGTCTCAGCCCAATTTTTTAATTTTTGAATTTAAGGGGCTTGCCGGCCTTTCGGGCCGTCTCAGCCCCATTTTGTGATTTTTGAATTTAAGGGGCTTGCCTCGTGTAGAGAGATTTTTTTCATAACTTCAATCGCTGAAAATCTTCGAGCGAAAAAAAATCGCTAAAAAGACCGAGCGTTCATGAATTCGATGATTTGCTTGAAGGCCCGGGTCTCCATTTTGCTCGTTTGATTGTTCGACGTTTGCGAGCTCTGGGCCTGTTTCTCCTTATCGCGACGGATGTGCTCTCCAATATTAACTGCGGATTGCAGCGGCTTCTCACGCAGAAAAAAATGATCGCCCAGAAGTGACTCGGATCTTGAAAATCTCACCGCTCTGTTGAATGAGGCCCTTTTCTCCAGCTGATCAGGCCTGATGCTAAGATCAGATGAGGAGTGTTTTAATGAATCGCGCATTGTTATAGTTTCGAGAGCAAGTGAGCTCCCCGACCGGAGAAACTGTCGCTGCACTGTCGTGGTTCTCGGTTCGAGTTGATACAGAGTAATAAATAAAGTACTAAGACGCCGGTTTTATCATACTTCTTTATTTCAATTTAATAGATCTTTCGTACAGTCTATGACTTATAATACTAAGATAAAAATGGCCAAGAGTTTGTAATTTTTCAATGTATCTTCTTGGGAAATTGCAGCTAAATTTAAACAGGCCGTGTTTTACATGTAAAAGTGCACAAGTAGCAAGTAAGAGCCAGCTGAATTCTATCCGAGATTCTGTTGCCCTTCTCTGCTTGTGATGAATTCGTTGTCGGGGTCGAACGGATCGAATACGTCTCTGTAGGCAGCATCGTCGTCAACTCCATCGACGTCCAAATCAGCACCGACGCGGTAGCCAGCCATGAAACCTGAATTTATGAGTTAGAATTTATTGTCGAAATAAAAAACAAGGCTTCAATCAAAAAGACTTACCAGCAAATCCAACTGCTAAAATAACGAGAGCTGCAATGAAGCCAACAACAATTTTGCAGCAAATCATTCGCTTGAGATTGTCTTTTTGGCTTTTTATTTGATTTAAATTGTAAAATATTTGATTTATTAATTATGTGTTAAATATATATCGAATTTAGATAAAAGCCATTCCAAGACATCGTAATTGGAAGCATTTTTTCTCTTTCTCTCTCTTTCCCTTCGAGAAAAGGGTTATTCAACCCTTCCTCAAGACTCATGATAGCAAAATTCGAATTCAGTAGCTTTTAAATCGCGTTTTGAAAGACTGAATCGAAGAAAAACCGGCAAAAGGGGACCTGGAATCATTTTTCCCTTTCATCCCTTTTCCGCGAATCAGGAGCTTCCGTAGGAACAACCCACTTTTTAGAATTCAAATAAAATGTATGATCATTATTAACAAATGAATTGAAATACAGTGCTGATAAGGATTTGATAGCAATGAAAAGTGTTTCCAGCGGTGAAATTGGCAAGCGGGCGAACAGCGCCGCCACGCGGCTGCCGCGCTGTTACGTAACCGCCGCGTCACTGATTTTTGTTTTCCTCTCTCGACAGTTTTTAGCTTTTTTCTCGGTTTTTTCTTCTTACGCGGTTAAATTTTTTTGCAGAAATGGATTTTTCGCATAAAAATACACTACTTTCCACGAAAAAAAATTAATTTTTGCATCCTTTAGAGGAGTTACAGAAAAGTGCCTAAAAATCCAGGTACCTATTTACGAAAATCCTTTTTTGGGTCCTATCAGAATCAGAATTTTCTGCTCTACAAGATGGTACCCTTGGTTTTCCCAGGCGACCTCGCAATCGCGATTTAATTTTTGTATGCCATCCCTACCTATGAGTATTCCAATGCAAAAAAACCAAGCGTTTACGAATAATTCTCTTCTTAGCATTCTCATTAAAAAATCAAATTTTGAATATTTCAAAAAGTTCTAGGAAGGGCAAAACAGGATCCCGTATGTGGGGCCATAAAGTTTTACGACGTCAATATTTTTCTGAAAATCTTTTTCTGAATAGGTTCTAGTTCTCCACTTTTATCGCCGATTTATTAGACCACTCGTCCAATTATCAAATTTTACAATTTCCGAAATTGTCGTACTTTGACAGAACCCAAGTTCGAACTATTGCGCCTGATCCCGAGGAAGGCCGGGCCGCCTGCGCTTGCAAAGGTCCACTGCTAGTACTATGATGGTAATATCTGCCATAGTAAGTTTTATTCCTTTATTATATCAAATAAATATAATAAGCATCAATTTTCGGTGTAGCTGTTCTTCTTTTTGTGGCATGAAGACCATAAATTATGGTTGACGAGTTCTCAAACTTTTATGAGGTTTGCAGGCTAGCGCAGATAAAATATGAAAATTCGTTGGAAAGCAATTTTGTTTATTTTTTTCTTATGTTTACTGTAAGTGAATTTTGAAGAAAATTGCCTTCTGAACAAGTTTTGTTTTAGGCCTGTAGTTGCATTTATACTTATGAATATATTTAATACGATGAAAGAACAAGAAAACGACAAGTTCCAGCGGACACAATTTTTGGGACTGAAAGAACCAGCGAAAACTGAAATTCTGAAAATATTGATAGACGAACAAGGTATAAAGAGACACTATGAACATTTATCGACACTTGATCTTTCTATACCAGTCTTTGAATCGACCATATTTCTTGAACCAACAAGGAAAGACGAAGCGATTAAAAAGTGCATCGAAATGAACGGCACCCTTCCTTGGACCAAGTTTTCCATCGTTGACGTCACCAAAATTCTGAAATACCGAAAGTCAACCTTTTGGCTCTCAACTGACGTGAATGGGATTATGAACAATACTGAAATACCGCTTGATTTTAGAAGAGAAGTGGCCGCAGATATCAAAAGACCGTCACCCGTCTCTTTGGAGAACCATCATGAATGCGTTTATGTTTATTCTATAGACGAAAACCGAAATTTTAACAATCAAGTAAATTACACTTGTTTTAAAATAATCAAAATCATTCTTAGTTTGTGTGTAAAAATAACGTTTTTGACGACAAAGGACGAGTCATCATTCACAACGATAAATCCATATCTTGTGAAATTTTGAAGTTCAACTCGTCTTTTCTTCACAAGCACAAGCTATGGAAACTTGAAGCGAATGAGAAAGATTATGTCACAAAAAATCATCTTAATCAAAGCATATTTTTTACACACGGGAAACTCATCGATGATGATGCCACAGATTTCCACCCTGAGGAACGTGGCTTTCAGCAGAGTTGCAAAAATTGATACCACGGTTGTTCTTATCATCAGCATTAAAAAAAGACTTGAGTTAAATTTTTGCAACTCTATGAAAAGTGGTGCCAGGACCAACCGTCTTTTATTACTGGAATTTCTTACTTCCTTTTTGGTGACAAATTTTTAACATCAAAAAGATACTCTTTGTGAGTCTTCAAAGCTGAAAATATTTTTTATGTTGAGTTAAGATTCAGTGTTATGTGCCTTCACGAACGCAAAAGTTTAGCTGACTCCGATCAAACTGAAAATCAAGTCGTTACGAAAGACGAGACTGAAGAAAGTTCTATTAATAAAACTGCAAATTAAATTTTCCAAAACTAACGCGATCTATTTTTGTTCTGGACATTGTTCATCTCACGGGTGATTGCTTACGATATCTGTAACATTGCAATTTAAAATAAAAGCCAGTCCGTTCCTGATCTTAAAAATATAAGATGAAGCGTTGTTGTAAGGGCGTTGTCTTGTTTTTCGTCATGTTTTGCCTGATGTAAGTATAAATTGTTACTATTTCTTCCATAGTTTTAGACCTGGTCTAACATACACTATTCTATCGATGTTAAAAGAGACCACTCTTCAAAACGACAAGCACTTGACAACTTCATTTGTAAAACGAAAAGGATCGAGAGAGTATGAACGTTTAGAAATAAAAATAAACCAGCAAGGTAAACCAGACTGACCCTTTAGGTGGTAGTTTGCTGATGATCTGAATTTTAGTCTATAATGCCACAATTTTTCGCGATCTGGCAAGTTATACTGAAGCAAAACAAAAATGCGATGAAATCAATGCTACACTTCCTTGGTCGAAATTATCCGTCGTTGACGTGACCAAGATCCTAAAATATGAACACTACGGGTTTTGGTTATCTGTCGACATCGAGAACATAAGTAATGAAACTCTTCTGCCAGAAGACTTTAGACAACAACTGCTGGCAAATATGAGCAGAGACGATCCCGTGTCTTTGATCAACACCGGATGTGTCATTTCAATAAGCGAAACGACTTTCTATCTTAACTCTCAGGTTTATTCTTACTACTAATAATGTGAATTTCATCGTTCAATTTAGTTTGTTTGCAAAAGTAAGGTATTTGACGAATTGGGTCGAGTGATTGTGCATAACGATGTGCAAATCTCCTGCGAAATCTTGGATCTAAATTCTACTTTCATACAAGCTTATAAACTATGGGACTTTGACTTCCGAGAAAAGACATACACAGTGAAAAATCATATCGACAATGAAATATTTGTCATAAATCACAAATTTGTCAACGATGATGCGAAAACATTCAACCCCGAGAAGCATGGTTTCCAGTGGTGTGAAAATCAGCCTTCATTTATAAATGGGATCTTTTACAGTTATTTTTTCGATGAATTTAGAGCTGCACAAAGTTATTACAGGTCTGTATTTTGCTTATAAAAAGAACGCAACATTTTTAGGCTCCATGTTCTCTGTCTACATAAAACCGAAAAATGGAATGATAATGAAAATCAAGCTGAAAATCAAACTTTCCATGACTGAAATAAAGTTTCGAATAGGAATTCAACTGAAAATTTGTAGGAGGCAAATGAATAATTGTTTAACTGGGAGAGCATACGGCAGAAATAAAAAACGTCAAAGCAAATTCCGCCAGTGGTTACCTCAAACAGAGCTTCCGCAATCGTCTTTCATATTTTTCTTTTCACAAAGTCAAATTCAGAGCTCATCTTAAAAATCCAGAGTTTTTGAAAGGCATGGAAGCTTGGGGTTTAGCAGCGCCGGAACCTTCGCCTGCACCGGGATCAATCGCCAGGCAAGAGAGTATCATCGAGGAAACAGTAAGCTTTTTATCATAAAATCAAAGCTATAAGCAACTTTTGTTAGCCAGACAAGAAGTTCCAAGATGATATAAGGAAGGCAAAGGTGCTATCGATGGCCGAAGCGCACAAAAGAGCGCAACAAGGGGAAGTCCCAAAATCTCCTGCGACTTCCACCCCTCCAGCTGCATTAGCATCAAATCAGCAGCAACATCCTCTCGCTGCTGCGAATTCTTACCAGCAACCTGCTCCTGGATATCCCCCTGCACCATATCAGCAACAGCATGCTCAGCCGGCCCCTCCAGCTCATCAACCATACCCGCAGCCGCCTCCTCCGGTACAATATGCCCAACCAGTGCCCCATCAACCCTACCCGAATCAATCGATCCAACAACCTCCTGCTCAAAACTTTCACCAACCTTATCCAGCCCAACCGACACCACCACAACCCCAAGCTTCTCAAGGGTATGGTTATTCTCTATCCCGGATATCCGCAACCAGCTCAGTCTTATCCTCCACCTCCAGCTGGGTATCCACAAGCTCAACCATATCCACAGGCTCAGCCATATCCGCAAGCTCAGCCGTATCCTCAGCCGGCTCCACCAGCTCCATATGGATATCCTCCACAACAACCAAGATAATTATTTTGAATGAACTGGTAAACTGTCTTTCAATCGAGTGAATTCAATAAATATATTTTTTCATCATCATCAAAAATTACAAAAATAGCAAACAAGACTCAGCTCTTGAATAAATAAACGATCGTCCAAAAATTTTTCGCAATTATGAGAAATATTTCAAAATGCACGAAGGAGTAAGAGAATTGATTTCTGGGAGTATTGGAGGAGTCGTTTCGACTATCGCTGGCCATCCATTAGTTACTGGATTACACTGATTTTGAGTTTTTCTTATAATCTTTTGTAATCCATTAAAAGATACCGTAAAAACTCGGGTACAAGCATTCCCACATCTCTATAAAAACAGCATTGACTGCTGCTTACAAATAATAAAAAATGAAGGACTTCGAGCACTCGGAAAAGGTCTACTACCGCCTGTTTTGGCTCAAGCTGGAATGAACTCCGTTTTGTTTGCCTCAGAAGGGACTGTTAGAAGGTCGCTTGAGGTAAATTCACTCTTTGCTTCATGAAACTAAGCAATTTTAGCCACTCAATCTTAACGAATCTGCAGAAAAGTTCATCGCCGGGGCTGCTTCCGGATTCACTATATCAATTGTTGAGACTCCTTTTGAGCTTGTTAAAACTCAGATGCAACAATCTGGAATCGGCAGTAGGGAGAAACAGCCATCAACTTTTTCCAAGGTCCTTGAAATGAGAAGAAAAGTGGGACTACGGAGGCTGTATACTGGATTCGGTGCTGTCTTGATAAGGAATATCCCGAGTTATGGCGTCTTTTTCTTAGTTTATTTTCATGCTAACAAGTTATTCAAGGTTTTTTCGAATATCTGAATAGCTCATCAATATTTATTCAAGGAAAATGGTTTCGGCTCACTGAGCGAACTCATGGCAGGAGCTCTAACAGGATTAGTTTCTTGGACTGTCTGCTTCCCTGCCGATGTCGTGAAAACACGAATTCAATCTGATCCTCTCGGTGCGCGAAGATTTCCGACGTGGTATGGATATGTCAGCGACATTTACAGAAACGAAGGGTTGAAGATTTTCACGAGAGGGCTTGCACCATGCGTGATTCGATCCGTTCCTGTCACTGGGGTTTTATTTTACGTCCAGGTAATATTTAACAGAAAAGCACTTTGTAAACATTTATTTCAGAATTACACAGATAAAGTGCTACAAAAAGATATCTTCAATGGACGATGCTTTGAATGAATTCTGTTCAAAAAAGATTTTGCCGACGAATTATCGCTCTTGAGTATTTTCAAGTGCATTCTGTTTTGTTGCTGCTTTCGGTTAAAATTAAAACGAAAAAGAACAATGAGAACAGTATATTTATTGCTTTTTGAAAGTCTGAATATATTTTGCGAAGCAAGAAGGCCGAAAAATGCAGGAGCTTTATATACGCATTCGAAGAATGTAAATATTATACCAGATGGAAAGGAGCTTTCAAAGGCTATAAAAAACTCAGGTAAGAGGAAAAGTCAGATTGAAAAAAAGTCTATTTGAAGATGTCGCGCATTTGGTACAGTTTCATGCGATAACATGTGGTCATTGTCACGAGTTTGCCCCAGTTTACGAATCTTTTGCCAAAAGCATAGAAAATTGGAGTTGCATGATAAAAGTCTCTGGTTTTGAGTGTACTGGGCAAAACTACGGCGTTTGTCATCGCGATCCATTTTGGATAGGCGGTTATCCAAATTTTCGTATCTTTGGAGCATACGATACTACGCGGAAAAACGGCGGAAAGGCAGTCAAGTACGAGAATGAATCTAAAGCTGGATTGACGAAAGAAGCAATTGACTTTCTGATGGAAAATCCGCCAAGTAGATGGATTTTCAGCTCACCGAAGCCGGAGTTAAATTTCGTTAGTCCTAGGGACTTTGCGAAGATATTCATTCATTATGTTGATACAGGTGATTTTATCCATTTGAGAAATCGATCAACGTATTCAATTTAGATGTCAACTTTGTATTATTTGTGGAGGACGAGAAGGATCGAGAGTATGATCCCTATCTAACAAGGAAGGACTTCAAAACATAGCAATAGAATTCAAATCCGGGATTTCAAGTCCATCTTTAGGTCTGTTATGCTTGATCTTGGTTGTAAAAATGGTATCATCTTTCGCCGTGTTCGCTCAAGAGACGCACAAGAATGCGAGTTTCTCTCACAGCTCATCAATAAACGCGACGCTAAGCGGCAGGTCGACCCTACCATTTCTCCATTCACATGGGTCGAAATGTTTGTTTGGCGGAGAAATCTTCTGCAAAATGTCTTTCCGGATTTTGCTGCGCGCTCGTTTTTCACATATGATTTGGAAAATTTACCTGGAGTGGAGGGGCACAGCGACGACGGAGACGTCCACAACGAATTTCATCCCGTGTTTGAATCAGGTAAAGTGAGCATATTCCTTCTTATTTTTAATGTTTTCCCGAAGAAATCGGAGAAACAGCGGAAATGGACCTGTCGGCAATCGATAGAAAGAAAATCTACCTATCCGATCTGGAATCAACAATAATTCTCATGTTCCAGGACGAGTTTTGCGCGGTGGAAGAAATCAACGGTACAAGATTGGAGTTAGCGCAGGATTTCGCGTTGCTGTTTCAAGAAATTTTGCCCTTTGATTCACATTTGAGGGACAAAATGTCTAATCTATCAATATGGATCGAGGAAAAAGAAGGGATCGGCTTTAGTGAATGGGATGAAAAGTTGCGTGACCTATCGACACAGCCAGAAATTTGGATGGCTTGTGCTGGCTCTTCGCCTCAATTTCGAGGACTTCCATGTGGGAATGGGATTTTATAATTTGCGACTCAATTTTGAATCTTTGCTAAAATCCCAAAAAGGCTTTGGACAACATTTCACTACATGCTTGCCAATTCTCACGAGACAGATGATGTCAAAAAAGTTCCAAAACTTATCTACGACTATGTGACGACAATTTTCTCCTGCAGAGACTGTGGCAAACACTTTCAAGCTGAGGAGAGACGATTTCCCATTGAACAAATTGGCTCTTTAGATGACGCTGTTCTCTGGCTCTGGAAGATACATAATATCGTCAACGAAAGATTAAAAGGTGCACCGGCTGAAGATCCTGAATTCCCGAAAAGACAATTTCCTGAACAATGGCTTTGCCAAGAGTGCAGTGAAGTGCACGGAAAGACGAAACGACTAGTCTTTGACGATGAGAAAGTAACTGCATTTTTAAAGAAGTATTACTCAAAAGAAAATTTATCACGGGAGATAATTGAGCCTCAGAAAACGACTTTGTCTCCAGAAGAAAGGGCGAGAATGAATATCTTATTTTCGCATCACAAAGATCTTTAGCTTGAAAGAATGATATAAATAAATCTACGAAGAAAAATAAAGTCTCTATGTTAAAATTTATTTACATGGAATACGAATATGAAGAGTAGTCGAATGGTAAACTCGGGTCAACAAAAGTATCATAAACAGGAGGTAAAGGGAGAGCAGGATTAACAAATCCAGTTGACATAGCTTCATGATCAAGAACGTGTTCGATGAGAGTGTCACGGGTTGAAAAGGCCAGAGAGGCGCAGATGAAACATTGAAGCTGGCTCGGATCTCCTTTTTCGTGGAGAAGGAGATGAGTTTTCAGCCCGCAAGGTCGAGCAAAGGAGCTTTTACAGTCTGGGACGATGCAGGGATGACGGGAGCTTCTCGGTCGGATTTTTCGCTCGAAGCGTGCAGTTATGCAGTCTTTGCAGGGACAATACTTTGACTTCTTGTTTCGGACTTGCTGGACTTTGACTCGCTTCTTTCTCGGTTTCGCATTTATTGATGGCATTGGTTGAGGCGGAGAACTCAAAGAAGCAGGAGAAGACGTGACGGAATTACAAATGTAGTCTGGTGAATAAATGGAGGCTGATGGACTGACTGAAATGTCGGGGGAAGAGCAGAGAAGAACCATGACTTGGGGCACTGGAGTAACGGGAGGAGGATAATATGACTGGGAAGGATTCGGAGTGGGCATTGAATTTGAAAGCTGATGTCCGGCAGTTGTTAGATCAGGATAGTAGCAATTAGAGCCATCTGTACTCAGTAGACTGGCGATAGTCTCAAGGTCAGCAAGAATATTAAATGTTGCAATATCTTCGAACATTGGTTGTTTTTTATTTTTCTATTTCCTGGAAATCCTCGGCTACTTTTATTTCCTGGAAAAGCTGGCGCTAATGATTCTGCAGCTGTCCTCCAGACAGACCGGATTCATGAATTGATCAAAGAGAATTTGATGAGCTCCAGCTGAACGTAATTGGGTTCTCAAAGACTGTCAGATTCTATCATTTCTTAATTTCCGGATGAAAGTCTCAGAAAAAGATTATTTCTTGGAATTCTCAAGATTTTCTAGAGCCTCGCTATTGACGCGTCGTTGACGACGTTCTTTCTCAGATTTGAGGATGGCTTCGTTTTTCGTCGACTGGCCGAAATACCTTGATTTTGGCGTAGGTATCGGGTGTCTTATTAAAACAATCTTTAATCAGGATCTAACGATAATTTATTTTTTTTAAACCCCCGAAAAGTCGACTCAACGATCACTGAGTGCAAGGACTATTTTGGCAACCTGACTGACTACGGTGTTTTCCAACTTTCGTCGAATCTATCGGCCGAAGCACTTGAAGGCCCGGAGTGCATCAATTTCTCCATTTTCAACGAGTCCAAGCTAGTTTTAGGGTATGTTTATACCGCGATTGGCATTTCTGACTGACTGATTCTAAATTTTTGAATCAAATAACTAGTCAACCAATTAAAATTTGACTCTAGTGTCTCTTCTTTGAGAGTTCCGTCAAACCAGTGACGCCTACGCAATCTACGTTACAAATCTCCTATGTTTTTAGCATGGAGAATTGTAACGTCAATGTGCATCTTTCAAAAATCAGTCAGTCAGGACTGCCAATCGCGGTATTATTCTTAACCCTATCTCGAGCGCGAGCGCATCTTCATGCGCTCGTGGTCTAGAAGATTTTTTTGCAAATCTAACCAATGATAATGGATTATTCTTGCCTCAGACGCGCATGTTGGTGTTTTCTAGGTCTCGGAGACGTAGCTAAACCCAGAAAATTAGCCATTTCGAGAGAAATTGCCTCTATTTGGCATTTTGCAAAAAATCTTCTAGACCACGAGCGCATGAAGATGCGCTCGCGCTCGAGATAGGCAAATTTTAAGCGCTCGAGACAGGGTTAAGAACATTCTATAGATTCTTTAGATGTTTTATCGGTTTTCTGGGTCTCTTGGCCGTTTTCTGGCTCATCTTTGGTCATCTCTTGGACAAAGTTAAAATTCAAACAGAACGACAAGTCGATGACCTTTCTACTGGAGAGTTCTATGGGCTTTCTGGCATCCAGATGAAGTTTTCAATCAACCAAATGAGCGAAAACACAATATTCGATCTGTATCTTCTATTTGAAGGCGATAACGGGGAAAAGAAAGCAATCATCTACCGAGACGCGAATAAAAAAATGGCCAAGAATAATGCTTTGACTTTGTCTATCGATGAAGATTTTGCCAACAACGTCGAAAATGTTAGCATTTGTCTTTACTCGCGAGACTCAAAAGAAGATTATTACGGCTTCATTTCCTCAATGCAGATCTTCAACGACGGCACCAAAATTGGAACATGGAAAGGAAGCCGCTCGCTCTTCGGTAACTCATCGACAAATTTTATCAAAATAAAATTAATTAAGCTCTTCAACCCTCAATAATCAACTTGTCAAAGAAGCAAAGTAAATCATCGTATCTTGCCCTCACTACGATTTTCCCGAAGATAGAAGAGATTCTTATCTCTATGATGGCCGCAGTTTTGGTTTATTCTTCCTTGCTCTCCGAGGCCGACTTGGATTCTGACGACCAGGTTGAGAGGATCCGCGCGATGACCGATGCCAATAACAATGGATTGCTCTGGTTCAACCGAATGTTCATGGCTTCTATTTTCACCAGCATTCCCGCGGGGATCGTCTTCAAGTAAGCTTCATACCGTTATTATCATTGTAAAATTATCCAAGGATCCTTCACATTCTTATGGAATACGAGACTGAATCAATCAGCCACGTACCTGTAATTCAAAGTAATCGGCAACTGAAAATCACAGAAAATGGAGAAAATACTTGGATTTATTGCCTACTGGGGCAAACTGAACCCTGCCCCCAAGCGAGTGCACTTATTTTCTCAAGAATGATTCACAAGAGAGGCTTCATTCGAGGAGAACTTCAACGAGCAGTATTTATGAAAGGGACCAAGTACGAGTATCAAATATTTTATTGAAAAAATAACTTATTTGTAGAGCAAAATTGGGTTACAAAATAACAACGAAAATCGATGAAGCTGGCGAACGAAAAAATAATGCAACTGAATTCTTTGCAATGGACCAAAGAAAATTTTCACTGATGCTCGAGGATATCGAAATAACCACACAAGTTGGCAGAGAATGTAAGTTGTCTAATAAAATTGAGAGCGTCATGATTTAAATATATAATTTTAGCAAAAGCGCCACGAAAATCAAATTCGATCGACTCCGATGTCAGCAACTTCTCAAGACTTACAGCTCGTGCAAGCTCAAAGGAAATGTCCGTCGTCCCATCTTGTAAGATAGACAATTGTAGCCTTTATATTGAAAGTTGTTTAGCGATAAACGTCCGAGAATCGATCAGAGGAATGATGGTCAAAACTGTGAAGTCGGAACCCATGGAAGACTTCGAAAGTAAAAGAAACGACAGTGCTAGAAGTGCTTCAAAATTGAGAAGAGCTTCTAATCCTGAAGCTGAAAATGAAAGCGAGGAGGAGGCCGAGGAAAGTTTTGTCGAAGGTAAGTTTCGAATTTTGTCATTGAAAATATACGATTCTTAGAATTGCCGATTCAAGACGGCTATACAACGAATCCCAACCTAAATAGCCGAATATGGGAACCATCAGTTATCCTAAAAGAAAACGAGTGGCTCATTCGCCCTGAAGATATTCCTGGTTCTGACCCAAGAAGACATGATCCAACTGGAGAATCCGTCACAGTTGTCAATCCGATTTTTCACCCTGAGATGTTCGACGGCGTTGATGAGAAAAAAGTCGACAACTTGACAGATTTTCAAGAGACTTCGGACCTAATCTCGGAGGCTTACAGAAACAATCCATCGATGCTTTCAGTGCCATCAACTGCGATTCCCGGCCTTGAGCCAAGATTGAGCAGGAGGATGACCGAACAAGCCTCTCGACAGGTAATGCCCATTTCTTAAAAAATATCCTAACATTATCAAAGTTGGCAGCCAACTTGGCTGCACAGCGCGATTCTCAAGTAGAAAAGGAAGCAGCGCCAGTACCAGTTCCAGCTGAGCAGAAAAGAAGACGAAGAAAGAAAACTGGCGAAGAAAATGGGCCGGCAATCGAGTCTCCAGTAGAAACAGCTCCATCTCAACCATCGACCAAACAAGGAGGTCAAGAGGAAACAACTGTTGTCAAAAGAAGACGCCGGACCGATACTCCAGCAGATCAAGGTGCTGCACCAGCAGAACAAGTTGCTTCTTCGGCTCCGGTAGAACCCACTGAGACTGCTCCTGAGCGGACAACTGTTGTCAAGAAAAGACGACGACGAGTTGAGCCTCCAGCTGAACAAGCCGCTGCTCCAGCACCAGAAGAGCCCGTCGAGCCCGCAACAACTCAAGTAGTAGTCAAGAAAAAACGCAGAAGAAAGGTCGTAGATCCGGCACTAGAGCCAAGTCAGGGAGCGCAACAACGACACTGGAGAAAGAGAATCACAAAGATGAGGAAACTGCTTGCGCCAGTTGCGGAAGTTATATTCTTCGTTCTCGGTAAGTTATTTTCAACCATCTCCCCGCTGAAATTTCTTTTAAGTTTTGATCGTCGGAACATCAATCCTCAACACATATCTTTTCAAAAACGAAAAAGAGCTCTTCCTGACGCATGCAATTGGACTAACCTTCATCACCCAGATTCTTTGGAGTACGACTCTTGGAGATTTGATCACCGAGAAAGTCACTCGATGTATCCTCGGCTAAGACTAAATTTTCTATATTCATTTTTATTTTAATAAATATTTATTTTATACAATACAATCAAATGAACGTTATTTTGATGTTTATAGGAATATCTTTCATGGAGCTTTGAAAGGTTCAGTGTTCAGACTTTGAACTTCAAAGAAATTGATCACCTCAAAATCCTGCTATTTTTGAAGTTTATTGCATCCCTGCCCGGAATTTCCGGGCACTGTTATTTTAGCCGTTAGAAGGCCCTAGAATTTTCTATCGTCGTTGCTGTTGGGCAAAATTTTCCACCTGATTGACCAGCGAAATTATAAATAAGATCGAAAAGAATATTTTTCGGCAAAATAATTGAAAATGAAGTTTTTGAAATTGCTTTTACTTTCTTTTTCGTTTTCTCGAGCAGCTGAGTTTCTTGTGGAGATCGATGGGCAAGCGGATGTCAATAACTTCAGAGCTGCAGTTTTGCAAAGATATCAACTTTCAGTGGTTGGTTTCTCCTTTTGTCCACTTGCCAGGTAAAATTTTTATGAGAAAATGCACCATTACCAGAAATAAGGCGATCGATTGAACGATTACGAGAAGTTGATGCTACCTTTGCGATTTTCTACCTTGACACGCAAGCTGATCACTGGCGACGATGGTGGTATATAATCAGAGTTCTATCAGGAAATACAAGACCCATCAATATTTTTATCAACCAAGAGGCCACATTTACTGACGAACTTGCAACTGATGCGATTACCGACGAAGAACTAAGACAGGCGATTCAAGCTGACTTGAAATGAGATGAAAGACCTTGAAAAATGAATTATCACAAAAATCGTCACACAGTTCTGTTCCTCATCATATTTTTTTTTCAATAAATTTTCGAAGAATTATTTCGAATGATTTTCGGAAGTAACATTAGATTCAAAACATTTCGTATTCACTTTGAATGATAAAGTTTATTTCTAATAAACGAGCGGCAGGATGAAGGATTTTAATCAGTTTTCGGGAGTAAATATTTTTTCTAGTTTTTGTTTCAAATTAAGCTTCGACTGGGCAGCACTTCGAGCAATGGCTGAGACGCCAAAGCTCGGGAACTCGGCGACAGTTTCGTAGGCATCGCCACGGTGGAGATCTATCGTTTCGATTATTGCATGAGGATAGTTGGTTTGTAGTTCGCGCTCGATCTTTCGTTCGTCTTTTCGAGGGGTCAAAAGCATTTCTTGGAGCTTTAAGACAGGAGAGCCGGCGAGAGGAGCGAAAGGGATAACTTTTAGAATGAATTCATAAAAGATTCGGATAGAGATCGTCTCCATGGAACCAGTGTATTAATTTTTAAGATTCCAATTTGAAACGAGGGTTCCACTTCGTTTCCTCTCATCCAGAAAAGCGGTAGCCGTCGAATTTCGAAGTTCATTCTAAAAGTTATTTAATAATTAGAAGGAGTTGTTAATAGAACATTTGAGATGGGTCGATCTAATTCTAATCGGGCTGGCAGTTTCAAAAACTCCATTTCGCACCGACTCAACAGGGGTACGAAATGACCAAAAGGAGGAGGTTCTATTATTGAATTCTAACATTTTGTGATGAACAGTAGGGCTAGCGACGTCTTCTTTCGCTCCAATCCGGCTCTCGGAAATCTCGAGATTGTGGCGAGCGGCCTCGACCGTAGGAGTCGTAAGAGTCTCGACGTCTGTCCCGCGAGGATTCCCGGCGATCATCCCGGTCATCTCTTCGATCGCGTGAATCATGTCCTCGCCGATCTCCCCGCTGAGAAGGTTTTCGAAAATCCGTATCAGTGTACGAGTCATATCTACTTCGAGAGTCACGTTCTCTTCCTTGACTCCCACTATCTGACCAGTCAGGCCTCCTAGCTCTATAATCTACGTCCGATGAACGATCTCGGCTACGCGAATCTGGCCGTCGATCGAATTGACCATCTCGATCAAAGCTAGGGGAGCGACGTCGAGAGCTTCGTGAGTCGCGCTCTCGCGAATCCCTTCTACGCTTTGGGCTACGACGAGGACTTCGACTACGGTCACGATTCCTTGAAGGATTTCGCTGATCACCATCGTGGGAGTTCTGTCGTCTCTCATCACGGCCTCCTTGGCCAGCGGCCTGCGCCCGCTCTTCCGCATCTTTTCGACCCTTAGCTTTCAATAGCTAAAATATATAGCTTGAATAAACTCACTTGAGAATCAAATTTACCAGTAGTTCAGAAATGTTAAATCCTCCTCCGCTTTTCTTAGGATTGGGATCTCCGTTGGTTTCCGCTGCTCGAGGATTCGACTTGATAAACCGATCATATGATTTTTGACTAGGCTCGTAGTTCGTATATTTGAAGCGTGGATTATCTCGGCTTCTGAATGTACGGCGGCGGAATTCGTCCCATTCTCTTTTACCCAGTAGTTTTGCATCTCTGGGCCACTGTGAGCGCGCTTCATGCATCGCACCCGCGAGACATGTTTTTAAGCATTCTGAGAAATAATGAAGGAAAGAAGGAAATAGTTCAATTTACCATTGAATCGGACATTTCCTTCATCAGAAAGATGACATAAGTCGGGCTCATCTAACTGCCTTTCATAAAAGAAACGATAGCACTCTTTTCGGATCTTCCAGTTGGAAAGAAATTGATCTGAGAAGTCGACAAATTTGATGTTTTTCAGGTAAGTATCGTGAACAGATCTTTTCAAGTCGCTGTTGATGCTGCTCACGCGCTCGAGATCGCCAAGTTTCCATGGATCAAGTCTTGGTAATATTGCACTAAACGCATCATAGGGATTTTATCTAAGGACACGGCGTCGAACCTGACTATAATGTGCGCGTATTCATAGTGTTTGCGAAGAGTATCAACTACATTCATGATATCCTCGGCAATTTCTGGCGGCTCCAAAACATCTTCTCGCTCTTTCAAATCTGCTCTTGTCGAAACATTATTTGTTCCAACATGTAGAAATACTACACTGATATCTGTAGGTGGCGGCAGGACTTCGGTCTACAAAAAAGTAACAAACTATCAAAACCAGTTTCGTTTATACTTTTATTTGCTGCATCAACTGTTTGACTTTGATCCCGGCATATGCAAAGTAGTAAGCTCCGTGCTCCCAACCATCAGGATTCACTTTTTGAAGCATGGAGTCTCCAATAATTAGGCATTTTCCAGGCGCTAAATAGAGTTTGTAAGATGCCGGTTTCACTTTCAATTACCTCCACCGGAGCCTCCACTCGATCTCGAGTCTTCTTCGTGATACGTCATTCTCTAAGTTTCATCTGAACGCAATTCGATCAGAGAAAATAAATAGCCTATTTCTAGCTCTTTCTCTCTCAATCGTTCTTATGCTCATAATATGGCTCGACTTTGAGAACTTCAGCGTAATCGCCGTCAAACCAAACAGTAACAGTCAAATTCGAAAAGTTCAAAAGAATAGGCGATTTTTCTCGCCTTTCTCAAGCTGTGTCTTTCGGTAGATTGAACGCGGGTCGTTCATTAGCATTTTCTAAAATTTTTATCTAGAGAGTTCTTTCAAATTCTGAGATTTACCGTAAGAGCACTTTTTAGTGCTTCAGCAGAGTCGTATTCTGAAACCGAAAACAGCTCCTGCATTTGTTGGTCAGCTCTTCCCGTAAATCCTATTCCTGCGATTTCAGATTCTTTCGCATTCTTCTCTTCTAGCCACTTCGCCACTTTTACATCCTTGTCTTCGCCAGGCTTGTCGTAGTCAGGTATGTATGGCTTGATATCTAGGACTGGAGTTTCATGAACAAGATCGCAGTTTTTGACCACCAATTCTCCTTTATCATGGTCAATTCTGTCTATTTCAACGAGAGAGAGGCCAATTGGACTAGGTCGATATGGAGCGCGAGATGCAAAAATTCCCACTTTCGTCCCTCCTCCTCGTGGTGGAGCCACTTTCGACTTTTTTCCATTCGATTCGGGATCATTGAGATGGAAGTGAAAGATAATCCAACAATGGGAATAGTCCTCCAATCCTTCTAGAGCGTCCTTGGGCATCCAACGCTGTTTGATTGATTTTCCCGTTGATCCCTGCGATAGTTTGATTATAGAAGATGTTTCCAGCTGCCCCGGTTGATGAGGAGTGCCAGATTTTGTCAGAAAAGAGGATAAAACATGACCGATGGGAGACGCAATCGTCTGAGAGAGCTTCAACTTTCTGTCAACGTCGGTTTCGGGAGGAAGAATTTTACTCTTCTTAGCCAGCGGTTCGAAATTGCCAGATTTGATTTGTTCAACTTGGGCGATAGAAATTTGTTTGCTATTGACGATGTCTTCTACTACTTTCATTCGATGTCGCTCTTGGGCCTTGAACTTCGTCATATCAGCCCGTAGCCGTTTGAGCTCGCCTCTAGCATGCGCTAGCGATCGGGCAAGCTCCTGCATCCTCGTCAGATAGTTTCTCAGCTTCGACGCGGTCTTTGTCTAATGTGTACTCCTCCCCGAACGCTGCTCCAAGTTCCTCCCCACGTGGCAAAACAACGGCGATGTAACCTTTGCCTTCCGACTCGTTCAAAAGAAGTTTCGGATTATCTTTATTAGGATAAAAGCTTTCCAGAAAAATATGATGAATGAGTCATTCAGAATGACGTGCTCTTGACCTTTCCTATAATTTGAGAATTGACTTCGACTAAAGTTCCTCTGCAGCCACTCTGAATCAAAATCGGATCTTCACTCTCTTCTGTCTCGATTCGCAAGATAGGGGCGTTCTCGTTTAGCCACTAGAATAGTAATGGTCAATTTTCAAATTGAAATTTTAAAGAATACCTGTCCACCCTTCTTTCTTTTTCCAGAAACTTTGTTATTCCCTCGATCGCACTTTTCAGAAATTTGAAAGGTGATCTTTTTAATTGTTTGCTTGCGGACGGGATGTTCGGGATGAAGACAACTCACAAGAATTCGATTTGAGTGACGAAGAACTCTAGCTGGCCCTGAATGTCCCTAGAATCGAGTCGAAATGGGAAAAGCTTGGGGTGTTACCGAAAACTTCTTTTCTGTATTCCAAGTGTATCGTTGATAATACCTATCGACGACGGATGGATACGAAGCCATTCAAATCATTCAATTGTCTTAGAAAGAAAAATTAAAAAACGAGAAGACATATTTTTTGTTCTGATAATGTAAAAGCATAACGTTGAAGACAGAATTTTGAAAGCTGATTAGTTCATTTCTTGTAACTTTTCTTGTTATTTTTTTTTTGAAAGAAAGGGGTTTTCTGGAATTTTTGCGGTGAGTTGTTCATTGCAGTAAAAGGAGTTTTGTAGCTTGTGATTAGGGAACTCGTGCGGTAAGGAAGGGGATCTCCGAATTGATAGCCCGGCCACTTTTAGTGTTGGAATTTGAGTGAAGGGCAGAATGGAGAATGTAACAGGTTACATGTAGAAGTTTAAACTTTAAAGCCGTTCTCGATCAGCAAGAACACGGACGATCGCTCCTGAGCCGGCTTTCGTGTGAACTTTGTCATGCCATTGAAGGAGGCTAGAAGCTTTATTTGCATTTTTGGGCTAGATCGGAGAATTACCTAGCGCAGGTGTTCGAGTCTTGATTCAGCGAAAATGCTTTGTAAATGTACTTCATAAGGATATCCAGCTCGTCCGGAGTCAAACTATCCACTGATGGTTGAATTTGAGAGTTTTTGTGGCTCGTCAAGGCTCTTACAACGATCTAAACATTTCTAATATAACCCTACTTTTGATCATACTATCTACCTCAGCAGCAGTTTTTTTCGTCTGTGGATTATTAACGCAAGTTGGTGCATTTTGAAGAGCAACCTTGAGTGCATCCTGGAAAATAATAGAATTGAACTCACTATATTATGATAACCTGTGGTTTTCCGGCACTAATAAATGACTGAACTTGATTCATATCCGGCCCTCTTGCTCCATTATCAACAATTTCGTCCTCGTAAAAGTCTTCCTCGTACTGCTCGATGTTTATCTTACGAAAATCTCTGGACAAACTCGAGGTAGTCATTTCTTTTTTCTGAACAGAAAAAGTTTATTGAATTTGAATTTTGATAAGGCATGTTTTTGCAGATAAAGAAGTCTGAATGAAAGGATGGTAATTGATGAAGCTTTTCGCGAAATCATTAATTACTGAAGCGCGACTTTCGCGCGATTGTTTTTTGAAGAGTTCTCGCCGGAAATAATTCGTGATAGGGAAGAAGGAAAAAGGCGCGGCTCAGAGAATATATTTTTTGTACAAGAAGATTGTGCTTTCCACGACGCACAACACAATTGCAGAATTAGGAACTTGTCGAAGTAAATGAACGCGCATGCCAGAGTACCAGCCGGAGAGACCCTCCTCTTTATACACTTGCCCGAGCGTTTGAAAAAATCCCCTAGAAAAAAATTAGTTTTTGGAATTTCTGCCATTCTCTTCGTTGATTTCAACGCACCTGTATCTTGTTTTACTCGTTTCTTCTCTCAATCTCGTTCGCACTACTTCGTGGGGATAAAACAAGCTCGAAGCGATCATTTTACAAATCGCCGTGCATGTGAATAATTTAAAGATTTTCCTCCCATCGAGCGAGGTCAAATGAGAGTCAGCGCCGTCGCCATGATTAATGAACTTCTTCTTGCATGATTCATACAGTAGAAAGAAGCAAACAGTTTCGGACATGCCGAAGAATGAGGCCGAGGAGCCACGCCAGAATCCAAGAGGTCCGTTTTGTTTGTAGATGTCGCGTATACACTGTGCGACTGTGTATGCTGCGCGGGATTGTGATCTGTGAAGCTGCTGTTTTGTTCGTACCACCCAAAAAGGCGATGTTCCTAAAAAACATGAATATTAAAGGATTTAGCAATTGCCTACCAATTATTTGAGAAACAGAAGCTGACATGGCTGAGAGCATGTGTACATGTTTTTCATTTGTTCCAAAAGAAGATTTAGTCGTGTTATATGCACCGAAATAGATGAATCGAGCTGGAATGGTCCCTATCAACGTCACTGGAAGTCCTTTATACAGAGCTTTGACGCCTTCGTCTTTTGTTATCTTGAGTAGGTTTTTGATCAGGAAATCTCTATCGGATAGGATAAGTGGTATGTTTGATAAATTGAGCTAACCTTCGTTTTCCATCAAGAGTTTTTACAGTGTTTTTTGATTGATCAGACGATTGAAGTCGCGTTTTAACAACCTTGAATGATTGTTTATCTTACGCTTATAAATCTGCTACTGTACCTCAAGGGGGTTTGTAAGTATTGCACCGACCGCACCGCCAAATCCACCGGCCACGCCACAAACAAATCCAGGAACTGTATCCGACATTCATAAACGCTCAGCTCTGAAGTAAAATTATGAAATGAAATGCATAAATACAAAGTCACGTGTTTGGCGTTTTCGCAAGGCCCAGATTTTCCAGTTTTTCCCGTTGCATCAAGTTATTTTTCATACGACATCTTAACTCATCTTGAACGAAAAATAAAGACGATAAGCTTACTCAAGATAGTCTTTAGTTGCTTCTCGACATTTTGAAGCCTGATTAAGATTGTCTTTCAGACATTTCATGTAGGAATCATAGCTTTCGTTGCATTCTTACAAGGTTGAACTAACTCGTGAACAAAAATATTTTATCGAAGGTTTTTCGACCTTTCCTTGAAAATGATCAATCGGAAAAGAACCTTTAGCTGGAGGAAAGACTTGCTGGCGCTTTTGGGGTGCTGACATGTTTAAGTATCTGTAAACTTACTTGAACTGAATCGAACTTTTATCTAGAATAGCTCGTGTAGATGATAGATCTGACAAAAATTAAAATACACTTTGAAACTGATGAAAAGCATTCATGGAATAACAGTAGTGTTGAAGATTATATAACTATCACTTGAGAATGCTCTGATTTGTTTACAGGCACGCGAGGAATCTTTGAAAAAAGGATACATGTAATGAAAGTTTGATAAAAATGAGGTTGATTTCAATTTCAAATTTCTTTCCAGTTGGGCGAGGGCGTGTGCGTGTCTGGCCATTCGAAATCGTTGATTTCTTTCGAAAAGGTCAAAATTTTTGAAAATATTGAACAGCCGCAAATATTTGCAGAAAAATTTGTCAAACGAACTAGAATGGGCTTGTATTTAACAGAAACATGACCATTCCTAAATGGCTATTCTCAAGAATGACCATATTTTCTTCCTTCATCTCTTTTGACACCTGCGCGAGGCGAGGATGAACGCCAAATCCAAGAGTGTCAGATTCTTCTAGAGCCACCTTTGAGCAGACAGCAATTTTGAAATCTGTATTTTTGCAGTTTTGAATTCGCAATTGCCGGCTTGCGATTTCAAACTCGCAGTTTTCGCAACGTCTTAAAACAAATTTTATCTTCAATATCAAACAAAAATATTTACTTCAAAAGCTAAAGAGTGGTTATGCGTATTTTACCTAACCATGGCTGCACCAAGAACAGAATCTTCGAGGAAGATCTTCGAGTTTTTCATATTTTCTATTCTCAGCGAGCCAACGGATCCTTTGACGGAAAGAGTGCAATCTTCAAAATCTTGAAATACTAAATCTTCGTTCCTCGATGATTCATAAACTTTTGTCTCTCCTTTTAACGAGTGTAGACTCGATCGCTCGCCGACCTTTGTCTCTGGCTCTTTTTTCTTTTCTAGGCTCGTTTTTACTGTATCTAATGATTGGGACGCCTGAGGTGCTTTTTTCTTCTTCAGAAGGGACAGTTTTGTCTTTGGCTTTTTCTTCTCAATCTTCTTGTGCAAATCATGCAGTTCGCGATTTGATGTCTTTTGCTCAAAACCTTCGGCGCTCAAAAGATGCTCATCGAAAAACTTCTGGATCTTGGAGAACTTATCACGCGCAGCATTATATTCTAGTGACTCTAGCTCGCCGTTCAAAGCAAAGATTTGGCTCCTGAGATCGTCAAACGCATTCATCTGAAAATTAAGTCGATTTGTAAATAGATGGAAGTAGCGAAATTCTTCGTAATGGACAGTTAAATTAAGATGAAAATAAGTTAGAGTTTTTATTTGTTGCGTTCTTTTAATTTTTTTCGTATATTTTCTATTTCTTTTTGAATTCGTTCTTCTTCCTCGTCTTCCCGCGTTTTTTGATCTATTAGATTTTTCTCGACTTGAGCATAGGCACGCTTTAAATATTTTTCTTTTTCTTCTAAAGATTGCATTTCCCATGGCCTTGGACCAGGGATATGCTGGTAGTTTCTCGACTTTTGCTCCATCTCCGAAACAAGATCTGAAAATGTTTAGTTCTCTTCCTTGATTTCACTGCCTTACCATCAAGAGATTTTCCCTTGGATAACTTATTCTCTCCAAATCCAGAAACCTGTGCGAGAATTCCCGCAGCTGCAAAAGAATCAATACCCGTCTGTTGCGACTTTCTTTCATCCATGAACTTCATACTTTGATACCACGTGACGCCCGCTCCAAGGGTGTAAAAAGTACCACCGATTGCGGTTTTGACCATTCGAACCCGATTTCGATGCTGCAGAAATTTCATATATTTGAGGTAGAAATACCGAGCATACTCTCGGAAAGTCATTCTAGCGAAAGGAAAGATAAACGATGATGAAATATGTTTGCTACACACATTTTATTCGGGCAAACCGTCAGAAATTCGTGAAGAAGGGGTGGAATCATTTAAATTAACACAGTGGTCGAATTTTTTTTTTGAACTTTGATTGTAGAGCAAGTTTTTTTCGTAATGAATTTATTGAGGCGGAGCATGAAATCCTGCTGCCGTAAATGCGTGCATGGCTTTTTCCATCTCGTGCAGCTCAATATTTGCGAGTGGCGGGCGTAAATGACCTGTTGCATATCCGAAATTTCCCATGACATGCTTGAGTCCAGGAACACCGTATATTTTCGTAACAATCTGGTTAGGATGAATCAAACGCTTCTGTAACAAAGCTGCGCGCTCGTTATCGCCTTGTATAGATAAATTGTACAGGCGGACAACTTCACTACCCAAAACCTTAGTTAATAGTTATCTCAAAAGGGAAATATGATAGATAATTACGTTTGCAAGCGCGCACACCCCACCAGAAGCTCCCAGTTGAACAGCTGGGTGGAGAAAGCTGGCTGATCCCGCCAACACTTGGAAATGTTTCCCCTCAGTGAGCCAAAGTAAGTGACCAATTTTAGCAATGTCGCCTCCAGAATCTTTTACACCACAGATATTGGGATGGTCGGACAAATCGGCTATAGCCTCAACTGGCATGTCTAGAAGATGTTATGTCGCCTGACTCAGTGGTTGGAATCATACCTAAACCGGTATTAGCTGGAACATTGTAGATGATGATCGGTTTGTCTGAAAAGTCAGCTATCGTGCTGAAATGCTTGACTAGCACACTCGTCTTCATCGCATTTTTATAGAAACTTGGTGTAACTACTAGCAGAACATCGGCATCCGCTAGGCACATTGCTTCCGTTATTTTCAATGTTTCTGCTGTAGATTCCGCGCCAGCCCCAGCCATCAGAAGCATCTTATCGTCGCGATCATTTGCTATTTCCGCCAACATGTCGTTAAGCCTCTCAACCAGCTCGATTCTTTCAGACGGAGATAAATAAGGATACGATCCATTTGAGCCTTGGACGGTTATTCCTTTGAATCCTTTTGTTTTCCACTTCTGCAAGTTTTGCTGCAGCGAGTCGTAGTCAACACCAGCGTCTGTGTATCCGCTAGAAACGTGTTCTTGGCTCTTTTAAATTCCAATTTACCGCCCGTAATGTTTGAACGGAGTGGGAATCGGCGGCCATATACCAGAAATATCTATTCTAGCAAGCTCTCTTCTGATAAAATTCGCATTGGCTGCAAGTGCTCGTCTACATTCACGCTGAAGCGATCTTTTTATCATCTAAAGAGGATATTTAGCGAGAGATAATTTCAAATAGCCTAAATTGAACTTCTTTCAGGACGAATTAAAATGAACTATTCCAATAAAGCATGCGATTTCTTCACATATGCTTGATGGTTTGCTGATTACTGAGAAAATACGGTCTAAATCTGGTACTAGCGTCTTCAAATGGGATCGGTGCTTCATTTGAGGATTTTCCACCATTCTTGGTCACCTCTTGCAGCTTGCGCTTCATTATATTTGATGAATTCATCCTTGTACTTGGCGAAGGTTTGCGAGACCAATAGTGGGAAAATGAGCGTCGAGTCACCGCTGATTTTCACCGGTTCAGCTGACATTTTAATCTTAATTTTTGGTCATGTATTATCCTGTAAATTCCACTTACTTTTCCCCAGCTAATAGCTTCATCCGGCTTAGCTCCAGTATCCGAGCCATCAAATTCTTGTCCGGTGTTAACAAAAACGGAATAGTCGGCACCGTTTCTCATCAGATTCGCGTTACAAATGTGATGCTTTATGACACCTCCTCCAAGGAGAATCATACCAGTGTTCAGCGCGAACTTCGCACAGTTATTAACGCCGCGTATATCATCTGTAAAAGAGTAAAGAAGCGTCGAAGAGAAACAAACTTACCGACAAGATCAAGAATCAGTCCCGGCTTTGCGTACGAATGAAAATATATCATATCTCCGATTGATCCATCAGTCAGAGCAGGTGAATAAACTGGGATCTTATTCTTCCAGCACCAGTAGTAAATACTCTAACACACATTAATGGATAATTTTTACAAATTGATTGATCTCATACTGATTCGTTGTTGATTTCCTTTCCAAGTCTTTCGATCATTCTACTGGGAGTCCATCGTGTTCCGTTTTTTTCCTGTTCGTCAAGCATAGCGTCAAGAATCGGATTGATCCAGTCTTCAAATTTACAGTAGTTGTCATTCGGGACGATCAAGTTTCCAATTCTGTTCATTCCTCGCTTTCTGAAATCGAAGTTAAAAACGATATAACTTGAAAGCCTAACCTCAAATCTCGCCCGGAATAATCAAATCGGCCAATGTAGGTCGGCGCAAGGCACTTGATCAAATCCTCTTCGATGCCACCAGCAGTTGCAACGATACAGTCGACCATCTTGTGCTTACACAAAAATCGAATTACCTCTCGAACACCACATGATCCCATGTTAGACGTGTATCCAAGAAATATTCGGCAATTGGTATCGCAACCTGAGTTTTGCTCAGCAGCCTTTTTAATATCTTCTTCGGATGGACGGAGTTTTCGCTCGATCATTCGACGAATCTCTTTGATACCGTTTCCGAAGGTGGTTGCTTGAAAGCCCATTCGGCTCATTGTACTAAGACAATGATCACAAATAATTCCAAGCATATTTCTTACTCAAAAAGCTTGTCATAATCGACGCCTTCGTCAAAATCGTATCCGGTCACAGTCTCTGGGTTTTCCATCGGAAGTTCTCCCGTTGGAACGAAAACGGCATCTTTGCCCGTTAAATCTCCACCTGGGGGAACACTCATTCTAAAGCAGCAACAATTTGAACAGAAATAGAAAGAAGGTTTGCATATGTTGAATTATCGTCGAGGAACAACACGGGCAGCAATGTACGGGCATCATCATGTTTGAGTTGCGGCAGGAGCAAGTTAATAGTATATGTTCAGAAGATTCGCAGATTGGGTCGATCCTTGAATTTATAACGTAAGAATAAACATAGAAAAGCAAATACACACCCGTTTGCAGTAGGATTCGATCTTTTGCCAAAGTTGTCGGAATCGTTGCGAGTCCGCGTGCCGTTTAATGGCGTCGAGTTCGACAATGTTACAACTCCACTTTCGTACATTGCCTTCGACCGGTTTGTTCGTCCATTTCAAGTGGAAGGCCTTAATTATTGAAGCGCTTGATCTAAATAAGCTTTCTTACAAGGACTTTCTGGAAAATGGAATTCGGATCATTGTTCTCCATGATCGGCCATCCTTTGAACTGCCATGCCGGTCCGTGAACAAAAACAGCGACGACTCTTTCCCAGTCTTCACTGTTCAACTATCAAATGGTTAATTTTTAAACATAAACGCCCATCAAACCTTTGAAACATTATTGATAATTTTGAATGGGATAGTGCGTCCGCCTCCTTTGTATTGAACGAGCACTTCGCTATCAATTCTACTTTGTGCTCTTTTAGCAGCCTAAAAATCTTTTAAAGGAGAATGGTCGAAATATAACTACATCATGGCTGACATATTTGTACCCCTCGAGCAAGTTCCTAGCGTTAGCGAGAGTGATGATGGATTGAGAAGCGGCAGGAACGATTATAATTGGAGTTCTCGACTTTTTCTTTGCAGGTGGCGATTGAGCGGCGGGCGAAGCCAAAATTGTGGGCTCTTCTTTTTTGTGAGGTCTAAGACAAATATGAGGAAGAAGCAATTATAACCGATCGACCTTTTTGTACCAGAGACGAGAGATGACAAAGTATTGGCAGTGTTAGAACCGAGGGTATCAATCTGGAAACTACCGGTGTTATCTTGTCGACTTTGATCGTAACGAGAGTAGAGCTCTTCTGTTTTTGGCTTGTTTTTGTTTGGAATCATGCCTTCATTCTTAGAAGGATAGACGCCTGCTTCTTTCTTCTTTATGACTTCGAGGTAATTGAGCACGATCTTGAAATTTGTTGCTTGAGCTGAAATGGGTTATTGCCAGTAAGTTCTACGTTAAATTACATTGAAGAATAGACTCTCGTGTCCGCCAGACTCGTTCAAAGTTATTGGTGTTTATTTCAGTAGTTCGACCAGCTGAAATGACGTCTGTATCAGTTATTCGTCCTCGCTTGTTGATTTGAATCTTGGTCTTGATTTCTGCGATAGTCTTCGACGGCAATTCAGATCCATCGAGCATGTCATCTTTTGTAATCACAAGACCAGATCGCTAGTAATCGGCTTGAAGAGCACAAATGGTAAGGAAGAGTACCTTGTCAAGAATATTTCTTAGTCGTTCTGATGGCTCCACTTTGGAGGTATCAAAGTCAATATCCATCGGCTCTTGATTCCTGCCCAAATCCGATCGTGGCCTCGGTCGTCCCAGCTCGACTTGGGCATTTCTGTCGATTGACATGCTCGTGGGAGCTTGTCCCTGCAGAAATGCCAGTAAGTCCTTTCTGTCAGGACGGGAGACGTTTTTATCATTGCTACCGAACTTTTCAATAGCTGCCTTGATGTACTGAGGGTGGGTCAGCTCGATGTTCTCGAGGAAAAACAGGATCGCCTCGATTGTGTAGTACTCTTTGGCCTGTCCATCACGACCGGAACCCCAAATGGTATAGTTTGTCTTCGCCTTATTAACAGAAATGATACTTATTTTCACATAAATTTATTACAGACCTTGACGTCCCAGACGAAATCACCTAAATAAACCAGTCCATCTTTGGTTTCGATCTCCTTCTTTTGAAGAGTGTACTCTCTAATCAAAGACAACGCGTCCGTCATTCTGATAGTTTTCAATCAATAAAGCATTTTTGAATAATGAAGAGCATGAAAAATTCTTGAAAGGAGAAAAACTCTTTAGGAACGATACTGTTTTTCTTTTCGAATTTCGGAGGTAAAAATTGGTGATCAATAGGTTTTTTTACGTTTTACAGAATGAAGAAGAAAATGCGGAAAAGTGAATGATGAGAATAAGGTTGAAACATTGATGGAGCATCAAGTTGAACTCAAACGAGCTAGAAGTAATGTGTGACAGTTGTCACAAACCCGCACAGGCTTTGGGTTAGAAGCAAGCGGCATTGAATTAGACGAACATGAGCCACAGTAGACGTTTCCACAGTTCCTGCAGTGATGCTTTAAAGAAAATTTAGCTACGGAATTGAAACTTTCAACCAACTTTGCGCCTCTTTATCGTGAAATCTCTCGTGCACTTTGCACAAGTCTTGACAGTTTTTTCATCGACCCAGCTGTGACCCGTCAAACTCTCATGCAGATCCTTCATATCGTCGCGATCGAGCTGGGCATTTTCCAACTGCGACGCCATATCACCCAGGGCTGACTCAAGATCTCCAACTGTTGCCTTGAGTTCTGCTAACTCAGCTTCAAGACTAGCGACAAGCTTTTTGGAGCCTTCGTGCTCGGTTTTCTTTGCAGGAATCAACAGATGTTTTCAATAGACAAAATTAAATAAACGAGACTTTATTTCGAACTCAATAATAATAAAAAAGAAAGAATCAACTTAGTCCACGCGTTATAAACTTTTGGGATTCCTTCAACAGATTCTCTGCCACCATTTTAGCAGCTTTAGCTTCGTTTTCAGCGATCTTCCGTCGGTCAGTTTCTTGATTTAGATCTGATTCGTATTTTAGAAGTTGAACTATCATATCGTCGATTTCAGACTCAAGTCGAAGTTTCATGTCAGACGCATCAGCTTCCTTTGTAAAAGATAATATATTTTAGAGCAGTGAATGAGTTTACCTGGATCTTCAGCTTCTCGTGTTCAGTAAAAATGTTTTCGTTTTCTGATCTTAGAGCGGAAATGGCTGCCTTTGACTCTTCAAGTTTGCGAAGACGCTCCCGTTCTTTGTCGTTTTTCTCGCGAACTTCGTCAAACAATCGCTGGTTGATAGAACGAGTATCCTCGAGCTGTTTTTGCAATTGCTCAAGAGTATCTACAAATTTGTTCCCTACACAACTTCTTTAGTAATAGTTTACCTTGCTTTTCGTAAGCGTCTCGTTCCAGCATACGAATGCCCAACTCTAGCTGTTGCTTGTTTTTTATTTCGTTTTCAAGCATCTTCTCAAGTTCGAGTCGTTCTTGCGTCTCCAGTTTCATTTGGTTTTCAAGAACTGAATATCTCTTCTTGAAATCGTCGATTTCGCCACTTAGCTCTTCTGTTTTTGCCTTGAATCCGCTTTTTTGAACGGCAAAACTTTCATTCAAAGCTTTCGAATCTGATTCAGCACCAAGTTTGACAGAAGCTAATTCTTCCTAAAGACGGACTATGGGAAAGAATAGAGTAAAGAAGTACATACTTGAAGGTTAGAAATTGTTATTTTCGCAGCTTTTAGCTCGCTTTCAAGATTGTTTTTCGTCTCATCGGTGACGTCCAATTTATCCGATCGCAGCTTGAGCCGGTCTTCTAATTGTCTGTTGCGCTCTTCAAGGAATGACTTTTGGTCCAAAAGTCTTTTGTTTTCTTTCTCTAATTGATTGGTATTCGCATTTGAACTTGCATCAGTAACAGCGGCAACGAGAGAGAAGTCAATCACGCCAACTTGTCCATCTAAATTGACGCCCTTCAGGTCCAAATTGGCTTCGACGATTGACAGTCCCTGCATATGACCGAAGATCTCCGGCGCTTCGTCGTGCCTTAGAAGAGCCCAATCTTCCCAGAAATCCGCACGAAAGCTTGAGTCGCTCGCCTGGAGAGCATCGAGATAGTCTGGAAGCTTCTTCTGCATCAATGCAAGACGGAGAAAAGCTCGTGCTCGTCCGAGGCCAGTCTTGATTCCCGGCAAGTCTTTGACGGTTTTATTCGTATCCTGAAACGAAATGGAATAACGTTTAAATGAACCCCCTCTACCTTGAGCTCTGGAACAGCTGATTCCATTTCTTTGTGGTCAAAAGCTGCCCAGAATGATTTATTTCTATTGAACATCGAGATCTTCTGCTTCCAGCCATGAAGTAATACTTGTTCCAAAACCGTTAAAAATTGGACTAATGGCGGGTAATTTTCCTCGATGATAATCGACTTTTCCAGACAGGGGTCAATTAACGCACGAGTAGCAATCTAAAGCAAATAGTAATGAAGAGGATGAGCTCGGATTTTCTTGTTCTAAATCGACATAATGATGACACTCTGGCAACCAACAGAATTGGCAAAGATATTCATTTTATATATTTCTGTAAAAAAAAACTTACTTTTGCAACAAGGGAAAGATTTCTACGCTGTCCAAGATAATCTGGTCCATCAGACTTTTCAACTTGAGGCGAAGTCGACGATGTCGACCAGAAATCACCGCGACCGGAGAAAGTTGAAAGAATCCCAGAAAGAGAAGGTAGCGAGGACCTACCAAAAACATCACTCATTTCGAACAAAGAAAAAACTAATTTGTCAAAAATAAAACTGTCAAATATTAAAAATAACCTAGAAAAAAGATGATTGTTTACCTGTGACTTTGGACTAAATTAGATTCGCTGCCAGTCGTACTCGCTGCTTCATCCTTCAAACTTTCCTGCCTCGCAATTTCGGCAACTTCCGGTTCAATTGGGTTTTCTGATGATTCGACTTCATTTTCCACCGATTTCTGCGGCTCAGGAGTTTCAATTTTCAGCTCGCCAAGGCTTTTTAAGTCATCAAGTTTTTCTATCAAATCTGGACTTCCATCAGTAAAGACTGGAATTTCTTCGGATTCGGTCGTCTCTGACATTTCAATAAGTGCTTCTCTTCTGTGTTACTTTTATGACCAATTATCGAGGCATTTTGGAGGGTATTTTGTTTTCAGTGTGACGAATTCGGGCGATTTTCTCTGTTTCTTTTCACAAGTTTGCTCTTTCCCGCCGGGCGGAGTGGAGTGGGAAAGTCGAACGCTCCGCCAATAAAGAATCAACCACTTTTTCTGAACATAAGTCGGTAGTTTCCTTGAAATTTTTTTTTTTCTCCGAATAGAATTGGGGTAATAAGGGATTATATAATCAAGAAATAGATTAGCTGTTAAAAGAAATAACCACCGTTTGGATTAGGACTATCTGTATCAGGTTTTGGAAATAGGAACTTGCGCAAAGCCACGGTGCCGAAAAATAGAACAGAAATGAAACAAGCGGCGACGATACCTAAAAACTTTCGCCTTTTCGCGTAGTCAGGATCGGACAGCTGCTGCTGCTTCACTTCATCTGGTGTCTTTCTATTTTAGGGCTCACCTTCTGGCTAATCTCGGGAAAAGACCTCTTAGAAAAGAAATGACCCCTCTCCCATGGAGTTTGTAAAAATGGGCTTCGTAAGGATCCTTGAACTCCGGCGTGATTCTGCCCCATTTATCCAATTTGCTTTTATCAATTCGTTCCTTGCCCTGATTTCCTCGGGCTAGAATTCTAACATTTATCGCCAGTTCTCTTCTCCCAGCGAGGAGACCGCATGCACGGCCAATTCCGACCATTCTAAACGCCTAAATGGAAAGAGAAGGCACTGTAAATAGGGGCAAAGTTGTAAGTAACACCTTGTTATAATAAAATACCAGCAATTATCGTCGGTGACATTTATGATCAGAAAGTCTGTTCAACCCTCCCTCCGGCAGCGATCATAAAAATTGACAATCTTTGAATCGAAATAGCGCGATGAATCATCGACTGAGTTGGACCAAGAGGCCACCCTCCATTTGCAAAGACAAAAAGATCAAACATAACACAGTACACAACTGACTCCTCGAGTCCCTTGTTCAATAATTGAGAGAGAAAGGCGAAACATTTACGAGAGAGTGCTCCAAAACCAGCTTTGCCCGGGGCAGGTCTCTCAGCGAACATCTCCAAAAAACAAGACTGAGAGAAAAACCGGAAATCTAAAAAATGGGAATTCAAAGTGGACAACTCGAGAGAATCGTTGAATGCAGAGCTCGCTACTGTCTTTGGTTCTGGCTAGGATGCTTCTTCTGCGAACCGTACACTGCTTTTGTTGTTGGCAAAAAATTGGGAATGAAACTTGCTGTTTGGCGATTTTTGGTTTTCGGAGTTAGCTTGTTGATTTTCAGGCTTATTTTAAACAACGTCGCTGATAATTTTTTGCAGGTATATACAAAAAAATCAATTGCTGGTTCAGTGTCAATTTTTTTAGAAATTACAGGCCTTGAGCATTTCCTCTACAAATTACGAAGAAACTGTAATGCCAGAGAGCGGGCACAAGCTCATGTTTGAGCCAGGAGTTGAAGTTGAAAAAGATCTCATTGAGTTTGTCAAACATGAAGGTGATTTTGGGGAACCGACAGAGGAGGAAGAAGCTGTTATAAGAATGGCGAATGGACTCTTGGTTGGGTTTGGCATTTTCGTCAGTTTATGGTACTTTTTCTTTGTTTGAAAAAATGTAATTTTACATTCGCTTTAGCTTGGTTTGGGTCTATCAACGAGTTAAAATGCGATTGATTTTCGACAGAATGAGAGGATTCAATAACACCTGGTTGAGTGTAATACTTGGTTGCTGCTTCTGCAAATGCTCGATTCCTCAAATGGCAGTTTACTTCGAAGAAAACCCTAACGATGGTGCTTTACAAACTGTATAAAGCATATATCTGCACAAATTTAAATCAATCTAAGCGATATATTCTCGGGACTTTTTTATTTATTGTAAAGTCGAATAAATAAGATGAACAGAAATTTAATCTATGTTTGATTTTACTTTTGAACTCGGATGCCAGACTTGCCCCAGTTTCTGGTGTCAAAGTCGATGTAAGTGTCGTTTTTCGAGCTTGGGTAGGCAACAGATTTACCGAAGAAAAATCCTGATGACGGGTTTCGTACGGCTGGATTGAGTTCTTCCGGCTAAATAATATCATGATGATTAGGTCGAATGAAATTGGGCGGGGAAAGACGTAAATTGAAATTGCTTTCTGACGAGTTGATGATTTTAACACACCTGGGAAAATCGGATGCGATCCATGCCAAAGTGCTCCATCGCCCAGATAGGCTGTTCGTGACGGAAAATGTTTGCTCGTCGAGCAGTGTAGTTCACATGGTGGTGAGCATCGAAAGCCTCGTGGCCAAAGATCGGGAAAGTTTTGTATTGAGCTCGGGCCTAAAATCCGAAATTTGGAAGACGATGTAATATTAAGATATTCAGTTCGAAGCAAGATAATTCTTCTACGAGCTACAGTGTGCATGATATTTTGAACTGAAAGAGGAAGTATGCAATTAGTCTGGTCCCTCGGACCAGAATTCGACCAAAATCTGAATTCTGGCACCCGGGACCAGAATTCCCTTCTCAACTCGAATTCTGGTCCAAATGGCCAGAAAGTCAACGGTCGAGCCACAAAAGAACTCAAAAGTCGAGAGAAAATTCCTTGAGACTCTGACAAACTCCAGTTGACAATCATCTGTATGATATCAGAAGAATTTTGTCTACTCCCCGTGTCCCTTACCACGGGGCTTCGCCCCTTAGGTCCTAAAATGCCGGGGTCTAGTCTAGGGTTAGTTAGGGTTACCTTCAGTAACCCCTCGGGTGAGTTTGTTCCGTCATTTTGCCCAGTGCCCCCTAACACTAACCTTGATTTAAGCAAAGACTAGAATTGAAATAAATTACTGGTTAAATTCGTATCAAGGAGTGAATAATAATAATTGGGACCAGAATTGGGGTTAAAAAGCGAATTCTGGGCCCGGGGACCAGAATTCAGATTATGGTCGAATTCTGGTCTGGAGGACCAGACTAATTGCAACCCTCCCTGAAAGAGGCCACCGAAATATTTTTATCCCTGGTTAAAAATACTGCAAGTATGTCTCTTAACGAGTAGGATTTTGTCGGAAAAAATAGTCGGGGTCACGGTGGAATCCGTTTTCCTAGACCTTACGGATAGGATTTATGGCACTGAGACAATCCTCTAGTTTATGGAAAAGGTGCGACGAATCTAAAAAGAATACTAACAGCGACTTGACGGTCCAATGCTGCTTTACGGCACCCCTCGAGCATTGGAATGTCTGGGAGGGCGAGAACTGCCTTGTTCAAGTATCCGGCGAGGATGTTGTTCGTTCGGCCGAACATATTCTTGTCAGCTTGATCAGCCTCCCAAATACCCTGAATATTTTTGTTTCATAAGAGTGGGAGAAATAATTCTTTACAACCTTCTGGTCTCCATGGGAGCCGAAAGTAGTCGACGACGGGAGTCCCGGGAAGCCGAGATTGTCCCCGCGCATCTGCGTGTACACCTGACCCATTCTGACTGAAACAAAGTTTTAAAATCATTATTTTTGAAAGGCTTTAAATTATTTTTTATTGCACAGATAAATGCTCCGATTACGATAGAAAGAATAGTGCTAAAAGACTCCAACATGATTGATTGGAATAGAATAGCGCCTCGAAAGAAGAAACTTTTTCTTAAGAAAGAATGTGTTTGTTTGGAAGTAACACGACATTTTAAATCAAAGTATAGCAAACGCAGGATATTGAATCATGAATAAAAGGAAAAAGTAAAAGAATTTTGAAGCATACAGGTAGAATGGTGAAGAGCTTGAGGAGAAGATAGGAATTTGGAACGTATGACACAGTTGATTCGTCAGCAGTTAAGCGAACGCTTGATCGCTTCTTGGAGTGCCTCGTCCTCGTCCATTCGCATGTTAAGATCATGTTGAGCTGAATCAGAGAGTATGAGATTATATAAGATACGATCACTTTTGACTTTTGTGTTTCCACGTGTTTTCTACTTTTTTACCTTGTCGCTGACTTTCCATTATCTGTCTTCTCGTTGCAGGATCATTCGCCACGCCCAGCTCTTTGAGACTTTCTTCGATGGCAGCATTCAGCTCAGGATCCTCAAAGTTAGTTTCTCGGCGGTTGCGCCTGTGCTCAGCCACGGTTTCGTGAAGACTTCGATGCTCTTGTTGGTATTCGCCGGGAATGCGGAATACTTTGTCGTCGATTTTTAGTTTTCCATCGGCGTCTACGGAAGTTTTAACGCTGACCATTTATTGCTCAGTTACAGGATGAGCCATTTTACCTTTTTGGCAGAATTCGCCTTCTCCATTAATGTTCTGGAAAGTGACTCTCGCTGTAAAAACATAAAAAAGTGGAACGTCCAGCCTGCAAGGAAATCCTTTCGGAATAAGTTTGAGCATCTCTCTCAGCGACTCAAACCAAGGAATATCATTGAAATTACAAAGAATATCTTAATATTTCTTGTTAGATGAGTCACACGCGCTCGAGGGCAAAGTATACTTGACCGTGGGAGAAAGTCTCGCTTACCTAATATGGGAATGAGCTCATCGACCAGAGAGATCGGACTGTTTTCCGTGATCCAGGCAGAGCCTTTGAAGGATTGACGCTTTTCTTTCATAATTTTCGGACGACCGATATCTTTATTCTCTGTTTCCGGAGTCGGATTAAAGTATTCTTCTGGAGTTAGTCCGTCTTGAATTCTGTTTTACCCGTCTCGTATTGAATTATCAACTAACCTGGATTATACGCTTGCTGGAAAGAACTAGTAGTTGTGTCTGTTAGTTTCGTTCCCTTATCGACACCTAGGATTTGTCCGAAGGTTTCAACCCCAGAGCTGTTGCTTGAGGAGCGTTTTAAAGCTGTCCCATCGGTCTTTTGATTCTCTTCGCAGTGTTCTGTCCTCGTCCTCTGAAGAAGTTCTACTCCATTTATACTGTAAACATCGCAGTCGTATCCAGAGACTTGTTCTTTTTTATCTGATTGAAATCCCTACAATAAAAGATAGTTTGGCTTTCTATTCCGATGGGTTTACCCATATTCCACTCTTAGCATGTTCTATTTTGATTTTGTGGGGATCTACTGACGAAAGTTTGATCGGATTCGTGAGTCTGTGTTGAACTGCCTTTTCCAAGCGGAGTCGCTGGGCCGTGGTGAGACTGACGAATCGTGGATTCAAAGGAGTAACTCTAAAAAAAGAGTATTTCTTTGAATTTTTTGCATCTAGAAACCTATCAGTATTTACTGATCCTTCCTCTGCGGACCAGCTTTCGAAAGAAGCTGTTTTCTCCACGTGGTCGACTTCTACAATGTCTCCGCTTGGAACTTTTGACTTTTCGTTTAGTTTGAAAAGGATACTCTTGAATCCTTTTTTGAAGGACATTTTCTCCATTCCGACAAGGTGAAAGTCGGCTCGAATGTTTGCTCCTTTCTTCCAAATTTTCATCGTATCCGATGGACAAAAACGACCAACGAGCGGGATCATGCTCGTGATCTCCCACTTCATCTCCAGGTAAAGATCGGGCATGCTGAAGAAGTGCTTCAAAAACGCGCTGCGTCCCTGGAGCTCGTTGATTTTTCGAAAACTGGCGCGATTGACGAGAATTTCAATAACCAACTCAGGGTCGCCGATTGACGTTGCTTCGTGCAAGGCGGACCAGCCTCCTGCATTTTTCGAAGTCGGATTTGCACCTAAATCAGTTATTAATGTCCGATAGGGTCAGCTAGAATCACCAGATGAAAGTAATAATCTCGCAATTTCAAAATGTCCTAGGGAGATAGCAATGTGCAGCGGCGTGCGGCCTCGCTGATCCACTCTTTCGAATTCGAACATGTCGAAAGAAGAGCCTCGGATGTACTTTGCCACGTCGTCATAGTCATTGCACCAGACGAGATAGTGAAGCCTGTAATTTTCCTTGAAGTCTTTTTCACTCACGCCCGAATGAAATGACTCCGAGTCGGATAACAGGACATCTTCGGACATCTAAAAGTGGTGGATGTTTTCTTTGCTGCACCAAATGATTTATTATAATAAAATTATTAATGATAACTATCATGTGACTTCACAATTGAGTTTTTTAGACAATTTCAGAAAGAAAATGGAACTCTAAAAAGGCAGGATAACTGAAAAGCGGATTTTTCTAAAAGTGGGATAAACGTAAATTTGAAGTGATTCACTCAAAGCCCGTTTTTTGTTGGAGGCGTTCCAAAAGTCTGGCAGCGGCGCTAGCATTTCGCTCGTTTTCGCAGTTGTTAGCTAGGTAGTCCAGTTGATCAAAGCCATTTGATTCTGAAAGGTTTTGGTTAACAGAGAGATTAAGAGGTGTTGTTGACTGACCATCGAAAAATTGTGCAAAGTCCTCTGCATGCTCCTCGTCATGTGCATCGATGATATTGTGGAGGCGCATCGTTGACAAGAGAACTGTCGACAAAAGTGATTGATCTTGCACATGAAGAGCTGCGATTATTGGTTCAGAGAGATTGTTCTCGCCAGCGAGACGCAAAACCAAGGACTTGTCACCGTTATGAATTATGTTGCACAGAGATCGAATGGCGAAGCCCTGAATTGAAGAAGACTTGGAGCAGTTTTCGAAAATGAGTGTCAGGAAACAAGGGTTCGTCGCGAGATAATAAAAAACACTGAATAGATAAATTAATGATTCAAATTTCCGCTAATAAATAGAGCTAGCTGTTGAAATTCGGAATTATCACGGTCAAGAAATGAAATGATCTTTTCGATGAAATATGGAGTGGCCAGTGCATCGCAGCGCTCTAAGATACGATTAAGACAGACTTTCATAATGGAAGGACGAACCAGAAAATTCTGTGAAGGATGTGAGAGCCTTGAGAACGTCAAGTTTGATTTTTTCGTTACATGTGTCCAGGAGGAAGAGAAGACGAGGGAGAGACCGTATCGCCTGGCTGTGTGATGCTGGTGGATTTTTCCCTTGTAATAGACATCCTAGGAAGAATAACTCATAAAGCAGTATACTCATAAGACCCAGAAGCGTACCGAGTGCCCAAGACTGTGTGCCCAGAAATTGCTCGTCAACAATTTCATCGAACTTTTGGAGACTCACAATGCGCTCCGTAACATTGCTTCGGAGAAGAGCGTTTCGAATACCAACAGAACTGTTAGCTAGATTTCCCAAAATCCAGCAGGCAAGGCAGAGCAAAGGAAGCGATTTCTCCTCTCTTTCTGACATGATGGTTTGTTATGCATGAAATCTTTTTCCACTTGAAAATGGTTAACAATCGTAGATAAAACCAAAGCTGTAAGTATGAACTTTATGTCTTCCAGAAGTCTCGACGGCTGACAAAAAAGGTGGGAAATGAGTTCTTCTGGGGCGACGGCTGTAATATTCACCAAACTCCAGAGCAACTCATATGTGGCGGAGCGAGCTAGATCCCTCAGGTTTGCTGTCAGTCGCAGAAAACTAGCAGACGTACAAATTTTTTCCAGCGAGAACTTACTCGGCGAGGATTCAAGTGTTTTTCTGAAGAACCGTTTTATTGTCTATTACAACTTCGTGTTATAATAATAATATTTTGAAGTTTAGATATTGACGTAAATACGTGCCATAAATACAATAAAAGTTTTAAGTCTCGAAATAATAAACCTATTCAACTCTCTCCCCATAAAGTTCAATCAAGTAAGAACTTAAAGTCTTCCATATAACCATTTGAAATTTAAGAGCATTTAATAAAGAAATAAATAATTTTGTTACACCTACCTGAAATAAGTACATAATCGCTCTGCCTCGTCAGATGCGAGATCGAAGTCTTCTTGAAAGATCCTCGGATCGAGATCGTCTTCCACAAGACGTTTTCGCTTACAATTCGAGTTTTCATCTGATTCTCTTGTTTTCCGTCGCTTTGATAATGAGATATTCTTCCTCAGTCCTCTGAAAGTGCTCTGGTCGAAATTCTGATTGTGAAGAATCTTCCGGACTGTACTACCAGAGGCCTCGATCGTTGCCATTCTAAGCAAAGAAAAATCGATTAATTAAACTAAATTATTGTCTATTCTGTATTAGGCTCTGCATTCTTTGTTTCAGGTACGCTTTTCGGCTCGTCTTGCTTAGTCAAAAGATTGAAACCTGAACAAACCCTCAGTTAAAGAAATATGTGAACTTGACGAGCTGCACCTTTGAAAAGCTTCTTGACATCGTCCTTAGGATAAGGCCTGAGGGCGAGCGCAGTGGGATAGTTTTCTGGCTGTTCCATCCATAGCTTCATTGCGGATTATTATTTAATGAATCAGTACTACCAACATCATCTCACTCATAAAACACCGGTTATTATTAACAATCCTTGAAATCTACGTTGTTGTTTTCAAGCTTTTTAGCAAGCTTGTTTAAATGCTCCTCCGATTTTGCTCCCAAGATGACTTTGTGCATGTTATCGAGATCCTTAACACTCTCTGGCTATTCATACGTCTTTGAGGATGGTCTGGGCTACCTTGAGATATGCTTGCGTTTGCTCGTGTCCATGCCAAAGATGGATCGCCGCGCAGGAAGCATGGCATCCCTGACCGATGAGCGCGCTTTTATCGGGTTAATTGACGTCACCTTTATTCCATGTAAAAATAAGCGATCAGATGCAATAATAAAAATTCAACGAGACCGCAGCTTCGTCAAAACCTTCTTATTAGCTACGAAATTGGTTATTGCCTCGTGATACTTTGATTATCACAGCAGAAGCGATTGAGAACCTGAACAATGCGTGATTAAAAATTATCGTAAATTAAAAATAATCGTAAATTGATATTTGCTGCTTCGTAGCCTTCCTTTATCCTAGGGGCCAGTTCAGATCTCGACGCACAACAACATACTGCACAAGTGTACTCATTCTAGCACTTTTATTCATTCTGCGAAAGAATCTTCTTTCAAGGAAAATCAATGAACGTTTATTTGAACTAATTTTGAAGCGAAATTAAATTGAAATCGTCGGAAAGAGGTCGAAAGGAAGAAATGATTGAATAAGAGAGATCAGAGTTAATTTTTTTCTAAAAAAAAAACGATGGACATCGTTTACCATGTTCTCTTCAATTCTTTATCGCCTCCCCAAGCAGCCATTTTGTTATTGCATGGGCCGCGCATGAACTTTGGAGAGGAAATGTAAGCTGCAATTTTTGGCAGTTCAGCGAATCGCTTCTTGAAGGCCTTGATGTTTTCTAAAGAAGCAAATTCAGGTTAAATGGATATATCTTTATTAATTCATTAAATATCGGTGGGGATTTCCGCACATGCCGGCAGGCGATAAGGTCGAGGACCCAGCTTTGTGGTGGGCAGACGCCGATAAACAACTTACCAAGTCCATCGAAAAGCGAGGCGTCAAATAACTCCATATGATCCAAAATCTCCCAGAACATAAAGTCAACGTAGGAAAGAGTCTCTCCTGCGACGAACTTGCACCCGCTCATGTATCGATCAAGTTGCTTCAGCTGTGGTTTCAGCGTGTTTTCGCAGAAAGTTTCGCGCTGGGCAAAGGGGGTTCTGCCTGAAATGAGAATTGAATGCCTTTGAAATATTGTATTTACCGGAAACCGTAGCAAAGCCCGACGAAGCCTCCTCGAACATCAACGATTTGATCGGCTGCTTGATCGACTCTCCAGGCCTCTGTAAAAGAACAGTTAAATCGCAGCAATCCTAATCAAATGAATACCTGTATCGTTGAGTTTCTGTCCGATATCAAACTTCCTCGCAATATATTTGAGCATCGCAGTCGATTGTGAAATCTTCACATCGCCATCTATCAAGTATGGAAGATTTGGAAAAGCAAATCCCTCCTGGAACTCAGCTGTCGCCTTAACATTTGTCCATTCAGTTCGGTCCCAGCCAGCTTCTGTCTTGTGAGCTATGAGAAGATGTATCTTCAATCCAGTTTCAAATTTGGAAATTACCTTCATAGAAAGTCTCGTTCCAGTCCGCTCCGGCATATTCCAGCATAAGTCGAACACCGCCAACGAGGCCTCGGATGTTCCAGTATCCAACTTGAATAGTCATTCTATTAAAAATAAATTTGAAATGCCGTCGAAAAAAAAACTGTTATATACTCTCAGAAACACCACTTTGGAATTTACAAATGATGAAAAGACACAAAGAAGGCCATCTCTTTTATCTCGACGAATATTCGAGAAAATTAAACAAAAATATCGTGCGGGCTAGTCAATATTGAGTTTTGAAGCGGGTTGTCACAACCAGGAAATTTACTCAGACCCTCGTCAGGAAAATTCCACTTGCAAATTGCAACCCATCTGACAATCAAAAATTAAGAAGACATATTTTTAATGATTATATTGAATGCGTTGTTGAATTAGGAAGTTTATCATCAAGAGCGTGTGCGTCCTCAATAATTCATCCTCACGCACGTTCGATGAAGAATCTGTCCAACCTCAGAGATGCGAGTAATTATGGCATGATTCCCTCGGGGAAACAAGGGTCATTGAATGATTCTTAGTGATGTAGGCTTCGCTGAGTGACGTAGAAATCGTCAGTGAAAGACAGTTTCACTTAGGAATAGCTTAAGATTCTCTAGCGATGACCGCCCGTCAATTATGAGGAAAGGGGATGAAATTCAAGCCCAATCTAATTAGACACATCACACATTCGTCAGAGTCAATTTTCTTCTCAAACTTTGCGCCCACGGAATAAATATATCCTCCTTTACGTATATAGAATCCAGTGGCTAAAAATTCCATCCGCTCTTTTTGACCTTTTTTCTTGCGGAAAAATGTATCTTAACTTTACTGCTAATCTATGGAATAAAAGAAAGCCGTAAAAATATCAGCTCCCTGGGTTCTTTAACAAACGTCCCCATAAAATTATTGGTGCTAAATGCGTAGTATGTACGCAAAAACGTCCAATAAAGCATGGTTTTCTTTTTATAAATTATACCTTATAAATCAATTCGAAATCCTGTTGACGCAAATACCGGCTCAATGATCCCAAGAAACATAACAGAATTTTGATTTTCAATTATAATTAATCAATCTCAAGTGCAACTACCCTTTACTTTTTGTCTATCATTCTGACGACAGAAGAACAACAAAAAGTGAGTAAGGGTGAAAATAAGTCACTTAAAGAGCCATAAAATTACGTTTACATTGTAATTGTCAATTATGACGTTGGCAGCTTTTCACTGTCATAGGTTAGAGAGAAACGAGTAGTCATGAGTTCAAAATGAGTTCCGGGAACCAGCTTTTCTAAGGACTGATAAAAGCGATGTTAGTCTGGTTGCGTGAAAAATTGTTTTCTCAATTAAATCTCAATAATTTGATTTTTAATGAGAGAGAATTTGTTTATAACCAATCGTTGGCTTTGACAAGAAAGAAGTCAGTCTCATTTATTTCATATTCACGGCGCAAAGCGTAAAAACGTCATTACGTATGCGTTTATCTGCGGAAAAATTTCTAATTCAAAGTGAATTGATACGAAACACAGCTGTTCTTCAGGGCGTTCGCGAGCAAATGTTGCGGTGTAACTCTTGACCTCTATTCTGTTTATAATAAAAGATACGACGTGTGACGTCTCCGTCTACGTCATAGTAAATTATTCAAGTCCTATCCCACGACGTATTTTTTCTCCTTCTTGCAGGGCGCATATGTTCCAAGCCAATCATGGAAATTTGTTGGCGAAAGAATCTTTTGCTCTTTTGGAAGAACCCGGATATGTAAGCTGGAGAGTACCCCAATAAAAACGAATCCCTACGACTTACTCCCTAAGTATCGTAGCAATAAAGAAGGGTTAGAAAAACAAATCTGGGTGTCCTTCGCGACTCAACAACAGTCTGACACCGTTTCTACGAGTATAAATTCCGCGCCCGCAAATTTTGAGTTGTATCATTTAGATTTTATTCATGGGCATAAAATTTCACAGTTCGACCTTGAATCCGAGCCCGTTGGCACGATGACACAGGCTTTGTTGTGCGGCTACGTTTACGTCCGCTACGTAACGTGACTGTTTGCTCAAGAGTTTTTTATGAAACGAACGCCCTCACGATATTATAAAACAGTAGCAAAACATTTGGGGCTGTCTTACTTTGCTGTACCATGGTACCCATGGAGGAGGACAGTTACTGTTTTGAAAAACAATAACGTAAAAAATAACAGCTTGCGTTAATTTTTATATCCTGATATTATTATACTGAGTAGCAAATAATCAACAATCTACTTAAAAATTTTAAGTTAAAATTACACGAGCAGAGTCGATCTCTGATTATATTTATAATAAAAGTATTTCGATTTTGATGGAGAACTGTTAAAATAAATTGACATTTCTGACTATATAACTAGTATAATAAGACTTATACTTATTTTAATTCAATCAAAATTAATATTAAGCATATGAATTAATGCATGTTAAACCATGTGAACTGTATTACATAACTATGGTAGGTTTATATGGTCATTCCTGACCGCATTGCGCGCTGCGCCGCATTTACGCTTTAGCGACGCGCTGCTGCGACGCAACAGCGCTAGACAAATTGTGATGACTCATGAATGCCACTATAAAGAGATGAGCATGTTGGAGATTCCCTCAAAATCGAAAGGGAAAAAAACCTTCACAGTGGCGCTAGACGACCATTAGCTAGAGCTATAAAGACGCCCTTCTAATACGCAGAGATGACGATGGTCGATTCCTCCCCGGAAGAAACTCACAGAAAGTTTGGATATCCCTTTATCCATCCTGAACACCAAGAACAACAGTTCCACCACCACTCTCCCCCTCGATTCACTTATCCTGTCGCCATTCCATTCGTACTTCAACCTAGCTATCAAGTGATCAAGCCGAATCCTTACTACAGACAGTTTCAAGAGCAACGATACCGGTAAGGTCCAATCCAAGTAGATTCAGTTTACGATACTTTAATAAATGAGAAACAACCTCAGCCATATAAAACAATAAAAAAGAAAAAAAATACTTTATCGGAGAATAAACGATCTGATAGCACGAGTCTAGGACAAACATAAAAGCTATTAAATCTGACTATAAAGTTATTAAGTTTCTAATAATTATATTTAGAGAACAATTCAGCGAAGAGAGCCCGACTGATATGGCCGAAGACTCTGATTTAGAAGAAATTGATGTAACAGAAAATGATATGGACGACAGCAATATGAACCAAGCTGCTCTCTTGCGGACTTGCATTTCTTCAGAAACACGGTCAAACTCGAGCATTTCGAATTCGGTTGGCGCGAATTTCGAGCAGCTGAATATCACGACAGGAAGTGCTTGTAGCTCGCCTCAGCGGCTCATTACTCCTCCAGAAGGCTCGTCACGAACTTCTTCTGCCGATAGTAAGCCACCATGTCTTCGACAGGTGGAAGAACATGGCCAGTACGATGCTTCTCAGGCCGCTAACAGAAAGTTTGAATGCGACTACTGCCCGAAACGATTTGTCCGAAAGGAGGAAAAACTTCGCCACGAGAGAAGCCACACTAATGAACGAAAATATCAATGCCGATGTAAGTAAAAATATTAATTCTCTGACTAGATTCTGATTAGAGGAAGTGAGTGGGTAGATAAATAAAGAGGGTTGATAAAGTCTTCTTGGCGGAACGTGTGGGACGAATCATCCTTTTTTCTACGCCACAGGCCTAATCAACCTTGCGACCGCCCCCCGCATCGATGATTGATGACTAGCCCCAGTCTAGAGGGTTGAAATCATTATTGAGCTATCATCAAGTTAGGACTAGTCACGTCGAGATTATTCGACGGAATTTGAGAATCAGAATTTCACACTCAAACTTGAAACAAGTGAGTCGCTCATTTCTCGGCTCATCGTGATCTCAAGGTTCATACATCCGAATTCGAACTTGATTTCTTTATAACTTATAAATTGTAAGCAAATATTTTCAAAAACCTTTCAGATTTTTGATTAATGACTAGTGACTAGCTAACATTTAATTCATTCACCGTGTCGACCGCAGGAATTAGCTAGATTTTCGAATTAGTAGACCTTTTTCCTATGTCTGCTAGAATTAATAGTATAAAAAATGCTGTGGGAGGATCTGACGCAGTGGCCGTAAACTTGCGTGACGTAGGGCGTGACATCGACGCTCCATGTTTGTAGACCTCCTTTGTTAAATTTTGATAGAGCATTACGTTTTTTATTTGGTCAGCCCACTCGAAGTATTCTCCTGACGTTTACGTCCGCTCGTTACGTTTCAATAGCCTACGTAGATTCTCAAATATTGATTTATTCATCAAGGTCAAAATTAAACATCATTACCTCACAGAATATACCCATACTCTTTTTCTTTCATTTTGAAATTGCAAAACCTTTAACACATTATCTTTAGTCTGCAATCTACGCTTTCTCCGCGCTGATCACCGCAAGGGACACGAAGACACACACTCTTCCTTCAAAAAGTACAAATGTGAGCCTTGCAACAAGTCCTTCCGCAGAAAAGACGAGTTCAACCGCCATTGTCTGCGAAAAATCTGCAAGCGAAACAAAAAAGATTTCCAGACTGAACACAATGCCTAACAACACTGAAAATAACGTTCAAAAATCAAAGGAAAAAAATCCAAAAAAAATCTTCTTCAAAACCCCTGCCACTCTACGAACATTGATGATGAAGACATTAGTTACAATAACACAAAGAGTTATTTCATCACTGAAAACAAGTTTTTCCTAAAGAGCTGATACTGTTCGAGTTCAATTCCGAAACTGTTCAAAAGAATAACAGGATAAAAAGACGTTCTCCACGCACTCGCCAGAGCGGGTTCTGAAAAGGGCGCGCGAGAGGTTCGAGGTCAATCAGCTGAGGCACTCGCAAGTTACGCGGTAGGACACAAGACAATTGCAAATGAAGCTAAATAGCCCAGATTGAGCTACAAATGCGGGTCAAATCAACGAGGATAATTTCAAGACCTTCAACTTCGAATAAGTTTTTTTTCTACTTATATCTATTCTAGGGTAAACAAATGCGAGGAATTCAAATATGAGACTTATTTTTTGCAGTGGTCTCTGGTGGTGGTGACTTTGCCGTATTTCTTGATGTCTTTGACGTCCGGATGATCGTAGTTGAGCTTGAAGACGTTTCTTGGCTTCTTGACGTTTTCTTTCCTTTCGACGATGATGAGTTTTGGGTCGAGAATCTCAATCTTGGCTGTTCCTTTGCAAGGGTTTACTTTTGAATCAGCCGAACTGCACTGAAGAATCGCTGCTTTGGCTGAGCATGCTCGAACATGCATATTCCATCTCGCATCTCCTCGTCCATATTGTAAATGGTAATTTATAGAGGTCTTATGGACTCCCTCTGTGATGTAAAAAAGATGAGGCTGCTCTTTTGAGCCAGCATATTAGTTTTGCGACAGATTCTGTGAAATCCATCTTGATGAGAAAATTCTGAGTCGAATGATATATATATGTCCAACCTTTTGGCGACATCTAATTACTTCCAGTTGTTTTGTCCGCTGTTTGATGATAATGATGAGAGAACTTCCGCTCGCAAATGTTCCGATGACACCTGGTATTATGCTCATTTGCTTACCCAAATATCTTACCGCGCACATCACCTGGGCTCCTGCTAATTTGCTAATCCTCATATCCTACCGGGTGTGCCCATCTCCTACCGCGTTACTTGCGCGTGCCTCAGTTGCTCCACCCTTGCCCCTCTCGTGCGCCCTTTTAAGAACTCGCCCTGGCAAGTGCGTGGAGAACGTCTTTTTTCCCGAATAACATAAATAAATGATACCTTATTTAAAATTCCATGTTGATTTCATCACTTGATCTCAAAGCAAGTTCAAAAAAGTGACAAGCTAAAAATACAATTTGATTGTACTCTTCCATGATTGCAAAATACCCCCGCGTCTCCAAAAATTAATCCCTCAGAGCTAGTACTCTTGAATAGCTATAAACAGCACTTGTCAACGAGTTATAAAAATAGAAAATCATGATATCACTAGCATACATCATCATCATGACGCCCAAGTTGGCACTTGCTTCGGGCGACCGCAAAGCTAATCCTAAAATGCGAGCATACCTCAGCAGGTGTGCCTGAACCCTTACTCATCCCATGAAACTCATTCACTCCTCGTTAACGGGGCCTTTGATCTACAAATTGCTCACGAGTTATTGTTGCTCACTAAATTTATTACTACACTGAACAAGAGGGTTAGAGTGAGTCAGTGAAAAGGGATGAAGCGTCATTGGGAAATCATTGAAGAAAATACTTGAATAGCATTTTTACTAAACCTAACGAATTGCACCGAGTACAAACAACTGCGTGAAAGAAGAAGAGATCTTCTATCGTTTTCCTTTTTTGCCAGGCTTTTTGCCTCCTTTTTTGGTAGTTTTCTTTTGGGGCTTCTTCGTAGGTCCAGCGTCTGTTCGAGGGGAAGCAGCTGCTCTCGGGCTAAGGCTGAGTAAGTATGGGCAGAAATAAAACTACATGAAAACTTAATTGTCAGACGATCGTCTACTAACCTGTTATGGGCATTCGACCGATCAAGACGTTCCATAAGATCTTGTTGTCCAGCAACACCTTGGTTTCCGACACCAATCTTGGCTCTGTTATCACGACGCTTTCCTTAACAAGTGGTGCGTATAAGTTCCGAACCAATTAGGAATTTATTGATAAATTACGTGTTTTTGGTCCCTAAAAGGGAGCACTTCCATAACTGGATATTTCAATGCGTAAAAGCCTTTTAGCGTCATTTTGTCGCTTCCTAGCGGAATTCTGAGTTAATATGAATCAAGGAAATTGTGTAGCTGGCTTTCCGTGTCAAACGATATTGACGTACGGAATTTCCAATTCAAATTTCCAAAAACATAACGCCCATTATACTCAACGAAATTCGAAAAGCAAAATTGCTGACAATTGTCACTTATGCTGCCCTAAATAGGAGAATGAACTCAGAGAAGAGTATCAAATTAAATTAAAGTCAATGACGGTTTTTGGCTAGACTGAATTGATAATCGAAGATAGACATTTCTCCCTGGTTCACATCAGCCTTACGACAATCTCAGACACTCCTCAGGGGTGGATTTTTGATAATAAAAAATGTGATCTTCTCATGGACTTTCTTGATTCTATCGATGAGACCGCAGTTCCAGACTAATAAAAATTATCGCATCACGGGCCTTTGTAATAAGGTCGTTCTCGCAAGGGCATCCACCGGTATGGGTCGACGGCGGCATTGTTGGGCGCTTCTGGATCAAAGTTCTTCGGATATCGAGGCTTCTTTTTCTTTTTCGACTTGGTTTTTCGAGGAGCCGCTTCGTCGGCAATTTTAGCTTCTTGTTTTGTCTCATCTACTTTCTTCACGACCTTTTTGTAAGAAGTCTGCTTCGCCCATGTTTCGATGTCCTCGAGATCTAAGAAATGTCGATCTTTTCACCTTTTGTTTTGTTACCTAGATCTGCAGTGAGCTCTTCGAGAGACGGGAGCCGTGATGAAACTACAGCAGCTTTCTTAGGATCGATTTTGGAGTAGGCATTTATTAATTCGGCAACGACAGCGAGGTTGTTTGGCTACGCAGAGAGAAAAAGAAATCATACTAATGAGTCTGTCTATCATACCTCTGCTTTATGAATTTCTTCTAGCATGAGAGCGGCAGCTTCAGTATCACCAGAATCGATTTTGTACTGAGCTAATAAAAGGCTCTTAAAATTTGAATGAAAACTAAAATTTGATGAGCATCTTGACCGGATGGACGCTTCAAAGGCCAAAAGGATTAAAATCAAGGATGAATATGTAAAATACGGATAAACTAGAATGAGAAATAAAATGATTCTTTCATTACAATAATTTATATAAGAACCACCCTGATCGACGCAGCATCTTCACTACATTAGTGGTATTATTTCCAGCATTCTTTTTTTGATAGGAAATCGCCATATCAAGTGCACTTTCCGCCTTCTCGTGATTTCCAGTCTCGGTGTGAATCGCAATCAGCATGTTGGAAATTGTAGGATCATGCCGAAGATTAACTGGGAGGGCTTCGAGCATGCTCGCCGCGTGAGTCAGTTCGCCAGCTTAAATGACGTTAAACTTATACTTATGATTAGGAGTAGTCCTCCGGAGTGCAAACTAGAATGAACTGAAGTCACTGCACATGTGATGGAAAAGGCCCATTTAAACGCTAGATAAGTAGTGACACTAACGAATTAATAGTACCTTCAATAAACATGGAAGCCGCTTTGATCGCCGCAAGCTCTGCCTGTGCATTTTGCTGGCCCCATTTAAGCAGTTCTGCAGAAGCTTGAATGTACTCTTTCTCTTGAAAAAGAATCGAAGCGTTGATCACATCGTCGTCAGTAGCAATTTTGCCTAGAATTTTTCGACATTCAGCTGGTTTGCCACTGTATAAAGCAAGAAGCGCTCGATTCTTCGTTGCAGCGGTTCTTTGCGGGCCAACTAGCTTAGCATCAATATTCGTTGCTTGGATAGATTTAAACTTCTTTCGAGAGTCGAGGATATTGTCAGCCTTGTTCAGCGTTCCCAAGTTATGGTTAGCTAAAGCATTGTAAAGCGGGTCGTTTGAAGTATCGATGACTAAATTGTAAGCCGTTTTTGCTTCTTTCACTTTCCCAGTGACTTGTTTGATGTAGCCACTCTGGAATCGGATACCAACCAGTTCACTCCCGACATCCTCGTCAAAGTCTTCGGCAGTTGATCGGCAGAGTTGCTCTGCACGGACGAGCTCTTCCTGCGCATTTTCGTAATCTCCAGCACCAGTAAGGCGGCAAGCATTATTGAAAGCGGCTTCGTATGTATCGCCAGTAACACGAGGATCGTAGTTATCACTCAACTCCTTCTTTTCTGCGACAGTGCCTGGGCGATATTGGGAAACCATAGCAGCACAAGCTATCATATTTGCGATTCTTTCGGGCTCAAAGTTGTCGACTGTATTTCGAAGAGCATCCTGGTAGATTTCAAATGCCTCCTCCCATCGCTCAAGTCGGAAATAGAGCTGTGCACGGAGTTCGTTGCACTTTTCATCATCTGGAAATTTTTCCAGGATTTCCAGCGCTTTTTCGTTATTTTGAATGCGATAGAAGCAATATGCTTTTTCAAAATGCAGCTCGTTGTCAGTTTGATTCAAGCTCTTGATCGCATCTGCGTACTTTTCTAATTCGATTTGCGCGATTGTCTTGCATCTCAAGGCGTCTTGATCATTGTATCCCTCCTTTGTATGAAGGATTTTGTTCGAAACTTTGATCACGCTTTCATAGTCTTGCTTTTGGATCGATTTTTGAAGCTCGGTGAAGAGTTGCGGGACTGTCTGCTCAGTATTCTGAGCAGGAGCCATTCTAAGATCATATGAAAACTTCTCATCTTATTTTTTTCCTTTTTATTAAGCACGTAGAAGGCAGTGAAAATAGAAGAATACATAAATTACAAAAGAAGAATAGACAGTATGGCGAAGGAGAAACCAAGTGGGAGGAAGCCAGCTTCGAGAATCTCGACATCGTCTTCAGGAAATTCTTCTTGAAGGAGCTTTTCGAAGACAGTCTCGACAAACTCGATTTCATCGTTATCATCGGAGTGCACATTGACTTTTGGCTCAGGGGTGGTGGTCGTCTCGATCTTGGGTCTGGCAGAAGTTCGCTCGAGAACATCGTTGTTTTGAGTAGAGACAACTTCATCTTGAGCTTTTGTCGAGGTCGTGGTGACATTTTTAGTTGTAGAAGTCGTGGCTTTTTTGGTCGTTGTTGTAGTGGTTGGCTTAGTTTCAGTAGTAGCAGCAAATTCAGTCGTCGTGATGGGCGTTTTAGTTGAAACTTCAGCAGTAGTAGTAGTTGGTGCTTCCTCGATGAATTTTGAAGTGGTTGCTTTCTTGTTGGTTGTGGTGGTGGTCTCAGCAGTTGTGGTGGTTGAAGAAGTTGTTGCTGTGGTGGTTGTAGTTGTAGCCTTCCTAGTTGTAGTAGCCTTGGTTGTGGTAGTGGTGGTAGTCGTAGTGGTGGTAGTCGTAGTGGTGGTAGTCGTAGTGGTGGTAGTCGTAGTGGTGGTAGTCGTAGTGGTCGTAGTCGTAGTGGTGGTAGTCGTAGTGGTGCTAGTCGTAGTGGTGCTAGTCGTAGTCGTAGAAGTCGTAGTGGTTTTAGTTGTAGAGGTTGTAGTTGTACTGGTGGTAGTCGTTGTGGTGGTAGTCCTTGTGGTGGTAGTCGCTGTGGTGGTAGTCGTTGTGGAAGTAGTCGTTGTGGTAGTAGTCGTTGTGGTGGTAGTCGTAGTTGTGACTTTTTTGGTTGTAGTAGTTTTAGCAATGGTTGTTGTGGGTGCAGCATCTTGTTTCGCTTCTTCTTCCAATAGAGCGTCTAATTCAGCCAGCAGAGCATCATCCTCAGCGGTGTAATCTCCGTATTCAGCTTCGAACTCAGCAAGCATCGCTTCCAACGCTGCGAGATCATCGTAGTAGTCTCCGTAGAGAGCAGCCTCGGCGAAGAACGCTTCGTCGTAGTCGTATTCGTCAATCTCTGTTGGAGCTTGTCGTCGTTCGCGGTTTGCTAAAGCAATGCTTGGTAAGAGAAAAAGGGAGATGGTCGAAAAAATCATTTTTTGTTTTTTTTTTTGTTTTTTGAAGGTGAAACTTTGGTTTTTGTTTGAGACTCTGACCGAGTTGATATGGTAGACTGGAACCGGTAAGCGGATTATATTGACGGATGAGGGTGGTGGCGCAACAACAAGGAGGCACCGAAGTGGAAACCGGCTGAGTGCATTTCCCTGCATCAGCAGATGGCGCTGAAGCGGAATAAGGGATGTATTGGGCCATGGGTACTGATTTACTGTGATGATAAGGGGCGACGAGAGTCTAATTGACCTCTATCCACGTTTTATCTGGCTTTACGAGGAAGCGGCGATACCCGAAGGATCTCTAGTGTCCGCAATCTACGGAAACTGATCTTGTTACAATTATTGGATGGTTTCCCTTTTCTATGTCCATTTTCGGCTCTATATGGAAGTCGAATCGCCAATTTTTCCAACAGTAATAATCACACATTTCCGTCAGTAATAGCATGAATGGACACCCTGGTAGGCGCTAAGCGAATTTATTATAGCAAAATTATCATATTTCAAATTTTTCCAAGGCCCGGAAACGCAGTGGACAAAACTGTGCTTCATAGCACTAACTACCAAAATTGGATATGGTTTGATAAACGGAATTTTTCACAAAACCAGTTTTCTGCATTTCTTTTTCGATTACCTAAAGTGATGGATGAGCAGTGACTTCTAGCGTCGTGCATTCCCGTGTTTAGTCAGCGAGCTTCGTCCCGGCTGAATGAGCTGTTCTGATTGATGTTTTGATCAAGCACATCAGGTGGATTCCGGTTTTGAGAGGTTTCAAATTTTCAAGTGACGGTGAGGCATTTTCTTAAATTTCAACTTGTGATTTTCAGAATCGATCGACTGGAAAAGGGAATATTTTTTTTTTAATTTTATTTTTGAAAGGGGAACATGAAGAGTTAACGTTAAAAAATCGCAGATAATAAATGTTATTTTAACTTTAAAATCAGTTCAATTAAAAAAAAGTGGCGAGTGAAAAAGAAGAATAAGTGAGTAAGTGAGGTTTAACGGTAGATAGAACGAGTTATGGCTACTATCTAATAATTGTGAATAGAAAAGAAAAATTCAAGCGTTGCAGCACCAGAAAAATGCGTAAATAATAAATATAAGCTCGGGAAATAGTGAGAAGCGGAGAATATCATTCGTAAGCTGCATTTTAAAAAGCTGGTTTGAAATTTCAAAAAACATGGGAATAACTTTTATTCAAGAAAGGGAGCCAGCAAATTGAACACTGTTGAAAATGATTCAAGCAAAACCAGCATTTGGCATGCTAAGAATCAAGAAAATAGAAAAAGGCTGGATTCATCGTTGAGTCAAGACTACAGAAGCATAAAAACGGATAAAAATCAAATTAATGGAAACAAACAAATTAATCGTATCAGATGACTTTTGGCGCTTTGATCCTTTGCAGCTCAAAACGGAAGATTTCAGGTCATCAGATCGAATCACGATGGACGATCATTGATACTCATGATAGACGATCGTCAAAGAAGATTATTATTCAAGGGAAACAGACAAAAGCAATAAAGGATTTTACGGATAGTTGTGATTTTTGTTCGATGCAAATTATTTTAATTTGATCTTGTTTGAGTTTTCTGACAAGATTTGGGGAAATTTTCGCACTGCGAAAATTCCGTGATCATATTTTGCTTTATTTTTTCGCAAAAAGGTTTTTGTTTGTTAATATCTTTTGTGAACTAAAAGGAAATAATGGAACGTGAGGAAACTAGTGGTAGAAATACACTCTTCCGAAAAGCTTGAAGGTTTTTTTACAAAACATCACCTCAAAATAAAGTTTTTGAGAAATCGGGAGATTCATAACTATAAATGGCGCAAATTTGAAAGTGATAAGAAATCGAAAGTGAAATAAGAAATATTGAAAAAGATGGAAGCACGGGAATTTTAAATGCAAATGCAACTTCATTTTTTCTGTCAAAAATTACAGTAAGTGTGAGTCTGAAACTGAAGTGGTTTGAAAATGAAAAAGGAGATGCGCAAAGAAAGGATCTTGCAAATTGTTTTTCTTACGGTGATTTTCGTTTTGCTTTTTTTTTGCATTTTACTGTATGGCTCAAGCCATAACGCTGTCTTTTCAAAGAGTGACGACTTTTTTTCTTTTTTTTTATTCTGTGGAGTCAGGCGGGAACTGTTTTTGGAAATTTTGGACTCTTTGGAACTGATAAAAACTTTGAATTTTAACTGTCGAATTCTTAGTAAAATTAGGCTGAACCCCAATTATCCGTGAAACTGAAAATTATTTTTCAACTAAATTGTAAATTCGAGAATTCTATTAAGGCTATAACCTCTCTTTTGGCCTCTCTGGAAAACGGACTTTCTTTGGTCGATTTCAAAAATTTAAAAGGCAAACATACTTGTTTTTTCCTAAAGAATTCAAAAATGCCATCAAAAAATACTTTTCTTTAGTAATTTTTTGCCCTAGAATCATTCAAAAATCGCCATTCGGTTTTCCAAGAAAACTGGAAGCTCTGAGGTAGAATAAACCCGATAATAATATTAAGTAGAGCATATTCTATGATCCCTCTGGAAAAAATTTTAAGAAATTGTCCAAATTCTGATTATGGTTCTCTCTTTTAAAACTCTTTTGTTTATAGACTGACGCTTGAGATCCGCGCAGCCAATCAGAGCGCGATGAATCGCTTGACTCACACGCTCGCCAACAGCGCTCTCTTTTTGGCCTGGAGGATAGCACTCCGCGCAGCGCGTCCACGCGCATTTTTATCCTCAGGTGCCAGCACTAACATGGCCCTAGAATGAAAATTTGAACATATACCGAAGATTTTCTCCGTAGGGATTGTAGAGAAGGCTTTAATCTATCAATTGATCGAAAAAAATCTACCTCTGTAATGGTAAAATTCTTCGGAAAACCGAATGGCGTTTTTCAAATGATCGTAAAAACGAAATTTCGAAAGAAAAAATAATTTTTGATCGCATTTCTGAAATCTACGATAGATTTTGAGTATATGAGCCTTTTCAATTTTTGAAATCGACCAAAGGAAGTCCGTTTTCCAGAGAGGCCAAAAGAGAGGTTATAGCCTTAAATTGACACTTATGTGAGGATAAAAATGAATGGCCGATTGACTGTTGACATCTGGTCTGATTCCAAGACGCCGAGAAAAGAAACGATAAAAGCCCTAATTCGATAGCCAGCCGAATAATTCAGTAGCCTACCGAACGACTCGGTAGCTTCCATCCTCGCCTAAATTTTTCTTCGGGATAGCGAGAAAGGGTCGTAATCGTCCATTTTCCCGGCGCTAGAATATGGAAGCAGAATAGAGTGTTCTGGAAAAAATGCGTGGAGAATGTGCGGATAAAAGGAAGGTGAGAATTTGAACTTTGAAAGAAAGCGTCTTCGATGTCGATTGAAATTTATCTTCAGTTCATGACTTCATGACTGTAATCGACGATTTCGAAGGGGTCACTCTTGTCTTGGAAGGAGCGGGAGACGCTGGTCGGTGCCTGGTCGTAGCTGAAACCTGGATACGTAGTGTCTTCGATCATCGACCGATTCTCGTCCGAGCTTGGCAGCACGCGGCGTGGGTCCAAACGCGTGAACTCTCCGTCGAAGTGGCTCACATCGTCTGGCCCGTTGATGTACGGCGTGAATTCGGGCTACAAAATTAGTCACTCTCGGTCTACGATATCCAAAGTTCCCCTTTCTTTTTCTATTTCAAAAGGATGACCTAGAGAGATCTTATCAAATTTGAAAATTTCACGGAGATTTTATTACACCGTCGAAATTCCAAGTCCTCCTTTGATTCTTCCCGCGGCACAGTAATTACGGGCTCTGTTTAACGAAGCATTACGAGGAGGAGGAGGTTTACTTACTCGGATTTCTCGTCGCTCAAGGGCGTTGAAATCGACATTCAAGAAAAACGGATGTGATTTGACCTCGACGACGCCGTTGAAACCGAGACGCGTTTCAGGATTTTTGTTGAGTAGTCGGTGAAGAAGATCGCAGGTGTCGCGGGGGATCTGAAATTATGGGAAAATGATCAAGAGAGGGTTCCTACTCTGTTCGGCAGAGGTGGGACTCGTTCGTTGCAGATTCGCTGGTACAGTTCATCATGAGAGGACCAAGTTGGCCAGGGGAGTTTTCCGACGATCATTTCGTGGAGAACGATTCCAAGCGACCACCAATCGACTGGAAAGCTGTAGGGATAGTCGTCAAGGACTGAAAATGATTGTTTCAAGATGCTCTTATTATTTTCATAACAGACCTTCGGGCGCCAGGTATTCTGGAGTTCCGCAAAAAGTTCTGGTAATTTGATCATCCCGACTGAGCTCCTTGCAGAGTCCGAAGTCAGTGATTTTGATGTGGCCGTCAGCGTCGAGCAATAAATTCTCGAGTTTGAGATCGCGGTAAATGATATTTTTCTGAAAGGGGAAATCGGAAAGTGTTTATGATTATTAGGGTCAGGATTAGTAGAGAAAAGAGAAAAATGGAACTAACCGAGTGAAGGTAGCCGAGAGCAGAGGTGATTTCCGCGCCGTAAAATCGACACCTAGAAATCGGAAAGGTGCCACATCTGGATAAGTGGGTGTAAATTTCGCCACCTGGTCCATCGGGTTTAAAAAATCGCTTCACTTTCCTATTTTTTTATAGCAAGTTTGATTATTTCTTAAAAATCTATTCATAAAAGCGCGTAAGATCAGGAAAATAAGGAGAAAGTGAAGTTGAAGTTAAAATTTTGAACCCGTTCCTCGTGCAAATTCCATTACCAAGCATAAATGAGTTTGGGACTGATTGTCAGGTCATGACTTGAAAGTTCCCCCCGCTGAATTCAGTTCGCAGTTCGCGCCACTCAACTTGGTATTTCAGCCGCGATTTAATGCAAAACTGTCCGCCACGTGAATATCGCAAATCAGATTTTTCAACTTTAGAAGATTTTTGCGATTTGCCTTCTCAAGAATAAAAACTTGGCTCATTGACCAAAAGTTCAGAAAAAGAGCGAATTCTATATTTTTTTCACGCTCAAGATTCTCACTGAATCGCTAGAAATTTCTCATAACCCGGGGATTTTATATTTTTGATTGTTTAGCCCCGAAGAAGTGGATAATCTCATGCTTCAAGAACAATCGACGATTGTTCCAGATTCTCAAAAGTCGATTGTGGAATTTTTGACTTTCAAAAAGGATGACCTGTGCCTGGAAAGCGTAGTAAAGTCGGACGAGAAAGGGGTGGTTGATGTTTCCGAGCACCTGTCGCTCGCTTCGAGTGTGTTCAGTTTCATCCTGAAATAAAGAATTATTGTTATCGGCAATTGCGAAAAGAGGAGAATCTTTGAAAAACGAGATGAGATGAGAAAATATCATCGCCGCGCTCTGAGCCGGCTTTGATAGATTCATTCACGCCGGAAACGGGAAATTCTTTCTTTCTCTTCCCCTGCGAACGTGCTCGCCTAAGCAAATACTTTTTGTCCATTCTTGGCAAAATTATCAAAAAAAGCGTCGCGGGTCATCCAGGGTCCATTCTCTTTCTATCAAAATAAACGCGAACATTGGACGCCGTAAACTAGGCGAGTAGACTCTCTCCCTGCAAATTTAACTTTTTTATTAAAATATTGTCTCGTAGAATTTCTATTAATACTCAATAAAAAGCTAAATTGAAAATGCCCTTCCATGGGAAAGATCGCAATATATTTTATAACTAACCTTTTGGCGGATAACTTCTTTAGAGATGAGTTTTAAGGCTAGACGTCTCTTTGAGCTGTCATCCTTTTTGTAGACGAGAAGAACGCTGCCGAAAGTCCCCCGCCCCAGCACTTTTTCTGTTTCGAAATCTGTTATCGAAAGTCGCGGCCTGTAGATATCCCTAGAGAAGAAACGATAAGCTATAACAACACTCGAAAGCGGGAAAATGCACCTGGCCATGGGAATTGAATGTCCTTCTCCTATCTCCACTTCTTCCATTAGTTCGTCGCATTCTATCGTTTCTTCGGGATGCCCGGACACTTCCTCGATGCAGCGGACCCAATCGTCGCGATCGTTTGAGTTTGCCGCTCTATAATTTTTTGGCTACTTGATTACGTAACGACTTTGCACAGATTTGACCTGGGCGGCCATCCTTGAATAAATTCGTGTCTAGTTGACTAGCGCAAGATAGAAGAAAACTCCCGGAAGCGGGTAGGACCACCCAAGGTTACGAAGAAAAGCAATAAAAGTAAATTGAGAAATTACTAACATCAGTAAAGCAATTTTACGCGAAATAAGCAACAAAAAATGGGAACTTACTGGAAGTTTCTGTCGATGACGCCACCGTTTCTCTGCCTGCATCGTAGGGCAAATCCAGTGTCCCTGACTTTTATCAGTTGCGCGTCTGAAGTATATGATAGAAGGGATTCGCTGTGTTTGGACAAGAACTGCTGTAATCGGACCGGAACAAATTCACGTATCGGACAGTTGGAAGCGCCACGGATTATAGAGTAACCGATGTAAATTATTCTCACGATTCTTGTTCAAACAAGTTCAAACTAGCCAGAAATTCCGCTTCCCCGCGAATTTGAAAAAGGAAATTTTGCTGACCGGAAATTTGAACGCTCTTGAATCACGACCACAGCTGCTTTTGTTTGACTTACTGTTCACTGAGAAGTTATTTTCGGGATTGGCGTCGTTTTGCCGCGGTTCACGGCGGTAACCATTGAACGTCCCGTCCGTGTAGAGGATGAAGTAGCGATCGCGCCAGTTCTGGATGAACTCGCCCCGCTTTTTCAGCGGGCCTTGCTTTTTTATACTCCTGAAAACAACCAGTTGAATGAATGTACAATTGAATACTTTAAACGGTTTACTTTGTCCCATAATCTATCTTGAGATGTAAATTGGCAAATCAAGTTACATGTCTATACATATTGGAAAATAATGCAATTATATCTGACGCATTCAACAGAACGCACTTTTATTTTCTTATCGATTGTAAAATTTAATGTCATTTGATTTAATGTCATTTGAGTCAAAGAGTTTCATAAAATTACATTCTAGCAATAAAACAGTTGAAAACTTACATGGTGAAATGAGTTTCTTCTCACAAAGAGCTTGTTCTTTCCAAGTACCGATTTCAGTCTAAATTTGTATAATCAGCATTGACTGCAAATCAGCAAAGTTGACAGAGGATTATGCCGCTTTGGAGTATTTTACAAAGCTAGACGGTAATATGAGGATGGCGTAGATTTTGCTCAAAGGACTTGTGACGCTGTGAAACAAGAGAAACTGGGTGACCTTTCTCAAACTTTTTATTCAAGAGCATGTGCCTGTACGACGGGCATGGTTTAGGGGGACTTTTTAAATAAAAATACCTAGGTACTAATAGGTTCCTAATAGGTACTTAGGGGTGGTTATTTATTTTGGTATCAGCTGTTATTCTTATAATTAATCTTCCTTTGGACGATTTCGGGCAGGAAGAAATCTCTGTTCGTTGAATAATTTCGTAAGTTCGAATGTCCTTTTCGTACGAGTATTTCCCAACAAGCCTCTAGAGAAAAAAACTGATGGGCATTAAATCTAGTAAAAATATTTATTTTTAGTGAAAAAGGAAAAAAAACTTTGAAGGGTGGGAATTCTCTGCGTGGAACATTTGGCGCTCGTAAGGTGGCTGAATGGAGTAGTTGTGGGATCGCGACTACCTTCATGCTGCGACTAAACTCTATTGCCCTCAAGTCGTTTGTCACCTCCAACACCCGCTGCCTGGGCAATTCTGATGCTCCTGGTGCCCGCGCGGTTTATTTTTGGTGGACAAGGCAACTCCTCTTTGTCTAGCCAAGTATAATTGTAATTTTAACGCAAAAATAAACTCAATTTTCCATAAATTGACAAAGCTATTTATTCTACACATAGCACTAGATTAAGACTTTCCGAAAAAATAAAAAATTAGTGAACTTTTTCAGAATAAAATTGATTATTTTTGTAATAAGACCGTTCTCGTATTTTGAGGTCACCTTTGTACTCGATGGGGCCAGTTTTATCTCCAAGAGGACTTTCTCTCTCTGTTTGATGGGCGGGCTGTGAGACTTGCTTTCTCGCTGATCCAAAAATATTTTGATTCTTCCTCCTCGCAACTGATCCTCAACACGAGTCCCGATTGCGAAAGCACAGTTGAATTCAAGTATTAAAATAAATCAATTTCTTCCTGATGAAACGTAAAAATGCGTAACTTGAGTTGGAGGTAGCTATTGTAGCACGAGTTATTTTGATGATGTCATATCTTCGAAATGTTTTGGAAATTCGCGGGTATTCCAAGTCCCCTGTTGTTAACGTTCTTTTGACCTAGGTCAGTTCCAACTTCTAAGGCTAATTTTTTAATAAAAGTGAAGTTAGTGTTGATCAAATAAGCGTCGCCATCTTGATAGACCGAGAAGGCGATTCTCAAGACGATCGATTTGTACGAATCTATTTGAGTATCACTTGTTTTTATCTTCGAAAACTTATCGAAGAAAACCAGGCTTTCGATACAAATTTCCATCTCGTGCAATTTTACTGTGTGCCCACACAGGCCTAAACGTCTTCGAAAGGATTAAAAATTGCTCATGTTCTTAAAAACTTACACCTGATAATTGACAAATTAACAGTTTGGCCGTCAGAAAAAACACATCGCGCCACATTCTTCAATTAATCGTGTACTTTTATTACCAACTATTTGATGTGGTACTTAATAATTGCGATGACGTACAGGGCTATTGTTGGGATTCTGAAAAAGAAAAATGTTCGCCTGGTATTCAATAGACCATAGAAAGTCCTAATGGATGATTATATACAGGGGTAATAGTTGGAAACTTTCAAGAAACATTTCGGATTGTAAAAAAGATTCAAGGAAAAAGTAGAGTACCTTTGAGCGCAAAGATCAGGCGTAAGGGGGCTGCGCGGGCGTATCTTTTTTTAGCGAGCGGGGTGTGCGTTTTTATATCTTATTTTGTATTTTTTGTGTGTGAAAAGAGAAGAAAGAGTTGAGTTGTAATTTGCGGTGTTGGGTGCACTTGTGGACGATGTTTGAATCGCTCAGCTCACGCTCGCTAGTGCTCCTCTTGTTTATGAAAAATTGTTGCCGAACGTGAGGACTCTCCGGCTGAAGTTGAACGTCGTCTGGGTTGGACACGCGAAGGGAGAAAAATGCGCGCAGCTAAATGCGACAGAACTATTCCAATGCGAATTGTCCGACAACGATCCAGTGTTCAACGAACGAAAGGGTCCACAGTCCCCGTTTGGATTGAATTGCTCGACTGAGGTGTTGTTCTGACAGCGCATTAACTGGCATTAAAACAACGCTTTTGTTTGATCGCTCAGAAATGTAACAATGGAGTGATGAATGAACGACTGAAAATCGGGAATAAAGTCAAAACAACGCAATACCTGGATTGCTTTTTCTTTCGAAAACAGATTAAATATTAATGCTTTAACTTGGTTCCCGGCGGAAAACAAATGTTCATAAATAAATGAAAATAGATATTTCTCGTTCAAAAATTTTGGTTAGTAAAGACTATGATTGATGTTGCTACAATCTTAACAATAATATTTTCCAGCATTACTAGTCTCCTAGCGTTTGACAAGCTGTTGTCACGACAAGGTACTAAGGAGTTAACATTCAAATAACAGAGTTTTCTGTGGGAAATGTTCCGAATTCACTTGGGTCATTTTTAAAAGGTCTGTGGGAGGTTTTTCGTCTGACAGACTCCGATCTTGACTCTAGCGGCTTAGGCACACACACTTGCTCGGCTTTACGCAATCAAGAAAAGTGAGAGACCACCAGTAATCGAAGAGCGATCAAGGTGATAACGAGCAAAAGAGGGACCACCTATTGCAATTATATCCTTATTTCTAAGTTTCAAAGCGATTTGCCATAGAAAAGTTTTTATACAACACTATTCCGAATAGTCTATTCGTGTTTATACAGATCTGTCTTTCTGGTGAATGCGAAGCTTAAAAAGAACTAAAGGACTTAAAAAAGTTTTTAGCGTAAACTTACGATTCTCGGGGGCACAAAGGGCGATAAACTTAAATAAAGAAATCTTCTAAGATATTCTCTCGGAAAGTAAAAAAACGCATAACAAACATTAATTTGTGTGAAACTTGGCATACTTGGTTTCTTTCCAATCGCAAAATATTTAACTAGAACGAAAGTTTGGATGATCTCCAACTCTTTCTACCACAGTTGGATTCCGCAACTCTCTCTATTCTTCGCCATAAAACATTCTGATGTGCTCTGATGACCCTTCTTGTAGCGCCCATCAAGGAAAAACCAAGGTCTAAAATTAAAAACACCGTTTGGACCCAAATATGTAAAAAATCATAAACTTTTTCTATAGGAAGTCGTAAAATATGAAATTTCCCATTCGTGACGTGACTTTCCAGTATTTATCGTTCTATTAAATTCGTATTTTATGCTTGCATTCCATTTAAACATTATTCCTTGGATCGAGTCACGCTTGAAAAGATCGGCATTCTTGAAAATTTGATATACTTTCATCACCCGCCAGTCATGTTGTTAGCATTCTGATGAGATGGCTACTTTTTAGAATACTGTTGAGAATCTTTTTCCACATCAACAGATACTTCTCTCGGTACTTCTTGCTTATAATTCATAATTGAGCTTTTTTAATTTGATAAAATAGACTTTAATTCATTACATAAGCAAGGAACTTTTATGAACCCATTTGAAATTAGACCTCTTCCACTGATGACATTTATTCATAAATAAAATTACTTCCCTTAATCCACACGATAATAAAAATACTAAACTAATGATGAATAAACATGGTATTTCTGTACAACAAATCTATTTTTTGGTAGTAGAAATCATCAAAAGACGTAGAAAACAGCTTTTTTCAAGAAAACCTTCCCTTTAAATGGAAAATATTTATTGATCTTCTCTTTGTCAGCTCTTTTGAGAGCCCTGAGCACTGACTCATCTATACGCTGGACCTGTCAAGTCTACTACGAGACTGCAAAACGTACACATACCTCGTTAAAAAGGGAAATTTTCGATCAATAGGGCTTAAAGGAGCGTTGAGAAACGCCGTAATTTAAGTATAAAAAAATGTGTATATAACACAATACAACTTCCCTGGAGGTATATCCGATGGGTTCATTGTCTATCTTTCAGAAAAATAAACTAGTAAACTGGATAATTGTCAACAGACATTCAATATTCAAAGATCTGACAGACTGGATTTTGCTCTAGTGAAAGAAAAGGACAGTGGTTTCATTTCAGAATTGAAGATTTATTCGTGAATGTTTTAAGTTTGTTGAAGTTGTTTCAATTAGTAGGAGATTCTTCTCTTGGGCATTTTTGAAGCTAGAATTTAGCCTGAAAGAAGAATGAAAATGATAAGTGGGCAGTGAACGTAAAGGATCCTAAGGCACAACGTATTTCGTGTGTTTCGTTATTTTTTAGTTTCGATAGGGGTAATAGGAAGCGGTTAGTGTGATTTTAAGGGGTTCTATTTACAGATTCTACGAGTGACAGGAATAAGAAAAAAAATATGATGGCCGGTACAGCAATCACATGATGAAGCAGCTGGCATCCGGTCGGGTGCTATCGGTGGCGCCAATTTCGCTCACATCGACCTCCTAAAAGAAGCGGTTAGTTTCAAATCTTACTGAATCTTATTTTACCTGGAGGGTATTGTCGGCGCTTTTGCTCTTCTTCTGCGCCGGGGTCTGACAGTCGCTGAGTCGGGTTTCAGCACGACCTCGCTTTCGTCGGATCGGCGAGGGGGTGATATTGAGTCTGAAAACATTTTTGAAAGGAAGAAAACAAGGCAAGCTGCTTACCTGGCCTCCTCGACTTCCAGAAGCTGGCGGTACGTCAAGCATTCCTTCTCCATGGCGAGGTACTGTTCCTTCTTTTGACGGAAGATGTCCTCGAGCTTCGCGACTTTCTCGGTTTCGTCGGCCAGCTTCGCCTTCAAGTCGGCGATCTCTTCTTTCGCAAGAGAGTTCTTGGAGGCAAGGTCCGCTTCAAGGGACAAGTTGAGGTCCTTGGCTCGCTTGAGCTAGAAATTAATGTTATAAATCTGAAATCAGACGATGTACTTACTTCTTGCTCGAGCTTGGCCTTGCTGGCGATCGCCTGCTCCATCAGAGCACGGTTCTTCGAAGCCTCATCTCGCTTGGCAAGAAGAAGCTCCTGGGTGCTCTTGAGCTTTTGCTCCAGCTTCTCAAGAGCGCGCGCGCGTTGTCCTCCTAAAATGAATATAGAAAGTGATCACAAGTAAGAAAAACTAACCTTGAATTTTTTCTGAAGGCGCTTGACATCGCGTTCATGCTCGTCGCGAATATTGTCGATGGCGATCGACATGCTCTCCTCATGAGTGCTCTTCATATTCAGCGACTGCTGAAGCATCGAGCTCTGGTTTTTACGAGCCTCGTCGATCTCGACATCTCTCACTCGCAGCTCAGTCTCGAATTTCTCTCTTAAGTGAAATATAAATCGGAGCAAATAGGAAGAAATCTTACTGGAGTGACTGCAACTCATTGTTTTTCTGGTTGAGCTTAACCTTTTCGTCAGCAAGTTGGTTTCGGAACTTGTCGGCGTCCGATTTCGCCTCAACCAGTTGAGCATTCAAGCTCATCTAAAAAGAAAGTTTTAATTCAGATAAAAGCACTGGCGAATCTTACTTTTTGAGCATCAAGATCTTGATGCTTTCGTCGCAACTGAGTCTGCTCGGCTTTCATGTCGTCCACTTCTTTCTGCAACTCCTCGGCTAATTGCCGGGCCGTTCGTTCCTAAAGAGCGAGTTAGAAATAGACTGATTAAATATTCTTACCGAGAGATTCTTTTCCTCGTATTTTCTCTCGGCCTCATTCTTTTTCTCAACCGTGCTTTCCAATTCCTGTCGCATTTTGAAAGCTTCGTTCGCCGCATCATTCAAAAGCTTGTGGCTCTCCTTCACCTCAGCCTCGTAGAAGGTTTTGATCCTTCCGAGCTCCTCTAGAAAATAAAAGTTACAAAATGGAAGAAAAAGAAAAACTAGAACGCTTATTTTCTTACCTTTGTGGTTATTACCCTGCTGGGCTAATTCCTCCTGGAGCCGCTGGTTCTCATCGACAATTGAAGCGTTTCGAGTGACGATGTTCGCAAACCGCGAGTTGAGATCGGAAAGCATCACGCCCGACTCTAAATTCACAGTCATTCCAAGATCTCACTTTAATTTCTTGCCTTGCGCCGGTGTACCGGGGGTAGCTGGCTCATCGCTCATCTTGTCCGTCTTTTTTGAAGATGCGGATTTCTTCTCGCCCTTCTTAGCTTTCTTCCGTTGGACAGGAGTGGATCCGCTCAACGGCGCTGAAATTTATTTTTAGCTCACGAAAAAGAAAAACAAAAAATATTAGAGGTGATAAAGCAAACCGGATAGGGCGACTTATTTTGGGAAAAATTCAAACTTGGCAAACGAAAATCTTAGCAGGTTCAACTCCGTCTGAGTGTGAGTCGTTGTTGTTGGCAAGATCTCAATTGACCAGAAAATTTTTTATAATTTCCGTTGAAGCCTAACCGATTTCCCCGTGAGATAACTGATCAACCGTTGTTGAAGCGCTTGAATCAGATTATACATATTACTGGTGTTGAGCATATTACTGTGATTATTAAGAAAAATTCTTGGTGCGTATTCTGCGCATGCGTGACTGTTTGCAGAGCAGTTTAAATTTAAGGGCTTATATTTCTATGTGCGCAAAATCTACAGAATTCAATTTAAATTTTGAACAAAGGGCGCTATTTCCAAGGCTATTTACTGTGCCAATTTGCATAGTAAGTACTGCATTTTATAATTGTTACTGTGAGTGGTAAGTGAGCATGCAATAAAATTGTGTTAGTAGTCAAAATGCCTACATCCGATTCTTTTCCCGAAATGAAGGACTTTTGGTCGCTCTGGCGATCTGACAAGGTCGACCTTGCAAACTCGCTCCTGGACAATGGGCGGAGAGACACTCATTTCCATGTTCCGTCTAACGGATTCGACGGATTCTGTCTCCGACGAAAATCCAGACCCCTGCTCCTGTGACTTGTTAGGCTTGGTAGTAGGTTCTCGCACTACTGGCACTGAAGGCGGTTAGAAGCAGCTTCAGTTAGTATCAATGAGTTAATATTTAAAAAAAAATGCGTGCGAAAGAAGCAAAGAGCGAATAGTTTAAAAAACAAAAGTCATGAAAAGACAAACCTGGAAGACTGATAGGTGACTGGATCATGTCTCCACTGGAACCTGTATTCGACATGGTTCGTCTTAGTTTTCAACTATTCTAAAAAATGTGACGGTTAAATCTCTTTCGAGGAATATCTCTGGAAGTCTTTCTGAAATATCAGCAGCGGGTTAGTAGAAAAATTGCCAGCAAATGACGAGGACGAGTGAGCAAACTCGGTTTTATTCTCTCAGTGGGGGCCAATCAGGCAGGGGCGCGGGCGCGCAATTTTCGCCCTTTTCTCGTTGAACTTCGCGTTGTGATTTTCTGCAAATCTCAACGGCACTGAAACGAGGGTGTAGAGCAATTTTCTGATCTCACGGTGCAATCTCTTTTCAATTTTTCGATCAAATTTGCTCTCTCGGTGGGGGCCGGAATTTTTTTATTGTTGAGGAGTGGGAGATTCAATCGAAAGTTTCCCGAAATAACGACTGCTGCTGAATGGAGCTGTAAATGACAATTAAGGGCAATTTTAGTGCTGAATAAGCGAGCCTCAAGGCCAATCAAATCACATTCCGTCTTCTTGTTATTTCTCTGCTAAATGATGAACTAAAATATTCCTCCCTTTTTAGATGGAAATCGGTGATCATTTGCCGTTCAAGGTTGAGTACTCGAAATCGAACCGAGCCTCATGCAAGATCTGCAAGAGCAAGATCGACAAGGACGTCGTCCGAATGGCGCGCATGATGAAGTCGAGGCATCATGACGGTGTCGATCCAAATTGGACGCATTTCAACTGCTTCTTCGGAAAGGCGAAGCAGTGGGGTTTGAAAGCGGGTGAGATTCATAAGATCGAGGGATTTCATTCCATCCGAATCGAGGATCAAGAACGAGTCAAGGTTAGATTAGCTTATTCGAAAAGTTCATTTTCCGCCATTGCTCGCTTTGTGTTATTACCTCTGATTTCAGGAAGCAGTCGACAAAATCGGAGGGCCCGTAACAAAGGGAAAAGGAAAGTCCGCCCGCGCTGTGCTCGACGATTTCGAAATCGGCTACGCTCCTTCTGCTCGAGCAAAGTGTCGACGAGAAGATTGTCAAACAGAGAAAATCGAGAAAGACGAGCTTCGAATTGCTGTGAAAATGGTTGATCCGGAGAAGCCGCACCTCGGCCCGATTCCACGATGGCATCATGTTGGTTGCTTCAAAAAGGTGCGAAGCAGTGTGGGTTGGGAAGATTCGTACACGGCTGATATGATTACTGGCTTCTCGGGGTTAGATAAAGCGGCCCAAGAGCAAGTGATGAAACTATTGAAGCCGAAGAAATCGAAGTTGAAAGCGGAAAAGGCGGAAGTCAAAGTGGAGCCAAAAGAAATTGACCCGCATCAAGCTGCGCTGAAGAAACAGAATAAACTCCTGTGGGCGATAAAGGACAAGATTGACGCGCAACTTACAGCTTCGGGAATCAAAGACTTGTTGAGCACCAATAAAGTTGATATTCCCGATGGCAAGGCGCGCCAACTCGATTATGTGGCCGATCTTCTCTTGTTCGGGCGACTGCCGAAGTGTAACAACTGCGGCAATGGTAAATTAAGAGTGAGCAGCAAAGGCTACTATGCGTGTAATGGAAGCATCTCTGGATTTACGAAGTGCGATTATGTAGCTACTGAGGCTGGACGAGCGCCACCGAAGATTCCAGCGTTTCTGAAAGAAGCATCGGACTATTTGGCGAAATTCAAGTTTGACGGAGATTTGAAGCGGGTCTTTCCAAAAGCGGCTTTCATGCCGCCACTTACTGAAATGAAGATCTTCATTCTCGGAAAAGCAAAGGGCACAAAAGCTGCCCTTGAAGAAGAAATCAAACAGCTTGGTGGCACTGTGACGACGGTGCTGAATGAGACAGTGCATTTCTGCGTCTCTGAGAACGACCAGTTTGAAGCTATGAGCGAAGACAAGAATCACAAATTCCACGAGAAATACGGAAAGTGCGAGACGCTCGATTTGGTAATTGTATCGCGAGGCATTTTCGCTGCGTTGAAAACTGCAGCTCCAAAACTGGGGGAGAGGCGAGCGGATGTGATGGCGTACGTAAAAGAACATAAATTGTCGTCATTCGGGCAGTACAAACAGCCTGGAAAGCGCAAGAGAGTTGATGTAGCGGAAGAAGCGAAGATGCGAGAGAGTAAGAAGATTAAGCTGACCGTGCAGAATGGAGGTGCCATTGATCCTGAGGCGTATGAGGAAGTTCCGGAAGGTATTGATTTGGGTTTCTCAAAGCCTGAGTCAGATCAGAACAATCTTTGCTAATATTTCTTTAGGAAGCTCAATCTTTGAGTACAAGGGAAAGCTGTACACTGCTATGATGACATCGGTGGACTTGAAGCGCGACAAGAACTCGTACTACAAACTCCAAGGAATTCAGAACAAGGCTAAAACGAGATTCTACTTGTTCCGATCTTGGGGAAGAATTGGAAGTGACTCGATTGGTGGTGTGAAGATTCAAAATTTTCATAACATGGAAAATTGCGCTCGAGAGTTTGAAATGCTCTTTGAAGAGAAGAGCGGCAATAACTTCCATGCGAAAGAGTACATCAAGGTCGGTTTTTGAAAAAGGGGGTTTTAATATATCTTTTCTCCGATTTTAAAACCATTTGAAGCTTCCAAATCACATGTTCCCACTGGAAATGGATTACGGAGTTGAAGACAAGAAAGTCGACCTATCTGCTGAGCATGAGGTTAAATCAGAACTTGTTCCAGAAGTCCAGGATTTAATCAAATTGATCTTCAACGTCAAAACGATGCAGAAAAGTCTGGTCGAGATGGACTTGGATCTTGAAAAAATGCCACTTGGGAAATTAAGCAAGGACCAGCTGAAGAAAGCATGGAGTGTGCTGAATGAGATTTTGGCGCAGTTGAAGGTTTTTCACTTTGAGTTTTCGATAAATACACTCATTTTAGGAAGAAGACAAGAAGGAGAACATGTCTCTCATTCGAGACAAATCAACTCGTTTTTATCATCTTGTTCCGCATGTTCTCAAGTTTGGCGAGACCTTACCGCTTTTGAAGACTGAAGAAATGGTCAAAGAAAAGATTGAGGTGGTCGACAAACTGATCGAAATCGAGACAGCGTACTCAATCCTCGACGCTGTCAAAGGTATTTTTCATTTATTAAAATTTTTGTAAAAACTATTTCAGAAGAGAAAACAGAGAAGAACCCGATCGATACTCATTACGAAAAACTCAAGACGAATATTTCTGTTTTGGGCGAAGAGGAAGAAGAGTATGCGATCATAGATGAGTATGTGAAAACTACTCATGCCAAGACGCACAGAGATTACTCGCTCGAGATCAACAATGTCTTCAAGATCGACCGAAACAAAGAAGCAAAGAAATTCAAGGTACTTTCATTTTCATATGGTCGTTAAAATAATTCAACCTTTTTAAGCCCTTCAGTAAGTTCGACAATCGACAGCTTCTGTGGCACGGCTCCCGTCTTACAAATTACGCTGGTATTCTGTCCCAGGGCCTTCGAATCGCTCCCCCAGAGGCGCCAGTCACTGGTTATATGTTCGGCAAGGGAATTTACTTTGCCGATATGGTTTCAAAATCTGCAAATTACTGCTTTGCCTCCCCGGATAACAGTCGAGGGTTGCTCTTGCTCGCAGAAGTGGCGCTTGGAAACATGTAAAATATGGTTTATATCTATTCAAAAATTATAGTAGATTCATTGCGAATTCATTATCTAAACTTCTTAGGCATGAATTGAAAGCTGCGGAATACATCGAAAAACTTCCCAAGGGATGCCACTCTGTGAAAGGCCTTGGAGGCACTGAACCCGATCCAGCTTGTGCTCGAGAGCTCCCGAACGGAACAAAAGGTGAATTATCCACCCCTCTCATAATTTCCTCATATAACCGTAGTTCCATGTGGCGAGGGAGTTCCAAGTAATGCAGACAACACAAGCTTGCTCTACAATGAATTCATCGTCTACGATGTCGCTCAAGTCAATCTCAAATACCTGATCGACTTTAAGTTCAAATTTAAAGAAACACTGCCCTGGTAAATTATTGGAAAACCTGACCCTCACCCTGATGCTAATACTATCACATTTACACGTACGTTCCTGAACTGAAAGAACCCACCTGACATCGAATTGATAATAAATATCTGAAATTATTTTAAAGGAAGGTATTTATTCTTGATTTTCGTTCGCAGCATCTTCTTTTGGCTCTATGGGCTTCTTCTTACTCTTTCGCCAAAATGATGTGAGCCTCGGACGAATAGGATTCTTCGACTGATACTCGTTTATCTCGTTAATGTATTTTTCCATCTAATTTTATGTCTAATGATCTTCAGAACTTCAATCATACCTCTTCATCATTCAATAATTCCATCCTCGCCTGTGTCAACGCACACGGGTAGAGAATAAACGAGAACAAGAATAAAAAGAAGGTGTTTTCTATCCTCTTTTTATTCCGTATTCTTTCCCGCTGAATTTGCACAAGTACCGCCTGAATAGGCGGAATTAAGCAGCACCAAGTCGTAAGATAACACCAGAATCGCTCGTTCATTTGATTATACGCAGCGAGATCGCGGATTATGAAGCCCTGAATAAAGTTAAACGCGATATTCCTCACTCTTATAATTACAGGACAGCATATCGAAGCAACAAGAGTTGCTGAAGGCTCTGGAATCAGCGGTGTTTCCCATTTTCTTGGTCTCTTTGAAGGTTCGTGTGCTATAACCGGATTTTCTAAACTCATTTTCTGCTACAGGTATCGACTGAATAACTGAGAGTTTCCGTGCTGGACCTCCCTAGATTTAATATTCAATCACGCAAAATCAATTTTTAACAACGATGACGCTTAGAAGAGAGCAATGTATTTATTCAGGGATAATACTCTTTCCGTCATTTATATTTACAGAATTTGAATAATCAAGCTTCCCAAAACTCAATGCTGTGAATTGATGTGTTTCTTCTGAAATATTTCTGGCCTTTGTCCTCGTGGATTTTCTTGAAACTTTTCTTAGAAGAGAAAAAGTTTTTGAGTCGCATCAGACTAGTTCTTCTATAGATTTTTTTCTTTGGTAACTCTTCGATTGTAAGTAGATCGTTCGACCCAAATGAAAGTGGTCGCTTCTTTTGGATGGATGAGTTTCTTCGGATGATGGATTGGGAGTTTTTCTTGATCATTGTTGTTTTAGTTCAAAAACTTCTGAATTTACTAAGATTTTTTTCTTTGGTTTGATGATCGATGATGACTTATTTCTCTTGAGCACTGGTATTTATATTCGAAAAAAACAACGCCCTCACGAGATGCACTGCTAGCAGCTGTATCCAACTGTAAGGATCAATCACTCGGTAATTATGCCGAACCTATGAGTAAATCAGGTAGAATCAGGTGCACAAAATATCAAAGAATAAACGATTCTGCACCTGTTAATACAATATTGCTTCAAAGACAAGAAACAAGATTCCTTTCAGACATCCTATTTATTCAGATACATGCATTCTCGCACTGAGCTTGTGTCTTGAACCGATTTGGATTTCCCCTGCATCCTCCGTAAATAAATCGCTCACACTTTCCTGTTCCTCTGTTGTGGAAGTAATGCGGTTGATATCCTCTGCACCAGCCTCGTTCAGCCTACAGATAAGTTCTCACATAATTTCTGAATGCCCTTACCGGTAAGTTGCAAATATTGGCATCACTAAATAAAAAGAAAACGGCCAAGATTCTCATTAGGTCTTTTATGTCCTTTTTCTGGCAGAACTTGCTTTTATAGTTCTCTTGATAATTAATTTGTTGTCATGACTAGATGTCTAGGACATACAATCAGCATGTTTTTATTTACCTAGTTGGCCGAGTGCCGTCTCACGTGGAAGGATTAATCTACTAGTAGTATTATTTTAGCTGCGTTAGCATATTTTTTACTCAAGTTAATTTATCTAAGAAAATATTTAAAAACCAGTATTTTGCCGAGTTTATAATTGTGAGCATGTATTTTTGTTCGATAATTTATCTAATTTATTGTGTTCAATGTTCTCAGATTGACTCAATTGGGCAGAAAATAGTGCAGAATTTTGCAGGAAAACGTATTTTACCACCATCGGTTAGTATTCTGGAGAGCGAACTCGGTCATGTCCCACTTAGAGAAAGAGTACATGTGGTTGTTGAAGAATCGGCTCATTTGGGAGTGTTGGAAAGATGATGGGTAGAAGTAGTTCATGTAATACTGGAAATCATGCATCTCGTAGGAGTCGATCATGTCTGGAGAACAAAATTAACGGAGGAGAAATTGCATAAGTTTACCGTTGTGATCTCGGTCGAACATGTCAACAATGGTGGAACCGACAGTGGAGAAGAATCCGGCCCAGGCACGTCGGAACTCTTCTGGGTTAAGTCGTCCGTCTCGGTTCATGTCGAAGTATTGGAAATGCATGCTGATGTATCGAGGAGCAAAGTGAGAGACTAAATTATGAAAGGTTAGCACCAAATTTCAATTTATAAAAGAAATCACTTACAAAAGTCCATGTTCATGTGCGAGTCAGAAGTCCAGTGGCAGTTAACCATCATCTGGTAGTCGACGTATTGGCCGTTTCCGCACATTTCGAAGGAGTGAAACATCGACTGATCCCATTTTCCTTGCCACTAGAGAAAGATTAGTCTTACCATCGAAAAAGGTCAATTACCGATCGAAGAACTCGGTCGGCGTTGTCGCTGTTCCATTCCGAGTTTCGCCAGAAAAATTGCTCAGCCATTTGGAAGAAAGAATCCTGTCCGTAGAAGCTGTTTCCAAAGCTCATCCAGTTGTTGTTGTAGTAGTTGTTGAATCGGTGGTAGTTGTTTCCATAGAAGAACTGAGAATCAAAGTGTCGGTTCATCATGTAGTTGTTGTTGTAGTAGTTGTTATGACCGTAGAAGCTTCGAGAAAACTGGTTGTCGTAAAATCGGTCGTTTCCATAGAAGGATCGTCCCATCCAGTTATTGCCGTAGAAGTTGTAAGCTGGGCTCATGCCGTAACGGTAGTTGTTCATCCAGTTGCCTTGGTAGTTGTATTGATCCATCCACTGGTTGTTGTAACGGTAGTTGTTGTTCATCCAGTAATTGTTGTTGCCGTAGAAGTTTCGAGAGTACTGGTTGTCATAGAATCGATCGTTTCCGTAAAATGATCGTCCCATCCAGTTGTTTCCGTAGAAGTTGTAAGCAGGGCTCATGTTCCACTGGTTGTTTCCGCCGAACCAGTTCTGTGGCCACCACTGGTTATAAGAGTGGCGCATTTGGTTATTTCCCCACTGAAAACATTTTTGAGGAGAAATCAAAGAAGACTGAATTAATTCTATCGTAAATTGACTTACATATCGGTTGTAGTAATCCATAAAGCGGTCATTGCCGTAAAAGCGACCCATCTGGTTGTAGTTGTTGCCCTGATAGAAGTCGAAATGGTTGTTCATCGGGAAATAGCCGTTTCCTCGCCACTAGAATTCAGATATTAAACATCGAAATCAAGGTTTTATCTTACCATGTGTTGACCTCCATGTCCCCAAAAGTTTCCGTGAGCAGCAGCTGCCGAGATTAAAGTTGCGACTTCGAGTTTCATCTTTTTTCGACTTGCTCGATTTTCAAGTGGAGAAGCAAGAACAGGCAGTGCAGTTTTATACGCCCTCGTTTCTTCGGATTATCTGAGGTCAACAACGAGTTCAGTTACAATCGTTACAAGTTCTCGCTTATTCAAATATTCTCATTCGTTTCCACGAGTTCAAATTATTGAACTCATGTAGCATTGACCTTTTCTCAAGTTCATTTGCCAAAGGATTGAACGAATTCGGCGCAATTTGTGCATAAAAATTCAAAGGATTATCTTAGATAATTTATCTATTACTTCAATGTGTGAGGATTATCCCCAATATTATTCGATTTCTTGTTCGAAATAAATTACCATTTGAGTTTAATAAACTCAATGTAATACAGTATTACTAATACTGTATTACTAATGATACGTAATCAACCGAGACTCTGACAAAAACTCTGACTAAATCTGAGTCTTTTGGTTTATTTGAAATAAAATTATTTGAAATAAATTATTTCGAATGATTTTTACAGAATCATGGGTCACTTATAAAGGGCATGAACAGCTAAGGGATATCTGGGATATCGATCGCAAATCATTCCTTTCAGTAAGATGAACGATTTTTGAAATTTCGGAATGCAAAAGAATCATTTTGATTATTCGGGATGCAAAAGCTCAATTTTTGCAACGGTATTCTTGATTTTGGCGGGAAACAAATAGTTTGTCGGTATGACGTTTGTCGTTTGTTAGGAAGGACGAGTTAGTAGAAATTCAAACGCAAAAATCTTCGCGCATTTTTTTACTAACCATTTTGAGAGCGCTTTGATGGCGCTGTTAGTGCCGCGCTCAGATTAGCGCGAAACCTAAAAATAGCGTGCGCGTTGACTCTGGATCTATCACCCGTTCTAGAACAAACCATTCGCATGTTGCTCACTCGTGGGCGCGCTTCATGAAATTCTCTAGATTTGGAAACCTATAAGACCAGCCTGACCCGGCTAGTTCAACCAGTCGCCGACTTGACTTTTTCAGAAAAAACTTCTCAAAGCTACTAACGACAGTAATGAATCTCTCCGAGGCTGGGGCTGAAGAAAGGCTTATCAAAGCCGGAAGAATGACCAGAGAGCAAATTGAAAGGACAAAAAGCAAAGGATTTCGGCATATGGCTACAATCTTCGTCGATGCAGTGAAGAGAGACTATTCCAAATTCTTCTCTGTCGAGCCAGATCCTACCCGACTCGAGCATGAGGCAAGGCAGCTCTTCCGATACGGTAATTAGAACTCACTATTATTCAACATATTTATTTAAATAACTCATTATCATGAAAAACGGGACTAATTGGATTATTATAGGCTTCGGCAGCTTCCCGGAGAAGCCTGAAAGCAAAGACGATTCTCCAAGAGAAAGAATGGAACTTTCCTTTGTTGATGCCGAAAAAAAGCTTATGAAGCTAGGCGTTGTTACCAAGGAGAAAATCCATCAGATGAGCAAAATCAAGACGACTGGCTACGGACGAAGCAAAAAATGGATGACGAAACTCTTCGTCGATGAAGTCAACAAGGACCACTCCGTCTTCTTCCCTTCCGAACCGGACCGTCGCTGGCTCAAGGTTACCGCCGCCAAACTCTTCCAATACGGAGGTAATTCAGATCATATTTATCAAGTTGATTTATTAATAACATTGTTTTTAGGAACCCAGAAGTTCATCATCAAGCAACGGCCCGGCCCAGACAATTTGGAAGATTCCCGAGGAGCAGAAAGCAAGCGTCGATCTCGAAGAAATCACTAATACTCGACGCGAACAACCATTTTAGGGATTACTTCTCCTTCCTCATCGTTTTTTTCTCTTTAGATTCTCTTTTTTATTAGGAATTTTCATAAAGTGTCCTCGCTTAGTTTAACTCAAAGAGTTAATTTTCCTTTATCTCATTCTTACCCTCACAATCTTATTGAAAAACTGTTACCACTGAAAAATACTGGAAATTTATCTTATTGGAGTACTCTCGACTACTGACAGCTCTTTTTATCGAAAACACTGGTTAATCATGTTATCACTGAAAACTATAATAAAAAATTAAAAAAAAAACATATTGTCTCAAAAGTCGCATTTTTTTATGGAAGGGGCAAAAAATTTCATATTATCAACATTCTTCAAAAAAAACTATGATAAACTTTCTACCATAAATTATAGAAATCATAGAAATTATAGAAAATTTCTATTATAGAAATCCTATTCTTATTCCAGGTTTACGCAGTTATTGGGTCATCACGAGTGCAGTGCACTTGAAGTTTTCTTACGCTTATTATTTGCAGGTCATTGCGAGTACACTTCAAGTCCATTTCAAGTTTTCTTACGAATAATGTTTGCAATTTTCTGACCTCGTGTTGAGTTCAGTAAAAAGCTGCTGAATAAAGTCGCGCTACCATCGTTCCATTCCCCCACTTGATCTGACAAAGTCGAAAAAGGGTCAAAATTTGAAAATGAAGCTTTTAGCGGCAGGATTAATTGGGGCTAGCGTTGCCGAGCGATACTACGATTTTGATAGACAATTTGATCATCACCGACAGATCTATGACCAAGATTACGATCGACAGGTAAAACTGCTTAAATAAATTGTTTGCGAATTATAAATTATTTTTATAGTGGCGACAAAATGACAGATACTCAAACGATCGCCCCTTCTACGGACCGATGAACAAAAGCTTCTACTCCAATAGAAATAACGGCTACGGGTACTCCAACGGCGGTCATTTTGATGACTACCGAATGGACTACCAAAACGACCGACACTCCAGCGACCGATATTTCTACGGTCCAATGAACAAGGATGCGTACAACAACAGATATTCTGGCAATCGTCACTACGATGACTACCGGACGGATTTCTACTCCCCCAAGTTTTATCAGAAGTACAGCGACGATCACCATCAACATAGAAGAGATCATTCTTACGATCGGGACCAATATGGATTTGACAAGTACCGATTCAACGATTTCAAGCGATACAACGATCGACACTCTTTCAACCACTTCGACCGGGATTACGACAGCTACCGACCCAAGAACAAATATTACCAGGGCGATTCTTATTTCAATAGAAACCAGTACCGAGGGGACAATCACTTCCGAAACAACGAAATGCATGAGCATGATTCATTTCACCACGATCCTGACATGTCCAAACTCTATCAAGTCACCGAAAGCAATTTTTGGATGAACAGCGGACGATCTGACAACTCTGAGCGCCTCTTCTCTTCCGTTAGTTTCTTTTTGATAATTTTATTCTCAAATTATAATGATTTTAGTGGAACGGAAAGTGGGACAAAGAGATCACCAGGACGTTCCGCGAGTGCGCCAATGGCAAGACTATCGATCAAGACATGATGTACTTCTGCCACTGGAGAGATGCGAGCTTCTGTATGTACATTATATGTACATATATTTATATGTACATATGTATGTTGTGTCTTGATTTGATTACATTTACCAAAATCAAATTTGAAAATTTCGAGAAACTCCAAAAATCTTCATGGTTCATATTTAGTCACGAAATTCGCACCCCGATTCATCAGCAATGAGTTCGCCAAGTTCGACAAGAACAACGACAAACTCCTCGACAAAGATGAATTCAAACAGGCTTTTGCCGGTTTCTATGCCAACATCGGCAGCACACTCGTCGACATCTTCGATTCCGATCACAACGGTGAGAAATCACAAAACTTAGGAGCTGATAATGAAATTATTCAGACGTTCTTGAGCACTCCGAGATCTTCGACATGTACTACAACCTGCGATATCTCTTCAATGTGGACATGAACAGCTTCCACGAGATCAGCTCTCACGCCAACTTCGACAACAACAAGAATAGCTTCTCAAAGGCCGAAATGAGCGAATTCGCTATTATGCTCGCTCACCGATATTACTGATTTCACTGACTTATTTTTGCGGAGATAAAAACTGAGAATTTCACACTAATAAAATGCATAAAACATAAACTAGGTCGATTTCTTTCTAATTCATAATCTGAAGCTTTCAGCATTGAATTGACAATTAAATATGCAAATTTTCTCTTGGCAAGTGACAGTCGTTACGCCCCCGATAATATTCATCAAAGAAAATAGTACTGAATTCTTGAGATTGCCCCGCGGCGGGCTCTGAGAGAATCTCTCCAATCCGCTTGGAACTCGACAGGCGCTAGAATCTCCCTTTGTCAGAGTCGTTATCGGCGCAAACTCCTTTCATGCCTTTCCGGCGCGGAACACATGATCAATTTTTCATTTATTCGACTTTGTCTATTGTCAGCCAGTGTTGTTTATGCTTGTGATACGTTAACCGATCTTCCGACTTTCTGTGGATGCAGAGGACACGATCTGATAAGAGTTCAAAAATAAAAAGAGAGTCTTAGAAGCGCCGAAGAAAAATTATTACGCTGCATACTAACGATTTGTCGCAGCGAAAGATTATTTCAGATAAGCGCTAAGCCGAGATAAAATTTAACGTCGTATGAGATTAATGAAATTGAAGTGGCCCCTAAGTTGTCCGTATCTTAAAGGCTTCACTGAAAAATGACGGTTAAAAAGGATTCAAAATTATAATTTTTGAACTCTAAATTTTGATATGCGAAACTCCTCAAGTCAATTTCACCTCATCCATCTCCTTGCCCATGTTTATGGGCTGGAAAGCATTTAGCAATGATGTCTGGCAACAAGCTTCTACGATGACGGTGGCTGGCTTTCGATTTCCAACTGGAATTGCTACTGAACAAACTGTTCCTAGCAATAATCTCAGAGAAATGACCATCGCAGATGGCGAGGGTCGGTCAATTGGAGACAAGGCGTTCCAGGTATTTTTATTAAAAACCAAGTCTGGCCTGAAAATAAGTCTCGCCTGAAAATTGTGTTTATTATCATCGCAAACTATAAATAATTTATTAAGTACTGCGGCAGCATGTATAAATTATCGCTGACATCGATGAAAATTAACGAAATCCACGGAAATTCTTTCCTTGGCCTTGGCAGCTTGCGGATTCTCGACCTTTCTCACAACAACTTGACTTTTATTCCGGACGAAGCGTTCCAGTGGCTCGGCTCGCTTAGTGAGATCAACCTTTCATTCAATAAACTTTACGATTCAAAAAAGTAAGCGACTTGATTATTCGAATATATTTCAATCAAATAATATATATTATATGAAGTTTGATAAATTAATAAAGGATGGGGATGATGGTCTCTCAATTCGCGCAACTAGGTAAGAGTTTAAAAAATTCTTCGATGGATTATCTAATTAAGTCAAAATCACCATGGCTGTCAATAATCTCCCGGAAGTTCCGGACGTTTCCGCCTGTAATTATCTCGAGTCTATCGACCTCAGCTATAATGCCTTCGAAAAACTACAAGGGATCGATACTGTAGGGAACTACATCAGTCCTCTACGACGCCTTGACCGTGTAACTGAACTTGACCTCTCACATAACAAAATTCAATGGGTCGATGGAAATTTCTTCAGGTTTCCCAAATGTAAATATTTTCTTTAAACTCGTTTGCAAGGGATTTGAAGAGTCTCACGAACCTCAAACTCGGCCACAATCTCATCAAATCCTTCCAAGGATACTTTTTCCTTCGAAACGTTCAATATCTTGATCTCAGCCACAATGTTTTAACGAATGTTGGAAACGAAACGATGATTGGTGACAACATGCAAAACTTGAAGCAGTTTAGGCTAAACGAGAATCAGCTTGTTTTGTGTGATGCCTTTTTCTTCCAAATGAGCAGACTCCCTCATTTACAAGCTCTTGACCTAAAACAAGCAAACATGCCCTGCATCTGTGATATTCCGGTGGGTCCGTTTTTAAAATAACCAAACTTCAAGTTATTTTAGAGCTTTCGAGGTGTAATAAACACAACCAGCATTGTCCTCGAAAACCCAGCAGGGTGTCTTCTGCAAGAACCTACCTCTGTCTGCATCGGTCCGACTGATGCAACATTTTCATGCAATGGCCGCGTCAGCAAGCCAGAAACCGATGCTTTCTGCAAAAAGCAAATCAAGAAGTATCGCCCTGACGATATCTGTGACGCCGAAACTGGGCAACCAAAGGCCTCCTGGCACGATCCAGATCCGTCCTCTTCTCTGTCAATGACATTATCTTTCGCAATTTTGTTTTGTATGCTTCTTGTATAAATTCCTGCTGAATATTATTTTGACTGCCGATGAAAAAAAAACGTTTGTTTACGAAATCACAGAAGAGATCGTAAATCGTGATTTGTTTGAATATTGAAAATATATTAATCTCAAAAGTATAAAAATAGAGCTTCAGTGAGTAGATAAGGGTATTTTTGAGTTAGAAGTTTTTCTTCTTCTCGTTTGCTTGTGCTAAGTGGCGGATGTTCATGATGCAGCCAGCTGCGGCTTCTTGCAGGATTTCGTCTGAGCTGCCAACCATTTTCATTAGAAGCTAAAAGAAATCTTATATTCCATTGAAAGAAAATAGACTGCTTACGTTTACAACGCCGACCATGTGCATAGTCTGGCAGTTGTCGGGATCCTCAGAGAGCTGATGCAAAGCTTGAGCAGTAGCCTGGTGCACCAGAGGATTTTCACTTTGAAGATACTTGACAAGTGGAGCGACGGCACCCTCTCGTCCGAAGGCAGTTCTGTTGTTGCCCCAAGCGCAGCATCGAGCGATGGCCTCGGCGAGATGTCGTCGGAGGCGATCGTTTTGAGTATTGGTCAGTTGAGCGAGGGTAGGAACGACTCCGTGGTCGGTAATGACGGCCAAGTTTTCTTCGTCTCTGGCAATGTTGGCGATAGCAGCGCAAACAGAGCTATGATTTTATAAGCTTTCGAATCTTTCTAAAACTATCTTACCTGAGCACTTCTGTTTGTTCAGACTTGAGAAGTGAAACAATAAGCTCGAGACCGCCAACAAAACTTCTGACCATTTCACCAGCGTCTCGTGCGTTTTCGATGCAGGGGCAGATCGCCCAAGCCGCAGAAGCCTGTACTTCGGGGTTCGTGTTCTTGAGAAGAGACCAGAGAAGTCGAACACCGTCTTTCTTGTCGATCTGTTCCATGCTTTCTTTTTCGAGTGCGCAAGCTCCGACAGCCTTGGTGACGTTAACGAGGAGGAGTTGATTCGTTCCAGTGAGAAGGTCAACGAGTGGGGGGATTCCACCTGACTTTCGGATGGTTGTCCGGATAGCAGGGACCTGAGCGCATTCAGCGAGAGCACCAACAACGTTGACGAGGACTTCTTCCGGCTGGTTCTCCAACAAGCTTACAAGTTGCTCGACTGTTTTCAGTTCCTGAAAGATTCATGAGCTCTTTTCTATTTTTGACCTTTGAATACCTGGAAAGCTTTAACATTTTTGGGTGATACAGCGCATTTCCAAATGGCGCCAGTGGCGGCAGCAAGGAGTGGCTGATTGTCCACGCTCTGCAATAGATTGACTAAAGGTTCGATTCCTTTGTATGTGGCGACCATCTGACGCGTATCTTCGTCTTCGGCGCATTTGAAAATCGCTGAAAATCAGCTGAAATCATGGAGGATTTAAAAGTCTTACCAGAAGCGCAGTGCATCTGAAGCTCTTGATTGTCGCAGTTGAGGTTTGTAACTAAGTCCTGGACCATGCCGGATTTTCGAATAGCGGCTCTGTACGCGGGCTCGCTTGCGCACTCCTGAAGGGTTCCAACAACGGGCACGAGGGTGGAGAATTTATCTTCGCCTTCGATCTTCAACAGATTCGCCAAAAGTGGGATGGCGCCGGCTTTCATAATCGCTGCTTTGTTCTTGTTACTTTTACTGCAACTCCAAAGAGCGAGGGCGCCGGATCTGGCCAAGTTTCGGTCGGCTTCTTGTCCCTGAGAATCATTAGAATTTTTACGAAGCTTGAAACAGTACCTTAGCGCCTTTGAGAAGGGATACAAGCTTTTCAATACCGCCATATTGTCTGACGGTTCTCCTAGATCTCTTAAATCTGGCAACATTTGCGATAGTTTCAGCAGCGAGGCATCTTAGTTGATTGTTGTTTGGATTGTCGAGAATGGCGACCATGGTCTGCAGGCCGCCCAAATCAGCGATGGAGCGGCGGATGCTCGCGTTCATCGAGATCTGCTTCAAAATCTTGAGCGCACCGATTTTGCATTTCACTTCATCCGTGTCCAGCAAGTTAATTAACACTTCCAAACCACCGACTTCACGGATGGCGATTTGACAGGTTTCTGAAAAGAACGTTAGCATAAAGCAATGAAAAAAATACTAACCAGAAGAGAGGTTAAAGTCCAGCATCGCACACAAAGCAATGACCGTGGCCGTTTGGTTGCCCCATTTCAGATATTTGACGAGTTTCTGTATTTGCCAATATTCGGCAGGCAAGTCGGTTCCCTAAAGACAATTTAGTACGAGAAAAGAAAGTAGAAAGCGTAAAGATTATGATTTTTTTTCGTGCGATGATGGTGGTGAATTCTTGCTTCAAGAATTTCGAATATTCAGTAATGTGTTCACGTGTTCACTCTGTGCACTACAGAAGCTTTATTTACCGCTACGAAAATATTCCTGAACTGTTGAAAATTTAGTGTTAGTCTTGGCTGATTTCAGTAGAAAAAAAGGACAATTCCTCAGCCCTACCTGGTCCTGGCGACGATCATTGGAGTCTTCCTCTTCTTCTGAGTCGGACGAGGAGTCTGAGAGTACAATCTCGGGCTCCTTCTTCACTTTGTGCTCTTTGTCGATAGACTGACGCTTCTGAGACTTCCCGTCCTGAGTCATTTTCGCAACTGAATGGAATCGACGAAAACAACGAAGAGCAATACGCCTGTTCTAGAAAAAAACATGAAATATCATTTTGGATTTATAATAAAATCTTTGAGTGTGGGAATGTGAAGAAGACTGGAATAAAAAAGTAAAACGATAAACTGGCAGTTGAATACAAATAACTAACACTTCAAGCTCGGTTGATAATGTTCAAGTTTGCCTTTCCAAGTGGCTCAGGAGTCGCCATCTTTGCCGATTTTTCTTTCTCATCGCCATCAAAAAAGGCAATCGAGCATTTGTCCTTGGAGTAGATTATGCAGCTCTCGCCAGTTTGATTCCACATGAGTTTCTTTGTGTTGATGCCGTGGTGGGGCACTTTTACCAGCATTGTTCCTCCTGGACTCCAAAGATACAGCTAAAACATCAATTTACGGCGAAAATCAAGGGAATTCTTACGTTTCCATTGCTCGTTCCGATGCTGAGTCGATTCTCGACTGGGCTCCATTCAATCGCCTTCACTTTTTCTTTGAAATAAATTCCCACAACAGTTTGCATGAATTCAACACTGAAGATCAAAACGCATTGGCCCTATAAAACTATGAGCCGTGAATTTCCGGGAAAAACCTACTTGGACGGTCGAAAGATAGCGATTCGTTGCAGAGAACTTGGTATGTGTGAAGTTAGGAGCTTCTTCGTCACTGATATAATTGTCGAAATGTTTCCTTGAGACAGTGAATCCATTGGTTGTTTCTTCGTAAACAACTTCTGCTGGATTTGTTTCCGCGGAGCACACAGCAATCTTAGAACTGTTTAGGAGCATCTCTTGATTGAATTTTTACCTTTGTCCAAGTAATCGTGTTTAAGATATCAATTTTGAAAGAATTTTCAATCGCGAGAAACTGTGAAGTCGGGGAGAATTTGCAAATTGAATTGCAACCAGAATCAACTGTTGCGTATTTCTGCCCAGTAATTGAATAGATGGTTACCCTTGGCTCTGGAAGAGGGTCAGAAAGGGCGATTGCTCCGCCGGTAAGGTCTAATTGGATTGATTTGAAATCTTGCGTTTCCGTCTCGAAATGCTCGTCGAGTTTCCAGTCAGATAGTCGAATCACGGAGATCGCGTCTTGATGCTTTGTGTTTTTCCGTTCACCTTCATAAGTTTTTAACGATGGATTCAATTTTGCAAATAAATCAACAGCAATTCAAAACTTACCTACAATCATCAAGCTACCACAAGGGGTAAACTTCAAGTTCTCGGCCGGGTTTTTCGGCCACTCAATAGTCCTCACAGATTTGTCGACAAGAGAAACGACAGAAAGCATCAAATGAAATTCGTTGGCGTAAATGATATGCCTCGAGTCTGGCGAAAATGTAGCCCACTCTAACCCAAGCGGCCCTGCATCGATGGAACATGTCCATTTGCTATCGGTAATGTCGAAGGCTTGAAGTTTGTTTCGCCCGGGCATGACGGCAAGGATCAGTTGCGAGTCGGGACTCCATTCGAAGTGTTTCACTTGATCGATGGTCGTTAGAATGGTCAGCGTTTGGAGACTGTCACTTTGGAGAACGCAGATCTAAAATTCCCCTTGCGATTTCACGAAAAATAATTGCTTTAGTCGAAAATAGAAAGATTTGTAATTGATAAAAATTAATTACCTTGTTTGCATAGACGAATGCCAAATACTTTCCAAGAGGCGAAAATTTCGCATTAGTTCCGGAAATCGAGATCGGCTCGGAAAACTCAATCCTCTTCATTCTTCTCTATTTTCTGACGATTCGAAAATGAGACCTTCGATTTTGGTTTATTCTTTCCCGGATTCTCGAACGCCATTGGGCGCCAACGGCGTTTCGCAGCGACGCGAAAATTTGAGCCGCGGATCAAAGGAAAATACTATTAGAGATAAGAAGCACTGGAAATCTAGGTAGAACGCAGTAAATGAGCGCGGAAACGAGAGAAGAGTATATTGGAGATGAGATACAGAAGCTTATCGCCCCACCTGTGTGAGTTTATTGCCACTTTTCTCGTTTCTAAATCAGAAATTGTTAATTAAATCATCTATTTTATTTGATAAATTGATGATTTATGCTTAAAAATCAATTTTAAATCCGTTAAATTTAGCTCAAATGAAGGAAAAAGTCAAAAGAGAGGGTGGAGAAGACGAAATAACGAATATTGCGAAGCCTGTAAAGATGGTGGAGAACTAGTTTGTTGCGAAAAATGCCCAGTCAGCTATCATCCGACTTGTACGAATCCTCCTTGTGATGCAAACGATCTTCCAGGTGACAATTTTGACCACTTTCTTCGACTTCGAATATAAAAATTTCAGACAAATGGATTTGTCGTGGTTGCACATTGAAAGCAAGCCAATCTTACGAAGAAGAGGACGAAGAAAGCCAGCAAAAGGGATTGTTTGACATGCTTCTCGCCCATAAAAAGCCCATGAACCCGTCAAACTTCGTCATTCCCCCTTCAGTCACGCAGGAGTCAAATTTGCCCGGAGAGAGGAGGCAAAGAAAGGTTTTTGTTTTGCGCGTTCTTCAAAATAAGTAAACCTGAATTTCGTTCTAGAAAGCGGGAAAGAACAAGAGACCGTACCACGAAATCGACTCCAACGGATGTGTTCAACTATCGAGGCTGACTGGAGAGCCGATCAAGCTCTGTCATCATTGGTATACAATTGTATATAATTAATTATACGAATTCGTATACACGATTTTAAAGCTTTACGAATTATAACTTTCAGCAATATTTCGAGTCGAAAAGCACAGCTGATCATGTGCGATTTCTGTCCGCTTTTCTTCCATGCTGATTGCTTGAATCCACCGCTCAAGTACCCGCCAACGACGAAATGGATGTGCCCTGTTCATCCTGAAAGAATGCTCTTGCAAAACAGGGATCTGTTTGTCAGCCAGCGAAAGGCCATTGCGGACCTTTTTTCAACTGAACATGGTTTGAAGCACCTTTCAGCGATTGGACTTATCCATATTTTAGTGGACCCGAATTTCATAATAACCGAATTGCTGAGAAAACGCCAACGCTCGACTAATCTCCGCCCGAGCACGTCAAAACTATTGAACGATTCTAGTATTGAGCTCGCAAACGCTGGATCACTGCCGAAACGAAAGTCCATCGTCCCCATTGGAATCAAAAAAGCTTACAAAACGAGAAGATACATTGATGAGTGTACTGCTTCAGAAGCCGATGCCGAACTTGTTTTATCATGCATACCCAGTTTTGGCAAAGAAAAATTATCGGAAAAGCAAAAACGACTTTCTTTAATTCCAGATGAGGAGCCAAAGACGCCTGAAGAGGTTGACGTCCCTGAAAATTTTAGCTGTCTTCTCATGCCACTAGGTTAGTTTTTTTATAAAGAAGGCTGTTTTTATATCAAATTTTTAGAGGTAGACGCTCCGCCAATATTCGTCTGTGAGCCTATCAGCAATATTGGAACTTCTCCCGAAAATGATATCGTTTTACAAGCAGAGAAATGCGAAGCAATTTCTCCTCATCACGCCGTCTTGTACCAAGATCTCTCCGGAAGTTTCGAACTGCTGAACTACTCGATCCATGGAATGATCGTCAATGGAATCGAATACGGCCTTGAGGACCCTGAAATAGCAGTTCACAAGCCAGACGATCCGCTCACTTCTGACTTTACCGACAGAATTCACGAAATGAGTAAATTTGGTGGCTGGAAAATTACAGAAGATAAGAAGAAAGTAGAATGGCTCAAGGACAAAGTCATCGTTTCCGACGAGTCTGAAGACGAATCAAATGCTGCCAAAAACGCCTCCGAAAGCGAGGTCACCTGTCAAAGTTTAGCAAAGCTCAAAAAATCGCCATGTCCATCACCAACGCCTTCCGTAGGCAGCGAAAAGTCCAAGGCCAAAAAGAGGGCCAAGAAAAGCGCAAAACAAAGTCCTGAAGTTCCGAGACACAAATGTGGGTGTTCCGTTCCCGAGCCGGGCTGGGAGTCGCCTGTTCAACTGTCACATGGTTCCGTCATTCAGTTTGGCTGCAATAAGTACCTGTTTGTCTCCAAAGATGCTTATATAGAAGAACCGCCAGCAGAAGAGGCGAAAGATCAAGTTAAAAAAGAAGAGGTTTCCTGAAAGTTTAAAAATTCATAATGCATTCAAGCTGAACTGTTCATCGTTTCAATCCAATTATTATTTTCATTCAGTTATTATTGAGATGGTTTTCATACCATAATTCTATTCTTAAATATACGATAAAACAATTAATTCTACTGTCGTATGATACTGAAACCAAGGAGGACCAATGCAAAGGCCGGATCTGAGAGGACCTACTAAAGTACAGGGCTCTTCCTGGGGACCTAGAAATTGAGGACCTCGATGCGAAAAACTCATCCCGGAAAGCGATTTACTAAACTGAGGTTTCTCCCCGAAATAAGGATGAACCGTCCCTAGACTGTCATGAAAATCAAAGAGATTTTCCTCGCCAATCGACCGGATCACGCGCCGACCCCAAATGACTTTGGGACACGTGAGATCGACTGCCCATGTGCTCTTCCAGACGGAGGCTTTTCAAATGAATCACTTCCTAAAGGAGGCATTCTTGTCAAACTCGCATGGATCTCGGTGGATCCTTATATGCGATCGCGAATGCGTCCCGTCGGGCCAAGCTACGCGGCAAGCTGGGAGATTGGACAGACCATTGATGGATTTGCAGTTGGTCAAGTGATACAGTCGCGAAGTGGAAAATTCCCAAATGGGACCTTTGTTTCCGGAATGATGCCATGGGCGGAATATGTTGTTTTAGATGACAGGCAGTGGTAAATAGGATTTTGTTAATCAGAATTTTCTCGGGTTATTATTAACCTCTGAAAAGTAAGCCGTCTCCTCAAGGACCAACGGAAATTCCTAAAATTGAGGGCCTAGCAGGCCTTGAGAATCACTTCGTTGGTCTGTTCGGTGTCACTGGATTGACTGCCTCCATCGGAATGCATGTTCATGGTGCATTAAAAGAAGGTCAAACTGTCGTTGTGTCTGGCGCTGCTGGAGCTACTGGCTCAGTAGCCGGACAGTATGCCTTGCGAAAGGGAGCGAAAAATGTCATTGGTAATCATTTCAATCAAGGTTTTTTAAAAATTTCCAAGGAATTTGTGGGACTGAGGAAAAGTGTGAGTACCTCCGTAAATGCGGATTCACCCACACAATCAATTACAAAACCGAAGATGTCGCTGCCAAAGTGCAAGAATTCACCGCAAGTACTGGAGTTGACTGCTACTTTGACAACGTCGGAGGCGAGACCTCAGAGATCGTGATCAGGCGAATGAACAAAGACTCTCACGTGGTTCTTTGCGGGCAAATCTCTTCCTACAACGATCCTGACGCTCCGTATCCGAATGTATTGAGCGAGGAAGTCCAAAAACATGTCGACTCTAACAACATCACAAGGAAACGGTTCCTTTTGCTAGAGCACATTGAGCATACTGAGCTCTGTCTTGGCGAACTCATCGGCTGGTATTTGTAAGTCGCAAATATTTTTCTTACTCTTTGAAATGCTTGTTCAGACAAGGCAAGATAGTTGCAGAGGAAACTGTTGTCGATGGATTCGAAAATGCACCGAAAGCATTTTGCGACATGCTCCAGGGCAAAAACATCGGAAAAATGGTTGTCCGAGTCTAATTTCTTCTATTCCTGATTTATGTGCGATTACCCACTGTTCGATCCAATGCGTGATTTAGTTGCTTAGAAAAAATTCTTCAATCCTCAGTTCAAACTGTTCCAATTTCAACAAATTTATTGATTAGATTTTTTTTGTTCTAAGAATGGTCGGAATATGGATCGTTTTAGTAGCAATGGTCATCATGGCGATTGTTTTCCAACCAAAGGAGTCTCCGTTCAACTCAACAGATCGCGTTCTGATTGTAACAGCGCACCCAGACGATGAATGCATGTTCTTTGGGCCGACAATATTGCATTTGAAAAAGCGAAATATACCCGTAAAAATTGTCTGCCTCTCTTCCGGAAACTATGATGGCCTCGGTGAAAGGCGTAAGAAGGAGTTCATGAATTCCGTAAAAGCCTACGGCGCGGAAGGAGAGTGTGTAGCTAAGTTTGATGATGGTCCGGAAAGATGGGATAGACATCAAGTCCAAGAATACGTTAAAGCACAAGTTTCGGGTAGCTTATCTTTGTTGATTTCAGTCTCGATGTTTATTTTAGAATTCAACGCTTCGGTGGTGGTTACATTTGACTCGTATGGTGTCAGTGGACATTTGAATCACAAAAGCTGCTCCGAGGTCAAAAAGAGTGAAAAGGTCCGCGTGTTGTATCTTGAATCAGTTCACCTGCTGAGGAAGTATTCCGCCACATGTGATCTTGTCGTAACTTCCACCAGGTAGTTTCTGATTTGATGTATTCTTCTCAACCTTTTCAGCGGTCTCCAATACGTCGTAGAAGGGAGTTGGCCTTCAGTAAAAGCCATGTTCTGTCACAGAAGTCAGCTCGTCTGGTATCGCCTGTTTTACATAACAATGTCGAGATACATGACTATCAACTCTTACAGAACAAGAGCATGAACGAATCTATCCCAGTGCCAGAACACATGTCTAGAACAAATGCCTTGAATCCCTAATTATCAATGATACGAATGCACATTCTTCAATCTGTATATTTTTTCTACTGTTTAGATCTTACTGAATATAGGAACCAAGAAGCTGATAAAATTTTTGCGTAGGTCGCCTTGTGACTCAACCGGCCATTTTAAATAGAGAATAATTATAAACTCGAGAAATTAGAACCACCATTGATTCATAGTGGTTTAGAATGTCGCTTGAAATCGAATCGCCAGATGTTATTAGGTTAATTGAACAATTTTGCAAGGAGAACCGTCTCCACAGAACACTCCAAGTGCTGCAAGAAGAATCGCAAGTATCGTTGAATACTGTTGACTCGATTGACTCATTTGTTACCGACATTACAAACGGTAAGGATTTGATGTGACTTATTATTGATGCAGACTTTTAGGGCACTGGGATGTTGTTCTCAATACGATATCGAGTCTCAAACTGCCCGATCGGGTCCTTATCGATCTCTACGAACAGATAACGATTGAACTCATCGAGCTACGAGAACTTGGCGCTGCGAGGTCTTTGCTTCGACAGACAGATCCTATGATTGGTAAACTTTTGCATTTTCAAGATGGCTTTTGATTGTTTGTTTTCAGCCCTGAAAAACATGCAGCCAGAACGATACATGCATCTGGAAAACGTTCTAACTCGACCGTACTTTGACGCGCGAGATGCTTATCCAGACGGACAAACAAAAGACAAACGAAGGCAACACATTGCTGCGCAACTAGCGAAAGAAGTTTCAGTTGTTCCACCGTCGAGGCTGATTGCTCTTCTGGGACAGGCATTGAAATGGCAACAGCATCAGGGAATTCTTCCTCCAGGATCGCAAATCGATCTCTTTCGAGGAAAAGCACAGTCGAAAGTTGAAGAGAATGAAAAATACCCTTCGGTGCTCAGCAAGACCATCAAATTCAGCTCAAAAAGGTAATATTGGAACAACCAAATGTCAGTCAACGAAAATTTAATCAAGCCATGTGGAAACGACGCGATTTTCTCCCGACGGGCAGTACCTTGTTACTGGCTCAGTTGATGGATTTATTGAAGTGTGGAATTATTTGACGGGAAAGATCAGAAAAGATCTCAAGTACCAAGCGCAGGATAATTATATGATGATGGAGCAGGCGATTTTGTCGATGACGTTTTCGAGGGACTCCGAAATGCTTTGCACTGGCGACCAGGGTGGAAAAATGAAGGTAGCGTTAGAATTGTAAATTTATACAATAAAACGTCCTTTCAAGGTTTGGAAAATCTCTACAGGCCAATGTCTTCGTCGTTTTGAGCGAGCCCACTCAAAGGGTATCACTTCGATGAACTTTTCAAAAGATGGATCGCAAATTCTCAGTGGCAGTTTCGATAACACCGTCCGCATTCACGGACTCAAATCTGGAAAGCAACTCAAGGAATTCAAGGGTCACGTGTCCTTCGTCAACGAGGCTGTCTTCTCTGCGGATGGTCACATGATTATCTCAGGCTCTTCTGATGGAACTGTTAAAGTAAAAAAGACCTTTGGTCATACAGAAATAATAATGAATTGATTTAGATTTGGAATATCAAAACACTAGAGTGCATTTCGACCTTCAAGTCGCTCGGCGGAAACGACGCTACGATCCATTCGGTCACTCTGATGCCAAAAAATAACGACCAATTTGTTGTCACCAATCGCTCAAATACTGTTGTAATCATGAATATGCAGGGCCAAATTGTCAAGTCCTTCACTTCTGGTAAACTCTAATTTTTTGAAACTACTGTTGATCCGATTTCTTCAAGGTAAAAACAAGGAGGTGATTTTGTGTGCTCGACACTGTCGCCACGTGGCGAGTGGCTCTATTGCATTGGAGAAGATAGGGTTTTGTATTGTTTCTCAACTCATTCAGGTAAAGCATCGGTGACTGACATGATCTTATCCGAGTTTCGGTTTTAGGAAAACTAGAAAGGACACTCATCGTCCACGAACAAGACGTTATCGGCATCTCTCATCATCCCCATTCGAACTTGATTGCCACCTTCTCAGAAGACGGACTGCTGAAACTTTGGAAAGGATAAAAGCTTCCATGTTGAACTGTAACCAACTGCCACACTCACCGTTTAGTAAAAATGTCACATGTTCCGGGGGAGCTTATCCTTCTTCCTCCGTTCAAATTGTTCATCTTTAGTTTTCGTTCAGAATGGCGCAAGGAAAAGGAGTCGGAGCAAAAAAGAAGAAACAGTCTGCTGGAAGTATCAAAGCCAAGCAGGGACGAACGAAGAAGGGGCTCAAAAAACAAGTCAAGTCCAAAAAGGTATAAATGATTCTAGTTTTCTTGTTTTTCAAAATGATTAAGATTGATCAAATCCACACAAAGAGCACCCAAAAGTTCTTGACCAAAAGTATCAACAAGAACATTGAAGCCCAGGTATCACTTGAATCTATAAATGCTCGGGATTTAACACTGTTTCTAGTGCTTGGCTAGTGCAGATAAAGCTGGAACAAGTTTGAAAGTTGTGAAGAGTCAAGAAGCAAAGAAATAAACCGTTAAAACTGAACACCTGATTCGTTTTTTTCGCTTGAGTGACTGAAAGATAAATTTGCCATTGACTTGAAGAGGTTGTTTTGGTTGGAAGTTCACGTGCACAGGATAGTTTTTGTACACCGATACGACAATCCCACCATACAATCGAAACCTCAACCCTTCACCGCAGGGCAGAGTAGCTCGTTTGTGGCCAATCGTATTCGTAAGAAGGAGTCAAGGTCCATTTTGTGAGAATTTCCCAAATCAGAGGTTCTTGTTGGAAGGAGGCTGTGGATGATCCTAATCGCTCGATATTGTTAAGAAATGAACGGACTCGTCGCATATGGCTCGGATTCGGAGGACGAAACGGAAGTTTCAGCACCAGCGCCACAAGTGAAGGTACATTTCGTAGTACTTTTCTGTCGATTTACTCTCTTTAGAAACCATCTCTGTCCCTCCCACCAGCAAAAAGTGCCCCAAAAGCGGCTCCAAAACCAGCAGCTACCGCTCCAAAAACGAATTCTTCATGGAACTCGTCAGGTGCCGGCTCGCTTGGCGGTTCCATTCTAGCATCAGAGTACCAACTCAAGATGTTGAGCAAACAACGCGCAAAAGCCGCCGCTACTGGATCTAAAAAGAGAATTTTCATCACAGCACCGAATTTGGACGAGTTTGAAACGGAAGAGGCAGAGGCGGAAAAGCCAAAGAGAAAGAAGATGCAACCAGCTGCTACAAGATCGAAGCTGTTCAGTGCTCTTCCGAAACCAAAGAAAGAGATACCTGCTGGAAAAATCAACGCGCCAGCAGTTTCAAGATCAGACGGGCCGTCTTCATCATCAGCATCTGAGCCAGAAATAAAGCCAGTCAAGCCTTCTGGTCTTGTAAGCACGAGCTCGTTTATGCCGAACTCTGTCAAGAACCGTCCACAACCTCAACCAAAGAAGCCAGTTGCTCCCATAGTCGCTAAACCGCCGCCGATTGTAAACGAAGCGGAAGATAGCGATTCTGATGATGAAGGAGGATTCTTTTCCTTCAGCTCCAAAGAAAAAGACGCCGAAGAGCTTAAGAAGCATGCACCAATGATGCCAGTTGGCCCAGTAAGGCCTTCTCTTGGCGAAAGGGAAAAGTATCAAATCGATACGGCGCCACTTCCTGTTCATGGATCAACACGTCATCCCGATGAGGTCAGTATCTGATTTAAATTTATGTAAATCCAGGAATGTGGAAATAATTGAATTTGAATAGAAATCAATCACAAAAGACTTTGACTCGGAGTCAAAGAGCGTAAGTCTGAGTTTTCGTGTGAATTATATAACAGTCTGGTATTTTTCCGCGTTTACTATTATAACAAGTGCTTTCACGAACGATTTTATGTTCTGTTTGTGCTTGAATTTATCGTTTTAGGCAAACGCAGCAATTGCTCCGTACGGCAACGATTTGAGCAGTTTCCAATCAATCGCCGGTCGCGTTCCAACAAACGAGGAGATTTCAGCCGCTGACGCTGGCCTTGACATTGATCGTCAAGCGATTTCCAAGCTACAAGTGAGTAACCACCCAGTGCTACTACTATGTATTTACGTCGTAAAATACCTCGGTTCTTTGTTTTGATTTCGCATTACCCAATCAATTTACTCAAATTATAAATGATATGAAAGTTGAAAAATTATTTCTTCAGGGACGGCGACGAGAAGAGGTCCAGTTCGTCGATGCAGTCGTGGACAACTCTCTTGGCAACATCCGCGAGAATATCAGAAAGAGTGCCAACCAGAAACACGTCTCCACCTCCATGGTCGATCCAGTCAAAGAGATGCGAAAGAGCGGTAACGAAACACAAATTCAATTTCACGCAAGTTTACCGTATTACCTATTCAGATCCAAATGCGCACGTGTCAAAGAGAACGCATCAGCTCAAGTATCTCGTGGAGTTGGCGAAGGCAAACGAGACCCGATTAAATCAACTTTGGTCAAACGCGAAGCAGAGCAGTCGAACTACAGCTATGAAATATGGCTGGTGATCGCTCTTTCTTTTTTCAATGCTTTCCTGTAACTGATAACATCTCATTTATGTCGACCTGCCTATCTTATCATAAAGATTTCTAGATGGACTCGGATGGATGACTTTATTTTGTTTCTCTCGTGCGGGCCTTTCCCGCCTGAGACGAAGTCTTCTCTCGGTGGAAAACGGCATACAGCGCGAATTCAGGCCGTCCCAGATGAGCCAAATGAAGAACTCCGCCAAGGTAAAACAGTGATAATGCTTTCTAAAGATCTACCATCATGCAGTCTCTTTCTAGTGAGCTGGTCTGTCCGGGCCAATCCAACTATACACACGCTTCCTCATGCTTATGTTCCTGAAGCCCTAGAAAAACTTGTAGATTATGCAAAAGAAAAGTGCCCAATCGTTATCTTTCTTATTCTCGATGAAGTCCCAAATGAGCCCTGGATGGTTGATATTTTAAAATTGCTGATTGACAGAACTTCACCTACCTACAAGAGGCAAGTCATCGTTAGAGTGGCCTCATCGAACCCACAAGAAGTTGATGAAAGTGTTCAGGAACGAAGAAAAATGACGATTTTAATGGATTATTTTAATATTATTACAAAGTTCAGTCATTTAGCTCTAAAAGGAACTATTTGAAGCTCTCGGAAGCTTCGGCAAAACGATCATCCCTGTAACGGAAGCGAATCCGTACCCGTGGTCTTGCTACCTCGACTTTTGTCTTCCATTTGAATCCACAGTCTTCTCAATGATCGCTCATTCCATGGATCCAGTCAGCGTAGACATGTATCTCCCCAACACTCAACGAAATGCTGCTCGCTTTATCGACATTCTCTGGTCCAACGCATCATCTAACTTGAACCTCAACAATCTTACCGGAATCGAATTGGAAGTTATTCTTCCTGGCAGAGTCGAACGAGCATTAAAGTCGATGCTTGATGGAGGGCTGATGATTCTAAGTACTAACGGTTATATGAAGACATGTTATTGGGCGCTCATGCCAACTGAAGGTGATTATAAAGAAACCCTAGATTTTTTCAAATCTGACTTAGAGGGCTTCACGTTGCTCGGAATTCAAAGCTCGCCTTCTGAGAAAAGTTCAATGCCAATCAAAGGACTCAAGCAGATAACCACTGGAATAATTTGCGAAGAGATGTTCACTGATCCGAATTTCAACTTTGAGCGCCTTGAATTAGAAATGACCGAGTGCTCTGAGCCGGTATCGTTTGAACATGTCTCGCTGCGAGATGCGCTCAAGTCCGAAATGGATAATATGAGGTGAGTTAAGATCATTATTCAGTCATAAATGCATTTTAATTGTAAGAAATGATGAACCAGCGGTGAAGCCGCCCGAATTAGACGCAGTTTTCTTTTCTCCTGGGAAGATTGTTGCAAATACAAAAGCAATTGAAGATAGCGTTTCGTCGGTCGCAAGTGATGCGGTTTCGAAATCCTCTCCCCCGTCGCCAATCAAGCGCATAATGTGTAAGCAATTTTACATAATTAAGAGCTCTTATGATAGCGATAAAATGAAAGTTTCCAGATCAACGTTTGATATTTTCTTTATCTTAAATTATTCAGCCAAACACAGCCAGCCGACTGCAGTCGTGACAGAAAGACCATTCGAGACCGCGTCTGCTTCCTCCAAAAAGGCAAGCGAGCTGGAAAATATCAAACGACTCAACTCGATTACCACAAGACCACGTTCACGCTCAAGATTGTCTACTTCTTCTCGCTCTTCTCGAATAAAGGACGCGACTGAAAAGGAAAACGCCAAACAGCAAACAAGAGTAGCACCTTCCGCCCAGCAACGCCTCTCCTTCAAACGGTCATCATCCTCCTCGACAAAAGTTATCAGCAGGAGACTTACCGAATCGGACCTTGGAAGAAAATCATTGAGGAATGAGACTCCGTCTCTTAGACCGCCTGCCACTCCAATAAATAGCTCGAAACCTGTCGAGTTTAGTGGGTCAGAGAAAAAGAAAGCAATCCTAGGTGAGCTTCGCGAGAGCGCATTATCGTTCGTTAGTACTAAACTCTAGCAGACATCATAATTGCTAGTCACCTGTTCATTGATTATAATGTTGTTTATTGATTCACGTTTTAGCCGTGATAAAGAAAGAGCTATCAAAAATCAAACTAGACAAGAAAGACCCTGTTTACTTCCCTGTGGTCAAGAAGCTTCATGAAATGACACGAGGAGTTCTTCGAGACTTGAAAGTTGATCGAAAAGCGCTCATTCTCATCATGGAGAACACGGTTAAAAATAATGCTCCGCTGGTGATTGAGACACACCGAATGTCTCAAACGACGACGAGTTGATTCAAAAAGTGATGCAAAGATTTCTGGTTCAAAGTTTTCAAGACTGCCATTTTTTAAGAGAAAGATCATGGTGATGCTTTTTAGAATGGTCACGCCGTCCCGGGCTAGGAATTACGCGGAAGCGAACACCCATCGGCCGCGGGAGTACTGGGACTACGAGAGTCATGTTGTCGAATGGGGAAATCAGGACGATTATCAGGTACGCGGAACAACTCTTTCCGACGATGAACTTTTGTGGTAGCTTGTTCGAAAGCTGGGTCGAGGCAAGTATTCCGAGGTATTCGAGGCCATCAACGTCACCAACAACGACAAGTGCGTCGTCAAAATCCTCAAGCCCGTCAAAAAGAAGAAGATCAAACGAGAGATCAAAATTCTTAAAAACTTGGCCGGCGGCCCAAATATTATTTCCCTTCTTGTAAGTCCTTTGTCTCTTCCATTTTTTTCAATGTATTTCCTAGGACATCGTGAAGGATCCAGTCTCAAGAACTCCCGCTCTTATCTTCGAACATGTGAACAATACCGATTTCAAGCAGCTGTATCAAACACTTACTGACTACGATACACGATATTACATTTTCGAAATTCTCAAAGCCCTGGACTTTTGGTAAGATCAAGTTCCTCGTTTGTTTTTATCATTTTGTTAGCCACTCAATGGGAATCATGCACCGAGATGTGAAGCCTCACAATGTTATGATTGACCATCAACAACGCAAATTGCGACTTATCGATTGGGGTCTTGCTGAGTTCTATCACCCCGGACAAGATTACAACGTCCGAGTCGCTTCACGATATTTCAAGGGGCCAGAGCTCCTTGTTGACTACCAGGTTTGCATTTTTGTCGGACGGATAGAAAAACTGATTGTGACTTTAGTACTACGACTATTCGTTGGATATGTGGTCTCTTGGATGCATGCTGGCCTCGATGATCTTCCGAAAGGAGCCATTTTTCCATGGCCACGATAATTATGATCAGTTAGTTCGAATCGCAAAAGTCTTGGGAACTGAGGACTTATATGATTACTTGGATAAGGTGAGTGTGATTCCTCTTATTGGATAGTCAAAATTTGTTCAGTACAACTGCGAGCTCGACCCTCGATTCAACGATATCTTGGGAAGACACAGTCGAAAGAGATGGGAACGATTTGTTCATGCCGAGAACCAGCACCTAGTAACGTAAGCCCGCTGCTTTTTATTTTGATTTAATCTTCGTAAATTACCGGACGGCTCCTAGGAATGAGGCAATCGACTTTTTGGATAAACTTTTACGTTATGATCACAACACCCGTCTGACAGCACGTGAGGCAATGGATCACCCTTACTTCTACCCGATTGGTAAGAACGCTGCCAGTTCTGCTTAACACTTTAGTATTTCCTTCAATATACGTCTCGTAACGTGTCATTGTCGTTTAATTACTACAGTAGTTCGAACAGTATCATCATCAACAATTCTTTATTTTCATATTTCTTTGTTTGCATTTACCTCTTCATTTATATCAACTCGAATGTCAATTAAGAAACCTAACTAGTGGTAGGAGCATGAATTAGGTTCAAATTTTAGGGTGTGTCTGTGTAGATAGGTAGTTTTAAGGTGGTTGAGAAGTTCTATTTATGTCTATATTTATTTCAAAAAAATCTAACCAAGCTTCTATCACTAGAATAGTCACTCATCATGTCTAGCTTCGTCGTCATCTATCAGCTCTCAGTAATTGTCTAGTTAGGTTAAGATTAATTCCTGTCATTTAGCACGAGAACAGATCAAGCCTGACCAGATCAAGGACGAGACCCAGGCGTGACATCTGCGACTGCCAACCTTAAAACATGAAAAAAAAACTAAACTCAAACACCCAGCTTAAAACAGTCGTTTGTGTACACTTTTATTGCATCGCATGCAGCAAGAGGCAGGAATAGATGTCGGAAAGCAAACTTTTTGAAAAACAGAAATCGGAAATCTTTATCAGTTTATTGAAAGCTCAAGAAGCTGGGTAAGTCGAAGTAACTAAATCGTCGAATGTGCCATAAAAGTTTCTGGATTGTCCTGATTTCCGGAGATATGCCGGCGATGATGAAACAGTTGTATTCTCGACATTTTAATGTCAATTTAAATGAGTCTCAACTTGGTTTACGACTGTAACAGTCACTGTTTTCGAAAGCCAGAAATGAGAGCTAAAATTTTAGAAGGGACTTAATAGAATTGACTTAAATCAGTAAGGGTTTTTAAAATACTATGCCATTGGAGGGATTCATGGCGATTCCAAAATTTAATGAGCTTAAAATCTGGGACAATACTATCGTAGAATTTCGCCAAAGTTGCGCACAAATCCTTTTCATATGGTTGATCGTGAAACGCTGTGTTTACATGTCAGCACAACGATCAAATGGAACGTTACAAATTCTGAATTCGACAATACTTCTCTAGCGGTTCGCTTGGCTTCTGAGAAATGACAGCTTTCGTTAAAAATTCTCAATCAGTGATTATATTTCTATGGAACTGTTAGATTTGTTTATTCATCATTATTATAATTATTATCTAAAATGACCAATACATGTCTGAATTCGCTGATCAAGCAACTTGACGTTCGTTGATATCATTAAGTCCGTGTTTCGTCATAAACTGAGAATCTTGTTAATTTTGTGAAACGGACATAATTGGGTTGGCCCGCAATGTTTCCCATCGCAACAGGGAGAAAATGGTTACGCAGAAAGCGAAAACACCAAAGTACCCATCTTGGAGATCGCATCAGCTTACGGCACACCAACACACGCGGCGCTCACACGATTTTATGATTACAAATTGCTATAAATACGAGGCGATGAAGACGATTCAGAATAGTCGAAAGATCCAAAAGATAATTTTGGACTTGTATACAAACTAGGAAAATGAAGACTTCCGCTCTCCTCGTTGTTCTCACGGGCGCAAGTCGGCAGAGAAGAGCGACGGATTTCTACGGCGATGCTTTAGAGTTGAACCGCTTTTATGACGAAAGTAAGTTATTCTGAAAATTGAATAGGTCTTTTTATCTATATTTTAGCTGCAAGCCAACTTGATGGAGCATATGGTTGCTTTTGCAACTTTATACAGGGTGATCGTCAATTCTCCCAGCCAGGATTTGGGTCACGACCACTAGATGCGTCCGATGCAGTTTGCAAGGCTCACAAAGATTGTCTCGCATGTGTGCGAGAAGAGTTCGGAGAAGAATGCATTCCAGAGGGCTTCGACATGCGATACACTCACGAGGATGGACAATGCACGAATGAACAAGGAACGTGCAAACGCGCCTTGTGCGAATGTCAAAAACAATTTGCCATCGACCATGCAAAAGTCAAGGACACTAAAAATAACGGTCCCTTTCACTGGTTTATCGACGGTGGTATTGGGCCAGCTCCTTTCCAGAATGAAATTTGCCGTAAGTTTGATAGTAACGACGTCTTTTGAAACTTATTTTCAGCAAATGCTTGTCCGACAAAAGATCTCCTTATTGCCAGCTCAACTACTTCTCTCTCGGGTTCCCGATTTTCCTTGCATTCCGAATTCTACAATAACAATCATTGCTTCGAAAACACTCAATCTGGCGTGATGATTAGGTTCAGCGGGGAGAACTGGCAAATTGTCGCCGACGATGTCGTCCTATTTGAAGCCAAAGATTCTTTCTCGTGTCCTGACAAAATCTCAAAATGGCTAGATAGTGACGGCATATCTCAGACCATTCGATTCGCATCAGGAACAGCTAGCCCTGGCGAAAAACGATGCTGCAAGAACAACGATGGCGGATTCAAACTTTTCAATGACGGCAATCAACAATGCTGTGATGATGGGTCCGTTAAACCAATCGGAAATTGCTAAAGCCATTTCTACTCTGTATATGTTTGGTGATTGAAAATTGAAAAACAAGTTAATTAAATAAAAAAACTGATTGTAATATAAACGAATTATTCCGAAAAAAAAGTAATTATTGATCATTCGACAACTCAAAATTCTAAAATTATAAATTTATATTTCATCTAAGCATATTTTTGAAAAATTAACATTTTTGTGCATTTCTCTTCATTTTTTTTATTTTTGCAGCTTGCACGAAATTAACTGATCTCGCCGGTGAAATATTTTTACGTGCGAGCCTAACCAAAGTGAGATTATATAACATTACCATAGAGAGCCCATCGGCCATCTGACAGATGTGCGGTCATCTTTTGCATCTCGAGTAGACCTTTACCACCGCACGCTGACGTTGAAGCATATTTTAGTTGAGCATGAACATGGCTATTTCAGATTTAAACGTTTAGAACGTGTAAAAATGGGCAGATCCGGATTAGCGGATTATCCGCGGGTTCGTGCAATCACCGCTCACTCGATATTAAGTAACGTGTATATCTCAGCATTTCATAATGAGATAATAATCGAAAAATGCTGCAATTAGGTGTTTCCTTCTGAAAATGTCACGCTGCCCTATTTGTCGATTTTTAAAAGGAAATTAGTGTTTTGGGTAGGTTTCATACAACGCGCGATGTTAACTTAATTATAGAAAGCATGTTCTTCCGAGGCTTACTTAGTCGGAATCCTCTCAATTCTGATCTGCTTTGAACATTGGATTATCCCTCTGCAAAGATTAAAAGGAAACGGCGCGTTTAGCTGATCGGATTTATCCTCGATGAACTTTTGCGATGGCAACTCTGGAATCGGAATGTGAGCGATCAGTGAATGCGTGCGTGTGTAGGTGGCTTGCATTAGCGGTCCTGGCTTGTGAAGCAGTGGCCTCGGTGATCAGGCAGCGGATTGTATGGCGTGCGGGCGCGGTGGTGGTGTTGGTGCCCTGCCCCGAACCGCTTGGTGCTTCAATTCTGAATCGAGCCCGAAATTCGGCCGGGCGACGCGCGCAAACACCAAATACCCTTGCTCTGGAAAATTACTGCACCTTGCAAAAAGCAGTCGTAAACCTATTTCCACCAATTAACGCAAATGAACTGCAGAGAAAAGCGAATATCGAGAGAGTTTGCGAAGATCTAAACCTCGTTACTCCACGGGATGGGATCGTCGATATCAAAGTGCCGAAAGCGCCATCAGGTGGAAGAGTCGCTCACTCAGAACGGCATCTCCAAGGTCTCAGGGGATGGGACCGGCGTGCAAACAGGAAGTGCCCAAGAAGGTCAAGTCAATAATGCATATCGCGACACGGCGCAAACGAGCGCACCGCCAGGAATGTGTTTACAACTGACACCACGTTGTGTAATGGAGATAATTAGGATATGAAGGCTTCTTCCTCTAGCTGGGCGGAACCGCTTTTGCGGTAGACAACAAATGCTAAATCAGCCACCGCCCTTATATAACTGGGTTACTGCTCAAGAAGCTCCACCAATCTTGGCGCGCAGGCAAATAAACAGCTCCTTGACGCCAAGGCCTAAATGTTTGGTTTATATTTTTCTCTCGGCCAGCCTGGCGGGCTCAAAACTGACAAATTTTATGCAATCTGGGAAAATGTCACCTTAACTCGCCCGCAGAGCTAAAATTATGCTGCTCTTATTTTCTAAAAAACGTAAGTGCCGGCGGTTTAAAATACCACCGTGCAATTTATGTCTCGTTGGAGACTTAGGGGACGTCAGCACTTTTCTATCTAAGCCAATTTACAAATTTTTGGCTAATTTGAAGAATGATCCGCTCATCACTCAGACGGGTTCATGAACGCTTTAGGACAACTACTGAACCGTAAAGTGGTTATCGGGACCCAGGAGGGGCTCAACTTGGCTTAAACTAGCCCTGGCGGTTTTACTTTATAACTAGCTTTTTGCTCCAGGGCTAGAGGATGATCCCTTCCTTTTGAGATCGAGAATTTCAGGTGCGTAAAGCGACTGGGTGATGCGTTGAAATTCACCGTGTAGACTTTACGTTTCGACCGCCTGTCAAAGCGTCAGATTCGAAGTTAGATCCAATCCGGTTGATAAAATCTCGCTTCTACCGTACCAAGCACGCCCTTGCCTAACCACAAGAATTTTCATAAAATTCCTCGCTCGATCATCACGACGCTCCACACGTGAGCATCTTCGACTGACCCTTTCAGTGATCTTAATTTAGTTCGTCCTCCTTATTCCTAGAAGGCCCTGGAGTTTATACCAACCACTCTTTTTAGTGCCAAATTCTCATCAATCGTTAAATAATAGCTAGCCACTTGGTCGAAACTCAACGCATAACAAAAAGATAAAAGTTGAAATCTGTGTTATTCGGGGATTACACGGACCCTTATCTAACCATTTGGTGGACTCATAATTACATCCTCTATCGCAACGGACTTTACGATAAAATCTGTAAACTTGAGACTTTTTAATTAAAATTAAATTTTAATTTAAAAGTTCTCAACGTGCGAGTACGTTCAAAACACAGGATTAGTCGAAATGAATGATATCGAGGTGCAGACGGAGGAAATCGAAGAACCCGGCCCAAATCCGGCAGAAGAGGATTTAATCCGGCTTCAATCTTCTATGTGCGAGATTCAGGAAGACTTCACGCGAGAGCGCCAAATGCTCAAAGATCAGATCGCACAGCTTCAGGTACACCTTTGCTTGTTACTAAACTCGTGTAAAAGGACACTTTAAAACATGTCCAAAAGGTGTAGATATTATAATACGGATGTCGTTTGTGATACTTGACAATTTAAATCGCATGGAAAATCCGGAAAATAGACATGATGTTTAACATGTGTTGAAGGCGCAAGTTCTGGCTGCCGAGAAATTGAACGAAGAGGCCGGCCAAAGTCATCATAAAGATGGCGACGTGATGGTCGCACCGGAGCACTCAAGCCCTCAAGTACCGCAGATTGAGAAGAAAACCGAAACCTCAGATACTGGTTTGATAAGTGTTACCGAAAAGCCCCTACCACCCCCACCACGCTCGTCCAGCGCGGCGGATGGAGGCATACCCGACCCTACCTTGCAGAAAAACGAAATCATTATCAACGAAACTGAACGCCTCAGGTCAGTTCCATTCCTATATAACTATGTCGTTGATGGTATCGCGCATTGAGGTCTGACCTCTGAGGTATTTTCCTCAAATCCGGTGTTGGAATTGCGCCCTTTCGCTTTCGCTAAACTCGAAATTTTAGCATAACGAATCCAGCCTTTGAACCGGATGTGGACTCGTCGAGCAGCTCGGAACCGCCGCCGAAGCCTGAGCGAAATGTTTCTGCAGTGGAACCATGGACACCCGCAAAACCGATCAAATCTTCGATAATATCTTCAACCTCCGAAAGTGACCAAGAAGCCTCCCCGGAAAAGACAGAAGACGCTGAGGAGCCAGTCGATGTCTCAGACGAAGTGCCACAAGAAGAAGTGATTACGGGCAATGATACCGGAGAAGAAACTCAAGCACCACCGGCGACTCCAGGTAAGATAATGAAAAAGGGGCGGATAATATATTCAGCGACGAGTGGGCTTATTCAAACTTTTACGCGTGAATGGGAAAGTAAAGGGCGTTATTTTAGTCCCTGATTATCCATCTGATGATAAGGTCGATAATGAAGAACCTACTCCAAGCGAAGTCGTCAAACCCTTCGAAGACGACTTCGCGAATTTCACAGTGCTGCGAAAGAGCTCTAAAGCGGAGTCCGAAAAAGTAAGAGCTCGACCTTTTTAGCAAAATCATGATTTTACCTGATTTAAGGATTCATTCGGATTTACGGAAGATTTCGGGCCCACGAAAAATGACAACACATTTGGCATGGACGAATTCGTTCCTGTGATCGATTCAAGCAAGCCTGCAACAGTCGAGAAGGTCGACTGGGGAATATCAAGCTCAGAAGATGAAGGTGGCGATTCGAAAAACGCAATAACTATTGATGATCCATTCAAAGACGATCCATTCAGCTCTCCGGCCGATGTCCTGAATAATGAGGAAGTCACGCCAGAGAGTGAGACGAAAACAAGTCAAGACGATCAATCAACAGGAGATGATAAGGCGGATACAAGTGAAAACCAGCCAGCATCTGATAGTCAAATTCATCAAATGCTTCAATTCTTCAACAAAAAATACGAAGAAAATACGGGCTCGAATAAAAGTCCCGAAATACCGATCCCAAAAGTGGAGAAAATTCAACTCGAGCCTGCGCCCGTAGAGAGTACAGAACCGGAAGAAAAAGAGCCGGACGATAACTCGCCCCAAGAGGTTGAGGAAGAGACTCAAGTTGAGGAGACGGCTGCGATGGAAAAGGCCTGGGAGTCAGATTCTACTGACGACGAGCAGAAAACGCAAATATCAACAAAGGTATTTTCCCAGCTTTTGAATCAGAATTTCTTCATTGATGCATTTTAGGGCTCGAAAGTTCTGATGGCGAAAAAGATCACCTTGGAATCCACTGACGACGAAGTCGGCCTTACAGAGCTCGACACAGATATGGAAAACGATGGGGGCTCCATCATTCCAGACGCGAGTCAGTCAACCGTCGCTGATCATGATGATCGAAGTGACTTTCTAAAGTCCATGGAACAGGAGCTGCAAGAGATCCAGAAACATCATTCTCTTGGCGCTCGGTCCCTTGGCAACGTCCCAGAAATTCCGATATCTGAACAGCTGAGCGCCGCAAAATGGAACTTATCGGACTCTGACGATAACAACGACGAGGAACCGGGTGCTGTCGCAGTCGCTCTTTCTGATTCATCGTCGGAAGAGGACAATAACGAAGGTTCACCAGTAATAAAATCTTCATCTGTCGGGGATAGTCTTATTGGCTCGTCAGGTTTCACATTTTCGTCGAATTTCGAATCCGCTGCTCCCGTCAAGAAAATGGCCCCCGTGGCAATATCGCGGACGAGCTCAAGATCGTCTTCTTGTGATTCCTTCTCATCGTCCTAGGCTTTCCAATTATCGTTGATACTGCGCAGTACATCAATTTTTATCATCTCGAAAAGATACCTCGTCGCCCAAAAAACGAAGACAATACTTCAACTTCATGCAACTTTATGAAAAAATCCCCTTGTGAAATGAAATAATTTTCACTAACATTTTCAATTTATTTAACATTTGTCGTTGAGACAGTTCAAAAACAACAACTTACTGTACAGAATTCCTAACCAATAAGAAACCTCATAACTACCAATTTATTCATTGATTAAAAAACTATTTGTAAATCGGCTTGATTTTTGTAAAAAAGGGTTGAGTAGAGTATAATTACTTGGGCCGTGAGAGAGCGAGGTAGACGAAATGATATCGCAGACGCGAAAAGAGTATCACTTCATTCTCGCTGGATACTTGAGCGTTGTAGAACGAATAAGAGGTTTTTTGAATGGATATTGTAGAAGAGAGTATTTTGGACATCAATGAAAATCTTACATTCGAATGCGCGGAAGAATATCTTCATGTTTCAGAAGGTATCTAAAAGCACATGTGACTTGACTTTTCTTACGATTTTTAGGGGTCAAATGGAGTATCCGAATATGGGGAATACTCATTTTTGTGTTGCAACTTTTTGCCAATTCGGTCGTGATTTGGGTTCTTCTTCATATGAAATCGATGAGCAAGGCGAATTTGTTTATACTTTCTTTGGCATTCTCCGATCTTTTATCTGGAGGAGCATCAGGTTATAGAGATTTTATGTTCTTGAAAATTATAACGACTGATACTAGCGATTGGAGGGTATCGAGAAGACCCAGGACGGACATCATTCGACTTGAGCAAATGGGTCGCTTATTTTTACATAACACTCGAGTTTCTTACTACAATGACGACATGGATGAATATTTCACTTTTTGCGATGCTGCGGTACTTATGTATCTGCCTTGATAAAGATTTTAAGTGCAGGTTGAAAATTTTCACAATCCGTTAAAGTCAAGAAATCAGACTTGAACCTGCTTCAAAGCAATCGACAGTGATCGCGATGATCGCTTCAACTTGGACGGTTCCAATCATGATTTTGTCAGCGACACTTTACGGTGTCATTCAACCAGTTGAAATATCTTCACTAGGTCCTGCCAGTTTTTTATGAGTGTTACTGACGCTTTTTAGATCATCGGCACCGAGCTCCATTCACAAACCTAGAGAATATTCTCGGCGAGTCAGCAAGTTCCAAAGATTACTTGCTCAAAGCCCTCATCATCCCTTTTGGAATAATCTATGCGATTTCCTTTTTGTTGCTCATCTTCGCCACTGCCAACTTGGTTTATTACATAATGAAGTATAGATCCCGATTGCAGAGTCTTGGGAATACTGCCGATAGAAGAGGTCATTTGCCTGTTTTATTCGAAGATTAAACCGAATTTTAGTATTGACAAGAAGGAGATCAGCAGTTATTCAGCTGCTGATCATTATTGGGGGCTTCGTTTTTGGGGCAACTCCGTGGACAATTCAAGATATTGCATGGGTTGGCGACAAAACATTAAGGTTCTCTAGTTCTATTTAGGGGCGTTTTGTTGGTTGGAGAAACAGGATAAAGGAAGAAGAAGGTTTCCAGGAACATCATCTTGGTGCTCTCTGCCAAAACTATCGAGTCCTTCATTTCACTCATATTGCTGCATATTCGGGTAATTTCTTATGACAGTAAGACTCCGAAATAAAAACAATAAATTTAGCTTTACGATTATCCGAGGCAATGAATCCCTTTCTCTACATTCTAGGAAGTAGACAACTGAAAAAAGAAGTCTTCACTCTCTTTAAAATACGAAAATCGAAAGTAGTGAGAAATGCTCACGAAAACCCAGCTCTTTCACTTCAGGAGATCACAAGAACTACATCTGCTGAGACTCAACAATGTTTCCAGTAAATTGCAATAAAACAACGAGTATTTTTGATGGATCTATTTACTTACAGGTAGTTTTTTTTTATCTCAGTTAAATCGAAGCCATACAAATAAACCATTTGGCCACGTGACTGAATATTAGGTCGATTGTTGTGATATATAAAAATGATAATTTCGAACAAGAAAAAGGCATAAGAAAATTAGAAAGCACAATAACTGTACATTTAAAAATGCTGATTTACTATTGATGAGTTGTCTGATTTATCCAATCACGTGGCAATACTTTTTTGGGGAAGAGTGAACAGTGTAGGAAGCTGAAGTACATTCAAAGTTTCTCTGCAAATTAATTAAATAAACGAGGTTTAATTATAAATGGACGAGTCCGGTTTTCTTTGACGGTGAAGATTTTCATATATGACCATCAGGCTATACTAAAGAGGATGAATGAAATTGATGGAGTAAATTATTTACCATTTTCAGGCGCGAGGGGTACTTTTTCGGCTTCCTCGTTTGTCGACTCTGGCACTTTTGGCTCCGGCTGCGAGCAGAGCGCCTTGTGGCAGGTCATCATTAGCCCGCCCTGGCGCATGTAATAGCAGGAAATGTCCACAAAGACAAGGAGAACTTAAGACATGATAATTTTTATTGTGATTAGAAAAATAAGGATTTCTTCAGTAAAAATTACAAGTGTAACTTACCGACAATAATTCCAAGCATCACGCCAATCACGGTAACAGTAGAGCTGCCAGTGCCCGGTTTCATTTCAAACTTGATCTTCTGTGGCTCGGAGCCAATCTTGTCGTTGAATACGGTTATCTCGGCTTCGTACGTCTTTCCAGCTTCAAGTCCAGTCAAATTTGCGGTGCCGATCTTGCTCTCTTTGTTAAATTCGAAATCACTTGCGGTGAATTTCTTCGTCACTGCAGTGCCCTTGGTTCCATCTGCTTTGATCTGGAATTTCATTTAACTTTCATATCGCACCTTTCTAAAGCGTACCTCGTAGTATTTGATGTCGATCGACTTGAGGTTTTCGGCGCCCAAGACGTCGATCTTATACGTGAATTTCATTGAGGTATCGACGGTTTCATTTTTGGTAATTTTGACGGTTGGCGGGACTAAAAACAGATACGTGAGGTGAGAAATAAACTTGATAAACGGGATGAAAGCGTAAGCGGCAAGGGTGTTATGTTGAGTTTGTATAAAGCCTGGATTTATATTTGTAAATGTTTTTGAGAAGCATTGTTTATCAAGTGCCAAAATGATGCTTCTCAAAAACGGGGATAATGAGAGCAAAGCAAATGCACCACTAGAAGGGTCTAGCGACGGGTTATTGTCAAAATGCAAATCACGAATGGAGTTAAAATGATTCTCAGAGCCGTGCACTACTACGTGTTGTTTAAATCCTCTGCGGGGATGAAAATGAAAACTTTGAAAACTGTTTATTTTTCCGTTTTCCGTTGGGATACCGCAGGCACGTCAGCGTGTGTTTACCTGGATCATCTAGGGAATATAATATTGAAGGTTTGTGTTGATTATTATACGAGTATATTTTTGTGAAAAATATGTCTGGATTATACCTGGCTTCTTTGTCTTTAGCGTGACGCCTTCTGATTTTTCGCTATCGCCAGCTTCATTTTGAGCGGTTATGTAGAAAGTGTATTCAGTTTCTTCCTTGAGTCCGGTAAGCTGCATAGTCGTATCGGCTAGTAAGTCTTAGAGATGATAAAATTTAGTTCTCCTTTACCTCCAGCTGAAACTGTATCCTTCTCGTTTCCATCTTTATCCGTGTAGCTTATCTTGTAGGAGGTTATTGGAATAACAGACTCGGGGCTCTTCCAGTTGAAAGTGATACTTTGGTACATAATCTGCTCGTCACTGGCTGTGGGGGCCTCGGGCTTTGCTGGAGGAGTAGCTTTTTTAAGTTCAAAAACGAATTCAGCGTCGCTTATGTCGTTCTTTGCACTGCAGGTGTACGTCTTGAAGTTTTCCTTTGAGGCAAGAACGGTGTAGGTACTGATGGTTTCTGTAGGGTCGTCGGAAGTAGAAGTCGTCGTGTTTTTCTAAAAGAATTTTGATCGCTGGTTTTATGAATCCTTTTACCTGATCGGGATCTTCTTTCCAAAAAGCAGTCGCACTTGGATTCGCGCTAATGATACATTTCATCTCAGTATTTTTGTTCTCAACGCCATAAATCGTCGTCGACGGGCTTTTGTTCTTTGGCGAGTCTGAAAAAAGGAGTTAAGTTCAGATAAAGTTCAGTCTTTCAAGTCGCTCACATTGAACGGAGACTTTGATGGTCGCGTTTCCAGGTCCGTAAGTCTCGCCTTCAACCTCATTCCAAGCGCTGCAGGTAAACTCGCCATTGTGATCGCTGTTTGCGTCTGAAGAAAATTGTAAGACTTAGGAATATATTTCAGTCGAACCTGTTTTGAAGGTGGATCCTTCTGGCTGCTGCGTTCCGTCGGGCAATGTCCAAATGAACTTCGTTGGGCTTGGCTGGCCGCTAGCAGTGCATTCGAGCTTTAATTTATCACCCTCCTTCACGTTCACGGATTCTCCCTGAGTGATTGTGGCTTTAGGAGGCACCACGACAGTCACATCGATCTCCCCACTTGCCTCCTTTCCAATTTTATTATTCGCCGTGCATTTATATTTTCCGTTATGATCGGCGAAGGTCAAGTTGTCCAGCTTTAAAGTTGTCTCGGTCTGGCCTTCTATGACCTTACCGTCGCGCGACCAAGTAATATCTGCTGCAGGTTTCGCGTCGACATTGCAGACAAGGGAAGCAGAATCGCCTTCTTTTCTGACAAAAGAACTTTCTGGAATAGTCACTTCTGGAGCATAAACAACCGAAAATTTGTAGATCAGCTGGTCGTAGTCTCCAGTAGATGCTCTGGTCACTTCGCAGATGTATTCAGTACTCTCGTCGAAATCTTTGGTAACACCATCTCCGAAATCAAGCGTCTGGCCTTCTTTTGGCTCTTCAGATCCAACAGTCCACATGTATTTCAATCCACTTGGTTGGGCCTTGCAGTCGAAAGATTTTGTTCCGACCTCGAGTTGCTTGCCATTAGCGTCTTCAGCGGAGTCATCGAAGGTTAGCTTTTCGTTGAAAGTAACAGAGATAGATTTGGATTGATCCCCGTAAGAGCATTTGTAGTCTCCAGACAATCCAGCGCTTCCATCTTTTATCGAGACGGCCGTCCTTATCTTATTTTGAGACGCAAGTTTCGTCTTTCGTTGTTTCAGTTTGTCAGTATTGGCTCCACTTGGATACTCAAAGCCAACCCACGAATTAAGGTCGATGTCTGAATTTTAAAATGAAATCAAGGAAGAATAACATTATTGGAACGAACATGGCCTGTCAATAATTAGGACTTTTACCTTTAAATTCTTCTGGCGTGAAGGTTACTATACATGTCAGCCTTAATTTGCTACCAGTCAGTCTGACTAGATTTTCGTTCGGCGATATTTCCACCAGAAGACCAAATACTGCCGTCGTACAATAAAGCACTGAAACGAGAGTCTTACTTTCAATATGATACCCTTCAGCTAATACTAACTTAATTAGGGCTTAGATTAAAATGCAAATAAGAAGACTTGGGATATGCAAATTTGCGCACACTTTGACGGATGTGATAATTTCCTTGGCATGAAAAAAGTAAGGCCACCCGTTGCGTGACTAAATTTCAAAAATCGAATCCATATGGTGCTCAAACTAGGCAAAACCATATGGGGTTCGATTTCCAATATATCACCATTTGAATGTGCTCGAATAGCCTTCCAAGGAGGGCGAAATTCATGTCACAATCCAAAAATGTCAAATGACACCTGGCGACAAAGTGTCGTCCCTTCCATATGCTATCGATAAAAAACTGGATCCAATAGCGCACGTAAATATGCAAACTATGCATTAGGCAAATTAGTGTGCAGTCAGAATAATTACTTAATTAGCGCCGAATAATCAGTTTTAATTAACTTCTGACTCTGCCTAAGCCTAAAGTTCATGATATTCGACCCGATATTTCGATAATACTAAGTTCTGCACAAAATCTTGGTCGATAAATTTTTAAGTATAACTTACATATTCTCAATATACAGGAGTTGCAAGCCATTTTGAAAGAGTCCTCTTTGTTGGAGCCACTACTTCTTGCCCAGTCAACTCAAGAACAGCTCGTCATAAAACTGAAATATTTATTGAATCCTATTTGTTTGCAAGAACTCGTGTAGAGCTGATTAGTGTTCCCCAGAAAACTCGCTTTCGGCAACACTGAATACTTTATGAAGCTGACTAACTTAGTTCTAATTAGCGGTATTTTCCCTTGCATGGGGTTACTTGAAAAATTGATTTTTTGATCAAAGAGAGTTAGGGAGCAGTGAACGAGTGGGACTTGAGTGCTCATCTGTCCAAGTTCATCAATTTTGCGTCGCTACTAAATTACACGGGAGAGCGAGAAAGAGGACTAAAATGTTTTCAACGCGGCTAGAGCACTCCCAACTCGAGTACCAGCCGGGTCATGCATTTTTTATCAAAGTGGACGCGCTAGTCCTGCTGTTGGAAAACAAAATACTTTTCCGCTGATAGAAACTATCGCTGGACATAACAGGAAAATACGCTAGTGAAGAAAAAAAGTTTGAAAAGACATAAGCCAAAGTGGACAGATGGGGCTGGCATTATAAAAAATGTCACCAACCCAGTTCTCCCGATTTAATTCTAATTCCTAAAGGGTTAATTGGGCCCTAGCTCGAGCCTACATCGTCAATCGATAGCATAATTAACACCCGAAAACATACATTCAACCCTTTACAACGCAATTTGCGACGCTATCCACGAACGGCTCCTTTTCTCATTAAAATATGTAAATGAAGGAAAGCAAAAAGTTCGAATCTCTCGGTTTTTTGGAACATCTAAAACAACCATCATCAACAAGTTTAAAAAATATAGCTCTAAGCTAACTATAATCCGATTAAAAAGTATCGAATTCAAAGACATTTGGCGTAAAAAAGCGTGGCATGGCGATTTCGAATTGGCTCAGCGACAGATTTTTTAGCTTAGAGGATACTGAAACTTCACTTTTCTTCAGATTTTTTTGTTCCCACGCACCCGCAATGAAAGCAAAAGGTTGATCCTTTAATAAGGCTTTCATCAATTAGAATGGCCCTATACGAGCGTCCAAGAAAAATAAGGGGCGAATGGAAGACGTATTTTTTTCTGAAAACAAAAGTTTTTTCTTCGTTTTATATTTCTTGTCTCTATTGACAAGAAATCAATATATACGCGTCCATTTGCTGATGATGCTAAGCCGGATTCACGATACCTAACAACCCCTATCTCACTGCACCTAAGGATCTGTTGGACGCATGCCCGAGGATAGCCGCTGTAAGCCTCTCGGTCTGAAGGACCTACACACGATTTCTGAATTTCGGTTGACACCTAAGAGCCCCCGCTAATAAGTTTTCGAGCGCATAAACAACGAAGGCCCTTCGATCGATCTATAATGATATCGCAGCGGCGGACGAAAACTGTAACGAGATGCGCGTCAAGGTCGCTGAGCTGGAAACAATCCACACTGAGGTTTGATCCGCGCTCTTGGCTTTGAGCTTTTAATCCGGACTTTGGCTAATCTCGAAGGGATCAATACTTCAGTTACTCTGCCTCTAGTAGAGCTGAGGGATTCGAGCATTGCGCCTTTTTCTTCGGCCCTTGACATGTCGTTTGACACGAGTGGTGAAACGCCCAGGGGAGTTGAAAAGCTCGGCAATTAAACGGAACTGGGCTCATCTACGTGATCATTGAATTCCTTCTGAAAACTGAGAAAATTTCTATTCTTTGATTGAAAAACACAAAGGTCGAAAAATGTTTCTTCAAAAAGGCTAATTGACTGTGTCCTGGATTTATTGTAACTATCAGTCCAACACCCCGCTGAGCTCGTTCCTACTGATTCTCGCCCTCTCCTTTGTTGTCCAATAAAGGCCGACAACTAGGTGTAGAAAGCAAATGATAAAGCTACCTGACCCAATTAGCAATGACCAGTTAGTTTCGTCAGAAGATATCGATACAAGAAAAATTATCAAAATTGGATCTCTTTCAAAGCCAAAAAATATCGACAAGAAGAATCGAAGGTAGTATAAAATTGATCTATTTTGAGTATCAGTGCATCGTCAAGCGTTGTACAATTCTGTATCAAGTTTACTATGCTCTCTGGTGACACAGCGAAAAATTATAATCATACCTTGAAATCTATTCTAGGGAGAAAAATCAGCGCTCTCTCTATTCTTCTTCGTTGTTGGCAAACAGAAGGAATCTCTTGAATTTCGAAAAGTTGTCGAATGTTGTGATCGATATCGTCGGCTCTCCACGCGCCTTAGGCAAAAAGGAAGCTTGGGGTGATCGGGCCGGAGGCGCGCGACGCCCACCAGGGGCGTCCTTCCAACGCCACCAGCTGGAAACATCGAGAAATTGAGCCAGTTAAACCAATGGAACTGGTCCGTATTAAACAAAATGGTCAGAATGGAAAATTCGAACTTACTTAATCAATCTAATGATGCATTTGAACGATAAGAGTCAATCCAAAATTTTATGATCTTTATAAGACAGTTTAAAAGACAAACTATCAAGATTTCTAAGATTTTAACAGCGTCCTCTTCAGTCATTGAGAAGTGCAAACGTATTGAGAATGCAGAGTCAATTAAAATTTGATAAGACGGTGTTGTAAAACCGCTTGTTGTGTGGCACCGGTGAATCGGAATTCGATCAAGTTCTTTTTGTTATTGATGTGATGCTTAGAGGTGGTTCACATTCTCGAGGATGCATTTTTCGCCAGCTCTGCAAGCGTGCCGTATTCGTGAAACATAGGAATATACTGGCGGCTGAGATCAATAAGAAGCTGAATAATTAATTCATCTTCTGCATTTGCATGAAGTGTTAGTGGTCGGTGACCACTTTGCTCTTTCCCTCGCCAAACAGAAGACATTGGAAATGAGCCCAAAAACTCTGTCATGCGCGTTAGACGAGTGTCTTTTGTGCAAACAACAAGTTGTATGATAATAAATTATTATTGATAACAAGTTTAAAAATAAAGCAGTAGAAATGAAGAGTTCACTTTCCCGAGGGAGCCCAAATTGATAGCCTTATATCGCTTCAGAATTCTTCCTTACTAACTGGTCTTGCTTGATGAACACGGAGCTGACAATTGAGCTGGGCTAATTGCATCTGAATCTTCAGACGTTGCTACAGTAGATTGCATTTAGTCTGATTATCAGACAGCTGTCCGCGGAAAATGCAATTAAATAAATTGCCCTACTTGCCACCCTGCGAATATGGATGAGCGAACTTTCGCCTCGATTTATCTTGCTTAACCTGTTTTTCTAAATAAAGACACACTTATCTATCCCTGTTATTTTTAAAGGACAGGCCCTCAACCGGAAAATAACCGTCATTTTATATCACTGCTGATAAGCTGTAAAATCAATAGCGCTTTTCGCAGCGGGAGATCAAGATCAGGCTCTGAAAAAATATTCTTACAGTTCACTTGATATAAATAGACGCTAATTTATAGTTTGAAAACTCATTATTCCCAGAAGAAGCAGTAAAAATAACTTTAGTAGTGTGAACTTCGGGTCAAAGTGCAATCTGGTAAGTGATGCTAGGCCTTCGCCTTGGGGCAATTTCGATCACCTATCCAGCTCAGCAAAGGAAATACTTTAATTTGTCTTCGTTTGTGCTAGAAACGGTTTGAAAGGTGCTGAAAAGAGATCAGGTCCCGGTCAGAAGGAGATGAAAAGTGATGAAATTACAAATCGAATCAAGCAGCGAAGGTAACTTCAGCCATTTTTGAAAAGAGAAAATTTAAATGAGCCAGTAAGATATTAATGAAGAGCAGCTTTATCCAGTAAACAAACACATACGTTTTCGAGTATCGAATATTTATAAATGCGATTAAATATTTCGCGGTGACAAGTACTCTGCTTCCGGGATACTTGGTCTTCAAGCCACCTAATTGAGCATATTTTCAGCTCTCCTTTTTTACCAAACATTTATAAATAAATCATAAGGCGTTGACATACTCAGTTCATAAGGCATTTATTTTTCGTCATCAATAACGCTGTTTTTAGGCGCTCTTCCTTGGTTGAGCGGGGTCTAACCGAGCAGACCAAACAGTGGGCTGGGTCAGCAGTTGCTGCAAGGCTGAGCCACTTTGATGGAAAGTCACCGAAAGCAAAACTCCCCGAACATCGGTAGAGTAAATTATGCATTTGGCTCAGTGATTAACGTGCTAATTGAGGCTAAAGAAGAAAACCGAGCATGGAGAAGGGAACGACTTTCTATGGGCGAAGAGAATGGGTTACTTACTAACTGCGCGTCTGGTTAAAACACTAAAATGAACCCTCATCAAAGACAGACATGACTGGCTGGAGGTACAGTGACTGAGACTTAATCGTATGTAGGCTAATCATGTTTGATTTGGCTTGAGGCGCGTATCCGCAATCTAAATGCAAATTCGCTATCCCTCCCTTCTACTTACTTTAATTAGAATAACAATGGAGGATGCAGATTTGTGTGTGCCCAAGCTGCCGCCGCCACTGGAAGAGTGGTCGCTCTTTGCCGTGTTTGACGGTCATGGAGGCGACGAAACTGCCAATAGAGCTGCAGAAAAGGTTAAACAAGCAGGCAAACCTAATTCGCCATGAGCATTTTAAATTGTAATTTGTCTATAAAATGGGCGTCAAATAAGTAAAGTTAATGAGTAAAAATTGTGCGCGATGGCTGTCTTCAGATGCTGCCAATCTTAATGAGCCAACCTGCCATCGCGAATATTGCGAACCCGTTTCTCTACGACCCGGAGATCGTCCTTGGGGCTTTGAGGGAATGCTTCGTCTCCCTCGATTCTGAACTTCAGCACTTATTCAGAAATAACCGCAGGCAGAGTTTTCATAATTGAAAATAACGAAAATACTGTACTGTCTGTAGAACACGGATCATATTATATGATTCATATAGAATTTTCATAATTATCAAACCTCGAAAAAGATGGTCCGGATCAACCTGTACTGCAACAATAATAACACCTGCTCATATTTTCACAGCGAACCTTGGAGACTCAAGAACTCTTCTCGTCCAAAGTGTTTCTACCGATGTCGTCGATCTCGTTGCCAATGAAACTGAAACGGAAGTTCTCCCAGCCGGTGTAAAGTTCTCGACATCAGATCACAAGAAACAGTTGAAAAACTTCCATTCTCGAGATGAAACTTACTTATTCTCCCTTTTTACTAATATAAAGTTTTCTCTTGTAATTGCGCTTCTTGACACCTTCGAGCGAAAATGAGGCGTTTATGGCATCATCCGTGTCTTTTGAAAGTCTTGATAGATCTCGTGGTATCTCACGTGGTAGTAATTCTGACATGATACTCTAAATCAAATTTCATTGCTCAATTGAGAAAAGCCAAGTGACGAGCGCGAAACCAGACGTATAACTGACGCGGGGTTGAAAGTTCGAGATGGCCGCATTCAAGGACACGTGGTTTCTAGCTTTCTTTTGTTCATTTCGGACGAAATAGAATGAGTTCATGCCTTGCCACAAGAGTTGTTTGCATTGCAATAGCTCGCGATAAATATTTTACTTATTGGGGAACGGACCAAATATGCTATTGCGTCGGCACTCATCTAATATGCGCGAGCGTATTATTGGGAACCACAGGAAAGGGAATCTCGCGGTAGCTAGGGCCTTTGGGGACTTCCAATACAAACGTGCAAAGGATAAAGAGCAACTGGAGCAGCCGGTGAGCTGCCTACCTGACGTGCACTACTTCGAACGTTCGAGCGAAGACGAGTACATCGTTATGGCATGCGACGGCGTTTACGATGTTGTGAGCAATGACGAGCTTGTAAGTAGAAAACTAAATGATTAAAAATAGAAACAAACTGTAAATACAAACCGCAGAACTACTATAAACATATCTTCCCTTGAAATCAACACGGAAGTGTCCTTTCTTGTCACGTCATATTTTCTAAGACCCACTGATTTATCGACCCGTGCTTTTCTCGTTTCCTATCAATCTTACTTTCAGGTTGTGCTGGTCAGGTCAAAGTTCGCGGAGAAAGAGTCGATTGTGGAAACCGTTGAAGAGATTGTTGATGTGTGTTTGAATCGCGGGAGCATAGGTAATTTTACTCATGAATTGAGCCTGTTTGCGTTTGACGTTGATATCAATATTTTTTGTAACATCTTCAATATATGCTTTTAGATAACATGACAATAATATTGATTGCGTTTGAAACGGTGTTCAACAAGGATATCGATGCGGTCGAAAATGACATTGAACCAGACGATGCGAGTTAATGTCGTTCTCTGTAATTACTGTACATAAAACGAGCAATTAAATTGATGGAATTGTATTGATCAGAGTTATCCGAAAACGTTCCATTTGAGATCAGAATCAAATGGGCAGTCAGCAATTACAGAGGCAAGAGGATACGATCCTGTTTTCAGGATCCACTCTCCGTTGACATTCACGACATCGTAAGCGAAGAATCTGCCAAAGAATGATACCATGGTTAATCTGTAGTCGTTGGAATTGTCTTTCATGTTAATTTCAACTCGGAATCTTCAAATGGGTTCAAGCTTCAATTTAGAACTGTGAGAACTGAAAAGTGGTTTTGATAAAAGATTTATCCATCTAATGAAACTTGGACCATTCCTACTGTCTCCGTCCGCAAATCGAGTGGCAATCGAGACCAAGGGTACGAATCTCCCCTTTTTCAAATAGTTGTCAGTTTTCGGATTTGGAATCGGACAATTTATAATTTGGGCGACGCGCTGAGCCAACTTATTATCGATTGATAGGGCGAAGGAGTTTTCGATTTTTCCATTTTTCGAAAGGAGACGCTCAACCTTCGTTACAATGTTGGTCTTACACTCGGGGTGCCGGGCGTCCATCGTGTAGAAAATAGCCACTTTACTTTGCTCAAAGAAAATATTTATGCCCTCTATTCACTCGCATCAAGAGATCTTGTCTTATTAAGTGCGTCGAGTTCATTTGGACGTCATTAAATGATGAGTCCTTCTAAAGACTAGTTCCGTGCTCAATCAAATGAATTATCAAAATTCTATAGAACAGTCCTAAGTTCTCCTCTTCATCGAAAATTGGTGCGCCAGGATCTTCACTACAGCCGATGCCATTCATCAAACAAATTGTATTCGTCGCTTCGGAAGCAAGTTTGCATTCGCGCTCGTTCTCAAAACTCATGATTTTTACCTTTCCATCTCGAGTCTTTCCTTGCGGGTCTAAGCCAAAGCTTCGCATTTCCAAAGCACCGAATAAATTTCCGCCGAGGGAAGGAAATGAGGGAATCTTCAACAATTCCGGGGAAAAGATATTCACTTTCAGCAAAACAAATTGATCGTTTGCATCAAGAAAGGTGAAGTCGGTCACGAATCCAATGTTCGAGAGCTCCAAGTGTTTCTCTCCAGGTTGAAAAGCTTCTACCGATAAACTTCGACGCTCGTCTGTTCTGGTTTATTTTCTGCTACAGAAATTATTTTTTTTTATTTCTAAACCTCTCCTAAAATGTTCTTATCGCAAACTGCCTCAGTATATGAAGACGAAATAGCATTTCTTCCTAAAATCATTTAACATCTTTTTGTTAACGTTAAATCTACCAGTCATGATATGCTGATCGGATATCCATGTTCCAGTGACATTGTTCACTTGATAGTACTCTCCGTTTCGCAACTGACAATGACCAGATAGTCTGACAATGAATCTGTTTTTATTGCCAGTCGCATATTCTGTCACAACTCTTCCCCTGGCATCGATTTCTAGGCCGTACAATCTCTTAGAAAAGACACTTGAAAATAATGAAAGCAAAAATATCTTTTTCATTTTCTTCTACTGAAAAAAGAGAGGATGATTTTTACTTAGAATGCATCCACAGACGGCCCTGGGGCAGGTTGTTTAGTCTTTAGATTTTTATTCAGAAAAGCACAGAGCTAATTAGAATCAGAAAAAGTGAAGATAAAAGTGTGCCTGCAGACGATGTCGTTGTGTAATTTATCGTGTATTGAACTTCTTGAGTACGGCTTGTTTGAGGGTACCACTCGACGGACCCATCAAGGGTTCCTTTGTAGAGAACAGTGACAAACTCCAACGTCACTGTTGAGCCAGATGGATAGTTCTTTTTATCTTCATCGTTCATGTGATTGTATAAAAAGAATTCTAAAATATTTGAGCTGAAACTCTACGTTGAAAATTTACGGTTCTGATCCAGCTTTATTTCTCTGAAAAATGAATTGCCACTTTTGTCGTCTTTGATCCGGAAACGCATTTCGAGGTCGAGTTCATTAACAAGACTGAGCCCTTTCAATGGATTTTTTCACGCTCAGAGCACTTACTGTCCTAGCTTTATTTCAATCCTTTCCTCCAGTGTTTTTGTCCAGCTTTGTTCCGACAAGTGGAAGCCGAAAAAAGAAGCTGTTCGTGACATAAGATAGCTTCGTCATGAGTTTTTTGGTGTTTTCTTTGAATTCGCACCAGTCATAAATAAAATACCGATTCTTCAAAATCTGAAGACCTGTCTCGTTGCTGAGCTCCCATCTCCTTGAATATTTTGCTCGGTCAGCGATTGCCATCATTCTTAAAAAGAAATGAGTTTACTTCAAAAAAACGAATAATTCTTCATACCTTGGAAAAAGCTGCCCAAGGAGCATCTCTGGGTTGCGCATCGTCTCAGACCATAAGTGACCTTGAATGCCAATAATATTTTCTGGCTTTTCAAGAGAAGGACAGTGACTTGGATTTTCGTCGCAAACTTCGCCAGGTTGATATTCATCCCCAAAGTTTGTATAGTCAGCATTTGAATAAAAATTTAATGGTCTGTAGCTGAAGACTTTGAGAAGATCTGTGAACCGCGAAGCCCAGTAGAATCCATTTTCATTTGGACTTTGAAGGACTGCATAAACAAGGTTGTTGTCTAAAAAGTTTCAAGAAATACAATCGTTTCCTAAGATCGGCTGGATGATCAAAATAAGTGTGCGCAGCTGTAGACATGATCACTTGATATCCTGCGTTGGCGTACTCGTATGGATATTTGATATTGTGCTCGTACCAGCGGCTATTCCAGGGCATGATTGTCAACGGAAATTTCAATGATCCCCATTGATCCATAGGAACCGGTTTTTCATCTTAAATGATGTTAATTATATAAAAAATTAAGACACTTTTACCGACAATGAAAGCCTCCTCCCAAGCAGCAACTCTGAAACCATAAAAATCGACAAGATCAACAGTTTTCTTGATGAAATAGTGAAAAAGCTCGTCAAGGCTATTTATTTCTCCTGATTCCACCATCGCATCACATAGTGGCGAGTGTTTCCACGAAGTCGGTGGTGTTTCGTCACCGCCAATATGAAATAACGGCGGATTTTCGTCGTCCCAAAGGCCCGCTTGTCGGTACATCATTTTCATTTCACTTACAACTTGCGCAATGAAAGCAAATGTTGACTCTCTGCAAGGACACATAGTTCCATCAAATGTTCGTCCCCAGGATGAAGTGTCGTAGGTCTCGTCCGGGTCATCGAGTCGATACCTTTCATCTCCCGTTTTGTGCGCGCGATATTCCATAGCTACAAAACTGTTAAATGAAATCATGGAAGAGAACTTAACATTTAACAGCGGCACGGCTATGTGCAGGCATATCGATCTCAGGAACAATTTGAATTCCACGCTCATTCGCGTATCTCAATAATGACACGAAATCGCTCGTAGAAATAAATCTTCGTCCACCGTCGCCTTCTGCTTTTTCTTGAGGGGAGGGAAAGAGACAAGGAAAATTGCTGTCCTTAAAATTGCCATAGCATCTGTGCGCTCCAAATTCATGCAACTCGGGCAAGCCTGGAATCTCGATTCTCCAACCTTGGTCGTCGCTCAAATGAAGATGAAGATGGGTCAGTTCGATCTCAGAAGCAATATCAACAACGAGTCTTAGAAAGTCTTCGTAACGTAAATTCTGCGAGAAATTTTCTGGAAACCAATTTCTTGCTAGGTCGATAAACATTCCTCGATATGTAAAATGGCTCTCTATTTTCACTGATTTTTCATGCAATTTGTTAGATGGAGGACAAGACAGTCCGGTCACAGGAGCATATCTTTCATATCTTCCGAGTCCTCCATTTTCATCCCAAGAGGTCCATTTATCATCAAGTGTTCTGTTGAATAACTTGACTTCGCCAAGTTTCGACGGGAAAATCGCACCATCCATAACAGTTGATTGAATTGTCTTTATTCCGAGTTGCATACCTACAGTCTTACGCCTTCAGACTTGCTACATGTGCTCAGCTAAAGAGCTTTATGACGCAAACACCAAAGGTGTGTAAATAATATCCCCTGTGCTACCGTATATGCAACGTTCCTTTGGCTCAGTAGAGCCGCAGTCTCCAGCAAGGCAAATGAATACCCAGTTGTTAAAAATATCAGAGGATGAAGTCAGCCAGTTATTACCTTCCAACACGAATGAAATTTTGTCACCCGGAGTTAGGTCGATCCAGTCATCGTTTTTGACAAATTTCCAGTAAAAACCTCCAAATCGTTTGAGATTTAGACCAACTGGCTCTTGCGTATAAAAATCAACCAGCGATATTCCTTCTGGCTCATTCAGTGCGCCCACAAAGTCAGCGATTCCATAGACCCAAGAAAAATGGATTTCCCAATTAGATGAAGAACTTTAATGATCATCATCATCCTGACAGCCGCTTTTTGTTACCTGAGGCTTTGAGCAGAGTCCTCGTCGAGCTGCATATTAATTTTGAACACGTATTTTTTATCATTAGGTTCCGTGTTTGAAAGCACATCTATTGTTATCTGTAAAGTCTCTGCGATTCCCTTCTCTATTCTTTGAGCACATGCATGTAAAAATAAAAGGGGCAAGAGCCTCATCGGAGAAGTCGGAATTGAGAACCAAAAATGCACTGCAAGAAAGAAAGACAAAAATGTAAATTTACTTATTTTATGACTCATCAAAGTTCCGAATGAGTTTCAATATTTATTCAGAATTCCATTTCAGATCGTAGTCGTGTCCGGCGCCTGGCATATGAGCTTGAATAACTTTCTTGCGACAAGTGGCGATCATGTCCATGAAACTGAAATCATGTTGGTATAGTTTTAGCTTATATTTTCGCTTCTTACGTAAGTGCTTGAAAAGAATCTGGCAAAGTTTCGTCATTTTTAAGGATTATTAAGGCATTTTCTTTGAAAGTTGTTTACAATTTATACAGTGACTGATTTTCAGCAAAATTCACAATTTTAAAATGAGAAACTTTTCCTAATTGCGATCCATAGCTCTGCATACAATCGGAAAAGCTCAAATGAGCACTTCTAAACAAATTATTTCTGATTTTCAGCTGTGTATTTTTTTCTTACATAGAGCCACAGAAGACGAGGAAAATAACTCTTAACATTTTCTTCGTGCGACGGGGTCTTAGCAGAATAAAATGGCACCGTTCATCATCATTTTAAATACGTCTTAGAATTGACGAAATCTATAATTGATAGCGAAAATCTGAGAGCTCATCAATGAGCTAGTGGGTAACCTGTCAATGTATTGAGTCCCATATCCTGGATTTACCTTCCAATTTTCAGACGCAATCGCGATTCGAATCTTTAAGCGCGTTAATAATTTTCATTGCATCAAATGGTGCATAATCTTCAGAATATTCGACACCAATGACAGTAATGGACGCGAAAGAACTCAGCTGCTCGGGTGCGGAAGTCGAAGCTCAGAGTTTCTAATGACCGTTGTTCAGTATTCACGCTCAATATGAGTGGCAGCACGGACCTCGATCATCCTGGATAAAGCGAACAGTTTGACTATAAACCATCACCAGCTCGAAATAAATAAACGGAAAGCCTTTTATCTATACGCGTGAATCGATTTGTGTGACATTTATAAATGCGTGCTTGACGGAGGATCGGAGTCAGATAGATACTATTCCAAAAGGACGAAACATGATGATTGTAACATTTTTTCTCGGACTCTTGAACTTTGCTTCTGCTGGTGCTCAAAGCGAGCAGGTAATTATCTTCTGCAGAGAAAGTCAAATTTTTTCCTTTAAAATCTTCAGGACTTCTTGAGAAGCCTCCAGGACCGACTTCAAGGGATGGAAGTTAACAACAACTACGGCCCAACTTCTCAGTCGATCCACCCACTCTTCCGACGATCTTTCCGGTACCAGCAATTTTGAAAGCTAGAAAAAGCTCTTTTCATCGATGAAGTCTCCTTACTGAATCGACTGCATGCTATTCGTTACGAAGTTGATAATAAAATCAAGTGAAAGCAAAATAGTTTGAAAAGTAGCAATTCTAACTGCAAAGTTTTCTGCAAAGTACTCAAATCAACTCATTACGTATTGGTAATTTATTTCTGTGAAGATGGCAGGTCTGCGATAATTCAAACTCTAAATGGGAAGGTTTTCTTGAAGGATTTCGACTGTTTCGAACTGATCAAACGTCTCCAAATGATAAACTAATTTTGGGTTTCAAAATTTTCACCTACACACGTGACAGTTCAGCACCTTTATGAAACCCGTAACTACAGCTCTGTGTGGGTGATTTTATGTTTAGATTTCTTTTGACTATTTGCTACGAATTGCGCTATTGTCGGTTTCATGACAGGTCTTGACGGTAGTGACTTTTTGGGCTTAACCGGTTTGTATGAGTTCCGGATCTCATTCGCGAGAATATCTATGTGGCGCATTTCAGACGTTTTGCTTATAAAGTGGTCGTAGCTTCCAACATGAACCTCGGGTTTGTAGCCAAACACTTTCATCAGCGGCGCCACTTTTTCCACATTTTCAAGGTCCTTTTCTGGGATGACGCCTTCCCAACTGCTCAGTGCTGAAAGATTATAAGCACTAGAAGATTCTCGATGAAAATGACAAAACAGCGCCGAGAAATAATTTATCAGCGCGAACAAAGTGAGCAAGGAAACTGTAAATAATTAACAACGTACCAGTTGTATACGTCGCTTTGACAACTTGGTCTGTGCTTCTTTCTAAGGCCGACAGGCTTATGTCTGAGCCAATATGCTCTTCGTGGTGAATCAACCCGTCGTACCATTTGAGTCCAAGGAACTCGACTAAATTATTCAATTTCTTTCTTGAGAATTTGAAGTGTTTCTTACCAATTTTCTTGAGAACCTGTTCCTTCTCCAGAATCAAGTGTTCGTAATGAACTGGCATGCAGAACTTTGGTCCGAGATCTTGACATTGTTGCCACATCTGCTGATGTGCCATGTCCCATCTGTGAATGACATCTGTGTAGTTCGTGAGGTCGTAGCCGGTGATTGTAACCTTTCGGGTGATAATGGAATGTGCTACTGATCGAGCATCCCGCAGCATATAGATGAATTTACTATTCGGGTACCAGTCTGTCAGCTCTGACATAAATTTCAAGGCAAATGGGTCTTTGTTGCAGAGTCGTCTTGATATAGGGCCATGTTTTTCGATAACTAGGAATACATGAGTACTATTTAATTCATGCTAGGACTTTACCTTCAAGAATGAATCGCTTTACCCCTTCGTTCATTGCTGCTTCTCCTTCTGTAGAAAGTGCGTTTTCCGAAAATGCAGATTCTATCGAGAAATAAAAATAATTTTTCGACGTTTTTCAAAATTTACCTTTCATATGAGTAGAACTTTTTAACATTTTCCGGACCATCATCACTCTCGGAATGACTCTAGTTTCTTCGCCACAGCGAACATCGGGATGAACATCTGCAAGAAAGCTGATAATAAAAGTCGCGAAAAATATTTCTACCTAGAATGGCACGCATCAAAGTCGTCCCAGATCGAGGCATTCCTCCCACCCAGATGATCGGATGTTGATCGTCGACATCTGGCCATTCGATGCTCTTGTATTCCCTGGCTGTACAGTTTCCATAATGACAAGGTGCCTGCTGGGCTCTAACTTTTTTGATCTCAGCATCGGTCAGCTCTTCTATCTTTTTCAGCCGAATCGGTCTGTTGTCAATAGATGCTTTGAAGCAGTATGGATCCGGAAAATCTTGAAGAAGGTCAGCGCGCGAATATGCGAAGTTAAATATCTATGCATAAACAAGCAAGCAAATTCTCCTGCTATTTGCGATGTTTTACTGATTAACAAAATTCGAGGTGATAACATATTATGATCCATCGTTAATTGTGCCTTATTAAACAGACAGTTCTCGTAGACTTACTCTTGCCAAGATAGTAGGCGAACAACAAGCTCAAAAAGTAGCAAACTGACAATGGCGTTATCACTGTGGGCATGTCGGTTTTCTTGCTGCTTTCTCTCTTGCTGCCAATATAAGAATAAATATTAATCTTTTAACATTTTCAAACGGTCTCAGTTGACCAACGCGCTCAAGATCCGGCGGTTCGTACCCGCCCTCGGGGCTATACCAAACCAAAACTACAATATTTTTTAGACCTCATTGAATGAAAGAATGGTTTTTGAATAATAATGATGTATCCTAAACCGGTCTGCTCCGTCAATGAACGAGACTTAGTTTGGTCAAATGGTTGCTTTATTCGGGAAAGAGGCAGATTATATGTCGTTGGTACTATAGTGCGGGAGACAACTTTGGTAATGAATCAAGGCAGGGCGCCAAGTCCAAGTGGGCACTGGTACCGTGCGAAAGGAAGTGAGAAACGCAATTAAGGGAGTAAAAATAGTAAAAATGGAGATGAAGTGGCAAGGGCGCGCGAAAAGGGCGCACGGGTGTGATTGATCATGTGGACGGTGAGGAACACATCATCCCTCCCCGGCTTCAAGCTGAAAATGGAGATATTTTCAGACTGGGAAAACTTAGATATGGATCATAAATCAGGGTTGAAACTAAGAAAACGAAAAGTTTTGATTATTTGAAAAAGTGAGAAATAGAGAAATCACAGAGTAATACAAGTTGAAATGATATATTTTTCACCGCGGCAGCTCGAGATTCTTGAGCAAGTCGGACTCGAAGAAACGGCCAAGTACGGATTGACTCGTAGGTTGTTACGTCATTCATGTCGTCTTCACGGATTTGTGGTTGTTGACAATTTTCAGGCCAAAATTCGCAATGGATGCAACAAGAGAAGCGCCAGCAATAATATCGCGTCGATGGCGAATCTCGTTTGCTTCCTCGAGAAGGTCGGCAAGAAGGTATTGGAATTCATCTTGGATCTCTGTCAAGAAGACATCTTTCAAGAAATCCTGACGTCCGTCGGAGCAGTCGCGCTTGGAGAATCCGTTGATCTTGGCTTGACGGCGGCACTCGTCGTAGCTGCATTCGTGGAAGGGTAGATTGATGAAAGGACTGGTAGGAGCTGGACGAAGAACTTGAAAATCGATGACTCGGGATTGGCGGGTGAGGTAGACATCGCCGATTTCATCAAGGGTGATGGCACCATCTCGAACGACGATGGAGGCAGCTGCTACTGCGCACAGGAAAAGGGCTTTTATCATTGATCTGAAAGAATGAATTTTTAGATAACGAAATTCGAAAGTTTCCGGACTCGAATAAATTTATAAAAAACACCAGGCTACTGTATTTGAATAATAGAACTACTGCATGATAAAATAATTTTTACGCAAAAGAATTAATAGGACGAAGAAATTTGATGTTCCTTTTCAGGATCTTCCCTTCTTTCAGATCTTTGATAGTGTAAGCTCCATTTCCGTGCACCTTGATGACTGTAGCTGTTCCTTTGAATCCTTTGTGGAGTTTCTTCGATTGGCCGAAGCGCATCGGTGACCAGTAAGCAACTGTCCCTCCCACAGCAAGTTTGAGCGGCTTTCCTTTGATTTTGACGGCGTAATTTTTGTTGAGGCTTGTGAGTGATTGTGAGCAGTACATTAACCAGCCGTTTAAATAGTCCATCCATCGATCTGGATCAACAAGAGCAGGTTCAGAAGGCGTAGATTTGACTGCAAAAGCGGGAAGTGTCATCGGTCGGCCCCAGAGAACTTCAGCTGCAGTCAAGTTTCCAAGATTCTTATTCGGCTGATTGTTGATTGCATATAAGACAAAACAGATTTGGCGGGACCAAATATCTGGTTGAACGTCCATCAACTTCGCTTTGATTCCAAGACAGCGAAATCGCCTCTCGATTTTGTTTGAAGCGGCGTGATAGGGAGAAATATGTGTGTAGTTGATATTGAAGAATTCCATTAGAGTATTCATTCGTTTATTTGATAGCTCAAGGCCATTGTCCGCAACAACTGTGCAATTGGACACGTTGTTCGCTAAGAGCAGTTCCAGCAGCGCTTGTCCGACTTCTTCTGCGCTCTTGTTCTGAATTGGCCGAGCGACAACGTAATTCGACAGATCATCCATTAAAACAACCAGATAACGGAAATGATAGTTGTCCAAACGACCGAAATCTACTAGATCCAAAAAGGCTTTTTCAAAGGGAAACCCTTTTTTCATTGGTTTCGGCGGTACTGGATGCTTGTAACTGAATCGAGGCTTCGTTGTAACACATGATAAACATGAATTGCAGATTTGAGTGCAAATTCTTCGAAGTTGTTTGATTCGGAATTTCCGTGAAAGAGAGGTTTGAAGCTTGGAGATTCCGGGGTGGACTAATTTAACGTGACAAAACGAGACCAATTCATAGGCGAGAGAAGCAGGAATGGCCAGCCGATTTTCAGAGTCACGATAAAGCATGTCACTTTGTCGCTTCAGTAATTTGTTTTTTATATCTTCTTTGATATCAGAATCTTCTAGCTGGAGTTCGGCGATCGCCTGCTTGGAATACGGGACCTCATCGATTAGCAAGAAGGGATCGGCAGATTCAGAATCGGAAGATAAGCACTTGTCTGTGCTCTGAGTTGAGTTTTGAGTTTGTTGTTGATTTGAGATTTGAGTAGATTTCTGCGATTTGCTTTCCGCGGAGCTTTTCTTTGACGAGTTCTGATCGGAAGAAGATGGACAGGATGGTTCAACTGTAGCTTTCTGAGCCTTTGATTGAGCTCGAGTCATCACCAGCAGCTGCAGAGAGTTCGAAACACCTCGATCAACAATATCTTCATCTTCGTCAATATCTGTATCTTCGCTGATTTGAATTGCTCTTGAGAGACAATCGACCGTGATTATAACTGGATCTGTATTTCGACGATGTTCGATGCTCAGAATATTGAATCGCTGTAGTCTGCAAATCAAGTTGATTACCCTTATGGGCATCGCGTCCTTCATTTTCTTCTGTTCAAGAATTCGGGAAATGCTGAGATGGTCGGTTATTGCGTAGAAACTTGTGTTGTAGAGCTCGTATTCGAAATACTCGCAAGTGTACACAAGTGCGGCGAGTTCCAAATATCGACTTGCCAATTTTTGTTCTCCAGGTGCGAGTTTTCTGCTGCAAAATCCCAATGGAGCGAGCGTGCCATCGTTTCTCCGTTGATACAGTGTTCCAGCAAGACCAACGTGAGATGCATCTGAAGCGACGACCAACGGCAATTTCGGATCTCGGTGTTCCTGGCTGACAAATTTCGCTAATTTGGACTTAAATTCATCAAAAGCCTTCTGATGCGTAGTTGTCCATGCAAAAGGTTCGTTTGCTGAGCAGAGGCGATGCAGCGGTTCCAAAGTGAGCATTCCTTCGGGCACAAAAGTCGAATAATAATTCTGCATGCCAACCCATCGGCGCACTTCTCTTTTTGTTCGCGGCACCGGGAAGTTCAGAATTGCATCAACTTTACTGCGCAGCGGTTCCATTCCTTTTCTCGTGCATTTGAATCCTAAATACGAAAACTCCTCGGCACAAATAGCCGTTTTGAGACTTTGAGCGTCACTCCGAAATCAATCATTCTTCTGAGAAATTTCTTCAATTGGCTTAAATGCGCTTCAAATGAGTCTGCTAGCAAGAGACAATCGTCCATCAGAACATAGACATTTGGGATGTCTCTTGTTATTCTCCACATCAGCTCCGAAAAAATTGCCGGACTTTGCTTCAATCCAAACATCAGTCGGGTGCTGGTATACTGCACATTTTCAAACGCAAATGCGACCTTATCTTGATCTTCTTTTGCGAGCCGCAACTGGTTGAACGCGGACTTGACATCCGTAAGGCTCATGTAGATTTTCTTGGATGAAGCAATTTTGCGGCTAACGTCAGACAGAATGTCTCGCAGCGAGGGAACGGGCCAGTGATAATCTTCTGTATGCAAATTGAGTAGTCTCGCATCGATCACTGGCCGCGCTGCTCCGCAGGCTTTCTTCACAAAAAACATGGGAATCGAATGACGTGACCCTCGTGGTTCGATCACGCCCATATCCAGCCAAGACTTAAGAACTTGTTTCCCTGGCTCACGTAGAGAGCTTCTGCATGGTCTGGGTTTTTCGTAGATCCGCTCGGCTTCATTTTTCAGCTTGATTCGGCAGACAAACTTATCAACCATTCCCAGATCTAGCGCCGACACTTCAAAGGCTTCACGTTCTTCAGCGAGTGTCGCTAGAATTTGCTCTCGCTGTGGCTTCGTCAGATCCGGACCGATTGGAATCTTCTTGTAGTGCTCCGATTCGTGCGGCTTGAACTTGGCTCGCCGTTCAGCTTGATGCTTCAGGAAATCGTTGTGCAGTTGTTCATCAGAAGTTTCAATCAACGAATTGATTTCAAGTCCATTCGATGCCAAATTTTGACCATTCGCACATGGAATTCCAGCTGGTACAGTAACCGGCACCGCAGTTGGATTTTCAACCAAAAGGTTCAATTCACTTTCTGAGTCGTACACTGCTTCTAGAACTCGACACTCATTTTCGTGGAGAAAACCCCTTTTTCGGTGTGAGATCAGCAGGATGTCGTTAGATACAGTAGTGACCGGAAGTTGCACTTTCAGTCGAGACGTCGAAAACGGCGATAGAGTATGGATTTCCGAAGTTGTCGCGACAACCGCTTGTGATTCAGCGACGAGATTGACTTGGTGGCCATCCAGTGTTGCATGCCCGTCGGTTTTGTTGATGGTTAGTTTATCGAAGTTGTGACCGCCGAGGATGATGCTGAAGTTGACACTGTCACTAATGACGAAAGTGAGACGTTTCTGAAGAGTTCCAATTTCAACATCAGCTGTTACAGTCTGGTTTGCAGTCATTGTTTCGGAATTCGCAACGCGGATCTGGATCGCAGCAGAAGAAGTTTCGAGCGTCGGGAAAGATGACTTAAGGGTGGCGAGACTCAGCACATTCAGGTTCGCACCCGAATCAACGAGCGCTAGAATCGGGGTCTTCTGTACATTGATGATTATTTTCGGGAGATAGAGAGAGTCGAAAAGAGTTGTTGACAGGGCGAAACTTGGAGTAGTTGTTGAATTAGGGATCGTGCATAGGTCTTCTAGTCAATCCTGATTTGGACAGACTTTTTTGAAATGGCGGCAGCGCGGCGATGGGTTAAGAGCGGGCGAGCGCAGCGCGGTGAGGGGTTAAGTCGAAGCGCGTGCACTGATGCGAAATGGGAGCGGCGCGGCGGTGAATTTACAGCGAGGCGGCTACTGTACTGTGGTGGATGAAGTAAGCGCGGCGAGGCAGCGTGGCGACAGGGTCGTTGAAGCGGTTGAAGTAGCGCGGTGTGTCAGCAGCGCGGCGGCGGTCGATAAGTGCGCGTAATAAGGGTGGGGCGGCGATAAAATGGAAGTTGCCGAAACTAATCCGGTTTTTTACGGATCTAACGGATCTTTTGGATTTTGTATAGAAGAGTAAAGAATGGGTTTTGTCAGAACTAGCTCAGTTTCTTATGAGCCTACTGAATCTTTTCATTTAATCTTTGTTTTAGGAAGAAAAACGAAAAAGAAGGCAAGTCAAGGACATCGAGCTGATCGACCCGGAATGCAGCTGGTATAAAGACATCTGGGAAGCTGGACTTATCGACAAGGAAGTCTGCCCTCCCCCCACTGAGTGAAGAAAGAAATTGCAATAGAGTAGAAGTTAACCTGTTTGAAATTGTGTTTTTTAGAACTTACAATATACACGCTAGAATTTTACAACAAAAGCCTATTTTTATTGAGTTAACTTTGATATTAATAACCAGATAAGTTGCGAAGGTAAAAGATTTGCGTTTGATCCAAAAGTAACTAGTAGTCAATACTTATAGAAGTGTCATTCCGAAGTATCATTTTCATGGCAGAACCAGTAAATATCAAAATTAATAAAGCTCAAGTGCGAAACAAAAACAACTCTACTTTGAGTTATCAAGAGCTTAAATGAACATTACTTCACCCTTTTAGGCTAACGACTAGTATATTTTTGGCGCAAAAATTTTGTAGGGTGAATGACGCTAAGCAAGTTTAAGAAAAATTATTTGACGGAGCATTTCTTTAACTGACACTGAACTTATTTGAGGGAACAGGGTCGCAACATATCATAATATAGGTTTTAAGCCATTAATATCACCTAGCAAATTCTTCTTGGTAAGAAGGAGAAAGACGCAAAGGATGATGGAAACGATGAGAGCAGTTCCGAGTACTGACGCTGCAACAATTGTGCCCCAGAATTGTGTCTGATCCAGTTCTTCGGCAAGTTCGACCGCATCTGCGACGATGTCAGTGAAGGAGAGTTGAAGTCGTGTATTGTTCAAAGCTGAGATAGACTGAAGGCTGAACACTTGAGTTCTACTGGTTTTGAAAGTGATCTCTTCTTTGACGTGCAGATTCTGGCGCTTTAATGGAATTATTTGATTTGGCTGGCAGACCACTTCTTGGTCATTCGGTGAAGCGTTGAAATATTTAAATCCGGAGAAAATTTTCCTTTGCCGTGTCAGATCATGCTCTGTTGTTCTGTAGCGATGATTGGCTTCACCAAAGGCATAAACGATGAGTCCAGCAGATGTATATTGGAAAGTGCATGTGTCTTTGGTGACCTTCTGTTCAACTTTGCAAGCCGAAACATCGTTCAAACACTGGTATGGAAGAAGTGCGCTCTGCTGGCAAATCATATGTCTTCTTGTGGACAAGCACTGGAATCTATCGATTTCGTGATAAGTAGAGCCAAGACGAGTAGCGTAAGGTTCAACGATAGCTTGCTGAACTAACAACTCTTCTGAAGCTTCCACAATGATCCCAAATGACGAAACTTTGAAGTTTGGAGTTGGATCAAGAAGAATAATTGGCAGCGATAGTCGGAAATTGACCACAACTCCGTCGTCGGTGATGTTGGCGCCGTAGAATTCAGGGCACATTGACGCCGGTGTATCGTGCAGAACTCGCTGACAGTATCTTCCACATGCATCAGCAGTCATTTCCTGACAAGAAGCAAGACATGCACCGTTGAAAATATTTCGATATTCTGCTCGCGCTGGAAGACGGCCATATTGCAGTGTCGCGACCTCTGTTTCTATTTCTTCTAAGTACCGTCGATTTTGTTCAAAAGCCAGGTCTTTCGCTCTTGTAATCGCGAGGTCGTTTCCAAGGGAGCAGATTTGACGAGAAACATCTTCCAACACAGAATACGTCTGGTTTATGGCCAGTTGCAGGACATCTTTGGTATTTGTAATTTCACGTGACAACTGCTTGATCATTGACTGATGGTGGAGAGAAATTCGCTTCAAGTTTCGGATTTTGTGGTTGTTGACAATTTTCAGGCCAAAATTCGCAATGGATGCAACAAGAGAAGCGCCAGCAATAATATCGCGTCGATGGCGAATCTCGTTTGCTTCCTCGAGAAGGTCGGCAAGAAGGTATTGGAATTCATCTTGGATCTCTGTCAAGAAGACATCTTTCAAGAAATCCTGACGTCCGTCGGAGCAGTCGCGCTTGGAGAATCCGTTGATCTTGGCTTGACGGCGGCACTCGTCGTAGCTGCATTCGTGGAAGGGTAGATTGATGAAAGGACTGGTAGGAGCTGGACGAAGAACTTGAAAATCGATGACTCGGGATTGGCGGGTGAGGTAGACATCGCCGATTTCATCAAGGGTGATGGCACCATCTCGAACGACGATGGAGGCAGCTGCTACTGCGCACAGGAAAAGGGCTTTTATCATTGATCTGAAAGAATGAATTTTTAGATAACGAAATTCGAAAGTTTCCGGACTCGAATAAATTTATAAAAAACACCAGGCTACTGTATTTGAATAATAGAACTACTGCATGATAAAATAATTTTTACGCAAAAGAATTAATAGGACGAAGAAATTTGATGTTCCTTTTCAGGATCTTCCCTTCTTTCAGATCTTTGATAGTGTAAGCTCCATTTCCGTGCACCTTGATGACTGTAGCTGTTCCTTTGAATCCTTTGTGGAGTTTCTTCGATTGGCCGAAGCGCATCGGTGACCAGTAAGCAACTGTCCCTCCCACAGCAAGTTTGAGCGGCTTTCCTTTGATTTTGACGGCGTAATTTTTGTTGAGGCTTGTGAGTGATTGTGAGCAGTACATTAACCAGCCGTTTAAATAGTCCATCCATCGATCTGGATCAACAAGAGCAGGTTCAGAAGGCGTAGATTTGACTGCAAAAGCGGGAAGTGTCATCGGTCGGCCCCAGAGAACTTCAGCTGCAGTCAAGTTTCCAAGATTCTTATTCGGCTGATTGTTGATTGCATATAAGACAAAACAGATTTGGCGGGACCAAATATCTGGTTGAACGTCCATCAACTTCGCTTTGATTCCAAGACAGCGAAATCGCCTCTCGATTTTGTTTGAAGCGGCGTGATAGGGAGAAATATGTGTGTAGTTGATATTGAAGAATTCCATTAGAGTATTCATTCGTTTATTTGATAGCTCAAGGCCATTGTCCGCAACAACTGTGCAATTGGACACGTTGTTCGCTAAGAGCAGTTCCAGCAGCGCTTGTCCGACTTCTTCTGCGCTCTTGTTCTGAATTGGCCGAGCGACAACGTAATTCGACAGATCATCCATTAAAACAACCAGATAACGGAAATGATAGTTGTCCAAACGACCGAAATCTACTAGATCCAAAAAGGCTTTTTCAAAGGGAAACCCTTTTTTCATTGGTTTCGGCGGTACTGGATGCTTGTAACTGAATCGAGGCTTCGTTGTAACACATGATAAACATGAATTGCAGATTTGAGTGCAAATTCTTCGAAGTTGTTTGATTCGGAATTTCCGTGAAAGAGAGGTTTGAAGCTTGGAGATTCCGGGGTGGACTAATTTAACGTGACAAAACGAGACCAATTCATAGGCGAGAGAAGCAGGAATGGCCAGCCGATTTTCAGAGTCACGATAAAGCATGTCACTTTGTCGCTTCAGTAATTTGTTTTTTATATCTTCTTTGATATCAGAATCTTCTAGCTGGAGTTCGGCGATCGCCTGCTTGGAATACGGGACCTCATCGATTAGCAAGAAGGGATCGGCAGATTCAGAATCGGAAGATAAGCACTTGTCTGTGCTCTGAGTTGAGTTTTGAGTTTGTTGTTGATTTGAGATTTGAGTAGATTTCTGCGATTTGCTTTCCGCGGAGCTTTTCTTTGACGAGTTCTGATCGGAAGAAGATGGACAGGATGGTTCAACTGTAGCTTTCTGAGCCTTTGATTGAGCTCGAGTCATCACCAGCAGCTGCAGAGAGTTCGAAACACCTCGATCAACAATATCTTCATCTTCGTCAATATCTGTATCTTCGCTGATTTGAATTGCTCTTGAGAGACAATCGACCGTGATTATAACTGGATCTGTATTTCGACGATGTTCGATGCTCAGAATATTGAATCGCTGTAGTCTGCAAATCAAGTTGATTACCCTTATGGGCATCGCGTCCTTCATTTTCTTCTGTTCAAGAATTCGGGAAATGCTGAGATGGTCGGTTATTGCGTAGAAACTTGTGTTGTAGAGCTCGTATTCGAAATACTCGCAAGTGTACACAAGTGCGGCGAGTTCCAAATATCGACTTGCCAATTTTTGTTCTCCAGGTGCGAGTTTTCTGCTGCAAAATCCCAATGGAGCGAGCGTGCCATCGTTTCTCCGTTGATACAGTGTTCCAGCAAGACCAACGTGAGATGCATCTGAAGCGACGACCAACGGCAATTTCGGATCTCGGTGTTCCTGGCTGACAAATTTCGCTAATTTGGACTTAAATTCATCAAAAGCCTTCTGATGCGTAGTTGTCCATGCAAAAGGTTCGTTTGCTGAGCAGAGGCGATGCAGCGGTTCCAAAGTGAGCATTCCTTCGGGCACAAAAGTCGAATAATAATTCTGCATGCCAACCCATCGGCGCACTTCTCTTTTTGTTCGCGGCACCGGGAAGTTCAGAATTGCATCAACTTTACTGCGCAGCGGTTCCATTCCTTTTCTCGTGCATTTGAATCCTAAATACGAAAACTCCTCGGCACAAATAGCCGTTTTTGAGACTTTGAGCGTCACTCCGAAATCAATCATTCTTCTGAGAAATTTCTTCAATTGGCTTAAATGCGCTTCAAATGAGTCTGCTAGCAAGAGACAATCGTCCATCAGAACATAGACATTTGGGATGTCTCTTGTTATTCTCCACATCAGCTCCGAAAAAATTGCCGGACTTTGCTTCAATCCAAACATCAGTCGGGTGCTGGTATACTGCACATTTTCAAACGCAAATGCGACCTTATCTTGATCTTCTTTTGCGAGCCGCAACTGGTTGAACGCGGACTTGACATCCGTAAGGCTCATGTAGATTTTCTTGGATGAAGCAATTTTGCGGCTAACGTCAGACAGAATGTCTCGCAGCGAGGGAACGGGCCAGTGATAATCTTCTGTATGCAAATTGAGTAGTCTCGCATCGATCACTGGCCGCGCTGCTCCGCAGGCTTTCTTCACAAAAAACATGGGAATCGAATGACGTGACCCTCGTGGTTCGATCACGCCCATATCCAGCCAAGACTTAAGAACTTGTTTCCCTGGCTCACGTAGAGAGCTTCTGCATGGTCTGGGTTTTTCGTAGATCCGCTCGGCTTCATTTTTCAGCTTGATTCGGCAGACAAACTTATCAACCATTCCCAGATCTAGCGCCGACACTTCAAAGGCTTCACGTTCTTCAGCGAGTGTCGCTAGAATTTGCTCTCGCTGTGGCTTCGTCAGATCCGGACCGATTGGAATCTTCTTGTAGTGCTCCGATTCGTGCGGCTTGAACTTGGCTCGCCGTTCAGCTTGATGCTTCAGGAAATCGTTGTGCAGTTGTTCATCAGAAGTTTCAATCAACGAATTGATTTCAAGTCCATTCGATGCCAAATTTTGACCATTCGCACATGGAATTCCAGCTGGTACAGTAACCGGCACCGCAGTTGGATTTTCAACCAAAAGGTTCAATTCACTTTCTGAGTCGTACACTGCTTCTAGAACTCGACACTCATTTTCGTGGAGAAAACCCCTTTTTCGGTGTGAGATCAGCAGGATGTCGTTAGATACAGTAGTGACCGGAAGTTGCACTTTCAGTCGAGACGTCGAAAACGGCGATAGAGTATGGATTTCCGAAGTTGTCGCGACAACCGCTTGTGATTCAGCGACGAGATTGACTTGGTGGCCATCCAGTGTTGCATGCCCGTCGGTTTTGTTGATGGTTAGTTTATCGAAGTTGTGACCGCCGAGGATGATGCTGAAGTTGACACTGTCACTAATGACGAAAGTGAGACGTTTCTGAAGAGTTCCAATTTCAACATCAGCTGTTACAGTCTGGTTTGCAGTCATTGTTTCGGAATTCGCAACGCGGATCTGGATCGCAGCAGAAGAAGTTTCGAGCGTCGGGAAAGATGACTTAAGGGTGGCGAGACTCAGCACATTCAGGTTCGCACCCGAATCAACGAGCGCTAGAATCGGGGTCTTCTGTACATTGATGATTATTTTCGGGAGATAGAGAGAGTCGAAAAGAGTTGTTGACAGGGCGAAACTTGGAGTAGTTGTTGAATTAGGGATCGTGCATAGGTCTTCTAGTCAATCCTGATTTGGACAGACTTTTTGAAATGGCGGTAGTGCTCGCCATTTTCATCCTTCGGGCATTTCAAGCATGGTGGATATTTCTTGTCGCTTCTTGACTTTTTGAAATCACCTGATTGCCTAGTTTGAGGAGCGCTAGAAGCGGCCACTGCAACAGTTGGTTGAACACGTTGCTCTGATCTTGCCATGAAGTCGACTAGTTTCTCCATCATCTTTGTCATCTGTTCCTTCCAAAGGTCATCTTTTGTCGGAATTGGACAGTTGCGCTGCAAATGCCCCGTCTGCTTGCAGTTGTGACACCGCATGTCAGCAAGAGCATGAAGTTCTAGTGGATCATCAGCAGGCCTCTGTCCACCGTAAACGTTATGCATGTCGATCAAAATCTGCTCAACGCGCTCGGGATCAGTTGTGCAATTAGCTGCATACCATCTAGTGTCGAAAATGTAGAACTGATTCATTGGCATCAATTTCTGGAGATTTTCACGGAGCATGCGGCGCTTGGAATCTTCATCTTGTCGGTCGTAATCAATGGCACGGCATATTTTCATTAATCGCTGGAATCCTTGAAGGAACGTTTCGCCTGCTTGTTTTTGAAAGTTTCGAAGAAGCGAAGCAACGTAGTCAGAGCTGAGACCGTATTTCCTCCGGAGAGAAGCGGCGCATTCTGCCCACGATTTGAATCGATACATTCCAAGGTGTCTTTTTAAATCATGATTGATCTTCATATGAGCAGCACCGAGGGCTTCTTCGTCGCTCCATCCGTACATAGCGGCCTTGTCGGACAATTGCTGGACCAGCGTATCAACTTCATTAGGATCGAGGGCGTCCATGAACTTAACATCGGCAGTTTGTTTGCGGAGTTTGTCCTGGGAAGCAGTTGGAATCTTGAAGGTTGAAGTTGTAGCTCTACCAGTCGAAGCAGTTGATCCTGACTTTGGTGGTGGTGGTGGCGGAGTGAAGTTTGGCGGAGTGTTGTTCATCGGTGGAAATTGGGGTTGGCCTTCAGGTTGATCAGAAATCAAGTTTCTCGGATCGATGAGGTAGTCGTTGCCATCGTCGGTCTTGCGCCCGTTGTTTTCGGTGTAGAACTCGGTGAGTCGGTCGAGAATTTCAGATTTGTTTCCAACAGTGAGAAGTCCTTTGTTGCGGCAGACGGTTCGAAGCTGTTCTACCGTGAGGCTTTTCAGGGGAATACCTCCCTCTGACATAATAAATTTAGTCTTGAAAAATAGTCGACAAAAACTTTCACAAAGACTTGTTTTGCGAAAATCCGCTTATTTTCCAATACTAACTCTTAAACTAAATCTACCGCTGATTTTTCCGTTTAAAAGAGGTTTAAAATTCAAAAACTCGAAAAATGAAAATTTTACTCTTTTTTTTGAAAAAACAACGATAATTCTGGTCCTAAAGCACTCTTGGTCCTTAGATTTTTTGTAGAAAAAGCAACTCCAGGGCTGATACGTAGACACAACTGGAATCGAGAAAAACGTTTTTCTTACTGTTTCCAAGCAGATGCACGAGTTGTTTCTCTTCGCGGCGCTTGAAAAAAACAAAAAATTTTTCGGCTTTGGGCTGGCTTCAGAGGTCTCTTGGGTGAATTCAGTCACCAAAAATGATGTATCCTAAACCGGTCTGCTCCGTCAATGAACGAGACTTAGTTTGGTCAAATGGTTGCTTTATTCGGGAAAGAGGCAGATTATATGTCGTTGGTACTATAGTGCGGGAGACAACTTTGGTAATGAATCAAGGCAGGGCGCCAAGTCCAAGTGGGCACTGGTACCGTGCGAAAGGAAGTGAGAAACGCAATTAAGGGAGTAAAAATAGTAAAAATGGAGATGAAGTGGCAAGGGCGCGCGAAAAGGGCGCACGGGTGTGATTGATCATGTGGACGGTGAGGAACACATCAATAAATATATTTTATTGGTAACGATCTGCATATGTTTTGAAAAGGTCTGTATGAAGAACTGATTGCAACTTGGGCTGCTTCGAATTTACAGATGAGATTAAAAATGGTCGTAAATTTAATAAATGAAGTTTTACAACTTCTTTGTGTTTATCCAGCCGTACTGCAGGAAACTTGTCGATTGAGGATTGTGAAACTCGTAGGTGCCTTCTTTGATAAACGTGTAGCGAGGCGTTATCGCCCGTTTAATTTTTGTCATTGTTCCATGCGCGTTGATTGCATCTTCTGGCGATGGGAGGGTCTTTGGAGCTTTTCCACTGTGGTAATAGCTATTTGGGACGTCGGGTAGCTTCAGCGCTTTGAAAAATGACTTGACGATGCTCAAATATATTTCGATTTTGTAAAAATACAAGCAGTGATTTGAGCCGATCCTGTAAGTAAGCAACTTCTGTGTCCAGCGCTTTGATATCTCCCTCTGAGAAGATATCGGTCTTGTGAACAGAATGATCTCTGCTTTCGAGCATTTCTTGTCCCTTGAATAAATGATTAGATTGATTTTGAGTTCAACCATCAAGAGTAAGAACTTGTACAAACCTTTGTTACACAGTCCCAATTGAGATTTTTCGGCTTGAAATCAAAGTTTTTCTTGTAGAATCCAAGAATATTGTGTGTTTCTTGAACTGGGTTCTCCACAAAATCTTCGTAGAAAACTGTCTTCAACGGGACCTCCGTAACATTTGCAAACTGTGCAAAGAAGAGCGCAGTTGCCGACCATCGCATGATGTAGCTTTCTTTGCAGGTTTGCCACTCTTCACTTTGAGCGTATTCTTCCGGAGTCGCGTAGCCTAAAAATGAATTTCTGAGGAATTCGAGCAGGTGTGTTTACCTAAATGAGCTTGACGAGCCTGGCGATGGAAGTCGGCGGTGATCGCGTCGTAAGGGTTGCGCACTTGTTTAGGTCAACCAAAGTTTTAATGGCATTTTAATCGTATTTTCCGTTCACTCGAAAGACTTTTAGACCTGTTCCTAAAACAATCATGCCTTCTGTGTATTCAACGAATGCAATTCCTTGATTTTTCGAAGCAATAACACGACCAGATGCATATTGTTCGAGTTCTCCTTCGAATCCGAGCTTGTGGAAGTACTCTTCGTTCATTGAACTGCCAGTGTAAACACCTGTGGCGTCTTCAATTGCTCGTCGGACGCGACTAAAAATGAATTACCGACAGAAATCTTTTCATATGAATCATGTGACATGACCCGCAAGACCTGATTCAACACCTTGACCCGACGATAAGAAGAAAAAATTCGCTAGATTCGCACTATCCAGAAAAAAAAATCTTGCTGGCTTTATTTCCTTTTTGAGAAACCCCACATAAATTTTTCAACGAGAAAAATATCACCCAAAAAATATACAAATTGCTCAGAAATTATGTCAGTTGTAGACAGTACTGGAAGTAGAGATTTCTACAGAACGCTCAATGTAACACGAATTGCTACCACCGCCGAAATAAAACAGAGATATTCTATGCTCGTTGCAAAAAGGGTTCAATGTATTTTTTCTTTCGAGAAGAAAAATTTACCGACTTATTATAGCCTTGACAAATCACCAGCATTACGACCAAACATGCCAGATCGAGCATGCGATGATTGTTCTGACAAATCCTTACACAAGAAAGCTCTACGATGACTTTGGCGAGTATGGCCTGGTTCTTTTCGATCCTCAAGTTTGGAATGTCATTCACCCTTTTGGTCCGGCTGCTCCCGCATTTCCCAAAATCCTGGATTTCCCAAATCCTGGATTTCTCAAAATCCTGAATTTCTCAAATCGCCAAATCAGGATTCTGCCGATTCTGGATTTTGGGAAATGCAGGATTTTTATTTCTTTTGAATTAGCAAAGCAAGAAACTTGCTTGGTTTAAAAATCCAACCCAGATTCTTCTTAGTCAGAATCTTCCGCGCTGAAAAATCCCTTCCGAATAATTTGTCACCTCCAAAAAAAGTCGCGCCTCCTAATCCCTGCGAAAACAATCGGTTGAAAGTCGGTTTTTGAACTTGGAAGTTCCAAAATAGATTTAGTTGTTGTTACAGGCACGACCCAAAAGAATGTACATTTTGGTGGAACTTGAAAACAAAATTTATCAAAAGATTTTTTAATTCCCTGGAGACATCAGTTATTTGCCAATTTCATATATTGCTAGATGTAATGGTAGAAAAATAAACCCTTTGATTGCCCTTTTAAAACTGCAAATATGAAACAGATATAGAATCGCCAGATCGGCGATCATTTTGGTACCGAAGTCGTCTGAATCGGACAAGATTTTCGATCAATAATGAGAATCTGAAGTCCCAAAATATGCGCTAGAAATTTTCGAGCGCCCGGAAAGGGATGAACACTCCATCCAGTCATTTAACCCATAGTCTCAGTTTGTAGAACAGCTTCTATTCTACCAGAATCAATTCACAGAAGTTGTGAACAGAGACTCTAGTAAGAACCAGAGCCGAAAGAAGCCCAAACATTCTATTTTAGTTTTGACAGATAGAGAAAAACAACTGTTTTCGACGAAATTTCAGCTGAATCCTGCATTTCTAAAAATCCTGTTTTTCCCAATCCTGCATTTCCCAAAATCCAGAATCGGCAGAATCCTGATTTGGCGATTTGAGAAATTCAGGATTTTGAGAAATCCAGGATTTGGGAAATCCAGGATTTTGGGAAATGCGGGAGTAGCCTTTTGGTCCCTACGCTCACCAAATGACGCGCATTGCGGAAAAACATGTCCACGATAAAAATCCTTATGCTAATCTCATGCAACTCACCACGACAAATTATATTCAATAAACAGTCATCAACATGGGCCTCACCTCGATCCACTTGCAGGAAAGCATCCAAGCACAACAACAGGATATTCTTTGTAACTTCCTAATTTTTTCATACATTGATTGGACGATCTTACTGCTTGTCCCGTCATCCAGCTGTTGATCATTCCAGTTCTTATTTCACAAAGGATGATCATCACCAGCAGCACGGGAATCGCAAGACATTTTCCATTCGGCGGCATTCTCTATTTTTCCTCTTGTTGAAATTGGACGAAGTTATGATTATGATTGCCGTAGAATGTGCCCTTAGCGTTTTCCTTGTGTTCGTAATCCCGGTTGGTAAAGGGCACCAGGAGCCCCGGGCACTATCAAAGGTACGCTTGTAAATCGTATGCGCTTTTTTATTCTTAGCCTTTGAGCGAGTAGAGTCACATCTTGCTCTATAATCTCTTTCTTCAAATGGGTGTTCCCCGTTTTAGCAAGTACTTCTTATTGTCGAAAATCAGCTTTCTTAATTTTCAAACCCTTGTCTTTGATGAACTTGATAAACATAAATAAACGCCAATTTATCTTTATTAATTTGACCCTCAAAATTTGAGAAAATGGCCAAATCCTTTGATAAAAAGAAAGTCGTATGCCCTTCGGTCATTTCAATAACCTGCGATAACGTGCAATGTATAACGGCTGAATGAAAGGTGACATTTTGTTTGGACCCCGGTTCCATCTAATTTCTCTCTTGGCTAACCTTTAATTTAAAGCTGACAGAAACGTGGATGTTGTCTAACTTTATTTAGCGGAAACAACTAGCTAACTTCGAATCAATAAAATGTAAATAATTACTAATTATTAATAAGTCTTGATTCTTAGTTGGAAAAAGTTTTTCTAGTATCAAACAGAAAACTAATTTCAAAGTATTGATCAAATAATCATTCAACAATTTAGACCGCAATTGCATATTTACGTTAAAATCAAAAGTTTCGAAACTTTCGATATGTGTCTCAATATGATAAAATTTCATTGATGGATTTGCCAGATCAAAACGCCTGACTGTCTCGATTACGATCACGGGCGTTGTCTAAGTGATTCTAGCTGCACCAAGCTCCAATCGTGGTGGAGCTCACGCGCACCCACGTTCTGTTTAGAAGGTGCCCTGGTTATAGTAAAAAGGAACACTCTTACTTTTGGCGGAATTTAACTGAGGATTTATTTTGAGAAAATATCGGGAAGGAACGTTGAAGTTTCTATATTCCCGAACTGTTGAGCAAAAAAAAAGCGGAAGAGAAGGCACATCAGAGATACCGCTGATAAAAAGAAATAAAAAAGAGACAAAGGCTAAATATCAACAATGAAGATCTCCGAAATTCTGCTTCTGGGAAAACTAGCAAATGCTTGTCCTGATGGAGAATTCCAACTGACAGGGATGAAAGAATGTAGGCCATATTTGACTTGTGAAGACTTCAACGATATCAAGTGAGTAAAAAAAAGAGCCAAAAATAGAATTTGTTCCGGTCGCAGAACTGAATTAACCGTTGGGTCTTCAGAGTCCGGCGAAAAATAAACTCCGGCATGTCAAAAATCATCTTACATGCTAAATGGAAAGGTCATAGCCTGGCCTACTCGATCCCGAACATAGATTTTCCAGACAGAATCGACGACTTTCACCACAACGTCGAGATGCTGAAGAAGTTACAATCGAGACATGTGGTCAAATACGTAGGGCAGTGCGAAGATGCTATCCTCACCGAGTTCCACGAACAAGGAACCCTTGGTGATTTTGTTGAATCCTCGGCGGTTTACAAAGACCTCAATCTTCGCGAGCGATTCGAGCTTGCTCACAGGTACTTGGAAATTTTAGCTTTTCTTCACGACAGTCCTGCTGGAACTCGCGTTATGTGCGACACGAACATGGTCAAAGGGACGGTAAAACAGTACTTGGTCACTTCCGACAACGATTTTGTCGTCAACGATCTAGACGACCTCCGATTAGTTGAGAACGGAAAGATGGAAGGCCGTATTTGTGGTCACGCCGATTTCTTGTTCAATAGACCGGACATTTTGGGCGAAAATTTTCTCGCTCCCGAGCAACGCCCCTCCAAATCGCACCGTAACATCCGCGACATGCCAGTTCTTAACGAGAAAATCGATATTTACAAAGTGCCTGCGATAACAGCGTACATCCTGGGGGATGTAGAAGGACACAATGATATCATGGATTTACTAACGGTAAGGGATATCTGAACACGAGCCTGTAATGACAAAATACGTTAAGCCTATCCATCAAGCTTGCTTGAAAAAGGATCCTTCGAAAAGACCTTCAGGAAAGTTTTAGAAATTCTCTCGATTTATACTCAGAAAAAGATTTCCAAAACTAATCAAAGCACCACTGATACAGAAAGCCTATAAAAAGGTTCTAGCTCGTCTCTAAATACAAACAACCATTTCTGTCCCTCTCTCTGCTTCAAACAGTTCTCAAGTGTTCCTCATTATATTCATGGGAAACTGGAAAGAACGAAAAATTTCTACATTCCAGGGACGCAAACGTTCCACCGTTCCTATAAATAAAATAGGTGGTGGTCTAAACTTTGAAGTTCTTATGTGCGATAAGAATTTCTGGTGGCCTAAACTTTGATCGTTCTCACGTGTGATTCCTTGAGAAAGTGGCCTAAACTTTGATTCTTCCTATGTGTGAAAGTGGTCTAAACTTTGAATTTCCCCTGAGGCACTCTGACTAGTTCCATGTGTGTCATCACCTTGAATGCAGCGTAATCCTAATTGGTCTGCATAAAGCGTAGGGCAGTGCTCTAGTCACCGATGGCAGAAGCGCCTCCGGGGAAATTCAAAGTTTAGGCCACTTTCTCAAAGAATCACACATGAGAACGATCAAAGTTTAGGCCACCCGAAGTTGTTATCGCACATATGAACTTCAAAGTTTAGACCACCACCTATTTTATGCAAACTCTCAATTCATGTTGATTCAAATAAAATCATGTATTATATCAAACGCTTAGTTATTTAGTAGCAGGGTTGAGATGGGCAGGTCTCGTAATCAATCGGAAAAAGGATTGGGGCGAAGAGAGCAGCTGTATTGTTATAGACATTTTCGTTCTTGATAACTTTGCCATCGTCCCAGAGAATTCTTTCCACAGAAAATGGGCTAAAAACTGAGAAAATTTGTAATAAGCTCTTTTCTTACGATGACCAGCCGCTGACGGAAAAAATAACGCCACCTTCCATTAAGATCGCCGATGGTTGGCCAGTTGTCTAAGTTCACTTATTTCTATGAAATTTCTGAAATACTTACAGTCAAAAGTTTATCATTCCTTTGCTTCGACCAAGCATAGTCCTTGAAAGAGTAGATATTTGTTCCATATTGCATGTCTTGAAGGCCGCCGATTGTCAGAATCCTGTCTTCGAGAGTGACACAGACGTGATCGTTCATATTTCTGGATTTTTTTGTCAAAGATAATGTTTTATAAACTGCATTTACTGAGGGTGACTAGTGGAAGAGTACCATCCAATTGATCCTAAGATCTCAACACTTCTCTGAGCACCGGGTGCACCACCATAACCGCCAATCGTCACAGCAAGACCATCATATTCACCGAGACAGGCATATCGATGGTCTTCGACGGTTTTGTAGTCCAAAGAAGTGCTCGTGCTTCCGTCAAACTCTTCACAGCTATCAAGATTCTCAAAGTCACCGAAACAAAGCAAGACTAAGAATTATTACATCAGCATACATAACTTTCGCAAACCTTTGTTATTGATCGTAAGCAAGGAGCCATAACTTATGGCCCATAAGTACTCTCAAATTTACTGAGAAGGCGATAAGGAGTTGGGTTGAAAGTGCAGCCATCAAGAGTTGCAATTTTCTGGTAGTCGGTGTTGCCTCCGAAAAGATATCCTTGGCCGTTGAGAACCGCAAATCCTGCGCCTTCTATGAAACGGGGTGGACCGTATTGACCAGAGAGCAATATGGGCACGAGTAAGGTGCTAAATCCGGCGGATCAAAACTGGCGGATCAAAAGGGAGTTGCGCCAGAGTGCTGTTCGTTCATTCGGAATAAAAATGCAAGTTGAGACTTTCAGACTGGGTTCGGCACTAAACAGAGTTGAGACACCACCAAATTTTCAACACTCTGAATTAAGGTCGTTTAAATTGAGATAAATAGCAAGGATAAATTAAGAGGAGCCAGAAAGGAGTTATCTGATCAAAATATCTCGAAAATTTGTAATGTAAATTTCCTAGAAATCATGCAATCCAATTATAGAAAATGATGATATTGAAAAGGCGAACCCAAACTTTATTGCTCTAAAGACGGCGATATTATGATTTTTATATCGGCTCGTGCCGATCCAGCACTACCGAAGCTAATTTGCGTAATTCTTTCAGAAGCCTGCTGATATAACGTACCCCCTAGCTCGCTCACATTTTGTGAGCATTTTTCCCTTGCTCGCTTAGTTAAATTTTATCAAAGTCCCCTTGCTCGCTCTCATTCTTGTTTCAGCGCGCTCCATTAGTCGCCATCCTTCTTTTACCTCGCGCGCCCTTGTTCGCTCCTCCTCACCCATTTATCCCTTGTTCGCCGCGAGACCGCCAAAGCCTAGCTCGGCTTGGGTCGCTCTTACAGCTCTTACTGAACTTTCGACTCAAGCTTTTCATAGGGAACTAAATTTTCATTTTCATGAATATTTTGACAGTAACTAAACTTCATTTCCTCTTTTTTAAGCGTCCAGTTAAATTTTTGTATCTTGTAGCAACGCGGTATTATGCCGTAAACTTGATAGTTTGACTTTATATGTACATTTATACTCAAAATAGTCGAATCTTCATGTTGACACTGGTTCCAGAGTTGCAAATTTGCTGAGCTGAGTGAGCTGAGCAGTCGCTCAGCTCAGTGATTTTGGAAAATGATCTGATCTGCTCAGCTCAGCTCAGACAATTTTCACTCAGCTCAGCTCAGCTCAGCTCCATTATTTTCGAACATGATCTGTTCTGCTCAGCTCAGCTCAGCTCAGCTCAGACGATTATCACTTAGCTAAGCTCAGCTCAGCTCAATGATTTGAATACAATTTTACTACCGAAAAACAGTAAAAAACAGCTCAGCTCAGCTCTAATTAGGGTCCGCTCAGCTCAGCTCAGCTCAACTCTCTTAAACAAAAGGTCTGCTCAGCTCAGCTCAGAAACCTCCGAAGTAGGCCAGCTCAGCTCAGCTCAGCTCAGAGAAATTTTTTCGCAGGTCAGCTCAGCTCAGCTCAGCTCGGAAAAATTAATCAAAATTTGCAACTCTCGAGGAAAATGGCATTTGATTTTTTTATAAAAACAGTCTCAAAGTTTCAATCCATGTATTTCGAGTACTTATGTTTACTTAAAATGGAGTGTCCAAATTTCTTCTTATTAAGAAGATATGAAAATTTGACAAAATGGACGTGAAAGAGCATAAAAAAATAAGTTTGCTTGGAAAAAATCATGAAAATCGAATTTTGAGACCATTCTACGAGTTAAAAAGCCTTTTAAAAGTGAAAAAGAAAGTGAGCAACGCGTTATAAAGCGTTCTCGCGGGGCTTCAGGAGCGAACAAGGGATAAATGACGGAGAAAGGCGGGCGAGCAAAGGTGCGCCGTCGAAACCAAGGAGGGCGAACAAGGGGTCGTAGAATGCAAAAGAAGGAAAGCGACCAACGGATCTTGGTAACAAAAAGCGAGCGACCAAGGGGGGTCTTGTTGGAGTTTAACTAAGCGAAAAAGGGAAAAATGTTCACAAAATGTGAGCGAGCTAGGGGGGGGGGTACGTTATTTTATCCCCTCAATGTGAATTTTTTTGGCCGCTTGTGCCGAAATATTTATCCATACTACGATATGAAGACTTCCTTGAAAGTATCAACTTGCATTTTGATTTCAAATGAACAAACAGCACCCTGGCGCAACTCCTGTTCGATCCGGCTTAGCCTGATTTAGCACCTAACCCTTGCCCATCTTGCTCTCTTGTCAATACGGTCAGCTCCTATGAAACCGCGTGCTCCATTGCCAGGAGGTGAGCTTACACACTTTTCATCTCGCTCGCCTGTTCTCGTGGTATTTTCTAGTTTCTCGTACTTGATAGAACATGCTGTTTTCAACAGAGTGGCTACCACTTTCCTTTGATATTCATGATGTAAGCAGTACGGACGTTCCAGCGATCGCCGACCACCATGAAGTGAGGACCAATATCGGGTCGGGGACATTTCTGGTAATAATCGCACCCCTTGCAACCGTTGGGGCAATATTCATTGCAAGGACAGAATTTTAGATTTTCTTTAAATGATTTTTTACTTATCTTTTAAAATATTTGTTCTCAAACCTTCATAGTCAACAGCACACTGCTGGTTGCACTCTTCAGTCTCGCACAAGAATCGGCATCGGTTGTAGATCGTTCGATATTCGGAAATGCACTGGTCCAAGTAATCTGGATCCGGGCATACTCTTGAAGAAAGCTCAGCCGGGACAGCAGATTCCAAGCTGCCAAGAAGCAACGATGCGATAGTTCCTCTCATTTTTATCTTGCCGCAAGATTCTTGCGTATACGCGTGTGTTCTTGCAAAGAATATTCGATCGGAAAAATTATTGGTAAGCAAAGTTTAGAGCAGTCGCTTTCGACCTTTGATTCGGGAGTTCATGCTGTTACATGCTGAAATTTTGATCTGCTAACAAGCTTTTTAGAATTGAAGGAAATTGAAATCAAGTGCATTATGTTGATTCTTCCATCTTTCAATCATTCAGCGATACATCAGTTTGGACCCAATTGACTTTTTCGAAACAGCGTTTGCACGTGTTTTCCCTAGCTGAAGCTGCAAAATACATGCTCGATGAAAAATTTACCATCAATAGGGACATAAAAGAACAGAAAATCTGAAAAAAGTAGAAATATACTCGAGAATGCAGATCTTCAAATATGTCGCTTTTTTTCTTCAAATTTCCGACGCGTAAGATAAGAAATTCGGGAGACACTGAATTGTGCCGCCCTGCGCCGCCCTGCGCCGCCCAGCGTCGCCCAGTCTCGCCGGATCCGAAGATATTTTGTCTTTCAAAAGCGGGTAATTTAGATTTTCATATAAAATTAGTTATTCTGACATATTTGAATTGTCTGAAAATTAAAAAAAAAGCCATCCTATAATTTTGGGTGCCAGTAGAGTCCATGGTAATTCGCAATCAAACTCAGAATTTGGCATAAAATCACAAATAAATTGAGCACGCGACGGGCCAGAGGCCCTTACGCGCGCATTTTCTGGTAGAGAACTCATTGGGTTGGCGGGGCCCAACTCTCGCTCTTGTTCAGAACAGTTTCCTAGGTCATAGTTGGGTCGAATGAGAGCCGGATGGTTTCGGACCGGGCGACGCTGGGCGGCGCTGGGCGGCGCAGGGCGGCGCAGGGCGGCGCAAGGCGGCGCAGGGCGGCACAATTCAGTACCCCCCAGAAATTCCAAAGGTACCTAAACTTGCTATTTTAGGAACAGGCTTTACAATAATATGCTTGATGACGATATTTGGCAACATTTTCTTGCTCACAAGCGATCCGATTTGACCCCCTCCATATTTTTGCCCTACGCCAACGAAATCCTCAAAGACCCCTCAAAACGCATTGGTCCTCCCTCGGAAACCAATTTCTACGACAGCCCTGTGAAACGTCGATTTTATGGAGATCTTCCTATGTTCAATTGAAATGTGAGAAAGTTGTTAGTCTAATAAAGAAAAGGCATGTGAATATTTACGGTTTATTTATCGATTTTAAAAATTTCATAAATAACGACAGAGATGATAGGACTTGAACAGTGTTGCAAAATCAAAGCCTAAGGAGTAAGCTAACGGGAACAGTTGCTGTTTACCAAACTCGGCACTGGTTCTCGGGATTCATCGGTGTTCCCTTCTTGCATCCAAAAGCATTAGCGAAGAAGCGGCCACCGTTTTGGATAGCGCCGTTGGTTCGGAATCGACCGGGGGAGTGAGGATCATTGTCAACCATCCATTTGGCATAGTCTTCCTACAAGATTTTATTGAAAATGAGCTTGAAGTATTTCAAGTTTACCTTGTACTTGGCGCACCAGATCTGAGCGTATCCGATATAAAAAAGCTGATCAGGGGTGAATTTATCTGAGAGACCAGGGACGTAGATGTCAGAGGTTTCTTTCAAATACCAGTCGTATCCATATCGCGCTTCCCAAAGACCACCATTATCAGCTGTATTTTCGCCAGCAGTGAGATCGCCGTTGAGGTTCTTGTCGGCTTCCTCGAAGTAGAATCCAGAGTATTCATCTTTAACGCACTGCACTCGCTCATCAAAGTTATCCCTGTCAATTGGCGTCCACCAGTTCTTGTAGTTTCCGTCGCCGTCGTATTTTGATCCTGAATAGTGAAGGTATTTACTGATGAAACTTTTCTCATGTGAGAGGCATTGCGAAATACTACGAAATTTAGACACGAATTATTTTATATTTAGTCTGTCTCGTGATGACTTCTGAACGTTCGAAGAGCAATTAGTTTAAAATTACCTTGGTCATCAAAGCCGTGAGTGATTTCGTGTCCGATAACGACGCCAATACCGCCGAAGTTCATGGCCGTAGTCATATCTTTGCTGAAGAAGGGTGGTTGAAGGATGCCAGCTGGGAAGGTTATCGAGTTGAAGGATGATGAGTAGAAAGCGTTGACGATAGCGGGACCAGTGAGCCACATGCCTTTGGTCTCTTGTTAGAATTATCAGCATAACTTCATCTTACCTTTGTCAACGGGGCCATTGAGAAGAGTCCACCATTCACGCTGCTGCCACTCTTTACCAGAACGCCGGGTTCCAATGTATGAGTCGCTGACCTCAAGAGTAGCGTACTTTTCGTTGACAGCGTCTTCCTCGTTAATCCAGTCCGGGAAAGCGATGTTAGTAGTGATTTTTTCAAGTTTGTCGAGTGCCTGGACTTTTGTCTCAGAGCTCATCCAGTCGGCGTCAGATAGGATATCTTCACGGAAGGAGCTGAACAGGTTGTCGACGAGACCAGTCATGATTTCTTTAGATTCTCCCTAATATTCGAATAGATATAAATATTGTGTTTTTCAATCAACCTGGAAGTCTTCTTCGATGTACAGTTTTCCAACAGCCCATTCCATAACGCTGTTAGCAGCGTCCGAGCAAGTCTGCCATCGTGGCTTAGGAGTTGAGCCAGAAATAGTAGCAGTGAACTCATCGTAGATTGCACGCCACTCTGATCCCAAATAGCCGATGTAGTTGCTGTGAACTCGCCAGGCGACGTAATCCTGAATTGAAGATAAATTTTAGATGATTAATGTTTTATACAAATTATTATGTTAGTATGGTTTCATATAGGGGTCAATCATACGAGGAGATCATCGTTGCCCATTTCAGCTTCATCGATAGCAATGTTCGTGTTGTTGAACCACTTCTCATCAGAAAGGTTGACAATTGTCTCAGCATCGATGGAGTAGTCAACGTTCACTTTGCTGATGATTTCATTGACAAACTGATCCCAATTGCCAACAATCTCGTTTCCGGGAATCTCGCCAACGACTTTCTTTCGCTGATAATTTGCTAATATTTAGTCAGTAATGAATTTCAATGTTACCGGCGAAGGAAAATTATTGTAACTCAAACTCACCTGGGTCACGCCCCTCGGTCGGGCTCCACATGTATTTGGCGATGTTGGATTCGAAGTTGTAAATTTTCTCCGCCATCGAGCGGATGGACTCTTCAGTTGCTGAAGTGGAAAGCAATTCGCGGTACTTGAGTGAGTAGTCCGTGATGTATTCTTAAAAAATTGCGTTATGATGACTTCAACGGGCCTGATGGGTTAGTTTAACGTTGATTGAATCCAATCAATTTATAAAAACACACTTTGAATTTTCAAAACTTACTGATGTAAGCTTCTCGGTATCGTTCACGGTCAGCGTCAACGGTTGTTGTGTAGTAAGTCTGGCTCATTCCGAGTCCAGGATGGCCGAGAGTAACGATCCACTCGTTCGAGTCATCAGCATCCAAGTCTTGGTCAGCGATGAAAATTGCGGAAACACCATATTTTGCGGAGGCAGTAGTAATAGAATGCTGGACATTTTTCTCCTCATCGAGAATTCCTTGTGTTGGCCAGGAAATGGTGATTGTATCAGCGAGATCAGAAGTGGATTGAGCATCGAGAGTTTCCTCATCCATGCAGATGCTGAAAAGGTTCTTGGCCTTGACGACTGATTCCCATCCATGATGTCCTTCGACTGAAGGGTCAGAGAGGGTTCTGTTCAAAGTAGCAGAGAGAGCTTTTCTGACGACAGAGAACTGGGAGAAGCTGCCAGCATCATCTGGAATTTCGGCGGTAGCTTCCCAGCCTCCGCAGGCGTACTGGTTGAAATCCTCACATGGATCCGCATCAAGATCCATCTTTCCGAGGACAATGTCAACGAAGGAAAGACACTCTTCCGTTTCACAAAGGGAACAGTAAGTATTTGCGATTGGGTTGTTAACACATGGGCAGCCTTCCTCGCATCCTTCTCTGCAAGGGCAGTTTGATTCACATTCGGAGAATGTTAGGATGCAGTCGCGAACGCACTGGCTGTCATCGACATTGCACTGTGAGACGCAACCATCGTACTAGAAAATTTAATAAATGCATCTCTTGTAATTCGTCTTGGTCTTACTCTTGTGTTACAATCGGTGTAGCAAGCATACTCTTCATCGATAGAAGAACAAGCTTTGTTCGCCTTAGGGTGTCGAGTTCGCTGAAGGGCAAGGGCCCCAGAACCTGCAGCGAGTACGAAGAGCTTCATCGCGCGTCGTTTCGTGAAAATTGTGCTCGCGATCAGGTATATATAGTCTCTCACCGCATGGTCGTTACCGAAATTCAATATTTGAATTTATTCCGGCGCCGCTCTCTCGATGTTTCTCTCCACTCACTAGCTTACGAAATGAGCAGCAAGGGGCTGTATTCTCTCGGCAAAAAGATTTTCTGACACTTTGTATCTTCTCTTTTTTGCCGTTTGAACAGGACTAATCTTTTGATTCAGAAGGGCGTTAAATTAAGTACTAGTACTACAAGACGATAGCCATTTAGGTAGACGGAAAGGCGATTGGGCTACATGAGTTGACAAAACAAAAATGTCTGAGAGAGTGATTTATTTCTGAAGCTCGAACCTACTCCCGCTAGTAAATCAAGACTAACTGAGATCTAACCCATATTTTCTCTTTTATTTGCCACCAGTTTAGGTCAAAATAGAATCGTCAAAATAGAATCGACACAAATCAGAGAAAGATCGTTAGAATTCAGATCACATGACAAACTATTGAAGAAACTACAGTGAGTTTACTACGGTCACTAACGATTGTTGATATAGGGTCGATCTTCAGGTGAAATATTCCCGCTTTTCATATGACAGCAATTATTGTGCGTCAGTATACGTGTCTGGCACGTTTAGCCACGATAGATCGGAAAATTCTTTCGTGTCATAAAAATATACGCAATTATTATAATTCCATTGCGTAAGAAAATGCCGTATTTTATGCTTTATTGTACTGACAAGTTTAAGCTTCTTGTATTCCGAGTCGGTAGACTGTTCTGATCAAGCAAATATCGGTTGAGCTCGCTAAACTTACAGCATTTGTTTCGCGCAAACATGAGCTTCCGCAGGTTTGAGGAAACTAGAATAACCTCATCCAGGTGGCGCCATCACTTCTACTCCGGTTTATCGGACAGTGAGTGTTTGCTTTAAAACTGAGCAGCAAGGCTTTAGCTAGGGAAATGGTGAAACTGTCGCTTATTTTATATTTTTCTTTGGAAATAATTGCACAGAAGCTTACTCCTGGTTTGAAAATGATATTAACAATCTTATTTATTTTTATTAAGAACAAAGGGAGGAACAAAGAGCTATAAATGCTGCTGAGAGAAGGAAAAATCGACAGAAGAATAAGAAAGCCTCGAAGAATAAAAACACCACAAAGACAAGGAGTACTACCACAACCACAACAACAACTACAACTTCTACTACGACTACTACTGAGGAACCGACATCAACGACTGGTTTTACGACAACATTATCGACTTCAACTTCATGGACTCCAAGAAGTTGGCTAACAACAACAACTCTGCAAAAGACCTCTATCCCAACAAGACCGAGAATAACTGGAAATGCCGAAAGAGTTATTGATCGAACGAAGACAATGGTGCGGAAATCTTGCTAAAATTAATTCAAAATTATTACAGTGTTTGTCATGCAACGGTCGAAAGCTGCTTGAGTGTCTCCAGAACGGAAAAACTCAAGAATGTCCGAAGGACTCATTCTGCTCGTTGACGATGCGCACACAGAATGGCGAGCCAATTCAGGTATTTTGGAAATAATATTGTATTTCGGAAATTAAATCACACCACGAGACTTTCAAATTATCAGATGAAGATGTACTCATCTTTATTATTATATTCATCAGTATGAAATGAGTTGCAAGCAATCAACGGCTTGTCTTACAAATAAGAAATCGAATGGATGGGGAATCAAAGGCTCTTGCAATTTTTCGAAAGGTAAAAGTCAAGTTTGAATGAGAACGTATCCACGCTTCAGGATCTGCTGCTACTTGTCGCCAGTGCTGCATTGGACCTGAATGCATAAATTACTATCGAGAGTTCCAGGATCAAGGTTATATCATACACTTATCACTTGAAAGACTCGAGTTTAGACTTTTATCGCGTCAAATGGAACTGGAACACTCCATGGCTGGACAAGCCTTACGATACTTTCGACTTTTTCTAATCCAAAACGACAAAAAAATCAATCCTTTACATGTAAAATAAACCTACTTATCCGTTGTTTACGAAAATTATTTCATAGACCTGCGTGACAACTCAAATCAAAAAAAGTTGCTGCATGATGCATTTGACTCTGGGTTGACATTTAAATTTGCCAAACTTATATGAAACAATTTTTGATCAGCTAAGCAGAGAGACAGCTTTGCTGAAATAAGAGATTTTCTATTATGAAGCTCGCATTAACGCTGTTTGCGTCAATAAAAGGAGACAGGAATTTGACGGAGATCTGTAAGCAAGAAAAATCCGAAGACGTTCAGTAATTGATTAAATTAAGTTCCTACAGCTGATCCTGCAGCTCCAAAAATTGAGCTAAAGAGCTCAGATATTTCTGATATCGGTCGAGGTGGACATCCTGAGCGATACTCTTTTGCAAGTCAAAATGAGCTCCTCACAACCATGCTTCAATACATGCTAAATGCACATTATCTGGATAGATACGACCCGAACGAAATTTTAAACTACGGTTGTTGGTGCCAAACCAATCCAGATCACATAAATCATCGTCGAGGCACACCAGTTGATTCTGTCGATCGAAAATGTCAAAACTGGTATCGCTGTCAGAGATGTGTGTCGATGGATACATTCGGCCAATGCTCGGCTAGTGAGGTCATCTGATTCAAGAGAAAATAAGATGATAACCTCTTTCAGCAAATCTATTCGGTTTACTTTGACCCAACTTCAAAAAGTTTCGTCTGCTCTAGCACGAACACCGACTGTCAAAATATGGCTTGTGAATGTGATGCTGCTTTCGTGAATTCGATTATTTTCAGTTTGAATGAATTCAACAGGAGAGGACTTTTGATCTTTCTAAAAATACTCAAAGTTCATCAATTGCCCATCAAAGAACAGCTACTATGCAAACTCACATGGTTGGGAACCTTCGACTCAGTGCACGCCGAATCCGTTCTCTAGGGGACCACCAGATCAGTGTTGCGGTACTTACCCAACCCGTTATCCCTACAATACCGAAGATGGAAGCCGTGGATGCTGCAATGGACATACTTTCAATTCTCTGACCCACGAATGCTGCAACACGGTTCTTCTTGCAGCTGGTAGCTGCCCACAAACCACAACACCAGCTCCTAATCCATGTTCACCTGATCCTTGTCAGAATGGAACTTGCATGGATACTTCAGCGGATACTGGAATATCAGGATAGTAACTCGACAAAAAGAATTAGAAATGACACTTCTTGTTGATTTCTAAATATAGGTTCGTTCACGTGCTTGTGCGATATGAATTGGTCTGGTCAATTCTGTCATATTCCTTTGGTAATATTTCTAAACTTATAAAAAGTTAATGACAACATCAAAGACGACAACAACTGAAGGGCCAACTGCTCCACCAACTGCTCCACCAACCGATCCTCCAACAACATCCGCAACTACAACTGAAACAACGCCAACAACTGAGCCAACTACAACTACGACTACGACAACTACGACTACGACAACCACGACGACAACAACAACTACGAATCCATGCCCTGTCAGCCCTGATCCTTGTCAAAATGGAAGTCAATGTGTCGTTGATGGAGGAACTTACAATTGCATCTGCCCACCCGGATTCCAAGGTCGAAATTGTGATCGAGTCTGTGTTCTGCAGAATGAACGCTTGGACATTTCAATCGTTGTTGACACATCTGGATCTCAAGCTAATCAAAAGGCGCCTGTTATTGAAGCTTTTATGACAGCTCTCTTGGCTGAGTTCGATACACAAACTGCAGTAAAAGTGAGTATTACTGCGGTCGCTGATGGACGAGAAGGACGAGTAGAGACTGTTTACGGTCCCGTTGATTTTGCTGATACAAGGTTATTTTTATTAAAAGAAATATTTAACAACATTTTGAAGTGATATTTCTTCTGCACTTGATGCAATGACTTGGTGGGGATCAACAACGGCGATCGGCCCAGGTATAACTGAAGGGGCCTCACAAATGGATACTAATGATAATGTGAGCGACGTAATGCTTGTTATTACTGATGGTTGGGATGGAGATCTTGGAAATCTGCAGGAACGGATAAAAGAAAACACTTTGAAAATTGTCTTGAAACGCTTTTCATTATAATTTATAAATAATCAAAGCAAACAATCCTTGAAAGACATCGGTCGCAGCAGTAAGCTCAGCTGGTATAACTGCGTTTGCTCTCGGATATTCAGAAGGTGGCGGATATCAACTGGGAACCTTGGAAGATATTGCAAATGGAGACACAAGCAATGTTTATACCGCAACGACTGAGTAAAGATCTAATTATACGTTTCAGAATCTGAACTGAATTTTAGAGAGGCCATGTCCACGATTCATGAGGACGTGATTCAGGGAATATGCGACAGTCAGACAACAAGGAGCCAGAAATTTATTGAACCACAACCACCATTCAAAATTGTCAACCAGTTCATCTATGAAGTCGCAGCAAAGTACATCGACAATTTTGAACAAGTTCCTACCTGGCACCCGCAGTACAGTCAATTCATCGCAGGAAACATCGAAGGCTTCACTTACGAGAGAGTTCCCCTTTGAAATCTTCTTTCACTGCGAACACCAACCTAAATAAAAAGTTTAATCGTGTCTCGACTAATTTGTCACGGAAAAATGTCAGCCGGATAAATAGCTGAGAATTATTTGATGCGATGTATGGATTTCTAATTAGTGGATTTTTATCCGATGACATTTGAAGAATTCATTGTCACAGCCGATCCGACTTGTTAAATCAGTTTGCACTCGCTCAATTTTGGAACATCAAGATTTGAAAAGGGCCTAGACAAAGTCGAACTTGGACGATGAAATTATGGTCGTCGGCCGTCTCACTGTTTTTAGCCAAAAGCCAAGAGATTATTGACGAGCAAGAAGAAATTAGACATGTTTGTAAGTAGACATCCGTAAATAAGAAATCTATAATTGGTAGTCCCTTTCGTTGACCCAGGGCGTCCACCGATGCTGATGGACTCTCTTGGCGCTCGATCTGGACTAGGTGCATCAAGAGGCGCCGGTCCAGGTGCTGAGCAACGATATACATTTTCATCGCAAGAAGAACTCGTCAATACGATGCTTCAGTATATGTTGAACGCTTACAATCTGGATAAATACATCCCCTCAGAGATATTGAACTATGGTTGTTGGTGTCAAACCTCACCTGAGCACTTGAAACACCGGCGAGGAACTCCGGTAGATACCGTCGATCGAAAGTGCCAGAATTGGACTCGCTGCCAAAAATGCATTCAAATGGACACTTTTGGACAATGCAATCCAACAGAACAAGTTTATCAAGTTTGGTTTGATCCATCTAAGCGGCAATTTTCGTGCTCTAGTTCGAACTCTGATTGTCAGATGATGGCTTGTCAGTGTGATTCCGCATTCGTTAACAGTAAAGAGTTAAAACTTTAAAAATATTCGGAAGAAGACTCAATCATAACTCCTCAAAAGTGTCGTCTTCAGCATAAACGAGTTTAATAGTTATTACGCGAATTCACATGGCTGGGATCCATCAACTCAATGTGAGCCAAATCCATTCTCTCGAGGTCCACCAGACCAGTGTTGCGGTGAATTTCCGACAAGGTAATATTTAAGGAAAATGCAGAAAGATAATACATCAATTTTTCAAGATTCCCATTTAATACTGAAGGAGGAACGCGTGGATGCTGCAACGGCCACACGTTCAACGCCGCAACCCTTGAGTGTTGCGGTACGACTCTCGTCGCAAGCGGTAGCTGCCCTGCAACAACAACTCAACCACCGCCTGATCCTTGCAATCCTGATCCGTGCCAAAACGGAGTGTGCGCGAATACAGAAGCAGATACGGGCATATCAGGCTCATTTGTATGTCTTTGCGATCCGAACTGGAGTGGTCAATTTTGTCATATTCCTATCGTAAGTGAAAACTTTTATCTTTCAAATAATAAATGACAAAAGACAACAGAGCCACCACCAACAGTTCCTCCTGCTACTGATCCTCCAGTAACTGAACCACCGGTCACAGATCCACCAACGACCCCGACGACAACTGAAACAACGCCAACTACAGAACCAACAACTACAACGAGTACTACGACTACAACAACCACAACAACAACAGAGCCGCCAAGCAATTGTCCTACCAGTCCTGATCCTTGTCAGAACGGTGCTGAATGCGTTCCTGACGGAAATACGTATAATTGCATCTGTCCACCTGGCTTTCAAGGTCGAAATTGCGACCGAGTATGTACACTCAACAACGAACGACTCGACATCTCGGTGGTTATTGATACTTCTGGATCGCAAGTTGGCGATAAACAGAGCGCTGTCCAAGATTTCTTCAGAGATTTATTGGCCGAGTTTGACACTCAAACTGTCGTCAAAATCAGTATCACTGATATCGGAGATGGTCGAGAAGGCCAGGTTAACGTAAGTTAGCTTTTTATCTTGAAAAATATTGATAAATCCAAAGACTGTACTGGGTCCAGCGCAGTTTGTTGATACATCCGATATTAACTCCGCTCTCAATTCGTTGACTTGGTATGGCGAGACCACAGCGATTGCAGACGGTATCACAGAAGGAGCGTCACAGATGGATACTTCGGATAACGTGAACGATGTGATGATTGTCATTACTGACGGTTTTGACGGGGATCTTTCCTCGTTGCAAACCGCATCTGCTGCAGTAGCTACAGCGGGTATAACCGCGATTGCAATCGGATACGACGAAAACGGTGGTATCATAGGATCGACTCTTGAAGACATTGCGAATGGAGTTTCTGGCAATGTTCTTGAGGCAACCTCCACGTAAGTAAGAATCTACGGCCTTTAGAAAATTCTTTTTTTTAGCTCTGAGCTACAGGGACTGTCAACTTCTGTATTCAACACAATCTGCTCTGCTTCTCGTCGTAGATCTCGGCCAAGAGCGCAAATGCTCGGAAAGATAGGTTATTCATAAACTCATTCCGGCATAGTTCATATCTTTCAGTAGTCAACCAATTCATCTACGAGGCGGCTTCAAAATACAAAAATCAATTCAACAGCGTTCCAAACTGGCTACCGCAGTACAACGACTGGAGCACTGGGAAGATCCGTGTCTTCACTTACGAACGAAAAGACTTATGAGAATAACTGCTTTTGCTCCTTCAAAAATAGTTATTTTGTGTAAATCAGACTTTATTCACGAGCTTAGTCGAGCTTATGCAGGGTACAGTTGAGATCAATTCTTCTTTTGAAGATCTACAGTTTGATATCAAGCGCACAGAGTTCCTGGGCAAAGATACAAACCAGCTTGTCAAAAAGACTGATTTTGGCAAATGGTGAACAGCAGCTTGGCAAGTGGAGATGAGAAACCAAATTAAATCAGTGCGCAGTAAAATTTTTCAAAAACGAGCGTGGGTAGTCATTTTATCTTCAAAGGGTCTTCGAGTTTTTGTGTAGGGGCAAATATCAATATTATGGGTGTAGAAAATAGGCATGAAATCGGCACATAAATGGCACTTTTCATCCGCAAGGAAAATGGTCACATGGGCGATATGAAAGATAGTTTGTAGGATACGTTGGTTATGCAAAGATCGCAATTAGCTAGATTACCAATTTCGAGGAGCCTTGGCACCATTGTTTTGGGCACCAACTGGCTTTCCGCCAGCACCGTACAATTGCCAGTCGTTGTTAGCTCGCGCTTTTGGCTTGACGGAGGCAGAATCTCGGAACTTGCAGAAATAGACAATGCCAGAAATAAGAGCAGCAATGATGATGACTCCGACGGCAACAATCCATTTCAAAGCTTGCGTCTCAGTGCCTGAAATTTACCTTTAGAAAAGCTAAACTGCTCATCAGTTGCCATGAAAGAACCTGCAACTGACGAGACAAGGTTGATTCTTGAACGTTTATTAAATATAAATTAGTGATAATAGGATCGATAACTATTGTCTTTGGGTAAGTAGGAAAGAAAACTGCTCTGAGAGCCACTTGAAGAGCCGAATAGTGATTTCCATTTGTTCAAGAAGCTCGATTTGAAGCTATCCAGTTTAGACTTGCTATACTTACCAATGGTAGAATCAGCCCATCGCTCCTGGGATCGAAGAGGTCCGACGGTGAGAATGTTAGGGTTGTACATTCCAGTTCCACTGGCATTGGGGGTTGAGACGGCTCGTGGATGACGAGATCCAGAGAAGATTTCTTGGATTTCTCGTCGCTCTCGATCCTCGCAGGTGTTTTCGCAAGAGAATCGTCGAGAGTCACAAGCTTGGATATCGCAGTGAAGCCAGACCTGAGCCTCGTCGACGAACTGGAACATTTGAGATTCCCATCGAGCAGAGTTGGCATCGGGAGCATCGTCTCGGAGAACAACTGTAGGATCAGTTGGGCAACCCTCGTAGATCAATGTGTGTCGAACAGGAGCGTCGGCCTCAGTCGTAGGTGTAGCCCAGCAACGTTGGACGTTAAGAACGACTTCAGGATCCTTAGCTTCGAGTGTCACATCGACGTAAAGTCGCTGCTCGACTGAAAGCATGACAGATGATCCCATGAATGACTCTTCGTAGGAGCTATCCTTGAAGAGCTCCATGGTGGCTCGGAACTTTCCTTCGGCAGTTTGACCCTCGAACCAGATTGTATCGACTGGAGCAGCAACAACCTTGTGCTTGAGTGAAAGCTCAAAGGTATCATCGTTGACGCTCATATCGTACACGCAGGTAAAGTTGTAAAGTCCATCTGCGTCTCTGGTGATGGGAGAGCCATCATTAGGTGGTGTGAACTGAACCACGTTCCAGAAAGTGATCTTCCCAGAGCCGTCGTCCCAGTACTGAGTTCCACACTCAAGAGGAAGCTTCTGAAGAGAACCAGCGCTGAACAGAATGTTTCCGTATTCGTCTGGTACGCCCTGGCATCCCTCGTTGAGTGTGATCTTTGAGAAGTCATCGCCCCATGTACCCAATTTCTTGAGATCTCGTTCACGGATTGTAGCGGTCATAGAAGTCTCATCGCAGACATGATCGAAGACGTCAGCGAAGTCGATATCTTGGCCGAGTACGCCTCCAAAGGCGAATAGTGATAAAAGCTTTTTCATGCGCTTGGTAAACTTTTTCAAGGCTATTTTTTCATTCAAAGTTTAACTAAGACTTCTCTATGTTTTCTCTAAGAAACGCTTTGCGTTCGAAACGTAAAAGTAAAAAATAGACCTTTTCCTTTAGCGCCCCACTCCAAATGCAAAGACTTCAGCGTCGGAGAGGTGAAATGGTGCTCGGCGGTGGTGCCTCGGGCAAGGTGCACCAATTCAGAATCCCACGAATTTAACTAATATTAGCCGAGTCAACTGGAGGTCACATGACCCGAACAAATGTACTGTAATAAGCATGGCGACGAGATGACATTCAGACATTTTTAAGAATTAGTGGTTTTAGCTTTTATCTCTGATGATTTCTGACAGGTAATCATTTTTCTTATGCGATTGTCTTATTCTTATTAAAATATGAAATTATAAATTGATACTATCCTGCTTCTGCGCGTGTTCTAACCGAACAGCATTAATTTTTCAACGTAGCTCATAAAAACACCTCGCTCTGACCTGAAATCGTCTAAAGTCTCGATTCTCAAAAATGAAAGTTGCAACATATTGGGCTAGATATATGATGATTTATAATCATTGCGAAGAGGCAAGTTTAGCTGATTATGGAGGACTCGATAGTATTGCCCCATTCGAATTTGATGATATTACCCATGAATGTGACGAGATTGCTGGGTAAGTACAGACTCTCTCTTTTTTTAATAAAATTTATTTACAGTAAAGCAGCTCGCGCACAGGGATTTATTGCTTCAAAGTTGTTCAAAAATATTGATGAAAAGGGATAATTCGATTTATAATTATTCTTCCATTTTTATATTTTAATAAAAAAGTCAAAATCAGTCAATCTCCATTATTTGCTTTGTGTTGGTGCTGTCGGATTAAAAGTAGAGACGCAATTGTTGCAATTATCAGAATCGTGATTCCCAAAAGTAGAAATGACAGCTATAAAGTTTTAATAAGACAAAAAAAAATTCATTTTTCTGATACCTTTGTAAGCATTTTTCTCTGAAAAAAGGTTATCCGCGTTCTTAGAGTGCTATTCTTGCTTTTGTCAAGGATCAACGATTGAGTTTGGTATGAAATAAATTTATTTATTCTAAGAGGGCAGTTTGAGCTTTTGTTTCTTCCAATGCTTTTCTTCTTTTGAAGGAACACTTGTATCGCGCTGCATAGATTATGAGAAGAAACAGACAGAATCCATCCAATGCCAGCATAAACGTCATCAGATCTTGACCTTTCGAAAATTATAATCAAGTGAAAAAAGTCAGTCTACCTTGATCTTCAAAGCAAGTAGACCCCTCTGGTGTAAAGCCTGTCGGAACAAGCCCGCTCAGAAAGATGAAAATCGGCCCAATTATCTCCCCTAGACTTGTTACCAATCCTCCAGCGGTGCCTCCACCAACAGGATGAGCAGTTTCCGCAGCCATCTCGCAAGCCAGCGGAAGAAGAACAAGCGTCGACATTCCATAAACAACGCAAAGGGATGCAATGAGTATCTCTTGCTCGGGAACTTTCATCGCAAACGTGAAAGCGACATTCGAAGCGATTGAAATGGCGGCGCAAATTTTGGCAGTCAAGGCATGATGCTCGGTTCCGCCGATCATTCTCGTCAGGAACATGCTGAAAGCAACCCCAGGGCCAATAATAAGGGTGGCGCAAATCGTCGAGCTGAAGATGTTAGAATAGCCAGCCGGGCAGAGAAGCTGAACGATGAGACTTTGAACCATTGAGTTGTGGCCAATTCGGATTGCACCAAGCAAAACAGCGGCGGAGAACTCCCAGCCACCTTCGAATGCCAAAAGTCTTAAAAAAATCAATGCGTGCGGCGAAAAATCATTTGCAAACCTGAGCCTGTCAAAAAATGGCATGGTTTTCGGCGCTGGTAAAATTCCATCAGAAGGAATGCAGAGGGCAATTGGAGCCGCAGCAATAACTGGCAATGAAAACAAGATTCCTTCAAAGAAAAGATCATCCGGTCCTTTTGTTATTAGTGGAGCTGCAATAGATGCGACCATCAAACCAATGCAAATGGACAGCGAAGCAATCGAATTTGCAAGAAGACGCTCTTTATCTTCAAACCACCTGGCAGCCATAAGAGTTGGAAGAACACCGACAAACGCCTGGCTTATTCCCATTAGAGCTGTTCCGATAAGCGCGACGGGGAAGCATTTTTCGCAAGGAATGAAGTCGCCGTTTTCATCGTAGCTCTTGAATCCGAGAGATCCAACACGCAAGACTGCGCCGACAAAATAAAAGGCGATAGTTATCCAAGTAGATTTGCGAAGACCAATGCCATCACAAATCCATATAGCGACGAAGCCAGCCGGAAGACCGACACCCATGTAGATCATCGAAAACCAATCAACCTGATTCGTTGTGATGCCGAAATAGAGGACTGTGGCTGTAGGTACTGGGGCAAACGTCAACCATCCCATTGCATTTCCAGTTCCAAGTAAAATAACTGATCACAGGTTTTATAATAATTATTCTTCAACAAATATCGAAGTAGCAAACCCTTCCTATTATCAAAACTGCCCATCGCCAAGCTTTGTTTACTTCCTCTTTGTCCTCCCCCATCTTTCACAAATGAAATGAACTTCTTCTTTATTTCTGTGTCTCTTAGTAATAATGAGAAGGGCCAAAATCAATATTGAACAGTTCCAGTGATCCCAGGAAGCATCAGAAGGCCAATAAAAGAACAAGAACCTCGGTTACTATTTTTAGATTCTCGGTAGACTCGGTAGAAGCCGCCTCCGAGGCGATACAAAAAAATGAAAGAAGTGAGCTGACTGAATGCCAAATTCTCTCACTTCAACTTCGCGTTCAAACTCCCCGCTCTGTGGATGACACATTTTGTATCTAAAGTACTGATGAACTTGCAAGTTGCAACTCTTGATGTATTGACACCTATTTCCTATGAAATTGATGTTCTTCTTTGAATAGATTTTCAAGACAATCGACAAATTTCTGATTTCCTAAAATTTTACGAAGAAATTCATCAAAAACTGGAATTTTACGCATTGAACCCAACCAATAAATAAATTTTTAAGAAGATAGTTGTAGATAAATCCAGTTTACAAAGTGATGTTATCGTAGAAAATGATCTTTTGAATGAAAGAAGTTCCCTATTCTTCTTTCGTGACGTCACAAAAAGCGGCGCGCTCGGATTGGCTGATTCAGTTTTGAGCGAGATTTTCTAGATTCAGTGATCGATTGTTTTGTTTTGCGAATTTTGATCAGTTCTGAGCGACGGTGATTTGAGAAAAGCAAAGTTCTCCAAAAATGGCCGCCAATCCCGAAATCAGCTTGATCGACTATCTTCCGCCTGTCAAAGTCACACCCAACGAGGAGAAATCATCCGCCGACTCGCCAAAGTTGAAGCCAGCCCTTACTCCCATTGAAAAGAAACTTGCAGGTAAAGAGCATTTTCAAGCACAATAATTCTGTTTTATTAAGATATTTTATGAACTTATTATAACTTTAAAATTTGACCATGTTAATCTAAACTCCTTTTCCGCTCCATCTGATTCTATGACATCTGTAAAAGTGTTATCATTTTTGATAAACTATAGTCAAATCCAATTTCAGAGATCCTTCCTCCTCGCGAATATGAGCAAAATGGTCAGAAATTCTTACAACTTGTATCTCCCCGTCAGGCCACTCGAAACGCTATCTTGACAAAAGAAAAACTGCTGGATTCTCGACTTGAAGAAGCTGAGGTACCTCTTCTTCATCCCCTTTCTTTCCCTAGTAAATCTTTAGGCACGAGAACGAGGAATTTGTCTTGCGCGACGCGAAATCTATTCAGAATTGATGGATGAATTAATCAGACAAATTGCAATTAGCTCTACCGAAACTGGTGCTCTTCTTGTTCAGGTAAAACTTGAACTTTACCGCAAGAATGTTCTATCCTCTGACTTTCAGATAAGAGATGAAATCAACATGACCCTGGCCGGCTATGAGACAATTGTCGAGTCCGCGAACGGGTTCGGCTCTCGTAAAGCTTTACAGTCAGAACTTGGAAAAGAAGAGAAACATGCAGAGGTCCAGGAATTACAAGACGAAGTTGATTCATTTAAAAAACAAATTCAAGTTCTCAAGGTAAGCTTTTTTTGTTCTAGAGATCGATTTGTAACTGCCATTTTTAATAGGTTAATCTTGAAACAGTGAGCCGCCGGGAGCAGGAAGAAAAGGATGCTCTCATACGCCGACAGCAAGAAGAATTACAGGTAATTCAGAGACTTGGAGACTGAAGCTATCCGTTATTTTAGTTCCTCAAGCGAAACAACCAACAGCTAAAAGCTCAAGTCGACTCAATCCAAAGCAGCCGCAAGTGAATCGCGAGTTGGGAGAAAAGAATCCAGCAGAATATTCCCTGTTTTCCTGCAAATATTATTTTTATATCATAATTACCCAAAATATAATTTCTTATTAAACCAAAACGAAGGCTCCCGTCTCATTATTTTATTTCAGCAGTTAACAATAACTTCTACCGGTTCGGTCTCGTTAACACGGTACCCTCTCGTTAGTGGTTTAACACGTGAACGTTTTCACATATTGTTTTATTAATTATTCTGAGTAGACAATCAGTTATACGACTTTTTCCATAAATTATAACTGATCTACAATGAAATCACTTTTACAGCCGGAGCCAAACTATTTTTGTGTCAGCGGATTCAAAATCGACGACTGAGTCGGAAACTACCCCGCGCTCACGAACAAAACACAGAGAACATCACATGCATTATCCCTTCTCATGTGAAATTTATAACAAAAGGAGGCAAACTGGTTTGATCCATCTTATTTTCTGGAAATGCCATCCCAATCTTTTGAAAGACTTGAAGAGATTTGTTTATCTAACGAGACTCTCGTTAAGAGAGAATATCGAGAATCTTCCGGTACTGAAGGGTAATTTTTTAGGTAGAAAAATAAGACTTTTTCTGTTTTAGAAATGATGCATTGAAGTCGTAAAAATGTACAAATGCGTGAGATCGAGCTCCTCCCTCGTTGGGAAAACTCAAAATGTGGAAAAAGCACTTACCGGTTTCGAGCATGGAATGACTCGGGAGCTCTACCGCTCGGATCCGAAGCTCTATAAATACAGAATTCTACAGAAATCCGCTCCCGATTTAATAAAGCTTCAACTCGCTCCAGAAACAAGACTGGTAAGTTTGAAACGCTTCTTTCCTCTTATAATTCATTCTTCCTAGCTCTCCCGTCCTGATCAGCTAAAGAAAGGAATTTACAAACCAAGTCAACCAGCTTTCTATAACTTCGACTCCTTCGAAAATTACGATATCACAGATTTAGTCAAGCCTAATGTGGAGACTGATTATGGAAGATCCGGAAGAATCGACGCTCCCAGATCGAAACATGCGACCAAAAGATGGGTTAAAGAAAATGCGGACTTTCAAGTTTGGTTGAAAGAGCAAGAGGGCGCGGAATTTATAAGGAAGACGCCGATGTCGATGCTCAATAATTATGAAGGTAGGGGTCGCGTCTTACAGAGATCAGACTTCATACCAAATTTTTGAAATGTCGAAATGAACGGGTCGCCAAATTTAAAAAATGGGTTGATATCATCCACCCCTGTTTCATGCAATCAACGATTTCAATCATAAACATGAAAGGATCAGTTGATATCTCATCCGTGTTATTGGTGGCAACATTTCTCCGATGTTTTTCGGAGGTTTTTCTTATTGAAACTGAATTTGTGGGCTCGGATTGACTGAGGTTGTGTTACATCACCAGAAGTCAGAAGCAGAACTGGCGGGTTCTATAAAACTTTTTGTCGTCATTGCCTGGAATTTGAACCAAAAAAATATCCCAGATCGTCTAATGATTCTCTTGCTTATGGTCTCTAAAAATAATCTTAGGATTCGGCGTTGGCTCAAATGGAATCCTCGCCCCCGATAAATGCACAGAGCACGAGCTTGTTTTCCTGCAACGAAGTGGTCACCACAGTCGCATATATACCGGCGTTCGTCATGAAAGTTGGTACAATCGCTGGAAGGTCGCGCCCCTCGCTGGAGGAAGCAAGCGCTGGAATCAAAAATTGAAGCTCTTCAATAATATCGGCCTAGCAAGCGTTGCTACAGCTGCATCTCTCAATCTAATGCCTCTTTTTGGCTTGACAAAACTGGCGATGGGAACTCCTGCTTCATTATCCGCAGTTTTATCGATGGATCCAGTGGTCTTTTGCTCCTTATGGCTAGCTTCGCACTTAATTACTGGAGCCCTTTATTATTTTCAATATATAACGCCCCTGGTGAAAAATATTTATTGGGAGCCAGATACAAGATGCGTTATTGGTAAAATTTGCTCATAAGTGTATAAAAAGCCTATTTTGATGTTTAGTTGAATTGATGAACTTCATGTCGAAATGGAACCTAGAAAAGCGCTTCGTAAACAAAGGCCATTTTCCAACAGTAATCAAAATACCTCAGAAATATCTGAGCAGGGAAATGTACGATGTCAAAGAATCTGGCAATTCGATTCTATTTGACTTTGCAAAACAAGAAGCCTCTGGATCGCCAGACGGATCTCTACCTCATAACACGGAGCAATTCATTCAAGACGTCGATGGTATCTATTTCGAATCAAGCAGACACGGAAGATGCTTGGTTTTGAAGTCGATGCCGCTAGTCAGTGGAACTGAAGAATATTTAGAGAAATTGCCTCCCTTTAATTTATTACTTGATCATTTAAATCGGCGAGTTACAAATGCCAATCCCGAACTCACGCCTGAAGGTAAGACGTTTTTGCTTCAATTCAAATTTGATTGATATTCAGTTGATTTATCTGATGAAACGACAGCAGAGTTCTACGACAACGAAAATTTCAAATTCGGCCCGGAGCGATGGGAGTTTGAAAGAAGAACGCTGGAATATCAAAACAGTTGATATCGTTCAAATATTGAAGTATTTTTTGTTTAGAATGGAGTCGTATTAGTCGTGTAGATGTTAAAATTACTCTTTCTTGCCTTCATTTCTTTTGGAGGAAGTCTTCCAGCGAAGGGTCTTTATGAAGAAGACACAGATTTCGTCCAAATTCTTACTCAGGTAAACAGAACTATTCGAAGATAGAGAGAAACAAGAATTATTCAGGAGACATTCAAAGAAACGCTAGAAGCTCAAGAGGAGAAGAATCAGTTCTGGATCGTCGAATTTTACGCCTCCTGGTGTGGCCATTGTGTCCATTTCGCACCGACAATTAAAGAATTCGCAAAGGAAATCAAAGATTGGGGAAAACTCGTCAAACTTGGTGTAATCGATTGCGGAAATCCAGATAATGGCGATATCTGCCGAGAGAATCAAGTTCATGGTAATCGCTGCCTTCATTTGATTTTTTATCATCCCTTTTCGAAGGCTTTCCAACGATGAAATACTTCCTGCCAAACGACAGACTCTACGATCAAAAAGAAAATACGCTCGAAGCTCGATCCACAGCCGCTCTTAAAGAAGAAGCACTGAAAATCGCGCTAGAAAAAAATGTTGCCCATGAAAATGGTCTTGGGAGATTCTTATCTCTTGAAAAAATTGAAGGGGCTGCTGTTAATGATGTCGTCGAACAAAATTCAGAGGATGGCATTTTCACCGCATTAGTTGCTGCTCCTTCTGGTAGAATTATCGAAGCATTGATTATTTTTAACTATACTCGTAATCTTAGATATGGCACTTGCTGATGGTTCAACGATGGATCTACTTGCTGATTTGACCTCTCTCTCTGAAATCTCTATAAGATTGACAGATGAAGCTTCGGTGAAAAAATGGCCAGAAACTAAAGGAGCCATCTTATTAATCCTTGAGAAGGACGCAGTGAAAATGGTGAGTCACATTCTTACTAATCATTTTCTTTATAAAATTCCTAGAAAATCGAACTATCAGACGCAACATCACGCGCCGAAGTCCTCGAGCTTCTTTCTTCAACTCTCAAAACCGAAAAATATTCCTGGAAAAATGTCGTCGTTGCATCATCTCTGAAAAGCGCTGCCGCTGCAAACGACGATGCCTGGGCGAAATATGATCAAAGCAAAGTTTACCTACAAGATATTGAATCCGCTCTTCTTCAGTTGCTTTTTTACGATGTCAGTAGCTTCCCACTGGAAGGAGAAGCGCTTAGTGCAATAAAAAAATATGTCAAAATTGTTTCCCAACTTTATCCGCCGACAAGGTACGTTTTTGAAGCTGATTTTGTTTTGCCAACACAAACTTTTAGTCGAAGCATAGATGTGGACCTTCGAAACTTATCATCAGAGCTGGAGACAGTCTCGAAGATAAGAAAACGAAAGGAATGGATAGGATACCTTGATAAAGCTGGATTGACAAAGCTTCAAGGATCTCAGCCAACTTTATCATACGCTGCTTGTACACCTAGGTAAGTTCCTTCTTTCCCAATTCATCTCTGTTATACCATTCTAGTGTCGAAAATCTAAGAGGCTACACATGCGGCTTGTGGACCTCCTTTCATCTTTTCGCGAGTCTGGCTTCAGACGAACAAGCTTCCACCTTCGCAGAAGCGATGTCAGAAATGATTCTCAATCACTTCTCGTGCCTTGAGTGCCGAGAAAATTTCAAAAAGGAAATCGAGCAATTCCCACTTGCTGGAGTAACCGATCACAACTCGGGTGTGAAATGGCTTTGGGAGCTGCATAATTCTGGTACGGATTATGATGTGATTCAAAATTTTCTAAAATTTTAGTTGTCCTTTGATTACCCATTCTCAGGTTGATTGTTTTCGGTGGTTGATATTTTTTAACATTTCTTTTTTCTTGTTTTCGGTTCTTACATCGCTTATAGTGAACGCAAGGCTCGCTGGTGAGCCTTCCGAGGATCCGAAATTCCCAAAGATGCAGTATCCATCTGGCGAAGAATGCGTATTCTGCAAGACAGCGGATGACTTTCAAATGGAAGAAACGCTCAAATATCTTGACTTTCATTATTCTAAAGAAAACCTTGTCCTCGCTGATGGTGAGAAAATGGTGGATAATGATAGAATGGAAGATGATGCTGATGAAGTTGTTGAAGCTATCAAAGATAAGCCAAAGTAAGTTTATTGAGTATTTTTATTGGTGAATCCTTTTTGGTTAATTTTTTCTGAAAAACGGAATAAAGAGAATACCTTTATTATTATTGGGTGAAGGGTATCGAGCTGACCACGCTTATTCAGAAGCCACAAGGGCTTAGCCTGGTTCTTCTTTGTCGTTTGCGTCATTGGGTCGATGTTTCTTTGGCGATCGTATCGTATTCGGACCAGATTAAAGCGCCATTACCGAAAGTTTTCTCATCAACTCTAGTTCAATTCAAATTTTATAAATACCTTTTTCATGAAACCCGATTTCCTTCAGTCTTTCTTCGAGCCTAATGATATTTTCTGTATTGATCATATAACCCACTGCATAAATAAACTCCTTACCATTATGGGCAGTTATCCTTATGTCGAGAATAACTTTTAACTTTCAGATGGATGGTGGAGCACGAAAAGGAGCTGGCGCGAACAACAGAACCGCCAAAAGTAGACCTGAAAAGCTTCGCTCACGAACGACACGAAGAATCTCGCCAGACAACCCTCGAAGATTTGTTCAAAGAGCTACATAAAATTGGCTACGACGCGAACGAAATCGATCACATTTTGAACAATAATCCGCATGCGACGCTGGAAGACAAAATTCGAATGCTAAAGAAAAAGGTTGAAGCCTTTTTGATTTATCGGAAGAGCAAGATGGCGAGAGAGAACCAGGATATGAAAATAATTGACGAGTTATCGAAAGATCCTGAAATTCCTCTTTCTCATCGGACAGTGGTAAGATTTTCTTTTCATTTTCTTTTATTTATGTTCCAATTAAGCTCTTTGCGGAGCTTGCAAAAATGAACCAAATTCGCAAAGAAGTTGAAGAGGAGTTCCAGTTCATCGGCTTTTCAGTCCTAGACACTTATTTCTGTATTTTCCTCTGGACGGCATCTACTTCTATTCTCCTATGGTTCTACTGTGGTTTTAACTGCCGCTGTTGCTACGCTAGACGTAAACCTATTTACAGATTTCAACGAATGTAGTTTTTTTTCTGAATACTTCCTCTTTTCAAATAGTTCCAATGTGCAATTTTATTTTCTGTAAAAAATCCACTTTACCTTTTTTCTGTTTCTCAAAAATTCAATTCGCAATTTAAAAATATTCAACAAATTCACAGTGCTGAATAAATAATAATCAGAATGAATGAAAGCATTGACATGTTTGATCTTCTTGGAGGAGGCAGCATGATCCTCAAGCAGTACACGCAGGGAAAGTTGCCTGATATTGGCCACGATGCGATTTGGTCGGTGAGCTCTTGTAAACGCGAGTTTCCGATAAGTAATCTCCGCGACAACAATGTTGATACTTACTGGCAGTCTGATGGGAATCAGCCGCATACGATCACTTGTCAGTTTCGGTAGATGTTCATTGAGTCCTGCATCTTTACTTATTTTAGCTCCCGCCAACAAGTCGTCGGAATCCTTCTCTACGCAGATAGCAAGAGCGACGAGTCCTACACACCGTCGCACATCACCATCAAAGCCGGCAGCGACTTCAACGACCTGGTCAACGTAGTGACTGACTTCAAAACAAACGAGCCAAAGGGGTGGATACCCATAAACATCAAGAACAGCTTTGGCAATCCGCTGCGCACATGGATGTTGCAAATCGTTATAACCCAAAACCATCAATCAGGACGGGACTCGCACCTCAGAATGATCGCTGTCTTGGGCCCAAGTGAGACTGAAGACTCCAAGTTTAAGCGGCTCTCTCAAAATTTTAATATGCTCAGATAGATAACTGCCCTTTTCATAATTTATTAAACTTCACGACATACCAACTCATCTTTTTCTCTCTTTTCCAGAATGAATGAAAAAGAATGGAGGATCCCTCTTGTCTCTGGTGAGACGAAAATCAGGCTGGAACACAGCTTTACTTCTGGAAGACGAACAGTTTTTCTCGAAGACAAGATTGTCTTCGAAGACAAATGGCGGATGGCATTCACTGGAGTGGACCAATTCAAGCTTGGGAAAAATCATTCAGCAAAGATGATTATCAGTACAAATAAATTAAAAGCTGGCTTCTTCGAATCGCTGTTTGGCGGCTCCAATTCTTCAGACTTAGAATACAAGCTTCTGATCGATGGAATGTCCGAAAAAGATTTTATACGAAAGCAAGAAAAGATCTTGCGAGCGTGGGAGCCGTTTCACAAGAAGCAGAAAGTCTTCTTGGACACGACGAAGCTTGAAGTTTGGTTCAAAGGGCATGAAGTTGAATCAACACAGAACTTTATCGAGGATGGAACAGAAATGACCTTCTGTATTGATGGCAAAGCATTCTCAGTTAGAAGTGAGTCGATTTAACTCTTATCTTCCAATAATTCAACTTAAGATCTTTCATCTGGATCAAAGCACGAGGGTCTTGTTTACGAAATGTACATGGATGGTGAGCCAATTCCGCAAGTCGCTATTCTGTAGATAGTTGAGCACCTGAATCATCTTTTGCAACTCTAATTCTTCAACATTGATTTCTCCACTGACCTCAAGCACTTACTTTTCTACCCCTGGATAAATTTATTTTTCTATTTGCACTCACTTACCTAATTCATCCTTTCTTAGAATGTCTGAAATAAAATGGGAGGTGCCGATGTCGTCGGGTAATCATATAATTGAGTTTACGCATGGTACGACTACCGGTTCCAGACTCATTAGAGGTAGAAACAATCAGTAAACCGATTATTCCTGAAACCTTAGTGGATGGTAAGGAGGTAGTTCGACACGACTGGATGTTTCGTCTTGTTGGGGAAGAGACATTCACGGTTGGTCCAAAGAAAGTTCCCGCGCGGTTGAAAATAGAAGCAGTTGGCGGCGTCACTTACACTTACAAACTCTACCTGAAAGAAAAACTTCTCGAAAAATACGTCCGTGAAGCCGTCAAAAACATGATCGTATGGAAGGTAATCCTCCCGAGCGGCCTCAAGCAACGGATTGCGATTGAAAAAGACACACTCGATATTTGGGTTGGAAATTCAAAGATTGAAGCTGAGTCCGGATTTACTGATAACGGATCTGAGCAACTTTTTGTTCTGGAAGGAAAGCAATTTCAAATTCTTGGTAATTTGAATTTCGTGAAATGGTTTAATTTATTTGCATTTTTAGTTTTTACTTCCGGCAAGAAACATGAAGGAATTGTTCATCAGCTAATATATGACGGAGAACTTTGCGCTCCTCAAGATCCTTGAGATGATTGTCGATGATAAACAGCATGTTTTCAATAAGCTGCTGGTGTCCACACCTTGTCACTCTCTTCTTGGACTCGTGTAAAATGTTTCTCCGATGTTGGAGAATTTTAACAGCAATATCTGCCATTTTCGTATCCCTGTCAGTAATTGCCATCTTTTCTATTACGCTCACCAATTCTTAAATAAGGTTCACTGTTTCTGTGAGTTTTTACTGTTTTCTAGCACATCTTATTTTATTTAGTAATAAAGATATTTTTATATGAACAATTACCTGGTGAAAAAGAGTCGATTGTCAAATAGAACTTGACCAAATTATCTGCTCCAGGCTTGACGAATTGAGAAACAGGGGACATGGAGGCTTTTTGAAGGTCCAGAGGCGTCAGCTGATCATGATTTTTGATAGTTATTCTGAGTTAATTTTTAGTTGCTAATTTTGAATCATTCCTGCACTTTTGTTTTCGAATTGACACCCCGTGGCTAGGATCGACAAATGCCCCCGAAATCCGGAATCGGATTTTCTTGAGCTCTGATTTTTCCGATCGGGTTTTGTCGGGTTTTCGTCTTTGTCGGGTTTTTATCGTAGGATTTTTCGGGTTTTTGTCGGGTACATCGGGTCTTTGTCGGGTTCCCGTGGAAGAACGAAGCTCAAGTGTGATTAGAGAATGACAAAAATACCCTACAAAAACCCGGTGATTTTCTAGCAAAATTTCAACGTCGGGTGTAGGGTAGGCAGAATCAAACAAAAACCCGACAAAAACGTCGGTTTTCGATCGGGTGTCGGGTGGGACTTGTCGATCCTAGCCCCGTGGAAGAACGAAGCTCAAGTGTGATTAGAGAATGACTTCGGTGAAGCAATTAATCGCTGTATTTCTACTGAATTGTCACTTCATTAACTTTCATTTTCTAACCCTGCCCATATGTCGACAGTAATTCTTGATCGCCCTTGTTGTTGCCGTAAGAGATGAATATTTCGCTATTTGGGTCAATCTGAAAGGGCACTTACTCGCGCACTTGCTGCAAGACAATTTAGTTTGTACCTTGTCTTTAGCTGTCAGAAGGAATCTATCATCTTTGAGTCCTAATGAAAGGTGTTAACAGTGTCTCAATCTAGAGTTCGCGACAATACAAGGCGATAATGGTTCCTAACCACGGAATTGCGCCTAAGTTTCCTTTCACTTACTGTACTGACAATTAGCTGGATTCCAGTGGTTGCACATGTCTAGACCGGGGATGAGCGTGGCATTCTGGTTTCGGGAGTTTATTTCAAGCCATGCCGGCGTTGTTGATGCCAAAACACCTCCATTAAAATTCCGCGTGATGACGTTTAGGTAGCACCATTTGAATAATTTGAACTCGATCAGCTCTGGCAGTTGCTCATTCAGCGCAGAGAAAACTTTCTTGACGTGACTGAGGGTCGACATGACGAAAAATTTTATTTCGAGTGGCAGCTCTAAAACGTCCGACGCTGGCCAGGTTAACGGGGAGTCAAAGGTTACTTGAAGGGAGGAAATATACGCGGCGTTTTCCCCTGTTATTTTTGACAGAGTAAGATAGATTGCCAAAAGATCATAAGGATTTAGATCCATTTTCAAACCACCCATGAAGTTTCGCAGAGCATCTATAATTCTTGATTGCAGGGAATTTTAGAGTTTCAAAACCTGATTTTAAAATCGAATCGACGGAGATGACCGATTTTGTGTTGATTTCCATGATCGTTTCATCTTCTTGTATCTCCATTTTTGAAAATATAGAAGAGCCATGAGGACCATTTCGTATCTCAATGTTCTCGCTCACAAAACCGTCTTCTTTCTGAATAGCTTCAAGAATATTCATCAGGAACTCAGAATATGAGACTCATGTGAGAAAATATAGCGCTTTTATAGACGCCCCTGAGCCTGTGCGGGACTCTCTGATGCCTCTTTCTGGCGTACCTAAGCTTATCTGTCTACTGCATGTCTCACGAAAACAGAATTTTTTTAGAAATATGTAAAGACGATTCGATGGCGCACGAATTGCTACAATCAGAAGCTGTTATTCCAAATCTTCCGCTGACAATCGAATGCATAACTGGCTATCGCATAGAAGAACGGATCTATAGGCTTTTTATTTCGACGAAAGAAGGTCACCTACTCGTTTATAAGGTTACGACAAAGAAAGGGGAGGCAAACTCAAAGCTTGAGCGAACAATTAAATCGAAGCAAAAGAGTAAGTAAAACGAAGTTACGATACTTACTAAGTATCGTTTTCAAGGAAAAAATTATCGTTTGATTTAAGTTGATCAGCTCGATGTCTTTTACGAAAACGGGCTACTTCTTGTTCTGCAAGATAAGAAATTCTGCATCAAAGACCTCAACCAGCCCGACGAAGACATCACGGACGCAATAGAACGCGCTGGTGCTGGAGGAGTCGTTCGAAATGTTTCTAGGTTCTCTCTTGTTACTGAAACGATCAAGTCTTCTTCTGGAGCTTGTGCTTCTATCGCCCAACTTTGCCTTGCGCAAAAGAAAAAGATCCTTTTGTATTATTGGAACAGAAACTGCTTTAATGAAATGAAAGAACTGATCATCGACGAAATTCCAAAGTCAATTTCGTGGATGAATTTTAACAACGTTATGGTCAGTTCAAAGAATGGCTACACAAAGATCGACATTCGCACGGCGAAAAACGAGGAGATAATTGTCAACGACCGGTTGATGAACTCACAGATTTGCTCTTACGGCAAGAATGGTGTCATTTGTGCGACTCAATCTGGCGTCGTTTTCTACAAAGACGACCAAAACCTGTCAACCGTCGCTGTGTCGACTGATGAGCCGACAATCTCACTGGCTACTCATTATCCGTGGACACTTGCTGGTTCGTCAGTTGGCTTATTTGTGATCGCCCCTGATTACAGCTACAATGTACTGCAAAAGATCTCTAGCTCGCCTATCTTGGGAATATGCTCTGTCGAAGATGTTATTTTCGCAGTCTCATCACATTCACTTTCTCTGTTACGTCAGACTGATCTGCATTCAATAATTTCATCTCTCCATCAATCAAAGCAGCTTAACCTCGCTCTAGCTCTTCTCGAAAACGCTTCTAGCTTGCCACCTGAGGATCTAGCCAACTACAGACTGCGGATTACAAGCATGCAAGCATACGAGATGTTCTGCAACTCGGAATTTCTCCAAGCAATAGAAAAATTCCAACAAAGCAAAATTGATCCACTAAAAGTAATCGGTCTCTATCCTGACCTCCTTCCGTCCTCAGTTCGTCGACCCTCTACGAAGATCTTTGTGCCACCAGATCTGTCCGGTCCTTTGTTAATCGATGCATACCGTGCGCTCGTCCCGTATCTAACATCAGAGAGAAGTCAAGCGCTCTCTAACGAGCCTCGCGATTTGAAATTATTGAGTATATTGGATACAGTACTTCTCAAAACATACTTGCACACTTCTCCATCGATGGTTTCATCCCTTCTCCGACTGAAAGAAAACTTCTGCATCGAGTCAGAATGCGAGCAAATCCTCCAGGTAATCATTCAAATACGTCAATCAGATCATTTAACAGTTCATTTATTTTTAGGAGCATGGTAAAATCGACGAGCTAGTGATCTTATTCAAGCGTAAAGGAAAACACGCTGAAGCCCTGAGTCTTCTTTCAAAACGAGGAGATGAGCAGATTGAAGATATCATCAAATATCTCGGCCAACTCGACGAAGAGAACTTTCACATCGTCCTTAGCTTCGGCGGACAGTTAGTGCGGTCGAAGCCAAATCTCGCGCTAATTCTTTTTACTTCCGAAGGCGATGCTGAAGCCTGGCCAAAATATGACGTGTATGAAATGTTCAAAGAAAACTGTGCTCCAGCCACGATGCGGATGAGTTTGCTCGAGTTCTATGTAAATGAGTGGAACTGCGACGATCAGAGAATCTTCTCGTACCTAATCGAAGAGTACCGAAACTCAATACTAGAAGTACGCGACCTTATGCTCGTTGATACGATTAAGGATCGCCCCGAGTCATCCGCCATGGTCCCTAATCCAGACACATTAGTGGCCGTTGACGAGTTGAATATACTGCGAAAGAAGTTGATCGCTCTTTTGGAGTCAAAGTCGATCAAGGTCGATGAGCGGCTTTTGGACTTATTTGCTGACGAGGATTGGATTGAAGAACGAGCGCTGCTACTCTCGAGATTGGGGCGACACAAACAGGTGAGCTGAGCTGGAGATAAGACTGATTTCCTTATACCGGCTCATTCTCAGGCAAGAATAAAAGTTAGTAGAGAATATTAAGGCGTTGCACGTTTATGCCGACAAATTGCCGCAACGAGCGGAGTCTTACTGTAGTAAAATCCACAACAGCTGCCCAGAAATATACGGCTATCTTTTAGGAGCGTTATTGAACCAAGAATGAGTTAAGACAGAGTTCCGTTATTTGGCCAGAAATCGATAAAAACGCCGCGCAATCAATGCGTTTTCTAAATTCTGTGTTCAATAACATGCACTAAAGAATATTTAATCGAGAATGATTTTCTTGACGAGATCTTTGGCGTCCTGGAACGTCATGCGCTCTTTCTGCCGCCGAAAAAAGTTATCGACGTATTACCAGATAACGTTCCCATATCGGAGGTGTCCAATTTCGTCAGTCGTGCGATAACCAAATCCGCCAACGTAAAACGAAGGTGATTATTTATTTATGCTTTTTGTCAAGCTTCTATTTTCAAAAAAGTGAGCGGCTATTTTTAGTTGCTAAGTCAGCCTTTGATTGTAAAATGGAGCTGCAGTTCGAATTGAACGAGATTATTTTTGGTTCCTAAATAGAAGCGCATTAATCAGATTTGCTTTTTTGTATTCCAGAGATTCATTTCAATTTTACAGAGTGAAGATACAGTCGGCGCTGATGGAGGTGGAATCAACAAGGACAAACGTAGAATGCATCGAAGCCGAGCGGACGCGGATCGAGCTACCACAGGTCTGTAATCCTCGTTGTCTTCAAGTCAAGTAACAATTGAGCGATTAGGGCACACGCTGCGCGCACTGCGGCCGATCGGTCAACCCACAATCGGCGATCGCCATCACTCCCTCCAGAGACGTCTATCACTACGGATGTCTCAATGATCTAACAGAGTAAAAGAAAAACTGAAAAAACTCCTTCCACTGCACTTTCTTCAACGAATTTCTGTACTTTCTTCTGAAATCATTCATTTCTTGCTAAAATTGCTCGACAGTTCACCATTCAGCGTTATCAGACCTTCATCCTTTCAGAGAAACAATGCAGGAATACAAGCTTGTCGTTCTCGGAACTGGTGGTGTCGGCAAATCCGCCCTGACAGTTCAATTCGTCCAGAACATTTTCGTCGAAAGATATGACCCGACGATCGAAGACTCATACAGAAAACAGGTCATATTTTTTTCCAATAACATGATCTAAATCTTGTTGAAGATGGAAGTGGGAGGAAAATCCTGCGTTCTTGAAATCTTGGACACAGCAGGAACAGAGCAATTCGCGGCGATGAGAGATCTCTACATGAAAAATGGACAGGGCTTCCTTTTGGTCTATTCAATCACTTCTCAAGCTACTTTCGCCGACTTGCAAGAAATTCGAGAGCAGATCTTGCGCGTCAAAGACACAGATGATGTTCCAATGGTTCTCGTTGGAAACAAATGCGATCTCGAGTCCGAACGAGTTGTTGGAAGAGAACAGGTAACTGGTTAATTATTAGTAATTGAAATATTAATTTATTTAATAATTTAAAAAATATTCATAACGAATCAAACTAAAATCAATTTTTTGCAAGTGAGAAAAATTATTTTTATGCCGAGAGAATCTCTAGAATCCCGAAAAATAATTGTTTCATTTTTTCATTTACTGGCTCGATCCTGAGTTGTGATTGGATCGTTCCCGCGCTCGGCAAAATTCGAGCCGGGCTCTCGTCAAAGAATGGGTTCTCAGAGATTTTTAACGAAAAGTTTTACGGAAAATGACCCGCCAAGTTGATTTTCTAGGTATGAACAATAATTCTGATAAGTCTTCAAATTTTAAAAATTATTAAGGACTTAATTCCGATTAACATTATTTGATTATACACCTTATTCGTGAAAGAATAAATTTCAGTTTATAAAATTTAATAATTCCTCTAGGGCGTGAGTCTGGCCCGTTCGTGGGGCAACTGCACATTCATGGAGACATCAGCAAAAGCGAAGATCAACGTCTCAGAAGCCTTCACCGATCTGGTGCATCAAATCAACCAGATCATTCCGCCGCACCAAGCTCACAAGAGCAACCATAGAGGCGAGAAGACAGGCTGCTGTGGCAAAGGCTCCTGTACAATTCTGTAAGCGAATTTTTAAATAAAACATCGACACTTAACCCGTGCGTGTATATTGACAAATTTTTATGAAAATATGACAGTTTTAGTGCAGAAAATTAGTAAATTGAAGCTCGTATTTATCATTTTTTACATATTCGTTCAATATTTGCGCACGGTTTAAAAAGTTGACTCGTTAGAACATCCGTTATCCTTCTATTTCTAGCTGATCGTGAAGGACAACCCCTCCAGCTGCTGAACTAACCGACGCGGGTACTTACTACAACCAGTAACTAGTACAATTTTTATAAAAAAATTCCCCTCACTGCCTTAATTTGGCTCCATTGTCCCTTTTCCTCAAAAAATTGAAACGAATGTTACCATGTTCACGTTTTCTATTTTTATTTTATTTCCTCCTTTTTTCTATTCATTCTATTGAGCTTTACCAACATTATCCTAAAATACGTACTATTCATTTTTATTTCCTCTATCGCAACATCGAAATTACTAAACAACAAAACTTGCACTTGTTTCGAAAACCCCATCTTATCAGCTCTTGAGCTCAGTTGAAACTCAAATGATTTCCATTAAAATTTTGTGATCTTTACCTATTTTTAAAAACGGTTTCTTTCCATACCAGTTGCTTGACTACTTTCCGTGCCTTTTTTGCAAAATTGACAAAACTTTCTAACTGTGACTGTAAATTAGCAGAAAACAGAAGCGTTACGAGTGCTGATTCTCTTTCCTTTTCAGAAAAATGCGAGTCCTTGCTGCCCGAACTGCTGCTATCGCCACCCGACAGATCTCTGTCCGACGCGCTGTAAGTAACAGTACCTCTTTCCCTTTTCGAATTCTCTGTCTAGGGATTCCTTCCCGCCGAAGGCCGAGTCTGGATGGAGCGACTTGCCCCAGTCCTCCTCTTCGCCGCTCTCTTCGACATCGCCTGCTTCGATGTCTCCGGCAAGAAGCCCGACGGAAAGGCCTACTGCGCTTACTAGGCAACTCTGGAATCGAAGTTCGCCCTATTTATTGCTAGAAAAATAACAGCAACACATCTAATTCTGGATTCCCTCTGGTTCAATAAATCTTAAAAAAAAAACTTCTCATTCTTCATCCGCATACTCTGTGTTTGGATGAATAATTGTTTAACAGATTGATACAGCAGGAGACTAAAACTAACGCATTTCATGAGCAATAAATCTGCGAAAATTTATTATTTATTCTTGCAGAATGTCGACACGGCCAGATGAGATCCCCGTAAAAGTGGAGCGAGTCACCATTGAACAAGACAAGGGAGTTTCCAAACCATCTTTTCTCCGCCATTTCGTTAAAAATGTCCAACAAGCGAGCGACCTCCAAAGTCTTCTCGTTGAGGCCCAGCTTGCGAAGCAAAAAATGGAACAATCTGGTTGTTTTAAATCCGTAGATGTAGCCATCGACACGACTGAAGCTTACAACACGGACGGGAACGCCACTGGCTATCAGGTTGTTTATGACGTGAAGGAGAAGAAATTGAGCATTTCTGCGGGAGGAGATCTTTCGCCTGATTCGATGACGCCAGAAGGAGGTGTGAAAGTTGCAATTCCTAATGTTTTCGGATACGGTGAAAAGGTAAGACCTGGTATGGATAACGAAAGAAAGACCTAACCGATGTGACAGATTCAAATGAGCTTTGGGAAGGACATGGACTCAACTGAAGGAGCCGATAAGCCGAAAAACTTCTTTCCCAACGTCTCCCTCAACATCAACTACCCTCTAAGGTGGTGCTTCATTGGACATCTCGGTCTCTAACACATTTTTAAAGATACGAAACAACAAGCATCGATGGAGAATTCACGTCAACAAATCGCGAGAAACCATGGTGTAATATCAAGGAAGAAAGTATGCTAGGAAAATTCGGGATTACGAATAAATTCGCGGAAAATTTAACCGGATCAGTATCTCTCAACGCCAGGTAAAAGAAAAAGAGAAGTTCCGCTGATATATAAGATTTAAAGGCAGATGAATATAAGCGCCCTCACAGACAAAGATTGCCCTGAGTCCATCATAGACCAGTTTGGTTATTCTCAGAAGAATTTCTTGACTTTATCCGTCAACTACGACTCCTCTGCCAACTTCATCAGGAAGGGTTAGTTTAATGATTAAAGTTTAATCCCTTCGCCAAGATCCTCAACAATTTTTAGTCGTTCCCGCGAAAGGGTTCCGAATGAAATGCGATGCAGACTTCTTCAAGAATGGATACAAAGGCTTCGCAGATCTTGCTCTTTATCAGCCTCTGTCTACTGGTATTACCGGTGTTTTAACTGCAAGTGGTGGTTATCTTAATACGAATGGCAACAAAAGTCACATTTCCGATCGATTCTTCGTCGGTGGTAACAACAACATTCGTGGATTTGAAATGAACAGCCACGGTCCTCGTGAATCTGGCTGTGCTCTTGGTGGCGATGCTTCTTTCAAAGGTAGACCGCAAATGATCAATGCAAAAGCAAAAACCGACTTTTAGCGGGTGTTCATGTTTACTACTCAATGGAACTTCTTGGACAAATTTTCAAGGGAATTAGCCAAAATCTATTGAGTCCCAACGCTGCAATCCATGCTTTTGCCGTGGCTGGAAATGTGGGAAATGTCTCATCCGTTTTACAACGTACGTACAGTTCATACAATCATATCTTACCCAATATTCAGATAAACACTACGCGTACTGCTATGGCATCGGTGTAGCCATGTCCCTCTTCCAAGGCATTCCCCTCAATTTGGAAGCTAACGTTGTTGGAACAAGTCAGAAAAAGTTCCCAACCTTTCAAGCTGGATTCAGCATGTCCATCTGATTTTAGGAAAAATTCTGCTTCAACCTATTTATTTGTATATTGATCATTAGTGAATAAATTTACTGATGAGCTTCTGTTCCACTTACGTTCATGCCGATTTCATGTCAAAGTTTGCAAATAAACTTGAAACAAGTTCAATGATAAGGCTATTCTGAGTTTATCTTTCTAACTCAGTTATCCTGCGATAATCTGTTTTCCTGCAGTAAGAATGACAAAACAAAGAGTGAAAGGCTGCCTTCGAATAAGATGAAGTGAGTCTTCCATGATTTCATAGCATTTAAAGGAACGAATGTATTATAAGAATCAGATGATTAAATGCATTATAACCGAGGACTCTGATCCTGCAGAACCCCCGGCCTTCATGCGCACACAGTTATAATTAAGAAAACAAAATATATAATGGAGAGAACAGTTCAGCTTTCCCGCTATTGCAGATCTGCGTTCATTGTGAACTTAGGTTAAATTGTTGAGCAGAGCGTTGAAAGACTTTTATTTAATCACGATGTCATTTCAAGCCCGTGGCGTAAAGGAAAAATAGGAACTTGAGAGTCCATGTTTTAAAATTATGAAGTAAGATACATCGTCGAGATTCAAAAAGTGTCCTTGAAATGGCATCGTTAAAATGTGGCGAGGAAAACTTCTTATGAAATTGAGAAAAAAACAGAAGGGGTGATAGAGCGTTAAGATCTTGAAGGTCAATTGTTATTTAGTTTGAATTTGAAATAAACGATTCTTTGGGATATAAATAGCAGCAGCACATAAGGAGCCGATCGAAAACGTTTCATCTTGATGTTGATCGCATATTTTCGAAGATAGACTCGACTATAGCTGCGTTGTCGTCTAAATTACCGTCGTCGAAGGTGTCTGTGCCCGTATCAAGGCTGGGTATTCTATTGTGGCCGTTTGATCTCTTAATTCTGAATTAAAACATGCATAATAAGCTAGATACTCACCATCGGATCAGGCCGATTGAGGGAGTTGTTCGACGAGGAGTATCCAGACGCCCCTTAATTTATTCATTAACATCGCACTCCCTTATTTTAATATTGTTTCTTACCTGAAGACGTACGGGAATGAGTAGGCTTTGAGGCAGATTTTCCTAGGGGAACTTCGACCTCCTTTGAAATACTGTCAGCTTCAATAATTGCAACGGGCTCTATGCTTTTGCCGTTTGCGATAATAGGCTCGATTAAACCAGATACGAGGAGAATGGAGTTGTCGCAGCGAACAGATGACTTTTCGTATCCGTGCAAAAAGCTTCGAAGAACCTGCTCTGTTTTGAAGAATTTTGACAGGTTGAACTGAAAATATTCAAAATAAACGGAAAAGAAACAGGTACTCACATCTACGTAACCAAGTTTAACTTCATCCTTCGAGCCTGGCAGGTCCTGCCTCACAGAAATCCTGACCATTATCTTCTGGAGACTGGCCGGTGAAGGCACTTCTTTCATATTGATTTCAAACTCAAAGGGTTCATTCCATATTACGCAGCTGTTTTTGATCTCCCGCTTGTTTGTCCGACTCTCGAACTTCCCATTAGAGACGAGTCGTAATTTGCAATAAAGAAAACTATTGCTAGAAAGAGCGTTACAGTACTTGCATGACATTTTTTGTGATTGTTTACCTGTATGGGACAGCAGTAAGTTGCTGAATTTGGATAGAGCACTTCACTCGATGCTTTGTTTTCCGATTAAATAGACTCATGTTATCATTCTGAAGGGTTTGATTGACGCTCGATTTGAATAAGAAAATATTGTGAATTATAAAAATAAAAAAGAAATGGCACAAGGAAGTCATGGTGACAGTGTACAAAAATGGAATGGTTTTAGCGATTTGACCGTGCGCTGACTACTCGACGTGATCTGGCCATTGAGGAAGGCGGCGGCACTCTCGGGCTATAAAATTCCTCGATTATTGCTTGATCTCTTGTTTGTTGCGTCTGGCATACTGTGCAGCTCTGACTGTCTCCTGGCAACTGTAGATACTCGAAAGTAGTTACCTATTCATTCTGGCGATTTCGTCATTCCTCGATTGAATAGTTTCTTTGAGTAGTTTTACTTGTGTTTCATAATCCTTTTCAAGTGCTTCAGCGCTCCCCTGCGCGTCACGGGCCTGAGCAATAGCTTTCTCAAGCTTTTTCTCTATAATTTTCTTTATTTCCAGCTGTTTCTTCACAGTATCCGTTAGCCTCTCGATCTTTTTCGACTTCTTGTCAAGCTGTTGACGCATTTTTGCAAGCTCCTCCTCTGCGGCTGCATTAGCAGCGTTTGCCGTCAGGGATTGTTGGGTCCTCGTTAAATGCAGTGCGCGTTCACTCACATCTGCTGTCAAACGCTGTCGCAATTCGGACAGCTGCTCATCGTGCTGGAGTTCAAGATTGCGAAGTTCACGTCGGGCATCCTAAATACATTAGTAAAAATGCTCTCTTGAAATTAAAATTGCTGCTTCACGATCTCCAAAATTCTGAATTCTGGGTATCTATCAACCAACCTGTCAGAAAAATGGAGCTATAAGTGTTTGCTGTTGTCAGCGTGTTTGCAGACGACTGCAACAGTTAACAAAAAACTGATCAAACAATATATTTAGGTGTGGTAAAGGTCAACTCATTTGACAGCGCTTGACTGCAAATACGAATCTCAAAAATAACGAGTGAAATTTATCGTTTATGATACGAGCGTTACGTCAGTTCGGTGGAACGTAAGTAAATTTACCTTCAGTCGTAGCTCCAGTCGCTTGATTGTCTCGTTCTTGGCATTTAGCTCTTGTTCCTACGTAATTTTGGTTAATCACTCTTTGACGCAGATTTTGAAAAAAGATAGATTTATATACAGAATGGGACAAAAATACCTTCGTTTCAATAACAGCATTCGCTTGCGACGCTTTCTTTTCTAGCATCATAAGCTTCACCATAACAGAAGAATCTTCTATAGCGCCTGACTTGGGTTACGCCTGAGTAATGGATCATAAACGTCGCTGAAAACACATCCCCAGGATCATTAGGCTCATCAGCAGAATTCGAAATTGAGTAACCCGACCTGAGACATTCTGCTGATCTCTCTCGAGACCCTGAATAATCACATTGCCACTATTTCTGTCTTTTTCTTCGAGTAAGTGTCTGGCTTTTGATAAGGACTGTTCCAGGTGCAAAATTTTTGATTCTTTGTCGACAACTTTTGCCCAGGCAGCTGAAGCTTCTTCACGTAATCGTTTGCTGTCTGCTGTGAGTTCGGATACGTGGGATTTGAGAGCTTCATTTACGATCAAAATAACGCTAAGTGCTCAATACTCATAAATTATTCTCTATATAGATTGCAAATATATAAATCCATTAAATTTTACAGCGTGAGAATGGAATCAAGTTAAGATCGTTTCCTAAAACGTTTCGCTCAAGAATCGACGACCTCTCCGCCAAATTATCCGGCAATTCGGCCTCAGTCGTGGAATTAAGCGCCTCAACTTTTCGCTTGTGATGGTCATCCATCAATTCTCGGATCTCAATCATAACCGATTCGTGACGACTTGCCATCGCGGCATAGTTAGTATGCACATTCTGTCGCGTTAATAAGTCATTTTCTAGTTCATCGATCGTGCACAAGTGACTGTCTATTTGTGTTCTCAGAGCTGAATTCAGAGTCTTTGCCTCAGTTGCCGAGCGCTTAGCCTTCTGCTCGGACATCTTTGCAAATTCGATTTTTTGATGCCACTCCTGGACATTCAGAATCTCCTAAAGTTCAAAATAACTAATCAAACTTGAATAAAGAGTAAATTAAAGAAATGCCAATTAAAATGGAAAATTACCTTTTCGCGTGACGAAGTCGTTTTCAGCTTCGCCATAAGCTCATTCAATCCGGCCAATTTGACTTCATACTCTACTCTAGCAGATTCGAGATCTCCTTTCTCTGTCAGAAGTGCTTCACGATGGCGCTCCAGCTCACTTTTCTGGTTTTTGATTTTCGCCACTTGCATCTGATATCTCTCCAGGGACTCGACAGGGATCGCCCCAGCAAAACTGCTCTTGAACTCATTCACTGACGCTTCCAAGACGGACGTTCGCTGAAATGACTCTCTAATTAATATCGACAAAAGTATGTCACGCTGGTTCACATCTTTCTCGAGAGTAAGGACACGCTCTTCCAGTTTGTCAGCTTTTTTCGCCTCTTGATTTTTCAAATTATTGCTTTCAATCACTTCCGCTTGTAAGTTGTTTATCTCTTTGTTGAGTAAGAGGAATGTAGCTTCTGAATCAGAGTCTAAGAGTTCCGTATTTTTCAATCTCTTTTCGTGTAGCTCGACCGATTTTGACAGTTGGCCTAGTTCTTTTCGTAACTGCGTTGTCTGCGATTCTTCTAGCGCGAGTAAGTTGCGAAGTCTCTCAGTTTCTGAGTTCAGGGAGACGTTTTCTTCGACTGTTTCTTGAAGGAGAGCCTTTGTCTTGTCCGCAACATCGATAGGAATTGATTTTGAAAGTTCGGTCCTTAATTCGCCTTCTTTGTCCGCCTGCGCGATTGCCTTCGTACTCAGCGTTTCTAGTGATTTTTCCAAGTCAGCGATGCGCGTCACTAAAGTCGACTTAACTTGTTCAAGCTCTTCATTTCTTCTCTCTAAATGCGCGCATTTCTGCCTTTCATTCAGCTCCTTGATCTCTAAGGCAGCGTATTTTGACCTGATTGTTTCGACTGGCGGCGTGTTTTCGTCATTTTCCAGGTGAGACAAAAGTGCCAACTTCTCTTTCGCGATCGTAAGCTCCTTGAAAACGTGGTCTTTCTCGATCTGTAGTTTGAGGAATTTATCTTGCATATGGGAGAGTTCAATTTCTGCGACGACCTCATTAGTCGCCATCTCGGCGCTCTTTCGAATATGGATGCATTTTTTCTCGAGTTCAAGTTGAATCTTTTCGTATTGATATCGAGGCACAGAGCTGCTTAGTTCTTGTCGCAAGCGGGAAATTTGCAGCTTGTATTCGTTTCGGAAATTTCCCACTGATTCAATGCGTTTCAGGTTTTTCTTCCGCAGAGCTGCGAGAATGTCTTCGCTTCGCTCGAGTTTCCGCTTGAAGGATGAGACCTCGTGCTCAGCCAAGCGCACTGCCCTCTTCTGGCGAACTAACTCTATCCTCACATTTGTCAAGTTAGCGATGCAGTCCGCAATCTGGCTTTCCTTCTGATCGGCTGAACCCTCGAGCGAATTCTTCAACCGTGTAAATTCTTCCAAGTTCACGGAGCATTGCTGCAGCTCAGTGGTTAAATTATCGACGTTTGCGCGCAGTGCCGAACACTGTGTTTCATATTCTTCTTCTGTTCTCGACCACTTTAATGATTTCTCCTCGAGTTCTCTTTGCAGCTCTGCTTCAGTATCTTCAAGAGACTTTATCTTTTCTAGCAAATCGGAGATCGTACTTTGAAGTGCGACGTTTTCACGTCTCTCGGCCTCCACTGCTGACTGGGTTAATAGATCGCGCGGCTCAGTAGCTTCTGGCACGGCTCCTGATTTGACCGTGGCCTCTAGCTCCTTATACTTTCTTCTTTCAGAGTCAAGTTCGTTTTGTAAGAGCATAAGCCGCGCGTTTAGATCCGTAAATTGGGCTCCGTCAACTGAAATAGATCCGTTCTCCTCGAGTTGTACCGGTAATTGAGCTGACGAGGTTAAAACGCGCGCATCAGTAAATGACTGTATTTCTCCCCTGAGAGCTTTTAATTCGCTTTGTACACCATACGTCAGATCCTCGATGGCTTTATTCTGAAGATTACTCTCCTCGCTGGATTTTACTGGGACGGGCTGCTGACCACTGCGCAAGATGTCAATCAGATCTGTTACTTGGTCGAGCTGGGCCTGCGTCAGTGACGCCGTGGAGACGTTCTCAGGAAGCGAATTCATCATTGCCCGCCGAGCGCGCACCTTGAGCTCGATTCGTTCTTCTTCGAGAACTTCAACCTTCGCACGGAGCGTTTCATTCTCTGAGCGCATCGTCTTGTTTCTAATATTCAACTGCTCTCTAAGCCTAGAAATATCAGTAAGGTCGCGTTGCTCACGTTCAAGTTGGGCTCGCAAGATGTCGTTCTCATCAATCATCTCTGTGAGTTTATCGTCGATTTCCCCGATGCCCATCGTTAATCTGTCACGCTCTTTGGTCCTTTTCGTCAACGTCTGTTCTAGCTTTCTATTCTCTGCTCGCGCTTCCGGAAGTCCAGTGACGCCGGCTTCAAGATTGGTTCGAATATGAACCTCTTTGGAAAGTTTATCCTCGACATCGCGAAGGTGTAGCTCTTGTTCTTGGACGCGTTGCTCAAGGTCCGCGTGATCGCCTTTCAGAGCTTCATACTCTTTCACAACCGACTCGTATCTCCTTGTAAGATGATGGAGCTCAGCCGAGGGGGTCTGCTGTTGATTGAATTTGGCAATTACCTCATTCAGTTCAATCACATCATTGAGTGATTGATTGAGCTTTTCCTCTAAGATGCTGATCTTCAGAGCGCGTTGTTTGAGTTCTTCCTCTTGCTCGTGAAGACGCCTCTTTTCTGGGGCGAGTTCAGCATTGCGAAGTTGACGGTCTAATTCATCAATTTGCTTTGATTGCCGGGCAATTTCGAGATCTTTTTCATGGGCCGCTGCGACAAGTTGATTAGTTCTCTGCACGACCTCAACTCTGATCTGCTCTGTCTCTTGTTCTCGTTCGCCAAGTGCCTGTTGGAGATTTTCGACTTCTGATTTGAGCTTGTCTCTTTCATTTGACAAAGATTCATGCTCGACATCGTCGGATTCGTAGCGCTCCTCCATTTTCGTGTATTTAGCGTCCATCGCAATCATTTGCTTCGTCGCCTCTTCCATATCATCGCGCAACGTTTTATTCTGCTCCTCCAATTGTCTAATGACTTCTTCGAGTTTCTGATTCGCATCAATTTGTTCCGAAAGAAGCTCTCTCTTCTCATTGAGTTTGCGAGATAAATCGTCTTTATTTGCTGCGTCGTTTCCAACTTTGAGCTGGTTCATTCGAAGCGTCTCAATTTCCTTGCAGAGGCTATCGTAAGATCTATCTCTATCACGAAGCTGGCTTTCAAATTCTCGTTGATCATTCTCAATTTTAGCGATGAGCTCGGTCTTCTCGCGCTCGTGATCTTGACGCTCCTGGTCTAATTGCTCCTCAAGCTGTTTAATCATATGGGCGCCTTGATTCATCCCATAATCCACTGAGATCTTGCTTTCTTGTTGAACGTCTCTAATCATCTTATCCTTCTCGTCGAGCTCATCGTAAAGTATCTCTTGCTTTTCTATGCTTATTTCCAGATACTGGCGACAGGCAATAAAAAGCTTTTCTTGGACTTCCGGCTCAATCTCACTCCAGTTGGAGACGTCGCGTAAAATGTCGCCTGCTTGCTGCTGGACATCGTCATTATCCTCTAAATACGTCCCGTTCTCACAGATATTGTTGAGAAGCTGGAGATCAGCCCCCGAAATCGACATCTTAAAAACTCAATGTTCAGGAGACTTTGAAATTGAAAGCGTTAATCAAATAGCATTTGGCAGGAATCATGATGAACAATTATCGTAATACTCAGAAATTGCAACTGTATGGATAAGAGTATAAGTTGAGTGTCATTCAAGGGAATCATAAGGCACAGAATAATAATCAAAACATAAAATTGTAGAATTAGTGAATCTTCGCTCCATCGGAAGCGGGCGCGTCGAAGAATGTAGCCGTCTTCGAGTAATTTGCCTAAAAAGTTGTTAACTCACGAATCTGCATTAGACTTTACGTTGACAGCATTTTTGAGCGACTGAATGGCATCTTTCTCAATAAGTGTAACGGTGCATCCGCCAAAGCCACCGCCAGTAATTCGACTTCCATAGACACCCTTCGTTTTTCTAGCGATTTCTACGAGCTCGTCAACCTCAGGGCATGAAACTTCGAAAAGATCACGGAGAGAATCATGCGACGCATTCATCAACTCGCCAAATCGTTTGAAATCGCCCTTCACCAAAACCTCAGCCGCTTCCAATGTGCGTTTATCTTCACTCACACCGTGAAGGCCGCGATTAAATGTGACGGCGTCCATATTGTCTCTGTTTTTCTCGAGATCCTCCAGAGTAACATTTCGCAAAAATTTCGCCCCGCATATTTCGGCTGCTTTGAAGCAACTCTTTTGTCTCTCGGCGAACGGATTGTTTTCGCCGGAAAGTTTGTGCTTGACGTTGGAGTTAATCACTGTGACAGAAAATTATAGCTCTAGAAAGAAATTTCGAGATTACCAAAGAAGCAAACAGAACTCGATGGCATGTTTACAAGTTTCGAAGATTCGTCTTGGCAATCGATTAGCAGTGCATGATCCGCTTTTCCATGAACAGAAATAAATTGATCCATTATACCGCACGGGTTTTTTGGATAGTTGTGCTCGGCGGCTTGACACAGTAATGCCTTTTCAGTAGGGCTAAACTCATGTTAGTATGCATTAACAAAATAATCATCTTATTCATGTTTCGGTATTGCGGTCAAACTGTCGATATAGACGCTTTATATATTCTTCACTTACTCAAGATTAATTTTCGTCAGGGCTTCGAGGAACGTAGCAGTAGCCACTTCCATACTGGCACTGGAAGACACTCCACCTCCAAGGGGAACATTCGAATGGAAAACAGCATTAAAACCAGGAACATGCTTTCCGGTTTTCTTTTGAAATTCAGCAACTACTCCTTTGAAGTAGTCTCCCCAGAAAGGATCACCCGTTTGAATCTCCGAAACGTTAAACTCCACCTTTCCATTGACAACAAGAGAGACTGCTTTGATATCATCAGAGTTGTTCGGGTAACCGACCAAAACAGTTCGAAGAGGCAAGGCAATGGGAAACACAAATCCTTTGCTATAATCAGTATGCTCGCCAATGAGGTTTACACGGCCAGGAGCAGATGCAATAATTAGCTGTTCATCACTTGATTGAGTTATAAAATATTAAAAAGAGCCTTTTTAAGCTGCCTAGACAGCCTTGTGATTGATAACCTGCGGAGTTTTAATTAGCGAAAAATGGTCATATTGTCGATTTTATAACTTTCCTAGAACAACCAAATTCGGACTGAAGACGAGCCTTTGCTTCGTTTATTAGGGCTTCCATTTTGCCTCTAAATTAAAGCAACTAAATGTGTGCATTGTCATTTGATTTTTCGTATGAAAAGCCAAAGACCAAAGACTACTTTTATCAATTTATTATGAACTTAAAATGGTAAAGAAAGATAAAGAAGAAATTCACCCGTGAAATAGACTTGCGTTTTTAACAGAAAAATATAAGTAAAAGAAGATAAAGTTCAGTCTTATTTTATTGCACATATAAACCTAAGTAGCGATTCTAAGAATAAATTCTTTCTATAATGGCAAGTGAGCCGCTTCGGAAAAGAAAGGATGCTTGTACCGTAGTTTATTCAAATTATTCTAACCAGCCGATGACGACCATGAGGCCAATTCCAAGGAACATTGCGATGATTTCCTTGATGTTCTGAAGCAAAGATAAGCGTTTGACTCTCAAGAATAGAGGTTTACCTGAGCTGGAGTAGCCTTGTCATTGGCAAGGAGTTCAGGAATGACACCAACAGTCGCGATGTAAATGAATCCACCAGCAGTGAAGGGCAAGATTATTGAAACAGCTCCGAAAGTACCGCCAAGAAGGAGACCAACAACAGTTCCCATCATTGCTCCAAGGGCAGTGACAAGCTGGAGCATCATCGCGCGCTCTTTTGTAGCGCCGGACTGGACAAGAATAGCGAAATCACCGATTTCGTGAGGAACTTCATGGAGCAGAATTGTGAGTGTGGTTATAACACCGATGCTTTCGCCGGCGAGGAAGCTGGCTCCGATTGCGAGACCGTCGGTAAAGTTATGAGCGAAATCAGCAGCGAGATTGAGCCATCCGGCAACAGCGAGCTCTTGCTCTTCTTCTTTTTCTTCAGACTCTTCTTCCTCAGATTCCTTTTCGACTTCTTTCTCTTGTTCCTTATCGGAGGATTCATCGTCAGAGCTCTTCGCCTTCTTCGCCTTTTTGGTTTTCTTGGTCTTTTTATCATCCTTATCGTCTTTCTTTTCCTCCACCGCCTTTTTAGGAGCGTGCGAGTGACCATGACCACCATGGGAATGTCCGTGTCCTCCTTTCATGTGTCGGACGAAAAGCTCGACGCACATGAAAGCAATAATTCCGAGCAAAACCATGAGTCCGATACCCATCTCCGCGTCGTGCGAGTGCCCATGTGATTCCTCGTGTGAATGTCCGTGAGAGTGGTCGTGTGAGTGTCCGTGATCGTCGTTGTCCGGCAAGTGGGAGTGCGACGCATGAGGAATGAGGTGGAGAAAGGCATCGCCAAGGAGGCCACCGGAAGCGAATGCCAGCAGGATCTAGTCGTAGGATTAGTTTTTGACTTTGCGATAATTGATTTCTTACATTCAAGTATGGTTTATTTTCTTCTGTATTGCTTTCGATTGGAACACTGAATAAGATGAAATATGGAGCGGCAGAAATCAGGAAAGTGGCGAAAAGAGCCTAAAAACAAACGATTATCCACAAAGTGGGGCAAGTTGTTCGTGCCTTGAACCAGATGTCAATTTTGTCTTCAAGAGTTTGCTCGGCAATGTATTGTTTCTTGCCTTGAAACTTTTCTTTCGGTGGCTCTTGGACATCCATTCCATTGTGAGAATGCCCGTGGCATCCACCATCGTCGTGGTGTTGATGTGAGTGACCGTGATCGTGCGAGTGCCCATGATCAGCATGGGCATGACCGTGTCCTTCGTTGGCTTCTTTGCTCCACCGATGCTTTGCTGAAAAATTTTAAGAGGACGGAGACCCTGGCTAATTCTACCTGCTTTCATATCGGCTTCATGATTATGACAGCTGGACAATGCCAATAAGGCAAACGGAGTCACCCTCATCTGAAATATGTTTCTTGATGAGTGTTCGAAGTTTATAACTTTATTGATAGGTTTGAAGTTGGAAAACAATTTTAGAATAAGGAAAATAAGGAGCAGAAGAAAATTTAAGCATCTCCAAAGTTAGCTTTGATTAGCTTGAAAATATGATCGTAAATATACGAGGAGCTCGTAAGGCCGTGTTCATAAGGATCTTTTCTGTGCGGTTTGGAAATTTGGAGTAGCATCTGGAACAGGAGCTCCTGTGGAACGCCCTTCTTTAGAGTGTAGTTAATCAGGTCACTAAATTTGAGATTATTTTCACTGATTTTGAATTTACTCCACTAACACTGTGAATTTTTTGATATCGCCTTCTGTTAAACATGAATAAAGTGTTATCGGGAAGTTCTTCGACTTGATAATAACATCCACAATCAAAGGATAAGAACATGGATTCCTTGAAAATGAGCCTCTTTTCCAAATATTGTTCGTATGGGAGGATATTCTTGCCGTATTTTTAATCGTATCAGATTTGCTGGATTTCGAGTAGTTGAATTTATTAAGTCTCCAGCCATGAAGTTCTTCGATAATTTCTTCGACAAGGTCTACCCCCGTTTGAGCTCGACTTCTTTTGATACGACTAAGCAAATACAAATTTGCTAGAATCGAAGTTTCTGACTTTCGATGATATCTTTTCAAAATCATGATTATCCGGATACCATTGTGACTGTTTCGCCAGCGCCGAAGAAAAGCCAACACTATTCCGTCTATTTTGGTAGAAATGTTCTTTTCTTGAAATTCTTGTGATAACAAAGTTGCTCGCCGTCTCAATAATTGTTCGATCGCACCGTAGATAATCTAAAAAAATTAAGTGCGGGTAAATACCGTAATTATGGGCAAAATATATCTTCGAGATTCTCTGTATGAGGAAAAGCTTTAAGGGCGCCATCATTTCTCTTTCGAGAATTGAAAAATACGTTTTCTAGACATCAGATTCTTTGATTCAATGCAGATCACTTCGAAAAATTATATTTCCGCGCCAGAACAAAAATTAAAGAGAGAAAGCAAGATAAATAAAGATAAATCCCGACTGTTTTAACGAGTATAAAAACGCGCCGATTTAGATTCGAGTCGCATAATTGAAATTTTCAGAATGGGTTTCGGACGCAAGTGCCGGCGATTACCTCGGGACGATATAAGGCGAGAGAGGCGATTTTCTGGCAGTTAGACTTTCTGGCAGTTAGACTTTCTGGCAAAGGCGATTTTCTGGCACTGCCAGAAAATCTAATATGCCAGAAAATCTAACTGCCGTAGGATCCACGACTCAGCCCGGAGAAGACCAGGGTTTCTCACAGCCGGGACACGCGAACATTACTGAGACAACGCGAAATCGAGAAATTGAGCGGCAAGAAATACATGATAACATTTCAAATACAACCGCGGAAACCATGGATCTAAGACGAGTTCGATGGATTCGTCCAAAATCGATTCATACAGAAGCTTCCAACACATGTTAATGCTTACTGTACCCAGTACTGGTGTATTAAACATATTTTGAATACTGGAACTTTATCTTTGGACATACTGTACAATATTATTCGAGACTTACATTTGGACTTAAGTTTGATTGAAGTGCTTCTTCTACAATTTTGACTTGATATTCAGCAGGAAAATTTTTGATCATTGCGGATATAATTTGAGGGGATATTGTCCAACGCGTATCAGTAGATTGGAGTAGTCTTTGGCCGACAAATATGGGGAGACGGCAATCTTCAAAGTATTCGATGCTAAAATTTTTTGAAGAACAAACTATTACCATAAGTTATGATCCGTAACTTACGTTTCAAGAAGTCGTATTCTTCGGAAGAAGTTCATGCACTGCAGTCCAGAACCATTTAGTATTGATTGTAAACTTGGAATAATTTCACAAGACAAAATGACTCCAAGAAATGATTGAACACGAAAGAAAATATCGAGAACTGCTTTATTCCACAGAGGGCAAACCCATTTCTTCGAAGGTGACGCTTGAGCCATTTTCCAGTGCTGGAAAGATCTCGTAATGAATGGCAGTAGAATGACGAGAAGTGCGCACAAATTCCTCTTTGAGCTTTGAAGAGCATTAAGTCTAAATCTAAGGTGAATTAAGCATATTTAAAATTGGTCACCTATATTGAGTTACAAAATACGGCACGCTTTTGATTTTGCGCATGTAATCTTCAATAAGCTCGAATAGATCTGATCGTAACAATTTGCTTCCAAGATTTTCTATTGACGTCTCAAGTCGCAGCAGAATTATTAGACGCTCCGGGTAAATTTGAATATCACCATTGATTAGTTGAGTAAGAACTTTTTCTTCCTTGACCATTAATCCACAATGATGTCGGAGCTCTTTATGCTGTTCTGGTCTTTCAAGTTGCGCGAACAGTTGATGGACATTCAGCGAATTCAACAGTTTCACATTGGCTACCTTGCCTATTGCGTCGCGAAGTAAATTGGGATCAGAAACATGCTCAGATGGTGAAAGAGCGATCAACAGTTTGCTCCCAAGAGAGGCTGAAATTCAAGGTTAAATTTCGCGTTAGAAGTGGTCTTTTACCTAGTTGTCGTCGGAGTTGAACGTATTCGAGAATTTGCTCGTAAGACCACCCATCGAATTTTTCAAAGTTACAGTCAGTTTCAAAATTAAGCTCATGTAGAAAGCCGATCGTAATGAACGCAAGTGTCGCTCTTTGCTTCTCGAAAATCTCGAAATTATCGGGTAGATTTTGAAGAAAACGACCGACGAAGAGACAGTGATGATGGGTACTCGGCGCTAGTTGTTTCCATTTCGACAGATGAGGATTTGACTTCTCATTCAAAGGAATCAACTCCAGTGGAGGCGGATGATCTTCCGACTCTTCTTTTACTTTGTCCTCTTTAACTTCCACCAGTTCAATAAGCTCGAGGGGCTCAACTTCTTCTCGGGGAACGATTTCAAGAGTGCCTCTCATGTCCATTTTGGCGTCAAATTTTCGTGGTCCCGAGTTGGGAATAAGCTCCAATTTATAATCCGCATGATTGAAGGCATCGGGTAGAACACCTTCGGAAGTTACCATTTCAACGAGTTCGCATTACTTAAGCCTGTATTTTATTATTCTATGCTTAGTTTTTCGGCTTTCAGTTGATAACCTGCTTGACAAAACAAACTGCAAAGAATCGAAAGCTGCTGTTTATTCAATTTACTCTGTATTTTGAGAGTAAATTGAGTGAGAGTATTTTTATATTTTGAGTGAGTTGTTCAGGTAGTTTATAAAAAGTGTGTCGACGGATGAAACTAAGACCAGTTGCTCTTTTGTAGAAAATAATAAATAAAATTAAACTGTAAATAATAATGCAGCAGTGTGTTGACAAAAGAGACATAAAAAGGGCAACAGATACACTTTAACTTCAGTGCGAATTCGAGAATACCGGCAACGGGATAAAATAGATTTTTGAGGAGAAGCAATTGATTTGAAAATTTGTGTCGCAAAATTAAAGTGATAAATAAGAGAGTATTGTATGTTTTACTGGCCCTTGGACAAAGAGATATGTATTCGTGAGTGACACAATGAAGTGAAAGAAAAAGAACGTAGAGAAAATTAAATAAAGAATAAGTTTGAGTTGGGTAAAACGGAAAAAGAAATAAATGGAAAGCTCAGGTTACGATTAAAACTAGGTTTAGGAGCAGGAAAGACTTTGGCTCATGTTTGATGGGGTTTTAAGAATACTTTGATATTGTACAGAGGGGTACTTTGTAAGGTTGTCATCTTGTGTCTTGCCCGGACTCGTTGTACAACGGGCCAAACACTTTTAGGAACATTGTTGAAGAAAAATGTTAATTCTGAAAAGAAGAAAACGGGAAAACAAAAGAAACGTAAAACACTTTGACATCAGCTGAACACCAATTATCTGTTCGAAACGGATCTAGCGATTCTGATGGTAAGGAGTCGTTATATTTTTAAGGTTGTTAAACGAGTATTCGGGTTGAAATACTTTTCACTACTAGCGCGTTTTTGATATTTTGACTAACTGATATCATGGAGGAGTAGCTCAAGGAGAGAAAGGTAAAACTTTGCTTTGTTTGACTACTGGTATGATGCAACAACGCGAAAATCAACGAAAACAAGCGATTAAATCAGTTATGTTTTTGTGGTACAGAAAATAGAAAACTGTGTGTTAATGCGGGCATCGGGTCAACTTGATTTTTAGGTTGGGATTGAAAAAATAAAGCGTGGTAAAAGAAATGTAAAGAAACGAAAAAAATAATCTGCAATGATGAAAAAAAGTTGCGAAAAAATATATTTTTCTTTCAGGAAAATACTTATAATGTCAGATTGCAGTTTCCGGCAAGCTGGATGGTTGTTTTTTGAAGAGAATGGCGACAGATAACGACGGATATAATAAGTAAAAATAATTATCAAATCATGAGTTCGTAAAGCATGATTTCAAAACTAAAATGGGACCCTGTACGTTACGGGTGTTGATGATGAACTGGTAAAGAGGGCATCTCAGTGTACTGAATCGGGGTTTGTTGCATCGCCATGGTTGGTTGAACCCTGAAATTTGAGTTAGACTTGCTCCATGAAAACATTCTTACGTCATATGAGGTTGGCCATTTATCGCGGGCCTTGGCATCGCTTGACTTGCATAAGTTGTTACAACTAGAAACAAGGTTAAAATGCGTTTCAAAAGAAAAGTTTACTTTGTGTTTGCAAATTTTCTGAAGAGGTGACTTGAACTGAAGGATTTTGAGGTTGTTCGATCCCTGGACGGATCGGCGTTGTCATCATATTGTGCATTGTAACGACTGGAACTTGATTTACGATCACATTTGAGCTTGGTCGAAACTAAAATTGTCATAGAAAGCAGGATACTTAGAAGAGCGACTCACCTGGCCCGATGGAACTAAGGGTGCAGATTGCTGTTGATACGGCCGTTTATCATTGGTCACACTATGTGTAGCATTATCTTCTGAGTTTTTAGAGTCTACTTACCCAGTAACAGTCTGCGCTGTACTCAGTTGAACTTCAACATGATTACTCTGGCTCATATTTTGTGGAACCGCGACGCTTTGCACTCCTGTTGGTATTCCAGGCGGAGGCATCGCCATCACTCGGTGGGGATTCGAGCTAAGGACCGGCTGAAATGTTTGACCATTCGAAGTCGGGGGATTGGCAGTTGTCTTTTATGTGTTCAACAAAGGTAAAGCCAAAATTTCTGACGCAATTTCATCAATTATTATTGGAAACACATCCCAGAATCGACGGCGTCATGACAGGATTCTGATTTACCACTCTTATAACGCCCGGAGGAGCTATCGAGGAGGTGTAAATTTGCCCACTTGAGACTCCATGTGGATGAGTGTAGATATTCTTTCAAACGATTAAAAGAAGCCTCCAAAGAATGTCATTACCTGAGCCTCCATCGGAACGGCAGGTGGAGGAGGCTGGCTCGAATTTAGAACATGCCTGTACTTTGCGTTTTGCTCCAGAAGCATCTCATTCACGGTAGATAGATCCGCACATTTTTTCTGGAGCTCTTCGATCTTAATTTCAGGTTGTGAAAGAATTTAAAGAGGGTAGTTTTACTCTTTGTTTCAGCATGTCATTTTCTTTGCGCATCTTGCTGGATTCATCTAGTATCTGTTGATAGCTGTACGACATTTGATGATCAGAAAAATCTATGGATAGAAATAAGAGAATGAAGAAGTGTATTTGATATACTTGTTGAAATACTTGTCGATGATCTTTTGTGATGGGAGTTGAGATCGTTGGCAGAGTTACTGTAAGCAATAGGCCGTAATCTTTTGTTTTCGCTTTCTAGGAAAAAGAATGGTTCTTTCGGATATTCAGAATCAGAGGGATAAGGTACCTCTTTTCATCTCACGCATGGCTTTATTATTCAACGCAACATTGTATATTCCTAATTCGTATTGACACTTGTAACGGAGGGGTAAATGACGGGATTTCAAGAAGTTCTGCTCCTCCTCACTGAAAAGAAGATGAACCTGATATTTTCAGCAAATTGTACCTCGTGCAATGGATGTATCGGCAGGTTGTTCTTTCACAAGTTTTATTTTGATGGTCGTGGCAGAATTCGTACTTTTTGTCTTCGCGACAACCGACCAAAGCATTCAATTCAGCTACTGTAGGATGCGCGAACTTACATCGCTTTTTGCGAGAGCAAACGCCGCGTATAAAGTCGCGGCAGATAGACGCTACGTCTGAGTCGACATCACTAAAACTAACGCTAGAAGTGCGAATGGCCGTAGAAAGCTAAACCTGCTTATGGACATGTTCGACACAGAACATGTCGTGGAAACGGCATCTTTTGGTATCTCCACGGGTGCCTGTGGCGGCGGTGCCATCGTACACTCCATATTTTCCGAGTTCCGATTATCTCTATCTTTGCATACTAAACAAGTGAATAAGCAACAGAATCAACGAGCTATAAAAATATATGTTTTATTTGGCTTTTTCTTAATCAGCGAGTACAAAAATAGAGATCAAGCTTCAGATAGATACAGTAAATAAAGTTCAAAGGTACTGACTCCACTCGTAGAGTTCGCGCGCTTCATAGTCCAAGTCTAACGATCCAATATCGACCACAGTAACACACGATCGCTCGGACGCCGTGTTCGGTTTGTTTTTGTACAAGTCAGTCATCCTCTCACGGCGCGCATCGGCCGCTTCTTGTACGCGTTGCTTCGACTCGTCCTGCGATACAGGCTTCGGTATTTTGAGTTCTTTGTCTTGTTGTAATAAGGTGAGTATTTGACGTTCAATATTTTCTCGGTTGCGGGTTTTTCCCCAGAATGCTTTTGGTAAAATGGATAGCTGCTTGCTCTGAAGAATTTCGTAGAGATCGCGGAACGGTGCTGCTTTTGGAATGTCGGACAAGTTGACCAAGCGCCACGTGTTTCCCTTTCCCCGACGGACGCCGCAGATTCGTCGCGATAAGCCAAAAGTCGGCAGAGATCGCGGCTTGAGCCAACGTCAACCATATCAACAACGTTTTTATTTTGCTTGCGCTCCACCAAGTCACTTTTAACTTGTTTTATTTTCTCTCGAATCGCAAGAGTTCACTACCTGAGAAGTTGCTTGCAAAAGTTCGTTTCGCCCATGTTCTCGGCGACGCCTTGCATATCTTCTTTGAGTTGTTCTCTCCCGGATAAATAATTCACTTTGCCAGAAGTTCCCAATATAACTTTGAAAACCACTTTGGGCGGGAACGATTCGCCCATTAGCTTCATCCGCACCCATACTTTTTCTGTTTCTAGCAGCTTCGCTTCTAGTGGCGAGATTCGTTGCAAAACTAGGTGTCCACTTTCTTTAACTGCCACAGACACGACCGATTTCAGTATCTAACAATGCGATGTATTTGTAGGTTTGTTTGCGCACTAATTACCATGAATATTTGACGATCTCTGTATGAGAGCCAAGCGCGGGCGATTATCTGCGCTGCCCGGCGCTCATCATCCATTCTGAAAATTAAAAGTTTGGAATCAAAGGGAAACAAGAGTTTTTGAATATCTGTTTCTTTTTTGGTCGATAAGTGGGCAGTTAGTGAGACTACAGGAACATCTTGAGTATATATCGGCTAAGTGAAGGAAAACGGTGGATTGAAACAGTGTGCCTTGAAAAATAGAAAAAATGTCATGGATAAAATAAAATTCTGCTAGTTTCTAGCGGAACTAGTTCTTTGGGCTTTGGGTGAAAAGCTTGATGTCGCAGTTCTGGAGGAGCTTGTTTTTGCGCTCCTCGATCATCTTGGAGAAAGCTTTGGATCGTGGGGTTCCCACGGGCCCAAGCATGCTACTGTAGGACGCTTCTGTGCCGGTTGTCTAAAAATGGTAGCGTTAGAAATGAAAGAAAAATAGAATGGCTACCTTTGCGGTATCGAGAAGGTCTCGGACGAAAGTCACGTCAAGGCTGAGCAAATACTCGAGCAACTCTTTTGGATCATTTTTATTCTTGCTGCCAGCGCTAACAAGAACAGCTCCAAAGGCACCAGCAAGCTCGCCAGGAGTACGACCAGCTGCCATAGCACCCTGGAGATGCTGGAGAAGGAAGGCAAGTTGGCAGCGCGGTTTTGGGGCAAGAGCGATGAGATGATCCTAAATCGATTGTTTCCGAACTTGTCTAGATTCTCATTTCTCTGACCTGAACTGATTGCGTGTTGCAGCACCGCACAGCTTGCATCAGTGACATCATAGAGTCACTAGAATATTCATCAGCAACTGAAAGAACTAAGGAAAGAATTACCTTTCGGCTTCAAAAATCTTAACCTTCGAGTCGGAAAAGAAGTCCTTCATCAACTGGCAGAGAATGTTGGTGGACTGCGTCCACAGATGTTCAAGCATCTCATCATCATCATACTCGCCGTTTCGAAGGAGCTTCTTGATGTTGTCAATAATTTCAACTTCCTCAGTTTCGGGGGAAGTGACGTAGAGTCCGTGATGGTTGAGCTTGTTCGCCAAAGCAGAGGCGTAAAAAACGAGCTCAGTTGGAACACACTCTATAATTTAATTGAAAGCAAAAAAAAACTGGAAAAATGTTTACCTGGCGCCTTGATCAAAGCCATGGGCACATCTTCATATTTCTTCTGTTGGTAAATTTCCTCTGCCACGATCATATCCTCGACAAAAGAAGGCTCCTCAGCCAGTCTTGATTTGGGCTTCGGGGACGCGGGCTGAGGTGTGAGACGAGTTTTAACAACGGGCGAAATTTTCAGGGCGCGCTTGATTGGAGACACCTGCTGAAAATTGACAGAGGGTGTTGAGGACATGTACTCTCCAGCGTGCACTTTCTGGTGGTCGAATACGCGTGCGCTTCGGCTGGAAGGAGCAGGGAGAGCACTTTGAGACGCTCGTTGAGCGTAGAGTTCTCCGTACATTGCGTTGAGGTCGGATTCAGGCTCCGAGAATGAGTTCAGCTCCAAATCTGCTAGAAAGTTATTTATTAGAAGGGATTTACTTGTTAGAATTACCTGGTGACTCAGATTTGATGGAGGCAACATTGGCAACAATCTTGCCAATGGTAGTGTCCTGGTTGCAAGATTCATCGTATCGCTGCTTGACTTCAGCAAAAGTCTCGCGGATATCATCCCCAATTTGAATGTTGTCGTCGTCGAAGACAATTTCTTGCATGAGTGCGAAAGCTCGCTCCATGTCTTCCAGGCGAGACTGGAGTCGCTAGAATTTGTTGTAACGTCGTTACTATCTTTTCATCTTACCATTCGATGGTTATGTTCTTCCTGGAGATCGTTGTAGACGCCCTGAAGCTTCGTGCTCATTTGATGAACGTCTTTCTTGTACTTTTTCAACTGAGACGCCATCAAATGAAGCCTAAGATGATTCAAAGATGCAGAAATTACAAAAAGTTGCTTACTGCTCCTTGCCGAGCCGCCAGTTTTCCTGCTCCGACTTGATGATCTGGCACAAGTCAAGGCACACCTTTTCAATTTCTTGCTGGTCATTAGACATGCTTCGGTAAGCCTCCAAAATCTCATCGAAATCCGTCACCAACGGCTCGCACTCAAGTTCCGAAGCAGTCACTAGTTCAAAAAGTAAAATTTCTACGTCGCGCGTGCTCACTTACTTGAATGGTTATCCGACATTGGTTGTCGAGGAGTCAAATTAGCGCTGGAAGTAATTGTTGGTGCTTTTCGGGGATGAATATCCGCTCTTTGCATCTGCATTCAAGGCTTGAATTTCAAGCTCTGTTTAGGCCTACATGCTGATATGCTCCCTGCCTGAGGTGTTGACTTCGCGATCATAGTCGGAAACGTCATTCATGTGCTCGTAAAACATCTAAATTCGAGGATATGGACCGCTGCCGTTCGAATGTTTTATTGAAATGAACTAGAGTTACTGATATGCACTGACAGATAAACAGGGAGGTGTTCTAGAAACTACATGATTATTTTTCTATAAAGTGGTATTTGACCCCGAAACTATAGTTTGCACTAAATCCCTAGAAATGAAAATGAGAGTAACGACGCCTTTTTGACTGTACTGGTTATACGAAATTTATTTTTGATTTATTTTTTGTTGCTACTAAAAGGTAGAAATCGTACTAAGGCTACAGGTGGCGCTAGAGATTGCACAGAGAGATGGAGAAATAATGAGGGCAGGTGTTCTTCTACTGAGGGATGCGTGTGGACTTGAAGGAGAATTGCGCCATCGAGTGAGTTATAAAGTTGGCTCGAGCGTTTTGTAGATTTATGAACGATGTAAGGTTGCTGTTTGATTGAAAGTTCTTGTGCTTATTTCGACAATTCGGAGCTCAGCCAGTCCAAGCCTTCGTAAAGGCCAGTTCCTTGGGTGGCACAGGCTGCTTGCACATACCACTGAAAAGAAAAATGTTAAAGAAGTGGTCAACGATGAAGGACTTACCTTTCTTCTGAGCTGGTTCAGGCCGAGCTTCTCAGTAAGCTCAGTGACTGACAGAGCGTTTGGCAAATCTTGTTTGTTGGCGAAAACAAGAACGATTGCGTCTCGGAGCTCATCTTCGTTCAGCTAAAAGAGGGGCTGAGTTTAACACTAAAGAAAGGGATGACTTACCATCTTGTGAAGCTCATCGTGCGATTCTTGGATACGTTCGCGATCAGAGCTATCTACCACGAAAATAAGACCCTGAAAAACATGGATGAGCAGGTGAAACATGCTTGGGAGGGTACCTGAGTGTTCTGGTAATAATGTCTCCAGAGAGGTCGGATTTTGTCTTGTCCGCCGACGTCCCAGACGGTGAAGGAAATGTTTTTGTACTCAACAGTTTCGACGTTGAAGCCTTTAATATTGTTCAACAAATGGTTACTTCGATCAGCTTACCGATAGTTGGGATAGTTGTGACGATTTCTCCGAGCTTGAGCTTGTACAAGATGGTGGTCTTACCAGCGGCATCGAGACCGACCATCAAGATTCGCATCTGCTTCTTGGCAAAAAGCCGATTCAGTAAGTTGCTCACCGTCAGCCCCATACTGATTTCTGTCTGAATGAGTAAAAAGAATAAAAACAAGGTTCTAATCAAAACTGAGTTAAATTTAAGTCCTAAACAGTAAAAATACTTTCGAAAAATAAGGAAAAATTCGATTAAGGGAGCAGGTTATTTTTAATGAAAGGAAATCACGTGATACAGAAGAGGAAAAAAAAGTTTCTTGTTTTTATGTTATTTTTGAAACTGGATGGAACTATACTGGGAGATACTCCATCTCAGAGGGGCCAAAGTCACTTGATAGGAAAAAAAGTTAGGTCAAGAGACTTGGGCAAAAGTGGCCAAAAGGGGAATCGAGGCTAGACATGCAGCAAATGTCGAGCAAAAAATCAGCGATTCGAAGTTTGACAATCAGATCAGTTTTTTTGTTATACTGGGATGAGCCTTGTTCCGACCGCCCTAGTTGAATTGAAAATAAAAAGAAGTTCTAGCAGCGGAATTGTAGGATAGGTCTGAGGTAGAGACACCCTTCAAGTAAAACGCAAACGTGTATAATAATGTTTTTTTAAGGAGAAGGCCCTCGCCGCAGGCAAGTAGAACTCTTTCACCAGGCGAACGCTCGCATCCGTCAGTACTTTGAAGCAAAGTAGTAGTATAGTAAATTGTTGTTTTTGATATCGTGTCCAATAAGATAGCGTATATCATGAAGAATAAAAGTGTTTGATACAGTAAGAATGCAAAATGGAATATAATGGCACAATCTTTTTCTTATTTTTTGGATTTTGTATTTTGAAAATTTTTTTGGTAGTTTTAGTTTTTGGTAGTTTAAAAAAAAGAAACAAGCAAAAGACAGTAGAAACATTATTTTTTGAACGAATTCACGAAAGGCAGAAATAAGAGGGGCCCAATTATGGCGGATTAACTGGAACTCCTTGACAAAACGTTCAAGGCATTTATATTTTTATAAAGCTGCTTTAAAATAAACGGAAAAACGAAGTGTATCGAGAAGTCTGTTAGAAAAAATAAGAACATCTTTTAAACATCTCATCAAGTGTCTGCATACACAAAAATTTTTGAGCAGCTTCTAGAGATCTTTTAAATTAAGGCGATTAGGTAGCACTTTGAACAAAGTCGATATTTGCAAAGTCAGCGGTTAAAATTATTTTTTTTTTGTATTTTATAATTTTTTGTTAAAATAGCCGCCGGGCATGTGGCGCTCTGCCCGGGGCGAGTGCTGCGCAAGGGGTAAAGGCGCTACCCGAATGTCGAAAAAAAATACTGGTGAGATCAAGAAAAGAATAGTGATGGAAGGTGAAGCACTCGATGTACTTTGGATAGGCGACTGGAGGACTGCTTATGTTTTTTTTAAGTTAAACTTGAACCAATGAACTATTTTCGCAAAACAGCCCGTACAGCAAGTGAAAGGTTGATTTTTTTTCAATGATTTTTTATCAAACATCTTTTATAATTAACAAATCAAAAAAGGTAAACGCTACAATGAACGTGATAATATTTTTGCTTTTGAGCGAGAGCGGGGTTTTCTTTTTATAAATTTTTGCTTGACAAGAAAGCATCAGATTTTTTATTTTTATTTTGGCGAAAAAAGGGGCCTTCGGAGGACAGTCTCTATGTCGGAGCCAAATGTGAGTAGAATCCAAAGCACACACTGAAGTAAATTTGATATACTGCCTCGTCGGTAGTATATAAATCTATTTGCAATACGCCCTTTGCAAAATTCTAGCCACAGTTGGCTAGTGCCGGCAGAGAGAAAGGACGACTAAAGGCTTGCATACCGGTAAAATAATGTTTAGTTATGTTTGCATGTGTTTTTAAGTGAGGTATCAGGTGATGAAGGCAATTTATCAACGGGAAAAAAGTGGCTCCAGTTGAAAGTAGATGATTTTTTGGGCAAAAAGGGGAATTCTTGGAATTCAATTCAGGGCTCAACCTCTGGCGACTTGGAAAAATAAGAGACTTCTGGATTGTCAAGAGTGACCAAAAATATGATGCTAGAACTACAGAAGCACTCGCATAAACAACGATACGGAAAAAGGTAACAGTGGACTCCAAAAGAAAAAAGGACAAACGTAGTATTTGTAGATATAAACAGTTTTCTAGCACCAGGACGGTTTTTAAAAGTATAAAATTCGAATATCAATTTAGAAATTGTGATCAGATTTCGTTTTGAAAGAAATTTTGGTGATGATGGAAACTATGATCGGAAATTGGGTTCGGTAATGAAAAAATACGGTATTACTGTAAGTACGTCAGGCGACAGGACTTTGTTAAGATGAAGGACAATTGTTGAACTTTGAATGTTGTTTGTGAACATGTTGGGTAAAAATGGCGAGAGCTTTATAGAATATGATTTTTTGATCTTAAATCCGCAATACCAGCTCAATCGAAAGAAGGATCGGATAGTGTGGCGCATGGTTTAAGGTTAAACTTGAAAGAGTGTGTCTTTTTTATATTTTAGCAGAGAGTTGTCATGAAGATCGAATAGATGTAGATCTGTTTACAGACTGTGAGGTCGATTGACAAAATCATGGCGTGTTTTTTATAATCGCGCCACTTCGAGGAAAAGTCGGTAGCCTGGGCTCTGATTTTTTTTAGATTTTTTTTTACTTTTTTTTGTGAATTGGGAAATGGACGTTTGAAGCGGTATAAAATTAGTTCTTCCGGGTAAGATTTAAATTACGATGTAAAAAGTAGGAATTACGATGCTTTGAGCTTGTCCGAATTTTTAGTAAGGCCTGGAGGGAATGAGGCAATTTGAAAATAGAGAATCAAGGCATTTTGTGTGAAAATAAAATCACCGCTGCTCGATCACAATTCTTGACACAGAAAAGGAAGCATTCAGTAGTTTAGTTTTATGAGAAAAAGACGTTTGGTCTGTCGGGCAATAGTTAAGTTTAAATAAGATAATATTAGCATTATTAAAAGAATCATCAAATCACGAGAAAATTGTTAAGGACCGTTTACGACAGGCCGATTCGATAAACATAAAAAACGCGAAAAAAGATATGCTGATGTTGGAAAGAAGCAAAGATAAAAAACAAGGATTTACGGAACCTGTCGAATGAATCTGTTGATGATGGGACAGAACTTTCAGAGTGCAGCAGATTAAACTTCAGGTAATTATTATCAAAAAAGAAAAAAGAACTCATATGTAATCTAGCAAAAGAAAAAAATTGCTTTTTCAGGATCAGGAACGCAAGGAAAAATGTTTCCTACCGATAGTTAAAAAAAGAAGGTATATAAAATGAAGAAAAAGGATTCGGAACAACACTGTGATAACGTTTGAAAACGTACAAAATGTGAGAAGGAGAGCTTTTGCCAGTGTTTTAGACTGAGTGATACTGAGTGGGTACACCAGCAGAGTGAGAGGTGCACAAACTTATTGTGGCAAAAGGAGATTGTTTTTATGGCGCTGGTGGTGGTGATGGTCACGTGACGGAGACGCGAACCGAGAAGAAATTATCCTGATTTGGATATGGCTGAAGAAAGGTTGTTTTTTGTTCACATCTAGCTGTGACGGATAATGGAAGGTGATAGCAAATGGATTTTGTTGATCATGACTCCTGAACACGAGGAAGTAGTAGTTTAGTGATCTGAGACCAGGAGCTTGTTCAAGTTATCTTCGATACCACGTGTGAAGAAATAGTCGTTGCTGCTGTTGAAGGGGTCAGCAGATCCTATAAAAAGTTCGTCTTGGTCCTAAAGTGGTGAAAATGAAAGGGATTAGCGCATATTTGAGCGAACTTTTCCTGAAGGGCTTCCGCGAAAGTTATTTTGAAATTGCGATGGCGAGGGTTTATCACACCAGATGTCTCTGTTAGGCGCATTCCATGACTTTTTCTCCTGAGGTGGTTCCCACATCGACCTGCCTTTATTTTGATACGAGCTCGTGTGACTCTTGTACACATCAGATGAGTTGAGACTATTTGAATTTCCAGAACTCCAGCGATCTTGTTGAGGCTGTGGGTAGTCAAATGGCGATCGAGAAGGTCCTGATTGAGCAGACGACTTCCAAGATGGAGCAGATGAGAACTTAGAGTCGAAAGATCCTCTGTTAGAGCGATCCCATGGCGAGGAGACATCTGAGGATGACCCATTCCATGAAAAATCTCTCTGCGAAGACGAAGAGAAGACGGAGCTTCTTTCGTTTTGAACTCTAGAGATAACAATCTTTTTCAAAGTTGCTAGCTCGCCTTGTCCTGAAAATCAAGAATGAGGATTAAAATTAAGGAAGAGAACTTACTCAAGAACAGATCGGTGATTCGCTGTTCGTTCGAGGTCCGGGAACACTTCACGGAATCCTCGAAGGAAGCTGAGAGCCATCTCGTATTTTTCATCCTTGATCGCGTTGTAGAGCTCTTCCGCACAATACTGTGCGTGGGCATATTGATTCGGGTCAATATCTAGGCCTATATATACATGAGAAATCTTTTGCTCGCTGATTACTTTTACCTGCTGTCCGCATGTCTGACGCTGGCACTATTCCATTCATGATAAGATCGGTGATCTGAAGCTCGGCTCGTCTCCAAATTTCAGGAGTTGCTGATCGAGAGTTTGTCTGAATGTCTCCAGAAGAGCCCCAATTAGGAGGTCCTGATGGAGATACAGAAGATGGTTTGAACTGGTTCGGTCTCATATCCCAGTTTCCAGAGGGCGGACGCTGGTTTGACCACTGGTTCGGCGGACTAAGAGCGATGAATTTAAAGTTTCAAAAGCGCTGATTACCTTGGTGAAGAATGATTTGAACTGTTGGAAAAATAATGATTCTTGGAACTGTTACTACGCTCCCATGGAGGGCGATTCATCTGGTTTTGATTAAAATTGTGATTTGGCACTGAGTTAGAACGGAGGAAGTCTGGGGCCTGCCCGTTTTGATGAGAAGGTGGCGGGTATCGGTCGTAGTTTTTCGAAGGAGGCGGTGGACCGCCGTACTGGCCGATAGGGTGAGAAGGTCGACGGTCATATCGATTTTGATAGTCTGGGATGAAGTCCTGGCTTCCTGGGTGTCTTGGGATCACCGGTGGAGGTTGAGAGCCTCGATTGTATGCTCCAGAAGGTCCACTTGGCGGTAGAGGACGTGAAACAGAAGGATTATTGTGGCCTGGACCGATAGGTGGATAGCAATGAGTAGCAAACTAGAAAAATACATTGATTATTTGTAGATGTACAAAAACTAACGGTAGAAGGAAGCTCCTTTGGCTTCATGTCATACTGCTGATGATTCACTTGCTGTGGCTTTGCCTGCAGAACGGAAGGTGCGCCGTTTTCATTTCCATCTTTGAAGCCGTTTTGTGGTTGCTTGGAAACAACAGGTTTTATTGCTTCCATAGATAGCTCTCCTCGGTGAACTAAATAAGAATAACCACTACGTCTTTGAGTATTTTCTTACCTTTCCCCATCTCGCCCATTGGCGGTATAGCAGGATAGCAATGTTCCTTGATTTTGAAGGTCTGTGATTGTGTCTGCGCCGGCTCATTCGGCGAAATACGATCTGGCCGCGCAGCGGTTGTCGGAATTTTAGTATCGACAGTTGAAGGAGGCATAATCGGGCCGACAGTGTTGTTGCGACCTGTCAGAGCATTTTGAACGTTGAAACTTGAATATGAAGTCGGTTGAACTTGATTGGCAGGTTTGCCGATCGCTTGAGAGGGAAGTGAATTTTGGGCTTGTTGCTTCAACTGGAGATTGGAACTGGCAGTGATTTTGGTATCGGCAACGCGGGAACCCATAGAGGATGGAGCTTCTCATGGTTCTTTCTACTGTAATTTACAGTCTGTAAAATTATAACCATCGGTAAAAACAGCGGTTTACATCTAAATTCTAGAACCCGTGCCTTCAAGTCTTTCAGGAATAGAGCAGAGCCGTTCGTTATTCAGGGCTAAACAACTGTAACAATCTCGACTTCACGACTATATATTTACCTAAATCAAGGGCCTGGAGCCACTCATCGTATCCGTAAACTTTTTCAACTTGGATTTGAAGAGCGTTTCCAACTTCTGTCAAGTATTGGACGCTTGAGAGATGGTTTTGGTAGATTCGAGTTTGATATTTTGGCTGAAAAAGTAACGCTGTTGGCACCTCATTCGCTCTCAATTTCGCACTTACCTTTTCGTCTAAGTGGTGCTCAAAGACGGCAAGTCGGGATTCAGAAAGCACGAAAAACAGGAGTTGTGGATGATCTTGTGTACCGGCGGTTACATAGCTCTGGCGGACAATGTATCGGTTCAGTAGTTTTCCGATGTCCTGAAGATACAGAATCTCAGTCACGTAGGCTTCAATTACCGACGTGTAATAAAATCTGGCTGGAGACAAGGGTTGTCAACAATTGTAACCCTTCACTGTCGGGTGAGAAAGATGGCTACTTACCGTATCACGACTGTTGGGATTGTCCTGCTTGAGTATGCAATATTTCATATAGAGCAAGGTGTTGACCCAGTCAAGGACAACACTCGGATCGTCGTGGTTCAAATGAGCAAAACGGTATTCGTCCGAGGCTCCTGCTCTGTCGCGGTAGGCCAACATGATGCCGTTGTCTTGAGTGAGCAGGGCCGTTTCGACGTCGAGGATGGAGACGTCTTCTTTTCGCTTTTCAGATCGGAGGTAGAGCTTGTCCTTGTGCAAAATAGCTGCGCAAGGCTCGTTGCCGCTCTTTGATCGTCGACAAAACTAGAAAAAAACAATTATCGACAAAGGAATATGAATAAAAAGTACCTGAATTGGATGAATTTCATTCCCAGCATGTTTCGGAGGCTGTTTCAGCTTCTCATTTTCCTCCTCAGTTCTGGTCTTGTATTTCTGACTGATCCACTGCTCCTTGAGCGAGATGGAATCGTTCGGTGTCGGCTGGTAAGTCCAAACTGGAAACGCGGGCAACAGCTTTTTGTTGACAGCTTCGTTTCCGTTCAAGAGGAACTTTCCGATGTCCTCGGTTGTCCACACCTGAGACTTTGCGCAGGATAGAATTCCGGGATCTTCTCCACCCTGAATCGTCTTTGAAATTGGGCTTAGCCAAGAAGGACTTACCGATGCTCTTTGCTGTGACTCAAGAGCGATGTGCACCAATTTACAGTCCTGGCAAACCAAGACTCCAAAACGTAGAACGCCCCAAGCATTTTCCAAATCAAGTCGTTTTCTTTAATTTTGCGATTTTAAGTTTTTAATCTTGAATTCGAGGGACTCACTGGCAGTCGGCACATTGTCCATTCCCAGGTTTGCTCAGCAGGTCCGTTATTGAACCCGCTTTGTCTGTGTAGTCCATTTCGATATGTTGGAATTAAAGATATTGGCAACTTTCTCGATATTCCGTTACGGTTAACTTTTGCGGCGGGACACGTCCGGAAAAGCAATCAGATCCCTGTTACTGATGAGAAGCGTTCATCAATTTTTAATTCTGAAAAAATCAAACTTGAATTCACAACTTGAAATGAGTTAGCCCAGGAGACAAGATACAGGTCAAAGTTCGTAAGTTCAACAGTCTGACAGCTCGTTTGTAGATTTCCCTAATATGTCCCTTCTTATAAACATGAAGGTAATATTATTGATTTATCTTTTAAGATAGCGACTTCTCTATTCAGAAAAATGTCTTTTTAAAAATATTTTTCACAAAAGAAAGGTCAAGTTCATGTTTAATTATGACCCGTTTTTTTAATTCGGCGGTAATTCTAGTCGAGTTTGTTGATTCTTGTAATTATTGATTATCGGGTTGGTCTCTGCCGCCGGGGGACAAAGCAGATCGCGAAAAAAACGCGCGCTCGAGCGAGTTAGAGAGGTGTTTTAGCTTTGGCGAATTTAGCTTTGGACGGGCGAGGGGGCGAGTCAACACAAAATCACAAAAAGACGCAGCGTGACCTCAACCAAAACATCTCTCTCTGTTTATTGCTTTCTACTGGCGAAATTCTTGTATTTTTATCTTTCTAATTCGTTAATTGACAACTCAAATCCGTCATTGAAAACTAGTGCTAAAATGATCGAATCAATAAAAATCGTTCTCAATAAAAAGATCTCGTTGTCATTTCTAAATCATGCTAGGTATTTTATTAGCGTATGTCTAACAAGAGTATTTCCAGTAAGTCTCACTTTTCTCAGGCTTCAATTTCAAGCCAAAAAGTCGTCTTCGAGGGTCTTTTAAAAGCTATCTTTTGAATTAACTACAATAAAAAGTTCACACTAGCCACTTGAGCTTTTGTTGCAGGGCTAGAAAATTAGCAGAAGAAAACAAATGTTAAACTGGATATAAAACTTTATTTGGGCAGTAAATCTCTTGTTGCTAAAGTAGCACTTTGAATATCAATCAAAAGATCGGAGGGTTAGAATCATGATAGTTTACATAGGATTAGTTGAAAAGGAAAGTTCTTCATTCTTTCAGTTTGAAACCGAATGAAAGATCGTTTCGTTCAAGAAAAAAAGTTAAGAAGTAGGTAAATAATATTGCACAGAAGTACAGAAATAGAAACGATACAAAAAGGCGAACAAAAGGAGGCACAATGTTTTAAGGAAGGAATTAAAGGAGTCTACAGAAATATAAATAACAGCGACAGTAGCTGTTTTTAGATAGAAAGAGCGTTATCTTTTAAGATTTCTCTTCTTCTAGGAGCTTTTGTTTGTCTTCCTAAATCATGTTAATATTTCCGTACGGTTTCGTCTTGAACGACCAATTCGATTAGGTAAAGCATGGATTAAATATGAAAGTTGAGTATAATAAAAATTGGTGATAGTGACTAAACTTGAAATTGAATAGGAATTTTGTACTTGGAAGGCTAGTGAAATTAACGCGTGGCGGCTTCATAGCCAGCGCGTTTATGAATTTTATATTATTAATTTTCTCATGCCTTTGATGCGGACTGCTGCTGCTCGTGGGCTTTTTTCATCTCCAGTGATTTGACGAATGCGTACGAGCTGAACGTATTTGTGCTGTAAGCAAACAGGGATGTAATTTTTATAATTTACCCAGTGCCGAGGAGGACGAGGAAATTAGACACCCACCAAAGGACGGTCTTGACTTCGCTGAACCACATGACGGCGACGACTGTTTGACAACAGGCCTTAGCAACGCCGGAAATGTTGTGGGTGATGGGAGACGTAACCTGAATACAAGAAAAATGAAAAGATGTCGCATTGTCTGACATTTACCTGAATTTGGAGTCCGACGACGTAGCCCATTGTGAAACCAAAAGCGCCAGCAACGGTCATGGGAATCCAGAACTTGGAGGAGTAGAGGAAGGGGAAGTTAGCAAGCGTGCCGAATTCACCAGTGACAATCATCAGTGGGAGGAAGATCAAACAAGCGTTGATGTTGTTGTAGTACGTCAGCTTCCAGATGTCCTCATCGACCTAAAAACGCATGTGAACGCTGATATCTCATTTGAAATATTACCTTTGGCAACACTTTCTTGGTGAAGATCGAGTTCAGGGCAACACAGGCAGAGGCAATGACACCATAGGCAGTTCCAATGACAGAAAGAGATCCAAGATCGCCTTCTTGGTTGACTCCGAGGAAGAAACCGCCGACAATGATGCTGCAGCAAAGAATAGCTAAAATATATCTAAATTAACTGTCCAAGCGAAGTGATTTTTACCGAGGCAGGAAGTTTTCTTTCCGAGGATCAAATAGGTAAAGAGGAGGGAGAAGATAGTGACGAGGGATCGAGCAACGGTGTAGAAAGCAACACCAACCTATGTTAAAAATAGAAGAAAGAATGAGAGAAGACTCTTACTTCTTGGAGGCAGAGATTGTTAAAAGCAATCATAGCGACGAAGACGAGAGAAAGTGGCATAACATCGCGGCATTTTTGGCTTTCGACTTTTGTGCTTGGGAAGGAAACTTTTTCGGGGAACTTTTGAGCCATGATATCGCAGACTAGATGTTATTTTAGCGCTTGCATGATGGAGGATTCTCTTACTTTTACACATGACAACAGTACAAACGCACTGATAGAAAGTGACGAAAAGGGGAGCATCGAGTTTGAGCTCGTCTCCTTTTAACAAAGATTTGTTAACAAAAACCTAAAAATAATTTTTTTTGCGCAGAAATTTTAAAGCCTCACGAGAGAAATAGAGATCGCCCAGTAGAGCCCGACTGCTCCAACGATTTTAATGTACTTTTGCAATAACGATTGCTCCATTCTAAACGCCAAACCGGATTAATTTCAATCTATTACTTTACAATCATTTTTCATCATTATATCCTTGAGCAATCCCACAGCGTCCATCAACAATTTTCGATGGAGCTGCGTTTTGCTCCTGTGTCAGCCCAAAATATTCTCTTGATTCGCGAATTTTGTGCGAGTCGAGCAGCGCGATTTCTCGTTCTCCAACCGTTGCGAGTTGCATTCCTGAAGCTCCAGCAGACGATTCCATTGCTGTGTTTGTATTTGCCGCTCTTATATTCCCCGTGAACAATGAAACATCGTACTCTATTGACAGATTATGAAACTATATCTATTTGCATTAAAAACATTTACCCTTTACTGAAGCCTTGAGCTCAGCCTCGAGCAATTCTGTCCAATTGGCAGAATAAGCGCCAGTCCAATCTTCATCAGAGCAAGCCATCATGAATTCCCACGGATGCAAAACTGGTTTGTAGAAACCTTTTGCAGGGAGAATTGATTCTTCGGGAGATGCGATCAGAACGAAAATGTCCATTTCTGGGAAATTCGCTAGTTTCTGTGGCGTCGGCTCTCCAACAACTAAAAAATTAATTAAATGAAAATGCTTTAAAAGAAAAGGACGTACTGAGATTGTAAACGTTTTTGCCAGCCTCTTGGCCGAGCTTTCTTAGTTTATCCATGCATAATCCACTTGTCGCATGACCACCATTTGAGCCAAGGACAATCCCAACTCGCTCCGCATCCTTTGCCTTTTCAATGAGATAGAATCGTTGCATAAGAATTCTCCCAACATTGACTGGATTTTCTTCAACTTCGAAAGTGTCGCTCGAAATTGCAACAAACTTCTCGGGCTGATTTTGAAGACACCAAGCTGCTATTTTCGGTGATTTCGTGTTGCCAATGTAAACCGCCGTATCTAATGATTTCGTTTCCGGGGAGAGCTCGCTGATATCATTCGCCAATGTCATCAATCTGACGCTATCTGATTTCTCTCCAACTGCTTCCATCATTTTTTCATTCTCAACCAAGAATACAGCTCCTGGATATTTTGAAACAACTTCATCGAGAGAAGCGGCGAAGCTTTCCTTTTCAATCGTGTCTAAACTAAAACATTCAATCACTAGAAAAACTTGGATTTCTACTACCTCACAATCAGTGACGGAATATTGGTTATGGTTTTAAAATTAGCGTCGCCGAAATATACCAGCGCCTGGCAGTCGAGATGCAGCGCAGAAACTTCATCGACATCTCCATCCCCAAAGGTCGAGTCGGCAAGAATGCAGAATCTGGCTTCGCTTTCGGGACCAACTCTCTTTTTCAGCTCTTTCAAAATCTTTGCAGCGTCCGGTAATAGCACGTCATTAAGCTGTAAAGTCACATCGCCCTTGATCGATTCACAAAAGCTTGCGACTTTCCCGAGATCGTAAAAATCCGAAACCGAAATTGAGTCAGGACGGAGTCTGCGCCGCTCGATCACTCTTCCCATTGCTTCCGACCCATCGGGAGAAAAGGCGGACGTCATTCTAAAAGCGGCGATTAAATTCAGAATCTGAATTGAGGGAGGTAAAGCAAAGGCATCTTCTTGGTAAAAATTCGTCTAAGCACGATTTTGGCGAGTGCGAAATTGAATGAAATAAAAAGTAACAAACAAGTAGAAGCAGGGCGTATCACTGCGACAGAAGGGTGAATATGAGCGAGTAAAGGTAAATGAAGAAAAACACCACGTGAAACGCTACTTTGACGAGATTCTCGTGCATGAACGTTTTCAGCCGGCGCTGATTGTGGATTTCGGCTGGGTCGTATAGACCTAAACATCCACCGTAGAAAGTAAACCAGGCTCTTATCGGCTTACCTATACTTCCAGCTTGGACGGAATTGAATCTGTGGATAAGAATCAATACGACAGGGACATTAAGGGCGAAGAGAATCCAGTGCCCAGTGACAAAAAGGACGAAAATGCCGATCAAGTGTGTAATGATTTCGGGCTGAAAAGAGAATAAGCGTTGAAATGAGTGGCTTTCGTCTTACCAAAATGACATTATTCAACTTGGAACAAGCGGTTGAAGCGTTTAGGTAGTCGCATTCTAAGTCGGATAGCGTTATTAGCGCGTAAATATTGATCCCCAATAGAGCACTGGAATCTATAAGCATTCCGCCGAATACGACAGCGTCTGACATTCTAAGAAGAAAATCGATGGTGAGATTGAATCATTTACAGTAATTTCATAGAGTCGTACGATATTTCGAAAGGCGAACATACAGTTAACGGCCAGTAAGAGTTTCATAATATATCACATTCACTTTCGTTTTTGAAGAATAGTTGAAGAAGTTTTCTTTTATATTGCTTTATCCAGGAATTGCTTGATGTCGCCAAACTCGTCAGCGCAGCTTGAGTGCCCCATACCAGGGTATTCTAATGTTGCTTCTTAGCTAGTGCTTGTTTAGTAGTTCCAAACTAGGTCTAGGATCGGGGGTGATCGTTGGAGATCCGAAATGAGGCGCTCGAGAGGAATCACCAATGAGTGGTGCGCGGGTTCTTTGGATCTCCGATTGCGTGGAGATCCGCGCGATCTCCACCCCGAAATTGCGGTGATCGATCACCACTCTCGATCTCCACTTCTTGGAGATCCAAAAATTTTTTATCCCCGAAGTCGGATGAGTCACTTTAAAACAATCTTCTGCCAGCCTCCTGATATCAGAAGCGACTGACCGGATCAACTTAAAAATCTCAGGCAATACTTATTCTCCAGTGTAGATTTCAAATCTTTTGTCAAATCAAGCGCATGGATTGTAATTTTGGATAAAAATGTACTATTTACTATGTCTGCTCGAGTATTTTTCTCAATAAGATGGTTTTCAAAATTTTTGAAACTTGAAATCACATAATTTTAAATCAATTCAATTTCCAAAGACTCAGCTCGGTGGGTGAGCGATAATTTCTTGAAGATTAGCATTAGAAACTATTATTTTCTGAGATACTGACCCGCAAAGTCCCTGCAAAATATGAATTTAATCGAGAAAAATCGATGCTCGAGAAAATTCAGAGCTTCGATCACCGAAAACTGGAGATCGACAAAATCCCTGGGATTCATTTGGAGATCGAGCTTCGATCTCCGCGCTCTGGAGATCCAAACAACCCGCGCACCACTCATCGGTGATTCATCTCGAGCGCCTCATTTCGGATCTCCAGCGATCACCCCCCATCCTAGACCTAGGTTCCAAACCTTTCCAAGTTACATCAAAACCAACGCTTCTGAGGCCATCAGCGCTCACTCTTCCGAAATTGTTAGGGACGATATTGTCTGACTTTCCATGACCGAAGAAAGCTGGGAATCTGTGCTCCTTATAGAAAGGCTGGTGAAAGAAAATGAAGGAAAGTCTTACCTTCAAGTCCTTCAAGATGTTTTTACGAAGAGGAAGCCAAGTTGAAAGACAAATCGCTCCACCAAACTTCTTCGAGGAGCTCAAAGTAGTGTAGATTGCGAGTGCGCCGCCTTGACTAAATCCGGCAATGACGATTTTCTCCGACGGAATGTTGTGTTGTTTCATCAAAGTGTCTGCTAGTTGATCCACATTTTTGGACATTTTCACGATTCCCTAAAGCTCGAGTCACAAAATGAACGGATTTCAAGCGCTTACCTCCTCGTCTTCATTTGAGTCCGGAGAAAGGCCATACAAGTCGAACCAGCTTGGCATTCTCATTCCCATGTTGAGCGTGACAGGCTGCTCTGGCGCGTTTGGGAATATGAAGTCGATGTCCTGTCTGTACTTGGAAAGTCTTTGCTTGAACTCACTCATCCATCCTTGTCCCTGGTCTCCTAAACCGTGGAGAAAGATCACTGCTCCTTTGACCGGCTGTTCCGGGTTGATTCTATAGGCGTTGTTCTCCATTCCTTCCTTTGCCTGAAAAATCTCATTTTATTCCAAATAAAATTGCGCAAATCACAGAAATAATAAGTGTCACCAGTTTTAGAGTTCGGAGAAAACCTTCCTTGAGTAAATCACGATTGTAACACAGAAAACAGTTCATTCGAAGATTTCTCTTTCTTTTCTGCTAATTGGAGAGAGCTAAAGCTATTTTCTACACCTTCCTAATCCACTTGACCTTCTCGAAACGTCATTTTAGAACAAGGTGTTTCCTTACATAATGAAAAGGGGGAAGAGAAAGAAAGAAAAGTGGGCTATGGTCAATTTTTGGAGTTAAGAAGATTTGGAGTAAGCTAAAAGGAGCAACTTTATTTTCCGGAGATACTCCAAATTGGAGCAAAATTTCAACGCCGATTTTAAGGGTGTTGCAGAAATATTTAAGGGTATCTGAATAGCTCAAAAGAAAGCCCGGGCCCCGAGGCGCGTTTTTGCCGGGGTTTGAAAGGGCCGGGAGGCCCTTAACACCATTAAAATCGGCTTTGAAATTTTGCTCCGATTTGGAGTATCTCCGGAAAATAAAGTTGCTCCTTTTAGCCTACTCCAAATCTTCTTAACTCCAAAAATTGTGTCGAGCCAGAAAAGTGTCTAACAATCACTGATAATTCTAGCACCACTGTTCTATCAATTGCAATGTTTAGGAATTAACCATTTGGAAGTCGCAACTCTGCCTTTCGCAAACCCGCCCTCGGACACAAAACAACACGATGAGCCAAAACACCTTTGGAGTACAGAAACAGAACATACAGAATCGCCCCAAGTACAGGTAGTTCTCTGCTCGTGTATTCAAATTTTCTCTACGGATCGAGGTAGAGTTACTAAGTGTCTGTGCTCCTGGTGGAGGTATTGACCGTGGGCGGGATTATGGCCGGGTTACGCTAAATTCGCTGGTGGTGGTGCCTGGGTCCTTAGTGGCAAGGTGCACCGCACACCGCGCCCGGTCGATGGCGTCTGGCCAATCAGCGGCCAGAAAAAGCCAGAGCGCCAGAGAAAGAATCGACCGCTGCAAAGGACGCGCGCAACGCGTAGTCGCTGGTACTAACCTCCAAAGCAAAACACGAGCAACAAGGCCAAAACATAACGATGAATTCACAAATCGCGAAGTTAGTCAAGGCTACAGGCAGGTGTTCCTTTTAACGAAAAGTTCCTCAATGACGTCTTTGAAAGTCTATTGCTCTTGAAAATGACGCAGATTGGATCAGGATAGCTGGCCTCATTCAGTCAATAAAAGGTCTAATTATTGGTTCGGGGGTTTTGAGCACTGATATGAAAAGTAAAGAACACGTCGAAAGACTTCGCCGCGAAAAAGCACCGAAATGACAGGCGCAAAGATTCGGACAAGACTCCTTACATCAATCACCCGATCGGAGTCGCTGAAATTTTAACCGAAGAAGGAGGAGTCACTGATGTGGATATTCTATGCGCTGCTTTGCTCCACGATACTGTCGAAGATACAGACACTACTTTTGAAGAAATCGAAGAGCTCTTTGGAAAGATTGTGCGAGATTATGTCGATGAGGTTGTTGAACGAGTATTTGAACGAAATTACCTTGAATTTAGGTGACAGACGACAAGAACCTAGAGAAGATGGAACGGAAGAGGCTGCAGATTGTGGTAAGTTCGGAATCTCTTGTTTTCATTCTTGCGATAAGCAATTATCTCAAATTCAATGCCGGGAGGAAGCTTTTGTAAAAAATGCTTAGAATGCGCCGAAGAAAACGCCGGGGGCAAAGCAAGTGAAACTGGCTGATAAACTCTACAATTTACGAGATCTAAACAGATGTACTCCAGAAAGCTGGGATGAGGTTCGTTTGGTACATTATGTATTATTTCTCGTAGTATTTCTTACTTGAATGAATGGCGTTGAAGCTAAGCATTATTAGGAAAATAGTCACTCAGATCTATAAATATACAAACAAACAAAGCAAACTTTTAGGAACGCGTCGTCAATTACTTCAAATGGGCGAAACAAGTGGTTGATGGCCTCCGTGGAGCCAATGCTGCACTTGAATCAAAGCTTGATGAACTTTTTGTCGCTCGAGGCGTCTAATTTCAATGTCGAATTCCACTATGATTTAGCCTTAGTACTTCAACATTCAACACATTTTTTGTTGGTATATATTTATTAGATTGATTTTTATTAAAAATTTTGTTGCGTTAATTTCTTTTCAGAAACACTTGTCGTTTTTTCAGACTTCAAGTCCTCCAGGTTCGGCAGTGTCCACATCAAATGTGTAGCCAAAAGGTCCAAGTCCCGTTGAAATTTCGCTTTCAACTTTGTTAGTGCCACTTTTGATACATCCTTGTAAAATGACTTTATATGCTCAACAATTGCTTCAGTCGACTTTGTTCCGATGCCGTTGTCAAAAGACCTCTGCGGAATGCCCAAGTCGAATTGAGGCGGAACTTCGAATTCGACCTTTTGAAATATGGCGAAAATATCGTCCGTCATTGTTTCCACCTTGACAACGTAGTTGAAATTCTGACAGGGAGGACACATTTTTATTGCGGGCTCGAAGTGGCGGTTTTTCTGGTGACCGTCAAGGGCGATCCATGTAATATAGTTGTGAAAACTCACCCAGTGGCTTTTCGTCGAATCCGTGTTCCACTGATGCGTGTCGAATTTGTCTAGCCCCTTTCGTAGAGAGCTTTTGTAGTAGTGACCGCCGTTGGCGTGATGTTTCGACATTTTCTCATTCCAAGCGGAAACGAGCCGTACCATCGGATGTCGAACAATAAGTATGCGCGTGCTCGATGGATCCTTGAACGTTTCAAAACGCTCAGCGGCAGTTGATTCAGAAATGTTTCTGTGTTCGATGATACTTTCGTAGAGTGTATGCCAATACGTCGATGAACATTTCCAAGCCGCGCAAAAGCCAGTTTAGCTTCCGGAATTACTCTTCCAAGACTCTTCGTTGAATGGAGACCTGTTTTTGGAATTTCCGCACACTGGTGTTGAAGTAGATCGAGTCGCCGACCAAACCTGTTCATAAATACTTGTAACTCGTCAGCGGAATATTCATTCGGTACCAAATTATTCTCTTTTGGCGGGGAATCGCGGCCGACTCTTTCGATTTTCTCTATTGTAAGACTGCTGGAAGTAGCAGTGTTTTCGTTTACGATAAAAAGCAAAACTAGGGTTAAAGCGAGGACAGACATTATCCATTTCATTTTCTCTTGAAACCGAATACTCCTTTGACTCAAGCGTACCTCCTTGGGGTAAAAAAGGGATTTAGCTTGGCGCTTCTCCGTGTACTCACGATTCCCTAAATATCACCGACATCTAAGTATCGGTTTAACATTTTATGTATGCTGGGTTAATTGAGCACGGCCTTTCGTGCATTTTCCGTCTATCCAGAATGTCATTATTTGTACTTGGAAATGGAAATTTAGAATGGAGGAGTTTTGGGAAGAGGAGCTCGCAGAGAATGCAGAAAAAGAAGGAGAGGAAGCGGCTAAAAAGAAGGCATTTCAAGATGGCGAAAGCTTTGGGAAAGTGAACGGCGGAATTATTGGCTTTGATGTCGGATATGCACTTGGACTTTCAGAAAGTCTTATTCTTCTTGCTGATAAGATGCCTGATTCCTCTAAGACGAGGAGAATTGTTGCGAATTCGGAGAAACTCAGGTGCGGTCATTTCTCAGCATGCATTTTGTTTTATCTCTAATTCAGGGAAGTTGTTGCGAATTTGAAGGTCATGCATCCGGAAAATGAAAATATACAAGAGGAACTGCAATCAATCAAAGATAAATTGGCGAAACTAAACTCTTCGATATCGAGTTCGATGCGATCATCACCAGGTAATTCCCCACTTGCTTCACAATAATTCATCTCGAATAAGTTCCGAAGACGACCGAAGTATCCGCGAAAAATATTGACTGGTAACCTGCTCGAATCTGATTGTACAAATAAATCACAGCAAGATTGATATGCTGGCATTTTATATTCATTTCACATTAAAATAAATAAACAGACAGAAGACACAAAAATAACTGTCAAGAAGACAGGTTGGAGGCACGGGGCTCTGCGCGGCATAAGAATTATTTGATTTATGAACTGAAGATTTTGAACTGAAGAATAAATAAATTGAAAGAGCCTATTGATTCCGATGCCGGCACAAAGACCACAAGTAGAATTTAACTAAATGCAGAAAAATATAGTCATTTTAGCGTAGTTTTTCCAATTGAGAGACGGAAGATATTGTTAAAAAATATTATCGTTTGTTGCGACGGGCGCGGACGATTTTTCTGCGAGGAGCAGCTACACCACTATTGTTTGCAGCGGGTGCAGCTCCAGCACCGAACATGTTTCCACCCTGAAATATTTGATAAGCAACAGAATAGAAAAAAGATGAGCTTACCGGTGCAGGTTGACTTGAATTCCCGCCGAAGCTAAAGCTCCCGTTTAGAGAGCTATTTTGAGATCCACCGCCGCCAAAGTTGAAAGATGGGGCGGGTTGTTGACTTGATGTCTGGTTTGAATTACCGAACATACTCCCTCCAGAAGGAGCGGGATTTGTATTTCCCCCGCCAAAGTTGAATCCAGAGCTAAAGTAATAATTTAATTATCGCCAAGGATAAAATCTGAGTTACCTTTGGCTGTTCGAATTTCCACCGAACATGTTGGTCCCAGAAGAGGGCTGAGAGCTACTACCGCCGAAGTTGAATGTCGGTGCGCTCGCCTGTTTTGTTGGCTGCTCAGGGGAAAACATAGAAGAAGATCCACCGCTGTTTTGGTTTGACGCGCCTCCGAAGCTGAAAGGCTTATCCTGCGACGAAGTTTGGGATGAACTGCCGCCAAAAGAAAATGGCTTGTCGTTCGCAGCCGTGTTGGAGGATCCACCAAAGTTAAACGAGGGAGCGGCGGTAGTGGCATTAGAATTGCCAAACATGGAGCCTTGGCTTGATGGCTCTGACTTTCCTTTGAATGAGAAACTTGGCGCAGCAGTTGATTGAGTGTTGTTACCAAACAAAGAGCTACCAGTTGAATCGTTCGTCTGCGATCCCCCGAAGTTAAAAGTTGGAGCGGCAGCAGCCGTTGATGCTGGCTTATCGTTATTGCCTCCAAAAGCGAATGGTTTGCTTTCAGTAGAGCTCGACCCACCAAAGTTGAATGAAGGCGCCGCGGGCTTGCTCTGAGATGATCCGGATCCGAAAGTGTTTGTTGTGGTTGTTGAGCTGTTGTTAGATGCTCCACCGAACGTGAACGGTTTATCTGCTGCTGCAGGCGCTGCGGCAGCTCCTCCTCCGAATGAGAAACTTGGAGCGGATGTTGTCACGGGCGCACTCGGGGCTCCTCCGAAGTTGAACGACGGCGCGGCTTCCGTTTTTGGTTTTGAGCTTCCACCAAACGAGAATGTTGGAGCAACGCTCTTCGCTGGCTCGGCAGGCTTCGAAGCACCTCCAAAAGAGAAAGAAGGTGCAGCTGCTGCGGGAGCCGTTGAACTAGAAGAACCGCCTCCAAAACTGAAGGAAGGTGCAGAAGTAACTGCTGGCTCGGCAGGTTTTGGTGTACCACCAAATGAAAATGAAGGTGCAGCATCAGTCTTTGGCGCGGACGCCCCTCCAAAAGAGAAAGAAGGAGCGGCTGGCTTTGGCGCTTCGTCCTTTTTAGCTTCGCCGCCGAAAGAGAATGAAGGAGCGGCGATCTTTGGGGTTTCTTCTTTCTTCGCAGCGCCACCAAAGGAGAAGGATGGTGCTGGATCAGCTTTTTTCTCCTCTGTCTTGGCACCACCGAACGAAAATGATGGGGCAGCGGCTTTCGGCTCTTCAGCCTTTTTGGTTCCCGCACCAAAAGTGAAAGAGGGAGCCGCCTCTGTCGCTTGCTTGGCGGCATCTGTAGCGGGCTTGGCAGTTGAAGCACCGAAAGAGAATTTGGGAGCTGCAGAATCTTTCATTTCTTCCGCCGGCTTAGCACCAAATGAAAATGACGGAGCCGAAGTGGTTGACTCCTCCGTCTTTTTAGCGCCAAATGTGAACGTTGGTGCCTTATCCTCTTTCTTCTCCTCTGTTTTGGCAGCGCCGAAGGTAAATGAAGGCTTTGGAGCGTCTGTAGCTGGTGTTGCAGACGAAGTTCCGAACGAGAACTTTGGAGCTGCGGCTGCTGGAGCGGCACTGGAGGCACCAGCCGGTGCTTTCGGGTTGGGAGTCTCGCATGCCGAGCATTTGGCCAGATCAGCTGCGTTGGAGACCATACAGACGTCGCAGGACCACTTGCCGCCACTTTGACTCTTCTGCTTCGACATGAAATCAGCGAAACCACCAGCAACTGGGGGAGGGATCGGAGTTGCAGTCTCGGCAGGCTAGAAATAAATAAAATCTTGAAAATTAGACTTGAGAAAGTACCTTTTCGCCAGCTGCTTTGGGATTTGGAGTCTCGCAAGCGGAGCATTTCTTGAGGTCTGCGGTATTCGAAACCATGCAAATATCACATGTCCACTTTCCTTGCGACGCTTCCTTTTGTTTTGCCATAAAGTCGCCAAAACCTCCTGCTGCAGGTGGAAGTGTCGACTAAATAAATGTTATCAATAAAAACAGTTTGCATATAAAATAGCTTGAGAACATGTTATTTCATCTTATATATAATAGGATTAGTCTCTCTGCTTTACCTCTGCTGGCTTCGCTTTCTCTTCCTTCTTCTCCGATTCAATCTTGGGGAGCGTCTTTTCCTTGAGCTCAACCTTCTTGCTTTCGACCTTTTTGGGCTGGCTTTCCATAAACTAGAAATAAAAAAAGTTATCACTTGTTGAAATAGTTCGCGAAATTTTGTCACTCTGTTTTCTCACCTTTTTCTTCTGTTCATAGTAGCCCTTGACATTCACTTTTCCTGTGTCGCTCTTCTTCTGGCTTGACCCGCCGAGACGAAGTTTATTTAATTTTTTCGGCTGGCTGAAGGAGAACGAAACTTGGGAATCAACCGATTTGCTTTCCGGAGAGCCAGAGCTTGATGATTCTTTGTAGTTAGGGCAGGAGAAGAGGATCGGCTTGCTGTGATCAACAGGAGTGATGTACTCCTTTGGCGCGGTTGGGATCTTCGAGGGCCGGGACTGAATAGATCTCTCGTTATCATCTTTTATTGGAAATATCCAACTCATTTCTATTTTTAAGGATATAAGCTATGTATTTAAACTTTCGTAGCGCCTAAATGCGAAGGAGGATCATTTTCATTTCCAGAGCAATCCTACCTAAAAATGCACGTAAAACTCAAATCTGGTACTTTTAAAAAAATTTTTATAGAAAATTTTCTTTTTAGAGCGGTTTCAAATCTTACGATGGCGATTCCTCGAAATTTTTCAACTTTATCGGTCGAGTTTTTTCGATAAATAACTTTTCTTAACCCTTATCTACAAATTTGACGGATCAGTTTTCCCTTATTCCGACCGAAACCGATTTTAGAGCCATTTCCATGAGGCTTACCCAGCGCGTGAATAGTGTAAAAAGTGGCGCGTTAGGCGCTCGCTCTCTCGACTCCTCTTTTCCGTGAGAGTGGCGCGGTTGAGCCGAGCGCTTTGATTGGTTGCAGGCGAAAAAGCACAAAAAGAAGAAAAACACGAGCAGGAAAGAGGAAAACGCTAGAATGAAAATTCGAGAAAGTTTTGAAATAAAAGCCCGTCAATTTTCTAGCACAACATCATCGAAATAAAACATACGGTTTAGTTTTAGCGATTCAATGGAAAAATTTCGAGGAATCGCGATCGTAAGATTTCAAAACGCTCTAAAAAGAAAATTTTATATAAATTTTTTTTTAAAAGTACTAGATTTGAGTTTTGCGTGCATTTTTAGGTAGGATTTCTTTTGAAATGAAAATGATCCTACTTCGCACTTAGGCGCTACGAAAGTTTAAATACATAGCTTATATCCTTAAGTGCCAAGTTGAAATGTTAGAAGAGTCTTGCTCAATTGAATTTCACAAGTCTCACTTCTTGAAATGAATTTTCAACTAGAAGCCCTATTAAGAAATTTATCTAGAAACTCACCTTCCAGGGCTGCGACTTGGACACACTCGACGATGGCTCGTCGTATTTGAGCTCCCTCGAAACATCCAAATTGCCCCTGGAGAAAGACTTCTTCGGGGCGTTGTGATTTGGAGTCGAGCAATGCACCGGTCTAAAAATAACTGTAAGATTCTTGCCAAAAAAATTCTCATACTTAGGGAAGCGAGATGGATCAACAGTGAGTTTGGGTACACTATCCAAACTGTAGCTTTCAGACTCAATTGTTTCGGAAGGAGGCTGGGCTCGAGGTTCTCGTTGGCGAGACATTTTCGCTGCTCGGACTTTTCCTCCACCACCACTGGAGCTTGAAGGAAGGGACATTGTTGACGGTGTTTCGGCAGCTTTCTCTCGCAGCTGGTCCATATTTGTGATGCCAACCTAGAGATAGAATAATAATTAGGATAAAATTCGGACTTTCGTTTTACCTTCTGCTTGTTCCAGCGATCCCTGGCCGTCCAACTCACAGGTGGTCCATGCTTCGTGCCTGGTTTTGGCAGAGGAGCACTTTCTGCCTCTCTCATGGACATCCATCCATCACCTGAAAGAATTTGACTAGATTTTCGTTCGAGTTTAATCTGTTTTACCTTTTCTGATGGGTCTTGTCAATCGCCGCAGCGTATCCATGATTTCCCTGGCTTCCGGCGTTTGCATCGTCTCGAATTCTTCCTTCACAATTTTCGTCGGAATCACATGTCTTGACTGTTTCTTCCACGGGCCAGACGGTCCACCGTAGAGGCCTTTTTTGATTCTCGTGCTCAAGCAGCCCATGTATCGTTCCACGCCCTTGAGGATATTTCTCTTCGGCGATTTTTCTGAGGAACCTTCTTCTTCTTTACTATCCGCTTCTTTATTCACATCTTTCTTCGAGGAAGAGGTCGACCAAAGAAACGATTTGGAGGTTCCTTCGCCAAGGCCTTTTTGGATATTTGAATTGGAACTGGACCGGATGGGAGTGAGTGGCCCCGTTCGCTTCTTTTTTATTCCCATTATTTCTGGGTTGAAAATGGGACGCTAAATTAATTAATTGATTAATGGATGAACAATATTTTCAAATTATTTTACCTTTCTTTCGAAGGGCTTAATCTTGAATTTCAAATCAGTGAGGCTCCTCTCCTCCGACGGGACTGAATCTTCCTCATCTTTCTTTAAACTTTCTCTGCTCGGGTCCCTGCTCGGCGTGGCCATTTTGAATTCCGCCGAAATTACTGACTTTTTCTTCTTGGGTTTTCGTCTCTTTCGGCTTTTGGAATTTGTGGGCCCGAGCTCTTGTTACTACGGAGCTTCTCTCGAGGGAGGAGTAAATGGACTGAATGCGCCACTGAGCGCGCGCCAAGTTGCCTGGTTGGTCGTTCATCCAGCCCACGCGTTTCGAAAGAATGAATCACGGGTGCGCGAATTTATCACGCTTTGCGCGCAGCTGTGCGCGCGCAATTTTCTTTTTCGAAAAGAGGAATTTTCAAGCTCAAGCGGGAGATTTCTCCATTTTCTCAGATATTTCGGGAAATTTCTTAGCGTTATTTTCTAAATTCCGAAATATTCATCCTTATTGTCAGAAATATGAGTCTACAATATCTTTTATGGGTAATTTAGAATGGATGATTACAGTCAAATCGGGCTGTCGCCAGAAGAGTACGCTTCGGAAAAGCTCGGCATTCCGAACCTTTCCGAGCTCAAAGCTAAAAAGCAAGCCAAGGTGCTGAACAAATTCAAGGAAGATCAGCAAGACGTGATCATCAAGTTCCAAGAGGATGAGTAAGTCTGCACAGATTTCACCTCCGTCTTACAATCATTTATAGAGCTGCGATTAAAAAAGCTCGCGACGAGTACGTCCGATCTTCGTCTGCTCTCTACACAATCACACCTTCCGTCGAAGAGGGGTTGAGTTTCGAAGAAGCTGTTGAAAAGGCTGGAAAACGATTCGACAAGAAGCTCACGCAAACTGAACAGATAGCGTTTTATCAAAAAGCTGTTCTTTCGGAGCAGTCGAAATCAACCGGCGAAGCATCCGACAATTCAGAAAAGATCAAAGAGCTCGAGGCTACTATTGTCTCAAAAGAAAAGAAAATTTCCGAGCTGGAAAAGAAGCTCAAAATGGTGCCAGAGTCATTCTTCCTCCCTCTCTTATAAGTTACTTTAGGCAACTTCCGATAAAACACCAGCGATGCTGGAGGATCTGACCGAAAAATTGAAGGAAACAGAGCGGCTTCTTGCGGAGAAAGACGATGAAATCAACTCTCTGAAAGAACGACTGAAGGAAACATCATTGGATGATTCCAAGGTTATTAGGAAGCGACGAGCTGAGAGTTTGAAGAATGCTCCTGCGAAGCCAAAAGGACCTATTCACTGTTTCCAGGAAGATAAAGGAGAGGGATAGATAAACTTACTTGCTTGAAATTCATTTAGTTGAATTCAAGTCACTTATTTTTTTCACCGGGAGTTCTCGTTGATCCCTTCAAAAGGTTTCAAGACATACACAGAGGCTCGTACTGAGTACAAAAAGCTCACTGACGATGAAAAGTCTAAGTACATCATCCTGACTTCAAAAGACGCGAAACGATACGCGCGAGAGTACGAAGAATTCCTCCAATCGCTTCCAGAGGAAGATCGCAGCGCTTTTATGGAGAAACGTCCCCGAATCGAATCGACGAAGCAGAAAGTATCTAAAATCTTCCCTGGAATGCCAGAGAAGCCGCCAGGTTCTCTCCGCACTTTTATTCAAAAAGAAGAGATGGAAAAAGCGCTCAAGAAAACTAAGAAGCAAGCGGAATTCGAAAGCGCGTCGAATCAAGCTGAAAAGTTCGCGATACAGTCAAAGGCATTGACTGCTTACATTGAAGGCTTGTCCGAGAAGGAGAAGCAGAAGAGAGAGAAGAAGCTCGAGAAACTCTCTGAAGCGTATGAGCAAGAAATGAAGAAATGGTACGACGAGCTGGAGGAAGAGCACCAGGCGATGTACGACCGAGCGATCTGGATAGATAATCGAGGAAAAGCACCGGCATGGGTCGAATCTCAACCAAAGGCACCATCTCCCTCTTTCCGTGCTTACTGCTTGGATTATGTGAAGAAAAAGCTCGACGAGAATCCTACGAAGGAAGAAATCGAAGACGCCTATAAACAATTGAAAGAAAAAGAATCCCGGTTCGAGAAACTCCGTGTCCGACACAAGGAAGAGTTGGAGAACTTCCCCGAAAGGCTGAACGAATGGATTGAGAGCTTGAACGAGTTCCAGAAGGAAGTCTACTACGAAAACCAAAGAGTAAGAAATTTTTAAATCCGTGGTCTCTTAACCTTTTCTCAGCTTTGTGAAGGTGGTAAAATTTCGAAGGACGACCTTGAATTCTGCCAGGATATCTTGAAAAAGATATCCGATTCTCCTGATGATGCGCTTACAATTTTGAGCGAGCAAACTGTCTACGAGAAGGTCAAAGGATTTCACCTCGAAGAAGCCGGAATCAAGTAAGAAATCAATCGATACCTACTATTGCAGGGACGATGATATTAATTGTGTTTTAGATTTGTTGGAAATCGACGAAAACTGAGCGAAAAACGGCTTCAGAAAGCATGGAAGAAGGCTAACGAGGAAGGTGTTGATGCGAAATTTATGAAGAGCATTCTCGAGCGAGTTGTTGCAAGCAAAAAGCAAGAGATTCAGAAAGAAGAGGCAAAGACTTCCACCAAATCATCAGGGAAGAAAGAGAGGTCGAAGAAAGGTCAACGATCGGCATTCCAGAAGAAGATGGACAAGGAGTTTGGTGGGGATGGTCATCCTGCTAAGCCAAAATCTATCTATGAAGTATTCAAGGTTGAACATATTGGTTTTCTTCGTCTCACGACCTTATAGGCTGAATACTTGGAGACTGGCCTCGTCGAAAACCTCAAAGAAGATTTCCAGGCTTTCAAAAAGGACAAGAAGAGAAGTGCTCAGGCGACTCTCGACTATGAGCGACGAAAAGATGACTACAAGCAGCAAGTTCTCGAGTGGATTAACTCGATCGGGCCAGAAGAGAAGAAGAAGTACCAAGAGGAGCACATGAAGGTATTTATAATTTTCTGTTCAAAGATGTAAGCGCACTTTTCAGGACTTCACGATCACAGAAGTTTGCTCAACATCTTCGCAGTCTATTGAAGACGCTGCGGATCGCCTTGTCTACCTTGACCCAAAAACACCTGCTGCCTACGACCCGAGCTTCCTTCACGCTGCCGACGATGACGAAGATGATGAAGAATAAATTCATAGAATGGTATTTTGCTATCCGAAATAGGTTCCTATCCTGACTGTACATATCCTTTTCGATTTCATACAACATATCAGCAAATTTACGGTTCAAGAATTTGTATGAATGAAAAATAGCCTGCCACAGTTTTTTTATTCTGAATTAACCATTTCTATCTCAGGCCGATCAATAAAGTTTCGGGGCTTAAAATTACTTACATTGGCGTTCTTTTTGCTTGATTGAAAATAGAACGCGTTCTTTTCGAAAGATTGTCTAAACTGAAGAGGAAAGTGCAGAATATTGTCCTCCTTTGAGGAATTCTGTTGTGAGGTAGTTGTATTTCTCGTAGTTTCAATGAAAAGACAAAACAAAGCCCGAAGTTGCACGGTCAAAGGCGCCAGAGCACTGAGCAGTTCAAACAATCTCTTGGAGCAAAATTCACAGATTCACAGAATTTCCGGCCGAGCATATAAAAACAGATATCAGAGAGAACACGCTTTCTTGTCTAAATATCAAAGCAGTTTGAAGAGAAAATGTCTGAAGGTATTGAAAAAATTGAAAGGCATTGCTTTAGAAAACTTTAGTGAGTTTCGATGTCTTCAAAAAACTCATGGAGGACTCTGCTTTCCATGATTACATGGCGAAATTTTGCTTGTTGCCTGTTTATGGGCAGAAAATTTATATGAAAACGAATGGATCGTTTGTTGGAGAGCCAAAATTTCAAAAAGAATTGAAGAAATTCGGAATTCTTTTTTGGATTTACGAGCATCGTTTCCCGTTCTTTTTGAAGAGCGCTCTATATCTCGAGTATCAGGTGCAATTCCGAGTAAAAATCATTGATTTACAATTTGCTCAAGCTTCTGGTTTTGCTGAGGCAACATTCGCTTGGATCAAATCTAATCAAACCGGAGATAGCTGTCGAGCTGGCTCCTGTGCAGGCGGAAGTCTTCACCAAGATGACTGGAATGGCCAAATTCTATTATTTTATGAAGGAACGGTGGAGCCAGCTGAATTCGTAATTTGACAAATGGCATGTTTGGTGTACAAATCAAACGCCTTGGAATGATTAAATAGCCACTTCTTGATCGCCACTTGATTAAAGAACTCGAACGAATCGCTTCGATTGGTTGTGTTTTATTTAACCGGTCGACGCGTTCTTACACAGACACCTGGCACGGCTTGACAGTCAATGGCACGTGAATACTATAATTATGACAGTTCCACTCTTGTAGCAAACAACGCCTCATCAGAAGCAGGACTTTTCGAGTTTGTGTGCATATTTGCTGAGATTTCAAAAGCACACGTTGATACTGTAGTTTTGTTAGTACACTTCATTGACTGGACTTGATCAAGCCGTGATAAAGACCGCGATAGACGACTTGCACTCGCGAAACTTCGGAACGGGTTGATCAGCAAACAAATCATAATCAAACTTGGAGATATCTAAAGCAAGCATCAAATGTTTAACTAGTCTGACAGCAACCTGATTCAAGTGACAAGTTTTTTGACGCCATAAGTCCTTGGTGTCTCCCAAGAACATATTTCCAGAAATTCGACACAACAAATCCTTCTATCTTCACCCAAAAGTATTTTTATCGAAAACTATTCGTGATTAAGTATTCTGAGGGTTCTTGATCGAGTACAGGATGTTATTCTGTCCTACTGGCTTCCTCAATTCCTCACAAAAACAAAACAACAAAAATTTGTCAGTTCAAAAAATAGGCAAAACGGAGCGAAGAAGCTCAATTCATTGCCAAATCCGAATAAAAGCCTCGATTTCAATGCTCTTTCTGAGTACATTGGAGATCGTCCACGGGCAAGGGTTTCAGTAATTAAAGTGCCGTATTATAAGTAAACAAAAGTGAATAAAATAAATGTTCATCAATCGATTTCTTGATGCTCCTGAAACCAAACAAGACCTCAGAAACAGCTGCAAAGGACTTGAAATCAGAAGCTGCTGACAACGATTCTGGTTTTGAAGAAGACATTGACGATAAACAAGAATACAGTCAGAAAAACGATGCTCTCTTCCGCAAATCGAAGCAGCACATCATCAACAGTATTCGAGCTGATGAATACGCTGCCGGTCCTTTTCAAGAATATTTAGCCAGGGCTTTCAATAAAGCTAGCCACAAATTATGTTTTTCTAAGAATGGCTCTATTGAAAGCTGAACACAGTGAAGTGTGATGAGCAGCAAGCTGCGTTTACTCTTTTATTTGTTCTCGAATTGGAACGCTTCCGCGAGGATTTCTCCCTGATAATGCGCGTGGAAAAGGTTCAAAGACTCAAAGATCTTGTTCAAAGATTTGTTGCTGATGACCGTCTCGGTCCGTTGATTCCTGGAGTTACGGACTACGGCTCGTTTATTGTTTTGATGGAGATTCAAGAGTGTACGCATTTCCCATGGCCGCTGAGAGCCGTCTTCAGACGGTGTATCGAGTTCATGGAACCTTTTTGGCTAAAATTCGCCAAGAAAGATTCTAAGTCATTCTGTGTTGCTCTAGAAATGGAAAAGAGGATACCAAGGAGCACTTTTTACAATTCATCTGAAATGATTTTTGGCGAGAATCCGACTCCCATTGGGAAGCAATGTTTCACTGCCTACGAAACTGTCAAAAACTCATCGAATTTTGTCTATTCAAGCTTCAAAGCAAAAGAAGAAACAGATGATGTCAAAAATAAGCCAGTTTTTCTGAGAGATCAGAAAATCTCTGGAAGAAAATTGGCTGAAGCAGCGACAAAAGAATATCTTGACGTTCCACAAGGGCCATCGAAGAAAATTATAATTCGGAAAGAGCCTAGAGAAGAAGGCCCTGGTTGGCTTCGACCGAGCATCCGAAAAGGCGGCGTTGTATTCAAACGTCCAACAGTTCGACCGAGCCATTTGGTTGATTGCCTTAGGGACCCAGTCCATTTTGAGTTCTTCCAGCGTTTTGCGAAAAGCTTCCATTTCGATAAACAAGTCAAGTTCTACAAAAAAGTTGATGAAATCAAATCGATACGCGACACGAAGACGCGATCAAATAAGATCTTGGAACTTCACAAGGAATACTTTTCCGAAACATCTGCATCTCTTGGTGTCGATGGAGAAATAATGAAAGAGCTGTTGGAATCACCTGGGGATGAAGTAACTCTTGGTATGTTGATTTCTGCGCAAGCTTGTGTGATGAAAAGCATGGAGCAAACTTGGGGCGAGAAATATCTACAATCATTTCCTGAAACAAAGAGGGAGAAGAAAAAGGCAAAGAATCAGGAAGCCGATCTTGAGGCAGAGAAATCGTTGAAGATAGAGCGCTCGGTAGCTGTGATGGTGGAGCCACTTGGGAAACTGCTGATCTTTCCGGAAGAGTGGTTTTCTTAAGGAATAATGTCAAATCCTGCTTATAAACTTCCAAGTTTTACCTTTGGTAACATTGACAGGATTTACCGGAGCGTCTGACGCTGGCGAGAGACTTGAAGGTGATAATGATGACGGTATGGCAGACGCGGGACTCAACGAAACTCTCTTTGGAGGTGTTTGTGTATCTCCTGTAAGAAGTACAATAGATGAATTGTACTTCTTTTTATATTGCTAAAAATGTTGAAGAAGCATCGTAAAAGGTGGTGCTCTTACCTCGTCCGTGGCACTGTGTGCATCCTCTGGCAATTGTGGCTTGTCCGTTGATCCTTCCGGGTGTTCTATCGACTGGCGTAATTTGGCTAAACAAACTCTCTTTGGAGGTGTTTGTGTATCTCCAGATGAATTGTACTTCTTTTTATATTGCTAAAAATGTTGAAGAAGCATCGTAAAAGGTGGTGCTCTTACCTCGTCCGTGGCACTGTGTGCATCCTCTGGCAATTGTGGCTTGTCCGTTGATCCTTCCGGGTGTTCTATCGACTGGCGTAATTTGGCTAAACATATTTTATCCAATGTACATGCGTAAAATCGTTACCAATTTGTTCCGCTTCATTGTTATCTTCGCGTTGGTCATCAATACGTTTTTGAGGAAGAAATGAAGCTTTTTCTTTATCGGGCCATTTTGAAATGTCAAAGATTATGAATGAATCTTTTGGAAGGCAGTAGCGGCGTTTTGCAAAAGCAAAAACATCCTCCATCTGTAACGTAGAAAATTTTAATATTTGTTTTGGTAATCGACAGTGGAAATCATTCAATTGTTGAATTCGCTTTGTCGCATTGTTAAGTTTGCTTTCGCATCTGGAACATTTTTTATTCCCATTTTCAGCACTTAGCGGAGAAATGAAAGACGATTGCGTAAATGAATAGTCTTCGTGTGAGCAAGCCGTCTTGACAGGATACGTTTTTCCGCTTGAAGTTGCGCAACTGGAAACAAAGTTGCAGTAGACTACCAATAATTTGGAGAGAAAACTCTTGATCTGTCTTCTCTGACATAGTAAAAGCTGCTTTCTCGATCGTAAGTGCATCTTCATTGTTCTCAAGCGATTGCGCTTTTGCTCAGCTGTTTCCTCTTCGCCAAGTAAATACGAAGAGATGATTTCTTCTTCTTGTTTTGTAAATCTTAGAATCTGATGAGCCCGTGCTCTTAATTCTTGACAAAAATTTTCAAACTCGCGCCTCATGGAAACAAGCAGGTGAAAAGCAGCATTCTCGACATGATCCTTAAGCAGATAAATTCGGAAGATGTCTTGATTAAACAATTTTGCTTTTTCAAACTTTCATCATTGAAGCAGCATGAACCGCGCATTGACGCTGTTGCAGTAGAGTAAAATGTATAGTGTCTCTTCTTTTGACTGCTTTTGCTTGAAGCAGTAGTTCCAATTCGCCAATCGTTAAGTAGCGCATGAGGAAGCTTTTTCAGAAGCTCTTGACTTTCAGCATCATTGGAACGTAGTAAAGAACACGGCTGATAAAAAGAAAACACACTGGATGCGGTTTTTCCTAACAGCGAGAGATATTTAAAAAGATCGGTGTCTTCGAAGTATGCCGACGTTAAAAAGTAAGGGCTCGATTCGTAATCGTAGTTTTTGTCGTTGATTGGAACAGTAGGTTCTTCTATTTCTCCTTCCTCAATAATTGATTTTTTCGCATCTTTGCATATGTCAATATAAGCTTCAAACGCGAGCCGTTTCATTTCTTTTACTTGGTTTTCGCGACGCTTTTCATCAAGACGGGCACTTTTACGCATTTGCGTTTTGGACTTTTTTTCATCATGGACCGCAGCGTCGTTCGAATTTCCGTCTGCAGAAATATTTACCTCATCATCGTAAGAGTGCTCGTCTTGAAGGTTTTGCATCTCACTTTCAAATTTTGCTGATTTAAACGCGTCAAATGCTGCATCTGCCAAGTGTTTTTTGGCGATACAGTAACTTTGTGTTGAAAATGAAGAAATCAGAGAGACCAATTCACGAGTAATACTCATTCCATGATGAAAATCATAGCCCAAATCGGTCCGTGGATGTGACTGTTTAGGAGCGTTTCTTGACCGGATCTGCGGGAGATTGTAAAAAATCGTCGGAAGTGATGGGTTGATATTTGTTAACGTGTTTGACACCAGAGTTGAACAAACCTCGCCATCTTCGATAAACGTCCGATACGTAGGATCCAAGAGTGCATAGTAAAATTCAAGATTCGCCAGTGCTCCGGATGCAGTTTCCCATTTTATATTTCCAAGCAGACCGTCAATGGATATTAAGTACGTATCGAATTTGTCTGGAAATACCGACTGTAGATAATAACAGAGATCGTCATCTTCGTCAGGCGTTTTCAAAAATGGCTTTATCGTTGAAAAATAACGATTGTCATCGCTTAGAGTTGGGGCCAGACGCGATTCCAGAGTGGGTATTCCATTTGAGGACGTTTGCTTTTTGAGTGCACTTTCCGTCGATGAATCTTCATACTGAAGAACAAATCCCATTGCAATAGGATCTGCTAACATCCGATTTTGTATTTTTTGCCAGTCAGACGCTGTAGTGTTCAGGAATAAGTTTTTTCGCCAGGGATTTTGTAATATAGTTTGTTGAGGTGTTCCAGAGTCAGCAACAGAAAAAAAGTCCATTGCATTTTGACTAAAGAATCCCTGACCGTTTAAAACTTCGGCAGAAATAGCATTACGAATTTCGCGATCGAAACGCTCACTTTCAATATTTATCTTCTCGGAAACGCAAATTCGTAATCTTAATTTAACGATTAATAGCAGGATTGAAATAGCAAGATTACCGCTTTGAAGTGTGTTCAGAAGGTTTACCAGCGCTTGCGTGTACACAGTTGGAATGAGTATTGAGCCGTCGGGTGCTTTCGCAGGCAATTGAGTTGTGGACGCCGGAATCGTTTGCCAATTTCCCAAACTGTAGCCGATCAGAAGCAGCGTTACGCAAAGGAAAATGGTTGCCGCCGCTTTGAGGAGAAAAACTTGATACGCTCGTGGAAAGCTTCTGATTTCCGTTTTCGATGGGCAACAAATTAACGATTGGAGACAGCGATGAGACTGCTCCACTTCCTCCGGACGATCGCTTGGTACTTGTGATTCTACCAGCATCGCTGTGTGTTGACTGCTGCTGCGTCGGCTGTTGATAGTCTCGGAGCTGCTGACACTCTTGCTGCCTGGGCAGCTCTTAAAAAGTTTTTACTTACTTTTTTCAAAAATAGTAAATTACCGATTGTGATGGAAGAGACGAGTTTGTCATCCGAAGGACGGGCACCGGTGAGAGTGGAAGGGCTTTCTCGTTGTCGGAGTCTTCGCTGAGAGGACTTGTCGATGGTGCATGCATTGTTTGCAGTGATATCTGATCTTGACTTTTTGGTGGTGATTGCACGGCGTGTCTCAATGATGATATTGCTTGAATGGCTTTTTTCTGGACAATCGCATCTTGTTTTAATTTTCGCCGTATAAGGCGAATTACGGGGTCCGTGCTGGTAAGCTCTTGTCGCGTTCTTTTTGGAGGAATGTGGCAATCGATTCTTGACGGAGGGATTAGCGTGTTTGGAGATTGAAACGCCGGCACTGGATATCGTACTGGATGAGACGACAGGATCGATGGGCGTTGCTTGGGTGTTGGTAGTTGATAAATTGGTACCGACCCGACTGCCCGTGAAAAGTTGCTGTTGGAGCTGTGTTGCGGACTGCTGTTGGCAATCGTAACTGCAGCAGCCTTCGACATAGTTGCTGTTATTAACGACAATGGATCTTTCTGCTCCCTCTGGAAAAAACGATTGCTTTGCATTGTGACAGTTCATTAACACATTTTTTACTTTATTTTCGGTAAAGTGAGTGAGTGTGCAGTTTAAAGTTGAGCGACTAGATCATTTTAATTATAAGGAGGAGACAGAGGGAGAAAGTGAGACGAGGCGTTAGATGGAGCCATCATCAGATAAAGCTGCTGCTGCTTCTGTAATAATCCGACAAAAAGAGCGACATAAAATAATGATTTAAAAAATAAAACCTAACAGCTACTGCACAGAAAATAAAAACTTATTTAGCAGAATGATCCGCATGAGTGTAGCCAAAGCGCTTTGGAGGCTGTCCGGCAGTTGAGCGTCGCGATTTTCGAATTGAACCTTCTCGTTGGAACGGTGAAACACAAGGTCGTCGGCTAAAGAATTTTTAATAAGTTTCATAATGGCTTAAAGCAAAAGTACCGTTTTGGTTTAGACGATGAAGAGTCATCCGAGTACAAGGTTGAGATCGACGAAGTAGAACTTTTCGACGAGGTCGTAGTCTTTGTACTTGTGGTCGATGTTGTAGACGCTGTATTTACTGACGCCGTTGACGTGATGAAGGACAAGTTCGAAGGCGCTCCACTGGATTCTGTCGAGCGAGTTTCTACGGAGCCCAAGTGCGACGAGCCTTGGCTTGACGATTCGTCTCCATCTTGTGGCTCTTCTTTCATTTTATCGTCGTTGACTACGTCAACGTCACTGTCATCACTTTCTTCCTCCACTGTCTCTTTTTTTGGGATGGCAGTCGGAGTGTACTCCTTGAGATCGCGCGGCGTAAATCGCGAAGGTGCCATTAGACTTATAAAAAGTAATAAACATAACAACACTACAGAAACAACACAATACCTTTTTGAAAATTCAGCGGGCGAGGTAATACTGTCAAAGCTAAAAAACTCATCATCGCTTGGAGTCACATGCATCATGCAGTCGGTGTAGTTTGAATTCGAATCTTGTCGAATTGGCTTCATGTTTTCCTTATCCGCCACGTTGTCCTTATCTTGACTGACGGAAACTGAGGCCACTTGTGGCATTAAGACCCGGTTTTGTTGATCGGTCGCCTCCAATGGTTTATCCGCAGCTGCAGTTTTAAATTTGAGCGTCATTGGACTATCCGCAGTAAGGCTGGCATACGGCTTTGTCTCGCCCTTGACCGTGGAATTTTTCATCGCGTGGTATTTTGCGCGTGTCTCGTTCAGCAACTTGGTCAATGTTGGCGAGTCTTTAGCATCTTTCTCCTAAACGTACTTTTACACTAAGTTTTTTTTGGAATAATTTATTCAAATCAAATTGCAAATTAAAATATAGAAAAGGTTAGAGCAAATAAAGTTAGTTGAATCGGGAAGCTGTGCGGTAACGGACAGAATAAGACCTTCTTATCGTAGCGTATTTCAGCGTTTCGTCTGAAAAGTGAGAGTACATTGGGGGTTCCTCTTTTGTGACGAGCGGAGTCAATCCGAATGCTTTTGGCTGAAGTTTAGGCATTGACGGTGGACAATTCATGACTGCTTTGACAGACGCTTTTGTCATGGCTCCGAGGTTTTGGTTAGTATGGGTGTCGATCCAGAGTGCTTTTCCATTGATCTCGTTTACGGGGTATCGATACTCGACGAACTGGCGTTTAAAAAATTTTGCCACTTTTTTGGCAACGCTCTTTTTCTTTGGTTTAATTTGTTCAACGGGAACAATCATTTTGTTTGAGTTTGTTTGAGTTAAACTCGTTTATAAGAAGATTTATGACAGGTGCGACCACTAGGTACTTCCGCGAGATCACTCAAAACATAAAACAATTTCCGGTAAAATGATATGTTATCTCAAGCACAAATTTCTCGCAAGATTTTGATCAATATTAGGCGCGAAATGATCTGATAGCCTTTCAAGTGGAAAATTCTACAAGGTTTGGGTGTGTATTCGAATTTAAAAGTTGCCACGCCGTTTTAATATTCTAGTCTAGTAGACGAAAACCGCAAGTGTAGTGAAACTGAAGCCTTGGTAAGGATGGAAATTAAGCTCTCCGGATCGTCGCCACATCTGTATTAAAACCGCAGGGCCATCCTGTCTAGTCACTAGTCCGACGGAAAAACTAACCCTCGAAGGAAAGGTCAGGGGGCCATGTGTGGTGGAAAACGAACGCCTTGGGTCGGATGGAAAATGGATTTTGGGATGGCCAACGCATCTGTGCCGCTACCGCACAGGCTGGCCCTAAATCATCCGGTCGACATATTCACCGGACGTCAAACCAAGCGGAAAAGCTTAACGGAAAATAAAGCACGAACGGGCCTTCCAACGCATTATTTTACTACACTCACCTCATCAGAAGAATCTTCGACGATTGTATTTAGACGACCATCGAAGCTGTTAGAGGCGAGTGGGCTTGGGGGTACTGGCATTTCCCGGCGTTTTAGATAGGTTAATCGAGGATTTGCGCGAACAGCTGAGATCGGCGTAGATGTATTTACCGGAGACTCGTACTTGACTTCGTGCTTATCCTCTTCTTCCACCTCTGTCTTTACGACTTTCTTTTGATCGCAGTTTTCTTCTTGTGAGAGCGGCATGGATTCTGCATTTTGTTGCTCGTCGACGCTTTCTTCAGACGAGATTAAATTTAACCGCAGCAACTCGCCCATTGTAGTCGACGAAACATCACTGCTACTGCTGCTTTTTTCGCTACAGATAGACAAGGTCGATCGTTTCCATTGTTGGTCCATTTCCGCGGCCGCTTGAGCACCAGTCAATTTTGGGGATTCATATTCGTCGACATCAGACTCGTCTGTAGTAATTGAGAGTCGTAATTGTTCCTGTTGACCTCGACTTGCAGGCACATCGAAATTAATTGACGCGTATGTCGGTGGACTATCATCTGGAATAGTTGGTCGTCGCTCCGGCGGGGTATCCTCAGACAACGTTGTTGTATCACGAACAATAGAACCATCTAAAGTATCGCCTTGTCCTTCAGATGCTTTCTTTTTCCGAAAGGAAAACATTCGAAAAAAGGAGCTGCTTTTAGAAGTGCTTCTGTTGTTAGAACTAGCCGTCGACCAATTGCCACGGCTGTCGCTTTCATCGTCGTCTGTGTCTCTGGAGCGATTGTTTAACCAACTAAAACGACGAGGAGGTGCGCACTGCTTTGGTGTAACCGTAGGCCGTGGTTTTTGTTGTTCTGAGGAAGTCTGAGATTGAGTAGTGTTTGTGGGCGGCGGCTGATGCTCCTGCTGCCTTCGCTCTTCCATTTCAATCTGTTCCAACCGCCGTTGAAGTCGCTGCTGTTCTTCATGTTGTCGCGTTTGTTCTTCCCTTTGGCGACTCATTTCCCGGCGTTTTCTTTCTTCCTCATTTACCAAGCGCTGATACTGAAGAGTACTGTTGGCATTTTGCTGCTGCTGCGCTTGAAAATAACGATCGTCTCGCCGCATGTGTCGAGTAGATCGGTTAGCTAAAAAAGTGTTAAGTTTTTAAAAGACAGTGGCCAAATATACCTGCATATCGGCCGCCGCTGAATTCCCCGTGGTAAATACGGCTGCCACTTCCATATCGGCTACTGTTGCGGCTAAATTGGACAATCTCTTCCAATATCTCGCCCGGGCGTCGCTCTTCTCGGCAGCAAGGAGGACAAAAGAACAAAAGGCGTTCGGCTCTTCGCGCACCCCAAATAATCTGATTTTCTTGGCCCCGTTGATTGTTGCAACAACAGTATGCGACAAAATCAAACGGAAAAAAAATCAAATCCAAAAAGAAATCGCGAAGTTGACGACCCCAGACACGGATGATTTTTGGCAATGATTCGTGGCGATACTTGTATTTGAGGCACATCACCGGGCAACATCCAAGAGCACAGAAGACCGCAACGATGATCCACAGAATTCGTAGAAAACTAAAAATTCCATTAGCCGTAATCACGTGTTTTGGAATTAAAATAAATTCCGTGGAAAAATTAATAACAATTTTTGAGAATTATGGAAAAAATAATCCGTAAACAAAGAAAAAGTTCAAAAAGATTAAGTCGATTATGTTTTCCATAATATTTCATCGGTATATAAATTCGCGCTCAAAAGATTTTATCTCATTTCCGAATTTTATATTTGAAAATAAAAATTGAAATTGCATGGTATCAAAATTTGCTAGGTATACTTTGATCGCATGGTATACTAAAATTGCTATGTGGCACCTAGCAAGTTTCCAAATTCGACCACATTAAAAATTATTTTACATAAATTTTACCTATACCATGCAAAAAAAAGTGACATAGTTCTCAAGTATACCCTTATATTTCAACATACATTGATTCATTTTTGTTTTCTTCCGGAGAGATTGTTGAACTTTTCCATGGAATCGGTGAATTCGTGGAAGTAGGTGTCTCGGAAGAGGAGGAAGGCACTGGAGGTGGTCGTATTGTAGAGGGTCTTTCTGTAATTTCATTTGTTGTTGTTGTTGTAATCACCTTCGGCGGCGTTGTAGACGTGCTCGTAGTAGTTGGTAAAGTGCTCGTCGTGCTTACGGTTGTTGTCGTATCCAGCGGTTCTCGGCAGTGCTCGCTATAAGCATGACCTAACTCGGGGTCGCAATAGGCCTCATGCGGAATCCACGGCGAGCCATGAACTTGAAGACAATCTGAGAGATCATACGAGCCGACAACTGCGACAACAGTCGCAAAAAGAACACGCCACTGACTCAGTCCCATCGATTATCTTAAGATTTAAAAATAATATTCAATTTGAAATTTCTTTTTATGGAAAAAACTTGAACAAGTTTACGTCATAAAACAGAAATTTTTCTTATTCTTCGTCAGAAGAGCTGCTGCTGCTGACCAAAGAAATGACGGCTTCCTTGAAGGGGTCGGTGACTGGGAAGGAACCCTCGCTGACTGTGTCAAGTGCATCGTCGAACTGCGAAGCTCCAAAGGAAGAACGAGCCGCGCTTTTTTCGACGTTCTTGACCTTCTTCTTGGTCTTCTTTTTGGTTCGGGTCTGGGTTGCGGGAGAGGAGGTCGAGGTCGAAAATGGCTCGATAACCGCGAGATCGCGACGGTGTTCTAATTCCGAAGAGAAAGACGAATTTCGACCTGGCCCTGCGTCGCTGGTCTTGTTGTCAAGGGCATCGTTTTCTTTCATTTCAAAAACGTCAAAATCGATCATGTTTTGGAACAGGTCGTCCAAGACCTTCTCACGTTTTTTGATGGCGAATTTGACTGCACCAACGTGATCCTCACATTGGTTCTCCTCGCGCAAGTGGAAATCGGCAAGGCCAGCGACGATTGGATCTGCAACGCCAAACTTAAAATTAAACGTTATTTTTTGTGCGTTATTATTTGTACATACCAAATTGAGGAAATTGAGATCCTCGGTGGGTGGCAAAGTGGCATTGCCGAACAAAAACATCGCCACCAATTCATCGGTAACCCCAAATTTGAACTTGGTGAAGAGGGGTGGAAGGGCGTCGTAGACGGCATCCATTGCGCGAATAAGCGCCATTTCGCCGATTTGCGCTTTTGTCAAATTCTTTCGGCGATAAGACGTATTGACCCCGATTGAGCGATTAAGGCGCTCTTGAAGCTCAGCAAAGGTCAGGATCCAATGCTCTTCCTTGGAATCTGTAGAGTGCCGTTTCTTTGCCTCGAGATGGTAGACAGCCGACATGCAGTCCGGAATTGATCGCCAGATCCGGAGCTCAAGCGATCGTTCAATAGCGCGTAGTTGCTTTGCGCACGGAGGCTGCTTGATTTCATCACCCATGCAGAGGACTTTGAAGGTCTAAATTTTATAAAAATGGGGTTTTTCATAAAATAGTACCTTCTCGTTGGCCATTGACGCTTCTAGAGCGTATGGCTGTTTAGCAGTTGTCGGAATGAAACCCGCCGCAAGCAGAAACATCGCCTTGTACGTCGCGAACGAGGTCGTATCCGTCGAGGGCCAGGGGAAGACCGTTTTGGCGCCAAGAGCATTCATCACATCGACAAGCTTGCCGACATGTCCAATAAGCTCATGTTCGTTGATGTTGACCAGGCGCCAATCATCATCGCCAAAAAACGCCCAGATGAAGAGCTTTTGGATAATGTAACGCCCAAAGAGGTCCTGAGCGAAGACAGGATAGAAACTGCCCAAAGTTTTCCACGGTTTGCGTGGCGTCTCTAGAATACCATACGGCGGGTAAGCAGAGTTAAATCGAGGGCCGTCGCTATTGTCGTTTGCAAGCAGATGACGGAGTTGCTTGCGTTGTTCTGTCGCCTTGTCGGTGGTCTTGGCAATCTTGGCGAGTTGCTGAAGATACCAGCCAAGTCGAGTATCGGCAAGTGACGCTGGGATTCCATCGCAAGTATCCACCGAAGTCGAGAAGATGCGCTGGAGGTCCTTGAGCGTCAAATTCCATCGTTTGGGCTTGTTATTGATGGTGCCGGCGGCGTCGCAATCTTCTGTCCAGTTCAGCTCGAATGGAGCGCGTCGCCCACCAACAACGACGTGCGCGCTTGGGGTGGGAACTGGGTTTTTTGGAACATTTACCGTTGGCCGCGGAAAATGCATTTGGCCAAGGCCTTCTTCCAGATCTTTAACAGCGGTCGGCTCTTCATTGACCGTCTCTCGTAGCTGTTTTGCCTTTTCGCGAGCACTTTGAGCTCGCTCTTTGTTTTTCTTGGCGCGTTCTTTTTGCGCTTCTTCTTCAAGGCGGATGCGGCGAGCTTCCTCTTGCTCTTCTTTGGACCAAACGTGACCCATGGAAATACATGGTCCGACTCCAAGCACCGCATCATCGAGCATATCGCCAAAATAGTGCTCAGAGGTTGGCGACAATTCGCGGCGAGTTCGCTCCTCGTTAACTCCAGCAACAGTGGGCGCTTTCGTCACAATGATAGATCGTGACGCCGAAGGTGACTTCTCTCGCTGCGGCTTCTCAGATCGTTCCTGGGACGATTTGCCAACCAAAAGCGCGCGGATGGCTTCAGGAGTAACACGGCGTCGACGTCGGCCACGACCGCGAGGAGATGCCCTGATTACCAACGGCAAATCGTCAAAGCCAGGTCGACCGGAAGATTTGAATTCGCTCGACACTTTGGATTCTTAAGGGGGCAAAAATGATCTTGATAACGTTAAACTTCATTATCATTTTTTGCACCTTCCTATGTCGGACAGTGGCGAAAGAGGCGGAGGAGAGACAGGATTGATGTACTCCTGGAGGGTGCGTTTTGGCTTTGACTTGGGATTGGCAATTGCAGCCGTGGAACCTGCATCCAAAGACTAAATGAGTTATATAAGAAAAACAAACACCGTCTCTATTTTACCTTGTTGGCGGGATTTGCGTTTTCATCGGCGACATCGTCAGAGCCACTCTTGCTGCGAGATTTCGTGTCCGCACCGTTGGACGGCGGCAAAGACCGATATCCACGATATTTGGGATACGTGAACATCCTGAAATTGTTATTTTTGGACACTGGTCAGTGCGACACATCAAGCTCAAAATGTACAGTAATAAATGTGCACTAAGTGAGCGATAACTGGACAGTAAATAAATGGCGAGAAAATCATTTCTCGCCAAAGTTTTCCTTGAGCTCGTCAATCATTTGTGCATAGCGAATGTCCGGGCCGGGCTTGAAAACATGTTCCGCTGGGACGGCGTGCATCATTGCAGTTCCTTCTACATTAGCTGTTAAATTGAAATTTGTAAAAAGACAAACCGTTATGAGCCGGATTGAAGTATTGAAAGGGGAAGAGCAACCCTTCGTTTGCAACGACTTTCGGATAATCGTCAGCGGGAGCAGCAGTGGCAGTTGGCTTTTCATCGATGCCAAGAATGGCCAGAGCTTTCTGTTTCTTTGGCGACGGGGTTTTTTGACGAATCTGTTTTTTCTTGAGCGGCGATTGCTCTTTCACCGCCTGCTCAATTGCCGCATATTTTGTAGGAGTGAGCTTGAATTCTGCGGTGTAATAACCGCACAGCAACGAAGTCGTCAGCCTTGGCGGATTTTTTCGGACCGCTAAACAAACCGGTTATTCATATTTTCGCCGTTTTCATAATTTACCGTGAGCAATTTGAAGCGCCGTTTTCCCATAAAGAGTAGCGCGTCTTTGGGCACGTTTGATGAGTCCTCGTTTCTTTTTCTTCTCGGGCGAAAGACGAGGCGAAGCAGAGCTTGGCGATTTTCGACCAGACGACGTCCGCTTGCGTTTTCCGGCTAGGAAACAAGATTTTAATCGACATAAAGTTGATTTGTCGCTTACCTCGGTACTCAAAGATAGGGGAGCATTGTGGCACTGTTTGCAATGGAGCGCCGCGCGTGGCCTTTCGCTTCGATCCAATCACCTTGCCCAGGAGACTGCAAACGGAAATAATTGTTATTTTTGTTTTGATGCGAAAGCACCTACTTTTCCCCTTGTTTTGCCGCCTTTTGCATCAATTTGATGGCGATAGGAGATTGAGTAGCCATTTCCATGGCATCCGCGAACCGTTTTTTGGAACGGAAAATTGGCGTATCCGGCCTTGGGGTCTTAGCCTTCAACAATCGATCCATACTCCGCTACGACGTCTATTGATAAAACAAATTGACAAATAAGTACAGATACTATGCATTTAATTACAAGCGGATGGATTAACAAAGGATGAAACATAAATGCGTGATAAGTAAGCGTACAAATTAACAAGCAAATTTACGTTGGCGAATTGTAGAACTGATTGAAATAGATCCAACTCTCGACGCGCCAGAATCGAAACTCACAATCGCACATTTGAGCAAGCCCCTGCATTTCCAACGGAAGATCAAGATTCTCTTCCTACATTTATGTTAAAATCCATATACAAAAAGCAAAGATTACCTTGTAATTAGCGATTGTGAAGATGATCTGTTTTCGCAGCCAATCGTTTAGCATGAGCTTTCGATAGTTGAAAACCTTTTTGGAGAATTTGACGGGAAGAAATGTCGTTTTGCCAAACTGATTTGATGTGAATGACTGTTTCTGTGACATTTAGCACTTACCAGCTTGAAATGATGAACATCGAGAGCGCTCGTCAACACCTGTTGTCGTTGCTGCTCTTGACGTTGAGCTAAGAGTGTTTCCTCTTGCTCAGTGCCCGATACTCGATAATCGTCGCTACTCCATGACATCCTAAAAATGTTAAAATGTTTTTATCTTAAAGATAAGGTGAGCTTCATTGACAAGTTTAAAGCCGTAATCGTTTGTCGGTCAAAAAAGTGAGATTAAAAAGGACGTTTGAAAAAGGAAGAAAAAGCTAGATCATTTTTTCAGTCAGTATAAAGTTAGATCATTTGGGAACTTGTGGAGGATAAGGGCACGTGAAATGGAGCAAACGAGAAATTTAGGTCAGTAAACGTCAAAAGGGATAAATGATTATAAGTGGCTGATAAGCAGCAAAAATTAAATGAAGCAAATTTGGTGGCGACAGGAAATACTAGTCAGGAACTTGGATGGTTTGAGAAGTTACTCAAAGAGTAACAATGGTGGCGGCAGGCTCAGTAGCTAGATATAAAACAAGATTAGAATCACAAAAATAAGTTTGAAATTCGGACCTTGTCGAGTGGAAGGGTCCGAGCGCAAGTTGTTCTCTCCAGAGCCTTCTTCGGATGCGTCTTCGTTGTCGTCGACGTATTCAACGACGGAGGCTTCAACACCATCGGCGGAAGCTTCGACGCCATCGGCGGAGGCTTCAACGAGAGCTGCAGTCGGGCCAACTGTGGCCTCGTCGCCAGCGACGTCAACTGGCTCGTCTTGCTCGTTGGCCGCTTCAATCACCCCGGTGTCAGCATCGTCGCCGTCAAGGACGAGCTCGTCGACCATCTCGGCTAACTCGTCAACCATGTCAAAGGGGCTCGATCGCGGCTCATGGAAGCCAGCGTCGCCAAAGTCCTCTTCGATGCGACGATTAGCGTCCAGAAGCCCTTGAAATCCTGGCAAATTAATCAAATTTTTAAATTTAAAAGTTTACCTGGTTGCTTGGAGATGCTCGTAAAGTCGCTGTTGGTGGCCCATTTGGTAGAGACGGTCGACGTGGTGGAGGGAGCGGAGGTAGAGCTAGCGTCATCCATGTTGGCGCCTTCTTCTGCTTCGGAAACATCGTTGCCATTGAGCGAAGGAGGCGATTGAGAGAGGGAGATGCTCCATCGGCCGTTGTCAACGGCGAACGCACACTGGCAGTCGCAGATGTTGCCGACTTCCTTGCACTCGTCGGTCAAAGATCGGCGCACTCGTCGGTCGTCGACCAAATACGATCGCCGTATGCGAAGAAGCTCATCCTCTGGCTCTTGGATTACGGGTGGTGTTTGAGCGCCATTTCTATAAAACCCATTTTAAACTGTCCTTCTTTGAAAGAGCACTTACCGAGGATTATTTCCAGGCCAGCCGATGCCATAGGTCGACGGCAAGCAAGCGCGACTAGCAGCAATAAGGATGTATATCGCTACAGCAGCGATTGCAGCAGTCGCACAGGCCACAGCCAAGCATCCAATATCAAAACGCGGGGTACAACCAAACATCGTTTTCTACAAAATCGATTAAAAATTGAAAGAAATCGAAATTTACTTACGATTTCGGTGGTGGTGGTGGTTGGAGCTCGAGTCGGCGCTGGAATCCGCGCCGTAGTGGTGGGCATAGAAAGGACAGCTCCACCTGCTACGTTGACGGGCTGAGGAGGGGCAAGAGAAGTCGGTTTTTCGGTCAACAAGCGTTGAGAAACAGGGCTCAACGGAGACTCGAAATGAGTTGTTTCAGGCAGCGTCGAGCCTGGAGCAGCAGTTGTTGTAGTTGCTCCGCCGGTGGCAAGTTCCGCGCCAAGCACCTCGGAAGTTTGAGCGGCATGCTCCTCGTGAGAAGCAGCGGTGGACGTCATTCTGGTGAAGGACGGATGTAAGGGCATCGATTCTCTAATAATCTCTGTAAATACGGGTTTTTGAAAATCGATTACCGTGGAGTTCGCGGACGAACAAATTGGAACTCGTCAGGAGCGTTGACAATCTCCTCTCGCCAGACTGGTAGAGATCGAAGTGAAGTGGTTGGGCTATCCGCTCGTCGGCTGCCACCAGAATTTCGGTGATGGCGCTGGTGACGAGGGGTTGAAGGCCGAGAATCTGACCGAGCCGATAGTTGTTGCTGGGAACGAGCGTTCGGCGGATCCATCAGAAACATGCCCTTTATACTTGATTATCTGAAAAATGAATCCCCGTTAACTACCGTAAACACTCGATTTACAGGGTGCTGAGAAATGAAAAACAGATAATCAGAAAATAAAAGGATCCCGATCAGCGGAATTTCTCTCAAAAGCCGCGACTTTCTCTTACGATCAGCAATTTTTCTAACAATCGGCAACTTTCTCTTTACGAAATTAAAAAACGCCGGCTTCGAAAAATGCGAGATGGGAGAATAAGCGAGCGACAGGAGAAGATTTTCAAAATCTCGAAACACGATTTTTCCGATTTCCAGACGCACGCGTGCGCCGCCGCTACTTCTAGACTTAACACTCAACCTGCTCGTCGACAATTTTCATTTCGAGATTTCAACTAGCAAGATGCGATTAATCACGATTTACAAATAATGACACGTAGACACAAAAGTTCAAATTTTGTAAAAAAATTTTTTTATTTCTAGAATACAAAAAGTTCTTATTTGACAAGCAATTATTTTTTACAGCTTGTTAGATGAAAAAGATGGTGTTTCTTCACCTAAAAGCTTGAGCACCAGTTTTCTTGACCTTGAACAGAGCAGGCAAATCATCTGGTCGTCGTCCAGTGACTCGGAGGGGCGAAGCAGAAACTTGAGCGTGTCCATACTCGCCATTCTTGAGGTTGAAGACAAACTCGCTGGTCTCGAGAAAAATGGCGGTTTCCTCGAACTCGAGCTCGGCGATGAGTGCAGCCAACTCTTTGTTTCTGTTCGCCAAAACCTGTTCCAAGATGTTGACGGCTCGAGTGAGTTTGTCGGGCACTCGATTGACTAGAAAGATTTTTAGTCAAGAATATTTAATTGAAAATTTGAAAAATAAAACTTACTGCAACTGTCGTAGTGCATATAACCGTAAGTAGTTCGTCCCATACGGTTACTAATGGGAGCGAAGAGCCATGGAGTCGCCACGTCGTTTTTCCAGTCCTTGTAGCGAAGGACTTCGGTGTTGGTCTTTTCAGGATCTTTTGTAAAGACCCCATAGGTTACATCAACATGGGCGGCTTTTCGCTTCGCCAATTCGGGATCACCGTGCTCAGAGCCAGCGACAGACAAAGAAGAAAGATCGTCAATGCGATGGTAGAAATGATCCCGCTCAGGATTGTCACCAGGTCGGTGGAAGCGGGATTCTTCGAGGAAGTTGCCTTCGCGCTGTCGGTTGGCAAAAACCCCAGCTTCAAACTCGTCTCGAGTTTCGCGCTCCTCTTGTTCAACGTCGTTGAGAAGAACTTGGGTTCGTAGAATAGCATCCTCGTCGAGACACTCGTCCATGTCGACCAGGGTTTCGTCGCCTTCAACGTTGCCCGAAACGAGGATAGTTTCATCAGCGCCAACATCTCCAACTGGAGCATCGAAGTCGAGATGTCGACGGAAGCGACGAGGAACGTCACTCTCATCGACCATTCTCGGGAGAGCATCTGGAGATTCCAGAAAAGTTTGGTCATTGTCGGCACGGGGCTTTTCAACACGACCAGCGTTGCCACATCGCTTGACCGTAGCCGTTGACTGTAATAACGATACCATGTCCAAAAATAAATGCACAAAATTCTTACCTTTTTGGTAGCCTTCCTTGCCATCGTGAAATGCCGTTTTTTGCTCTTGTTAGTTTGCGTGTCAAACAAAAACTGATTCGAATGCAATTTTCAGCCCTTTATATAGACTTTGCTGAGAAATAACAAGGCGTTCTAGAATATTTGAAGTTTATTTTTCGAATAATCAGTACAGAAAAAACTTGTAGAAAATCAAGGAGGAGACGTTGCTAGTCTACAGGTTTAAAAAACTGCGCACAAGTAAAAAGGGCGAGAAAAGAAAAGATGATTTACATTTATATTTTTCATCACCATCTTTCATATAGTTCTTTTTCATATAAATTTCTCTAAATAAAAACAGGTTTTTTCATTTTGTCTGTAATAGACCAAAGTTACTCATTTTGACATTTAACATTTAACACGAAATAGACGAGAGCATTGTTGTAAACTTACTAAAAGAAAATTGAAACTAAACATTTAGTGTTAATCAAAAGTTCATTCAAGCATTTCACTGGTAGCAAGACCAGCAAAATAGGAAAAAGATCGAAATTTCAACAGATACAAAAATCAGTCCTCCAATTGTCAAACTGACAAAATGGATCAAAAGCCCTATCTGACAGATTCCCATTAACGTTGTTACGTCGGTAAGAATGTAGAATAAAACTATTGGTAAAAGATACACTGAACACTAAACACAGAAATGCCTATCAAATGAAAAGACTTTGTACCCCAAGCTGCTCAGCTTGAGTGATCGTCAATCGTTTCTTCGTCAATTTTTTCCGCACCGTAACTTTCATACCGAATTAATAAAGCAATCTCTGCGCTCCTTCGATCAAGATCAGTTTTCATTCCTCGATTTCGGATTAAAGCACAAAGCCAAAAATAAAACTCATTTCTGAGTACTGTGTATATCGTTGGCTTTGTACCCGTACAAAGTGATTTCTTCGATTGAGATCTTGCTTTTTAGCGAGTTGAGAAACGCGCCATCATTTACTCGCAACTAGAATCAATGCTCCACCACACTCGAATATATGTCGACGCAGAGACTTTTATTTACAACTTTATTGAGAGATTCATTTTTGTTGATTTCATATATGATCAAACTTAAAGGGGGCCTAAAGATCAATCGAGTTGAGACGCTCGTTTGAACTTTCGTCTTTCTATGGGTTTGACCCTATAATCGACACTTTCTTCACGCAACTTCCGGAAAATCAAAACTGGGACATTAGCCATCAATATATCAATATGTGGTGGCGCTTTCGTAAAGCGTATAAAATATGATGGAACACGAGTTTTATCACAAAAAGATGAAATGATTTCAGAGAAAGAATGAAGGTATATTACAAAATTGATGGCTTTTTAATAAACTTTTTAAAATGAGACGAGAACAGCGATAGGCACACAAAAGTTAGAGTATTTGAAAATGAAACAAAACTATCGATAGTCATTTGATGGAACAAAATTCCCTTTCCACTGCTATTGAAAATAAATACAGTAAAATGCTATAAAAAGCCTGTAATCTCCTGACTCTTGTTTATTCGACAGTTGTAAAATACGCAAAATGCAGAATCCGCTAGAATTTGATAGAGTTATGGATGAACTTGCCCTGCGCTTGGAAGCATTTCATATATTTTATCATCTTGAAGACAACGATGAGAACGTCTACATTTCATGAATTTTTGTTTTATTTAGTTGTGTTTTATGTTAAAATGAGAGAGAAATAAATTGATTAATTTTCTACGAAATGTGTGATATCCAATCTTGCAACACAGTTTCATTTTAGCATCCCTTTTTTGTTTTATTTTTGAGTTGATTTTAAGTGCTAAACAGTATTATGGCGTAGGAGATACAGTTTGCTCAGACGACAAAAATTGTGATTCATCTAGACGATCTTTGGCAGCATGGGATGAAGTTGGTTGAGGTTGAATTGAAGTATGAGGTTGATCTAAATTTACTATTAGCTACTGCATCTGCGATTAGTTTTGGTAGAGCGCATTAGTGCGTATCAAACCCTTTTTTTACAAGTTAATATTTGAAAGATTTAGGGAAAAGAGAATTATGATTTTTAGGTTGAGGTACCTTTGTAGCTCTCAGGTGAAGGGACGGAGAAAAACTTAGATTCATTGGAGTCGGCGGCGTCAAGTTGAAGAACCATAAACCTAAAACATGATTAGTTGAATATGTAAATATCTTATTAAAATGAGTTGAACATAAATATAAAACCAATTTAGGATGGAAAAATCGAATTAGCACTAAAATGATTTTCAACCCTTTTTTACAATTTAACCTTTTTTCATACCTTGAAAAGATTGAAAGAAAACCAAGTCGCGGTGTATAACTTACGTAAGCCGGAAGTCGATCGAATCTTCTAGAAGCGCGCTCACGTGAGCCCATCGTAAAGGTTAATCCGCAGCTTCGAGCACTGGTCCACCGGCGCCACTCGCTCCAAGCCATCAGATCAGTTTCTTCGTTTTACTAAAAATGAATTTTAGCCCAATTTTACTAAAAATAGTTTGTTTGACCCTAGGACGATAACATCGGCAGATTGTATTAATTGCAGACGGCGTACCAGTTGTACCGCACCTGCGCGCTGACATTTAAGATGCAAAAATTTTTTTTTCGAGTATCAAAATTGCAAAGTTAAAAACCAACGAGAAAAATGGCTACCAGCCTTATCAAAGTTGTTCTCGAAAGTATGATACTTGGATGCTGCTTTTGCTTACTTATGTCCGCTACTTTTGCCGCTGTTGTCTTTATAGTTATAACTAACCTCCCACCCATCTACAGTGGTCAAGAACTTTACCCTCACCGCTACAAACCATAAACACTCTGCTAACTTACCAAATAAGGAATAAACAGAAATAAATTATTCGACCAACTTAAAATTATCAGTTTTAACAGACTAAGAAACAAAGTTAGCTCAACCCTTATTTTGACCTTCAACCCTTTTTGACCTTGATCCCTTTTGGGTCATCATACCATGAGTTCATTTCGATCTGAAGAGCAAAAGTTGGCCATCGCGTCGCCTCGGGCCGTGAGTGCCAGGGAACAGTGCTTCATTTTCAACAGCCAATGAGCGTCAGAGAAAACGCCAGAACATCAGTCACTACTATAACTACTCTCGTCAGCATTGATCAAACCGTTGTTGCCAGTCATGTCTTAACAAACTTTTAGCTCAAAATACCCAGGGATGTCATTTACCCGTTCTGACGTATCCCGGGTGAATGATTCCAACCGAAACATCGACTTTTTTGAAGTCATGCTTTAGCGATGTAGCCGCTGCGTTCAATGCTGCTTTGGACATTCTGTAGCCATACATGCCTCCAGAACCGTTATCAGCGATTGATCCCATTCTCGAAGTGATGACATTGAATTTAGATCCAGCTTTGAGTCTTCCTTCAACACCCTTCGCAACGCGGAGCGGACCGATGGCGTTGACGTTGAATTGGTTGAGTATTCCTTCGGAGCCAGGGAGATCGTCAAACGACTCTCGGTTTAGGACGCCAGCGTTGGCGACGACAATATCGAATGCTTCGGGAAACGTGGAGTTGTTTTTGATCAGTTCAACAGCTTCATCCTAAAAAATTATAATACGCGGTTTAGGTCTTTACCATTTTACCTTGCCGACGTCAATGTTCTCAATAACAGTGACATTCTTGACTTCTTTTAGACTATCAGATGCTTTTCGACAAGTCGCCCAAACAGAGTCACCGCGAGCAGCAAATTGTCGAACGAGTTCGAGCCCAATGCCACGGTTAGAACCAACGATCAAAACTTTAGCCATTTCTGAAATGTACGAGTTCGGAACTATTGTTCTAATTATTATATTGTCTGTTAATATGTGGAGGCAACTCTAATTTATAGGAACTAAAAGGGTAAGTGGGCGAGTTCGGGAACTAAGCATGTTTTTAAATTGAAGTTATTTCCATTGGCTGTGAAATAGTTAGGCAGTCGATCGTAGCTTTGGCATCGAACTGAATTTTGAAGACTCGGCCACTGTGCATTTCATTAGCTTTGTTCTGATTCAAAACTAAAGTAGAGTAAATGATAATTATTTCAAGTCTGATTCAACCTCTGAAGCAGACTTCTTTGAGCACATCTTCGTTTGTCCAAGGGTTATTCTTTGAGAACCCTCGCTTGAATTTAGCAAATTTGGCGAATGGGTTTATTCCATTGTACTGCTTTGGAATCGTGCAAGCTTCAGCAACTCGTCTTGCATGGCCAGTTAGCTCTATTCGTATAATCGGACAGGTAATTTGCTTCAATCTATTCGGTAAATAGAAAATATCTTTGTTGTCGACAATTGCGGGTGCGCCACAGTCAATAAGCTCTACTAAAATTCTCGTTGATTTCAAATATTTATTCTGTTCGATTTACCTTTCGATTTGAAGTCATCTCTCTCCAGCACAAGCGCTCTGTAATACATGAATTTGTCTTCAGTGACTAAATTGGTGCGAACTAATACGAGCTCATCCTCTTCTTCGACTTCTAGATCTTCTTCATAAATCCGATCTTGGATTTTTGGTGGAAATCGGTCTGCGTATTGAGCTGATGTTTTTGACCTTCTTCTCGTTTCTTATATGGATGCTGAAGAACAAAGACGGCCATCAAGTGATGTGTTTGCACGTGGCAAATTTGAATTAGTGCCGAATCTTCGAGAATAGAATCTTCTAGTGTCGGCAGGAGTTCTCTGATCTTGTTTGATAAATTATGGAACTGGTGGGATGACATTTGAACTTCGCAATCGAAACTGTGGCTGAGTGATTCAGAGACAAGCCACGGCGACTTTTTGGTGATCTTCTTCTTCAAATTGATGAATTCGGCTGGTTTCTCCGGGTCTATTTCGTCCTCACTGTCAAGGAAATTTAAGAAATCTTCTTCGTTCTCCTCAATCTTGAAATCATGGAGGTGAATGGCGAACTTGAGTCCAAGGCTTCCAAAGGCTTCTCCTCGCTTATATTGCATTTTTTTCAAGTGATAAAATTCTTTATGATAAAAGTTATAATCTTTCGGCCATCCAGCTGTTACTGAAACAATCTTCTTTGGTTCCAATAAATGTTTTTTTGTATTTTTTGGAAATCTTCCAATAGTTACGAATGGGGGAATGTTTTTTGGATGCAACTCTTCAGGAAGCATCTTTAGCTTGCTGCATTCAGGATGATAAATCTTTCCAGAGTCGATGTCCATCGCAATCACTGTTTTCTTGTCATTAGCAAATTTTAATATCTTCACTCGCATCAGAAAAGTTTTTTGAGACGTGTAAGAGGTGAATTCGGCAGCTTTGTAGCACTCTGATTTATCGTCAAGTTGTCGATCTTCCATATCTTCCTCAACGATGGGATCCAGTTCCTTCCATAATCTACATAACAACTCAGATATCGCCTGTGATCCATAGGTTGTATTTGCAGTAATCCCACAATAACGATTAGTCTTGTCAATATAGATGATTTCGCCTTCGACCTCTTGGTTGAGTCCAATAGACTTCCATTTGCGCATCCAATCGAAGAGTATTTGGATTCTTCCCCAATGGCCTTTCGTGAATTTTGGAGAAATAGGCGGCATGAGTCCAAAAGGAACTGGCTCGATTGGTATATTCAAGATGGGAGAACCGGGAGGGATCAGATAAATCTTCTCTGGGTAACAGAATTCAATTTTCTTTTTGAAAACAAGATAAACTGGCAACTTGAGTATTTGGTTTGCAAACGATGGTCTTGAATTCAAAGGAATCAATCCACATGACCATTCTCCGTTCAAAAGCACGAGGACGGCTTCCGAAGGATATGGAAATCTTGGAGTGTTAGACCTGACGGTTGAAATGGCTTCATCGAATATTTTTACGATTTTTTTACGAGTGAGATTGATAATATCGATTTCATTTGCATTGATGCTCCATGTTGATTCTGCTTTCTGTTTTTTGACCGCAATGCTCATTTTCTTTTTCTGATCCTTTGCCGCTCTATACGCTGCAAAATTGTACGCAAGGAAGTAGTCGTCGCGAATTTCGTGGGGAATCTCCCCATTTAGGTCCCGATTTCCTTTCCAGCGATTATCCACAATTTCTGCGAATGCAAAAATGCCTTTCTCTTGGAAATAAATGTCGGTTCGGCCATTCATTTTCTTTTGCTCTATAATTTCATTGTTGACAACTTTATGATCGAACAAATTTAGGTGCATTAAAAAGTAAAAGAGAGTGTCTGGAATTATAAACAGGAAGAGGATAAGGTAGGCAACAAAGAACTCATTCTGGGAGGAAATTTACAGCTGGGAAAATTGAAACATAGAAGCTTTAGGTTAATAGAGGTCAAGTGTGGCGTCGTTGCGAATTTGACGGATAGGAAGTTGAAGTCGAAGAGGATCACGAAGTCGGTGCAGTTTATTGTTGATCACATGAAGTCGGCGCATTTTTTCGTTGTACTCTGAAAATTTATGAGAATCTTAAAATAGAATAAGACGATTTTCAATAAGGAATTCTGAGTGAAATCCTTACCCCTCTTTTTTATTAGCTCATTTGAAAGAGCGTAAAAAGTTATGCCAGATTCCACCAAAAAAGGATGAAATTTTTGAAGTTATGACGTCATAGCACGTGATTGAAGTTCCAAAAGTACCTTTTCTTCCGGACATCGGCGTTTCCGACTACTCTAAGGTACGCAGGCATGCGATACATGAAAATGATCGTCTTGTCGAGCTCTACATCGGCATCCAAGTCTCAAACCTTTTCATCCCTTTTTTCTCGAAATCAATATTTTCAGCAAACAGCTGATTTTAAAAAGGGATGGAAGAATAAATTACAAGGGTTGAAACCAAGATGCCGATGTAGAGCTCGACAAGACGATCATTTTCATGTATCGCATGCCTGCTCAGCTAAGAGGACTTGGAAATGCCGATGTCCGAAAGAAATGGTACTTTTGGAACTTCAGTCACGTGGCACGAGGTCAATATTTTGAAAATCTCTGGAATTTTCCAGTGTTTCTAGTGTAACTTTTTACGCTCTTTCTAACAAGCCAATAAAAGAGGGGGAGAAGGATTTCACTCAGAAATCCTTATTGAAAATCGTCTAAAACTCACCAGGAATATCGAGAGTAAGAGAAGGTGCCATCTTATGGGTATACAAGAGCTTAAGTCGCTGCTCATAGGAATCGTAATTAGGCGCAGTTTTAGAGAGAACGTAAAACCCATATAAAGCAACAGAGGTACTATAAATTCCATTACTACGACAATTATATGCCTTTTCCTACCCATAAGTTATGAAGTAAGTGACAGGTTCCATGATGTCCCAAGAGTACTCCCACCAAGTGAGGCGAGCGAGAGCTGACCACTGGAAGACCATGTAAGCCAGAATTCCGTATTGGATGGCTTTCGTTTTTGCTTCCACTTTTTGGACTAGTACATCGTTTGCTTCAAAGAAAGGTTTCATTTCTTTCATGAGAGCTTCTTTTTCTTTCAGAAGTTCTTCTTCTTTCTCATGTTGTTTCGCCTTGAATCAGTTTTGAATTGATTTGCACGGTTTTTGAGTTACCTCAATATTCAAGGCTGTGTAAATCTTGGCTACTTGATATCTCATCTCGTTAACCCCATTATCGGCCGGGACTGATGGCGAGTAAACTTTTTCAGAGACTTCCATCGGGACTTTGATGTTGTATTTTTTCTTGTTGAGCTCCAGATCGAACTCTTTTAAAAGAAGCAGATGACAAAATGAGGTAGATTTTGCAAGGCGTTCGCCGTTCTTTAGAAAAACGCTAAGGTTATTTATTTGTTAAGGAATTACCGTTGTAAAGCAGTCAGCTTGATACACTCCTCCATCCGTCTTCTGAATGTCTCGAAGAAGAGATCCAACAGTTCCTGTAACAGGCTTGCAGGTGAACATCACTGGATCACCTCGAGACGGGAGTGGCACGGTCAAGATCGGGTGCCCATGTTGGTAGGTTAGAGTAGCCGACTCAAACCTAACGCACAAGCGAAGGTACCTTTGTCTCGACAGAATCATTCTGAAGCATTAAGAGTAAGCATTGTATATTTGTATTTCATTTCATAAATAAATAATCAAGAAGAATGCTTCTAAAATAATTGACCGTTAACGGATTTGGTAATTTTATGAAACACGACTCTTGCACTTCATTTTATCGAGGTAATATTGTTGAATCGTAATTATTAAAAGAATTTATGGGCAATCAGTTTTAAATTAGATAGCACGCAATGTAGTCAATTTATTTTCCTCTGCTTGCTCGCTGCTTGAGCATTTTTCTCCGTACAAACCAGCCAATTGCTTTTTCTGGTACTGAAAAGACACTTTATAGTGGGAAGACTCTAATCAAACTTACTAAAATTAGATAGCCAGCTTTGCATAGCATGAGGTGCTGTCTTTAGGTTTAACACTTGTGTCCTTCGGGTGTTTGTCTAAATTAAGGCGCGAAGAGGCTAAATTTCAAAAAGAAGATAAGTCAAGATCAATTAAACCCTTCGCATAGCCGTGAGTTGTCACGAATCTTCCAATAGTTCCAAGTGCTTGTCTTGTGTATTCTTCGGCAGAGGGAATCATCGTGGTGTAGCTGTAGTTATGCTGAAGCTTGTTTTGAGTCAGTTTGGTAGCGACGTAGTAAGGTTTGATAGATTGGAAGTCGACCCCAGTGCCCGCGTATTCATAACTCATATTTATTGCCAATTGATCAAGAAGTTTCTTTCCCGCTGCATATGAGCTTTGAAATGGTGTTGGCTGAGTTGAAGAGCCTTTTCGATAAAATTAGAAAAGATTAATCTGATGGTCAAACCTGAAGAAACATAAACAACAAGACCAGATTTCCGCTCAACCATTTTTGGAACAATCACACGGGATAGCTGCGTCGCAGAAACCAAATTTACATTGATGTGATCCCACGACAAATTCGGATAGTCTGCGTCCATTTTATGGATCATCTGCGGAAGCGGATACGAGACACCAACAAAGTTCATAAACACGCCAATGTCCAAGCTAGCTAACTTCTTTTCAAGCGCTGGATAGTCAACATGCCCAGCGAAGTCCGCTAGAATCTCAATCGTCTGCACTTTAGAGTTGATTTCTTTCATTTCGGCCGTAAGTTTGCCGAGTTTCTCACGATTGCGACCGATCAGAACGAATTTGTCTATTTTCCGGCACATTCTCAGGCAGTAAGCTTTTCCTATTCCGTCTGTGCATCCTGTCATTACAGCGTAGCCTCTTTAAAATTACATTATGTAATTTACATATGAACGCGTGAAAAAAGGCTTATTCTTTTACCCGTAAGACGCGAATTTCTCATCATCAGGATCATTAGCCATCTGCCTCATTAGATAAAACTGGGTAACTCCAACATATACGCCCCATAAAATGCCAGCTAAACCAGCCAAAAAGACCAGCCCCATTCTGAACAAACCGTGATCGTTCGTTTATCGAAATTGATCTTTATTTAACTCAAACAGAACTTCGGAACAAACAATTGGGGAATAAATAAGGAGAAATCAAAGCCATGCAGCTAATGAATTTAGCTGCACGCACTCATCACATTTTGTTGTTGTTGAATCACGGGCACATCTTAGACAGTAGTCGTTTCTTTTTCTATACATCGTATAAAATCATGTTACATCGTCTCGATCGAAATTATAGCTTTTGCATGTCCTTCTCGCAAAGTTTCTCGAACTCGTCGGAGCTTGAATATATTATGACTAACGATAGGGACAACTAATATTTACTTTCTTCCCGCCGCGCCAGCGAGTCCAACTCAAAGGGAATGGCAAGAATCGCCCGGCTAGACAAAGCCGCCGACTTATCGATTTCGATACTTGTCACGGTGTGTTTGTAGACAAGTCCGTCATCGTTGACGTTGAGATGGGAAATGAAGGTGTATACTTTTGGCCGACCAGCGGAAAGAAACTTCAATCTCTCTTCACCATGAACGGTCCATTTGAATTCGAGAATACCGAGCCGCGCTTTGATATCGGAAGACATCAAAGTTACAGTTGGATTGGAGAGTTCCGCGGTGACGAATGTCTTCGCAATTTCGACACCGCCACGGAGACTTTTGACGCCGTTGAATTCTCGGCGACTGAATTTTTCATTATTTAAAAATCACGTTTTGCGTTTTACCTATCGAGTCCATACTCAATCACAAGTTTACAATCCTTCGTGTAGATTGTATAATCATGATGAACGTAAGCAGGATAAAGCAGCTGAGGAATCTCTTCTCTCAACTTTTGATGAAGCTTGTGCAGTCGGTGCTCCTAGAAAAGATTGATTCAAAGAGCATCAAGCACTCAAATTACCTGATCGCTTATTCCACGTCGCTTTCGACTTCGCCTGGCTTCATTAGGATCAGTTGTTGAAAAAGCATCTAGTGAATTTCATTTGGTCTTGCAAAGATGTAAACGAAACAAACCTAGGAGCTCATCAAACTGCCTCTCCATTGACAAGAGCTCGATTTGATCTTGCTTCGCTGGCACGAGCTCCTGAAATCATGATGATATTGAGATCGAGGAAGAGAAAGTGCGAACCTGAGATGGCGGAAAATGAAGAGATGGTAACCGACTTGTTTTTACAGGTTGCAAACCTTGATTGGGATTTACGCAAATAAAGCAAGAAAGAAATAAGCAAATTCTATTCTGTTTAACCCCTCCCTGCGGAGCGATTCACTGCTGCTCTTCGCTTGATTCGAGAGGCATTGAGGATGCCTCGTTGAGCCGACATAACACGATTCAATCAAAGATAACTCTGTATCTCAAGAGATATTTATTGAAGTTTTGTTTAGTTTTTCAATTGTGAATTAATAATTCATAATTATTAAGTTGGTAAGGCAGTGAAATCGTGCTGTACAAAAGATATTACAATCGTGATTTTTTTCTTAGGGTTTGCTTAGATTGTGCTTGGTTGGGTAAATTAGGGCTTCGAATTTTTTGACATCTTCTCCGAGCTAAAGTGGAATATTAAATATTCGACGAGAATTTAAGATCATACCTTTTTTAGGTCAGCGTCGAATTCTTTCTTGCGGGAAGAGAAGTTTTTATTTCTGTCCGAAAGATTGTCTTGAGTAAGGTTATTTAAAAGAGAGTTTAAAAAGATCTCTTACCAAGTTCTGTGAGCATGTTGCGTGCATCACGAGTAAAAGCGATTTCACTACCCGAGTCGTTCTGATTTTGTCGGTTTAGTTTTCTTTTCTTCGCGTCCGGCAAGCCTGTTTCGGAGTTTCCCCGCTTGTTTGATGTTTCATTTGCACTCGCAGGTGGGGGATTGGACGCGGGTATATTGATAGAATTTCGAGACGGAGACAAAATTCTAGCGATTACAGGCTTTGGCGCAGGAGTGATATTTGTTGGATGAACTATCGCCATGCTTGGTTTCGAAGCTGCCTCCATCTTAGGCTTCTCTGACTGAGACTGTAAAGAGATCTTCCTAGGTTAGTTTACGATGGTCGGTTATTATAAATCTGTATAATACAGAGTCCATATTACAGATTACGTATTTCTATCCTAAATTTTGACCCAACAGATGAAGAATCAACAAAATAGACCTCTCCTTGGAAGGAAGTTGGTCAACGATGGCTCCGTCACTATCAACTTCGGCGATTTCCACGGGCTCGGTGACTGCTGAAATAGCTTCAACTCCTGAATTATTTCGCTGGTCGTATTGTTTCTTTAGCTTCTTGCATTCCTGTTTATGTCTTTTCCAGTCCTTACACTGGCATTGTCGGCTGCAGTAGAAGACCTTGCAAGTGGAACAACGCAAGCCTGGATGCTTTCTACAACCGATAGCTCTGCAGACTCTAAATTAATGAGTTAATTATTACTTTTGAAGCAATAATAGACTTGTACCTTTTTTCTTGTGGCAGCGTCTCAGAGCTAGTTTTACTGGATGGAGTCTCAGCTGGAGGCTTTTCTGGAGATTGAGAGCAATTGGTCAAATCAATAACATCGGGAACAGATTGATGGCTTCCGTTCAGAGAGGTTCCACGCGATGACATTTTCGGAGAGTTCATATCCTTGTAGTGCGCAGCTGAAGTGAGAGGAACATCGTCTAAGTGCATTGTTACTGAGGCAAGGATTGTCTTCGCTGGACTCGTAACAACTTTTTCTAGATTTTTCTGAATAGACTCTGAGTCTGCGATCGCGCCTTGCTCTTTCTCTGGCAACGGAGTTGAAATTGTCGGTTGAATGGACACTTCTTCCGAAATTTTTCCTCATCTTTAGTTTCAGTCTCAACTGGAACAGTTGCAACAGCAGATGGCTCAGTTTCCTCTTGCGCCTCTCCGTCGTCTTGTGGAGGCTTCGCTGATTCAGATTTTTCAGGCTCGGCTGAGGATTTATCGCTGTTCTTTTCAGGTACTTCTGCTTCTTGATTATCTTCCTGCTGATCTTTTTCTTTTGATTCGGCCGCTGACTTGATACCGTAGTCACTTGTAGCGGGCGTATCTAGCTTGTCCAAATCGATGGGATTATCCGAATCATCCATCTTTTCCAGCTCCTCTAAGATGGTCAGAGGTTTCTTTTGGGAAGATCCTTCCATCACTTCTTGCTTGACAATGAGGCAATCGCTCTCAGTGTCTTGTAGTGCAGGAATCGCTCGCTTAGTCCTCTTTCGCAATTTTCGCTTCTTGACTTTTCCGCACTCTCGGCGAACACAGCTGTCACAGTCTTTGTCATGAAACTGGAACTCTTCCTCGATCGCGTCTCGCTCCCGCTGCGTTTTAACTGTTTCTTTATTCAGCTCATACACCTTGTTCCAGCCAAAGTAGATTTCGGACTCATCACTGGGCACGGTGCGCATTTTCTCCCTCATATCCGCGATGTTCTCGAGGTAGCTCTTTGCATTTTCATTCGGGTTGTCAGCGAGGCTCTCCTTCAACGACTCGTAAAAGGCTTGCTTCGCAAGTTTGCCTACGTTCTTCGATTTCTGACGCCGTGCCTTGTGCAAAATATCGATGACGTCCTCCTTGACTTCTTCGTCTTTAGCCCAAGGACCTTCATTGCCATTGACTTCAGGAAGTGATCGAATTCCCTTGTAGTCGACGCGCAAAGATGGATTGGCACCGTGCTCGAGCAAAGCTAAAAAAATGATCATTTCCAGAGTAAAAAAGTCAATGACTGTACCAATTAGAGGTTCTCTTGGATCGGCGCATTTCCCGCCATCGTCAAGTAGCCAAGCAATTGTGGACATGTTGTGCTCGGCAACTCGATCAGCTTTAAACCCATATTTTGCATAGAGATTGATTATTTTCTTCAGAACAGGGCCTTTCTTTTGCTTCTGACACGCTAGAAAGAATGAAAATATTACCAAATAAGTAAGAACGAAAATTGTACCTAAATGAAGAGAACTGTGCTTTCCCTTTGTTTGGAAAAGCTTCTCTAGCATTTCTTGGTCTTCTTTATATCGTTTAAAAATAATCTTTGAACTTGAAAACGGTTTTCTTCCGATGACAGCAAGGTCGAGAATGCTCATGTTGCATTCAAGCTTGTCCGAAGCCGAGCCGCCAGGAAGCTGCTGAGAACGGGCGCTGAAGTCACGCTGGAAATTCAATGTCGATCTCAGCATATCGATATCGCCCTTGAAAGCAGCGCGCCGCACATCAGCAAGGTCTTTCTTGCTCGCCGCCTTCATTTTTATCCCGACCGAAACGAGGTCTATTTGACACTGTTTAGTTCTAAACAAGAAACATTAATCATGGGAAAAAACCTATCCGTGAGTTTTTTTGAAGAAATAAGGTGATCTATGACATGTCACACGTAAGTACAGTGAAGATTTTTCTTCTCTCTATGTTATTTGCGTCGATTTTTACGAACTCTTCCTTGGCCAAGAGCAGGGTGTCTAATTTGGACGGACAAAATTGGATCGGATAGTTGGATTGGCCTATTTTGGAAAATAGCCGGAAATTGGTTGGATCTGGCCCCGGTTTTTTGTTGGATATTTCGGATTATTGGGCATTATTGGATAGTTGGGATAAATTGGAAATCGGGGCTAAAATGGGCAAATTGGCGGCCAAAATAAATTGGAATACTGGTAAATTGTTGGGCAACCAGCCGAATCAGCCGATTTGATCAAATTTTAACCAAAAATACTCCTAGATCCCAAAGAGCAATTTTTAAAGTCCTTTTTTTAGTTTCTCGGGGAAGAAATAAGATAATATAAATCGGAAATATTTTTGGGAAGTAAACTTTGTCGGATTTTTATCGGATTCGGATTTTTATTGGAATCGGAAAATAATTGGAAAATTGGCTAAATTGGGGAACTTCAAAATTGGCAAATTATTGGATTATTGGGCTAAATTGGAATTGGATTGGATTTTGGCCGGATCAAACCCAAAAAAAAATTATTGGCCGGAAAATGGCCGGCCAGACCCGAAAATTTTGTCCAATTTAGACACCCTGGCCAAGAGTGACACTTCCACCCTGAAAAAAATAATTGTTAGCGGTTCACTCCAGCTTTTGAAACTAAAACAAGTCAAATCCAACGCCAATTCGATAAGAATCAAAGCCTTTGGCACTTTTTTCTACCTTGAGTTCGTTTTCGTTATTGATCGTTTGCAGCGCCTCGAGATGGAGCATTAGATCTCTAATAGTAGCTGATTGAGAGGCGTTTTCTTCCTCCAATGATTTAATTCTTTTATCTTGCGCCGTTCTTGTCTCGACCATGCTAAGAGTCATCGAACGCTCATTCTGCAACTCCGTAGACGCCTTGACTGCTTTTTCCGTCGCCGATCGGAGTCGTTTTTCGTAGCTTTGTTTTTCTTTCTCAAATTCGTCCTTGGTGACAGCGCGGGATTTCAGTTTGTCGAGCTCTTCAGTGATCTTTTCGCATTTTTCTTGGTGCTCCTGATCTTTCTGCTTCAACTTCTCTTCCCAGTATTTTCGCTGTTCCTCCAACTGAACGCTGAAGAATTTCAAGCACTCGGTTTGAATTTTCGCTTCCAAATCTTTCGAATTGACCTTCGTCTCTACGATTTTTTCCGAGCTTTCGTTCGTGACCAGTCGGTGGACGAAATAATCTCCAGCGTAGTCCCAAACTCGATTGTCGCTCAACGCCATCGCGTAGTTATGAGAAGTGTCCAAGTAGTGCTGCTGAGCGTGTTCTTGTGTGTATCTCCCGCAGCCAATGTTTCCGCAAACGAGACAAATCCATAGATCTTCTTTTGAATTGCAAGAAAGACAGGCATTTCGTTCGCTTTCCTCACTCGACGGAGTTTGCGTATATCGACAAACTGGGCAAGTGGAGTCTTCCCATTTTTCAGACATTGAGAGTGGAAGGAATGATTGCAAAGAACGGTCAAAACGGACTTCACCGACTCGTCCATTCGCTCTAAACAAATCGTACAAGCAGGCAGCTCGGTAAGATTCGGTAACGGCCAGCCTGCGCCTTCTCCAGCGTGAAGCAGTTCCACTTTTCCCACATACGCGACTTATGAAAACCTTTATTAATGTTTTATGTGACGACTTTTATTTACCTTGGCAAGTTTCTTCTAACAGCGAGTTAAATTTCTGCCCATTAATTGAGTGATAAAAAGTATCAGCACTTTGTTGCTCGTCGAATTTTAAGAGGACCATGTACTGATTCAGAGATTGGTCGCGCACGATCTTGATGTATTCCATTTTCTTATCGTAATTTCCGAGAAAACGGAGCAGATCGTGCGTGTCTAGATCGACTGGAACATGGACGAGCAGGAGCATGTCGCTAGGGCCTTCCTCCGTGATATTGAAGCCGTAGTTTGTCTTGTACAAGTGAATCAGCCCTTGAACTGATTAAAAAGGAACTTGGGTTGGGGAAAGTTACCGTGGACAGATTCTATCGCAGCATTTCCGGACATGAACGGTTTTCGGTCGGTGAGTTCGTGAGTCACTTTTTGCGATGAATTCTGAGAGGGAAAAGATGTTGAAGATGAATTGCTTGAGCTTTAGTTACCTTGAGAGCGTCGGCATAAGTAGATTCTAAAGGAAAATCGACGGATTCGATTGAGTACTCGACGAATTGCCGAGATCCACGCATTTCTTGAGACTTTTCTTTGTCATTCGAGGACATGATATTCACTGTTGATTCTTTTCTAGCTCGGCGGGGTTTCATAGGACTAAAAAGAAGCAAATGAAAATATGTGGATGGCGTGATGGAAAGTTTAGTTGTAAGTTTCAAATCAGAAATCAAGAAAATGCATCTTCAAAACTTAACGAAAACTTACTTATCAGAGCATTCTTGGAGACTTAATTATTATGTAACAGATGATTATCTAATGACCAGGAGGATGAATAAATTTCCATATATATTTACCTCAAATCAAAAGCGTCTTGCTGAAAACTCTCAAAAATTTCGGCTCTTTCTATATTCTGCGCGTTTTTGAGCGATACAGGAGCACAGTAGTGAAATTCTACAAAACAAAAGCTGTGAAATGATGCGTTCAGTCTCTCGACTTACTATTAATTCTAGTGTTTACGTCTCGCGTCTCAAGTTGAAAAACAATCAGACTTCGGAGTTCTTCGTTCATCTAACTGGAAGGTATAAAAGTTGCTTCTTGACTTCGGTTTTCGTTCTTTTATTTTCGCGAAATCTCTAAGAAGTCATGAAAAATAAACGCATCCAAATTTTTTATCAAGTGTGACGACAAATGACTCCTGGTTTGAACTGAAGTAATTTTCAGCTTTCTTGGGAGCGGCCAATCAGCGCGCGATGAGAATCTCTACCAGACCATTTCATGCATTTCCAGAATCGATGCAAGAAGCCAAAAATGACTAGAAATGGAGAATCAAGCAAATTTTCATCAGCAACCAAAAGAAATAAAAAGCTTGAAATTCTGGAAACAAAAATAAAAAAAAACTGGATACCGCTAGATCTGAGTCACTCGACAAGCCAAACGACCTGATTGGCCCTTCCTACCATTTCTTCAATCCGGTATCACTCCATTTTTTGGCTTAAAATGGGTATCGGAAATACAGAGAAGAACAAGTTCAGCAAAGCCCTCGCAAAGGCGAAATCAATTCTGGAGGGTCTCGTCAAGATTCCTGGCTACACGGACAGAAAGATCATCATCAAGCAATTTCTACCAGACGGTTCCGATTCGATCAAAAGAAGCGTTAGAACTCCGTTTGCTTACAAATTCGTCGGCAAAGACTTTGTTGAGAGAGAAATCGACAACAATGAGTAAGTCAATTGATTACACTTATTTTCATTATTTTATCACCTGAATGTTATTTGTCGTGTCAAGTTTTTTCTGGATATTTTTTTGCTGGGCTCGGTAACCTGCGTAGAAAACCCGAGTCAGGGTCTGAAGGAGGTGAAGCGATTTCTCTTATATTACTTATGGAAAATCTCTGCGGCTTTTGATTTCACCTCTTTCAGACCCTGACTCAGGTTTTATACACAGGTTGCCGAGTCCAGTGCTTTTGGGAACGCACTTATCTAACCCGCGGCCCAATCATAAGCTTTCCTCATTTGCCAATACTGGCGACAAACCTTCTCTTTCATTTTTTGTATTCATTCTTTGTGACGAAAAATGGAGGTTGAACAGCATATGCGCTATAGCTAGGGAAACTCGATGAAAAATGAGCTTTTTTTCTGGGCTTAGTAGGGGGTCATATAATACAGTTTTAGAAAATCCAGAAGCTAGGGATCATTTTGACTATTTACAGTAAGGGGTTTGACTCATGCCCTGGGGCGTTTAGGGACGTCTAAAGTCCCGAAAATTGGGCAATCTCGGAAAAATGGCCGTAACTTTTTTTCTGTCGAGCTTCAGAAAATGCGACTACTACCTACTTGTAGAGGAGGCTCTGACGAATCAGAATCAGTATAGAAACTCTTTGTCACCCCCCTCTTCTAGGGGCTCTAGAAGCTCTAGAAGTTGAGGAAATCATCCGAAAATCGTTACTTTTTTAGGAAAATTGGGTAAAAAAGTTTAATTTTTGTCGGAAATCAACTTAGCCAAGTTAGAATCGACTTCACGTCGAAAAAAATGCAGTTTGGGGTCATTTTGATACGTTTCGGACTTAATTTCCTCGAAATTCTAGTTTTTCTCATTTTATGACCCCAAGTGACCGCGAATGACCCCAAACTGTATTTTTTTCGGCGCGAAGTCGATTATTACTAGGCTAAATTTATTTCCGACAAAAATTAAATTTTTTTACCCAATTTTCCTAAAAAAGTAACGATTTTCGGATGATTTCCTCAACTTCTAGAGCTTCTAGAGCCCCTAGAAGAGGGGGGTGACAAAGAGTTTCTATACTGATTCTGATTCGTCAGAGCCTCCTCTACAAGTAGGTAGTAGTCGCATTTTCTGAAGCTCGACAGAAAAAAAGTTACGGCCATTTTTCCGAGATTGCCCAATTTTCGGGACTTTAGACGTCCCTAAACGCCCCAGGGCATGAGTCAAACCCCTTACTGTAAATAGTCAAAATGATCCCTAGCTTCTGGGCTTTCTAAAACTGTATTATATGTCCCCCCTACTAAGCCCAGAAGAAAGCTCATTTTTCATCGAGTTTCCCTAGCTATAGCGCTTTTTACAAGCGATTCAACAGAGCCAAAACCCTTCTCGAGAAATGCATCAAGCAAAAAGGCTTCGACGATCGCGGCTTTGAGCTCATTTATCATCACCCAAAAGGCAGATGTAAAAAGACACTTCAAAGATTCTATTTTCTCGGCGAGTTGTGTCCCGTCTCAAAGAAAAGTGAAAGGTAAGTTAGTGTTAACGGGTGCCCTTGTTAACGGACCAATGGGGGCGGGATGGCGGCCTCGTAATCGATTATTGGCCACCGGCGATTGTTAAAAATGAGTCAGAGGGATACGATTTTAACGGGTAAATAATAAGTTTTTAAATAAAATGGAGAAGAAGACAACAGACCAGGGCGACATCTCCGTCGAAGTCGAAAGTATTTCGGCTTTGGTATTACCCAAGGTGAAAGAGAAAAATGATGTGACTCCTCGAGTTCGTAAAACTCGCAAGAAACCAGAGAATAGAGCACAGACGACTACGTTAGCTGAACGTATGCAAATTATCGAAACATTGGAAGAAAATTCGCGCACTCATCGTTACAGGTATTTTGAAAGAATTCAGAATTGATGTCTACGAAATAAATTTTGATAGTCTTGCACGCGTTGCTCGAGCACTTGGGCGAAATGAAAACTCAGTTCGATCAATTTGGAAGAACCGCGACACAATCCGAAAATCAGTTGAACTTTCGGGGACCAGCCAGGGCTACCTACGAAGGGCTGACCCCGATCAATTATTGTTGGCGCAAAATCGACCTGAAAGACTGAAACGAAAAGCCGAACGAAGGCGCCAAAAACGAGCTGAAGAAAACGCGGAAAGATCAGCACAACGCAACGCATCCTTCCCCCGTTTTCTTTCTCAGGCGCCAACACCTTCCAACGACGCATTTGCAGTAGTTGAGGAGTGTGAGGGGATCGAGATTTTTGATGGAGAAGATGAGATCAAAATTGAGACAGTTTCCGATCAAGATGATGATCAGCGGCCTTCTAATGTCATATTTAAACAAATCGAGTAAGAGTGCCTTGATGAAGAATCAGCACGAGTAGGCGTTCTCTCCTACTCTACGGTAGCCAGTCAGAGGGGGTTTCCAAATTCGCCAGGGGTGGCGAACTTCAACGCCACATTTTAATTAGTAGCTTTGATTCTTTTCTAAGAACTGTTCACTGTTTTTATCGATGGAAGAACGAAACTCAATGAAATGGTTTTCGAAGAAATTGAAAAAAATAAAAGTTCTTCTTGAAGAATCTGTCAAGAAGCCTGGCTTAGAAAGCAGGGGTTTCGAACTTGTCTATTACAACCCGAGAGCTCATAAAAAGGAGGTTGTAAAAAGATTCTACTTTTTCGGAGAATCCTGTCCCTTTTCCAAAAATGCTAGGTGTGTTACATGGGTGATCAATTCCATGATTTTTGCATTACCCTTAGTCTCTACTTTGATTTTCCGATCCTTATTCATTTTTTCAGTGAAATATCTGAAGATGATTTCAAAGCGAAAACCCCACTTCACATGAACCTACCTTACAGACCCAAAAACATCCTTCAACCAACGATCAGCGGCAACATCTGGACTGCCTCCGTAGATCTCACCGAACTGCCAACAGAACCGTCGGACATCCGCGTCGGAGTCGACCTAACAAAGAAACTCATCATTCCCCAAGGAAAATACGCACAGACAATCGTTCGACCAGATGGCGTTAAAGTCAGCTCTTCGACTGCCTGGTCGAAGGAAATTCAAATCCCAGACATTGTCCAGATCAAGCCATCGATCAAGCTTCAGGGTAAAATTTTGAAAATCGAATGCGAACTCAAGCCCGTAAGTTTCGAAAAAAATAAGCTCTTAATTTATCTTCAGGAATTTCAAGCAATCAAGCAACCCGACAATTCAATCAACAACGAACCCAACTCTTCTGGACAAGCTCTCAAAGTCGTCGAAGCAGGCGAGGGAGGAGCTTTTAGCCCTTCTGCTGTCCTTCCAATTGCTTCCGAGGGTCTCAAAGTTGGAATCCCTCGAAATCCGAACGCGCCTTTTTCCTCTCCGATCGGTTACCAAGTCCCACTTGTTGTCACCCCAGGAAATCAACCCAAATCCTTGTTCACTCCCGAAGAAGAATCTGTCCTGGAAGCGAGCTATAATAACTACGATAACACTCTTTCGGAGCACGAAATAGAAAAATTAACATCAATGCTGAATAAAAGTAGAGCACACATTATCAATTGGTTCCAACAGCGAGCAATGAAGCGGACCACCATCCAAGCGGACGATGGAGTAACAATAACCGACAAGAAAAAGATGATTCTCGAAGAGTTCTTCGCCGAGAACAATTTTCCAGATAAAGAGAAAATCATTAACATCTGCAGCAAAACTGGATTGCTTGAGAAGGTGGTCTGGGCGTGGTTCAGGAACGGATTTCTTCTTGTTTCTTTTTGAAAATTTAAATTTGATCGGGAATGATTTTTAAATCCGTTGAAAAGAGGGCGACGTAGAATCGCTAGAATGACAAATGAGAAATTGGAGCTACCAAATACGAGTACAATCGTAGAGCCTTCATCAAAAGAGGCCGATAGCGTGAAGATAGAAGTGCTCGAAGATGAAGGTGATGATGGAGTGACAATCTTGGAGATTGATGATGAAGTAAAAACTGAATCATTTTCCGATCAAGATGATGACCGCCCCCTTACGGAAGCGATTGGGGCTATGGATGATTCTATGGACGAATGAAGACTATTACTGGAATAAAACTGTCCTTATTATACCAATTGCACATTGAAACTTGTACACTCTCCCTCTGCCAAGATTACAATATATAAGAAATGCTTAAAAATAATCGTTTTAATGCGTGTTATGAAAATGTTAAGTTAATGTTAAATACCTGGAGTTGTTTTTAATAGTTAGAATTCTTCACCCCAAGATTCCGTGAATTTCACGGCGTGAATAATTGAATTCATTAATCGCCCGCTCGGACCAGAGCGTGTACCGTCCTGAAACGAATAGCTTGATCCCACCCACGCGCGCTAATCAATTACGCCAAACTTCATTTGCGCCAACCCAGCCGCGCGTCGCATTTCGCAAAATACACCCCTTAGCAAAACAGTTGAAAGAGGCACTTTTGAAATGGATTTTTTGAAAAACCTTTCAATTAAACTACACAAGCCCCCGTCGAAGGAAGAGTTTGACGCGTTACCCCAAATAGGGACGATAGAAAAGCCACAGTTGATCACCTTTCAACCAACAGACAAAGCCTTCGGGAAGAATTTTGTGATCTTAGTCCGAGTCGGTCCATACGGTTCATGGTACCGTCCGAGTCCACCTTTGTTATTCCTAGAAACCGACGATGAAGGTAAATATCAATTTTATCAACCTTCTTTTCAACTTTTTCTTTCAGAGTGGCCCTTCCGGGTGCGGATTACCTGCAACAAAAATAGAGAGCTAAGGTGCTATTCCAAAATGTATATGTACTCAAAGCTACCAGCATCGTCATTGACGACAGATCCAGACTTCTTTAAAGTGGAAAATTTTCGGCTGGAAAACCTTGAACACGCCCAGTTTCATTTAGAAAACTGCACTGATGTTGACTGCTGGGCTAGAGCCACAAGGAAGTATGTCCGCGGCGTAGCTTGTCTCAATAGACTTTCTGAGTCAGCTCTCACTCCTGCGGCTTTCTTGATGTAAGTTCGGTAGATTCTTATCTTTTAATCCTTTCGATAGTCATATCCGCCAAGAAATGAACATGAGCGAAGAATTGTTTGATTCGGTTGTCAATGAGCTCGAAAGGAAGCATATATCGAGCTCCTCAAGAAAATTTCTAAAACAATACAAGGACGCGCTAGCTGAAGTTGCCGAAAGAAATGAAGATGACAACGAAGAGAACCTTCCAGCTGCTAATATAAAAGTACCAGTTGTTAATAAACGAAAGAAGAGAAATCCCAATGAACCCACGATCGAGGAGAACAAATGGATAATCAAAGTCGATCTGAATGAGTTTGAAAATGATCCGACTGATTTAAGCGTTGGAATTGACTTCTCAAAGGGTCTCATTATCCCAAGAGGGAAATGCGATCAATGGATCACTCGGCCAGATGGAATGAAAATCCACCAGAGCGGGTGGGCCAAAGAAATCTCCGTTCCCGACATTGTCGAAATAAAACCTGCCCTCAAACTCGATGGAAAAGTTCTCATAATTGAATGCGAGTTAACACAAGTTAGTTATAACTTATAAGATGCCCTTTAGTTTTCATCAATTCTTTCAGGAATTTATATCGACGACGGAAAAACTAGAAAGCTTTTACTTGCAAAATAAGTATCCGTCGAAAGAAGAGATGCTGAAAACCTGCAGTATCACGAATATGAGAGAATCTCGTGTTTCTAAATGGTTCAGGAAGAGTTTTATATATCTTAAAATTGACTCAAGCTGTAACTACAAACTGCAGTTGAAAAACTTTGGTCAACAGAGATAGACGACTAAAAGCACGAATGGCTAACGAAATCCTTGTTGAAAGTTCTGCAATTCCAACGCTAGAACGCCCGAACGAAACATTGGTCATCCCATCGAATCCCTTCCCATTGGCATCCGCGATTGATGCATTAGCAGTTCCCTGCAGTATTGGAGAATCAGATGACATAAAAATTGAAATAAAGGAAGAAAATGGAATAACAATTAATGAAATTGATGACGAAGACGATAATTCTCGGGAAGCTCTTTTCACTGATAATGAAATTTTAACTGATATACTAAAGATGGATCACTAAAAATTGAATAGGTACAATGTAAAATATTCATGTCAATTCCGCTCTTCCAGAATATAATATTGAAAATCACGTATTATGTTACATTTCGGATAATTTGTAGAATGGCCACTGTAAGATTGTGGGCAGCAGCAGGATCTAGTGACAGTGGATTCAATGCAGTTGCGCATATTGCTGAGAAGAAAGTGTTTGTGGCGGGGGACGAGGATGGATGCATCCATTTCTTCTCCGGTAAATTATTTTCTTGTTCTGTGAGACGTTACTTTTTTTCGATTAGATAATGGAAATAAACTTCAATCGATGAGTATATCAGATGAAGAAATCACATCCATTTGTGCGGGGGCGAATGAAACAATATTCGTCGCCGCGGAAGAAATTGTCTATCAAGTAGGTATGGAAAGAAATTGGAATATTTAGTTTATCGAAAATGAGACCCGAGAAATGCCATCGAGCCAACAAGATCGTTCAAAATTGGAAGAGACGAAATCAACCATATTTCGATGAACGAGAACTTGACAAAATTAGCCACGGCCGATGACGACGGTAGAATCAGAGTTGCTGATGTCAGGTAAATGACAGCGTTTCAATGAGTTTTGGAGTGCGAAATGTTTAGCAAAGCAGAAGGAGAACCGAAAATAAAAGCATTTCGCGCAAAGCACGAGAACTTAGCGACTGCGGTAGAATGGACGACTGATCAGATTCTTACCTCGGCTTCGTCCGATCAGTCAATCAGAACGTGGCGAGTAGACCAGCAAAAGTGCGTCAAAACGCTCGACGTGTCGCAATTTAAAAATGAAATTCGCGAAGAATCAACTGAGACGAGAGTGAATGTTTCCCCACCGCTAGGTTTGTTCTTCAATTCAATTCTCTAAATCACAATCTTCAAGTACATACGATTTCAATTCTGCGAAACAGCGACCCGGAATTCGTCCTTGCTGGCTGTGAAAACGGAACGATAGTGTCGAACAAACTCGAATGTGGGAAATTGTCGTCGAATAAGATGCTGACGCAGGCGTTCAAAGGATCTCACAGTTTCGGAATTGGAAAGATTTGCAATTATAGCTTGAATGATAGATGGTTGGTTGTTTCTGGAGGAAATGATAATGCAGTGAAATTTTGGACAGCAGAAGCGGAGGAGAGATCCCTCAAATTCAGGTTAACATTCGAATTTGCTTCGGTTACCGGAAAATTTCGTTTTAGATTTGATAGGTCCACAACATTATCAACGAAAATAAACGACATGGTTTTGGCGTCGAAAGAAAGAGTTATTGTTGCGAACGGGCAAAATAAATTATCTGAATTGATTCTTCATTAGAATTTAATTTAAACTTCTGTTATTGAAATATTTTTCTCTTTGATTTTTTTATAGAATTTCTGTTTCAAGAATGACGATTATTCAAAAATGAAATTATGAGATTACGCCATGCTGGTACATCGTGTGCTTGCTTCATCAGATGTGATGGTTGTCTTGGAATAACGAAGTTTCTAGCGCCTGGGCTCGGCAAACTGAGCTGTGTAAAAACCTGTCACAGGTCCTGTTTCCTGTTTTTGGGGAACCTGTCTGAGTACCTAAGTAAAATCGGGTAATAATTTGGGCCTGTCCTGTGTACCTGTGTAAAATTGGGGGATAAATTTTTCTTTTGCTGTCCCTGTTCCCAGGGGTTCGAAAAAAGCGTGGTACGCGCGTGGTATTAGCGCCCCCACTTTCGCCGTTCCACGGCCCGCCCGTGGTACACTTTCAAAAACAACGGTGGCTCGGTTTGCTAAATAAGGCCTGCGCCAGAGGGGAGTTAGACCAAGCGGCGACCCGCAGAGCGCAATACGAACCACTACACAGTTCGTTCCGATTGCCGATCCAATGTGGGGAACTAAGAAGCCACTATTAAATGAATTGATAAAAGAATATCTTTACTAGTCCAGTTCAGATATAAGAGGGATAAGTAAAGTTATGTATTTTATATAAAATAGGAATAAATTTAGCCTATATATAATACAGGGTTTCTATCGGAAAACAAAGTGCACTCAATTATTATGAAACTAACACATTATGAATACTATCTGATAAGGTCGCTTGACGGTTAGTCCTAGTATTTGGTTCTTTTTGGAAGTAATCCTCGACTGTGAGTCGGCTAATATTTAGCAAACGGGTAGCTTACCACTTCCGGGAACTTTTTTGTTCATATTTCCCAGTGTTATAACTTATAAGTATAGAGGTTATTGTTGTTAATATAATTATTAAACATTTAAATCTTCAAGTTAGCTGCGCTCGCCGAGGGTGAGACCTATCCGCGAGCGCGCAAAATTAAAACTGGGCACTCGTTATTTCCACCGGCTCGCGTGGAATTCTACGCGTGTCCGTGGGTGGCGCTACTACGGGCCCGCGGTGGAATTTTAGCGCGAAAAACAAAAGCGCGGTGGACGAAAGTGAGCGGTGGCGCTAATACCACGGGCAGGCAACGCTTTTTTCGAGACCCTGCCTGTTCCTGTTTCTGTGTTAAACAGACCTGTGTTTCCCGCTCAGGTCCTGACCATAGACAGGTTCCTGTGTAACCAGGTCAGGAACTGCATAAGTCAGGGAAAATGTATAAAGAAATCAATAGCGAAAGACGTGAAAAAGAGTACAACAATCAAAATAACCGATAAATTCGCGTCTTTTTGTTTCTTTGTAATATTTTTTCTTTGAAATTTCCTGTTTTTTGTCCTGTCACAGGGCCTGTTTCCTGTTTTCTGACCCGCTTAGACCTGTTCAGGCAGGCCCTGACCTGTGTAACCTGTTTGATAAGCTGTGTGAAAAAACCTGTCTGAGTACCTGTCTAAAATCAGGATATTTTTGCTTCCTGACCTGTGTACCTGTGTAAAATATGGGACAGAATTTTTTTTTCCTGTTTCTGTGTCTGTTCCTGACACAGTTTGCCGAGCCCAGTCTAGCGCAGCTTATCAATCTTGGTTCATGCAGTCTCATCATCTTGGTTGTTATTTTTCCGATTTTTCTCTGGACGCAGCCATTTTCTCAAGCAGCCAAAGCTCCGCCAAGAAAATTCAATCCGAACATAACAGATCCCCGCGAAGTGCAATTCCAACCATTCATTCCAAAGCCATCTTTCTGGAACGACTCAATTCTCTATGACCTCTTCCCGAAACCAGATCATCGAGAGGAAGTCTACTCGATTCTTTTTTTCGTCTTTCACACAAGAGTGCTTCTCATCGCGTCACTTGGCTTCATCTTCTTCGTCAATTTTTTATCATTCTTCGCTGTATGTTACGAATCAAAAGGCTTCGCAATAACTACTGCCGTCTTCAGGTGTTTTGAAATCAAGCATAAAAGAACCTAATTAATTCTCAGCTCACTTGGCCTTGCATTAGCTGCACTTAGTCTTCTTTCTACACTCGACCTAGATTTCAATCTCTGGCGCGAGGCAGCAGCTCTTCAACTTCAATATTCCTTTCTCACCGCGTCAAACCGTACTGCCACGCGTCTGTCGCTCGATTTCTTCCATAAGAAGTTTGAATGCTGCGGCATTAATGGACCTGGGGACTTTGCAAAGGAGAATCCAATCATCAAACTATTCGCCGGACAGAATGCTGTACCTCTTTGGTTTCAGGAATATGGTTTTGTTCGAGTAGACCCTACACCTCCACCAACGGTGTCACCTCCAAAGATAAACCCAGATGGTTCTCTCAATCCGAATGAACACGATATTCCGTTGAACTCAAGTTCATTACCCGGCGGTTTCACCTGCACAGGCTGCACTATAAATATAAATGACCCCGCTCCACAAGTGCCCGTTCAACAAATACCGACAACAACGCCTCAGCCAACGACTAAATCGCGAAGATGGAAAGATACCCGTAACGATCGAACGTTACCGTGGACATATCAACGAGCAAATTACCCATGGTTCATGGGTCCGCCACTCCGAGGGACTTTCTGTGAAGAAGAGCCGTGTACAACTCAACGACTTGGGTTAGTATATAAAGGAAAACTACCTAATAAATAAGAAATATTTGTAGTCGAGAAGCGTCTGCCGAGTTCCCTTTCAATGAAGAAAGCTTATTTTCTCAAAACTTTCTTATTCCCAAAGAGCTAAATCTTTCGCCCGGAGACTTTCCTGTTCCGGAATCTTGCTGCGAGCGACAATCGAAATTCTGCGGCCTTGAGAATTCTATTTTGCGACAAAAACTGCCAGCCCGAACATTAGTTCCTTCTGTAAATATATCCGACATTTGCCTTACTAACAATTCAGATCCTATAAACTCCACTGTTCCATCGCCCTGTTTACCTAGCAACACTTCCACTACTGCTATTCCTACTACAACAACAGCTCCAATTGAAAATGTCGTGGACAATATTTTCACTGAAGGGTGCTTTCCAAGTCTTTTCGAAAAGCTGAGTGCTGCCAAATGGCTCCCCACAGTGCTTTTCGGTCATATTCTCGTGATCTTGAACTTGTTTCTGAATGTATCATTCGGTTGTCTTATGTGCTGCGTTACTCAAGGAAAACCAGAGCGACATGTCAAATATGGCAAGAAACATAAAGTTCCCGTTTCAAGACGCCTTTAATTCTCCTTTCTTTTCATTCAACAAATTTTCAAAAACTGTACTTCCTTGTTTATCACGCGACGTAATATAATAAATTTACAGAACTTAAACCCGTAGGCGATCTGCATGCAAATGATTTCGATCAATTGAAATAGATCGCTCTCAAAAATCGAGAGACCAGTTTTTCACGGAGAAATGTTTTTATGCAGAGAAATCGTATTCTGGCATGTTTCATCGAAAAAGATAATTACCTTCTAAAGCAGATAAAAGTTCCCAGAAGATATTTTAAATTTATTATGCTGAAAGCTAGGTTTCATGTACTTGCCGCTGATTTATTAACGATTTTTTTAATATTTCCTGATAGTTAGTTTTTGCGAAGAAAAACCTTTTAGTGTAAGATAATTCTATTTTAGAAAGGTTCCCTACGGCGCTAGGCAGTAGATATTGAAAGGGAAGCATCTTCGAGTATTTCCACTCGAAGGGATATCGGCATCTCATTACCCTGCCATTTGTGAGAACATAGTGGCGCTTGTTTCTTCAGTATCATTCCCGTGTATCTAGCTCGTGTCTGGTGCGCCCTGGGACCACAGCACAACGCGTTGGCGCCTCTCAGAATATAGAATAGACCTTTTACAGAACAGTTTCTTCACTACAAGGAATTGAAATCAAGGAAGAGAAGGAAAAAGGAAGAACATAGAAGTACCGTCAGAGTTGTTTTACTACAGCCATTCCCTCAGGAAGAATGACAGAAGGAAAACACGAGATAGAAAGTAATCGACGCCCATCTGTTGGGCAAATGTCTTTTTGCTCAATGACGGATGTTGCAGAAGGTACGATATTAAAATGATGGTTTATCTAACATAAATAATTTTTTGGTACTACAACTTTAGAAGAACTTGTTTGTTAAAATAAGCGATGAAAAACCCGTCATCTTTAATTTTAGGAAATGGCCACAGAAACGGAACAATCAGCGAAAACTGGATCACCCTCAACGTCGGTGGAAAATATTTCACAACAACGAAGACGACGCTCAAGAAAGACCCAAAAAGCTTCCTCGCCCGACTAGCCTCCATCGACGCAAACGACGTCGATCAGCTTAATGACCTAGGCTCGGAAAAGGATGAGACAGGCGCTTTTTTAATTGGTAATTTGATTAATGCGCCACCAATTTATATAAAATCGATAAAACTTGAGTAATTTATTTTAACATTCAGATCGATCATTTACATATTTCGAGCTATTACTCAACTATCTGAGAACCAACAAGCTTATTTATGATAACGATGGACGAATTTCAATAAGGATTTCTGAGTGAAATCCTTACCCCCCTTTTTTATTGGCTCATTGGAAAGAGCGTAAAAAGTTATCCTAGATTCGCCCAAAAAAGGATGAAATTTCCCTCGAAATTACGTCATGGCACGTGACCAAAGTTCCAAAGGTACCAAAACTTTGGACGCTCCGCATTTTCGATCCTCTCTAGCTATCAGGGCGTGTGATAGTGGAAAATGATCGTCGCGACGAGAGCTATGCGTGCATCTAGGTTTCATCCCTTCAAAAATTTCTTTCAACCCTTTATCACTAGTACCTGATTTTCATAAAAGGGATGAGATTTTTTTCGAGGGATGAAACCTAAATGCACACCAAGATCTCGATCAGACGATCATTTTCATGTATTGCATGTCATGATAGCTCAAGCGACATGAAAATGGTAAGCGTCCAAAGTTTGGTACTTTCATAACTTCCGTCACGTGCTATGACGTCATAAGTTCGAAAATTCGCCAATCTTTCCGACTCATCTAGGGTAATTTTTTACGCTCTTTCAGATGAGCCAATAAAAAAGGGGGGTAAGGATTTCACTCAGAAATCCTTATTGAAATTCGTCATGCTACTCTACAAGGAATTCTCTTGGAGGCAGAATTTTACAATATACAAGTTTGTTGCCCTTTTCAATTTTTAACTTTACTTTTCTTGTTAGAGTTTGATCTCGCTGTGTAAGGAGAAACTCATGGAACGATCTAACTGTCAATCACCCACGCCATCTGCTAATGTTCAACCAACTTATCGGTAAATAAACCGAGTTTATTTGGTATATGAAAACTTTGAAGCGTCCTGCAATGCTCCGAACTTGACCTGACAAATACCCTATCATCCCTATCTGACGGCTGGACCTTCGAACAAGTAACTCAACTTTCGAATGGCCAAGAAAAAGGCAACGAATACTTGTTGATCATATCCCGACGAGCCGATCTTTCTAGTGGTGTCAATCTCAACCAAGGAGACAAGGTATTTATCTCTACGTAACTCGATTTATAAGATTTTCAAGGCAAAAGCCCTCCACGGGTACGGATCGCCACAGCGCCGTTAGACCAACGTACGATAATGACCTCTATTGACCTTTCATTTCTACCACTATTCTCTTCATGAATTCGCTTCACTGCTTCATCCCCTGCTCTTTCTCACACTCACTCATTCTCCGAATTCATGCATATGCAAACTAGTTCAATAAAAATACAGCGAATGTTCTTCCAATACTTGCTCTTTCAGTGGATTTTTATTTACACATAGGTATTTTGAATCAGAAGTTAGTCGATATTAATGAAATCCATGAGCGTGTTTTCTTGTTTTTTCAATTTGTTCGTTTCTCGTCGCACAATTTTGCGCGATTTTTCTTTTTGGTTGGGATCTTTCGTTGCCATCAAAGGAACTTTATTAGGAACTTTTGGTCGCCAGATTACCGGGGATGCTAAAATATGCTATGTTATATTTTCAAATGATGATTTTGTGCACCTTCAAGTCGAATAGAGCAAGTATGAGCAGCTCGCACAGTTTCCAGAACAGCTCGCAAAAGATTCTTTGCATTTTGCACGAGAGAGTTGACAGATTCCAAGCCACTAACTACCAAATCCCCAGCGACAGACTCGACTTCTTGCTTGACTCGAGAAAGGAGTTTCAGTTGATGCTAAAATCTTTATAAAGATCTTGCAGTTGTAAATAATTTTACTTGAAGAGGGTCGATCTTTGCCAAATGACTCTTCAAATTGTTCGACAGATTTTTGTCTTTACACTCTTCCGCAATTGGTGCAGCTTTGTTGTTCAATTTTGTTCCATATTCTGAAAGCTTCTTCGCGGCCTTGATAAGTTCCCTGTTTGTCTGGAGAGGCCCTTCGCCTGTCTGGTAATCAGTCATTTGCTTCATAATTGACGACATTTTCTTGGCAATCGTGATCAAATCGTTCTGGTCATCGTCCCATCGATCAAACTCCTGGTGAGCTTGATCTCTAATTTGTTGGAAATCTAAGAAACAGTTTTCCATGCGGTGATCTTAAAATTGAGTGTACCAGCAATCTCAGCTTTGATTTCGACTTGTTGTTCCTCAGTCAAAGCATCGATGACTTCAGCACGCTCTGCGAGTTCGGTTGAATCCACGGTATCCACAGTCAGAAGACCAGTTGCTACAGAACCATCATCCTTAAAATTTGTTTACGATTGCCTTGCCGCTGAAACGTACTCTGAAGCTGTTGTTCGCAGGATCCTCAACACGTAGATGAGCGTATTCGTGGGGACTTCGTGTCTGAAGCACAGCCCTAAAGAACGTCAAGACAATTTCTTATTCTGAGTAAACCTGAAAACTTCATTAACCCCAGTAAAGAGTTGGTTGGAAACTCTGATTATTTCCTCCTTGTCGCATTCGCCATTTTGATTGATGTTCTCCACGCCGTCCGTGGCTTCTTTTGAGAATTCAGGCAAGTTGATACCTTTGAGTTCTTCTGTTGCTTCCTTTCAAGGGGTTCTGTCAAGTTTATGAGCACAAAATCGATAAGATATTTTAACAAATCACTCCTTAAACCCTTGCCTTGACTTGTTCTGTAGTAAAATCGGGCTCATATTGTTCAATGTCGGCCAAAACAACCTCACAAATTCTCTGGACGCGACCACAAATCAAACCAGCGGCGTTGTCAAGTCCACTAAAGTTGTTGATAAAGGTCAGCGCATTATGTAAATTATAGCTTGTTTTTTTTATTCATCTTGCAACTCACGTGGCATTTTTTTCTTCCGCGGCCAAAACACAATCCCCGATTTCTTTGAGAATGTGCTCCTGGGAAGTTGCGAGGAAATCAACGAGTTCGACGGACTCGTTGACGCTTTCGACCAAGTTAGCGAGCTTGAGCTCCCACTCATTCCTGAAATCGGCTTTATAAGAAGTAGAAGGCTATCGTTTTCTTACATCACAACGTCCATATGTTCGATGTAACATTTCTGTTGATTATCCGAAGCAAGCATCTTTGCTGAAGTCACTGCGGGTTGAATCATGTCGGAAAGCGCCTCCGCGGCTTGGAGAATTTTAGCCTTTAGCACTGGGTTCTTTGAAATTGTGAAGGCAGAAATCTTCGCAGATTCGACCATTTGGGCGGAATGTTCGACGAATTCAGGTGCATACTCGTCAACTCCAGATTTGTCTCCCTTTTTCGCGAGTGAGTAGAGATTGAGGAAAGGAACCTGCGCGTTGAGAAATGCGTTTCCGATCTGGTCACCAGCTGCTCGGCGAAGTTCGCTTGAAGTGAATGAGAAAAAGGTATAAAAATAGGCTATTTTAAATAGCTACTTACTCTCGCAGACAACGGTTCTTTTCTATCAAATTGTCGATTGCATCTTGGAAATTTATCTGCTGACCAGTCTTTGACGCGTTCATGTAGTCATCTAGAAGACCGGTAAGAGCTTCTCGGACGGCTTCGCAGCTGGAAACGATTTGGTCTTTCCGATTCGGAGTTGTGAATCCAAGATCAGCAATAGCAGCAGCTCCTTCAATGAGCTTCTCGAGACGAGATTGGAGATCCTTGATTTGATAGTTTTTGGCTTCAGCTGAAAAAAATTACCTGAGGAGTTTGCTGGTAATCAAAGTCAATAGGATCCGGAATGTTCATATCAAAATCCTCTAATGCTTCACCAATGTTTGCCGGAATAGTGAGATCAGCCGCATTGATGCCGACGTCGCTGTATCCTTGGAAGTTTTCTCCTTTGATAACTGCTGCAATCCGTTTGAGCGCCTCCTGGAACTGTCTTCGCGCGTCTGTTTGCGCCCTCTCCGCCTCGATAAGCTTCGGATTTGCAAAATATGCATTTTCAGCAGTTATTAATCGGATACCAGCGTCTTTTTTTGAGCTTAGTTTATCTCGCAAACGGTGAGGATTTCCTACCTTTTAAATTCTGTCTGGCAACGGCGATGGCGTAGCGCTGATCTTCTTGTTCCGGGAGAATGTCATCTTCCCTTTGTCCAGATTTGACGTAAATTTCGCCACATTTGGCACCCAGTTCTTTCATTGCATTCATGAAGTCCCCCTTATTCTTCGCATGACGGACATTTGCAAAAAGCTGTTCCGCATTATTGACAAGCTCGACGATGTTTGCGACGTCGACATAATCAGCAAGGATGAGTAATCTTGTGACTTCCCTCACCAGCGTCCTCGATGCACTAATCATCGTCTGCCGCTTTTCAACATTTAACGGATCGGAGGTGAATGTGTGCGCAGCCGCGTAGAAATTCTTCCCTTCATGATCCACATCACCCAGGGTTTTTTCAATCTGTCGCTTGAGCGCGAGCGTGTACTTTTTATCCGCACTTGGAAGAACTTCCTAAAGTAAGATTGAGCAATCAGATAATAAATTAGGCGAAATAAAATACGCGATTTGCCTAAAGGGTGGTAATTTGAATACCTCGTGGCCGGTCTTCTGAATTTCTGATAGTGCTTCTTTGATTTTTGTCAATGAAACTTGTGCTGGTCTGGAAACACCTTTCTGTAGTGGAGATGGGTTGTCTTCCATCAGGTATCGAAAGTGTTTTATGAGGTCTTCTAGCAAATCGTAAACGGACGTGCATTTTGGTTTGAGATCTTCGGGATCAAAACCGAATTGAGCATTTCTTAATAAATATAAATTCATATTAAGACTACCGATGTTATAATTACCTTAAAGTTGCCATTTTCTCTTCCAATTTTCTCTTCTGTTAAAAACCTCTGAGTTTTGAATCTGAGTAAATAAAGCTTCTCCGGCTTATCGTCTCTCTTTTTTTCTCAGCTTCAATTTGGATGGTGAGTGTTCGTGTCGTGTGTACCGCCTTTTACTACTGCTAGGTAATCATCAGAGCGCGAAAAACGTGAAAATCGTAAAACCAGAAACTTTAATAAAGAAAGCTTCCCACCCAAAAGAAAGACGAGCAAAATATTTCTTTTGGACAAAAGAAGCGGCGCCCGGCGAGTGTGTTGAAACGGCGCGTGAAGCTTCTTTTCTTTCTCTGTCGTTCTTTTTCAAAAAAACTCAGCTCAATGCCAGGGTTAGTGAGATTTTGAATGGAGCACTCGAGCACCGGGCAACAATGAACCGAGTAACGTTCACCAAGGCTGATGAAAATAGTAATTTCACAAGAGGGGGCGAGCACTTCACGGGCACGCGTTATCAACTGTGAAACACTGTGACTCCAGGGAGAATGAAATTAGGGACAATCATAGGTTGAATCGGAACGATGAAGAAATGAGCTTTCCGATTACTTTGAAAAATATTTATTCAAAATCAAGACTTTGCTGGTGTCAAAATGTTGCGCGTTCTATTCTGTTATCATTAACTGATAAATTATCAGTGATAATAAAATGAGCTTCATACTGTATGTTATCTGGAAAATAATATTGCATGTTAAACATCTTATAATAAGACTAAAACTTGTGGTAATCAAAGATTCCGAAGCACAACTGTATAAAATTTTAAACTGTATTAGAGCCTTTTCTTGGACATGACCCAAACCGGTTAAAATCTGAGCAACAATGAATTTTGGAAAGTATTCTCCTCAAGTGCCGCAATCCCGGATCTCCTGGTCAGCGTCCCAAAGATACTGAGAAATTTCTACTTTTTTACAAAATACAAACAAGATATTTTTAATGGCTGTGTTATCACGGCGACGATCAGGGTGCATTTATGCTTTGATACTGGCACTATTACTCTGGTGCACGATATTGTATTCGAATAGTAATCAAATGATAGTCGAAGTCGAGAGAGGAATAAACGAAGAATTAGCGCATTTGAGAGCAGGATTGCCGGTGGCTCCCGAAATTCCGAATTTCGGGTTTGAAAAAAGAGAGCCAAAAGTGGCTAACGGAAAGGAAGAGTTCGCAGATCAGATAGAAATCAACGAGGAGATACAGGAATATGGAGATGTTGAGTCAGAGGGAGGAGAGTTGGATGAAGAACAAGAATCATACGAGGAAGAGGACGATACAGAAGATGAAGATAATGAGTTGGAAGAAGAAGAAGAGAGTGAATCTGATAACGAGAGTCAAGAAGAAAAAACTACGGTATCTGATTCGGAGTTAGAGTCTCAGAATGTCACTCAAATTGAGTCTGGTAAAATTGCCACAGAAAAATTAAACTCTGAAACAGAAGTCACAATTTTATCAGTGACATTTCCACAAGAAGAACCTGAAGATTATGAATCTTTTCTGCAAAACATTTCCTCGGGCTCAAAATTTAAAATCACCCATCTGCGAACTCATAATAAGGAGCAAGCAATGATCAAGGACATTTTTGATGTCGACGTTGAAGTCGACGAATACGCTAGTTACGAGTTTGAGCCAGATCACGAGATCCGTCGAGAGAAGGAAATTCTGAAGGCAGAAGTAGACGACAAGATACGAAGACTGAAAGAGCAGAAGCAAGCTGAAATAAATGCGAGAATCGCTGAAGAAGAAAAGCTTCAGAAAATCAGGGAGGAACAGCAAAGACGTGAGAAAGTTTTGAAAGAACGAGAGGAGCGTGAAAAGAAAAGAGAAGAGTTTTTGAGAAAGAAGGAAGAAGCGGCAGAAGTTATGGTTATATATCCAGTTATTATATTAATAAGTTTTACATGGATTCATAATCATAAAAAGCTCTTCGCCGACAATTAGCAGCGAAGAAACGGCTTCAAGACAAATTACGGGCAGAAGATTACGAAGGGGAAGAAGAGCTTCTCCAAGAAGAATATGAGACAATGCAGCAAGAATCGCATGACGATGAACAAGAAATAATTGCAGAGCCTCTTGCGGGAGGAGATCATTATGGCAAGGAAAAGATGTTCGGCTTGTTCAAGGGACGTGTTTTGTTGGAACCAGGTGTTCCACATGATTGCTATTCTGATGAAGAGCTTCAACCGTGTCTCAGAAAGCCTCTACCAAGAAAGTCGGACCCTGGTGAGTTTGGGAAAGCGTATGTTCCAGAGAATCCGTCTGCCGAAGACAAGGCCAAAATTGATAAAGGCTGGGAACGACACGGCTTCAACGAGTTCGTTTGCAACAAAATCGCACTAACAAGACACTTGTCGGACAAACGACCAAGCAAATGCATGTCAAAAAGGTGGAAGAAGCCGCTGCCGACGACTTCAGTTGTGATTGTTTTTCACAATGAAGCCGAATGCACTCTATTGCGAACGGTCTACTCTATCCTCGGAACAACGCCAAAAATCCTGTTAACCGAAATTATCCTCGTCGATGACAAATCGGAAATCGACAAAAGACCTGAGCTAGGAGTAAAGCTGGAGCAATACATTGTTAATGAAATAAACAGCAAAATGGGAGAAAACTTCGTGAAAGTGATCAGGCAGCCAACAAGAATGGGGCTTATTCAAGCTCGTCTTGCTGGGGCAGCAGCGGCAAAAGCCGATACGATTACTTTTCTCGATGCACACTGCGAGTGTTTTCCTGGTTGGGCGGAGCCTTTATTGGAACGAATTGCTGAGGATCCAACTAGAGTGATGACACCTGTTATCGAGGTTTGGTATCTTTAGTAAGACACCAATTTGAAGAACTAAGGTGATCGACGCTGGTACTTTCCGTACTACTGAGACGAAAACTGCCAACATTTTCAAAGGAGTGTTCGGATGGAATCTCGTCTTCTACTGGATGGAAGCATATGGTCCTCAAAATCCATATACGTCTGCATGTACCTAAATTTTATCAATTTTTTATTAATATTTTTAAAAGACGAAGCTCGACCGATTCGATCACCAACGATGGCTGGCGGTCTATTCACGATGGATAAAGGTATTTTGAGCGAATCGAAACGTTATTATTGATCTAAGCGTATTTCAACTGGCTTGGAACTTATGACGAAGAGATGAAAATCTGGGGCGGCGAAAATTTGGAAATGAGTTTCCGGGTAAAAAATTCACGTAGCCTGAATTTTTAACTTTGACCATTTACACGTAGATTTGGATGTGCGGTGGGAGCTTGGAAATTCATCCCTGCTCGCATATAGTTACGGTTTCATGATTCATTCTATATTCTATTTTTTAAACACTGAGAATTTTCAACAAGTCGAGAAATCCAACGTGAGGGCATGTTTTCCGCGAGAAATCGCCTTATTCTCATCCTGGAGGAGAGACTCCGATCATCAGGAATTCGATCCGGGTCGCAGACGTCTGGCTCGATGAGTTCCAAGAAGTTTACTTCAGAAGGGGGTCGCCTGATCTTGCGAAAATCGATGCAGGTAGTCCTCCTTGATTTCTTCTTCAATAAACCTCTCAAGGTGACTTGACCTCCAGAATTCAACTTCGAGAAGATCTTCAATGCAAATCGTTTCATTGGTACATGGAAAACGTTCTACCGGAGCTCGATTACACGATGAACAGCGATTTGATTTTTGCCGGAGAAATCATTGCTCAAGGTTTTCAACTAAAAAAAGAAAAAATCTCAATTTTTTTCAAGGACTGATGACTGCACGAAATCCAAATAACAGACAGTGTTTTGACAGTTCTGGAAAAGACAATGCTCAGATCCAGATCTTTCCTTGCCATGGTATGCTCGGAAATCAATATTTCGAGTACACAAACATCAAGGACATAAGGTTTGAAATCATTCTCTTCGAAAATATATTCTTTTTTAGGAAATCTGACGATTATGAAATGTGCATCACAGTTGTAACAGGCGTCGCAGTGCCCGTTTTTAAAACTTGTCAAAGTCGTGTGCAGGGGCGTCAATTAGCGGTCCCCTCACAAACTTGGATACTCGATGAATATTCTCGCTTTTATAACCCTTCAACTCATACTTGTATAGAAATTAAATCTGCTGGTGCCGTGCTCGCAAGCTGCAGGAAAGGTCTCATAAGACATTTATGTGAATGTTCGATGAAAAATCTTGAGACCTATTTAGTGACTCAAAAATGCAAAAATTTGTAGTTTCGAGTTACATCTCGTAACTTATTGTGAATATAAATAGTGCCTCCAGAAACTTTTATTCAGATCTGGATGCTTGGAGGGTCGATTGAAATTCATCCTTGCTCGCACATCGGCCAACTCTTCCAAGATCGTTTTCCTTCTCCTTCCGATGAGACGATCCTTATTCTTGCACGATCTTGGATGGACGACTTTGCCGAGGCCGTAATTCAACGAAATCCATCAAAAAGGCTCTCCAAGGAAAATCGAGTCCTCGTGAAACAGATCAAATTCTTTCGAAAGAAAAAAGAATCGAAACCGTTTTTATGGTACCGAAATAAAGTTCTAAAGAGTTTGGAATTCTTACCATACGAAGATGTGCGCTTTGCTGGTCAGATTCGTGGAGAAATGACGGACTTGTGTTTAACCGGTTTGTTTTTTATTCAATAAAAAATTAATATAAGCTTTAGTTTTAAACAAAACACTGACAATTGACAAGTGTCATGCCAGAGCCCGAAATCAATATTTTCAAGTATGATTTGCTCTTGATTCAATGAATTAAACAAGTACTCAGTACAATAAGAATAAGCAAATTATGTACGACTACGACGTGACGCCTCCGATCTGCCTCCAACCGATGAAAGACAATCCGATTCCGCGCTTGGAAAGATGCAAAGATCAAAACGAGGCTCAACGATGGAAAACCCGAGGCCAAGCGCACTCTTACCTGCTCAGCGAGTTTCAGAACTTGTGTCTTCAGCTCGACCCGAAAGAAAAGACTCTCGGCCTGAAGAACTGCGTAAAAATGATGCAAAAACAAATTTTTGTCTTTGAATAACAAGGTTTAAAATACTGCTTTCTCTCTCTTGCCATAACTATTTACCTTTCAGAAGCTGATAAAACAATAAAAATAAATCATCCCAAAAGTCGTTTATTTTCTAGAACACGTCTCGGCCTGAGGCGTGTTTACGTTTAATCGTCAGTTTGAAAAGTCAGCAGCTGGAGAATGGAGACCCGCGGAGAGCTCCTCGACCGAAAAGAGAAAGAGGCAATTGAGAAGTCTCGAATGCGAGAAACTCTTCGCCAAGAGCGAATCTTCAACGCTCGGGAGAGGTAAGAAGCTGCTCGTTTTTCAAATAATTCATGAATTTCTTCCCCTGAAAATTTAAAAGAAGATCATTCGGGTCGGCTTTTTCTCGGAGTTCTCGGAAGATTTTCAATTCAGAGTCCATTTTTACAAGTCCGAAATCAGTTATTTTCCGCCAAAGCGTTCTATTCGCGCAGTCATATAAAATCTGGTCGATAGATTGACGTTTTAAAATGATTTCTTTCGACTTTTTGGTCAAATCTTCCTCGCTGAAGCTTTTTTCGTGATTTTCTTTCGCTCTTAGGTAAATAATATCTTCGTATTCTAGAGATAACAGCTGTTTGAGAAGGATAAGGCTCTCGTCGAAGTACTCCATGATTAGAATTAAATCGTAGTATCCCAGAATGTGTTCAGCAAAAGCTTCTGGAGTTTTGTGTTCTTCGGCTATACTCGCTAATCCTTAATAAATGATATTATCTCAATAAAACCTAAAACATATGACAAACCTAAATCTGCTGAATTCGGATTGTGCGTAATTTTTCGAACTTCGAAGCCGTATATTTTCTTAGTCTGAAATTTTCGCCGTATAAATTCTTCGAACGAATCAAGTGATTTTGAATTAGCCCGTATATGATCTTTACCGAAGTATATAAAACTCGATATTGTTTGCGAAATAGGCTCTCTAAGGATGGTTATTCTCTTAGCAGCCGGTAAAACTTTGTCGATAACAGGCGACCAAGTATGATGGTTTGCTTAATTTTGGTTGAAAACGTTGGTAGATTGAAATTCTTAGTTTTTTGGAACCAGACCTATGATATCGAATTCTTTTTGAAACGTGCAGTCTTTTCTGAACGGTTTTCCATTGCAAAAGACTGCAAAATCGTTTGTTGGAAAAGCAAGCCGTAGATGATTCTTTTGCGCATATCGATAGATGATGTTTTGCAGCGTCGAACTTCCTGTTTTATGAGCTGTCTAAGGATTTTCATATTGGAAATAATATTTTACTGTTTATCAAGAAAAATGACGAAACTCCTTTTTCAAATAATAAATAGGCCAAACTCTTCTTTCAGTCAGTTTTCTCTGGCTCTGAAGGCTGAAAGATACATAACGTAGCAAAGTTAGTATCGCAAAAATAGTCAATGCTATTGTTAATCGATGTAAATTCATATTTTGCAATGAAAAAAATGCATTTTATGCTCGCTTCGATTGAGATTCTGCAGCAATAATTCAAATTATTTCGCAAACTAAAGATTGAACTAAATGATTTTTGGAAATTCGAATTGAAATTTTCACCCGAGGGTGGATATGCATCCTTATCTCTATTTTTAAGCAGCTGGTTCTTTTATGATAACCAAGCCTTTCAGACTTATCGGCGTTGACAAGCCCGCGCTCGATCGGCAGACGGCTGAAAAGAAGGAGCGACTAGCAGCCGAAGATGAGCGCAACGCGGCGTACGGTCGGGAGAGCAACAAGAACGCCAAGCTCGGTCTTCTCTACGAGCAGCGACAAGAGCGCGACGAACGCGACTTGGCCAAGCGCATCAACGAGTTCCGCTTCGAGCATCAGACCAAGGAGTCCCGACGTGAGTGGGACCTCAACGATCCGGAATCGAAAAAGAACAGCGCTCCAGTTCGAGTCGCCGATGTCGACACTAATCTTGGTATTTCGTCGGCACAAGTTTTCGACGGAGAAGATCTTGCTGGTCCATCGCGAAATTCCATCCAGCAGGATCAGCGACGACAGTGGGCAGGTAAAATCACTGTTAATTTTTCGATTTCAAAAATTGTGTGTTTCAGACTGCCAGAGAGAGGAAAAACTTCGACGAGAGCAGGAAGAAGCTTATACCACCCATAAGTACCTTACTGAGCAAATCGCCTGGGCTGAGATGTGGCAAACGATGCTCGACCAAAAAGAGGCCAAGAGATTAGCTGATTTAAAGGAATTGAAGCAATTTAACTTACAGGTAAATTGAAAAATTACAAATGTTTCTGAATGCCAATTTAGCAAGCTAAAGAGAAGCGTGAGCGAGAAGCCGCGGAAAAGAACCGCGAGTTGCAGGACAAACTGACCGATATCAGAAACAACGTTACTGGTACTATGCTGACGGAAGATCCAGCTGTCGCCAAGTCCACTTTTGGCTCCCACCGAGTTCTTACTGACCGATGGAAGGTAAAATCGTCTAGTTTTATTTTTTAAATAAAAGTTCCTTTAGGGAATGAGTCCCGCGCAGGTCGAAGACATCCGATCAACGCAAGAACTTCAGCGAAGCGAAAATAAAGCGATCCAAAATCAAAATAAAGAAATCGACAATCAATGGGACAACGACAGAATCCAGCAGGCGAAAACTCTTATGCTTATGGAGCGCAGGAACGGCTTAAGTTTTCTCATTTGAAATCATGGAAGAGAATACCCGCAAACTATCCCTAAACTCTTCGCATACAAATATTATCAAGCCGATTTATAGCGAAAAACGACAGCGCCGCGATATCCAGAAGAAGCTGGATGAGGAAAACCACAAACTCGCCAAGGAGCAGTGCGAGCGACTCAATCACATGGACTCGGAAGTTTACACCAACCGGCCATCGAACGCGTACTTTGATCAGTTCAATACTACTTCTCGATAACTGTGCGAGACTTATTTATTCAGTAACAAGATATAATAAATATCAATATTTTTAATCTCCGATTATTTACTTTCGTTCGTGAACGAGAGTAAATTGCAGTTTGACACAGGTTTTTTACGAAAATCGAGCCCGCAAGCTCAGCAGGTCAAATACAGGAGCCCGATCTGTGGCTTCGTTTTTATTATAATTTTAATATTTACTTCCGAGAGAGGGGAGTCGAGAAAGGGCCTATTTGATTAGTACTCAAATATTATAAGGAAGAATTGTTTCTTTTTTATTTTCAGAAAGAAAAATATAAAAGAAGCAAGCTAGACAAAGAGGAAAATTGATCACCCCGATCAAAGTGAAAACACCTCCCCATTTTTGCTCAAGAAAATCATGAAAAAGAGAAAGTTCAGATGGCTAAAAACTCATTAATAAAAGGTAAAAAGCCTTGTTTTCATAATTATGATCGAGTATAATAAAAGTCTTGTAAAAGGGGACTTCTAGAATACGAGCAGGATAGTTGTTCCAAAGTGGCATGAAAAAGATCAGTTTGAAAAATTCTTGGGGAGAGCAAATGTCGGATAGTGAAAATGCAGACTATTTGACGCCCCGGTCTGATGGGAGAAAATCGCAGAACGAAAGGCCAGTAGGATAATTGAATTTTATAAATTTGGCAAGCTAGAAAAAGAGTTACTTATCCCGATAAGGCGCCCCCTACCAGATCGAAAGGACCTTTGGGATAATTGTCCAAGTCCAAGAGCAAGTCCCCGTGCTGAGCGCAACGTAGCAAATGAGTACTCTCCGAGGGTTCAACATGAAAGACGGAGAAGAGAGCGCCGAAAAAGCACAAGTCACGCGCATCAGCTTCAGTCAGATCATGCAGAATCAAATAAGCCTGATATGAATAAGACCCCACGTTCCGAATCACATAGAACTCCGCGCTCTGCTCGGTCTCACGGGGCGAAAACTCCGACTTCATCTCGGTCAATCTCGGAAAAGAAAAGAAGGTCCCCAAGATCAGCTCGAGATAATAGCAAAAATCTCGATTCCGGTTAATACAACTAATGAGAAAATATATATTAATGTTCAGTTCGCGAAATGGTGGAGATAAAAAATAAACTGAACGCGTTGAAGGAGGAGAATCGAAACTTACGACAGCAAATCGCCAAAAATAAGATCGACAGTGGCGAAATAGACGCAGAACAAGATCGGAGCTTGTACAATTTGCTTCAAGAATACATGATGGAGAATCAAAGTTTGAGAACATCAAATAAGGTGCCACAAACATCAAATATATTTTTCTAATTTTTCGAAGGAGCTTCGTCAGAAGGCGTTGAACGAATCGAAAATTTCAATGAAGAATTCGGTCTCCACAGAACTTCCACAACTGAAAGAAAGTTCCGGTTCCAGCCCGGAGCCATCTCAGTCTCAAAGTACCAGAATGAGCTCGAAACTCAGCAGCCGAACTATAACTTCTGAAGCGTCAACTCAAACACCTGTCCAACCGAGGCATAGAAGCGAGCGAGAGAAAAAGAAGACAGAACAACCACCTCAAAAACCAGTGAAAATGGGATACAGTGATTTGTATGAAAAGAGAAAACCATCGTCGGACGTCGAATTGAAAAATGTCGTACCGCCGTTGAAACTTAGTCACGTAAGATGAATATATTTTCATTATTTTAAGTGACGACGTTCAGGATACAGATTATGGCAAACATGAATTATCTCATCCTTTGTTACCTAGCCATCCTCCAGTTAATCGAAATTACCCCAGAGGAATGTTTCAGCAATAACATCACCTTTTTGAATTTGAAAAAAAGACCACACTGTTGAAACTTCAAAAGAACAAAATGCCATGTCAATGCCGAACTACAACTCCATTCCACAAGGATCACATCGGGCTAATTACAACACAGTTCCAAGTTACCATCCGAATCCGATGAGCTACCAACAACCCTACCCGCCACCTTACTATCCCCTGGCTCCAGTTCCTCCCCGTCCTGGGCAGCAGGCTTCAACTCACATGTCAGACCCACTGCGCTCGTACCGAATGAGTCAACGCGATGCAGATCAGCATCTTCACCAAGGACGGAGCACATATCGACCCCAAGAACGGTCGCACCAGCAACAACATCAGCGCCATCACTACTGAGCTTATATGTTTCTATTCCAATTATATTTAAATAAACAAAATATTGCACAATTGTCGAAACCGTATCTTTTAGAAATAGAGAACCGTTTCCGGCTTTCTAGTCTCCTCAACCACAATTCTTTCGTGGCCAATTTTTGTAAAAGATTATTTTCGCAAAACTTCCGAAATTGACATTTTTCCTGGTGGCCGTTCATAATGACAAAGTGTTAGAAAATTGAATTTTATCTTTCTTTCTTTTTGAAAAGGCCATTCTTGCCCGCTAAAATCATTATCTTCTCTCGAGTTTACGGAAACCGCAAAAAGTCAACTGCTAGTCAACGCGACACCGGTCAAGAATCAGGAAGTACAAATCAGCTCCAATAAACAAAAAAATGCAACCGATTATTTCGCGACTCTAGATCGGCAGGTCCGTCTTCTTTTCGTTGACAGAAAGAGTAACCACAGGACTGCAAGTTTATAGTGTCAAAATCGCTTTCCTTCACTTGATGTATTGCTCGCTTGATTTCTCGTGTCACCACCTTTACAGTAAGATCTCGACAGAATGCTTTCGATAAGGCCTCACACGGAAAATAATAAGGAAACGGCCCACAGCTGCTACTTATACTTGACGACATCTAACAATCAGCAGCGGTTATCCCTTTTAACTTTGGATTTTCTGGAAAACTACTGATAGAAACACTTACACGCAGAGAAAACAAGCGACTTTCTAGCGTATTCAAGAGACAAAACGGAACAATGACTATTCTTGGAAAGAGTTGGAACAAGTTAGCTGAAATTTTTAAAGAGAAAAAATCGAAGGTTAAAATTTTTATTATCTGTACGTTCATACTTATTAGGCAGCTCCCGTTTCGCCCAAAATCCCGGATCGCCCACATCCCGGATCGCCCATTTTCCTGGATCGCCCATTGTGGGCAAAACGGGAAAATGTGCGAATCAGGAAAATGTGCGATTCAGGATTGGGCAGAACGGGATTTACAAAATTAGAAAAGGAACTCTTTATCCCTGAGTCAGGGGTCTAAATTCGCAGTGCGAATTCGCTTTATTGCGAAGCGAAGCGAAGCGAAGCGAAGCACAAAATATCAAACTCTCAAAAGCGAAAAAAAGCGAAAAAGTGACATTATTTATCAAAAGGCGGTTACTTTTTGCTCTATAGTAGGGCGTCTGTAAGAATATCATAACAATTGTGATGTTTAATTTGTCACTTTGAAATTTTTAACCTTTACAAGTGCCGAATGTTACCTTACTTGAGATGGGCCATCTCAGGGTTAATTCTTATGAACACAGTAGCCCTGAGCACCTTATTTGAAAGATAAGAGCTTGAACTCTCTCGGAGGCTTCGGGACCTTAGTTTGGGTCTTATAATTCCGCAAAAAATACATTTTAGGGTTTTCCTTCAGGCATTCGAGATGGTCGCCTTATGTATCACAAACCTTTGTGAACTTACCCTTTTATATCGACGTTTTTATAATTGTCAAATTTTTGAAAACCAATGAATTCTATTATTTTTGAAATAAAAATTTTTATCTCCAAAAATGTTCGCAATTTTAAAGAAATTTTCGCTTCGCACTGGAAGTTCAAATTCGCTTCGCTTTCTCTTCGCACAAAATTTGAAAAAAAAGTTTCGCTCTCGCACTGGGTTTTTGGCTGATATTTAGACCCCTGCCTGGGTATTATATCTTTTCTTCCTACAAATAAAATCATAACTCGGTCAAATCTTCTTTGGAATGTCTGATTTCCAAAGATCAATTTCGATCGATTATCAAATTTCAAATTTACAATTGCAAATCCTGGTTTGCACACAAATCCCGTTCCGCACATTTTCCCGTTTTGCCCACAATGGGCGATCCAGGAAAATGGGCGATCCGGGATGTGGGCGATCCGGGAATTTGGGCAAAACAGGCGCTGCCTACTTATTAATTATGTTTATATCTTTAAACAAAATTAACTTTTTTCATCAGGAAAAGATCGATCCTTCGCGATTCGATTGTCAAAATCGTCGAGGCCAAGAAAAGAATATCTCTCCAAGGGATTCTCCATCCACTTCAACTTCTTGTTCTGACTCAATCCCTTCTCGAAAGAATGTTTGCCAGCGGGAAGTAGACATCGAATACCTGCTGTAAGTACCGGAGAAAGCAATTTCTCGCCTTGCGCCTTTTTGTAAAGTAAGCAGCCAGTTCCATCATTTTGAAATTGGCGAAAAGGGCAACGCTGTTAGCCGATTCACATATTTCTTCGTTTCTTGAACTTGGAATTGACTTTTTTGCGCAAACATAAACAGTTAGCGAAATAGTATCAATATCTAACTTTTTGATTGGAAAGAACAAGTCTTTCAGATTGCGCCAAGGCAACATGAAGAACAGAAGAAAGCCACAAAAGGCAGATCATGGGCCCCACGTGACGTATAAAAAGACAAAATATCAGAAAGTGCGGACTTCAATTCTCAATGCAGCAAAAGCAACTCCGACAAAGATATCGCGAAGCATGAGGCCTTCTTTTGCCACAGTGGTCATGCAATTGTCGTAAAGAGCGAAGCGATACTGTACATTTGAAAAACAGAAACTAGTGTGAATTTTAGCGTGTCCTTTTGAAAATCAGCCTTCTTCTCCTTTAGACCGTATTCCAGGGTGCATGCTTGTTAATTAAATTCCCGTGGCTGCCAGCTGTTAAGCGGGATCATCCTTCCGCAAGGAAAGTTGTTCTCACTGTGTTGATAATCACTTTTCAGGGTTGAAGTGTTGAAATGTAAATTTGGAATGAGCACTGTGAGAAATACGTAGACTGCCTTAATTAATGACTTTCTAAATGCCTTTGCACATGTCTGACTAACGAACTAAAAACGCGTGACAATGTTTTCATCTTTGGAAAACAGTTGTCTTTGTATTTGACGTTTCACCACTAATGCTCACTAACATCGACTAGATGAAAGTTTGGTAATCATTAATTTTGCTCGATGACCCTGAATAAGAATACAAGTGCCAAACTCATCGCAACTCAATAAGCCCCAAGTTCAGTCGACAGAAATAAAACTTCATGTTCATAACATGTATTCTTTATTGAATATTATTCTGATAGCGTAATTGAAAGCTACATTTTGCTAAATTTTTCGTTCGGGTTTTCATTCGCTTCTAAATTTAGCAAATTAACAAAAAAAGAAGGATAATTTGGTCTTACTCAGATTCTGGTGCTCTTCATCTTCTTCTTGATCTTTTCCCTTGTTGAAAAACTTGAGGAGAAGACCGATGAGAATAATGATTCCACAAAGCCCGAACAGGAATATGAAACCTTGTTTCCCGTCGTTACCCTTCGTCTCTTCAGTTGGTTTAGTTGTAGTGAGGTACTGAATGGGAAATTTTAATTGAAACCATTATAAACTCTTACATCGGGAATAGCCGAAGGTACGTATCGTCGACCATCAAGCGTGTCGTTTCCAATTGTTCCGTTTTCGAGGTAAATTCCGTTGACGAGGGCGTAAGTTTCGTTGACAGTGTCAAACTCATCGCCGTCGTATTCAAAGACCAGTTCTCTTGGGGAAATAGCAGTTTCCGTCACATTAGCGAAAACATAGTCTTCTGAAGAATTGAAGAAAGAAATCGGATCCGCCTTAAAATTCAATAAAAATATTCTTCATAAGCTTTGCTGACCTCAGAAAAATGTGAGGTGGTGTTATTTGGAAAAGTGGAATTGTCCATTCTCTAGTAAATATTCTGGCTAAATGCGAATTGAAATCTGGGAAAGTTGCGGTAAATCAAATCTCAATCTGAATTTTACTCAAAAATTTTTCAAAACATGAATGACGTGTGGGTAAATGGGGCCTTCTCCCTCTCTAAAAAAATCTCATGGTAGATAGGAGATCGCAAATTTTAAAAGACCTAAAAATGTAGAAAATTTCAATCATTCATGATAGAACCTATTTTTTATTATTGCGATTTTGAATCATGAATGTGATAGATATCAAATCAAAAAGAAGCATTCCTTGAACTCAACCTTTGGAGAATCAGGATGGGAGGCGCCCCCATTCTCCGTGGCGCTGCTGACCACAATCGACCACGCGGTCGCTGGAACTTCCGCCAGTTTCTATTTTGAAATCATGTTGCGCGGCGTGCTCCTGTTTTGGCCCTTTTTTACTGTAATCTCGGCGAGAGGAGTGTTTGTCGAGTCGAGCCACCATAAGTTTGATATTCGCAAATTGCAGTACAATCGAACGCAAGATGGTAAAAACAATTTTATCGACATTTATTGTGAAGAGAAATTCTAGTGAAAGAGCTTATGGAACACATGAAGCTAGAGAACTGGAGCAGAAGAGACTATCAAAATTTATACGATGAAATAATGGTCAACTTCATACCAAGCTACAGACCCGCGCCGCCACCTGGTAAGAGTAGTTTTAATAACGGTTTTCAGAGAAATCCCCAATTTGATCGAGGGTTGTTGGAACTCATTGCGACGGGGAGGGAACGCGTAAGATTGAAAAGTTCGAGAGCCGAGTTTTCGGAAGAAGATAAAGCTTTTGTCAAACGATATGTGCAGCTAAAGGGGCGGGTTTTAGCGAGTTAAAATAAAGATAGAACTTTTTCTCGGTGACATCATTTTAATTTGTAAAACCTTCAATAGTTCGCAATTCAATTTCGTCAGAAACAGAAGTTCCTCGGGAAGTATTGCTTCTACGGCTGCTGGTGCTTTCCAAACGGGGCGGGTGACCTCGGTATCGGGACTGGAGACCCAGTCGACAATATCGATAAATCTTGCAGAGAGTACAGCACCTGCTATAATTGCATGTACAGCTCTAAGCTCAACGCTCCTTGCTCTGAGAACGAAATAGGTCATTATAACGTCTACGGGCGAGAAAACGAGCAGACAGGTGAGAACTTGCTCGTCTGCGCGGATGACATCGGAACTTGTAAACGACAGAGATGCGAGTGCGATCTCTCCTTGGCGGAGAAGCTGGCCGGTCTTGAACCTGAGTGGAATATCCAAAACCACCGGAAGTGGGGCCAGCCGCCATTCAACTGGGAGCGAAGATGTCTCAAACATTCAGGCACCACGAACCGTAACCGATTCCGGAAGCGAAAACACATCACAAATATCATTTTCTTTAGAAATCGAGCGACTGCGCGGGGCCGCGCCTAGCAGAAGCACCTTCTCTGACTTTCCCAAACTCGAAAAACAATTCATCGCTCAAGACAAGTTCTAGACACAAGTTCTTGTTCTCATGGATATCAGCAATTTTCAGATGAGAATTTTCCTAAATCAGCTCGTCTTTCCGACTTAGTAGTGAATGTTGATTTTGAAAGGAATTGATTACTAATGTCACATTAGGCAAAATATTGTCATGAAGAAAATTAAGTAATAAAAGTAATAAGAAGTCATTATAGCAAGCTACCTAGAAACTTTAATTTGGAATTCATTTTTGTAAATTGTTGTGAACTTCTTCCAGCTGAAAATCGTCTTCCAGCACCATCCTCCGCTATCTCGAGCGCGGTAGCGCCCCCTCCGCTTCTCACAGGTAAGAGGCCATCTATCGAAATAGGCACCATAACGCGATAGCCAGTTTTGAAAAACGGTACCTTTCTCCACACCAGCACGGCATCGCTTCCGGCCTTTGTGGCTAAGATCAAGTGTAGTATCTGTTCTTCTCAGTGTGACAGCTGGGACCGTCCCTACTGGGACGTCTATTGTCACCCTGATTTTTGGAACTAGGGATGTAGTTAGGGGCTTGCTCCGCTCTTCCCACGGGTTGACTCGCTATTGCAGTACCGGCGAGCTCGGCCCACTCCCCCACGGGGGAGAAACAATCATCAAACAAACTAGAAAAAACCCCACACAAATATTAACACGCCGTAAATACAAGCCCAGATTATTCTTCCCCAGCAGATATGTTCGTTTCTAGCTCGATCGATAAGTCTACCAAACATCGTGTCATTCCTACACTACGGAAAAATAATAGGCTGCTGTGGACGAATTCCCAATGTTCAGTACTACCGTGAGGGGCAGAAGGTCAGCTCGTTTATTGACATTATTCTTGAAAACTTTCTAGTGCTGCCCCGATGGTAACAGAGTCGATTTCTACGAAGATTGCTTTTAAACCCAAGAAAAGAAAATCGACGGAGTTTCATTCAAGAACCTAACACATGTAACTAACTGTAAATATAATTTATGATCATGGAATTTTGCGCGTGTTTCCTAAAATCGAGTGGTTACGGAAATTGTAGAAGAACAATTGTCAAGTTTTTCTAAAAGAAACTTCCTCCAAATTGGAAGCAACTTGGGAAGTTGGTCTTTTGTTAGTTCCATAAAATCGCTTTATTGTTATGACGTGCTTTTTTTAAGGTTGTGCAATTTATTGCACTCACTTCCTCAATTTAAGACCCAGAACACCATACATATTTGGAATCAGTGAAAAAAATCTAGAAACTTGACCGTTTTCGTTTTTCGAAATTCACTTCCGGTTACGATTCTAGAGCCGGAAGTTCACGAAATTTATAAGAAAAACGTGCTTATGACCTATCAAATTGAAGCTCACAACGAATTTAGTCATTTATTATCGGAACCGAGTTCAACCGCGGTCAAAAACCGCCGGTAAACGACCGGTAAAAATTGAAAAATTTCTCATTAAATCATGTTTTTTTCATAGTTTTACGGATCAGTTTAACCGCGTTTGGGACTGTTTCTTCAAATTACTCAATGATGAGATGATTGAAAATCTTCTGCGCATCAATTTGATAGGTCACACTTTACCATGACTCCAAAATTTCGCCTACTTCAGGCTCTAGAATCGTAACCGGAAGTGAATTTCGAAAAACTAAAACGGTCAAGTTTCTAGATTTTTTTCACTGATTCTAAATATGTATGGTGTTCTGGGTCTCAAAATGAGGAAGTGGGTGAAATAAATTGCACAACCTTAAAAAAAGCACGTCTATGCGCTTGTGTTGTCAGAAAATTGAAAAAAAGAGATACAGGCCGGCATATATCGGTAATTGTTGTCGGGAAGTTTACTTTTTCCATTTTGCCAAGTCTGTGTTGAGATGAGGGTGGCTTCCTAAGCCGGCAAGTCCTGGGTAGAGGCACGGGAAAAGAAGACTTGGGGAGGACTGAAGCCAAAAAGTTAGAATTGTTTAGTTTACAAAATTTGTTACCATGTAAGGGTAAGCAGGGGAGATCGGCGGAATCAGAGGTCGACCTGGACTTGTGAGAGTTCGGAAAAACTCAGCCGGCGATGTTGGCGACGTAGAGGAGGTCGTCGGGGTAGCAGAAGAAGTCTCAGATGAAACAGATTGTCGCGTTATCTTTGAGATCTCATTGCGGCTGTCATCGACTGCCAGGCAATGCTCGATCGCTCGGACGACGTCTCCATTGCAACCTTGAAGAACGAGCTCGAGGACCTTTATTATGTTAATTTGAATCAAAACTATCAGCGTTTACGTCTGATTTCTGATCGGGAAAAAGTCTCTCTAGGAGATTCACGTATTTTGAATTCGTTCTGGATCTTTTGAGTGGGGCAGATTCAAAGCTATCATCGAGTTTGCGCTTGATTCCGACGATTGGCTTTGAGTCATCATCATCGCTGATTTCGTCGAGTTCGTCCTCATGATCTGATCCTCAGAGAATCATAAATTTGTGCGTGCTTTTAGCAAGTTTTACCTTTTGGGAACACTGGTCCAGGGGCTAAGTATCCTAGCTTTGGGTTACCAGCGTTGTCTACTCCATCAGAAGAGTCCTGTCGCATTCGTAAGCCTAGAGCAATAGCATCTTCAGCTGCTTGCTGCCTTTTGAGCGCAACTTGCGCTGCCATCACCCGACGTCTCTCTGAGATTAGGATGCATTTGTTGCAGTTGCAGTCTTTGTAGCGACAATTCGCCTTGTGTCCTTTCAGCCAGGAGATGACTCCGTGATTTCGGCAACGAGCGCACTTCGGTTTTCTAGCACCTTTCTCAGTTCTTGGGTAAGGAATGACTCCATCTTCTGGGGAATTAAGAATTTCCTCGTTGTCATCACTGGCACTCATTTCTTTTTCTTTTCAAAAATCGATTTTTAATCTTTTTGAAACTTTTTTATAAGTTGTAATAATAGTTATTCTCACCTGAAAACAGATTTTACCAAAAAAAAACGCGGCGCTGTTGGAGGTGCGCTCCGGTGCGCCAGAGAAAGCGCCGAAGGCGTGAACTATCCAAAGATTATTGTTGAAAAGAAGATCAAAAGGTAGACTGTCGGTAATCTTCCAAATTAATACATTTGACCTGTTTAGACGCTTATATGATTTTTTGAAAGTATTAATCTCATCAATGCGATAATTTTTAGAATAATATCATAAATTATTAAACAATTGAATTTCAATTTAAAAATTAGTAGTAATCATTTATATCATAATAAGAAAGATATTCGATCATAAATGAGTGAGATTGAATAAGACTGGTCCTAGGCCTCGAGGAGAAAATCAAAGAAGACTCGCTGTTTCCGTTGTTCCATTAACCATACGAGTCAGAACAGTATATCGCGGCGTTCCATAGTTACTTAACAGTAACCACAGAGTAATCCGCTTTCCTGTGGCTTGAATTAATCTTCCTCTTTGTTTTGGTTAAAATCTACAGCTGGATCGGATTCGCTACAAAAGAGAATTGTTAGCGCCATTTCATCTCTCCAATTGACACAATCGCCGTTTGGAGAGGCTCAGGAAGTGGAATCTGTGAGAGTTAAAGCCATCTGTAGCTACTTCCGAGTTTTTTGAGCGAGCTTTGTTGGGGACTCCGTGTTGCTTGGGCACCGTTCAGCTGAACATAGGAAAATAGCTCGGTAGTTCTTGGCAAGAATCTTGACTAACAGTGTGAAGTACCCGCTTTGTTCTTCTTTTCGATTTCGTAAATTATTTCGAAAAAAAAACTCTTTATTGATTCATCTTCGTATCATCCAAGTTTCCTAAAATCCCTGCAAATAACCTTTGATGCTACGCCTAATTGCAATTCTTCAATGATGATCATCTGTAAACCGTCTTTCTTGCCCAGCCTCAAAGAAACCTGATATTTGCATAAAAATTTTCATCCCCGCATTTGGCCAGTAAACAGAGTCAGCACTTGTCGTCACAAGTGATATTTTAACTGTCAATAACGGCGCGAAATTTTCACGCTTTTGCGAATTTCTCCGGAAATGATTACCCGAGTAATAAAATCCAAAATTTGCAAATTTATCGATAAATAGCTGGAGAGGAGTATTCATCGATTTAATACAAACTTGTTATTATATTTGTGTTTTAGTTGATTTCCTCTGAATCAACAACAAAAGCGTTTGAGCTCGCCGCGGCTTTAGCTTCTCAAGTGCCATTTTCGGCACGTGACACTTCCACTCCCTTTCAAAATCGAGAAGTTCAAAGTCTCAAAAGTGTAATTCACGGCAATATAACGCGCCTCTACAAACAAACTCGCTTTGAACCCTTCAAACTAAACCAAAAAACCGACTAAGAAAACTCTTTCTCAAAAAAAAGAGTTTCTAAAAAGTAACGAGAGTTGAGGTTTATGTAGTTTTATTGAGTATTGAAAGGCACTTGTGTCAGAGTTGATTCCTGCGAATGATTAAAGTTTTCTTAGGGCTTTGGGTTCGGAAGCTCCTTTTGCTTGTGGAGTGCTGACCAGCTGGGTTGTTCTATCGTTGAAAATTGCTCCTCGAGTTCGGCGCGCTCTTCGATTTCGAAAGTGATATTTTCGATTCGGGCGAACTCGACAGTAAAGCTTCCAAGGTAGGTAATGAAACCGAAGCCTAGAAATAACTGAATTTCAGAGGCAGAAAATTAAATTTTACGTACCCATAATCCACTCGGTTATGCCGCCAACGAATGTGAGGACCATGTACTCCTGAGAATGTTGTCTCGGCTTCCATGCATTTGGTTCTGCCTTCAGTTCATCTGCGAATTGGTTACACTCTGGTCTTCCAAGTGATCGCAAATCTCTAAAGAAATCTTATTGTTTAGGTTTAAATATGATAACTTACATGACAGGTGACTCCCAGAACTCAGGCATCGAGCTGACGTAATTATGGAGAACAAAGCCGATGACAAATCCAATCATCAAGACAACGGACAGGGTTAATCGGAGATAGTAAATGCACGTACATCTCCTCTTTGGGTTCTGCTCAATATATCTAAAGAATGACCTGTTTACAAAAGACAATTTTCCTACCTTTTTGTCACGACAGCCATCAAGGAGCAGTAAATGGTGCCAAAAAAGAAAGCTAACCCAGCGCAAATAAAATGAATTGTCGCAGCATCATAAACCTAACTCAATTTAGCCAGAACGTAAACAGGAAGTACTCACGCCATAGCCGCCGACAAGAAGCTTGAAAAACGCTCCAGCGAGACCAATGATCCAAGCAATCATGTTAATTCTGCTGTTTTCTTTTGGATTCGAAGAGTCGAAGAATTTATATGCGACTGTCATTGTCGACATTGCCAACAGACCGCTGATGGCAAATGTCGCTGTGAATACTTTGTCCTCCGGGTCTCTTAATTCTTCAAAAAAATTGCCAAAGCTTGTTCATCTTACCTAGTTCCAAGATGGGAAATGAAGGGCCACCAGAGCTCTTCTATATGACAACTAGTCTTTGCTTGAATGAGGAGAATAATCAGCATAATAATGAACCAAATACAATAAATGGACTAAACGGACATTCGAAAAAGAATCAATTAATAAACTTACAGGAAGAAGAGCCCATTTGGAATATTCCATCATCATTCGCAGATTCCAAACTTCAAGCTAACTTCGTGAACCAACCTTCTCTCGGATGACTGTTATGAAATCATAAATAACGAATACAGATCATTTACATTCTAGAAAAAAATAATAAAGTACGCAAAGGCGGGCTCGAATGGCTGCACATTGTTTCTCTGAAAAAAGATTAGACTTGATCATCAGCCCAGTCAAATTCTTCGTCTTGATTTTTGTCTCTTTGCTCTTCATTTTCAGACTTTGCCGTTGGAAGTTTTTTGGTCTCTTTTATCTCCAAAATATCGTCACTGAAGTCATGAAAGCTTTGTCGAAGCTTTTGAAAATTATCAAGAGATGCTCAAAATAAATTCGAATTATCTAAAGAAAACTTGATAATTTCCTTTCCTTGGAGATGTGCAGCTGGAGAGATTCAAGCTCTGTTTGCGCAGCGATAACTCGAGTATCAGTTACTGTCAGATTTGTTTCTAGCTCAATTCTGTGCAAGTTATCGTACTCTGCTAATCGTCTGAAGCTACAAAAAGATATTAACTGCCCTTACCGTCTTTTCCCCAAACCTCTTGTAAAGTGTCGTCAATTCTGCACGATTCTGTTTTATTTCAGCCTTCGCTTGTAAGGCAATGCATTTCATAAAGTTCAAAGCAGTTTTTGTCGATTCTTCCAGGTGGTTGATATGAGCAGTAAGTTCTTCATTTTTAGAGTCTTCAAGAGGGTAGTAATTATAATTGACAATCGAAATTTAATAACGATTCTCATTCTAAATGAAAAAGAAAAGAATTTTTTTAGAAAAAGTCTGACGAAAAGTTCATCAGAAACCCTTTGCCTAAAGCTTCATTTTTCTTTAGTTCTTGCTTCAGCTGACACTTCAGAACTACATTTTCATTTCTCGTTTTCATGAGCTCATGTCTGAGCTCGAGCGTTTCTTCATTCACTCTCTCCAATCTTGCCCGCGTTTGGTCAACAATTTGCTCCATCGGTCTTGTTGTGTCTGTACTTGTGACACACTGTGACTCTTTTTGTGGGATGATCTCAGTTATAAAAAATGACTCCAGCTCAATCGCTCGCGCGCTCAACTTGTCTCTCTAACTTGAGGCCCTTGGTGACAACTGCTGATAAACTTTTTCTCACTTGCGCAACTATCAATTTGTAAATGAATAGCTTCTCAATTCAAAAGCGAGAAATACAGACAGACAGAACAACTTTTAACTTTTAATTAATTTAACTCTTTCAATCGATGCTAACATGGCTACTTTTGCCGCCGAGCGAATAATTTCTGAACTTTCTAAATCTAGCTAAGAATTTATTGAAGTAATTTTTAAGAGCACTCAAATTTTACGTTCAAAGGCTTTTTTCAAAAGTCAAATCATTCATGCGTAATCATAACTAATTGCATTTGGAAAATATACTCAAAGTTATATAGAAATAGAAATTTATTCATAGAAAAGTTGCAATTTTGATTGTAAAAATAAGATTTGAAGTAGAAAAATAAAGAAGGAACTCAGAGGACATTGCGGTTGTGTAGAAAAATAGATAGGAATTGTTGGGAATGAGGCGTTTTACTGCATGCGGGTTTTGAATACTTCTTCGTGCGTTTTGTGGTCTTGTTCCATTTGATCCAACCTGATGTTTTATTTCAAGAGAGAAGAACACAATCAAAAGTGTACCTTTTGTTGATGAGAGTTAATTCAGCTGGTATATTTTCAACTCCATCCAATGTTAGGACCGATTCTTTAGATCTTGCTTTTCGCGGAGATATCCAATGAGGCGAGGCAGAGAAGCTTTCCTCTTGCATATTTATTGCCTAGAATTTTGCTGAGGTTATTGAGAAAATAATCATTCTTACGTGAGCAAAGTTGGACATCCTGCCTTGCATTCTCTGCAGCCTCTTCTTAAGTCGATCATGTTCTTCTTTCGGAACGCCTCCTGTCTTCTTCAGAAGCTCTAGCTCGGCATGGCTTCGATCTTTCTCCGCCGCTAGTTTCAACCTTTCTTCTGTCAGATTTCGTACTCTTAAACGAAGTTTGAGAATAAAAAGTCTTCAATTCAATTACTTTTTCTGAAGCTTATTCTTTGCCGCGTCAAAATCATTAATTGACTTTGCGAGTTGATCCGAGACATTTTGATTTTTGATTTCAAGCTGAGAAATTCGCTGGTTGAGACGATTCTTTTCTTCCAAAAGCTGATGCGATCTTCTTCTCTAGCTCGTTTTGCTTCGTCAAGGGAGATGCCGAGCTCTTGTCGGAGTTTTGTAATTTCCGCCTTGAGAGCATCTTTTTCTAGAGAAAGCTCTTTTGAATGGCCATCTCTTTCTGTGAGCTGAATAAAATTTTAAAAATTATTGAAGAAAAAGTATTGAGAAAAACCTGTCTACTCAATTCGTTCTTTTCTTTTTGGTCAACTTCGATCGTTTTCTTTAATTCGTCAATTTGCTCGTTTCTGATTCTAGCTTCACTCAGCGACTGTTGAATCTTCGCCTTTTCGTCTCGTAGATTAACAATTTGTTTCTCGAATTTGGCTTTAACTCGGTCTGCTTCGCTGTTATTATTTTTCATTTCATCCTTTCAAAAGTTCAAAATATTCTTCCATGATTTCGATTTCGAAAAAGTTAGCCCTCGAAAATATTCTTTTGAACCCTTCCTTAGCCATTTCGAGTTCGCTTCGAAGGCGACTGCAATTTTCAGTTTCTTTTTGAAGTTGAGCATCAGTCTCTCGTTTTTCGCTACGGATTTGTTCAACGAGAGCCCACTGTTCGCGTTTAATTTCTTCGATTCTTTCGTTTGCACTTTTCTCGGCAAGCTCGGCGAGACCAGATCTCTTCTCTGCATTTTTTCGTGTCGTTTCTAGCTGCGAGTTAGCCTGAAAATCATCCTCATAAAAAATAATCTTCCTTGATTCCAAACCTTTTTCCAAGCTCCTCTGTATTTCTCGATTTCGAGTCTTCCATCGTTGATCTGCTTTGTATACTCTGCTTTTATCATTTCTTTATCGTTCTCAAACTTGAGCGCTTGCTCCTTAATTTCGCGTTGAAGTGTTTTGTAGTCTCGTCGCTGCACTTCAAGGCTTGCTTTTGTGTCTTTCAGCTCAACTCTCAACTTGGAGAACTCTTTTTCGCGCGATTCTACCAGATTGTTGAGTCTGTCGATTTCTAGCTCGTTGATTTTAGCTTGATTTTGGGCGTCAAGTGCGGACTTTCTTAATATTGCTTTGTAAAACAATCAACAGGGAAACAGTTACCTAGCTTCGACGATTGTAGAGTCAACTTCTTTCAACGATTTCAGTCTGCTTTCTTCGAGGGTCTTGTTTTCTGTCTTGTAGGAGTCCAATTTTTCGTTAAGAACAGTGATTTCTCTTCTTAGCCCATCAACTTGCGAATTCGCGTGTCTTCGAATCTCCAAGAGTTGAGCCTTGGCCGAGTCCCTATCTTTCTCGGCTTCTCGGACGCGCACATTAGCTTCGAATTTCAGCGCGTCAACTTCTTCAAAACGCTCCATCTTGGCTTGCTCGAAGTCGGCATTGATGATGGTAAGTCGAGATCGCGTTTCGTTGTATAATGATCTGTATTTTTCGATTTCTTCTTCGAGGGAGCCCACTTTTTCCAAATTGTATTTGTGCTTGTTCTCGTGGATAACTGTCGCCTTGACCATTTCAAGCTCAGCTGGACACATTTCCGGGATGTGCAGACCCTGAATTAATTGAATTCACAAAGCTAGATGGAGGTTTTTACCTGGGGATCGTCCTCTCCATTGAGTACCCTCTTGGTACTCGACATTTGGATGTCATTTAGCTGAGCTTTCGTGGCATTCAGTTCAGCTTGAATTTTCCGCAGCTCATCAGATGTGCTCTCTTGGACACTTTGTTTGGATGTTTTGCGACTGAGAGCTTCCGGCGATCCCTTATCACTGAGACGATTCTTCACATTTTGGTATTCCTCCATCAGAAAGTCGAAACTCGACTGAAAAAATTTCAGATTTATTTCGGAGAAATAATCTTACCCTTGCTTCGGCACTTTTCATTTGCTCTGCGAGAAGAAGCTTCTGAACCTCTACTGGGTCTTTTAGCGCCTGTGGAACATCCTCGTTGATTCCTCGAAAACTCGGGTCAAGCTGATCAACGCTTGGCATTTTCTTCGCCGGTGGAATGACTGAAAATTCTGGTTCAAAAAATTACTTGAGATACAAGCACAATACACACTTGAGCACAGGATTCAAGGGATAAATGGGCAATTAACGATAAATGAGTTTCGATAAGTGATAAATTCCCTACCAGGAACTTTGAATTCAAAATCCTTCGGCGCTATTTACAAATCGTTTAGTCCCTTTTGCTTTCACAATTTCAATATTTACCCATTGGCTCTGATTCTGAAGTGGAAGCATCCGACGTTTCTGACTTCCTCGTCACCGATTTCATGCTCGACGCTTCGGAAATCGACATTTTCGTAAATTACTCTCTCCTTCTTTCAAAAAACAAACACCATTCACTCCTGTTCTCGAGAAAAAAGAACTCAATATTCGGAAAAGTCACTCGCTGGCGGCTGAAAAGACAAACAAAATCTTGGTTCAAGAAAAGCGCCCACGCGGCGCTGCTGGAATCGGGCAGCAACGCACAACGCGCTCCCTGAGAGTGTGTGCCCATTCATTTATGCGTGAATGACATTCGAAAATTCCTATTGATTGTGCTCCGCATTCAAACGCGCGCACTTTAGAAATCGATCCCGCACCACTGTGTTTTTTCAGTTGCTTTTATAATCTTTTATATGCTCTATTTGAAATCAAAATAAAAGGTTTGGAATAGTATTGTGTATATTTTAGCAGTAATTTACAAATTTTTACAAGTAGGTCATTTTTTCGTGTCTATTTGCGTTTTTCAAATCGGCACGAGCTGCATATCACCTGAATTCTATAAAAAATGAAGATTTAAACTTACCCTTGCTTTTCAGCTTTCTTTTTTAGCCGCGCTTCTTTTGCTTTTGCGCGTTCTAGCGTGCGTCTGAGTCGTTCGAACCACGTGGTGATTCTTCGCGGCCAGCTGGTTCCGTCAAATCTGTCCTCATTATTGCTGAAAAATGATTTATTGCTTTCTCGATTGCATTCTAAGGCTTACTTGATAATTGGAATATCGCACTGGTTGAAGGCGTTTCGGAAGAAGCTCATCCAAAGTTCTTTTGTTTTGTCGATGTCTTCATGAGAGACTTGCCAAATCACTTCGTGGAGTTTTTGCGTTTTGTTGCATTTGACCATTCGAGAGTCGAAACGTTTGAAGAGTTTCTACAAAAAAGCTAGAATGAATCAATCTCACGCCAACTGACCGTTAGACGAGCCGCTAGTTTTTCCTCGTGATGGTCCGCTAGCTGAGGTGCGAGGGCTTCGATGACTCCGTGGAGATCTTCTTCCAGATTGTCTCCGACGTCAATGATGGGCAACTGAGTTGGAAGGTTGACCATTTCGTATTCCATAGAAAACCCAACGCCTTTATCTGCTTGATCGGATTGGAAATGGACAATCAAGACATTTGTATCTATAAAAAGCGATAATGCTCGAGCAACTGTAAGAGTCCCGTACCTAAGATTATTCCGTCCCTGAATTTATACGACTGAATTTTTTCTCCATTAGGCGAGAAAGACGGCATCAGACCATTATACGGCCTTTCTGAGTTATTTTTCGAGGAACAAATTCGAGCAAAGAGTTTTTTAGTTCCATCTTCGGAAGGATATCCTAGCGAGAGTTTATCATTGCCGCAGTAGCTGTGGTGCTCCATCCCAAATGTGGGACCACTGTGGACTTTGACTTTGATTTTCGCGCCTTCTGGAGCGCGGATTTCCCAACGACAGGCGGCGTGGTTATGGTAGTTGCTGTATGAAATCGTGCCCTTTTCTTCACTGAAGACTCGTCCGTCGCACTTAAAGTAAATTTAAGATGGTGGAGGATCATTTTTCCGACTCACCTTTGCCCTATTCATGCTGTTAGGTGGATTGAACGCGATGCAGGCTTCGATAGAGTCGCAGAAGTGGTCGATGTCATCAGGAGCGAATCTTTCAAGACTGAATCTTCCGGCTGGAATTGGAGCTTTCGTTGCATTATAAGCCACTGTTGTTGTATCTTCAATCTCCCCAAATTCCCAATTCTCTTTTCGAGCATCGACTGCGGCAAAAAGCGGTAATGCTCTAACTAGCTGATTTTTCGATAAAAGCCACATGTTTCAGCGGGAATTTATCTTTTCTTTCAAAAAATAGAGCAAACAAAAGCGACACTTAGAACTTGGTTGTGTGTTTCAACTTTTTCGAGCTTGAATGGCAGTTATCGTGATTTTATAATGAAGCGCGCTAAATATCAGCGCCACCTAGCGCGGCAGGCGCGCGTAGCGCAAAGCGTTTTTTTTTCTAGTAGAGGATCAGTAAATATTGATACTCGATCTTGGGCCGACACAGGAAGGAAAGATTAAGACTCTTCTTTATACGATTTATTTATTAAATACAAATTCTAACTTTTAAAAACAAAGCTATTGTCCATAGGCTATGGACTATATTTACGAAAGGCTATTTAAAATAGCCTATTTAAGAATATAAAAAAGTGATTTTCATTGGTAGCAAGATTTTTAAGGTCCTTTAAAAATATCATCAAACATGATTTGAGTGAGAAAAAAATACGATTTTCGTACGACTTAATTAAATGTAGTACAGAATCTAAATCAGTCAATAAATGAAAGAGATAAAAATTTCTAGTTATCTTGAACTATCTATAGAATCCCTTGACAAAAGAACGTGTGAAATGAATTAAGACATCTGCATTCAATTTTGAAATCCATTAAACCAAATGTCATCTGGTAGTGCCTCACGGGTCGAGTATGGAACCTTATGATAAATTACAAAAATTAAATTAAATTATAATAAATTAAATTAAAATCAAATTACAAACTGGACAAATGATTCTTAAAAAATACAAGACCCTCGTTTATGGGTAAATTGACATGTCTTTCTTACGGAAAATTAGTCTTATCCTATGTCTTTCCCTTTATTAGATTGACTAAAAGAATATTAATTTCAGTTACAAGAGTAATATTTTTCCATCTCTTTACCATTTAACCATCCCTGAAGATGAATGAAGAGAAGAATGATGAAGAAAAAAATGATAGGTCAGAGGGACAGGTCAATGTGACCTGGATTCTTTGACGCGAGGACGTGATCATTTCTAAACGCGAATATTCAGCTCGAGGTGGCGGAGAAGCAAGTTTTTTGAAAAACAAAATCAAATCACTAAATTAGCAACCGAAAAAATAGAAGCCCATGGTGATTTTTGCGGCTTCCGTTAGAAGTGCCACGGCAGTGAAATTTCGGGATCGCCGAAAATAGAGCCAGCAAGAGCTACTTGAAAATCAGTTTTTGAAGAGTAAGGGAACGTGCAGTATAAATATTGTTGGAATTACAGGCAGCTTCGAGGGGAATGAGATGATAAGCAGTTTGATGTTGCTTGAACACCTAAGTATACTGATCTAAGTAATAAACTAAATGTACACTTTAAAAATACAAAAACATAAAAAAATGATCAAACCCCGAGTTTAGACTTGAATTTATTCTTTTTTTTTAATATTAAAAAAGGCAGAAGAGCTCAAGGGAATCTTGAAATTGACCTTGCATGGTGTTCAATTCGCAAAAAAATAACACCAACTAGTAATCCCGAATTCTATCAGATCGATAATTCTTTGAAGCTGCTCAAGAAATCATCTCATTAGCGGATAATCTGGTCTTCTTCTTCGCGCGAAAAATCCAGCTTAGTATTAAAAATCAAAGTTATATTTGACACTGGTTTTCAATCTGCGGACGAGAAATTGCTTGAACTTCTGATCTACGTATTTTAGCCGTCAAAGTTTAAACAACAGCTAAGTATTCGTCTGGGCTTTCGACGGCTTCCGTTATTCTTATCAGTTGATCCGTTGGGATCTTCGATGAGTTCCGCGGATCAATTTCAATCTGCTTCCAGTTTTCCCAAAGATTCAAAGAAAAGAGTGAAAACACCGTTTGAAGACATTTACTTATCGTAAAACATATGACCCGCGTCACGGCAAAAAGTGCATTCCTCCACGAGAGAAAAAAAATCACTAAATGTGGAATAATGACTGTTTTGTGACAAAGTACACGGCTACTTCTGGATTCAAGCCTCGGTAGAATAAACACACAATTTTAAAATGCTTGCGGCTTCTCAAGCACGTCTAAAAAGCGTCTTAAATATGTCAATTTATTTCATAACTTAACGGCTTGAATTTGAAATGGAAACTTTAGAGCACCTTCGTTATTTGCTGAATTTTCAAAGGATGGTCAAAATGGATTCTTTCCGAATAGGAGGCTAACTCTTCTCATAGCAAATGATGCTGAAGATATTCTCTTTGCGAAGAGCTTGTTCGAATCTATCACGAGGTAGGTCGAAATTTCAAGAGGAAGACATCGATAAACCTTATTAGTTGTTTTTTTTTGCATGGATTTTATAAAGTGACACCCTTATTTTTCTGGAATAAATGACCTAAAGGATCCTTTCAGATCTATCCCCTTATTTGAGAGGTTCGAATTCAGAATCCATTATATTATCAAATCAACTTAGAAAAATGAGATGCAAATCCAAGATTTGTATTTGATACAATCAAATACACAGTCAAGGGGATTTCAATGGTGTCAAAGTAAATACTCATATCTTAGTTAAAACAACAAGTAAGGTATCATCGTATTGATGTTGGTCTTTTTTCCTCAAAACCACGTTCAAAAACCACAAAGATGACTGCGCGATGTCTTAAAACACCTAAAGTGTGATAAAAAGAAGCAGCCGAGTGGTGCTCTGATTAGCCGCCAATTACAGACGTAATCAATGTCCCTGTTGTTTTTGTCGGAACGTGCAGCATCCGATTTACCCGAATTTCAGATTTGGCCACGCAGAAGATGAAAATTTCGCACAGTACTCCAAAATCCTCTTCGGAGAAGCCATAGATACAAAAATGAAGGGCGATGTTCTTACTTCCTTGGGAATCTGTTTCTCGCTCATGAATCCGACGATGAAGAAAAAGGACCAGAATGATTTTGTCCATCAAGGTAAAAAAAAACTCCTTCTTTTCCGAGTAACGGGCGAAGAAAGTCAAATTTTCGACCGATGATTAATTTGGACCGGAAGAAAAAAGAAAAAGTAACTTGATCACTAACTCTTGAAAACTTTTCTTTACATGGCGAGGGCATTTTAGATGACCTGAAATAGCCTGTTAATATGGGCGGTAATTTGCCACGCTGATTAAACTCGTCTTTTGCCAAGCTTCCAGCTTCTTGTTACATCACCCCAGCAACGCTTCTAAGAAGCTTGTCCTCAAGTGAACGTCGCTAATTCCTAATTGACCTGGTTTCCTAATTATCTGATTGTTATTTATAGTGATTCGAATGCTGAACATCACCGACAAATGGACCACCTTCAACAGAATTAAATTCAAAGTAGCGACGGCGCTTTTCACACGAGCACCGTTTATTTTCTTGGAAAACGTTTTCAACTCGCTTAATCTCTCGCAAACACAGGATTTGCTCTCATCCCTTCGACACATTGCTCAATTCGGGCCGAATATCGTTTGTGCGATGAACCACGATTACCAGATTTTGAACAGCTTCGATGATTTAATCGTGGTCAAAAATTCGCTTGTACTATTTCATGGCTTGGGGTTCAGACAATTTGGTGAATTACTGAAATATAAATTTGATTCAGTTAAACCCTAAAAAAGATCCGTCAGTGATGCGAAACAGGTGTATCGAATAGTTAGGGCTTCAACAATTAACGTATCTTATGCGGATTAATTTCATAAAATTGCATTATTAAGGGTGTCAACAACGATTTTGCCAATTTTATTACCACAGTTTAGGTACCTTCCTGATATTTGATTTCATATTTTCAGAGATATTTCAGATCTGAAAAAAGATTTGGAATCCTCAAAGGCTGAATAAAAAGATATTAATTGGTCGAATCATAAGACAGACCCTAATTCGATCGTTGTTGACACCCTTAAATGGCTCTTATGATAATGTTTTAGTCCGGATTTTGACAGAGAAGTGAATAAAAATGAGCTGTTTTCTTTCAAAAATCTTCTCTAAAATCCGGCTTCCCATGTCTTCTTTCATAAGCTAAGGGTTAAGGCCATGCTAAGGAATGAACAATAAAACAGAAGACCTCTCCGTGATCAACTATCATTTGCAATTGGGCGCTAAATTCGAGAGAAAACTCGACGAACACCTCCTTATCGTTGGCATGGACATGGCGGTGGAGTTTACATATGCTCAAGACACGCAGGAATCTGTCACGGACAATTATTCATACCGCAAAAATACGTTCAAGCTTACTGTTACTCCCAAGGCTGAAATACTTTTCAATGTCAAAATTTTATCTGAAATTTTCTATGTTAGTCGAAGTGGTTTAGTAAGAGAGTAAGTAACAGATCGCAAAAGTTTTCAAAGAAGCGATCAAATCATGGATTTCGACAAATCGGAATGCTAATTTATCACCTTTTCCGTTACCTGACAATCAATCGATGTTTTCTTGAATCAATTCTTCTACCATTCTTCACACTTGGATTTTATGCGTGTTTTTGGCTGAATCCAAAAAATATGATCTGGGATGACGGTTTTATGGCTTCTTTTGGGGCGGAAAAGTATATTCTTATGAAGACTTATCTTGGGACCAATACGATTCTTCAGGAACCGATAAAAACTCACTCATGTGAAATTTTGTAACGTGAAATTTGAACTTTTCAAGATTTGAATATTTGATGAGCTTAGTAATAACATTACGAAAAATCTTCTCTTGTAAACAGCCCCTAATTTGCGAGCCCGACTGAAGCGATGTGTACAAACATGAGCTAATTTCGCTGGCGAAACAGTCAAACGGTACCCCACACGTAGCGTGCTTCCTAATTACACCTTCAGTTCGACAAGAAAAGAAGTTGTTGCATAACCTTGAGCATCTGCTAAGAAGCTTACAGTGTAACTAAGAACCCTAAGAGGTTAAATCGAAACGTCATAAGTTGAGCTCAGATGAGATTTCAAAGCACGGCATCGGTAATAACCACTATTCATTTCAACACCAGATTATTGCTCGATTCGAAACACCCGAATACTTGGAGACGAAATACAGGAGCTGAAATTAATTAGCTAGAAAAACTGGTAACCCACTTGCACGTTTAGACGTGATAATATCGGCGCCGAGATAACTTTAAATATTTATCTATCCACTCGAATGTTCAACAAAGTCTTTATAGATGCTTATTACTTCGTCCAAGGTAAAAAGAAAAACAAGCAGAGTGGATTTTGAGATTTCGAAATTTTAATTTCTTTTTAGAGCTTCAAATTTCGAAAGCTTCGACGAATACTGCGATTCTCTTGATTTGTACATTCATCGTAAGTCCAATATATTCTTCATTAGCGCGTTGTTAGCGGATGAGCGTGGAAATGCGCGGCGGCAAGAAGCCAGCGAGGATTTGTAATTGTCTAATAAATCTCGTCTTTAGTCGATCTTGAACTCATTACTCCCTGCTTCGGCTTGCTACGCGATTTTCGGCTTCGGTACGTATTGGGCAAGATTGATCCAGGATTGCTTACTTCCTCAAGAATATTTTCCATCCTTGGGAAAATTCCACAAACCAGAATTACCTAATCTCCTTTAATTATTCTTCGCTCAGAGCATTGTTCAATCCCCGCACAGTCCAGCGATACGGTTGATCACTGCTGTTTTCAGATTTGTAAGAGTGGTTTTTAATGACAATTTTTTCCATTTGAATGAGCTCTCCTGCCCTAGATATCGTCTCTTTATGAAATTCGCAGGGTTCTTTGCCCATTAATCCTTTAGATCCTATCCCACGTAACTCTGACTCGTAATCCCTTATGTAATGATGCAGGAACCCTAAAGGTTTACGACGTTCTTCCTCTGAGAACGAATTCTTTCCGGGCTAACAAAATTTGAACTAGATTGCGCAATAAAAATTCCGACTTGGATTGCCGTAGCTCTTCATTAGAGGAGAAATCGGTCAATTAAAACGCTACTTTCTAAGATGCACGTTTAGCGGCGAATTTGCCCGACTTTGGCGTCTACGTGGGCATCTTCTGGCTTGTTCAGGTAACCGCACAAGGCCCTTATTAGCCAGAGCGATAATTCACCATGCATGCCACCGGAACTTCGCGGGAGCGAGGGGCCATTGTTCCTTTTTCATTTTTCTACACTTGTTAGGTTAAATAAGCTCTTGTTCTAGCTACATTCAACTGTGCTTGGACTGCTTATCTCCGCCGGCGTCATCTTCGTAAATGACCATCTAACTATCGTTTTCAGGAAGAAATTACTAAATTATCTTTTGGAAGGCAGCCTTTCCAAGAGTGCATTACATAAAGAATTGTTTTTCTAAGAATAGTTGTTTCTGGTCGCTCAAGACCGTGATTTTGAGCTTGTATTTTAAGCTCGGTTAAAATGAGAAATTAGTAATTATGGTTTGAAAGTATTCTCATACTTTTGCCATCTCTTGCGCTAACAGGAAAGAGTTCAAACTATTTTTCGGGCTTCTGTCCGTCTAAAATATATTTCTAAAGGCTTTCTTTGGAGAAATTGAAGATCTGGCCAAGATCATTCGGGCTTTATTTTTGAGCTCTTGTTAGGCGTTACTGAAACACTCGGCCAGTTTTCAGAAGAGTGGGTTGATTACCTTCTACAGGTACAAACACAGTAAATTAACGTGGCCCAATGATTCAGGTCACTTCAACAAGTTATCAATATCACCGTGGAATACTTCTGTCACAATGGTTGCATATTGATTTAGAAGTCTTTTGGATAGTTTTTGAATAACTTATTTATTGTCAATTATGCTCAGAGCACTTAGAATGTTATTCAAAAATATGCAGTAACGGTACAATGAGTCAAAGAATCGTTAGTTTCGACGATTGCGAGAAGCTTCACCTTGAAGCAACTGATGGATCTGATGATCAATTTTATTTTTCTCTCATAATTTTAGGATCTCATTTAATTCTTATGTTTACTTTCTACTGCATTGGGACCTTATTTTGGAAGAAAAGCAAAATAAAGAATTGATAAGAGAGATTTTTATTTTATATTGATGCAGAAAATTTTTAGGTATTTACAGGAGTGAAGGAGAAAATAACTGTTTCTTATTTTCTTGTTTGAGGATTGTAGTCATATAATCTTGGCTTTCGAAAGTTTTTAGTGGCTTTCAATAGTTATTTTATTCTAATATAGCCTCAGTTAGAACTTTTCCTGCAAGTAGCCTTCAGTTTGCGAATCATTTCTGGGCGCGACGTATCCATCGTCAATGTTAGTACCTGATTCAGCTGATTGAGCCGGCGTATATGAGTATGCTTGGACTCGAGGGGGAATGTATCCATCATCGGGGGACTTGTACGCATTTGATTCAGCGCGATAGGTTCCTGATTTTAGGGACTCCGGCTCATGAATTCCGTCTCCCTTTTTTGATTTCATTAGGAGTCTTATGGCGAAAAATATAATTATGAGGAGAAGAAGAACGGCAACTCCAATCGCTCCGTAAATAACGTATTTCGACTAAAATCGTTTATTTAAAGTGAATTATTAAAATATAATAAAAATATACATGTAAATAAAATTATCATAAAAAGTTTACTCACAGTCCCATCTAAAGGGTCAGGTACTCCATTGAATCGGAGACAAGGTTTTCCTTCTTCACATGGCTTTCGTTCATTTTCGTTATAATTCGAATCCATTTTTTCTCGCGGTTTTTTCGACGTTTGGTTGTAAACTGTGGGGCTTTGTCTTTGACAATTTTAATTGTCTGTCACGAGTAAATTTTCAACGGCGCACAGCTCGCATGAATAAGCGCGTATCATAAAAAGGGCAAGAAATGAGAATCGCCGTCATCAAGTTTCTGAGGGATTTTTAATTTATTCAAGATCTCAATTGAAGCGCATCAAAAAGTTTATTTTGAAGGAAGAATGGTGCCTTCGCAAGGGCCAAAGCCGATTCGAACTCCGTCTCGCTCGCAGAAGCCGGAGATCAAAACAGAGTCACCGTCTTTTTACCGCTCATAAAACATTTTATAGGCAAGATTTCTTCATGAGAATCTTGAACGGTTCCTTTTATGAATTTTCGCTCTTCGTCGCCAACTTTGACTGTTCGCGTGCCCTTCCAGCTCAACTCGAGCATGGATCCATATTCACCTTGTTCTGGGCCAGAAATTGTGCCAGAGCCATAAAGATCACCTGGCTGGGAATTGCAGCCATTGACTGTATGGTGAGCCAGCTGCTGCGCCACTGTCCAGTACATGTACTTATCAATTATAATTTTTTGTATTTGTTTAATAATCACCTTGAAGTTTGAGGTGCCAACTTGGTTGTACTCCGACTGGTTCTCGCCCTTGATTGAAACAGCCAAATTCAAGTCGAAGTTGTAGTCCTTATTCATCGTCAAATAATCAAGAATAGGATTTTTCATTTCCATGTTTGGAACAATAAATTGCTCCATTGCTTCCATCGTGACGATCCAAGGGCTGAAATATTTTTGGTATTCTTCCTTGATTGCGACACTACCTGATAGTAGTTCCAAAGTTCTTTCCGAGGAATGGGCCGAGAGGAACATATTCCCACTTTTGGATGTCTCGTGCTGACCAGTCGTTCATCAAGACCATTCCGAAGATGTGATCGGCAGTCTCATTGACATTGATAGAATCGCCGAGGTCGTTCCCTTTTCCGACGAAAAATGCGGTTTCAAGCTCAAAATCCATCAATCGGCAAGGACCGTAAGTTGGTGGGCCGTCTTCTGGCTTTCGTTGACCTGATTTTGTTATATTTGATAAATTTTGGAGAAAAGTACCTTTTGGTCTATGAAGAGGAGTTCCGGAAACGACAACAGAGGATGCTCTACCATGGTAGCCGACGGGAAGATGAGTCCAGTTTGGCATTAACGCATTTTCTTTGCCTTTCGGAAGTTTTAAATGACATACGGTAGAACTTGATACTAATCGTATTTTATCTGAGCGATCTGATCATCACAGCAGGGCACGTTTGTACCGCCCGGTGTGTGCCGGACAAGTACTGCCCTCTTTTGGAGAGATCGATTTTAAATACGCTCCACATGATCGTGAAAAACTCAGTCAAGAAATCAATCTGAAGTTTTAAGCACTCTGTATGAAGTGTTATAATGAGGCTTCAAGTATCGGCTATGTTTCACGTTTGAAGTGCATATCCTGCGATATTTTCCTATATAAATTATAACAAAAACTTCCCTCTAAACATGATTCCAACATTCGTTGCATGATGAACCGATGAGTAGAAATCAGTGTAGTCCCCAATCTTTGCAGGCAAGTGCATTTTAGCAGTCGCTTGCGGGATCAAGCAAGCAGCAATTTTTTCTTGACTTGATGACCCTTCAGCAAGAAGATCATCCTGGAGAGTTTTTCTTACTGCAGACCAGACAGATCGACCCATTGACATGAAGTCATTGAGGACTGGCTGTTTGAACGCAGATGGCAAGTTGGCGTCAATGCCGGCCCAGATCGAATCATCAACAGCCGAAAGATCTGTGTGTTACAGTAACTTGTGAATAGTAAACTTGTTCTTACCTAAGATCTGCTCTCCAATGGCGACTCCGATTCTATGCGTCGGATTCTCGCAGGTCGAAAAGACGCCAAAAGGCAAATTTTGAATGGGAAAGTCGGAATTAGCAGGAACCTCTACAAAACTCTTCATTTTTTAAATTGACTCTTGCCGAAAAGCGTACAAACTTTCCAAGTGACTCACAATTCACTGGGCGGCGAAAATATAACTTTTTATGTGTTACGCCACGCCTTCGTTGATTTCATTTTTACGCTTTCATATCAATATTTTATTGGCTTGGAGTCTGATGAAATTCAGATATATTGTAGTATCATTTTTTTATATTCAGATAATCAAATTCTTGAGTCTAAAACTCCTTTATTTTCGATTCTTTATAAATTTTGCAAGAAAAAAATATTCATATAAACAAATAAATCTGGCTTTGATGATATCAGATAACGTATTTTAAAAAACAAAAGAAATAAAGATTTAACCAAGGTTGTTCTTGAAAACTACGAGCTTTCCAGTTTTACGCGGGCGGTGGTTCGATCCAGCCCGGATGAGTGATTTTTGTTCTTTCGCACGCTCCCATTGGCCGCCAAACATGCGCCAACAAAAATTCTAAGAGAGAAATGTCTTTCCCTGCGATAAATCCCTATTCTACGTGTTTATTAGTCATTTTAGTTAGTCATTAATTTATTAAGAGAATCTCCTGCAAAATCTTAAATTTACTCCGCCGATTAAATATTTGTTTATTCTAGAAATATGGCTCCAATGGCACCAGCACCACTACCAGCTCCATTTGGAGGCCGAGGTGGAGGTAGAGGCGGCGGAAGAGGCCGTGGAGGCGGACGAGGCGGTGGCCGAGGTAAACAGGGATTTTCTATTCAAAAGATTCTATCTTGTCTTTTCAGGCGGAGGCCGAGGCGGCGGACGCGGTGGATTCGGCGGCCGCGGCGGAGGTCGAGGTGGCGGACGTGGACGAGGCGGTGGACGCGGAGGTGGCCGAGGGGGTGCTCGAGGTGGCGGTGCCAAGGTCATCGTCGAGCCCCACAGACACGGAGGAGTCTTCATCGCCAAGGGCAAGGAAGACGTTCTTGTCACCAAGAACTTGGTCCCTGGCGATACCGTCTACGGTGAAAAGAAAATTGAGGTAAATATAGCTTGCTCGAATTCTTTGCTTAAAAATATTCCTCAGGTTGAGGTTCCAGCTCCAGAAGGATCTGCCAACCCAATCCAGAAAGTCGAATACAGATCGTGGAATCCTTTCCGATCTAAGCTCGCTGCTGCTATTCTCGGTGGTGTTGATAAAATCCACATCGCTCCTGGCAAAAGAGTAAGTCCTTCCCTTTCTACTCCCTTCAATAGTTTTTCAGGTTCTTTATCTTGGTGCTGCCTCGGGAACTACTGTTTCTCACGTGTCTGATATCGTCGGACCAGAAGGTCTCGTCTACGCCGTTGAATTCTCCCACAGATCCGGCCGAGATCTTCTCAACGTCGCGAAGAAGCGAACCAACATCGTCCCCATCATCGAGGATGCCCGACACCCCCACAAATACAGAATGCTCGTCGGCATGGTTGACTGTGTTTTCGCTGACGTTGCCCAGCCCGATCAGACCCGAATCGTGGCTCTCAATGCCCACCACTTTTTGAAAGCGGAGGGTCACTTTGTCATCTCGATCAAGGCCTCTTGCATCGACTCCACTGCCAAGCCAGAAGCCGTTTTCGCGTCCGAGGTATGCCGAATTTATTCATCGGAGTTTCCTTTTGTTTTTTAGGTCAAAAAGATGAAGGCTGAGAAAATGAAGCCTCAGGAACAGTTGACCTTGGAGCCCTACGAAAGAGATCACGCAGTCGTGGTTGGCATCTACAGACCGCCACCGAAGAAGTAAAGAAAGATCCCCGAACGAAGAATAAACACTCCCTGACTCTCCCCCTTCCAGAAAGCTCCTCTACTGCGCTACTGATTGTATTGACCTTAGAATGAATCCTTCCCTACTGTACCTGAACCTTCATTCGACAGAACATGAATGGAACAGCGCAGAAAAATGTCTTGTCTCTTTTAATTTATCGCTTTTATCTCTCAGAATGAGTTCCCGTGCACGCAAGGCGCTTGATGATGAGCTCCAGAAGGTCGAGTTCGAGACCTCTGAAGAGGTCGATGTTGTCCCAACCTTCGACTCCATGGGCATCAGAGAGGACCTCTTGAGAGGTATCTACGCTTATGGCTTTGAGAAACCTTCGGCCATCCAGCAGAGAGCCATCAAGCAGATCATCAAGGTAACTAGCATTCTCTTCCTTGATGTCAAGCGTTTCTAGGGCCGTGACGTCATCGCTCAAGCCCAGTCCGGTACTGGTAAGACTGCCACTTTCTCGATCTCCACTCTCCAGGTCCTCGACACTTCTGTCCGAGAGACCCAAGCTCTCATCCTCTGCCCCACTCGAGAATTGGCCCAGCAAGTCCAGAAAGTCATCCTCGCCCTCGGTGATTACATGAATGTCCAGGTATAATTATAAACTGTTTCCGATGCTATTGAAGTGCTTAGGCGCACGTGTGCATTGGTGGAACGAACGTAGGAGAGGATATCCGAAAGCTCGATTTCGGTCAGCACGTCGTCGTTGGTACTCCTGGTCGTACTTTCGACATGATTCGTCGACGAAACTTGAGAACTCGAAACATCAAGCTCTTGATTCTTGATGAAGCCGACGAGATGTTGAACAGAGGGTTCAAAGGTACATCGTTTTTTATCGCTTCAACTTTGACGCAATTTCAGAACAAATCTACGATGTCTACCGATACCTTCCTCCAGCAACCCAGGTCGTCCTCGTCTCCGCCACCCTTCCCCACGAGATCCTCGAGATGACCCACAAATTCATGTCTGACCCGATCCGAATCCTCGTCAAGCGTGATGAACTGACGCTCGAAGGTATCAAGCAGTTTTTCGTCGCCGTTGAGCGCGAAGAATGGAAGTTCGACACCCTCTGTGATCTCTACGACACGCTCACCATCACCCAGGCCGTCATCTTCTGCTCCACAAAGAGAAAGGTCGACTGGCTCGCCGAAAAGATGCGAGAGGCGAACTTCACAGTCTCGGCGATGCACGGAGACATGCCACAGAAGGAACGAAACGAGATTATGCGCGAGTTCCGATCCGGTCAGACTCGAGTTCTCATTTCCACCGACGTTTGGGCCCGTGGTCTCGACGTCCCACAGGTACGCCTTTCTCAGCTCTTATCGCTCTTGATAACCCACTTTCCCAAAAGGTCTCGCTGATCATCAACTACGATCTGCCGAACAATCGTGAGTTGTACATCCACAGAATCGGCCGATCCGGTCGATATGGACGAAAGGGTGTTGCCATCAACTTTGTCAGAGTAAGGGACTTCTTTTTGCCTTTCTTTTCAGCGAAATATTTAAGAACGACGATATTCGAATTCTGCGAGATATTGAACAGTATTACTCGACTCAGATTGATGAAATGCCAATGAACGTAGCGGACTTGATCTAACTGTAGAAGAATTTGACCAATAAAACGAAAAGAAAGCACCATCATTAAAAGCAACGACATTTAAAAGCGAAACAAGTTATTGTAACTCCGTTCAGTCTCTTGATACTGCCCTCCTGAACTACTCACATCTATTAAAAAAAAATTAAAAAGGCAAATTTTGTTTCTTATCTTACCGTGTTCTTTCTCTACCTTCTATCTTTGACTCATGTTTCTTCCTAGAAAAATTTTTAAAGAGCTAACATTGCCCTGAAATAATGAATTGTCAAAGTCAGCTCACTCTTTCCGAGAAAACATTTTTGCCTCTAGTCATTTTTTCTTTTCAACAACAAAAAAATACTTTTGATGTCGTAAAGCTAGCAACACTGACAAGAAAAACTTAAGAATAAAAATGATAGAAATCATCGTTAATGATCGATTGGGCAAAAAGGTTAGAATCAAGTGCAACCCGCAGGATACTGTTGGTGACTTGAAAAAGCTAGTCGCCGCGCAGACTGGTACCAGGTACGAATTCGCGTAGTTTTTGGTGTTTTCAAGCTTGCGTAGATATGAGAAGATCGTTCTCAAGAAGTGGTACACCGTGTTCAAGGACAACGTCACCCTCTACGACTACGAGATCAACGACGGCTGTTCACTCGAGCTCTACTACGCCTAATTTAGACAACGTCCGACCACCCACGCTCACACTGATCTGCCTGGGGAGTGCTAATTCTCCTCTTTTCCTTTTTTCTTCTACTAGTAAAATCATTGCTGAAAAATCATTAACAAATTCTTACAAAATATTGCATTCTGAAATCCGCATATGATAGACAGAAATTTTCAATAAACTCCAAGGTTCTCCAATCGAGTGCTAATTCGAGAATGTTCTAGAATGACGGGATCACGCAATAGAGATGATTTCTTTGCAGATTACCAAGGCAGCCACACTAGCAACTATAGAGGCAATCATAGAGAATATTTCGAGGAGGTTTCTAGCAGCGAGAACGCATTCGACTGTCAGGATGGCACACAAGTCGCTTTGTTTAACATTCCCAAAATGCACGGTGAAGGGGATATTGAGAGACTCCTCAACAATATTTGCAACGAAGTGGATGGAACTCTCCTTTCTCTCAGAATCAAGCCAGACCGAAAAAGCAGGTTGGTAACGAATCATCACCTAAAAAGCTAATATAGATTTAGTAACTCGAACTTCGCGTATGCAACGTTTAATTCGCCCGAAGTTGCAGCTAGAGTGGAGAAGATGATAAACTCCAATAGAGGACCTTACAGACATTTCAATAACGAATCAAGACCGATGTTCCTTGGAGGCCCAGGTCCAGGAGGCAGGGATTATGGCGGAATAAGCGCAAAAGTCCACATTCCGAAAAGCGCAAGAGTAGCGTATCGCAGGACAAACTTTTTCGACGGTGCGAATCAGAATGACTACCAGAACCCACGATACAATGGCTTCCAAAACAGATGCCATCATACAGATACACAAAGTTCTATGCATCCAAACGCGAAGGGAGGCTTTACAGCAGAAATCATACCAGAATCTGTTTCTCTACCGTTCTTCACCGTGGTTAAAAACAGCTTCCACCAAAGTGACTTCAAATTAGAATCGCTGACTCAACTTCAACTTACTCCACAGATGCGCAACTCGACCTGTATATACTTGCTAGAGTCGGAAAAGGATGAAAAAGTCATCCCTCAATTGGCAACGATCAGAGTGCCAAATGAGAGTCCCTTTGGATACTCTGAAATCGAGCTTATTACTGGCGAAATTAGAAAAGTTTTCAACAAGAAGCTGTACAGAGCACCAGGCAATAGTGAAATCGTGAAGTGTAAAATCTACGAGCCAGAAAAGTTCAACAGTGAAAGCGACCAAAATTTATGTAGATCGATCTTCAATATGTACCTCGACGAGAAGAACCAAAACCTGAATGGCTACTCCTGCTTCATCATCCCTTTTGATTCCGGCGAACCCCAAATGGTCCAATTATACAAAAAGCATCCAGAAAACAACATGACTCATTTCTCTAAAATACTGGAGGAATTGAACTTTCTTGAGAGCGACTCGCCATCAATTCGCTCACAAAATGAGAGCTTCAAATTCAAGTCACCTTCTAAGGTTCGTGAGTTCGTGCCTGGAGAATCTGGCCACTCAGTCAGGCGAAACTATCCATCACAATCGCCAATGAACCTCCAGCGCGCCCCATCAATTCCCGGGGTGATCTTCAAGCAACCAGCTAACGGTCCTCTCGTGCTTCAACGCAGCGCCTCAAGCCCTTCACCCTCTAAAAACTCTCCCTCGAAGCCTTCAACCGACCGAGAAGACTTATCAGCTGTACCAAAAACCACCTCGTCGAGTAATTCTTCAAATTCCAGTAGCGAAGTCAGCAGCCTTATTTTTGAGCTCGAAGAAGCGTCTAAAATTGACACGCAAAAGAATGAAACAGAACAGAATATATCTCGCTCTACAGCTCCTTTCGAATCTCAAAAGCAACATGCAGCTGGCCAAAAACAAGAGAAAAGAGTACCATCCCCAGCATCAGACAACCTTAGCGTAACTTCTTCAAGTGTCAACTCAAAACTATCGGAAATAAGCCTCAATGCTCCTGAAATAGTGAAAGATACCGAGCGTCAAGTCTTTGACGAAAATCAAAGCGTTATGTCAGGCAATACACAACATACGGCAGCCTCTGGGTGTAGTTCTATCTCATGTTCAAGTTCACCTACTAACATTATCTACAATCTTCCTTGGGTAAGACTTTTGTGAATTTTAGTTTATCAACTCATTATGTCTTAATAGCCGAACGACGATTTGATGACCGTGAAAATAACTCGTTACGATCCTTCGGGCTCGTTCATTTGGGGTCAAGATGTGGACTCTTCAGTTGAACTCTGGTCTTTAGAAAAGGCACTTTTGGATAAAATAGATCATATTCGACCAATCGGAACAGTCAAAGTTGGATCATTTGTGACGGCTATTTACGATGAAAAAGTTTACAGAGGAGTTTACTTAGGAGACGAAGATAAGCTGCATCGCGTTTATTTCATTGACTACGGACATATTCAACTTGTTGATGGTAAGGAATAGAAAATTAAAGCGTCTTCAAAGTTTAATTAGTAATCTCTCTCAATCGGCCAAGAGAATTTTGGGAGCTTCCGGCGCAGGGAATTCCGTTTATAATCGGAGATTACATCCCAGGAGACGACGAAAGGATTGACCATGATGCGATGTTTCGTTTCCTTGAAAGTTAGTCAACTTTATTGATAGTGAATATTTTAATCTTTTTAGCGTCTGAAGGGAAAACTTGCTGGATCCAGATACCCGATGAGAACTTCTGTGCGCCAGAGTTTCCGCGGGCCGATTCACTTGAAATGCGCGTCTTGGCAATTGCATTTGGAGACAAGGATAAATCCGCGGAATCACTTAAAACTCTTGAATGTGTTCCTCGTGCATATATCGACGTTCCATACGAGCGAGTTCCATGGACAGAAAGTTCAAATTCTCCCTCTGAAACCGAGCCATAAACCTTTCAACACTCACTGCTTGCTTTATCAGTACCTGCCGTCTACTCCCAGCCTCTGACTTACTTATACCGTAAATCGTTTCTCATGCCTTATCGCTATCTTCCCTATCTCATGAAGCACTCATCCCTCATCGTTCTCAAACTTAATTGGTCGAAGAGCGCGCTTTGTTCACATTTCCAATCTGTGTTGTTTGTTTTTATTTTTTTTCTTTTTCAGAATAAAAACTCACGCGACACTGTTTGCCGCTCTTTGTGACCTTTTTTTGACCGTGAAATTTTTTGTTCAGATGAGGCCCTGGTGAAAAATGCGGTTTACGTTGTTTGTATCGCTGGTGGCCGCGTTGATGGCCATCCCCTGCCTGGTATTACGAGAAGTGAAGCCGCCACTTCATCCGCTGCCGGAGGGTTGCCACCTGCGCGCGCTCCTGGGTCTAATATCTGGCGTTTTAATTGCAATGAAATCGGCAAACAAGCTTACGCCTGATGGAAGGCTCGCTTCTATTCTAGTAGGAATTATCCTATTCGCTGCTAGTTCTGTATTCTTTATCGGTAATCAATTTTCAATCGGAGTTTGCCTAATCAAAAGTTTAGCTATTCTTGCTTTCTTCATTAGCAGCATGTACTGGTCAAAGTTCAAGAAGGACCAGAAAAAAGAGTTCGATCCAGATCATCACTCTGGAAACACCAGAAGAAACGCTATCAACGTATGTCTCTATCCACCCCATATTCCCAATTCTTTCGTTTTCAGGTCATCTGTAATGGTGGAGTTGCATGTGCATACAGCCTGCTATACCTGGCTGTTCAGGAGTCCAAGACATTCACACTCAATCAGCCACGAGGGATTGACGCTAGCTGGTTCTTTTTAGGTAAAGTCATTATTCATTGACCGTCGAGTAAGTCTTCTTAGCAATAACCGGGACGATTGTCTGCTCGACAGCAGATACATGGTCGTCGGAAATAGGTTCTGTTCTACGCTTGGGCGAAAAGAAACGCGGAAAACAGTCGAAAACACTCGACAATAGCAAGGACGTGAAAAAAGAAAAGCTGCCCATGTGTCGACTCATCATTCCTCCATTCAAAAAAGTTCCGAGAGGAACCAATGGAGGCGTTTCGCTCGTTGGCTTCGTGGCAGCTGCTCTTGCTGGGGCTTGGATTGCTGTCTGTGTTCTTGCTGGTCTCTGGTGGACAAATGGAATTGACTTTGCCGATGACAGTGGGAAGCTGGTTGCGAAGGTGCTTTTCTTGAGCCTAGCGCTTACAGGTAAATGTTCGCAAGAAATGCTTTTATTTTCATCTTTTCTTAGGCTTATTTGGATCAGCAATAGACTCAGTACTAGGGGCGCTCTTCCAGTTTTCGGGAAAAGACCTTGACACCCGACTTATCGTCTCTGAACCTGGCGATGGTGTTATGTAAGTGCTACCTCTCTTCGACAGGAAGTAAAATTCTTCTTTCAGCCATATATCCGGCCAAGACATTCTCGATAATCACGCTGTTAACATTCTGAGCGCTACTTCTGCTGCTTTATTTGGTCCATTGTGTTTCCAGTTGCTGCATAAGCGCCTTGCTTCCGCCTAAAGCCAGCAACTCTTAATTCATATATTCCACTAAAAAGGATCGACTCGAGAATGCGAGTTGGCGACTTGTTCACAAGCCAAATCCATTTTTGATTCTGGAGAAGCCGTCGTTCCCCTCACGGTTAATTTAATTTCTATCCAAGTTACCTCAAACCACCTGCTGTACCATTTCCAAAATGGAACCAACTTACTTTTCTTAGCTATAACTCTATGAAAATAACAAAAAAAACATATTTTGTTCACCACCACCAAACTGCTTGGGAAAATCTGCAATATTTTTTTACATTATTTCTTATTCATGTTATTTTTCGTTGCTGTTGACCACTTTAAAAACCCATGAAAACATAATTAAATCGCTTCAAAGAACCTCTATTCCATACAAAAAGTGTATGAAGTTTAACTTAATCCGGGTAGTGCGAATTCAAAAATATAACCATCAATTTTTTCTGATCATTGCTATCTTTTCATATCTCATTATTTCAAGCTATAATTCTTAGATGTTACAATCGGGTCATCGTGCCTAATTAGTCTCTTTATATTTTTCTAATTTCCCGTGCAAAAGATACCGTCGGAGGACTCGCAGTACTACGATAGCGATACATACTCATTCATTTGACGATTCATGTACTTTTGCAATTCATTTATTTCAAACGAAACGAAAAGTTCTGAAAGTGTAAAATTCCTCCCAAAAATCCATATCCAGTGCCTTCCAAGTTGCTTCAACATTGCGTGTGCCTTTTAGAAAGTTTAAAAATAAACGAAAAAAGTAACAGTTATGTTGACCAACTCAATATGTTTCAGATTTCAGATGGCTACTCAAAAGCTTCTCTATGCTGGCCTTGGTGCTCTCACCGCTGGATACGGTGTTATGAACAGTATCTACACCGTCGATGGTGGTCACAGAGCTGTTTTGTTCTCTCGAGTCGGAGGCGTCCAGAGCGAAGACATCAAGACCGAAGGAATGCACTTCAAGTAAGTCCCACCCAAATGAGTCTCTTCTAAAAGCGCCCTAGAATCCCATGGCTCCAGTGGCCCCTGATCTACGACATTCGTTCTCAAGCATACAAGGTCGTCTCGCCCTCTGGAACCGCTGATTTGCAGATGGTCGACATCGGTCTCCGTGTTCTCTACCGCCCTCAGCCAGACAGAATCGGTATTATCGCGCAGACTATTGGTGAGGACTTCTCTGATAAAGTGTTGCCCTCAATCATTCATGACACTCTTAAATCTGTGATGGCTCAATATAATGCTGCTTCACTTTTGACAAAACGTAACGAGGTATAAAATTTACCTGTTAAAACAAGAAATGACAAGTTTCTAGGTGTCTATGGCTATCAGAAATGATCTCGAGCAGCGAGCACGTGACTTTAACATTATTCTCGATGACGTTGCTATCACGGATACCCAGTTTAGTCCTCTCTTCACTCAATCAATTGAAAACAAGCAGATTGCTCAGCAGCAAGCCTTCCAAGCCAAGTTCATCGTTCAACAAGCGCTAGAAGAAAAGAAGCAGAAGATTGTCTCGGCTGAGGGAGAAGCTCAATCGTAAATTATGTCATCTCGAATCGGGATAAATTTTATTACTCTAGCGCAACTTTAATCGGTGAAGCTCTGAAGAAAAACCCAGCTTATCTCAAGCTTCAAAGAATAGAGTACGGAAAGAAGGTCTCTCGAGTCATCGCTCAAAGCCCCAACAAGGTAATCAGGCCTAAACAATTCGAGCTCATTTTAAAACATCTGCTCAGGTTATGATGGATACTGGAAACTTATTGCTCGACGTCAAGGGAGTCGACACAATGATGAAATAAGAAAGTGATCACTGCGAACTCATTTAGAATGAATAAATGTATTAATTTATGAAAACAAAGGAGCAATTTGTTTTGAAACTTAGTTTCACAACAATGGCTGTTAACTTGTCAGGGGGCATCACGGACATAATTTGGTTGAAAGAACTGTTCTGTCTCAACAAGAACATGTCTCTTACTCTCAGTCTAGCAAATTTATTAGATTCGAAGGACATTCGAATTCAGACTATTGTCTCTTCGTTCTCATAAAACGCTGAAACCATGACGGAATTTCATATTTAGCAAGAGAGAAAACATGGATAATCAAAGCGCCTTGCACACCTTGGAATTTATTGTAGCAGCGGTATGAATAGAACATCAATTAGGGCCTACCTAAACTAACATCAGTCAGTGACTTATGCTTATAGGATCTTATCCTCGTTGCGGTTGGCTTTCTCATCGTACTCGGTGTTTTTATATCAGTAAGACTTAAAATGCTACTGTTCTTTGTTTCTGATAATTTAAGCTCGCTTGTAACTGCAAATGGATTCAGCGGAATCCTCGCTTGAATCAAAACTCAAGAATATCCAAAGCACTTTTGTTCCCGTTTCCGATCAACAAGTACATCCTGCAAGTACCGCGCCGAAATCATGCCATAGACCCTACTTCAGTTTGACAAGTTTATTTGAGAACAATAAAATATTTGAAGACAACATTGAGGAAGCGTATTTCAACCCTGGAATCGCATTCTGTTGAACTAGTATTTTCGTCGTAAATATAGAGTGTTGATTAAACTCTACGTTTGAAATAGTTTGATTCAAATACATCTCAAAGTAGAATTAACAAATATTTATTACCTTTCGGGATTTTCCAGTGAGAAGTCGCTGCATGCGTTGATTTTTGCGAGCTGCAGCACTTCACAGAGTTAAAAATAGGAGCTTTCAAAAAAAGAACCCTCAAGAAACGTCTGTTCTTAACTCTGCCTTGAAGACATCATCGCATCAGTCGCGACAAAAAGTAATCCTAAAGCTTTGAAAATCTTCATGATGTTCTGATCCGAGCTAATGACACCTGACTCTTGCTTTTATACCGATTGATGTATTAATGTCAAACATTATCAATAATGAAGAAATGCACTTTAAAGGACCGCTCTAACGATGGCCCTGATGCGGTACGGCACTGTGGAAGTAATGGGTTAGCTTGAATGTATTCAGAAAAAATGGAAGTGATTGACATTTTAGTACAGAAGTGTCGATGACAGCTTTGACGCCAAGAAATTAAACTGTATTCGTCTCTTTCTTGGAATCGTTGAAGGAGGTTTCGCCAAACATAGAGCGCTAAGTAAGGGTTGATGCGAGATCCAAGGACATTTATACTCCAGGATGTCGACTCAACCCCAATCCTGACTTGCACCTGGTGTCCTAAAGCGGTTTAGCTTCTTTCTCTGATAGGATTTCAGGAAAAACTGCTCATAGAAATAAAATCCAAACATGAACATAAATCCTATCGCAAAGACACTAAGTCAAATTTAGCGGCTTCTCTTTTTGGAACACTAACCTGAGCGCTGTGATGATTATAGGATCTTGAATCATATCTCATGTGCTTCCAGCATTCATAAGAAGCTGTTGATTTATATTTTTGTTTTCCCTCTGGGAGAGTATAAGGTCAGGTCTGAGAGATAATTTTTAATTTGTGCAGCGGGGCCGACGGGTCGGCAGGCATGCAGGTCCACGCCGGGGCGCGTGTCGCACAGTGCACCGTGCATTGCTCTGCGACCGAAGGCATTGATCGGTAATCGCCGCCACGCCGATTGGCCTCTTGCAACAGATAAGTCAATCGATCCTCAATCCCCTTGATATTCGCGCCATTTTCACTTGCCAAAGCGGAGTAAAACCTGTTCCATTAACAGGGGAGCTACCACGCCGCCTTAGAGAAACAACGCGCTCTCGTGAAGCGTTAATATCAAATATTCACCACCTAAAAGGGATCAGTGAAGAGATATTCAAAAGAAGAAAAAGATTCGGATGAGCCAGTTTACTCTGGGACTGCCATGACAAGGTGTATACAAAAATGCTGCAATGTGCCTGGCTAGTCGCCCTAATACTCATATTATCGACAGGTACCCTTGACCAAATAACCAGCTCTCCACTGTTGAATCTAGTCGGACAATTTCCTATGGACGAGAATACAAGCTCTAGCTGTGAAATCAAATACAATTGTTTCGGCAAAGAAGAGTGCTCAAGAGATATGGTTGAATATTGGTAAGTTTTGTTTCCACAGTTCAAACTTGAACAGGGAATATTTTATTCGTCTAATCAGCAAATGAGCCTTGACAAGTGAATCAAATCAATTTTAGTTCCACAGTACTCAGTGACCCGTCCTGTTCAAAAGAGGATGGTCGAAGCAAAGATGATAAATGCGGTCTACTGTATAAAAGTGCGTCTTCAAGTTCTGAATCAACATCTGCTCTTTGCCCTAATAACTTCACTCAACGAGGAACGACTAAGCAACCTTCATTATGTGACTGCTGCAAAGATAGAATTAACAAATGCGCAACGCAATTTATCGAAGAGTTAAATGATGTTTTGGACGACGCTGCCGATCCTACTAATGGTGACCCGACGAAGATGATCGCTGAAGAATGTACGAAAACCTATGAGCAATTTGTGTGTGCCCAGCTCTTGCGGCGAGGAAGAAATGATACTTTATGCGGAGACTTTTGTTGTCGAATTAGATTGAAATGTCCTTTCTTGAGAGTCGAAGATAATCAGGTTAGAACAAAAGAGCTTGACTCTTTAGCTAAAACTTTTAATTCAGCTATATGGAGGACAGCCTGCTTTGTCATGTGAGGAAGAGTCAGCTCCAGGATGCTTTTCATACTCTAATATTTCGAGTAACTCTTCTAATTATACAGATGAGACACCCGAAAATTGGAGCGACCCTTGTAGCTCCAGTAAAGGCTCAGATCTACCCCGATTCCATTCATTCACCTCCACTACAATTCTGATTAGCTTACTTGGACTATTTATTTAGTCCAAGTTAACTAGACACAAATCTCAAAAACCCCAATCCGTCGCGATCGACGTTGCTGCCTTTTCCCTTCTTTTTATTCACGAGTTTCTCCCCGTGATTAATTATCGTTTTACACGCCGCAATGTTTTTTTTTTATTTATATTTACCTCAGCGCCCTTTATGATAGATTTTTGAAATAAATATTGCTGCAGAAAAAAATTGTATTAACTAGTTTTGTTAGTCCTTAGATAGTAGTTTTTCATCATTGTAAGGGTTAGTTAGTAAGCAGCTTTTGCAGGTATCGATTTCAACATTTCAACAAGAAAATGACGCAAATTAAAATGTCAAATCACAAATTGCCAATAACGAAAAGTAAGCCTCAGTTAACAAATTGGACAACGCAGAATATTATATTTACGCATCATGGTCAGACTTTTGGTCGAAATATCTTCAAAATGTTTCGTAGAAAAAAAAGCAGAATTCCGTCTTCAGATGTTTGTTTAACGCGTCTCGCACATTTTAAGCCGATATAAAGCTTATTGAGAAGCTACTTGTAGGTCAGCTTTTGTCTACTCCAGGCGCTGCGTGGTAGAAGTCGTTCAGCGTCGTACGCTTTCCCGCGAAAATCCAATTTCACCAAAATATTTGACTTTTTGCCCGACCAGAAAAAGTATACAAAACTCTTTGAAAAAAATAGATAACAATGGAAGTAGAGCTTAAAGTTGACGACATTACAGCTGCACATAAAGCTGCGCTCAAAGGTAAACTAAAGGAGCTCACAAAAGTCAAACAGGGCAAAATTAATATTTGTCCAATTGTCATAGAATTAGCTGTTTATTAGATTACTGCTTATTTAAAATTATTCACATCTTTTGACAAATACAATTTCTAAGGCGATCGCGATGAACTAGGAAAACGGGCGAAAATAATTTACGTACTCAATTTCTTCTATAACTAACAAGCACTTATGCGACCCTACTAAAGAGGAAGTTCTAAAAGAAAACGGCACCTTGATGGATTCCCCAGACTATTTCGGTCGCACTCCTCTTATGTACTGCGTCCTCGCCGACCGACTCAACACTGCCAAATGTCTTCTCAGACTAGGAGCTCAAGTTAGCTCCGTCGATAATGTTGGTCGAAGTGCTGCTCACATCGCTGCACATAAGGGATCGATTAAATTTCTTCAGCTCTTGGTTGCTAAGAATTGTCAGTTTTCCCTACCAGATAAAGATGGTCAAACTCCGCTGCATCTTGCTACCAATCGTAGAATCACCGACGGATCATGTGTAAAATATATTCTAAAAGCGATGTCTTCTGATTATATTGATGTTCAAAACCATCAAGGCCAGTCCGCGCTTCACTGTGCTAGCTATTTTGCCAATGTGGAAGCTGTCCGTCTTCTTTTGAAGGCATCTGCGAACCCAGATATTGGCGACTCGAAAGGAAAGACTCCATTGCATTTTTGCGCTGGAAATACTCAAGCAGATGCTGTTCTTACTTCGGAGGTGCTACTGGAGAAAGGGAGTTCTTCTCTTATTGATTGGCAGGATCATGAAGGTCGGACTGCACTTCATGTTGCCGTCAAAGCTGCAAACAAAAGCGTGGCGTCTTTGTTAATAGGATTTGAGGTGGCAACTCATCATTAAATTTCTTTAGAATCATCAGAACCTCTGAAAAGCTAAAGGATGTGATGTTAATTTAGCCGATAATCTAAGTAGAACGGCTCTTCACTGGGCCGCGCAGCTCGGGCGTGCTGATTTTATTCAAGAGCTCATTGATGGCGATGTTGATGTTCATGCGCAGGTAGGACTAGAATTTCGTCAGTTTTTGGCATTCATAAGGACTGTAATGGGGCAACAGCACTGCATTACGCCGCAGCGGCTGGAAGCACGTCAAATCACCAGACATCTATTCAACTGCTTCTCAAACATGGGGTAAATGTGGATGTCAAGGATGAAACTGGTGCGACTCCTCTTATGTGGGCTGCATCTCGTGGCGCTGATTTCGCGATCGAGAAAGTACGCTTTGAAGAATTTTCTTTATTTGATTTCATTGTTGGAAACCGGATACTCATAGAGAGCTTTTAGCTGATCCATTCCGGTGGTGAGATTCAAGCAGTAGACAATGATGGTAACTCAGCACTCCACGCAGCTGCTGCACATGGCAAAAGTCTGAGTGTAAGTGCCTTAATTTCTCGTGGGGCAGATACTCAAGCATCGAATCATGATGGTCAAACGGCGCTCTTTGGAGCTCTTCAGTCCGGCAGCTTGTCAACTGTAAAGAATCTAGCGGATAATGCGTCACCAGAAGAGATTTTCCATCAGGATAGATTTCTATTTCCTTTTATTTTCAAAAGATTCTTATTAAAGAAATTTCAAACCTTCGAAAAGGACAACTTTGGAAGTACTGCGCTCCATTTTGCAGCTGAAGCTGGTCATGCAGATGTGATCGAATACATTGCAAGACTTGCGAATGCAAAGAATATGCTCAGACTTGAGATAAAAGACTCATCAGGTCAGACAGCGCTGCATGTTGCAAGTGAAAATGGCAAGGCGAATTCGATGGCAGCCCTCCTGGAATGGGGCGCTGATGTCGACGCTCAAGACGAAAACGGATACACTCCCCTTCATCTCGCAGCAAGAAGTAATCATGTTGCAGCAATGAGACTTCTTCTCCAATATCATGCTTTTATCAATTCGATGACCTTCTCAATCGAGCGAGAGACACCACTTGACATGGCATTTGAAGCGGATCATCAGGATGCAATTGCTATTTTAATAAATTTGGACGCACTGGTTGGTGAAGACGTGAAGCACCTGGCTGCAAGTAAGATTCAGCGAGCATGGAGACGATACAGTGAAAATCTCAAAGAAGAAAAGCAAAAATTCCTTATGCTAAAGCAAGAACATCTTCGACGCGATGCAGATGAAATAAGACGAATAAGAATTGCTTCAATGTCAAAAGCGACGCCGATAACTGAAATCAATGAGAACAAAAAACGAGAGCAAGTTGTGAGCACATTTGTACCGGTAGAAGCACCACCGCCAAACCCAATAAGAGTCTCGATCGGAACACAAACGGAACTGAAAACGAAAACGCATCAAACTCAGACTCCAAGAAAACTTAGCTCTGTGAAAGTGGAAGGAATCCTTTTTCGCGAAGAAATTCCTATGAACGGCTTGAGAAATGACATAATTTTATCGGGCCTATTTAATCTCAAGAAAAAAAGACATAGAAGTTTAAGGCTAGAACTCAGGGATCTATCAAAGCCCGAATAAGCGATAGTGAGAAACTTGATAAAGCACTTAGGTACAGTGGAGAATCCCCCGAAGCTTTTGCAAGACATCTTTTCGGAACTGTGCCTGGAGCTCGTCATCATCTTCTGAAACAAGCAAGACGTCGTCATGAATACGTGCAAAGGTCAGCTCAAGCAGCAGTGATCATCCAGGCATGGTGGAGAAGGAAGAAACGAGTAGAGTGTCACCTTGATGATTTGAAAAAAGACCGCCTCTTTAGTCGTAACCCCTGGAATACAGAAACTCCAAAACCAAGGCCTCGGTTCAATCGGAAAATAAGATAGCTCATTGCCATAATTTCGCAATAACATAGTAAACCGAAGACAGAATTGTAGCAAACAGTGATGGGGTAAAGATCCAAGATACTCTGCCTAAAAAGAGACATTTGCCAGCATTAAATTCGAAAAGTAGCACTAATTGTGAAAAAACCTCCGGTGATTCGAGGTTAATTTTTTCTTTGTTAAAAATTGGAAAAATAAGTGAATTTAAGAGCTTCGAAGTCTAATTCCAATCCAAAAGAGAAAAAGAAAAAAGCTCGTAAGAACCGGGTTTTTCCCTCAGGTGATTCCTCAGAAATGACTTTAAAACCTATTCAAAACATAGTGACTTCTGATGACATAAAGAAAAAGTCGAAGCCATCAAAATCTCTATCATCTGTATCCACACGATCCTCAGCTGATCGCCGCACAATACCTCAATCAATTACCTCCAAAATATATTCTTCTATGTGGAAGCATTGAATATTAAAAGCATTATAATTTATAAAACACTGTTGATTTGTAATCTTTATTCTTCACTTTGAACAAAGTTGATAGGCACTTGATAGGAAATAGAACCTTCTGGAAGAAACGGCGCCAGTCATCAGAAACTATAAATACCGAACGAAAGATGGTTTTCTCATTACACCAGAGACACAAAAACCAACGAAAATGTTTACTTTTTCGAACGAACACTTTGAACCGCCGATGAACCAGCTCTTTTCTGAGCTCGCCCATTCCGCGAACAAGCGAGGAGGATGCTGCCAAACTGCTGAGAAATTGAGCAAGTGGTGCAGCTGCATCAACCTTTCTTCCATCCCCACCAAGGCCGAGGAACTGCACGTGAAGGTGGACGAGAAGAGCCGCACTTTGACCGTGTCTGGAAAGTCTGAAACCGAGTCTACTCGACGAGACGGATTGAAGATCTTCTCAACGCACGTTTGGACAAAAGAAATTCGAATTCCAGAGGATGTGGAGCTGAAGACGATCGCGTCAAAGTTGCAGGAGAATCAGCTCACTTTCGTCGCCCAACGAGTGCAGAAAGAAGAAGAAAAGCAACAAGAAATTCCGATCGAGATCGTCGATACTCCTGCTCTTGACTGAGAAAGTCGATTATCGTTCATTCTTTTCTTAGCTGATTTTACGGAAAACACATAGATACAGTATTAACCTGCAATAAACGGAATCCTGATTTAAATTTTGCTACTTATGCTGGCTAGAACCAGCCTCCTTCGCTTAGCGTCATACCGCGTAGAATAAACCAGTTCTCGTCCGATCACTGAAGTCAAACTACGACGGGCGGGGTTAGTACTTACATGGGTGACCGGTTGGGAATACCTCGTGCGCTAAGCATTTTGCATTTTATTCAAATGATGATTATCGTTTTTAACGAGGAGCCGTTCATGTCGTAAATAATTCAACAATTGTTGAATAACCAACTCTTTAGTCATTGAAAAAAGTCACCATGTTTGCGTGCGGCAAGCATTGAGTTTTGAGCTTGCCTGGCGGGCGGCGTGGCACTTGGGAAAAAGCGCCCTCTACCGCGCGCCTTTCTGAAAAGAGGCCGAAAATAGGAGCGCGCAGCGACAAAACGACCTCGAAATCAAGGACCCCTTCTCTTTACTCATCCCATTTTTGAGTCCGATTTCGATTGTCTAACAGGTAAGAATCGTCTCCATGCCCTCTCTCTCCTATCCCTCTCGCCTCTTACAAAAAACAATCTTGGCCCTACATACGAGACTTCTCAGGGGTGGCTGAAACTTTCCAGCCCACCTCCGGACTTAACCGCGTGGGACGAATCCCCGTGTATAATTTATGCCTTTTTTTACATAATTTTACCGGTCGGTTTCACCCCGTTTGGGAGTGTTTCTTCAGATATATTGATTACAGGATGACTCAAAATCTTCTGAGCATCAATTTGAGAGGTCACACTCTACCATTACACCTAAATTTCGTCAATTTCCGGCTCTAGAATCGACCGGAAGTGGAGTTTTCAAGAATTTTAAACCGTCAAAGTTCTTAAAATTTTCTGCTGATTCTAAAAAGGTATAATGTTAGGGGGTCTATAAGGCGGAAGTGGACTGGAAAACTTCGTTGACCTTAGAAAAAGCACGTCGCTGCTCGCCCAGGTCCCTTAAGTCCGGAGGTGGGCTGGAAAGTTTCAGCCACCCCTGAGAAGTCTCGTATGTAGGGCCATGATTGTTTTTTGTAAGAGGCGAGAGGGATAGGAGAGAGAGGGCATGGAGACGATTCTTACCTGTTAGACAATCGAAATCGGACTCAAAAATGGGATGAGTAAAGAGAAGGGGTCCTTGATTTCGAGGTCGTTTTGTCGCTGCGCGCTCCTATTTTCGGCCTCTTTTCAGAAAGGCGCGCGGTAGAGGGCGCTTTTTCCCAAGTGCCACGCCGCCCGCCAGGCAAGCTCAAAACTCAATGCTTGCCGCACGCAAACATGGTGACTTTTTTCAATGACTAAAGAGTTGGTTATTCAACAATTGTTGAATTATTTACGACATGAACGGCTCCTCGTTAAAAACGATAATCATCATTTGAATAAAATGCAAAATGCTTAGCGCACGAGGTATTCCCAACCGGTCACCCATGTAAGTACTAACCCCGCCCGTCGTAGTTTGACTTCAGTGATCGGACGAGAACTGGTTTATTCTACGCGGTATGACGCTAAGCGAAGGAGGCTGGTTCTAGCCAGCATAAGTAGCAAAATTTAAATCAGGATTCCGTTTATTGCAGGTTAATACTGTATCTATGTGTTTTCCGTAAAATCAGCTAAGAAAAGAATGAACGATAATCGACTTTCTCAGTCAAGAGCAGGAGTATCGACGATCTCGATCGGAATTTCTTGTTGCTTTTCTTCTTCTTTCTGCACTCGTTGGGCGACGAAAGTGAGCTGATTCTCCTGCAACTTTGACGCGATCGTCTTCAGCTCCACATCCTCTGGAATTCGAATTTCTTTTGTCCAAACGTGCGTTGAGAAGATCTTCAATCCGTCTCGTCGAGTAGACTCGGTTTCAGACTTTCCAGACACGGTCAAAGTGCGGCTCTTCTCGTCCACCTTCACGTGCAGTTCCTCGGCCTTGGTGGGGATGGAAGAAAGGTTGATGCAGCTGCACCACTTGCTCGATTTCTCAGCAGTTTGGCAGCATCCTCCTCGCTTGTTGGCGGAATGGGCGAACTCAGAAAAGAGCTGGTTCATCAGCGGTTCAAAGTGTTCGTTGGAAAAAGTAAACATTTTCGTTCGTTTTTGTGTCTCTGGTGTGATGAAAAAACCGTCTCTCGTCCGGTATTTATAGTTTCTGATGACTGGCGCCGTTTCTTCCAGAAGGTTCTATTTCCAGGGTACAATGTTCTGGAATCTTCTATCTGTAGATGTCTGTCGTCTGGAGCCTTCAAATTCTTCTGGAATATTCTATCATCTTCTCGAAAAAGACCCGAAGTGGAAAATTTAGATAATTATGAATTTGTATATTCTTGACCTAATTACTCTTGAACCTGTACCTTTGAACTACGATTTCATGCATATTCGCTTGTTTGATAGCCGCTTGTTTCGGTAAGGTGGATCGGTGCATCTGTTGCGGATCACTTCTGAGAAGTTGCAACATACGATGGACAATCAGATAAAAACGGATGTTGGCTATATTTTCCATCTGCGCTTCAAAGAAAAAATACTGGGACATCTGTTTGAATCAGGTTCTAGCGCTACAGTCTTTGACGATATAAAAGCGGAGACATACCTTCAATGATCATTCAAACTCTTACAAAAACAACCAAAAATGAAAATCTCCAACATTCTCCTTGCCTTTTCAGAGGCATCTTCTCTCTCCTGGATTGGCATCCGATCTTCGGCTGGTGAGATCTGCTCCTACTCTGGATTTACTTCTCAGCAAAAAAATCTCTGTCGACGCAATAGCTTCATCGCCCCTGCGATTAAGAATGCAGCTGAAGTCACTTCTTCCTCTTGCTTCGAGTCGATGTCTGACACCCTCTGGGGCTGCAACGGCATCAAAACGCTTCCCAAAGAGCAACCAGAACTTGAACAACCAACTCAAGAAAGCGCATATCTCCATGCTCTCGCTACGGCTCATCTCAAGAACTCCCTCGAAAAATTTTGCAAACTGGGCTCAGCTGATTGTGAAAATTTCAATGCTGAGCAGTTCGCTCTTGAATTTACCGATGTCGCTGCTCTTAAAAAGAAGCCCTTCTTATTTGGAATTCACAATAACAAAGTCGGTCGAAATGCTGCTGAAAGCGCCAAGAATACTGTCTGCAAGTGCCATGGTCCTTCCGGAAGCTGCGCTCAGAAAACCTGCTGGAAAGCGAGCACGAACGTCAATAAGATGAACAGAATTATCAAAGAAAAGTACGAATCTGCTGCTCGAATCCAACAACGACAACTTGAAATTCTACCAAAAGCAGTCTTCGATTCGTTCATCAACGACCGATTGATCTTTGGGAAGAAATCTCCCAATTTCTGCGAAGTCACTCGAGGAAGAGTTTGCGACGCTACGAAATCATACGGAGCTGGAACCTGTGATGAGCTCTGCTGTGGACGTGGATCGATTCAAAAAGTATCCATCGAAAAGGAAGAAGTCTGTACTATGAAATTCGTCAAAGTGGAGGGCTTCTCGTGGCCAGCCGGGGTACACTGTAAAGATATGTTTTACCAAAAAACAACAAGTACCTGTCGCTGAATACTTTTTGACGACTTAAATTTCATTCTTGCTTCTTCAAAGTTCATTGTTTTTTTTAATAAATTGATCAAAATGAAAATATAATTGAACGACAATTAAAAATTCTGGATATATAAAAATGAGAGTTTATTTTTCTCACTACGTTTGAGTCACTACAGCTTTTACGAAAATTTATGCATTATTTCTTCTTGCATATTTTCGCTCTTTTCTCTGCTTGATTCTCGAGGAAGATTCTGATGGCATATCAGCGTTTGTATCGAGAACACAGTCTGGGTTGGCGATAGATCCGGGCATAACTCCAACTTTGAATGTTGTCAAGTCATCCGAGTCAACAATTGAAGCAACGTTGTCGAGACCAACAAAGAACTCGGACCAGGCGTCCGTTAAACTTGGAGAGTTCGCATTCTGGTTGAGCACAACCATTGTAGAACTTCCATCAGCTTCAAGAATAACGTTAGCAACGTCAAAGACCCAGGTGAAAATTCGTGCGTCGGTGAGATCGCCTGGGAAGACCAAGAGAACGGTGTAAGTGCTCCAGTCAGAAGTGACGGCGAGGTTGGCTTCAACACGGGATTGAATGAGGCCACCGGTTGGGCCGGAAACCTGAAAGTCAATATCTAAATAATTTATGACTGACGAATGTCTTACCTTGATTTGATTTGTGCTGAATCCAAACCAAGTGATGACATCGTTATCGGGGCAGTCAACACAGGCAACATTCTTGTTCAAGGTATGAGTGCAGTTGACATGATTGTCGCAGGTACACTCAGAAACAATATTCATGGGGTCTTTTCCATCAAAAGTCAGGTAAAGACCTTGAGCACAAGTTACACCGGTGCAGGATTCGAACTCATCTGTTGATGTGCTGCAATCAGTCATTACAGCATTTTCGATGTTGAGTTCGTCGTACAAGCAGAAACCAAGGTCGCTGACACAAGGATCATCGACCGTACCGTTACCGCTGAAGAATTCTGGGCAAGAACACTCATATGAACCAATGGTGTTGTCGCAGATTCCATTGACGGGATCGCACTTATCATGTGCGCCTGGGATAAGGCATTCGTTAAAATCAAGGCACTCAGTTCCAAGAGGCAAGAAGCCAGGTTTGCAAGCGCAATCATAACTACCGACTGAATTGACACATTCGCTATTCTCCTTAGCATCGCAGATTGTTGCATCTGAGCACTCGTCGATATCAGTACAGTTATCACCAGTGGTAAGACCGTCTCCCTCGTACCCATCGGCACAGATACATTCATACCCTCCATCCAAGTTAGCACAAGTAGCAAGTTGATGGAAGCACTGGTTGGATCCATCGAGGCACTCGTTGATGTCAACGCAGAGATCTGTAGTATCAAGCTCGTATCCCGCATTACAGTCGCAGGAGAAACTTCCCTCAGTGTTGGAACACGAAGAATTAGGATCAGAGCAAGTGGTTGGGTCAGCACACTCATTGATATCAACACAGCTAGTTTCGTTGGCATTCATTTCGAATCCTTCTGCGCAGAGGCACTCGAATCCACCATCAAAATTGTTGCAGTTTGCGTTAGCAGCGCATGGAACAGGAGTAAAATCGCACTCGTTGATATCCTCGCAAGTGAAACCATCACCAGAAAACCCATCTGGACAAGTACACTCGAAAGAACCGACAGAATTGACACAATTAGCGTTTTCAGCGCAAATATTCTCCGCGCACTCGTCGATGTCTTCGCAAATCTCCCCAACAGGACCTTGATCAAAGATGCAAAGAGTTGGTCTGAACTTTGTGCATTCGGATTGTTTCCACTGGCCGATAGCCGTCATGTGGAAACAGGCTTCGTCCCAGATATTTGGGTGTTTTGGCGCAAGGTTGAATGTACTCGCTATTGGTTCATTTGTGTATATATTGGTCATCAAAGATGGATCGTTGGCACCAGATGGAGCGGTGTAGCCAATCCAAGCAGGGAGACCAGCAGCAATATTGAAAACCCAAGCGTTGAACATGCTAAGATCATTTTGATTGGTCTGATCGAAGGTCAAGAGTTCACCGCCTTCGTTTTGGCAGATATTGATGGCTTCGTCGAAATTTCGTAGAGATGGGTAAAGATTAATGCAGTTGTCATGGTCAATGGTGGAGAAGAACATGTCATCCGATCCATCAGAAGATCCTCTTGGACAATATCCGGCATCGTGGAATCCAGGATTGCAGGAACACTCATAGCTTTGGAAAGTGTTTGTACAATTTGCGTTTTCACCACAAGTGTTAAATCCGGTAGCGCATTCATCCATATCAACGCACTCAACGAGGGCGTCTCCTTCGAGACCGTCTTCGCAGGTACAGTTGAAGCCACCATCAAAGTTTGTGCAGAAGGAGAAATCGACGCACTCATCAGATCCATCAGCGCATTCATCAATGTCAGTACAGTTGAATCCATCGCCTTGGTAGCCATCAAAACAAGTGCAGTTGAATCCTCCGTCAAAATTATTGCAGAAGGCATTATCATGACAAGTTCCATCTTCTGCACACTCATCGATGTCGGTACAGTTGAATCCATCGCCTTGGAATCCATCATTGCAGGTGCAATTGTAACCACCAGGGAAATTCGAACAGTGTGAATTTTCATCGCAGTCGTCAAAAGCGCCAACCATTCTGAGCATATTTTCTTCTCGGCACTCATCAACATCAGTACAATTAAATCCATCACCTTCATAGCCGAGATGACACGTACAGTTGTAACCACCATCAAAGTTTGTGCAATCTGCAATACCGTGACACATGTGAGTTCCTTCAGAGCATTCGTCGATATCCTCACACCCGGTGTAAGCGATTCGAGTAGCGAGGAAAGCAGGGTCGAAACCATCTCCTCGGTAGCCGTCTTCGCAAGTACAATTGTAGCCTCCGTCAAAATTAACACAACCGACATTAGCAGGACCGCATTCATCGATCTCTAAAGCGCATTCGTCGACATCTTCGCAAGAAAATCCAGTTCCATTGTAGCCGTCATTGCAGAAACATTCATAATCTCCGAAAGTATTGGCACAAGTGGCAAACGCACTGCAGTTATTGGTCGCAACTTGAGAGTCAACAGGGAATGTTTCGGGATATTCAATCATGCAAATGACTGGTCTTTCGATCGAGCAATCGTTGTTTTTCAAAGTGGCAACAAGTGTGAAATGGACACAGTCGCCGTTTGCTGGTTTTGGGAAATTCGGCGCCCAAAAGAAACTGGCATCATTATCACCCAAAATTTCTGAAAATGATTCCCCAAATATGTTCCCGTAGAAGCCGCTACTCCAGACCAACCCCATCCAAGGTGCTTTATCACCAGCAAGTGAAACAAGCACATCAAATTGCTCAGAGAAAGGAGCTCCATCAACAAAAGTCGCGATGTAGCCATTCGGACTGTCATTTTCGAAAGCAAGTTCTTGACATCGGTCAGCAGCAGCATAATAATCTCGAGGGCTAGAAAGTGTTTTGTAGCATCGTCCATTGAAATCTTCAAAATCAGCTGGGCATGGAAGAGAGATCGGACCGAACTCGCAGCTTTCTAATGTAGTCGTTGTTGGTTGCCAATTTGTAGTTGTTGTAGGTTCATCAGTAGTTGAAAAGATTTGTGATCCGCATTCATCAGAATCCTTGCAGCAGAAGCCGTCGCCGTAAAATCCGTCATTACAATCGCAAGTATAACTTCCATCAGTATTGTTACAAGTAGCTTGATTGTGACAAGCATCGGTTCCCGCGAGACATTCGTCAAAGTCCTCGCATAAGGTACCACTTGTATCATTTTGGGAACCTGCGTCGAAATATCCTTCCATGCAAGTGCAGTTAAACCCGCCATCAAAGTTCATGCAGTAAGCATTTTCATGGCAGTCGTTGGATCCGTCTGAGCACTCGTCAATATCGTCGCAGACGGTTCCGTTACCGGTGAATCCGTCCATACAAGTGCAGTTGTACGAGCCTGGCAAGTTTTGACAAACTGAGTTGACATCGCAGTCATCAAATGCACCAATTTGTCTAAGAAGATCTTCTTGTGCACATTCGTCAACGTCCGTACAGTTGAAACCATCTCCTTCCCATCCGATCACACATGTGCAGTTGTATCCACCTTCAAAATTGCCACATTCCGCGTTATCATTGCACATATCAATCCCAAGATCGCACTCGTCGACGTCGGTGCAATTAAATCCATCTCCAAAATATCCCTCGTCACAGGTACAGTTGTAAGATCCTGGCAAGTTGTTACAAGAAGAGTTGATATCACAGTCATCAAAAGCGCCGATTTGTCGGAGAGCTTCTTCTTCGAGACACTCGTCAACATCGGTGCAGTTGAATCCAGATCCTTCCCAGCCTACTTCACATGTACAATTGTATCCGCCGTCGAAGTTGTCGCAGACAGCATTATCGTCACACATATCAGTTCCGTCCGCACATTCATCAACGTCAGTGCAGTTCCAGCCATCACCAATGTAACCGATCATGCAAGTACAATTGTAACCAGGCGAGTCATTGTCGCAAAAAGCGTTTTCATCGCACATGTGATCGCCACTTGCACATTCGTCGAAGTCTTCGCACATGAAGCCATAGTCAGAGAAGTTATCCATCTTCATCATGTACCCATCATCACAAGTGCAGTTGTACGCTCCAAGCTGATTGGCACAACTCGAGAAAGATGGGCATGCTGTGATCATTTCCCAGACATCCGCCATGACAGAAGTGTTCATCGGATCTTGACTGTCTCCAATCAGAATCGCTGGCCAAACATTTCTATCGTAGAAGATTCCATCGTGACACTCATCGTAGTCGACGCATTCTCCGTGGGTAAAGTTCTCGTAATAAAAACCAGTGTGGCAGATGCAATCAAAACCACCGTCAAAATTATTACAGGAGCTCCTGCCGCTGCAGTCATCAAGTTGCTCAGCACACTCGTCAATATCTGAACATTCCCAAGCAGTTGTGTTCCAAGTCCAGCCAAAGTCGTTGAATTCGTATCCGGCATCGCACTCGCAAGTGTATGTACCCACTTCGTTCGTGCAGTTTATGGAGTTGACAGGACAAGCGTTCGGGTCAAGGCACTCGTTAACATCACATTCTGGCACTTCTCTTGGATCAACGCAAGCAGTCTCGTTGACAGAATAGAGAGTAGGGAAAGTGCAGGTGTCAACAACCAATGTCCCGTTGAAACATCGGCTGCTTCCTTCACAGGATTCTTCGTGAGGCAAAAGGCTCAGATTTTCGACAGCAGGGGCGACAAGAGTAATTTTACAGGTCGTGGAGAGATCGATCTCACAAAGTGGCATCTTACTTCGGCCGCAGAAGCTCTCATCCCACATCACTGCTTCAGTGTAGCTGCTTTCCGAGGACGAAAAGTAGAAACCTTGAGTGATGGAAAGACAAATATCGAAATCCGCGACGAGTCGGGAGTGAAAATCAAGGGGAACATAATCAGCCTGGTTGCCATCGATGTCCATGAAAGTTCCGTTTTGAAGCATGTAGATTCCGATCCACGCCCCGTCGTATTGTCGGATTTGAGACGCATCTCCAAGAAAATGCTCCTCGATGTAGCTAGAGATAGCTTGATCTTCATCTGCGTTTTGAGGGATCGCGAGTTTCCCTCCATTCATCTCACAAACTTCTTTTGCGTCGTTAAAGTTTGCTGGAGAAGCCGCAGCTCCTTGCGGTGCATTGAGATAGAAAAATTTGGAGCCAACCTGGATTCCGTCAAGGTTATCGAAGCTCGAATATTGAACTCGGCCCGATATTCCCGTCAGGAAACATGCTCCGAAAAGCAGCAACATTTTGCTAAAAGAAATTTCTCTTTCAGAAAATAATCTCTTACAACTTACCTTTTATCCAATATTTGGATAAAAATCAACTCAAAACATAACTCGATTCAATTTTATGCATTTGCGGGAAAGGTTATTATACGATATGCATTTTGTTTAGAACGATTGAGGAATTTGAAAATCAATTAAACCCGCTTGGCCATTTCGTCTTAGACAAATGAGCTTGTTATTATGATTTTCTAGTTTTTTTTTATTCACAAGCTAAAAAATGATCATCCTGACGGGCTGAATCTATTCTTTCGGAAGACGCCCATGATCCATTCCATGTACGAAGCAACATTAGTGTAAATACCAGCTAGAAAATTTGATAAAAGAGTGCCTAAAAGTGTCAGTTTTTTTAACCTCCTTTACTGTCTCCCGTAGCATCTCCACAGCCAGTATGCTCACCAGCAGAATTGTAACTTCCGCCACTACTCGTGATTCCCCAAAGAACCGCTCTATCAGTATTAGCAAGTTTGTAACTAGCCCCATTCATTGTGATTGACGGTTCTTCAGAGTCAACTAAAATGATTATTTAGCTGTATTATATCTTTCTCTTACAGGTTCCGGGCTCTTTGCAAAAGAAGGGTCCTCCGGAATCCCCCTGGCAAGTATCAGCCATAAGATTGCATTCAAGTCTCTTGCTAGCGCAAAATTGCGCTCCAGAAGTATCCATGCGACCTCGCATAAGACTGGCGCACTCATTGCCTGGAAAGATTTCTTGGTAGGTGAATCTTGGAGTGTCCGGTACTAAGGGAGTATCTTTCGTGTACAATGGCGAGTATCCAGGAGTTTTTCGGGCGCATTGCTGATCCATTTCAATGAATCTATCGAGATCAGCTTGGTTTGATGCTGTTTTGCCCCACCCAGCAACCTAAAGTAAAAACCTTACTATGGAAAATATCTTTATGCTTACCTGGCAGCAGTCTCCCTCTCCAAATTGCTGTGAAGAAGTCGGCAGACAAATGGGCGATCGGAATTCATTATAACTCGGCACTTCTTCGGCTAACTCAAAAGAGCAATATCATCCTTCAATGATTGCATGTTGAAGTTAGGATGTTTCACGTACTGAGCAATTGTTGTCCTATGAGTTCTTTCCTTGTTGTAATCGTCGTTTGCAACAGAGTAGTCGCCAACGTAAACTTGGTAGTTTTTAGCAACATAGTCGCTAGCGAAGCAGTGCGCTGCAGAAACGGCCCATTTTCTGTTGATCAAAGACGCTAGAAATCCTGTTTTTCGAGGGATAAAAATATATGTTCACCTCCGCACTCGTGGGTGACTGTTCCATAATGATCAAATCGTAGAGAAACAAGCCATGGGAATTGCCCGGGGATAGATTTTACGCCGCCGACAACGTGGGCCTAAATCAAACTTCCTAAAAATCCCGAATTTCGGAGATCAATTACCGCTGCGATGTTAAAATTGATATTGTCTCTCCGAGTAATGCATTTTCCCCCTTCGTAGTCTTCGAAGTTCTTGGCTGTAGCTTTATCACGAGCAGATGCTGCACTCGAGGGAATTTCAAAACTAAATATTTGACCAACATGAATTCTAGTTTTATCCTACGTGTAACCACAATTGGGATCATTGGCATTTCGAGCCCATCGCTTTACCCGTCCTCCTTCAGCCACCACCAGTCGTCTGGAAATTATTTAAATATAAATTTGAACGCCTTCAGAAAAAATGGAAGACTTTAATTTGCATACTTGATGGGCAGGGTACTGGTGGCGCGAGCCTTGACGATTCTGTTAAATTTATTCCGATGAGCCATCGACTTTCCGAGATTTCTGTTGCTTATCTGGGCAATGTTTCTTCCATTCAAAAGGACCACGTAATCATTCTTGTTGATTGTGACATACAGTTCGTTGAGGCCAGATGTACTTAGAACTCCAGCGTAAAAGGGGGATACTCTTGGTCGAAGTCTTCGTCCGTCAAAGAGAAAAATTTTCATCATTCGTCGAGGTTGTGAGACGATTCTTATATCAAGTGGTCTTGCTTTTCCATCTAATAGAAGTTCTAGTTTCGTTTCTGCTCGAGATCTTTTTTTGTGGATCAAACTGAGCGTTAAGAATTATCAACTTGTTTTTTTGAATCCTTTCCTTTTCTCAAGATTGAATTTGAAGGAGATCGAGTCACAATTACCCACTTCATAATTATTCGAGTAACATTTTAAATTCCTAACAGCTACAGTCTTCGTTATCGCTGTGGCGTAAGTTGCTAGTAAAGTAAGCGCACTTACTATTCTCATTTTTATCTTTTGTTGGTCGATACGTTCCGAGGCAGATAGTGACTTCGGAGGACAAATAAACAGAGTAAAAAGGTAAACATAATTTTACTGGAGAGGACTCGAATCATCATCACTTGAATCTGGATTCTACTAGTAGATCCTGGGATTTGGACCCTTGAAATCAAGGAGGAGTCATCTCTCACAATAGCACGAGAACTTCGGAAATATAATATTGATCGATTTATTACACTTTTAAAAATACAAAATAAATGGTAATAGTGTTCATCAAGATGATGTTATTTAGATGAGGAGCAAACTTTATCCCAATTTTGAGTTGTTATCACCCAAAACAATTAAAATTTAATCACCCAACTCAGCACCCAGATGATTAGATAATATTCCTATCGATTCAAACAGGCTGAAATACTAACTCTAGGCAGACTGAGACGGCCTTTGGACATTCGACCGTCAAGTCCAGCTACACTTATTTTGGCATCTGGCCAACGCTCAACTAAACTCAACTCGTGACACGAGGCCCCTCTCTCTCAGGCCAAACCTCTCCGAAAACAACTCTCATGTGATACAGCTCCACAAAAACGTTGATCACGTGTCTCAAGATCACCAAAAACGGTTTCACTTTTTCGTAAAATCGAAAAGACTTTCAAGCCAGACTTTGGGTTTTCTGCAAACTCGGCACATTTTTGACAACGTTGGATAGACAGACGCAAAGTCTGAGTAAGAAGTAAACTTGTGAAGAAAAGTGATTTTCGTCCTCTGTGAGTTTTATTAACGAAGAGTCCTGAAGACAGATTAACAGGTACGATGATGGCAGAGTTGGGAGCATAGATAACTACGACTAGGGTGTGATCACTGTCGTCCACAAGGGCTTAGTAGCCCGTGGTCGGGGCCAGGATCGAACCACCAGGAGCCAAAAACACACCACGGGGCTGCTACTCCGGCTCATTGTCTCGCTCAGCAAGCTCAAGCCGAGAGATAAAATATTTTTTCTCCTCTTTTAGGAAGAAGATCAACTCTTGAGAAAAAAAAATCAACTTGGCAAACATTCGAAAATGACATCGACAGAGGAAGGCCTGGAAGGGCTTCTGGACCCACCTGCTCAAAGTTCTGCTAAGCCAGAATCAACAAGTTCTTCTAATTCGAGAAAGCGAGCACGTGTTGAGGAAGAAAACTCGCCGGATGAGATGATGGATAAGATCACCCGACACTGCTCCTGTACTGTTTGCCTGGATGTCCCTGGCGTCGCTCTTTATCAGTGCAAGAACGGCCACCTGATGTGCTACACGTGTCTCAACCATCTTCTTGCAGACGCCCGTCTCAAAGAAGAACAGTCAACATGTCCGAATTGCCGCTGCGAAATCAGGTAACGACACATTGGGGAATACACACGAAAAGCTCGTGCGTCTCAGAGGACAGACGCCACGGACTTCAGCTCGAGCTATCTTGGCGCGCAGCCAAATCTAAATAGCCACGCGACCAAACTCAATCATTGTTGACATCTGATTATTTCAGTATGGAGCGCTGTATGAGGAACTTAGCAGCCGAAAAGGGATAGGTTCAGAATCTAGTAAGAGCTTATTTTCTCTTACCTCTCGAAGTTTTGAAAAGCCGAAGTGATCAATTTTCGAGCTCCTGTCAAGCAAACATGATCAGTTTTCCTTTGAAGCCCGTTTCGAACCTTTTGTAAGGCTGTCGGCGAAATTCCCACAGAATGCAGCTGGTGCTCGCAAATGGTGAACCGATGTAACATTGAGGCGCATGAAAGGCATCGCTGTAACAAAAGGTTGAAATTAATTGAGTACAAGCTCTGAGTCACGCGCCGTATTTTAGACCTTCTAAATGCAGATACAACTTTGCGGGGTGTGACTGGAAGGGACCCTTAGATAAGGTAAAGATCACTTCATCTTTACCAGTAGAAAAACCAGTTTTCCATCTACCGATTCCAGTCCATCCTGTTTGATCAAAAAACGCTGCTGTTCTAAAAAATCTTCCTTGTTTTTTAACCTTTTTCTAATTATTTTCTAGCTGGACACGCACACTAAAGCTTGCAAATACAAATTTGCTACCTGCGAATCAGCCAAAGAAGAAATTGAAAAATCCATCGACGTTCAGGGGCACCAGGCCCGCGTGAAAGATAACATTCTCAGCCTGTTTGCGTTTGACAGCGTTATCTACACAGGTATGCAAATTTCACGAAAGAAAGAAAAAATAAAAAAATTTTAAAGACTTTTGGTCCGATCATATCGCACCGACGATTACATCCCAAAGCTGGCCTTTGAGTCCAATCGTCAGCGCGTCTTCAACGACGAGTGGGTACTCTCCTGTGAGATTCAAGGAGACTCGCAATCCTGCACCCGCCAAATAAGCTTCTCCTTATCGCTACGAGTAAAACCTCAGTATCCACGAGACATTCAACTCTTCGGTAAGCATTGCACTGACAGAGGCAGATGACGAAACCGCTTTGTTCAGTCACAAGAGCTCCGGGAAGTGATTTCCAGCTGGATCACGTGACATACTTGCATCGCTTCACAAAGGATATCTCCTCAACGCCATTGTTCACCTTGCCCCTCAAATCTGCGGCAGAAGTCAACAGATTTATTTCTTCAAAGGTAAGTTCTTTCATCGACTATATCAGCCTATAAGAGTATCTGATTTTGATGCAAATGAATATGTTCTGATGGATTTTGTTTCAGTCGGTGAACCTTCGCGTCTACATGTTCGAAATGAACGAGCTGAACGATACACGACGAAACAACGGTCAGGTAAACCGGGATCCACGCGGCAGCTGGTAATTTCCTCCGGCTCCTCCGGTCGTAGATCTCGGCACTTCCCTTCTCTTCATCTCCTCTTTCTCTTCTTATTCTCTCCTGTCGCACTGGTTTGGTGAAATCTTCGAAACAACTATTCAATAAAACATTTCAATAAAATATTCTCATTCATATAATCAAGAATGATGTTATTTTATTATTACTAACGCCAAGCGGGCTGATTTTCGGGCGTAAGCAGGAGGCTTTTGCGCAGTTTATTGACGATGGTTTTTCATTTGAAGTTTTTAAATTAAATAATATAATATTCTTTAATAAAATAATTATTCTCCGGTCTGGTGAGTATTGTTATCTTTAAAACTCAGGAATGAAGCTGGATAAACAACACTTTTGTAAAGAAAAATGTTCGAAAAATCGAATAAGAAATTCATTTTTTTGAATGTCCTTCGAAAATTTCCGGCAAGGACAAACTTTCAGAGATTCTCCTGGGCCACGAGATAGAAGCGACGAATTTGACGTCACAGTGAACACAAAGAACAGTCAAATCGTTTGTCAGAAAGTTCGAAAACCAGTGGCGTCATTTAATGCTAGGATTTCCAGGGAAAATTTTATTTGCGAGAGGCAGGGGGCGTTAGGGTATAAAAATCGAGGACACTGAGGAATTTTTCCAGTTACGAGTTGATTTTGTTTCATCAAGTCGGATTTTAGAGATTTGCGGATTTCCTGACTCAAAAAGAGAGGGAAAACTTATGAGGATAGATGCGGTATCGAGGATAAAATGGTTTAAAAAAACGGGTAATGGTAACTCGTCCTTTATTAGTACGAGAATCGTGTAGTAAAATGCACTAATTTACGATGGCTATCTCGTTACTTTTACACATATTTGTGGGAAAGAGCTGAACTGCGGTTGTTTTACCGTCCGATGGTCGATAAAATGACGCAAGTTTTTAGCCCAGGATCCAGACTAGCAGTCTGTTCGTGCTATAGGGACCCAGATTTATCCTCTAAATTGATGGTAATCCAGGAAGAATAGCGGTAAGCCAAGTGTAGGGGCTCTTTCGGACAGTATTTCTTCCAAGAATCGGCTCTAAGCTGACAGTATCTTGATTTTCATTCATTGCCAAAGATGAAGTCTGAAGGAAAATCAGTTTGGCTCAAAATTAATTCATGATGAGCTACAGTCCTAAATCCGGCAATACTTGAGTTCCCGGTTTTCCCAGACGAGTGATAATAAAATTCGCGAAAACTATGCCTCTTGGAAAATCAGGTGTTTGTCGAATTCGTTTACTGAAGATATCAATTTGCCTCAGGGTCGGAGTATATTCCACAAGACGGTGACGATGACATATCTGGGGAAATTAGGCCGACCTATGTCCGGAAATTGCCGTCTTCGTGCTCGAGGATGATCCTGGATCTTCAGTGCGGCGTGGGCGCTGAGCTGGCGCGTCCAATCAGCTGTCGCGTTCGCCCCTCCTCCCAAGCCCTGGGTTCGCGCGCGCTCGAGATCTAGAGAAAAAATGAAAGAAAAAAATATTTTCGAGTCGAAATTTTCAATAATCCACTGAGCTGCTCAACCTCCAAGCAATTTAAAAGGATTATCGCCCCTAAAGAAATAGGCCTTTTTGACCTTAGACAGAGAAATTAACTCAGAATCGTTCATGAATCTCCTGTTACCTCAAGGTTGACAGTTTTATGTTGCCCTAGAAAATTCGATATACTAAAAGATTGCGAAAATCTACTACGAAATGCTCTTCTTAGCTTCCGGTTGAAACAATATCGCCATCGTAAAAGCGATTTTACAGCGGAAATCGACCAATTACTTTACTGCGAAAATAGCTTTTCATTTGTAAGAGAGGCTAGGAACTAGAGGGTAACGATGCGAATCGTGTGAAAAGAACCAACTGCGGCGTATTTACGCGATTTCGTAATTATGAAAACGAACACTGAGTCCTCGCCCTGTTTGAATGATCGAATTCCTCGCTCATAGAGAGAGATTATCGGAAGATACGGCCAAAAGAACAACTGCAGATAAGCGACTTAGAGATTGTTCCAGCGGAAGATAAATTCGTATGAAATCAAGGAGGAGAATATTTCGATTAAAATGGTGATTTATCTGATGCCATCGCATGATGAAGCTTCGGAAATGATGAGCATCAGATAATCCTAAGATTATGATTCATGATACTCAAGATCACCATCTTTTTCTTGAAAGATCGAGGCCAAAAGAATATCCTCATTCTTGAATTGAGCCTTTCGAAGTTTATAACGGTCAAGAATAGCCAAATTTTAGTTGAAATGTTCGACTTCAAGGATTGCTTTGAGCAACGAACGTTTTTGAAGACAGGATCTTAGACTTTCGCAACATAATTTCCATAGATAATGGTTCATCAGAAATCGATAGTCTATGAAGACAGACTTTTGAAAGATCTGTCTTCATTTTTCTAATAAAATTTCTTTCCTTCAAGCATTCTTTTTCGATGCGGCGGCACTAGCTTTTTACTGTAATCCTGAGCAAATAGAGTTATCCACACAAACGCATTGATAGCGTGGGAAAACATGCTCATAACTTGCGCCTCAAGTACCGTCGTTTTCCATCTTTAGAGCGTTTTTCAGATGACAAGGGTAGACCAAAACGCTCTTAAGTTGGAAAATTTACGATCAAACTAGGACGACAGTGGGAAAAAAATGATGAATGAAAATGCATAAAATGAACTTTTTCCAAAACTATAAAAATGCATCTGAGGTCATTTTTACCTATTTATGATAAAAAAATTACGATCTTTGAATCAGAGGCTATGATTTCACCTGAAAAAAAGCGTAGAAAACAATTTTTTTCAATGATTTTTCAGGTTGAAATAAACGTTATTCTAATTATTAATTAAAAATTCCTAAAAACGCTCTAAAGTTGGGATTTTTTCAGATGACAAAATATGGAAAATATTGGCAAAAACGCTCTTAAGTTGGGCGCTCTTAAGATGGAAAACCACGGTACGGTTTATGACCGTTTTTCGAGTATTGAGGTGGGTCGATAGTTTCATCCTATATTTTTACATCAAGGGACGGGCATATTTTAATTTTTTATAATTTCTAATATCTTATTTTTGACGGAAGCTGTCAGCTTCAATACCAGATCATTGTACAGTTGACGTTTCATTTTCCCTCACAAAAGAGGTTATTTTTCTTGAAAGTTTATTTTTCAAAAGAGATGCTTCTTTCTTGCATTTCGACGGACAAAAGTAAGGTTCGGTATTTCAAGACAGATAAAAATAATGACAGCTAATTGCTTTATAATTTTTTACGAGGTCTATAAATGCCATGTTTCAAGAAAGATATTTCACCATAAAAGTGCTTGTTTTTGTTGAAGAAAATTAAGATTGATTTCAAAAATTCTGACTCGGAATTGCAATTTAAAAAAAGAGTATCAGTGCCTTTTTGTTTGATAAATTTAGGCTAATTTTTCCCTAGAAAACTGAGCACGGCCTAGTTTATCTACTCTACCCGCGTTGAATGGTGAAGTCCTTTAGAAATTGGAACAGAAAAGTATTTGAAATCGTGCCATTGAAAGTGCGAGTGGGCCCCTTTCAGTGCGGCGCATTTGTTGACTCTTCTGTTGCGCCATTTTTTCTTTCACTCGTGTATGTACTACTTGCGGCGGAATCAGAAGCAGCTTGTTTTATTAATACTGATTTGTTTCTATCGAACTGTCGCTGCTTTTTGACGGTCAACGACGGAGAGAAAAAGACACGCTCTTAGGTTTTAATTCAATTCCATTACAGAAGAATTGATTCGCATCTGAATCAAAAGATGCTGAAGCTTTTAGATCAATGCATAAAATAGAAGCTCCAATGGTGCTAGAGACATTCTTTTTCATTCTCCTTTTTTGTAAAAATGATTTAATTTTGGATTAGTTAGATGGAGATTCTTTTGTTTGAATAAATTTTTATTATTTATTTTTTCTGCCTGTAGGGCGATTTTTGAGGCGATAAAAATATCTCGTGGAAGAGTAAATAGGCTCGCGGACCCGTTTATGAATAATTAGCCGCTCGTATGTGTCGCCGAAGCATCGGTGCTAGTCAGATTCTTTTCGGATATCGATTAATTTACCCATGAATCGACAGAAATAGTATCTCTATCTTCTTTCTGGTCTGCCAAAAGAGACAAATTTTCATGCCAAATTTGAAGCTAATAGTTTTCTTTTCAGACTTGATAAATGTTGAAGTGACCCAGTCGATCTGGCACTGGACCAGCCAGTATGGCGAACCCGCGAAAATTCAGCGAGAAGATCGCGCTCCTGAAGCAAAAGGAAGCCGAAGAAAAGGGCAACTATGAACGGATCCTGCGAGAAGTTCGCGCAGTCACACATCACCCGGGCCAAGGACCGCAAATGCCGATGCCAGGTGGTCCGCTGCCCGGAATGGGCCCGATGAGGATGAATCCGCTGTTGAACCGAGTCCAGGGACAAAATGGGATGGGCATGGGCCCGAGAAATGCACTTTGGTCTTCCATGCCGAATATTCACTCCGCTGCGCAGAATGCTCCAATGCCACAAATGCCATATAATAATTATAACAGCGGCTCTCAGGAATCGGATTATTTTTATTTATTACCTATTACTTTCAAAAATAAACTCTTTCTTGATTTCAAAAAGCCTTACAATTAAAATCCGTTCTAAAGTGCGGCCAAAACTTCGGCCAAATGAGCTATCCCCAGCCTCCAATGAATGCGCCGGCAATCTCTGCTCCCCAAGAGCCTCCTCCAGTCATACCCCCTTCATATCCCCAGAATAGCAGTGGAATGTTTCTGGAACCACCTGGCAACTGGGGGATGAGTTCTCAGAACGGCGGTAGCGGACAGAACTACGGACTTTTACGGGCGACTTCTGATTCTGCTTTGCACCACACGGTGAATCAGAAAATCGACCAAGTCAATCAGGAACGAGGTCAAAATCAGCTACAGGCTCCTGCGCCCGCTCACTCTCAACCATCACCTCCTAACCCACCAGTAATTAATCTACAATTCTTCCTTTTTTATACATTTTTAAGATGAACCGCCGACTAAGACCGCCGCAACTCTCAACGCCACAAGGAGCTCCGTGTGGAAGTTTGCCGGATTTGACGACTCTTACTATTCCCAAGACAAACTCGAGGCCTTCAAGTGCTAAGGTACTCACTCAGGAACTTTCCTATCCCCTTACCATTTAATTTTGAAGGAACCTAATCGTCGAATTGACTCGCCTGGCGCGATGCGTCAGCGAGATTCCACTGGTTCAACAAATTCTTCACTCGCCTCGCCCAGAAACCCAAGAAGGCCGGTGAGTCCCTGGGCTATTCCCTTCCTTGATATCAAAAATCCTTCAGCATCCGTACAATAACAACCGAATGAGCTGGAATATGCCAGGATCGTCGCCAGGCTCGCCCGTCTCCGCCTCTTTCAACGCCAATCAAAGACTTAATTCAAACTCGCTGCCATCTTCACCACAGACACGATCGGAAACGGACTCTTTCGACAGTTTAATGCAGACATCGTCATCGACCAACACACAACAGAACAACCTTCATACTACTTCGCCGAATAGCAATAACAAACTCTCGCAGCCGGAGAATCAGCATCATTATCAGGGTCCTACTTCACCAGTTCCTAATATTGTGTTCACCCCTTCCAATGACAATGGTAAGGAATTAACCTATCTTTGATCACATTCACTTCTTTAGAATCTGTCCCCTTTGGCATGGAGCAGCGCCACCCGTTGCAAATGAACAATTACGGCGTCCCCTCTTCCTCCGCCTCAGTAGCTGGCGGCTACGATTTGCCGCGGCTCGGTTCGCTGAACAACGAGTTCAACACTCCCCAATTCCCCAATTCTAGTCAACCAACAGCGCTGCCAAGCACAAACACAACGCACGACTTCCTCAACGAAAACTTCCTCAACGAACTGACTTCAGCGTCATCACAACCCCTTGACATTCCGCTCATACCGCCAACGCAACACCAGTTAGACTTGATGCAGGTAAATGTCTCCTTTTTTGATTGTCTCCTTTCAACCCTCTTTTAGAATGGCAACGGGAAAAGTTCTCAAAGCCTGTCTTCCATCCTAAACGATATGAACTGATCGAGAAAAACGAAAAAATCCAAATTCCAATAAATATAAAAATGCTCAATGTTCCTGACCGAGAGTTCTGCCTCGGCATCTCAGATACAATAAAAATAAACAAAAATATTCAACTGTTCAAATATCCGACCGTGTTCTGTTGGCTCGCGTTTTCCACATAGAATTCTAACGCAACTCATTTTAAAAGGAAGGTAAAATGGTTCTTTTTGAATAAAAATATGAGTCTCCGTGCTTCAGTTTCCCCATAAAACAAGGCTTTTTGTGATCCCATCTTGGTGAAAAATATAAGTCTGAATCGAGCCAATTTCTTCTATTTTTATGAAGCAGTTTTATAATCTCAGGCATCTTAAAAACGTCACCGAAGGTCGTTTCCAGTAATCCGTTCACTTCAAACTTATTTTTCCAACTCATAGTGTTCTAATTTTCAAGTATTCAAAAGTGTACAAAATAAAACGCCTCTTTATCTTCATGACTCTCTTTTAATCTTTTATGACTCAATTTATGCTACTTTTCTTTTCTATTTTTTTCGTGTTTCCATATTTTTCTGTCCTCCGAAAATGTTCCGCATTGTTCTATATTTTAACCTTTTTTTCTTTCCCGAGTTCAGTTTCAGTTTTTGTTTCCGCCGTTTTCCTTTCTCTCGATTCATAAATATTATTACTACTATTCTATATAATTTTCACATTTTCTCCAGTTTGCCGAAATTTTATAAAAATGATTCAATAATCGTCTGAAAACTCGTGTTTCAGGGTTGAAGTTGAGTTATGGCAAAGGGCAATCGAAAGCGGTTTAACAAAAGTGGAAGAGATCAGACTGTAGCGACATTGGTCAAGGCGGACAGTAGATTACTAGGTAACCTACTTTTCTGGCCACAGTTTAGACAATTTTTGTTAGACGGAGAAGAAGCAGGAGCTGATGATTCAAACGCCTTGATCCTTGAGAAAAAGACGGTTTCGATCAAACGCGCCCCAGTTCTGAAGCCAAAGTTGTCGAAGAAAAAGCGCAAGCATTTGGAAAAGCTTGTCGAGCAAAAAGAAAAGAAAGCGAAACGAGGAGAGCTGCTTGAAAAACTGAATGAACTCCGCGTTCCATCTTCTGAGCTGGCTAGGTATCAGTCGATTGCTCACATTGGAAACAAGAAAGCGCAGGAAAAGTCGGTCTGGTTGGCGAAGCGTCCGGATAGGGAAATTTTGAAGGAGGAGAAGATTAATGCGATCAGAGGGGCGAAAAGAGCAAAACTGGAGCAAGAGGGAGAGAAAGAAGAGGTCGAATCTTCGGATGTTTCTACCGATGAAGAATCTGACAACGATGCAGTTCTTCCGCAGCCACACAAGCTTGAGTCATCTGATATACAAGAAGAAGTTCCAGAAACTCCAGTCAAGGAAGCTCAAACAGTCGCTGAAGAAGTCGTCGAGGAAAAACCAAAATTGAACGACCCGAAGCTCGATTACGTCCTGATCAACCGCCCTGCAGAGATCCAAGAAGCTCGTCAAGAACTTCCAATTCTCTCCGATGAGGGAACCGTCTTAGAAGCCGTGGCAGAAAATGACTTCGTCGTTCTCTGTGGAGAAACTGGATCGGGCAAGACGACACAAGTTCCTCAATTTCTTTACGAAGCTGGATTTTGCGCTAGAGGCATGATTGGTATGACCGAACCTAGGAGAATTGCCGCTACTTCGGCTGCGGAGCGAATTCGCTACGAAATGTGCAAGAAAGAACCACAAGTGGCGCATCATATTCGATACGAAAATAAGACCTCGAAGGAGACGGAGATTTGTGTTATGACTGATGGTGTTTTGCTAAGGTAGGCCATTCTATAGGCACGAACGAGACAAGATTTTATTTTTTGGGGAGTTGGCCACATTTGTATCCCAAATGCGCCATGATTCATGGCCCATGAAGTGAATTTTTTTTTCAGTCAAATGAGCTCCGACTTCTTACTGTCCAAATTCGGCTGTATCATAATCGATGAAGCGCACGAGCGGTCTATCCACACGGATGTGCTGATTGGAATGTTGACCCGTGTAGTGATGCTGCGCAGAAAGCGAAATATCAACCCACTCAAGCTAATCATCATGTCAGCAACACTTCGAATCGACGACTTTATTGCAAATAAAAAGCTCTTTCCAAAACTCGTGCCACCAGTGTTGAAAATCGAAAGCAGGCAATATCCAGTGACAACGTCTTTTGCCAAACAGACAGAATTGAGGGATTATATTGCAGCAGCATATCGAAAAATATGCAGGTTCGTCATATCTTTCCATTCAAACAAATAAATTGGTATAAACGTTCACCTTTAGAATTCACAGAGAAGAGCCCGCTGGATCAATTTTGGTATTTGTAACGGGGCAGGATGAAGTCAAGCGACTTGTAAAAATGTTATCAGAAACGTTTCCGAAAGATCCGCCAAAAGAAGAAGAGAAGAAAGAGCTCGATTTGGATAATTTCTCATCAGAGCCAAAAAAAGAAGATGAAGAGGAGAAAAAAGAGCCTGGAATTAATGACGATCTGCATTTAGGTAAGAATATTTCGGTTGAAAATGATACCCCAAGGTCGAATGACAATAAGACTGAAATACATATTTTACAATCTCAATTTTTAATTTTTTTAAAAGGGTAACTCTTGCAGTATGAGCCGAAAATGCCCAAGGTATAGTGGAAAGAATAAACCGAGATTAGGATTCATTTTAAACGATGATTTTTGTCTTGTTCCGTCAATTATATGCCCAATGATAAGCATCAAAGTAGCCTTAGTTCTCAGTCAGATCTGATCGAGAACGAACAACCCCAAAAACGAACCATTTCAAGAACTTTTCTTTTCCAAAAACTAACGATCTTATAGACGAAGATGACGATGAATTTGGAGAAGTCGACATGGATGACGATCTTTCATCCTTTGACATTTCCTCTACCGCACTCGATGCTACCCTCCCCATGCGTGCACTTCCACTCTATTCCGTCCTTCCTCCTTCCGAGCAAAAGAACATCTTCCAAGACTTTCCCGAACCAATCAGAAAAGTCGTCGTAGCGACAAACGTCGCCGAGACCTCCCTGACCATTCCTGGAATCAAATACGTTGTGGATACAGGAAGACATAAAGCGAAAAAGTTCTCGCCCGTTACCGGAGTTTCTAAATTCGAAATTGAATGGATTTCACAGGCAGCAGCAGATCAACGAGCCGGACGAGCCGGTCGAACTGGGCCTGGAAGATGCTTCAGACTTTACTCTTCCGCCGTGTTCCAAGATTTCGCTAAATTTCCTCCGCCAGAAATCACTATGAAGCCATTGGACGATCTTGTTCTAGGCATGAAGGCGTTCGGAATCGAGGAGATCAAGAATTTTCCATTTGTTACGTTGCCAGACGAAGAAGCGCTTACCAAGGCAGAAAAACTTTGTGTCAAGCTGGGCGCTCTCAAGAGGCCGTCAAAGAGACAAATTTCTGGTAAGCAATCAAAGAAAAAAAATCACCTCAGAAATATTTTCCCGTCAGCCTTGATTTCCGGCAATCCACTTTTCAAATAACGATCAGTCATTTTTTCTACGAATTTGCTAGAATGAATCAAGCGTAGTAACAGGTTTTTTTTAAGACTGCTCCTCAACTGTGGAGCGGTTTTGAGTGCCTTAGAGTCGAGATATTTTGAATCTCTCTTTTGGACCTTGTTAGAGAAGCACTGTAGTGTGTTAAATAAGGATTTGGTGTCAGCACCATCAGTGGTGGTGGAGTAACCAGATAGTCAAAAATACACTAAAAGCATAGGAAAAATTGACGATGACGTCATTTCTCCACCACCAACTTTGGTGATGACTCCAAAAATAATCCGAAATACTTTTTACTGATGTGCGGAAGACCTCTGCTCGATTAGAACAAAAGTATATTGCTTTTTACCACTTTTCAATTTTTGTTTGCCGTCTATAAAATAGCCAGAATTACGGAATGATGACGTCATTGCTCCACCACCGATTTAGATCAAACCACCAAAAGCTTATTTAACACACTATGGACCCTCCCCTACTTGCTGCAAAAGAGATAATTGAAATATTTCGACTCTAAGATACTCAAAACCGCTCCACAGTTGAGGAGCAGTCTTAAAAAAAACCTGTTAGTACGGATAAAAGTTTCGGCAAAGGCGACCGAAACAGAAATCACTTTGAATGGCTTTAATGTGATAAATGTTTCGGCAGCCTGCCGAAATATTAATACAAATTCCACTCATTTTTCTGGCAAAACATTTCGGCACGAGCCGAAACGAAAATCAGAATTAACCGTCTTTAGAGCAAAAAAATTTCGGCAGGCTTTTCCATTCTCATCCTGATTCGCGACGGTATGCGCATCAAATAAATGGTCCTTATCAATTTGTCACCTCCAAAATCTCGTGTTACTATCAGTTCTGATATTCAGACGATGTATTTCTGGAGATTCATTCTTCATTTTGCAAAAATTGACGAACCCTATTTCAGAAACCCAAGCTAACTCACTAAGACTTTTCTCCAAAAGAAAATTAATCAAAATTCTGGTACTTGCTAAAATAAAGGTTAGGGTTAGGGGGCACCTGCAAAATGACGGAACAAATCTCCCGAGGTAACCCTAACTAACCCTAGACTAGACCCCGGCATTTTAGGACCTAAGGGGCGAAGCCCCGTGGTAAGGGGCAATTAGATTAAATACTTTCTGCTCATATCATCTTTCATGGTCATTGAATTCAAATCTACGCACCAAGACATGATAATTTTCTCCTGATAGCCTGGATGAGAAGAGGATGAGGAGTGAGGAATGTTTGATTGATGCCGATGAACATTGAGATTTCCAGTTCAGTTTGTGTGCCGAAACATTTTTACAAAAACCGAAGTAAAATACGAAAAAAGTTTCGGCAGCTTGCCGAAATGTTTTTGCCAAAAAAGAGGACATAAGTGAAAATAGTTTCGGCCGCTGCTCATTTGACCATTCATTTTTCAGGAAACATTACTCCTCTGGGTAAAACAATGAACGCGTTTCCAGTATCTCCCCGTTTCGGCCGAATTCTATCGCTCTCATCTCAACAAAACTTACTCAAATTCGCGATTGCCATTGTCGCCGCTTGCACAGTCAGAGAACTAGTTGATGCAAATAATGACAGAATGAAGGCGCTAAAGGAGCTCTGGGCCGATGCAACCAAATCGCAATTAGGCGATCTTCTCATTCTTTTGTCTGTTATCGGAGCTTCTGAAAGTTCCAAAGACCCAGAAGGGTTTATTTCGACGATTGGAGTTCGGTCACAGGGATTGAAGGAAGTCAGAAAGTTGCGAAGATTGATTACGCACGTCGTAAGGCAAATGCTGACGAATGATGAGGAAGAGAAAGTGCTAGTGGAAAGAGAACTTCCTCAACCTAGCGCAAAGGAGTGTACTCTTCTCTGCGAGCTCTTTCTGTCCGGATTCGGAGACCAGATCGCTTTCCATACTGAAGAGGGTGAGTATAAATTACCCACCGGGGAGAAAGGGAAGATTTATCCGACAAGTGTTTTGGCAAAGAAACGACCAAACGTAAGGGTTTCCAAAGAAGATCCTTATTTATTTTTTGTTTAGATAATTTGCTACCAAGAAAAGCTAGAGAACCAGAAGGGCAACACCTATTTAAAATGCTGCCACCAAGTTACGGCGGAGCAAATCGTTCACATCGTTCCTGAGTACGTTACCTTCAATCGAAACAAAAACAACACTCCAAAATACAACTCCACTTCTGGCGAAATCGAGGCACTGTACACTTGCTACTATACAGCGACGAATACGCCTCTTGGGGAGCACTGGAGGCAGCTAACCGGGGAAGATGAGACTTTGTTGAGATGTTTTGCGCATTGTTTGTTGACGGGAGAAGTGTTTCCAGCGTTTTTGAAGATGAAATCGTTTTGGTTATCTCCGCCTGCAGGTAATTAACAATGAATGAAATTCTTTATTTTGACAGTATGACAGTCTTTTCGCCTAGGGCGCTCTTCTGATGTATTTTCATATTCAACAATTTTTAGTGTTATTACGAACCTGGGCGAATTTGCACGAAAGAACAACGAATCTGATCAGATGTTTCAGCATCCATGGGTTGACATCTCGCTCGGCTTTTGTCGAAAAGATAAATGTCGAAGAGAGCAGAGGCGAAATTTTGGAATGTTTACGTGAATGGGTTCTCCCCTCGCACTTTAATCATATTGAACGTATTATTGAGCGACTTGTGAATTGATTAATTGAGTGTAGAAAAAAAACTGAACATCAACATTTAACACTTTTGAGCCATCTATGAACGTATTTCTTGTAGAATGAAGCTGTTTCTCCTTCTTGGAGTCAGCTCTGTAATCGGATTTCGGGAAGATCGCCTCGACCTCTCACATCTCCAACCGGATCATCTTTCGCGAGTTCGGACGCTCGATAGACCTGAACGAAAAAATCTTCCGGTTCGCAAACGTCGATCAGAAGAAAGCACATCGAGAAGCAGAAGAGAGGAAGAAGACGGCTTTAACAAATGTGGAGATTTTAATGACTCAAAATTCAAAGAAGACAATGTTGTAAGCACTTTCACAATTCCCAAGGATACAAATCCTTCCATATCTCTCGTCTGGACTGGCGAGAATGGTCACATTCTTGCAGTTACCACGTACGAATCGTTTGTAGCTTATCCCAGTAAGCTTTATTTATCGACGAATGGCGGGAGACACTTCGAGGAAATCACTGACAAAATTTCAAACGAATACATCCGGTAAATTTCTCAACTCTAATCTTTTCGTTTTCATATTTATTTTCAGCCGTAAGCGTGGTGCTCTCACTGCCACTGCCGATTCCAGCCACGTTATCCTCATCGTCAACAACCACCCTCTCGGCTTCGGCGAAACATCCGACATTTACGTTTCTGAAGACGAAGGAGTCCACTGGACCAGACAGACTGTCCCCTTTGAGCTATCAGGAAGCCAGATGAAGTTCCACCCGAAAAAAGCATCTCACATTTTGGCGACGGATGCTACTTCTCAACAGTTGTGGATTACTACAGATTTCTGTAAGAGCTGGCGGGCTGTTCATGATTCTGGCAAGACTTCTGCCTTCAAATGGGACCCTAAAAGTAAGACTGACTTCTTTCAATAACCCTTTACTAACCAAATCTTCAGATGACGATATTTTCTACTACACTCACGACCCTCTTGGATCGGGCCGCCGGGATCGCTTCTCAATGACCCTTTATCGTTCAAAAGATGATGGTAAAACGAGCGAAGCCCTCACCGAACATGTCTGGAGCTTCGGCATTCAAGAGCAATTTCTCTTTGTGTCCGTTCGATACATGGCAGAAGGCGACGATGATGTACGCAGAATCATGCACGTGTCAACCGACCATGGCGATAACTTCCGAGCGGTCCAGCTTCCTGCCATTAATTCGGAGCAATTTTACTCGATTCTCGATGCTTCGGAAAACATGATCTTCATGCACGTCGATGACGAAGGAGATACTGGCAAAGGAGCGATTTACGTTTCGGATCATACAGGAACTGTCTTCAGCAAATCACTGGACAACAATCTTTATCCAAATGGAGATGATGTAACTGACTTTGCGAAAGTAGACTCGATGAATGGCGTCTATCTCACATCCATCGTAAGATTATCTCCTATATTATTTCTTCTGATTCTTTTATCTAGCTCAAGGATGACAAGGGAATCGAGACTCGTATTACCTACGACAAGGGAGCAACCTGGGATCCTCTAGGTCAACCAACTAACTGCAACGATTGGGGTTGTGGTTGCACAAAAGACGAAAACGACTTCTGTCGCCTCCAGGTTCACTGTGCCTTTTCCCAAATCAAGGGTGTGTCTGTGCCAGAAATGCCATACTCGACTAATTACGCGCCAGGCCTCATCTTCAGCCACGGAAATGTAGGAGACGGTCTTTCAACCGATGAACCCGACGTGTTCGCTTCCAGCGATGGTGGTTACACCTGGAGAAGAACCTTGGAAGGACCCCACAAGTAAGCATCGTCAAATTCGATGATTCGAATGTTCTGGCAAATGATGACTCGTGACATCGTTTATTTAAGAACGCTGATCGGTGATTCTGGATCCGTGATCTGGGCTGTCACTAATGACGAACAAATCGACACCATCAAATTCAGCTTTAATGAAGGTCAATGTTGGAATTCTTATAAATTCACAGAAGAGAAGATTGACATCACAGGTAATCCATCGATTTTCAAGATTCTCAAATCAAAGACAGCTATCTTCAAATACACTAATTTCTCAGGACTTGTCGGTGAGCCTGGGGAGAAATCAACAGACGTTGCTATCTGGGGCTGGAACGAGCAAGAAGAAAACTGGGTCGTCTACACTTTCGATTTCAAGGCAATCTTGGGAAAAGCCTGTACCGATGACGACTACGAAAACTGGCAAGCTCACGAAGATATTAAATTGAAAGGCGAATCAGAGGAAGGCTGTCAGCTCGGAAAGAGGACGACCTACAAGAAACTCAAGAAGGAATCTGTCTGCTACAACGGAAAAGGATACGAACCGCAGAAGACCTTCAGCAAGTGCAAATGCACCGCCTACGACTATCTCTGTGACTTTGGTTACTATCGAAAAGATCCTGATTCAGCTGATTGTATCCCTGATCCATCATTTAAATCATCTGGTATGTTGAATACTCGACCTTTCTGTTCTATCTTTTCCCAGGACACCGAGACATTTGCATCGGTGAAACGGAAGAAGAGATTATTTCCAAAGGATATATCAAAATACCAGGCGATCAATGCGATGAATCAAAGCTGTCTGAGAACGAAAAAGGTAGATTTATCATAATATCCAATTATCATTTCGTTTTATTAAGAAAAATTTCATCATCAAGAAACCAAATTGAGCACCAAGTGCCCCAAACAACAGGAAGTCCCAGAAGACTACGGAATGAAAGATTCAACGTAAGACTACTGAGAAAGCTCGATAAGTTATGGTACTATTTAGGTCGTGGCGTGATTATTTCGACATTGAAGACATAGACGAGCCGGCAAAAATTGAAGCAGAAGGCAAAAGTAAATCTTCCAAGGGCTGGACCGTATTCAGCGTTTTGATAATTGGCGCGTTGAGGTAAATTAGCGACATGTTTTCTTGATGAATTGGCGGTTTCTTTTCTTAGCGGCGTGGCTTTCCATTACTACAGAAAATCCCAAGCCTCGTCGAGTGTCGTTTCGTATCAAAATTTTACCAATGATGATGTGCCCGCCCTTGATTCTGGCAATGCTCAGAGCGGAGGAGCTGCATCTGCTGGGGAGTTTAGAGACGACTCTTCTGATGAAGACAACGACATGATTACGGCATAAAAGTACCCCTGCTTCCATTCTATTTTCATTCTTTTTCTTTGGGGTATCTTTTATTTCTCATATTTGTTTTCTGTACAAAAACAACTCTGCAAAACAAAAACAAACATTTACACACTTCATGAGCGTTCAGCAATAGAAAACTTCTACAACCAAGTTCATTTACGTTCACTTTTCTTGCCTTTTATCACTTCTCGAACAACAACAACGACAAAAGTCAAAATTTTAAAAAATCAAAGTTCTAAAAATCTCGTTTTTTTTTCATATTGAATCGCCTGATTTATCCCCCCGCTGTTTTTTTCCGGTTTCGGTCTGCGTAGCTTGCCCTAGTTTCGTAGCCCTAAAGCTTTCCGCTTGATTCTAACTACTGTGACAGCTGTACATGTTTTACTCAATCCTTGCGATTTCAATCTTTTTTTAATTTTTGCTAGGGCTATTTTCATTTTAAAAATCCGAATTTACTATCTCCTATCAATTATCAAAGTGATGCCAAGCGGTACTAAGGACCATCATCATTCTATTTTCCCATTTCTGTAAAGTCAGTGTTAAAAAACTATTGACGTCTAAATACGAATTGCTTCCAATCCAATTTATCTCTCTCAAACTATGTATAACCTTACCCAAAAGAGTATTTTTGCCCAATCGATTATAATTATTTAATAAAGATAGATAAACTGTAAGACAGGCAGCTTGAGTCAGCACAAGATTGAGTGAGATTTATCTTCAGATCTGGATTTTTATGGGAAAACGATGAATAACCAGCACTGCGCTTGTGAATAGACACTGAGAGCAACGAATAAAGAAACTCTCGATCGAATCGAAAGAGTCAGCTCAGCGGGCTCAGAATGAAATGGACCCCCACCAACATAATCAACAGAATATCCTAAGAATTGGCAATGCTCCGTCTTCTATCAATTCCCAGGTAAGATTTCTGACAGAGAAAGAGAAAGCAACATTGATCCTTTTAAAACAGAGTGTGGGCGTGTACTACGATCCATATGAAGGGGATGTATACGAGGAGTACATGGAAAATCGCTCGATGGGATCATTCACCGGCGAGTCCTATCAGGGCGGGCTAGAAGTAGCTTCGGCAGATTTAGGTGCATCCATGGCATCACTCGGCCTCAACCGGACAAATCAGTTCGGCTCCATGTCCGGTCGCCTTGCTACGCTCGGCCGCGTCCAAACCGTCGAAAAGTTCAAGGACCTATCGCTTCCCGCCATTGTCGAGCTTCTTGAAAACGGGGACGACAGTATAGCCACCAATGCCGCTGCATACCTCCAACACCTGACCTACAACAATCCCGAAAACAAACATTTAGTTCGAGAAGCTGGAGCAATTGAAGTTCTCATAAGCGTGCTAGAAGATAGAAACTCGTCTGATAAACTGCTGGAGCATGCAGCAGGAGCTCTGAGAAATTCGTCTTACGGATGTAATGAGAACAAGATTAGTATCAAGAATTTTGAAGGCATTTCTGCGCTTCTCAAGGTATTTTTGCTAAGCGAGCTTTGAGTAAAAACAAATCAGGTTCTCCGGCAACGAAGAGACGTTCCAATGATAAGAGTGCATGTAACTGGAACATTGTGGAATCTCTCATCACACCACTCTCTGAAACAACCGCTCCTAGACCAAGTCATCAACGACGTTGTTCAAATCGTCCTGGCTCCATACGCTGCCGAACTCCGCCACAACGGTCTTCACTCTGCCTACAGCCGCCAAAGTGGGCTACTTCAGAGCTTTGTGAATTGTTCCGGTCTCGTGCGAAACCTTTCGTCGCATTCTGACGCCGCCCGACGTCGCCTGCGCGATGCTGATGGACTCATAGGTCCGTACTCGTTTTAAATTATTAAAGAGCGTAGTGTCAGCGCAATAATTGATATACTCGTCGATCTATGGAAAATTTCAGATTCACTCTGTGACATCATTGAGATTGTCAGCTCTGTGGTTGGAAACGCCAACTGTAAAGGCGTCGAAGGCACTGTCTGTGCTCTCAGGAAAGGGTTGTTCTTTCCATGTCAAAAAGTCTGTCTGATGCAATAAAGACAACCAGTTGAAGAAACCTGACATTTCGGATCCATCGCGAAGCTTCATCAAAAGAGTTCATTCCACAGCTTACTGTTGAGAAACAAGGCTGTTTCTGGCGACCAAGACTTGTCCAAGCCCCTTACAAGGTGATTGTATTTTAAGATTACAGTCTTTCAAAAATCTTATTCAGGAACCGCGAGTTCCACCTCCCAATATCACTGCCAAAGGTGTCGAAAGATTGATCCAGATCTCAATTTTACCTCCTCTTGTATATTTTATCATGCAATCGGAAAACCCACAAACAATCGAAGGTAAACAACGGTTAATTATGAAGAGAGTCACTCAGATATTCATTGATTAAAATTATTAATCGCCGCTGCTGGCGATGGGAGTTTAGAGGTCTCGGGGAACGAAAGGGATAAGAAAAGATTAAATAATTAACCTAGATCTGAGTTACTGTTTCTGACTATTAATGCATGCGTTTGGGCTTTCTTCTTGACAACCAAATATTGATTATTGAGGCAATGGATTATACTCAAATGCCCTTTCGAAGTTGAAACGGGTTCAAGTCGCAAATTGCAAACTCTCATTGTTGATTTTAGCTTCAATCGGAATTGTACAGAATCTAACGTCCGAAAACTATTATTCCTCTGCTTATCTGCGCGCTCACTTTCGTAAGGAAAAAGGGCTGCCTCTCCTTGTCGAGAAGATCGCCGATGAAAGTAGAACGATCTCCAACACGGCGATCATCTCCTTGCGAAACCTAGCCGTCGATCTGAAGAATAAGGAGCTCATTGGCAAATACGGAATGGGTGAAGTCTGCGCAAACATTCCCGACGCCAAGCAGGTTCATTTTCTTGCTCTTTACTTTTGAACTAATAATTTTTTCATGAACAGGCCTCTGTTGATGACAAAATCGGATTAGCAGCGTTATTCTTGGCAAAAACGCTGGTAGAATACCACTCGGAGAATGCTCAGAAATTCATCGAACATCAGGGCGTACTCAAAGTCAGCGCGATCAATGAGTCCAAGCATTATTCGGACAAAATGCGCAAAGTTGCCGGCCAGGTTAAGATTTTTCATAATAACAAGTCTTTTATCAAATGAATCAGGTGCTGTCAGCTTTGTGGCAAATCAAGCAACTGAGAAAATCGTACAAAAATGATCTTGGTCTCAAGAAATCACATTTTCAGGTGAGCTCTTCGGGTTCTATCATTATCAAAATTATCATTTTTAGCCGCAAGTTCTCCACGATGGAGAAACGATCAGACCCCAGCGGGCTAAAAATGGCGACTCTTGGGTCTGAGACGGAAACTTGTTACTTCATGAATGCCTTTCTAAAATTCCTTCTATATATTTTCAATTTGAAGCTGACTTGCTGTCCTTTTACCTAACAAAATTCATTTTTGCCGCATTTCTGTCTAGCATAATTTACCTTTCATATCTTTCTTCTAAACTATTTCCATTTCGTTCTCAACATGACAAAAGCACTCGCTCTCGACCATACCTACTGCACCACAAAACAGCTACCAAGTACAGAACCTTCCAATAAATTTCAACGTCGAAAATACGGCTCACAGGTGCATTAACATTACATGTTAATCCGTCTTAATAATCCACTAGCATTCCAAGAGTTTAAAAGTTTCGGTTGCAACGATCAGGGCCTTGTCTGTACTCCTTTGTACGGAATGAAAGTTTGATCACTTACAAGTTACAACATGAGATTATAAGGCAGGAACTTCAATAATTTATTTCTGAACAGTGAACGGTCTTGGACTCTTACATGGAAAAATAACTTATTTTAGGCTTCTTCGGTGGTGCTAACTGAAAAAGAAAAGTCAGTTCATATTGCATCTAAATTACTCTCAGTCTATCGAGCTGAGATTGCTAGGTTTATTTTTTATTCAGCTTTACGTCAGACTCATTTTCATTCTAAGCTGTTGCCTACTGTATACTGCAGATCTTACCTTGATCCATGCGTCGACCCATTTGCCCTTGTTTTTGAACATCAAGGACCAAATGAGTTTCGTGCGGTCTGTCTCCGGCGAGCCTATCGACGTCGTCGACTGCTCAAACTAAATTGAGCATCACTCAAATTTCTTGATTGAATCTACCTGGGTCGATTCCGTCTCTGTTGTGGCTTGACGACGGAGGTGAATTTCTTGGTTACTGTTGTTTCCTACTTGTCCATTTGCGAGCTATAAATCTGTTTTAATAATGTCTTCTTCGGCACTCTACCTGTGAGCTACTACTGGAACGCAAGCCACCAATCTCCACTTCGGCTAGTAGCTTTTTCCTCGTCCGGTGTCTATGAATTATGCTCACGGTCATGATCGCTTCCTCGAGCTCTGTAAGTTTTATTCGGTCGTAAACAATCGTTTGCCGCCAGATTGGATTACAGTCGCTTCGTATTCTTTCTGTTTTCCCAGTTTTTCGTCCGTACTTTGGATGGCTCACTGAAGCCCGGACGTAAGCAGAAGGTTCTTTTTCGTTGACAAGTGGGAGGTTTCTCGCGGCTTCGATGTAGATTTCCAATTCTGCGGGTTTCACCTGAACCACTTTTTAACCAATTAGATCAGGTTCAATCTAACCTGATTGCCATTCCCCGGCAAGCCAGATCGAATAGAATACTCTTGTGGCGCTGGTTTGACGCGAATAGCCAATTTTAACTTGACGATATTTGGTGTTGAATTGTATGATAGTGAGCTGTCAGTGTCGAATTCAGATGCCATGTTTAAATGCGACAGTTTCATCGAAGACGAGTCCGTGAGTGAGTTCGTGGTCCATCTACTCCCCGGCCTAGACTGATGAAAGGATGGAAAATTAAAGAACGTCTATTCAAGCGAATATAAATGGGCTCGCGAATAAGAAAATGGGTTTCCAATCGTCGCGAAAGCCGACCCGAGCAAGGGTCGATTATTTATTAATTTCATCCCATAACAAAGCTTGGTGTCTGCTGAATTGGCGCGGGTGACGCTTATGCACATTGATATCATCTTCTGATGGTGAACTTGTCCCTCGGATCATCGACCTAGAAGATTTCATACACTGACGCACTTTGCAGACATATTCAGTACCGTGGTGAATTCGAAGCCATCAATCCGGGATCGAGCTCCATATCTATTGAATTTTGATGAGCTAAAAGGGTCGAAGATGTCGCCGAAAGTCCCTCGGATAAGATGGGGGATTGGTTAGACAGACGAACTTTTGGCGCGCTTCCTTGTCGATGATCTGCTGGTAAATTGACGATTTCTTCCGGACGGTAAGGATTTTGGGTTAGATCTATGGATCCTCGACCGGCAGGCAAGCTCATGTTCTGGGTCTGAAAAAGTTCATATCATTACCTCCAAGTGCTATCTCGTTTTCATACCGGTGCAGGCGGTCGCTGCCTATATCCAGGTAAACTACTGGTATAATGATGTTTCATCGGTCCTTGATGCGGGTTGTTAGGGGTAGAGTTTTGCATCGTTGGAAGACGCTGGCCAATACGCGTCTCGTTGTTGCTGTTCATCGCACTTTCGTCAACCGTTAATTGACGGCTGAGACGTCGTTTAGGCGTAGAGTTTTCTGATGACGAATTTCGCGTGATTTTCAACGGACGAACTTCGTTAAGGAGATCGATCTGTGCTGTACTTTTCTACTCATAAATTATTCAGCGGTTAATGCGAGCATGCTTTTTATGGTCCAAAGAAACCCCTTTCCTTGTCGTGTGATTACGTTGATAGAAACTGGCTCGGTGAAGATATCGTTCGTGTATTCTTGCTTGTTTCGCTGGTAAACTTCTTTTGCTGAGCTCTGGTTTTGCTGCGTTGATACGGTCTTTCGAGGAACAGGCGTTGGTGGTAGCAATTCTCCATCTTAATTTGTGTTCAAAACCGGATTAAATATGCAAAAGAAAGCAAAAAACTTTTTGTCAGAACAGCATCCCCCTCTGGAGTTTTAAATAATCCCTTAAAGAATCGATAATGTTAGTAATATAAAACGTACCATCACATGTTTGAGGCACTGTAGCATAAATAACCATCTTTGGCTCCCAAACATCCACAGATTTTGATCTTCTAAGATTAGTTTCAAATCAAAATGGTACATTCATACCTTGAACTTGCTGAAGTTTTTCGACTAAGCGATCTTGATCGAGGTTTTGGAATTGGTCTTGCTTGGATGTTTTGCGAGTCGCCATCTTCACTTTGTTTGCTTCCATTTTGACTCATTACTGTAAGCCTTGTATGATTACTGACAGATGAGACAGATGATTCCAATGTAGAACTTTTCAAGCTCTCGAGCTTTTTCGCCGGTGAACTTTGAAAAGCTTCCATTGGGGCAGGAACTTGAACTTGAAAGTCATCAGCTGTTAGAGTTTCCGTCGAGCGCATTCGTAATCTTTCTCTGACTGACGCTGCAGAAGAAATTTTCGCAGGAGACCTCATCGAGCTTGCTCTTCCTGCGGTTACTATCTTCGGCTTTGCTGCAACAGACTGACTCGGCACATGATTCGGATTTATCACAGAAAATACTTGACTGTTGTTGTTGCTTGCAGAGGTTGCTGAAAAACGAAAATATAGATTTTATTTCAATAAAGATCAATTTAAAATCTCATCTTTCTTATCGGTTCGAGCGAGAGTAGTCGCTGAGCTCGTGGAGCCGCAATTTTGGTCCCATGGCGAGCTTCATTTAACGCAAATTTATATTCATCTAATAGGACTAAGAGACAGAAACCATGAATTATCGGAGAAACACGGGACATGGGAAATGTTTAAAATAATGAAGAATGGTTGAAATGTTTCCTAAATTTTTTTAATTAAATTTTTACAAATCATTTTCTTGAAGAATTGTGCCTCTCTAGGGACTAAATAAAACTATATTACTGCCATTTATCTTGTTTGCCATTTACAGAATAACAATTACTTACGGGGCATGGTTGAATTAGAACTATCGTCTGCTGAAACAATGGGCAAGCCGCTGTATGAGTCCTGCGAGCTGAGGCTGCTAACTTTTCCGACGCGTATGCTTTCATTAGTTCGTATCTTCTACGCAAAGAAGGTTTAAAAATCCGCTCATATCATATCATTGATAACTTGTACCTTGTCCCGTTGAAGGACCTTCTTTATGTTTTCTATTTCTTCTGCTGATAAGCCTACCAGAGCATTAGAAATGTCGGCCGTGTTCATGGTAATCTCTGGAGCGTCATTTTTGCGGAAGCCACATTGTGGTGGGGCGGAGAGAAGGCTCCCCCCTCGGGCGCCATCAGCGGCCACACAATCGATAAAGGACCAGCATTCGAGCCATTCAATTCCCAGTTCTTATTAATACTTAAACTATCACTTATCTACATCCACTAACTCTTGAATTATTGTTCTTCCGACTCGACCAAAAATCCCCTTCAGCTTTCCTCTTCGATTATTCAATTTAGTTTGATTCCTCGCAATCGTGGATAAAACATATTTCTTTCTGCTTTCGCTGGTCTTTTTAACAGTGTTTTCCTTTTCAAACATAAAAAGTAAGTAATAAACAATTCGACGATGTTTCTATAGAATTCTTGAGCAATATATTGGTTTATTTGGCAGTTATAAACAAGATTAACCTAATCATAAGGTCCTAATGGCATATGCTCGGCTTCGGGTTAAACCAGGACAAGACGTACACAAACGTACTCTTCTCATTCTTCAGTGTTAGGAAATCATCGACAGACTCGATTTTTGACTTTGTCTTCGATGCCTGGCTTCTATAAAGTTTGAGGCCGGCGTTTTCAAGTCCTAAAAATTGCAATCAACAACGATTTCAGTCAGACATTAAAAACAGACAGTAGCCCTGACTATATCTATTTGCGCTTACCTTTGAGCATGCTGAAAGTACTCCGAACCTCGTCCGCGTCATCAATCGGGCCAAAGAAGTGAAGTTCGAAAACCAGATGTCGAACGCATCTAATAAAATATGCAAGAACCATAAAATAGACAGCTCTCTAAGATCAAATGAAGCCTTTTTTAGAAATCTTACGCATAGGTTCCATCCTCAAGCAAATTTCTTAAAACAGCTGGTTCATAGGCTTTTCTAGGTCCTTCGCGGTCGATTTTTACCACATCGATGATTCTATCAGTATGGCCTGAAAACATACAGTAAGGCAGTGAATACGCAATCTTGAGAATCTACAATCCGTCAGTTGTAAATGACATTTCTTAGTTAACGAATAAGTCGGCTTACCAAGTTCTCGCATGAGTCCCCAGAGAGTGCGCATAGGCTGCGTTCGAATCTTGTCAAGTTTACCGTCACCATATCTACTCCGATATTTATAATCACGCTTGCCCGGCTGCAAGACATCATCCGCTAAATATTTTATGCTCGCGTGTCGATAAAAACGATAAATTTAATTAAGCTAATCGTACCATTTTTGTTTCCGATTCCGATCTTCCGGAACTCCACTCCAGAATCTTTCGTGCCGTCTTCTTCGTCGTACATGTTCGGATCGAAGGCATAAACCTTACATTGTTCCATGCGAACCATTTCTTCGTCGAATTTCCAGTTGTCATCAACTCCGAAGGAATAGACAAGACAGCCCTTTTCGGGGTCAGGAGTCCAGAACTTCGATCTGTCAAAACAAAGAGGATATGAAAAATCCATGAAGTATTTCTTGTCTGTGCCGATAAATTTTATATTATCTTGCGTACACCTGAGAAAAAAGGCTCTAAAGTAGAACGATCGTTAGAAATTCCAGATTATCGAATTACGACAAAAATAATTTTAGAGCCTCTCCTGTACTCGGTATTTATATGAGTAATGAAACTATACAATCGTCGAAGCTCATCAACAAGGCTTCCTGAGCCAGCCAAGTCCGCCAGGTCAAATCCCAACGACGGTCCTTCTTCATTCAGGTCCATGGCATGCGCAGGCTCAAAGTTATTCTCGCTTTCTTCTGAGCTTTTTTGAGCTTGAGCTTCTGGAACTTCCGCGGGTTTTTCTTCTACAGCGTCGTATTGAACTGCGACTTCTTCATTGACACCTTCGTCGGCAAAGACCTTCGAATCATCAGCTTCATGATCATGATCGTGCTCGTCTCCAAGACCCAGATGATCATGCTCGTGTAATAACTCGTGCGCTTTTTCGATGAATTTCAGCGTTTCCATCGCTTCTTTTTCTTCCTCGTCAAGCTCGTCCCAATGCTCTAGTTGGTAAAGCATTTTGTGGGTCTCCACTAGTTTCTGAAAAAAATTGTCTGAAGTACATCACATTTATAGATCACAAAATCGGCCTCGATGATGAATTATTCAAAAATATTTTTTTTCTTTTAATTTTTTGATAAAAAAGAAAAATTTTATTTTACCTTGACATTGAGTAAAGTCGTCGTCGCAACAACACAGATGATCAAAAAGTACATGCAGCATCTTTTCTTGTTAAGAATACCCATTCTCTACTCTTCAACAATTTATTTTAGCTACCGAGTCATGTGGGGTCGAAAATTCTAGTGCACTATTTTTTATCTTATTTTGTTGAGTTTTGCACCGGGCTCTAGGTGGAATGATCCTGCCTTGGGCACTCCATCGACCGTAAAATCTGCTTTTACTGGCTTCGATATGATTATTAGGCAAAGTCGGGTTGTCAAACTCATCATTTTCTGGTTAACCGTTACTTCCAAGTTAGATGAATCATTCTTATTTTATGAAATTGATTAAATATAGCCATAAAAGGTTTATCCCAAGGTCCGCCCGCGGGGTGCGTCAGTGGCCTTGAAAAATTTAGCGCGCGGAGCTGGGAGTCGACTCCTCCACCAAAAAAACATTGACTAAGAATGAAAATACTACTGCAGCTACTTTTGGGCACTTGCCTGGCTAATCTAGAGCCGTTGTTCTTTGACTTGAACGGCCGAGAGACACGATGTTTCATTGAAGAGATGCCTAACGAGACGATGATGACAGGAAAATACCATGCAAAGGAAAATGGTTTTTCTATAAAATAATAATCGAGATTTTTGCTAGCAAATTCAGAGTTATAAGACCATAAAAAGATCGTAACAACAGCCACGGGAATGATTTCGGAAACAACTCCTGGTTTGGGAATGCACGTAAAAGTCACCGATCCCGAAGGAAAAGTGATAATGGACAAAAACTACGGCTCGAAGGGAAAATTTGCTTTCACAACTCATACTCCTGGAAGTCATAAAATGTGCATTAGGTAAGTATTTTCTTATCTTCTTCGCTAAAAATGAATAATTCTAGTTCGAATACGACGAAATGGACCGAGGAGCATGGAGCTTATGGAGCGCAGAGGTTGAGGATTGATATTCAGTTCCACATAGGAGAAGATCGACAGTATTACAAGGTTTTTCAGGGGGAAAAATCAAGTCTAATCGTCCATTTAGCGAGTGGCTAAAGACGATAAATTATCCGAGCTTCAACTTCACGTCGTAAAACTTGCCGATCAACTTTCCCAAATCTCCAAAGAGCAGGATTTCCAGGTAGCTCGATCGCTTCTATCAATCGCTCACCCGATTTCTAGCGCTACCGAGAAGAAGGTTTCCGAAAAATCAGCGAAATCCTCAACTCGCGCGTTCTCTGGTGGGCTGTCATCCAAATAATGCTCGTCGTCTGCGTCGGTCTTTGGCAAACGACTCACATGCGCGGCTTCTTCCTCAAGAAAAAACTTGTTTAATTTACTATTTGCCAATCTGCCTGAATATCAATATTACATACTAAATATTACTGTAGCTGTTATTAGAATAAATTTTTATTTGAATTAAACATTTATAAATTATAATGTAAATAGAAGATCGTCGAAGAAATTAAGCCGGGATTGAAGCTCGTGATTGACTTTGATTTGGCCATCGTCGTGTGCTTGTAATTCTTTATCTTCGGCTGATGATAGGAATAACATTTCATATATAAAAGTATATCTTCGCCGGTCCTTCATTGTGTTGAGCAACTCTGCAGCGTCTTATGTTCATCAAATGAGATCTGAGCTCGGTGTATCTTCTTCGGTACTCCTTCCTGATCCCATTCGTATCTTATTGTAGCAGTTAATCTTTACTGCATGTCGTACCTTTCATATCCAAGATAACTTTCTCGATTTGAAACAGTAAATCTGTCAAATTTCGCTGAATAATATCGTCTGTGTAAGTGTTTTCATCAAGAATATCTGTCTCGAGGAGAATTGATCTAAAAATATTTCTTCGAAGGAAGTCTCCTTTTCCTACCTCAATCGAATAATTTGGTTTGAAAGGTACTCGTATTCTTGTCTGAGCGTTATTCCCGGTCCACACGGAGGCCTGTGAGATTTACAGTCAGAAGTTCTGATCGCATAACTAAAACTTGGATCCATCGTTTTTTTCGAAATTATTTTTTCTCTAATTGAAATTGAAGCTGAATGCTCTTCAGTTTGCAACTTGTGGCCACGAATGGTCAAAGGTTGAAATTCTTTATATAGCTCACTTCCTTATTTGGATTATTAATTTGAACATCTTTCAAAGAGAGACTTTTTATCTCCTCAAATTAATTGATATAAATAAAAGATTCGATAGATAAATTGATGAACCGATGTTTACGAATGTAATTTTGACTACCGTCAAATTTTTGGGAGAATTGACTATGATTGTGGTTTTTTCCTGCGAAGCTGCAAGGAATCCCGTTGGCTTTCCAATTCCCGCCGCGATGTCGGATGTTGCCTTCACAGATCGAGCAAATTGCTGAAGTTGCTGAATCAGATCAAAGCGCCGCCTTCATCAGCCGCCTGATAATCCTCCTCTTTTACCCCATCAAAACTATTCACTCCCGCAGTTACTCAGAGCTTCGCACCGACGAAGCAGCAAAAACCAAATTTAAAAACCGACAGAGATTCTTGCAAAAATGATGTTGCAGGGGGCTTTTTACAACAGATTTGATCCTACAGATTTATTCACGAGAGGTATGAACATGATTACGTCTAAAATGAGATTTTCGGAAGCTGGTTGATAGTTTTGAAACTTTTCTATGAAAAAATTCATTAACAAATTTAGGAATTTTTTACGGGGACGCTCGTCTAAATTACCAAAGATTTTTGGTAATGCATTACCAAAAATTGGTAATTCATTACTAAATTTTTTCAACAATTGCAATTTTTTTGCTCAATAAATACCACGTACGTAAATCACTTCAAAATGTATCCTACCAGACAGGCGCGGAGCGCACACAGGCTGTCTGACCTAGGAAAATCGGCCATTTTTGGGAAGTTTGGTAATGCATTACCAAAAATTGGTAATGCATTACCAAAAATTGGTAATGGATTACCAAAATTGGTAATGCATTACCAATTGGTAATTTTGACGAGCGTTTCCCATTTTTTAATAGAAAACAATTTTATTATTAAAAAATATCTTTTCAAAATTTGATGGTGCCAAAAGACACCTGGAAAGATCTGAAAGTCAAGGATTTTTTTCTATTTCTAAACTTGATCAAAGCAGACAGGTTCGTTTTTGCCTGGCTGCTTCGGTTTACTAATTGTTGAAAAGGCCCGTCCCGCCCCTCTTGCATGTTCACTGGGCCAGTACGCTTTTTCGTACCTGGCGCCAGAGCTTGATTTTTTTGCGTGGCGGCGCTGTTTCCCTCTTATCAATCTAGAGATAGGTACCATTTTAGTAATAACCAAGTTGAAATTCTTCGGTTGCAAAGAGAAAAAAAAATTTCTAGGCTTTGAACGAGTTCCACAGAGATTTACTGGCAAATATAACAGTCACAGTATGAGTGCTGATTTGAAGAATAAGGACGACGATAACGGAATGGCTCAGAAAGTACTACATTTATAATTGATTTCTCACCATCTGCTTTCTATGAGATTCTAAATTGTTCCTCAATTTTAGCACTAGAATTTTATTCTTGAAGCAGAAAGTTTATTTCTGAGCCATTTAGAAGAGGATGAGGGAGTCTGGGCCCCAGATATCGAAAACGCTTTCCAAGACGCTCTACGAATCTACCCACCATGCGGTCGAAGAAAAATCATACTTTCTGATGAAGGAAAGATGTACGGTAAGTTTTGATAATTAAAAAATGAGTGACTGTTTGCGCAACGAAAAGTCCGGGGCAGGTACTTGGCGGGGAGGGTCGGAATGTTCCCGGAATGGCACAGGAATTCGTTAAGAGTGTGGTGCTACATTCCTTGCACCACCGCAATCGCCAGCGAACCCCTCCGCAATTTCGCTTCAAACGGACGCTCCGCTTTGGACTAAACCCCGTTCAACCTTTTTTCTTTCTTTCCGAACTTCATACAGTACCAAAGTACATTTTATATTTCCAAAACAAATCGGATAATTAGCCAATCTCAGAAGATCGCCGATTTCGTAAACAGCGAAAATCAGCGGCGCGTGTTCGTGTCAGTAATCAATCAAAGATTTGGAATCTCTGTTTGACACGGAAACCGTAAACAACTTTTTCACACCCAAACTAACCATCGATTTTTTAGGTCGAAATGAGCTTATCGCGAGATATATTTACATGACAACTGGGAAACGACGGACAAGAAAGCAGGTTTCTTCTCACATACAGGTAAAATCTAAAGACATTTGGAAACAAAAAATGAATTTGTTGAAAGACCGATTGCTCAAGTTTCTTTTCAAGGTGCTTCATCGGAGACAACTTCGGGAGCAACACGCGGGACTTAAAAACTCTTCCGGAATCACAAACGCATTCAACTGGGGCAACCTAGCCGGTTATCCTTTTGTATGGCCGAAGCATCCTTCCAACGAGTAAGTATAATTCCATCTCATTTGCATGCACCGGAGCCGCTACAAATGATCCCGTTTGTTTTACAAATTGCATTCTTTCCATTCAATCAACATTTCTTTTCCTAGCGTTGGAGGCTTGAAATACCCGCCGAATCTGGCCGACTATGGGATGCTGGGAGCTCAGACGCCGCCGTCCCGGAAAATTGGCTCTTCCCGTCTCAAGATTGGCGAAATTAAAATGATGACATCGAAATTTGGTGAAAATGAGATGGAGTTTGGTGGCGAACAAACCAAGGATCACGTGCTGCTAAATTTCGACGCGAATGTTCTTCCTGAACAATTGGAATCGGTTGAGTTGAAGGTATAAATAAGCATAATTGCATCATGAACAGAAATCATTCTCAAACACCCAGGCTTTTTTTTTTATTAAAATTGCTTCAGATCGTCTCCGATTTGCTTCCCGAAACCAACCCCAAAGAAGCTCTGGACAAGTTGTACCTTGAAGCAACTCCTGATAGCATGTTCCTGATCAAATTCTGGGCTGACCTAGAACTTCCACCTGCTCAAAAAGACTCCCGCAAATTCAAATTCCTCAAAGTACAAATATCTAAACAAGCATTTTTTTCTTAATACTAATTTGTAGCACTTTGAATCCCCTGAGCTGTGTTTGCAAACTCTTCAAGTCACAACAAAAGTCTGGTCACATGAGAAATTGATGCTTAGAAAGACAGAGGTAAACTATTTCATTTTATTTTCTTATCAGCGGAATATGAATTTGATTAAAACTTGTTCGTAGTTGATGATGGGAAGACCAGAAGGAACAGCCAATGCATTCAAAAATGACTCTACTTCCGTCTGCGCATTTCTCAAGAAGTTTATGGAAAGAGTTCTGACTCTCCCCGATCAGACATCAAAGAAAAACGTACTTGAGGACTTATGGGTTTTGATGACAGTGCGCGATACAAAATCACAGGTAATCACAATGAAAACATAGAAGAGAATCTATATCCTCTTTAGGAACTGATCCTGACGCTTTGCCTCTGCTTTGATGTCTCGCAGACAGGCCACACTGGAACGACCATGTACCAGATCAAAGACATGAACCACTTGAAACAAGAACTTCCCGATATGCACTGAAAAGAACCTTCCCGAGAATAAAAAAATAACGACTCATCAAATACTGCTTGCGTGTATTTATTCTTTTTGGCACCATTTTCTGAAGAAGTAGCAGAGCTATAAGTTTGTGTTATACTAAATAAGCTAGTCTAGTGAAGTGAAATTTTCTCCGTAGCCAAACATTTCCATCTCTTCTGATTTTAGAGCAAGGAGAGCTTGGTATTGCTCGGGAGTTAGTCGATCCAGGACCTCTTGATACTCGAGTCCGATACTCTTGTTCTCTATAATTGAGCTTGAGATAAATGAAAATATGGTTGAATTACCGGTAGATCCAGCAGCTTCCTTGGCCTTATCGACCATTTGCTCCCAGACTCCGTGTTTTCTGAGGACGAATTGGAAGTCTTCCGCAAAAGTCTCAACCTTGATAATGTACTTGTATGGGATCCCACAGGGGTGGCATGCTCTTTTGTACGAATGGAAGTGAATGTCGAAATCGAAATAGTCGTCAACAAAGAAGTTGTTTTCAAGGATAACGTCTACCCAGTCTTCGAACGGGGTCATCCTTAATTTTTGCTAGATATTGAGTAATCATAGCTTCATTGGTACCTGATGGTTTCGGTATGCTTTGGACTGTAAGGTGGATGCTGATTTCGTTGATAGATACTCTGAAGTCGACTTATGACTGTTTTAGAGTATCGAACTCGATCGGCATTTCGGCAGTTTTCATTGCACAAAATATTATTCCAGCCAGAAACAAGCCTCGACAGCGGATGGCGAACTTGAAGAAACAGGAGCTCTGGCTTCTTTGAAGCCAATTCTCGCCCCCAATTCATTCGATGCCTGTTGCCTTGAGTTTGGAAAGAATCGAATTTTCTGCTCTTATCATCCGGCGAAGTATTCCACCACCATTTATTCCAGGTTGTGCTGCCAGTTTTTGGAGGGATGCAACCATAGACATCCACGTTGTATTCGTGCATTATGTGATTCAGGAGCATATTTTCTCTTGGTTTGTCCTTAAAAGGATTGAATGCAAAAATGTCAATGATTTTTTACCTTGAAGGTCGGAAGTTGTCTAATTTGATCAAAAGTTTCGACCGGCTCAATGCCATTTTTTCTGCAGGTTGAAGAGAGTAACTCGCGTCGTTTGAGAAACCTTTTTTCGATTCTTTCCATGGCTTCATCTGTCAGAAGTCCTAGGAATTAATTATTGTCAAACGCATTCAAACGGAAAATGATCGGCGAAGTTCAAGATTTTTACCATTTTCAAATGAGCTTTTCTCTTCATTTACGACTTTTTCATTTGTTTCCTCGATAACTGGTGGTTCTTCTTGATTCTCTATTTCAAATATTTCTGGCTCTTTGTCTCTTCTCTTGACCAATTTGGCTTCTTCGTTTTCATCAACGAATTCGTGGTGATTTAACAATATGAAATAGAACCAAATCGTGAAGATAAGGAAGCATGCAGTAGGTACAATTTTCCAACGAGGCATCACGAGGTTTTCATAAGATTATTTGTAGGTGATTAGTTTTGGAAGGTCCAGCGCGATTTCTCCCTATGTTCCCGTGGTGTTGCCTGCGGGGCAGTCAATTCTACGTTACTGAGCTTTCTCTTGAATGGTTTTTTTGTGAAAAAACGAGAAACACTTCCGTTTTGTGTTCTCTCAACGTCCTTTATTTGGTTGAACTTTTTCGTATTGTTCTATTACTCGATAAGGAAGTGCAAAGCCGTTCCTTTGAAATCTGACTTGTTGAAGAATTGGAATTTTCGATTTTCTTTTTCACCCTCTAAATATGCACCCTGTTATCGATTGCCAATGATTTCTCCAGCGGTCAATTTCAAGCAACAGCGGGAATTCTCGCTCTCTCGTCAGTTTCTTATTTTCACGCCTCTCGCTGTCTTCGGGTTTTAGGAAAGACAATTGCAGGAGCTGTAAAAATTCATGAGCACAAAGGCCAATTTGACTATTAATTCTCTCTGATTTCCGCTTGAAATTCCGCCGCTCAGGTCTGCGACAGAGACCTGTGGATTGAAAATTGTTAGAAAGCTGTATCCTTTTGTTAGGCTTAATTTCTCGATGAGCCCTTATTGTACTCAAAAAGGGCGCTCAACGTCGCTACTTGAGTTGATTCGCTAGCAGAGCTCTTTTTCTCTCCAAATGATACGTGCAAATGATATTTAGACCCCTGATACGTGGATTAGATATAAATTCATTTAGCAGATCATTCAAACGCAATAGAGGCAAATAACATCTTTAAATTTCTCACCCTGAGTTGATTTTTGCGGGAAAGTCTTAGTTTATTTTGTCTATCTCTTTTTCTTAGTTGTTTCTTTTAAATGCAAGACATAAAAAAGGTATTCAAATTAAACCCAAACACTCTAGAGATGAAGTGGATGAGAAAATTGGTTACAGAATTGATACCGTCAATTTTTGCTCTCTCGTGGTGTTTATCAGCATGAGAATACACATTAAAGTTGCGATGAGAACAGAAACTATTTATTTCAATGTTTTTGCATGTTCAGCGATCAAAAAAATCTTCCATTGCATTTATCGCCTTCTTGGCAATATGCGTAGCAATAGCTCCAACCAGGCAAGCAATTGAACTAAAGTAACATCATTCAAAGTATCAATATTCAGTTTACCGGAGAGGGATCACCCCAAGATACAATTCTGCGCTCTGCTGAGGAGAGATGCGCAATCGTTCCGTCCTTTTTTCTTGCGTATCCCCAAGATTCTGTCACTCCACATTCTCTATGCTCCGTAGTGATGCTTTCAACGATACTAGAATCGTTCAAAATCACACAATTTTCATTTCCCTCGACGCTTTCGAGAACTCCAGCATCGTTTACAAGTACTTCTTGGCAGACAAAACAACTTTCAGGCGGTGATTTTTCTTCATTTTCTTTGTTTTTCGATGCGAAATTCTCTTCATCAAACAATTCTGTGGCTGGAAAAGCTTCCAAAATTTCCCAGCCGCTGATGTTGTTGCAATAATTTTCTGCACATGGAACCTGTCTTCTATCAAACGCACTTTCGCCAGTAGCCACAAGGTCGTAATTACTGTATCGATCAATAACTTCATCTTGGGAGTAGAAATAGTTTGAGCGGGTGCGCTCCAGATTCCAAACTTCGTACCAGTTGTTTCGATATAGCACGCTTTAATCATTAATTATTGCTTTACTAAGATTAAACAGACCTTTGACGATCCATTTGAGTCGCGCAATTGTAGTCAACTATTGGTAGAGCGATAGAATCTTCTGTGATTTCCATGCAGTCAGTATTTTGAACAAGCTCGTCACCTGAAAACATTGGGTTGAAATTCAGATTAAAGTTGAGCCAACCTGAAAAAGTAGCTTTGCAAACATGACACCACTGTAGCTGCCGATTTGAAGTCTCTTTCTTTAGGTCAAAATGTTTTTGCTCGCCTTGGATAGGAGTTTTCTTTTGATGGATATCAATGATATCATGGGTGGAAAAAATATAAATTTAACGAAATTACAAAATCTTTTCTCTCTAAATATTTTCAAACTTTGAATAGAGGTCTTGAAAGAACAGGCCAAGCTTCATATTCTCCGAGGAAAAAAATTGAAATTTAAAAGTTCTAGAGCTGTCTAAGGGCAATTGAAGTACATTTCTACTGACGGCTCTAGCGTAAAAAATATTCAATGTAACATCATAATTTTGACGGAAATATATTCTTGGGCATCTGAAGTAAGACGCCAGCTATTTTTTATTTCATTTTGATAACGCGATTCTGCTCTTATCAGCGATCAAAGTCAGACGAAAATTTTGATGAGACGGGGAGCGCGGCAGTGACAATGCGGCATGGTGACGCTGTGGCGCACCCTACCCACGCACGAATGAAAATCTCGTTCAAGCATTTTCCTGTCAAGCGTCAGGTTAGGGTGGGCAACAGCGCCACTACGCTGTCTAGTCACCGCCGCGCTCATCGCCACATCGAATTTTTCACCTAACTTTGATTGCTGATAAACCGGTGATAAACTGATCAGAATGGACAAAAAAATAGCTGGCGCCCTAGTTCAGAGTCTCGAGAATATATTTCCGTCAAAAATTGGAGTCCCTAATGGGTACTTTTTGCACAATCGCTGTCAGCAGAAAATTACTTCAATTGCTTCTAGACGGCAAAAAAACTTTTCGATTTTTGATCTTTTTCTTGGAAAATATAGAACTGGACCTACTCTATCAGCTTATCCAGTCAGATTTTGAAAATGTTCACGGAGAAAAGATTTTGTAATTTCGTGAAATTTATATTTATTTCACCCCATATCATGGAGAACTATTTTAGGTATTGTTGTTTTTGAACGCGGAAATCGTCCATCATCAGGGTATCCATCGTAGCCAGAGTGGTTGCATAAGTCATCCTCGCAATCAAACACGCATAAGCTATCATCCATCGAGCAAGTCTTCAATAGAAAATCGTTGTCAACTTCGAATTTTGAGGTCACTCTCAGAGTCATCTTAACATCCCATCGGTGGACGCTGTTTTTCATATCGTGGTACGGAACTTCTGAGTAAGGAATATCAAAAATACTTCGTCGGATTTCGATTGTTCCGCACGTTTCTCCAAAGCCAGTTTCAGTTCTTTCATTTGTTGTTTCGCAGTTTTCGCCAAAAAGATGCATTTCTCCTGTGCCAGCATTTTCCAAAGAAATCCAATTGCACAAGTAACACTCCACTAGTTCGGCAGTTTCATTAGTAGTCACAAGTCGACCATGATCGTATAAATCTAAAGCTTCCTTTTGCAGAAACTTTTGCCACACTTCAAGTGTATCCAGAGTAATCGAAAAGACGCAAGGGAGAAGTAGAATTTCTCTCATTTGAAGCGTTACTCCTTGACATCGGCCATATTTAATATTCCCACCGTTACTGAAAAATGAATTTGGCGTTATAAACTTTACAAAACTACGGCATCTTACTTGTCTGCTTTCAATGTTCTTCAACCGTATTTAATAAATCATGAAAATAAACAAAACATATAGAGAATGTTAATAATTTTGATTTTCAATGAATCAATAATCATTGTTATCAAAATTGACCATTTTTTGCATGCTGTCTCCTAAAAATGATTTTTTTTTTTCGAGCTACGAGCGAGGGTCGTCATGGCTACAGATAGAAAAGTGAGTAAACGGTCGAGGAGATTCCAAAAGGAAAATTTCCGCCCTGAAAAATGTCGAGAAAGAAAGAGATTGTTCTTCAAGAGGAACTCACGAATCAAGAAGAATGGGATGCATTTCTTGGCAAACCTGGATTGACTGTCATTGATTGTTTTCAAAACTGGTGTGGGCAGCGGTTTAAAAATATGATTTTTTCTCGAGGAATGAGTTAATTTTCGAAACCTATAAAAGACCATGCAAAGGAATGGCCGGCCTCTTTCAGCGACTCAAAGTCGAGTTTAGCAGTCCATTGCTTCATTTTGCCACTGCGGAGTGCGAATCCATAGACTCTTTGGAGAATTACCGAGGAAATTGCGAGCCTTGCTTTCATTTTTACGGCGGTGGAGAGCTCGTGGCTCTGATTAGAGGATGCAACGCGCCAGTTGTCGAGAGAAAGATTCGGGAAATGCATCAGGTTTTGATTTTCACTCTGCAGTTTTTTTATTTCGTTCAAGATTGAAACAGCAGTAGCAGCAGGAGAAGCAGAACGAACCGTCATTGTTGATCCAGCTCTTGCCGTCGATTCTGAAGACAATGAAGGCTTGCTCTCATCTGAAAATGAAAATTCTACTGTTCAGTCGATGAAGAAAATCGTCACTGTCGGCATTTTGAAACCAGACGTCGTTAGTGACCAGAACAAGACCGGAAAGATTCTGGACATGATCGAGCAAAATGGAATTGAAATCGTCGCAGATGAGGAGAAAATTTTGAATGCTGATGATGTTGCCTCTCTTTATGTGAGTCTTTTTTTCTTGATATCGAGTAATAATTTGTTTTAGCCGCAAAAAGTAGATACAGAAGTTTATGACGAACTGGTATCCTTCATGACTTCCGGGCCTATTCGCGTTCTTGGGCTGACTAAGGGAGATACGGGCGATGGAGTTGTTGATCTCTGGCGAACCATCATCGGGCCTTTCGAACCAGAAGAGGCCAAGTCAACAAGTCCTGAATCTATCCGAGCTATGTTTGGATCAAGGTACATAAAATCTGCATAATTACAAATCATTTTAATTTTCAGTGGTATTTCCAATGCCGTTCACGGTAGTTCCTCGACTGACGAAGCTGCTCGTGAACTTGCGTTTTTCTTCCCGACATTCAACTACCCCAAGGCTGTGATTCCTCAATCTGTGCAAGAAAAAATGGCAGACTTCCTTCCAGCTGAGGGCGAAGAAGTGTTCCCAGAGCCCAAAGCCGAAACAACAATAACCATTATTCGTCCAGAAGCCGCGAAACTTCACCGGGAGGAAATTTTGAAAGAGATCAAAGGTAAGGCATGATTGAAATCAACGAAGAGAATAGTTTTTTGAAGAAGCTGGCTTTGAAATTGCAAGACAATCCGAAGTTACGTTGACAGAGGAGCAGGTCAAGATGCTTTACGATTCCAAAAAAGATGAAGAGTACTTCGACGAGCTTGTTGCCCAGATGACCGCTGGTCCTTGCCTAGTGCTTTGCTTGGCCAAGGTAGCCGATTTTTTAAAGCTCAATTTCTGATTTTCCAAAGATCGATGCTATCAAAAACTGGCGAGAGTACCTTGGTCCTGCCAAAGGAGCGGCAGAAGAAGCTCCGGAAAGTTTCCGCGCTCGATTCCAATCATCCGAAATTAATCCGATTCACGCAGCCGACTCTCAAGAAAGTGTCCAAGCAGAAAGGTCGATAATCTTTCCAGACGACGAGGATGCCATTGCACTGATCAAGCCTGATGCTTTTGACCAGGTAATGAAGTCAAAGAGTACTGACAAAGAAGCTTTCTTATAGGCCGATGATATTGTGGAACATTTGAAAAAGAGCGGGTTCGAAGTAAAACAGTCAAAAGATGTGACTCTTTCAAAGGTACAAAAAAACAATTTAAGCGCCAACGAAAACAAGCGGGTTCTTCTTAAAAAATACCTTCAGGAAGTCGCGTCTAAAATCTACAACGGAAAGGAAGGCGAAGAGTTCTTCGATAATCTCGTTAATCACATGACGGAAGGCACGTGCAAAGTCCTCGTTCTCGCGGATCGTAATTCTCTCGAAAAATTGAGGTGAGATTAGAAGCAAACTCGCTGACGCAATCGCTAACCCATTTCTTTCTAGAGCTACTGTAGGACCTACTGATCCGGAGGAAGCGAAAAAAGTTGCTGAGGAATCTATCCGGGCGAATTTTGCTAAGTCGATCCTCGAAAACGGTACTGATCTAATCGATTCCGGCTTTATCAAAAATTCTAGCGATTCACACACCCTCCTCGACCGAAAATCTCGACATGTACTACGAACTCTTACTGAGCTAAAACTTCTGTTCGTTTTTCCAGCGCCAAGATACTGTATTTATACATTATGTTCAACCTATATTTTTCTATCAAAACAATAAAGATCGCATAAAAAGATGATCCCGAAGTTTTGGCGACGTTGGGCAATGAGTTTTGCTCATCGATCAAGGGACGGATCACATCCTGAAAATAGACAGCAGGAGAGGAGAGTTTGTGATGCTTCTCTTCCCATCATCAAAACACACATTTATTATTTATGGAAGTCGCTGGCATTGATTGAGCTCCTTGAGAACATTTTGAAAATGTCCTTGTTTCCGGGTCAAAGAAAAATAAAGACACAAATAGAATTGAAGAAACAATCAACCTCTAACATTCTTTATTGGCCAGGCCGAAAGACTATAGGTAAAAGTCTATACATGTGAGACTGATATCCTAACCCTAACCATTGAACCCTTTACCCCGACAAAATCTTCCCACAACTCAAAATTTTTTGAATTTAATGAAGAAACTATTACTAAAGCAGTAAATTTAATATTTATTTCATTCATTCTAAACTAAAAGATCAATATTTGTTTGTCACTATCCCTCCCAATTAATTATTTATCAAAATACAAAAATTCTCTTGATCTCGCCTAATCCTCGTATAAAAAAAAGACGAGCGCCCCCTACTAAGGCCCGCGCGTGCGCCGCGCAAACTGCGGGGGATTTTCGTGAGATTCGCTAAATATATAAAAGTACTGTTCCTGTTGATTTTTCCTCTTTTCGGGCGGATGTTGAGCCTGTCCACGTGACCAGTAATAAAGGAGAAAAGAGGCGGCTCGTTTGTCGAGAAGGTGAGATAACGAGCATCATCAGAGCCTAATTCGACTGAACAAATAAAACGCTCAGAAAAGACAAGTAAAGTAACACGATTAACAGAAATTGCCGAAGAAAAGAAAAGAATAAAACAGAAGAGAAAAAGATAAGAATGAGGTCACACGCCGAGGTGGCATTTATCAGCCTCGCGCTGGGTCTTATCAGTTCTGGAACAGCTGCACATCGAGTAAGTAGACAAAAATGTGGGTTTTATACGAAAATATTGGAACATAGCCAGTTTGATTTTTATATTCTTTACAATTTATTTATTTTATAAAGAACTGAATAAAAACTGGTATTTAGTGCTGCTCCGGTGAATCTTACGCTGTGTGCTCGACTCGAAAAAAAGGGATCTTGGTTGTCAATTTAAATTCATCCCGAAATTGCGTCCCAATTGTCAAAGAGGAGGGGCCCATTCGGCGCTCCTTGAAGTCCTTAGAAAAGATTGAGGATGAATGTGTGACAGTTGGCTTAGTCCTGTCGCGTTTCCGCCCATCCTTTGTCAAGGTTTTCGAAAAGGACGTAATTGAGTAATTCTTCATTATCTTCTTGGCCAGCAAATTTTCGGCCTTTGATCTTTGAACAAAAATTAATTTTCATAAATCAAGTGGGCAATTTTGATGTTTGACTTCGAAAGTTCAAAAAGAGAACGGAATAATGTCTAAGTGACCACTTGTTACTGTGATTTATGACTGTATGAAAAGCCATAAAATTAGGGGTGATGAAGAATCAACACCCTGTCCTTTTCTCTCTGAGCCAAGAAAAAACAAAGTAGATCACCATAAAAGGCTCCTTTTCGTAAAGTTTATTTTTGATAATCTTCGGATTGAATTTGGTCAACCCAAGGGACAGTTTGTAAACAAGTTTGCTCCGAGTCAACGATCTGTTCAAAGCAAAGTGTTTGCTACTGGGCACTTACTTCGCCAGACAACTCAACTGAAATCCAACCTGGTCTTATCAAGGTTCCAAGGACAGGTTACAAAATGATAAGCGATTATTCTTTGCTCTCGTTGATAGAAAGAAATCAACCGAAATAACGACATGAGAAACAATTATATTTATAACGATTTCACCTTCTTTATATTCTGTAAACCTTGAATAGCTTTGCTACATGTCTGGAAGGATCCTACGATCATCGCCAAAAGCTGAAAGGATGCAGTCTTGACCTGGCCCGAGCACAAGCATTCTGTTATTGTCGAGGCGACAAATGCAATAAAGTTATCAACTTCAACAATACTGAAGAGTTTCTGCGACGATACGGTCCAAGATCCGTGGATTATGTCGATTTTTATGAGGCGTCGACCGAGCCCCCTGAATTTGTCTACTCTGGTAAATTGAGAAAAAAATAAAGAAGTTACTTTGTCTTAAAGGATATGATCCGCTCGTCATTCCGAATCCTGGGCTCATGATTGCGGCTGTGCTGATTTCAATGAGCCTTGCCTGTCTTCTGGTGATGATCTGCGCGTACTCTTATTTCCGCATGGCAAAGGTATGTTTGTCGAAAGCGAACAAGCCGCGGATTGACAGTGGAAGCATACCTCGCGAAGAAAGGATTTGACAAGTCTAAATTTAGGCCCTTGGGCTTCATCCCAAACTGATGCGCAAGTACCGCCCCACGGACGAAATCAGGGACCAACAAGTTCAAAATTGCAATACGCAATCAATTCAAGGAATGGAATTTAAACAGCCTGCGATTATTTACGCACCTGAGCGATTAAGGGATCCCATAGTTAACATTTTGACCTTTTAAAAATCTGTTTATTCAATAAAAAAAATATGGCTGAGAAAATTCCGGAAATCAGAAAAACTTCTATCAATTCATTACGAAGAATCCAGCTCACGTGATTCCGGCATTCCGACAACAGTTCTTCACGACTCGTTAGAAGTCAGCACTGCCCATTCTCCGACCTCCTCCAGAACAGCGAGTACAGCTGCGACGTCGCGTTATTACAGTGACAATATCAGATTTGACAGTGTGATCGGCCAAGGTCGGTTTTCCACTGTTTGGAAAGTCAAGTGTTTAAATGAGGTTAGAAGCTTTTGATTGGTTTGAGAAGAGAATGTTTTCAGCCGGGAGATTTCTGTGTGAAAGAATTCAACGCTTCGGAAAGTGCTTCCTGGAGACAAGAGCGATCCGTCTTAGGAAAAGTTCATCATCAGCACTATCTTCAATCAGAGACCTTATTTTATGAATTTTCAAAGCTTCGCCACTTTATCAATCAAAGCACGTGATCCGGCTTCTTTCCTCCGTTGAGCACAAGAGTGAAACTGGCCGCAACTCTCTTTGGCTCGTCTTGCCATTTTACCAAAACGGCGATCTCCAGCAATATTTGAAGAAGACCTCTCCTTGCACTCTTTTGCTGATGGAATTGACGCTCTCCTTGTTGTCTGCAGTGGAGTTTATTCATTCAGAAAAAGATTCTTTTGGATGCCTGCGGATGCCAATGGCTCATCGGGACATAAAGGTACTGTTAGAAATAGGTATGGGTTTTTGATGGTTTGGTTTTAGTCATCAAATATTCTGGTCAATGACTGTGGAAAAAGCGTTATTCTGGCCGACTTTGGTTTATCGATGAGACTATCTCCAGATATGTACAGTACTGCATCGTCTATTGGGCAAGCTGGTATAAACTATGCTGTGCTTTCTAAGACTCTAAAATTTTCAAGGAACGAGTCGTTACATGAGCCCAGAACTACTCGACCGATACTCAGACTTATCAAATCCTGAGAGCTTCAAACAAGTCGATTTATACGCCCTGAGTCTTGTTATTTGGGAAATTTTGAATCGCTCGAAGTTTTCGAATATGCACGAAGCACCAGGTAAAAAATAAATATGAAATCAAGAAGGCAGAATTCTTAAGAATACGCTGCTCCTTATTCTCATCTGGTCTGCGATCAGCCAAGTAAAGAAATCATGCGAACAGTCGTTGTGTCTAAGAATCTCCGACCGAGAATACGACCAAATTGGACCGAAGATGAAATTGGAAAGTTTTTTGTTCAAATGATTGTTGAAATGTGGGAAAAAGGTATGGCTTTTATGCAAAAGCGATGGTGCGAAACCGCTTTTAAGACCCAGAGTCGAGATTGCCCGCTGGAAGTGCACGCCAACGACTTGAGAAATTCTACGCCTCTTATCAATAAACATACTGTCAATTTTTACTTCAATAAATATCTTAATTTCCTTCAAATAAAGCGTTAGTTGATGATTTATTTGGGATGGTAAAGAACGAAAGATGATTGTAAAGAAAGGGAGTCTTCCTATAAGAGCTTATCGCAAGAAAATTAATGCGAGGAGAGGGAGGAAGATTTTGATTGTGCCAGCGTCCGACAAGATGAAACTGATTTCTTCAATGAAGCCGTCGATGTCATCATCATCCTCTGAAAATTTTAGAAATATAGATGAAATTATAGAATAAATAAAATTTCTCTATTTAACTTACCGGCATCATCATTGTTTCTTACTGTCATTTTACGAGTCGATGAACCGTAGTTGTTTTTGCAGCGATCAGCAGGGGTACAGTGCTCTCCTGTGCCGTAACTTTTGCAGCCATTCACTTTGCAAGTGAACGTTACTTTTTGTACGCCACCGTACAAAAGTTGGACTCCACTCCAAACAAATGTGTCTTGCTCTGTTTCAGCTGTAGCAAGACTGAATTCATCGCTGTTGACGAGGAATGAATCCGTGTTGATGCATCCGTTTTCAACCACAGGATAATAGGTATAAAAAAGCTCGTCCTCACTGTTTAATCATTTAAAATATGTTTAACAGAATGCCAAAATTTTATTTTTTTAATTATCATTAATTTTTAAATGTCCCTAGTTACATTCAGGCCACATTGAGCAAGAAAAGGAGAGTAGGCAGATTCTGAAATATGAAGCTAAGAAATAAACAAAAACTAGGGCACCTTGGGAAAACTCCGGAAACGTTAATTCTGGTAATTCTGATAGTGTATCGAAATTGATACGCAACTCCGGGTCATCTCCGATTTTAAGATCTACAGCTTCTCTATTCTTCCAACCAATTTGTGGGAGGTTAGGTCCATAAATACGGCTTTCGAAGCGAGCACCTTCGATAAATAATCGTTTTATAAATTATTTTTGATCAAACCATTGAATCTAGCACGCAAGCCAAAATAAAGCGATGTTTTTGCGAAATCTTGGTCTTTGTCGTATACATTTCTAATGATTGAAAAGGGATCGATCCCGATTTCACTAGTTGTCTTCATTGTACACTGAAGTTGCCACATTCGTCCGTCATATTTCAAATAATCCATGCCGTAGCTCTAAAATAATAAAATATGATCAGCCTCATCGTGTTTATTACATTTATATCCCAAAAATCGTCATATCCGATTCCGAAAATCCAGGTTGTTTGTCCGTCCTGGATGTCTTCTGATCGTTTAAAGATATCGGCGCAACCTGGAGTCGAATCAAATTTAAATTTCTCACTCTGGTTGTAGGGATTAAACTCGCAGGCACAAGTTTCAGTTGTTTTAAAAACATTCTTGACAACATCCGTTGGTCCAAGAGACATGACATCTTCTGAAGTTTGACGGTCGACAATACATACTGCCCGATTATCCTATAATTATTAGGCTTGAGCAGTTTTCAATCGAAAAGGAACACTTGAAAATTGATACTTACAGGACGTCTTAATCCGTCATTGCGCTGCCCTGGAAAATTCGACAGGTAGCTTTCAGCAGGATTGAATGAGAAACTCTCATCAGGAAAGCAAGTGAAATCTACGCCATGCCGTCGAAAGTTCCCCGAATATCCGGTTTCCCCTGATGCTATCGCCTTTAGAAAAAGACAAGAAAAAAGTTTCATTTTCTTGAGTTTTTAAATCGGAATGTTGACGGGAAGATCATTTTTATATACGAAAATCTAAATTCCGAAGTAGACAGCGCCAGATTTGTGTAGGAAGTAAAGAAGAAAGTTGATGCAAATCAACTCGAACAAATTTAATGGTAGAATGCGCAAGAATTGACACTTTATAAGTTATATTTTTATTTTCAGCTTTCATCACATTCAAACCCACTTTTTCCTGTTCATCGAGAGGAAGTCAATTTTCTCACAATTTCGACTGATTTTGAATAGATTTACAAATTACAATAAATTTCTTACGTTAAAACGATGATAAGTACAATATTATTTTTGATAAGCGACTCATCAGTCGTAAGTAGAAAAAATTTACAATTTGGTAATTATGATAAAGCAAGCAGGCGTTTGAAATCTGCCGGGTCAACCAATCAGCTCTTTTGAAATGAGATGAGCTCGAGGGGCCGACTTGAGCTGGCTGTGTTTGCCGAGCTGAGATTGTCGAGAAGGGTGACCCAAAAGTAGGCTCTGGCGGCAATTGACGATCCTCCGTGGCCGGCTTATTTCGCGCACTTGTGAAGTCCCCCGCGCGGCCAATTGACGAATCCCAAATACGGTTGTAAAATCAGATCAAAAAAGAGAGAGAGAACGAGGTCCAAAAAGAGTGAAATAGAAGAAGAAGCAAGAGAATTCTCAAAGCAATGAAAGTTCTAGCGCTGGCTCATTTACTGAGTCAATCGGTGGCGAATGCTAGAGAGCTTCTTGTTGTTACCGTAGCGACGGAAAAAACTGATGGCTATCTTCGCTGGGAAGAATCTGTAAAATACTCTGGTCTGAAAAGCAAAACATTTGGACTCGGAGAAGACTGGCTTGGAGGAGACATCGCAAATGGCCCCGGTGGAGGACACAAGGTCAATCTTCTCAAAAAAGAACTTGCCGAATACGAAGGGAATAAAGACTTGTACTTTCTTTTCACAGATGCTTACGATGTGATCATTACTGGAAAGGAAGAAGAGATCTTTTCAAGATTCGATGAAATCGCGGGAAAAGTTGATTATAAAACGAACGTGCTGATTTCCGCGGAAGATCTTATTTGGCCGGATCGTTCACTCGAGGTAAAAACTAGTTGGCCTCGAATTTTTACGGACTGTAATTTATAGCCAAAGTACCCACTTGTTCTCGGGAAACGTTTCCTCTGCTCTGGCGCAATTTTAGCGCGCGCGGATATCTTCCTCCAGCTCCTCGACTTTCGCTCCATCGGTGACCGCGACGACGACCAGCTATTTTACACCGAAGCCTACATCGACAAAGAACTCAGAGAGAAATACGGAATCGCACTGGATCACAAAGCCGAGTTATTCTTCAATCTCAACGGAGCTCTCGAAGAAGTTGGAATCGATTTCGCCCGAACTGCCGACGGTGACAATCGAGTTGAGAACACAAAGTACCGGACAAAGCCCTTGGTTATTCATGGAAACGGACCGAGCAAAAATGAGCTGAATAGAATTAGTAATTACGTTCCTCAGGGCTGGAGGCCGGATTATGGATGCCCAGCTTGTGACAAAAAATTGAAAGGAACGAGTTCGAGAGCACTTATTTTTGAGACGAATTTCTTTAAAACATTGTCGAAAATTTAGTTTTTGAACTCTCAAAGATGCTACTGATACAAATCGCGACATCGTCCTTGCTTTCATCATCGATGGAATCACTCCTTTTGTGCACAATGCTCTCAAAAGAATTGCCTCGATAGACTACCCAGCAGAAAATACCCATTTACTAATTTACTCCAACACTGCTTGGGCCGATGAACGCGTTGAAACCTTCCTAGAAGCTTTTGGGTCCTCTTACAAGTCAACAAAGTTTATTTCTTCAAAAGAAAATATGAGCAGTATTATGGCGCGAAAATTCGCTCTTCAGTTGACGGAAGACAAATCGGCAGAGTTCGCGTTCTTTGTCGATGGATATGTTCAATTGACGAACGCCGCAGTTGTTGGAGAGCTGATGAAGACTGGACTTGAATTGGTTGCTCCAGGGATGAGTAGATATGGCAAGCTTTGGTCGAATTACTGGGGTGCAGTTGCTTCTGATGGTTATTATTCAAGGTTGGTTTTTTACATGTTGAGTGGAACTATTCCAATGAATTTCCGAACCGAAATGACAGAAATATTATTCCATTCTTCCATATCTTCGTCAATAATCTCTTCAGCGTTGTAAAACATAAAATTGTTCTTTGAAAAGACTGGTTTTCTCGGAGTCATGATTATAATTGTAATTTTCCGATTCTCAAGAGTATTTATATGCGCAATCGAGAGCGCCACAGTCCGATAAGCATCTAATCCCCAAGATCAGCTGAAGATCGAGTTCGATTTAGTTCCAGAAGCATAAAACACCATCAGCTGCATTTCTCAGTTCCGGGCGATCGCGGTTTATTGACCTCTATTTTGGTCTTTCATTTCCATAAATGTCTATTTACTTCACTTTTCTAAATCTTATTTTTAGGAGCGATGATTATCTAGACATTGTTCAAGGCACACGCGTCGGAATCTGGAACATGCCATTTGTAAACGGAGCCTACCTCATGCACAAAAATCTTGCTCTTGACTTGCTTGACATGTTTGCTGGACTCGCTCAATCACCGTGGCGAGGGAATTTCAAGGACCCGGATTTGGACTTTTCTGCGAATCTTCGAACTCTTGGCATTTTCATGCATGTATCGAATCAAGCTTACTGGGGTCGTCTTGTTGACAAGGAGCACCTTCCTGTTGATAGACTTCATCCTGAGCTCTGGCAACCTGAATGGAACAGGCCAGATTGGGAAGAAGACTATCTCGATTCTGATTACTGGAGAGTTCTTGAACCAGAAACGGAAATGGAAGAACCTTGCCCTGATGTTGTTGCTTTCCCATTTTTGACCTCGAAGGGCGGCTTTGATATGATTGAAGAAATGGAACACTACGGAAAGTGGTCTGGTGGCAACGATGCTCACAAAGACGACCGCTTGTCTGGAGGATACGAAAATGTTCCAACAGTTGATATTCACATGAATCAAATCGGTCTTCATGACGAGTGGCTTTACGTTGTCAAGACTTACGCTGCTCCGATGGTTTCCAAGTTTTACACTGGCTACTCTCCCGACAATAAGCCCAACCTCATGTTCGTCGTCCGCTACAAACCGGGCGAGCAAGATCGACTTCGACCTCACCATGATTCTTCAACTTGGACATTTCAAATCGCCCTCAATAGACCAAATGTGGACTTTGAAGGCGGAGGTACCTACTTTACTCGTTACAAGTGCTCGGTCGTTGGAAGCGTGACGGAGGGAGATCAAAGATCGGTCGAGGTCAAGCAGGGAATGGGATTTGCTTTTCCCGGAAGATTGACTCATCAGCATGCTGGATTGCCGACAACGAAGGGCACGAGATATATTCTTGTCAACTTTATGGATTCATGAAAACATGTTCTTTGCAATCATGAAAAATTTATAAATAAATACATGTATTTGCTGCAATAAATTTTGAAATCAAATCAACTGAATTTTTGAATAATTGAAATCTGAAAGAAGCAGGCTCATTATTTTGAAGACAATACCATGGCTCATGAAATTTGGTTTGTAGTTTGGGTTGAACAAGCATTTTTTTAAATTAGAATGATTAACTCTGAGGCCAACCGTTTTTTCGGAGAGTCACGTACCGGTCTCGAGATGAGAATCCAGCCCTGGTGAATAGGCTCTGAAGTGATAGCTTCTGATTTTGTTTCTCCCCTACCGGTAGCGATCGTCTCCCGACAGTCGTTTATTGAAAAAAACAGACGTTTATTGAGAAAAATGAGTAAACGCACCACCAAATGTAAACCAATTCGGTGGGATCCGACAAAAATAGAGCTCGGTTATATCATCGCGCCAGGAAGCGTCGGAATTTGCAAGAGATGTAGCAGAGTCACCGAAAAGATGGCTCTCCTTACAGATTATTTACACGGAGATGGGGAAATTACTGTTTGCCAGGATTGTGAAGGCTTTTGAAATTAATTTAAACTCTTGACTATTAATATAATTATAATATTGGTTGATTCATCTTTTCAAAATCTTTAATGAGTCTGAAAAAACACTACGCCGAAGCTAAGCACCGGCTTGTCATCTCGGATGCAAAGCTGCAGTGTCCAAGGAAATATTGTTCTGCCAGAAATCTAAGTCCTCGAGAGTATCTCGTCGGAAAATGCTGCGAGGCTGCTAAGGAAAAACAAGCTGGTTCTACGGGTTTTGGTTCTGTAAATTTTTGTTTTCGAAAATAAAATTTATGACTGATATAGACTGCATCATGCAGTAACCGAATTAAATACTACTAACCGAACTAAAAGACAAAATTACCCATTGGAGTCTGGTGTCGAAGCAATTCGAAGAGGCTACAACTGATGTCAAAAAACTCAAAGAAGAGCTCAAAAAGCTCAAGGAGGAGGTCAAAAAAGCGACCGCAGATCAGAACAGCATGAAAGACGAGCTCGCAACCGCCTGTGATGCGATTGGAGTTGCAGGTATTAGAATTCTTTCCATATTCCGAATATGATATTCGGCAAATAACTGAAATCATTTTAGTTCCAAGCGAGCGTTCCTCTTGCAAGGTTTGCCTCGAGACCTACAACGGCAAGGATCACCAGGAATGCACCCTTCAGTGTGGTCATCGATCCTGCTTCAAGTGCTTGGCTGGCCTTTTTCAAAAGTTCTGCCCAGTCTGTCGAGCAGCCTTCAAGGATGATCAGATCATCAAGCTCTACCAGAATTAGATTTTTATCTGTCCCCTTCTCCAATAACGAATATAAAACACTTTTCCTTGTTGATGGGACTGATTTCTGTATTTATTGGAATATTATGTTCTTGCTAAGGGCAGTGGGTGCTAAATGAACAGTAAAACAAGTCAGTGTGCAGGTATTTAAAATTCGTCACATGAATGGCTCTCGCAGCGTCTCAGAGAGATTTGTTCTCGAACTCCTTCATTCGGTTGATCAAGTCCATACCGTACTTATTGTAGTCAATCTGAGCCACTCGTTGAGCAGCAACTCTCAATCGCTGCTCGTCCTGGTAGATTTCAGACTTCGCTCGTCCGCCAAGAATGAACTCCTAAAATCACTCTCAGAAAGGCTTCGGAAAAATGAAACGTACCAAGCAGCTCTTTGTATTGATGAAATCGTCGAATTCATTTCCGTCGGACATGAACATTTCTCCCAAGTCCTTCGACGAAATATCAAGGATTTGCTCGGCAGTGTCACCGAAGAACGTGCAGAAATGCTGGCCCCGACCGTCGGTGACCTAAAAATGTTAATTTTCTTGCTCGGTGAACTTTTCTTTTACCGCTGCGTTCATCATGATTCGATAGTTGAAGTCCTGGAAGTTCGAGTTGCATTTCTCGCATCGATAGGTTCCGTCGTCTTCCTCGATCAACTTCTTGTTGCATCCCGTGCCCTCCTAAATTTAGTTGCTAGATCTGTCTCTTGAAAATCAAGCCATACTTTTCCAACGCATCCCTTGTAAACCATGCGGTCCTTCTTGATGTAGGTAAGGTAGCATTTGGAGTTGAACCAGTAGGGCTTGTCTCCCTCTGTTTCGTAGTTGGCTCCGTGCATGAGGGCGTCAAGAGTAACCATCTGGTTCTTTTTTCCACCTCCAGTGTTCGCGCCAGACTGTCCTTCAAATGTAGAGTCCTGGCCTTCCTGCTGCCACCAGACTCGAAGCTGAACAAATCTGTGAACATTTTTCACTCGAAGAAACGCTTACTCTTTCTCCGTCTTTTTCGGTGAAATCAAGGACGATTTCAGAGTCGCGTCCAACCGACAAGGTCTTACCCTGGAATTCTCCAACGCTGGCGCCTTTTACGGCGAGAACTTGCCCTCTCTCGGCGTTAAACTAGATAGGATAGTAAGATTACTTTCTAGGTCAGTAATAATAGTAAATATAGGCCAATATATACACAATTTTACTTCGACAGCTTGTTTTCCCCACAGCGTGCATCGGAGCTTTTCTTTGGTGGAATCATCGACAACTTCGAGATCTCTCTTTCGAGTTGCGCTCCTGCTCGAGTGTTGATGGTGTCGACTGGGCCGACGTTGTTGATGACAACGCAAACATCAACGAATGCTCCCTTCGCTCGCTCGGCGATGATCTTTGAAATGTTCTCGAAGTCGAAGGACATTTCAGGGATACTAGACGAACATTAGCGTTTGGAAAATTGAGTTGAAAAAGTGACTTACTCTCCATCATCATCCATGACTTCTTCTATCGCCGTATTTCTTCCCAAAGTGCACTCGTAGTCGTGCTTTGTTCGATTGTACTGCGGATTCTTTGGCTTCAGGCTTCCATTAGAAATCGTGATCACTTTGCCTTTTTCAATGATGTTCATGAACTTGTCAACTTCGTCATTGAACGCAGAAATTTTCAAGTCGCAAGTTCCATCTTCCACGGTGAAGCTGAACAATTTTCCCGCTCCTTTTGCGTTTTGGTATTCTTTCAGTGCGCTTTTCTGTGTCACGCGCGCTAGAAAAAAGGGTTTATGAAGAGTTCTTGCGTTTGAAATTGTTACCTTTGATGACCCATTTGTTCATGTAAGGAGTAAGAGTCATGATGCTCATGAATCGTCCATCAGCAGTGGCTGGCTTCGCATTTTCCTTTCCACGGGCAGGTGCGCCGGGGACGTTTACTTTCTTCTTCGGCGCAGCGACGACGGATTTGCTTGGCCGGTCAAACGGTTGGCCGTATTTCCAGATCTTGGTCGTGCCTGATTTTGGCAGCGGAAAGTTCTTTGTTTCGACCTCGAACTCTTCGATTTGAAAGAGCATCTTCGAATCGGTTGAAAAAAAAGCAAAAATCAACGAGTATTCAAAAGTTTAAAGTATCTATTCTTTTTTCAACCTCTTTTCCTTTTCCGCACTGCCAGTAATATTCCAGTGCTTCACCTTCAGCAGATCTCCTTTCTCCAGTTGTTTGTCTGTGACAATCACTGTCATTTGCGACTCATATTTTCCGTCTGTGAGTTTTCCACGAAGTCGACGAGTAGTTGCGCTCTTATTGAGTTCTCGACTGACGATGAGCAGGACGTAGACTGGCCCATCGGAGGAGGTGACCTCTCTGTTGAATACGAGGGGGATGGTTCCCGGAACGAGACTCATTCTAAAGAGGATTTTTTTTTTAATATATCTTTGTCGAAAATTAAAGATGTCTTCTGTATATTCGATCTCTTCTGAAGGCAAAGTAACTTTTTGTTAAGTAAATTTTCTCGAAAATAGTTCTAGAAAAAGTAACAACCAAAAAGGAGACGCCTAAAAGTTTCGAATTTGCGGAGGCGCAGTTGTAGAGTTGCGCGCGCGCCAATCGCACATTTCTCATTTTCGCGCCTTTGACTCGAAAAAACGAAACGAAACTCGAAAACTTCCGGAAACGAGATCTTGGAGGAAGACAAGCCCTTCCTGGAAGAAATAAGAATAAAAAAATATTTTCTCTCTGGCTTATTAGTAACTCGAAATACTCGTCCAATCAAATCAAACAGAAAAAAAAGATGTTGGTCTAAAGTTGAAGATACAGTAGAGCACGGTTCGAAACAGTGCTCAAATACTGACTTGCTAAATCTGACTTGGAATGAGCAGTAAAGCGTCGAGTAAGCCGATTTTGCAACGAGTTTATGATCATTTAGACAGGTAAAAGCGATTCTAGAGGTCGAAACGGCTCTAGAAATGAAAAATCATGGCTAATCAACTCTTCAGTGAGCCAAAGATCTGAGAAAAAGCTTTCTCGAGTGCGAGATTCTTTTGATGCTTTGGACAAAGAATTGTTTCCCTCTGGCAGACCAAAAGATATCTACCGAGAACCCCAGCTCTTTCCTGGAACAGAAGATGGAAGCGATAAACACCATCGTAGAGTCAGGACTGTCAAGCCTGTGTTGAAACGAATCGTTGATCCAATCGAACTTTCTAGCGAGGATGAAGACGATGATCTTGTGATTGTCGATTCGAAGCCGGGAAAATCAAGAAAGCACCGAAAAAGATCGGATATTCGGGAGAGAAGGAAGAAAAGAAAGCGGTCGAGATCTTCTAGTCCAAGTTAGAGTTGCAATTTTCTTTGAATCTTGCCAATTTTGATCCTTTTTCCAACTCTGTCGAAAGTCGAAAGCATCGCTCAAGATCTCGCAGTCCTATCCGCCGACGAAAGAATCGATCCAGAAGTACAAGCAGAAGTAGACATTACTGCTCGAAGCATCGATCAAAAAAGTTCAGAAGTGAAAAGAGGGAGAAACGCTTGAGTCGTCGGAAAAGCAGTTCTACGGGGAAAAACACAAGAAAACCTTCCTCAGGCTCTTCCTCCTCGACAGAACAAACAACGAGCTCGTCTAACCTCCCAAGCGCTTTATCTAGCAGCGATCAGTCCCGTTCAAGAACCGCCAGTTCTGATGTCTCCCGCACAGGCGTTCCCCAAAAAGGACAACAGGGCAGCACAACCGATGTTTGGTCAGAAGCATCAATCAGAAATGCTCGACTCTCGATGATGATCGTGCAAGTGGATAAAAATCCGAAACAAGGTGAAAACAATCGTAAATTCCCGAAGCACACGCCAAAATCTGTCGAAAAAAGCGACAGTTCCTCATCATCAGAGCCGATTACTGGCAGCTCGACTGAATCTGATGGAGATAAGAATACTGACATTAGGAAATATACGAATTCAAGTGACATAGGTACAGTTCATCAACATTTTCCTTGCTTACACGCTTTCTTTAGATTACCGCAAGCTCATACCTGCCCAGTCTGTTTCCGTCCGCAAGTTGAAAATTCGCGGAACTCGGAAAAACTCAGAAAAATCCAAAATGCTCGAAAAATCGAAACAATCTCCTCTTCCTTCTCGGACCTTCTCCAATCCAAGAGCGTTAAGAAACATTTCTTCAGAACAAGAAGAAAGTCAAAATCATCAACCCCGAAAGACTATGCCGAAACTATCAGCAAGCGAAGAAGGCGAAATTCTCTCCGACAATGCCCAGCCACGAAAAATCAGTGTGGATTCTGCCAAGAGTTCAATTTCAGAAAGAAGAACGATCAGTAGCACTAATAGACCTATCAGCGAAAATTTGCCCAAAAACTACGAGAAGAAAGTTCAGTGTTCAAGCGAGATTGTTGAAATTTTGGACGATGACGATGAAGCGGAGAACGAAGATGACGATGATCGAAATTCACTGGATGCGTTAGAGCAAGATCTCATTGATCCTCTGGCAGAAATCGACAACTTTGAAGAGCATCCGTCGCCGGGAACGCCTTGCGAAGATGATACAGTTCAGAGGGTGTCTTCTGAGCCTAACAATTTTCCAACGTCTGATAGAAGAAACAGCTGCCCGGACGAACAGGGAGGAAGGAGGGATTCTTCCGTTCTTGGCGATCTTGTCCAAGTACCCGAAGTCTACTTTGATATTTTTCTTGATCAAGTGATTCTGGATTTGACTCAAGACGTCTTTAAATCTTCTATCGAGCGGGAATGCTGTTTGGTGGAAACTACGGCGAATCTATTTGACCAGTTGCTCGTTGAAAATATTGAACAAGTCGCTGTTGAATCTACTGAGAAAGAAGTCATTGAAAGAGCGACTATGTCAAAGACATATTGTGGGATGGTAGAAGACCTTGTGAAAGAACTACTCGAGGAGGAGAAGAAATCGTTTGAGGAAGATAAGAAACATGAAGATCTTCTCTATCTCTTGGAAAACATCGAAGCTCATGATGATTGCTGCCTCGAAGGGACCCAAGGGAGCTCTGAGCAATGCTCACGATTTTGCGAAGCTCTTGAATCTATGGACGAAAGGTTGGAAAACACTTGGGTGAAGGATCTTGCTGATTTCGACGACATAACTGTCAAAGGCAAATCTCAAATTTGCTTGAACGAATTGTTTTCCCGCGACGACTTTGCTGATCTCTCCCATGAAAGAATGATCGAAATCGAATTTGACCAGGAAGATTACGAGGTTGTCTACAAATGGCCAAATCTTGCGAGAAAACAGCGTTTCCAACAGAGAAAGAGCGCAAAAAGTCCTGCTAAAATCCAGTTGGACGCGATGATTGCTGCGAAAAAGGAGTCCAAAAGCGGTAAAAACTCAAATTCAGGAAGCAGGAAGAGATCTCAGACGGTGTCAAAGTCGATTTCACCAAAATTTGATGGAGATTTGCCGATTTATGATAAGGAAACAGAAGATTGCTTCGCTTCACAAGAGAAGACGAAGGAAGTCATCAGTCTTCTGAGCTCCGACGAATCTGAAAAAGCGACGAAATCAAGTTCAAAAAGTGAAAATTTCCAAGTAGAAGAGAAACTCTACGAACCTATCATTTCAAGCATCGTCTCTGACTTGGTAAAAGAAACTCTTGAGAATGAAAAACGAAAGGAAAACGAGCTGGTAGAGCGAGTGACCGAAAAGTCAGTGCTCCGGATCTTCCAACAATTCTATGGAAACGAACACGCTATTCTTCATATAGCGCGAGAGAGCATCGATATCAGAATGCGCGAACTCGTCAAAGATATTCTTCAAAACGAAAAAGAGCGACTTGTTTTTTCGAAAAAGCTTGAAGAAGACTTCTTCACGCATCTTGTCCAAAAATTAGTTTCAGAGCTTTTTATGGAAATTTTGCCAAAAGAAAAGTCAAAGGCTTCAGTGGCGATGGATTCATACAAAGATCTGGTGGCGGAAGAAGTCAGAAATCTGCTCAATGCTCAAAAAGAAAAGAAGATTTTAAAAGAAGAAGAAGATCCAGTAATGAAGTCTTGGGTTTGCTCGCAGCATGATTTTCCGTCGCTTTCGACTGAAGGATTTCTTGAGCTAAAACAACACAAGCCAGGGATTATATGATTTCAGCGTTTTAGAAAGTTTTTTTTTCTTATTTTGAGATTGAAATTGCTAAATATTGAAATTCAAAAAATATCCCTCCTGAAAGCTTCTCTCCAAAAGCGACTTCAAGAACAGCCCAAAGCTTTTAATCCAGTCGTTGCGGCTTTCTGAAGAGGATTCCGTCCTAATCGAGAGATGGTGGCACGAAGCCCAGCCGAAAAAATTTTCAATTTCCACGCTTCTTGGCAAAAGCCCAAGTAGTTCGGCTCAACCCGCAGCTGCGAAAATTCAACCCGGAATGACGGGCGCTGTGATTCCACAAGAACAGATGGCTGATGTCTTCGACCCTCTTTCTGCACTTGGACTAGACTACAGCAACAATAAGCGCAGGCAAAGTATCATGGAGGAGCTGAACGGGTTGAAATACGCCGTTTGCGATTCCAAATCGCCCAAAGTCACCACTCCCGGGAAAGACAAGCTGGCCAACTCCAAGGGCACGCCCAAGGACTACAGAAGCAATTTTCAAAAAGGTACAATCTCAAGCTCGATAGAAAAAGGATCAAGACCCAAGATTTCGCGGCCCACAAGATTACGAGTCAAGGCAATTTTAAAGAATTCAAGATCCAAGACCATTTCAAGTAGAAAGCGGAAAGTAAAAGAACATTCTCTAGGCGCCTGCTCGTCAAATTCTAATTCGCCAAAAAGCGAGTTACTCGGCGTTTCTTCTGATGCTACTGTCTCGAGTACTGCTAGTAGTTCCTCTTCGACAGTGAAACCCTCTTCATCGTCGAAGGCTGTTTCCAGGAGAAGCTCTAGAAAGCTCCAGAGGCCAACTGAAAACGTTTTCGACGGAATTCGCCGAACCCTAGGTGAAAGAAGACCGACTTTAACATCCATTCCTTCTATTTGCGGAAGCAGGAAGGATTTGACTATCGAAGATCCGCTTGAATGCGTAGATAATTATCGACTGGATGCAATTATCGGAGAGGGAACGTTCGGACAAGTTTTCAGGGGCGAGTGCAAATCAACTAAGTCTTTGGTCGCCCTCAAAAAGGTGACAAGCAATAATTTCTACAATTATTTACTTGTAATTCGTAAGGTCCGAATGGATAGGGAAAAGGAAGGCTTCCCGATTACAGCGATACGAGAAGTGAAGCTTTTGTCCAAGCTAAATCATCGGAATGTTGTTGACCTAAAGACTGTTGTTCAGGCAAAAGACCTGTCATCCTTTTTTCTCGTCTTCGAATTCGTTGATAATGATTTGACGGGGATCATTGAGCACGCTCCGCTGAAATCAGACCAGATAAAGGTAGCTGTCTTTACTAGATCACTCGCTAAAACTGTTTCAGAAACTCTTCTATCAAATTCTTCTTGGGTTGGAATATTGTCACGCGAACGACGTATTCCACCGCGATTTGAAATGCTCAAATATCTTGATCGCAAAAGACGGAAGTGTCAAACTCGGAGATTTCGGACTCGCGCGAATTTGTCTACCAACAGATTCACGGCCTTTTACCAATAAAGTGATAACACTTTGGTACAGGCCGCCTGAGCTTTTGGTCGGAGATGACAGATATACTGGCAAAATTGATATGTGGAGCGCTGGCTGCATTTTGGGAGAGATGTATCAACGAAAACCGGTCTTCCAGGTTAGATTTTAAATCATTTATCAATTGATTTGAAAAATTCGCTAAAATAATTTCCCAGGCTTCAACAGACGTCGCTCAACTTGAAGTCATTTCAAAACTGTGCGGCATTCCAGATCCAGCCGCATGGCCTGAAATCATCCACTACAAACACTTCAAAACTCTAGTCACTCCTCTCATCACTCGTTTTCACCCAAAGCCAAGAAGGAAAATTGCCGAGCAATTCTGTGCCCTCCCACCTGATGCGCTTGAAGTTCTCGACGGTCTTTTACGACTGAATCCGAAAACCCGTTTGTCGGCTACAGAAGCGTTAAAAAGTTAATTGCAGTTTTATTTTCTGATTGTAATGGATCTTTCATAGAACCTTGGTTCCGCAATCTTAGTGAAGATACTCGAGCAGATCTTGGAAGCCCAGAAAATCTCCATGAAATGTCTGCTCGGCGAAAGAGGAAAGCAAAACGGCAGGCCAAACGAGCAGATTCATTCTCTGACAAAATGACGAAAATCAAGAGGCTTACCACTGCTTTCCCACGTAAGCAAATCTTCCCCTTTTCCCTGAATAACCTTTTTCATAGAACTTACACTGATGATCCTTGCGGAAAAGGCAGGAATCGAGTTGACCCACGAAGTCCGAGAAAATCTCGGTTCTCAACGATTGAGCCGCATTTTTGGCTCTACCCTTCCGCAGCAGACGATTGAGCCGATCGCTGATATCGTTATCCAACTTGCATCCAAAAATATTTCAATTCGCAAAACCGCGCGACTATGATTTGAAATTTTAAACTTTCTTTCTTTCTCTATTTTGTTTTCAGGCCTTACTTCTTCAAACAACAACAAACAAAACATATCTATCGTTGTATCTTTACTTTTTCCACAATTTCAATTTATTACGCACTTAAAAACTATTCTAATTTAAACTAAATAAATATCACTATATTTTATTAAAATATTATAATTTAATAAGCGCTTTATAATCTACAAAAAATGAAGCAAAAATTTGAGTTCCATTCTCTAAATTGAAAAATTAAATAATTGAATAAGTTCATTCATTTACTTTCTGTAGACTGATCATTTACTGCCTTTGCCAAGTTGTGCGTATTTCTGCGTTACTTATTATATTTGTCTTATATTTGCCAGTTATCCTCAAGAAAAAACAAGTAATTTACAAAGTGGATGAAAGTGTTTAAATTCAGGTGGCTTTCGATAATTGTTATGTCGGGAGGATCCAGGCCGCACTGGGTCAATACTTTGCTCAGACGACAAAAAGAGACCAACAAGGTTTTATATTGACAATATATTCTATAAATAAGTTAGCCCTATTTAATTCTAATAGACATTTTATCAAATTTGTAGAGCAATGTCAGATGCCAAAAATGCCTCGACTACGGCCACTGGTCTTACGAATGCTCGAACAAACGAAAATACCTCCAGCGGTAAAATCTACCCCTGTTTTCCTTTTATTGACAGTTATTCCAGAGATTCGCGAACGAAAGAGTTGAAAAAAGAACTGAAAAGAAAGCAGGATGAAAAAATCGCACAGAAGATCCGCGAAAAGCGAATCAAGAAAGGATTACCAGCGGAAAGCTCCAGCAGCAGCTCCAGTAGCTCGAGTTCCTCTAGTTCGTCGGATAGTTCCAGCTCCTCGGACGAAGATTCTGATGATGATCCCGTGGCAAAGGTAAAGTCAAGCTTTCATCTTCATTTCCTGATGATTGTTTTAGCTGACAAAGGCGAGAAAAGAAGCCGAAAAGAAGAAATAAAAGTGTTTTTGTTAACTGCCAACATTTCAACTTGAAAAAGTCAAAAAATAAAAATCTCGTGAATACAAGTCCACTTTCACTAAAAAAATGTTTTGCAGATGACTTCGTATCTATCAGGACTTTTAACTCGTGATCCCACGGCTTCTTTCGCCTATGAAGTTGGCGAGAGAATTCCCGGCCTCGACGCGGCCCAGTCGATTTGGACGATTCACGAAGGCAAGCTGAAAAAGGCGCCACACACGAAAGTTTCTGTCTTCAACTACGATCCAAAGACTGGCTCCGATGTCACAACTGAAGTTGCTAAGAATTGTCTCAAGAGGATAAAGACCCTGCGCCATCCGAATATCGTCACATACATCGGTAACTCTGTCCGAAATCGAGCTTCTTTTTCAGTCTTTTTCAAGATTGTCTGGAATCCGAAAAAGCGATCTACATCGTTACAGAGCCTGTAATCCCACTCTCGAGCTATCTTGAAAAGCTCGATGACGAGACAGAAATTGGCATGGCCATTGCTTGGGGTCTTCATCAGGTTGTTGCCGGCCTCAGGAACGGGTTTTTCTACTCTTGGAATTATGGAAGAGTGAATCTTGAAAATCCTGAACAGTTTTCTCGTCAACAACTGCAATTTAATACACAACAATGTGTGCATGTCGTCGATTTACGTAGATCGAGCTGGTGAATGGAAACTAATGGGCCTCGATTACATGTTTGGAGAAAACGACTCTCCTCCTATCAAAGTTTCCCACGGGCTTGAAAAATACGACCCACCAGAGAAGGCATCTCGAAAAAGAAGTTGTAAATGGTCCTCTGATATGTGGGGGCTTGGTTGTCTGATTTGGGAGTCTTTTAATGGAACGATGCACACTGCAAACTCGCTAAGAGACGTCGGAAGGATACCCAAGAATCTCCTGCCTCACTGGGCCGAGCTCGTTTCCGCAAATCCTCAGAAACGACCCAATCCAGAAACATTCATCAGCAATTGTCGTGAGCGAAAACAGTTCATGGACAACATGTTCGTCGATTGTAACCTTTTCTTGGGCGAACTGCAAATCAAAGACGCAGATATCCGAACGGCCTTTCTCGAACGACTGGGAAAGAATTTAGACCACTTTCCTAAAGACTATGCTCGGTTTAAAATTCTGCCCATTTTACTCAATGCCTATCAGTTCGGAGATGCGGGAGCTGCAGCGCTCGGGCCGATTTTCAAACTTGGCCAATTGCTTGAAGAAAGTGAATATCAGGTCCGTTTTCAATCCATTTTCGCCGCCTAACTTATTTTAGGAGAAAATCGTCCCGTGTCTAGTGAAAATGTTTTCGTCCAGTGATCGAGCGACGAGAATAGCTCTTCTTCGCCAAATCGAGCACATTGTTATCCACCTCAAAAAAGATGTCATCAACAACCAAATTTTCGTACCCTTATCCGCTGGTTTCCACGACTCTGCCCCTCTCATTCGTGAAGCTACAGTCAAAGTAATCTTTGTTCCTTCAAATCATTCCCTATCCCTTTTTAGTCCATTCTTCACATTGCTGACAAACTCGACGACAAGAATCTCAACACGAAACTCATGACTCACTTCGCTCAACTTCAAGCCAAAGATGACCAGGGCCCTATCCGAACTAACACCACAATCTGCCTAGGGAAGATCCTCAAATATCTGAACAAAGAAACTCGTCAAAAAGTTGCACTCTCCGCCTTCGCGCGAGCTCTGAAGGATCCTTTCCCTCCCGCTCGATCAGCTGGGTTGAAAGCAATGATGGAAAACTCAGAAATTTATACGCCACAAGAAATTGCTCAAAGAATCATTCCGGCTGTCTCACAGTCTTTATGTGACGCGGAAAAGATGGTCCGGGATTCGGGATTTGAAGTTTTGGCAACTTTTGTAAAGAAACTGAAGATTATTTCGGATGATCCAGAAGAAGCTGCTCAGTACTTGCCAAAAGAAGCGAGACAGGCGACCCCAAATAAAACTGGAGGAGTCAGGAACAGTTCGAACAGTTTAAAACCCCTTTGATTGCAATTATTTTGAGAACTAATTGTAGCTCGTCAACAAGTGCTTCTTCCGACAATGCTTCAGCCGCTTCAGGCTGGGGCTCATGGGCTGCCTCTGCGGCAATGAACATGACAATGGCTGCTGCTACTGCCGCCGCTTCTAAGCTCAAGAAAGGCCCTGAAGCCGGCCCTGCCGCTCCAGAAGTTCCAACAGAAATCGTTGTTAGTGGCACGAGTCATCAGCAAGCAGCCCAATCTACTCCCCCGCCGAAGCCAAAGACTTCTTCCAGTGGAGGAATGAAGCTTCAGAAAAAGGAGCCAAATCAAATCGATTGGGACGCCATCGTTCCAGAAACGAAAGAAGCATCGGAAGATGAAGGCAATGGATGGGGTAAGGGCGTGAAATTAACATTCGCTCTAATAATTGAATTGAATTTTCATACATTTTAACCCTCTTTGCATGGACTTTTAACACAAGCACGAACTCACTGTTTTCGCACAAGATTCTTTTAATCATTGTTGATTTTGATTTGAATTGAATTTCATCTTTTCCAATTTTCTGTATGAATGTATTTTCACCCTGAAGGATGGGGCGCGGAAGAGCTTGACGATGAGGATGCAGACTGGGGTGATGATTGGAATGCGCCTGCGAAACCCATAATCCCCGTGAAAAAATCAGTTACTAAGCAAGTTTCGAAGACAAGTGCAAGGAAGACCAGCAACACAGGCCTCAACTCTGGTTTTAATGACGACAATAGCGGATGGGGCGCCGGAGATGATTGGGATACGGATAATTGGAACAGTTCCTCGAAATCAGGGGCCACCTCAGCCGCAGCAAAGAAAAAGGCAGAAAGGGAGGCGAAACTGGCGGCGAGAAAAGCTGAGAATGAAAAGTAAAATTTCAAACATAAAGATCGTTCTAAATATTTTTCATTTAGAAAACGCGCAATGAAAAAATCAGGAGCAATGAAACTAGGAGCGCGAAAAGCCGACTAAAATAGACTAGCTTTATTACACTTATTGAAAAAACAAACTCTAGCCCCTTCAAACCGCAAAAATATATACTTACTTTCTTCATTTCAATTCTACCCGATCTTCCTACTGGTGAGCACAGTTCCTTTTTTCGTTTCTTAACTATTTTTATTTCTCATGCGCTGTACATTTATCTTCTGATCATGTGCAATATTCTAATAATAAATATTATAAGCAAAAAGTACAGTCGAAGGGTTTATTTTGAAGCTGGTTACGGGGATTTCCCAGTAAATCTGGAGAACTCATCAAAGACCGGCAATTTGCCAAAACTGTTTCCTTAAAATACGGTAAATCTTGAACGGCGGATTTCTCAAGAGTAACCTACTTTTTCAACTGACAGTTATTAGGGTTCATTATTTCGCAGGGCAATATAAGCACGAAGAGACTCGAAAAGCCACAGGAGAAAAATGGGAGCACAAAAATCAACTCTTTCTCCAGAAAAACTGAGAGACTTGGCCGAAAAAACCTTGTGGACTATTGATGAGATCAAGATTTGGTACATGTCCTGTTTTCCAAGAAGCTGTTACAAAAAAGTTCTGAGTAGGGTTTTTATGACAGTTTTTTTTATAAGAGCAATCGATGAAAGCTAACCCTTTTTGACAAGAAAAGAATTCATGGAGATTTATGAAGAGTTCTTCCCTGACTCCGATGCAGAGACCTTCACTAAGTTCGTGAAAAAAAGGAAAATATGATATTTTTATAAGTTTCGTTTTCAACGCATTTGACGAGAAAAACACAGAGGAACTGACGTTTCTTGAGTTTCTACAAGCGCTGTCTCTCCATTCCAAGGGAAAGCCGCATGATAAGCTCGAACGTAATGCTATTTTTTAGGAAGATAAATATTTATTTATAAGTGGCATTTGAGATCTACGATAATGGAAATGAAGGGAAAATTGCATATGGCGATGTCACGGAGCTTTTTGAAGCGATTCTTTGCATGTTTGGCGAGGAAGATCTCGATGGAGAATGTGAGCACTACCACAAGCTCAGAGTCGATCGCCTTTTTGAGGCGCATGATTTGGTTCTTAAGTTAATTAGCTAGCAGTATTTGATTATTTTGCAGGATGGAGATTGGCAACTGTCAAAAGACGAGTTCATCTGTGGTTCGCTCGAAGATGAACTGATTTTTAAAGCGCTCTCGATTGGAGAAGGAATTTGCTGGTCACACCTTTTCTAATTCGACAAACCATCCTTGCAGCTTAAACATTCACAAACTGTTTTTTTTTTTAATAAAATTTACACACTTCGAATTACTTTTGTCAATTTCTTTATTTGAGCGGTGAATTGTGAAATTATATTCACTAGATATCAATTCCAACGCAGTAGCCGACAGTATCAAAGTACTTTGTACCCGAGTATCCACCGCCATGACCATCCCAGTACATGTCGGTTCCTTTGTTTCGTGAAAAAAAAAAAGATATTTTTTATCATGGCAAACCTGGTTCGGCGACGAGAAAATGCGCAGTTCTAGTGCCCGGGCAAATCCACGGAGCGCCCTTTTCAAGTTCTTCCACTACGCAATCATTGTATTTTTGGCCTGATCCAGCGGCCCAGCAGTTGATGTAGCCATTGTTCGCGTAACTGTCGAAGACGCCTTGGTCGATTTCAGCGTTTGTAATATCTCCACATCCGATGATTCCGTAGCCTTCTGTCTTGCCCCACCACTTTGAATTTTTCCCGACTGTTGTCCAGTTTTCGGCGAAAGAGCAAGTTGTAGGGATATAATATGTCGAGACAATTTGTGTTCGCACATTTGCAACACAGGCTTCCTTAGAAGTTCCCAAAGTCGCACATCTTTTCAACACAATTTTAATAATAATAATAATCTTACTGACCGATTGACAGTCGACTGAATCAAAACAGACAAAGAAATATCATCTAGTCCGAGAGAAAAAGCAAAAAGAGTCGGAAGAACCTTCATTTCGTGAAAATTTAAAAGATCGAATTATTGTGAGAGAGTTGTGGATCAGGTGATATGTTCTCACATCGTCTGCGTGCACGACATGCACTGCATGTTGAAGTGTTCCGATTTGGTTCAAATGTTCCAAAGGCTAATTCGGGTCCAGGTTGCTTATTTTACGTGAGAATAATGAATTCCTGTAGCTCCAATAACTCACCAATCTCTATGGTTACCATTATTTCAAGACAGCTTCCTGAATAATTATCCAAAATCAACCAAAACATCTATCTGCTCTAAAAATCAGCATCACGCCTAATGTTCTAGGCAAAATAACCCTCAAAAGCATGGGAAAAAGGAGCAGTAGCAAGTAAAGGCACTCAAGGGCCCATCAAGACATCAAAATATCGCTGGAGCGGAGCGCAAATTTTGGCGCTTTACGTTCGCTTTTGTTTAGATTTGGATCGAGTTAGTAGTTTCGCCCAGCTCTCAGCTCCTACTCAGAGGAGAAAACTTAAAAATCAGAATTTTTCTAGAACATGGCCCGAGGGGAGTGAGTTTGTTTTTCAAGAGATTAGTTTCTGCGCAGCCGAGGAAGAAAGAAGACCAATTTCGGGAAAAATTATGAGCAATTAAAGAAAGAAGAAAACGGAGAAAAAATTCTTCGTGAAATTGAAATATGCCGACGGGAAAACCGAGAGTTCGAAATTACCCGAAGACTTCTATCCTCGCAAAAAGCCTCGACGCTGTCAAAAGTCGGTATGAACCTGCGAACACTGTTGGCCAAGTAAAACTCTCGCAACTTGAAGAAGCTGCTGCAAGGAAGGGGTTAAACAAATTTGAAATTATAAAACAAGAAAAATAGAGTCTGTATCTTCATGACCTCTATAAAATTCGGTTAGAGATAGGGCTTATCAAAATCCACGGAGACAAAATGTCGCCCTCTAAAAAAGCGTCGCCGCAGAATATGCCGAGTTCGAAACACCATGGGAGCAGGTAACTTATTTTATTTATTTTACCAAGCTACCATACGGTTTCATCCTTTTTGTTCTAACTTTTCTTGATATACGATAATATCTAGATATTCTCAAAAATCTTTTGAGACAGCAAATCTGGCCATTTTCTCCACGAGTATTGAACAAGTAGCATGTTTACCTGGAGATTGTAAAATTAACAGTACAAGTGCATATGTAAATTATCCGTATGCGTGGCGAAAATTGTAGATTCGTCAATATTTGTTCTAAGGCCGCTGATTTGACAAAGTTGCATACACATAACTGTATTTTTATTTATATTTCAGTCGCTCAAATTGATGGTGGAGGCCGCGGGCGTGAGCCTGAGCCCGCCAGAAAACCAGACAGCCGAGCGAGCCGCTGGGGATCGACTGCCGCCGCTTTTCCCAGATGATCTGACCCCGTCTAAAGCAGCAGATGTAAGTTTTATGATCATTATTCCGTCAAAAATTGATTTTTTAGTGTCTGAGAAGAAGAATGGGCGGCGGGCGAAAATCTCCGCAGGCACTCAAACCTGGCCATGACGGGATGGAATGCTTCAAGCTCTTTACTCGAGCAGGCTTTCAGAAACAGATTGGGTTTGCTTTTCTAAAAAGGAAGTATCCAGCTGGAGAAGTTTTATCGAATCATTATGATATAGGAATGGATTCCTTTTACTATCTTGATAACAAAGGTTTCACCCCAAAATCTTTTTAAGGGACCTGGGCGAGCAGCGCTGAGCCAAACTTCACGCGCTCGCCGTTCTTCTTAGAAATAAGATTTTTTGAAATTTCTTTTTGTAAATTATATCTCCAAATCTTCAGCTTTCTTTTCCGATTCTAAGTTTTTCTCTATCATTCTTGGTTGATGAGCTAGCGAGAAAATGAGAAGCCCAACTTCAAAAGGCATCAAGTCTTGCAGACTAAATTTTTTCTTCATGAAACTAGCACCATTGAAAAGAGCGTTAAATTCTGAACAGATCCCACTCCATCAGCTAAACTAAGTCCGTACTTATTGGCGTGTAAGGCCAGATTAAGAAAATTACTTAGCGCGCGCAGCTGGTCGCGGCGCGGCTGGACGCTCCGATTTAGCTATTTTGGGCTTCCTGGACATAATTCCCGCTGCGCGGGCGCTAAGTTATCTTGTTTATCTGGCCTATATCTCCAGTTTGTACAGATTTAGTTTAGCTGATGGAGTGGGATCTGTTCAGAATTTAACGCTCTTTTCAATGGTGCTAGTTTCATGAAGAAAAAATTTAGTCTCCAAGACTTGATGCCTTTTGAAGTTGGGCTTCTCATTTTCTCGCTAGCTCATCAACCAAGAATGATAGAGAAAAACTTAGAATCGGAAAAGAAAGCTGAAGATTTGGAGATATAATTTACAAAAAGAAATTTCAAAAAATCTTATTTCTAAGAAGAACGGCGAGCGCGTGAAGTTTGGCTCAGCGCTGCTCGCCCAGGTCCCTTAAGATTTACTCTGGTAAGAAATCAGCAAAGAGAATCCAAAATATAGAAACTGTTCCAGACGTGATTTCCTCCTCCGAGTTCTGGCTCTTCTCCAACCACGGTGTCCTTTATTCCTCCCCCGACGACGCTGAGTTCCTCACCCTCGCCGCCTGGGCCGAGCAATACAGGAAATTCAAATCGCTGCAGAAAGTAAAATTCTTCCAAAACTTCAAAAAGGCAAAAGCTTTCCATGCGTGGCGGCAGTTTTCTGACGGAGCGCGGGTTTCGTTGCACAGAACGTTACTCAGCAGAAATCACATTTTGTCCGAGGTGGAGTTGGCACAACCGATTTTGGCAGTTTCGTCGCTCTTTGAGGAGATGAAGGATCTCAATTTTCTCCCACATCTGCCGAAAGGATGGCTCTTTGAGAGCTTCGAAAAAGGGAAAAGTTGGAAAATTTCGAAAAATTATAAGTCAAAAAATTATTTTTTTTTTCAACTCTTAAAAGCTTCGACCCTTTGCCACCTCGAGTTGGCCGATGCGCTGCAGAATCTTTACCACATGGTAGCAATGATTTGCTCAACTGCGTTAACTCGTATAAACCGCCTGGTGCTTGAAGCCCAGGAGACGGTCCAAAAACTGGACCGGGCGCCGCGCAACAAACAAGAAAGCTGGCATAAACTGCGCAAGAACCTACAAGTCGCTCAGGCAACACTTGCGCGGTTCGAGCGAGCGCTGAGGAATCATCCAAAACTGGTGGAGCATACGAAATTGCGACTCCAGTCAGCGCTGGTGGAAGCGAGGAGAAAACAGCTCATGCAGATTTGGAATACGATCAATCAGGATCACCTGGCGATTGTATCTTTGAAGCAAGCGGCTGAAGGAGCAGAACTTATTCCTGAAATCGGAAAGTGGGAAGAAATGTTCAAAATTCATGTTTCGGACATGATCCCTATTTTCGGCCTGGCCCTTCAACGAGCTCAGGAAACGGTCTGATAAAAATACTGTAACTTGTCAAAAGCTGAGAACATAAATATTAGGGCTGTTCAAATAAATTCAAATTTGTGACCATTCAAACAGGATTACGCTGTCACCACCTCCTCACCTTCCACACTGAACATTTTGAAGAGCTTTGAGTCAACACTGCCGAATATCGCTGCAGATGGCGCCTCCGAAGCTCTCATCTCCCAAATCATGGAGAAGATCCACAAGTGCTTTGGCGAGCTCAGATCTTTTGTCGATCACCAACTTCCACAGCATCATCAGGCTGCCAAGTATTTGTGGGAATTCGATTTGGAGAAATTTGTGGAGAACGTCTTTCGCGATGCAGATGGCCCAGGCTTCTTGAATAGCAGTTTTACCGAGTTCAATGAATGGATCGAATCTCTCGACGGAAGGAGCCATATTTTCGGCACTGCGATTCTCACGACAGAAGGCTACTGTAATGGCATGAAGTCCAAGATCAAATCCATGCGTGTTCGAGTCGTCTCCTCGGTCGAGTTTCATATGCGAAACTATATCTCCCACTTTTCATCTCTCGCCGACGATCTCGCCGAAGAACTTGCAAAAACGAAGAACTATGAGAAAATTCACCAAATCGCAAATGATATTGGCAAGATCGTTGCAAGTCGGGATGAGGCTGTGGCGAAGATAAAGCTGTTGCTTCTTATTTCGGGCCATATTCCTGAAATGAACGAAGAGATCAAGCAAGAATTGGAAAAGATCGCGAATCTCTTCTCAGGAATCCACAAAAACGTCGACGATACTGTCGATGGGCTCAAGAATCCAAAACAGCACGTGGTAGATGAACTCAAGCGGCGCTACATCGAGACTCAGAAGAAAACAAAAACATTGTTAAATAACGTTATGGGGAATTTGTCGACGAAACCAACACTCGATTCCAGCGACGAGTATTCGCGCAAACAACTGAGATTTTACCTGGAACGGTATCACGAAATTAGCCAGCTGAATGAAGTGAACTCGAATATAACTGCAGGAATCGAAGCACTGGGCCACTCTTTGCCTTACGAAAGCATCACTCCTCAATGCGCATTTTTAACGAAACAATGTTATCAAATCTGGAACTCGGTCCAATCAAGCCACATCAAACTCGAAAGCGTCAGAGAACTCAAACTAGCCGAGCAGCGCAAAATCAACGACACGTACAAGCAGTTACAGCTACTTATCGAAGACGTTGGCGACGCCTTGCACAATTTAAACGAGCAACTTGGCGAGATACAAAATTTCAATGCAGATGTATTATTTAGTCGAAAAGAGGAACAAGCACAAAACGCAGAAAACGAAGAATATACGAATAGTCACATAAAGAAAACGCCATTTATCAAGGAGCAAATACAGCCATTTATTAAAAAGGTCCATTTTTGGGAGTGCGTCGTCGCCTTGGTCGTCAAAATCATCAGCAGCAATTTCCGAGAAAAAGAGTGGAATCAATTCATGAGCGTGTTGAAATTAGAAAAAGCGCCGAAAGAGACGAAAATCAAAGAAACTCAAATAATCGAAAAAGAGCAGAAAATATGCAACAGACTTCTAGCTGCTGCAGATCGCGCGAAAAATCTTCAATTGGAAATGGACAAAGTAAAGAGGTCCTTAGATCATGATTTCATCCCCGTCGTCCTGAGAGAAGTGCACCAAGAGAACGAAGAGCTGTATTTCGACTCGCAGCTAGAAGAACTAATCGAGCAAATGCACGAATACCGAAGAAATGCGAACTCTTGGAAAGTCCAGCTGACCTGGGCAGAGCACCTCGGCGACGACGATCTCGATCGAATCATGTGTGTCGAAGCGCACTTGATCCACGAGCGAATCTGCACGATCATAAACAAGCTGGAGAAAATCTACCGCATCAATAATATCGCAGAGGCGATCGCGACGTATAAACTGGTTGGTTTCGACGCGTTTCTGGAAGAAAAAATGAGGCTTTTCAAGCTTTTTGAGAACAAATATGCGAGCGAAGTTTTACTTCTAACCGACGAAATCAACAATGTTCAAGTCCCGTCAATAGAAAACGTCCTGTCTAAGCACCTCGATGATTATGAGCTTTTGCGACTTATTCCTCAACAAGAACTCTTAAAACTTATCCCTCTTGGGCTCAATAAAAGAACGCTTAGCACAATTTCAGCAACTCTTTTCACAGAAATATGCGACTTCAATATCCGAGAAGTCTGCGAAGGCTGGCATATCGAATCCGTCCTGCTCAAAGATCAAACAAAATTAAAATTCGACAACCTGTTTTCCTCAAAGACCCAGTTCTTTGGCGCATTTTTCAAGAAATTTGAGTCAGAAGTGATCAACCTTTGCAAGAAAAATGCACAAAATGCGATCATTGCTTTAGAAAAGGAGCCAGAAAAGCTTCTTGATGTCGATTTCTGGAATAAATCATCGTTGCCGTCAATGTTGCTTGTTTTGGTCTACCTGAAATTTTCGACTGAAGCTGATATAACAGACGAAGAAGTGAAGAAATTCCAGAAAGGTTTGTCCGAAACCAATATTCCTCGTCTTCAAAATTTGGCTGGAGCGATTTCTCAAGATCCGACAGAAATAACTCTTGCAATCAACAATGACGACCACGAAATCTACGTCAACAATCGCCAAATCGATTACTGGCCGACATCTAATACTGTCCAATGCTATGTCTCTGGAGTCTGTAGGCTAGCCAAACTCGCTGATGAAAACGATCCACTCAATACTATCCGAGTCACGAGCATTCATTCAGCCACTTGTTATGCAGCCCTTCGAGGAATAAAACTCATCGTTGCGAAAGAAAACCATCCTCTCTTATTCACACACGAAGACAGTTACATTTACCTGGATTTCGACCTGATCAACGACGAGCAGAACCAAATTGCAGACATTTATCTTGAAAACATTTCCAAGGAAATATCTCGACCGATGATCTTCATTCGCGAGCAAAATTTCAACGAGAACATCAAACTCTTTCTCCATCAGCAACCATCATGCAGCTTGAAAATGAGTCGGATTCAGAAACAAGCATTAATTCACAAAAATCTTCTTTCGTCGCAAAGTCTTCTTGAGACTGTTACAAAACTGTCTTCGCGACTAAAGCTGAGCCACTGTAAGTTCCCTGAATTTCTTGAGCAAACGGCTGCCCTGCGAAATCTTATGGAAGACGTTCAAGAAAAGGCATCATCTCCAACTTCTGATTCTTCATCAACAAAAAGCTCGATTGAAAGGCGAAAAGAAGGCTATACTCGACAAGTGAATCGAATGAAGGATACGGAGATCGCCATGGCTCTGGCATTTTACTTCATGACAACATCGAAGGAAGAGTGCTTCAACGCCATTTCGGATAAAAACCGAATGAATCTGATCTCTGATGCGTTTCCAGTCATGCGAGTCACCCTTTTTGAGCGAATGTTCGAAGCAACAGCAAACAAATTTGTCGAAAAAATTGCCACTCTTTACGCTCAAGATTTGATGATCAATACTTCGCAAACAAAGGCTCTTCAATCTTTCGTCCACCAAATGCTCCTAGGAACATCTCAACGTCAATCTGTTCATATTGAAGACACCTGCGTCACAGAAGACCTCTTGCTCATGTTGACAGACTGTTTTGAATGCGGACAAGATCACGTAAACCGAGCTGGCAGCGCAAATACGAAATCGTCCGGTTCTTCAACCAAATCGCAGAAAATAACGAGAGTTGGAAACAATCTACTCCCGGAGAAAGTGCATCTCGAGTTCACCAACGACGTCGAGCAGTGTCTCCAAGAGTGCACTTTTACCACCCGAACATGGATTATCACACGTGATCAAGAATTCTGCGACTTTGATCGACTACCATCAAAATGTTGCATCGTGCGTTTAGTTCCAGTTCCCGATGGAATTACAGTCCCGAAATTCTTCTGGAAGGCCTTTTACATTAAAAAACTGGACTACCTCGATTCTACAATCAAAATTCCATACTCAAGTAAATGCAAATTCTTGCAAAACTCGCTGAAAACATTGCATAAATTCGATCGATACAACACCGACGTTTACAAAAATGAAGAAATTCAAGAAAATACTCTCTTCAACTGTGATAATCTGGCTCACTGGTCGGTTCTCAACGCTGTTGATCGAGTTGTTATCGTTCAGAAATTATTTCTCTTCTGGGCTAAGTCACAAGGTCTTCTGCCTGAGGATACAAATTCAAACCACGATGATATTCTTGATCGAATCGCTCGTCTGAGCATCTTTTGGTCGTATGCTCTTGGTCTCAGTCCAAACAATAGAACAACGTTTTCTGAAGAGTTCCACGAAGTCATCGAAGAAGAAGCAGATGATGATCTTAGCCGAGTCTTTATAAATGCTGATGGCGACTTTGAAGAGTTTGACGCAAGAAGCAGAATCGAACAAAATGTGCCAGGATATGTTCTTTCGGTAGAACTTCTTCAAGGAAAATGGCTTCTCGGCGTTTTGGTTCCAACAGATCAAACGAAGATCAAGTCAAATCTTCAGTTCACCGGTCCTGCAGGCTGTGGAAAGAGCCACTTGATATCCTATTACGACATCGATCACCCAAAGCCCCTCCAAACCAGGGTCGTTCCTGGAGCTGCTGAAAGCTTTCACCGAAGATTCAAGCTTTATTCGCCGTGTCAACTTATTCCAGATCAGCTTTCCAAAGCGAACTCTCACCGCTTCATCAGATCTTTTACTAAGCCGATCATCAGTGTTGCTGGGCCTGATCAAACTGCATTCGAAGATGGCAGAACATTCTTACAGTATCAAGTTGACTTCTCGCCAGATATAAAAGACATTTCCTTCCAGTTTCTCTACGGAAGAATTCTCTGGCTGGCGAAGAATTTGAACAAGCGACGGACGCACGAGATTCCCATTGAAGAAATCACCGAGCTGATTATTTCTTGGATTTCGACCCTTTTGCAGCGACGATATCTTGAAACAACGATGCTCAATTGGCAGCGAATGGCAGCCGTTTGTCTTGGCGAATTAATGGGATATTACTACCGCGAAAGCCAAGAAGGTGGAACTTTTACAAAAGCGAAGTGGGACGAATGGTTCAAAGCGATTCTGATCGACAGTATGATCGATCTGACGAGAATGTTTTCAAAGTCGGGAAATCCTGCACTTCATTATGGTGGGCAGTATCTTCAGCGATTGAAGACCATTCTTGAAACAATCGAAACGAAGGAGTTCAAAGGCAACAGAATCTCATCCTTTTCAAAACATGCGCGAAGTATCATCTGGCAAATCAAGTTGAATGCTGAAAAGAAATCAACGCTCAACATCTACTTTTGACCAACTCAGAAGTTCTCGAAGGCCACCCTACTTTTGAGGAAATCCACCCGGCCCACTACATTCCCACTCTTCACCAGCTTCATCTGACGGAATGGATGTTCATGGGGTCAAAAATTTCTAACTTTTTGATTCTATGCTCGCAGCACAATTATGTTGGTCGAAAAACGGCGGCGAAAACCATGGCGAAGCTGCAGAAACTTCGATATTTTGAAATTACTAAAGATGCTTTCCACGATCAAATTATGGCTGCTCTTCGACTGGATGAGCCTCTGCTGATTTATGCTAACTCATCGAAGCTTTCTCAAGAGTCTTGGAAGAAAGTGATGACGCTGGTCACGACAAAGGATATTTTCTCAATCATCGACTTTGAAGATGTTTTCCGAGCACTCGATCCAACTGGTTATTATAAAAACATGAGCAAAGTGCGCGACACCGCCATCGAAAAGATCCAACAACGATGGCTAACACAGATGGTCTTTGTTCTCGCAATTGATCCATCTCATCTTCCAGAAATCAACAAGCACTTGCCCTCATCATTCCGAATCAACGTGGATCGTTGGGAAGAATCCGACTGGATGACCACAGCGCATCACTTGATCAAAAGTCCTGGAAAAATAAACCAAGTTTGCACCATCTTCGCGGCGTACATGACAAAACTACCAGTTCATTTCTCGCCCGAGTACGGCTCCAAGATCTTGAAAGAATACGATGAGCTCGTGAAAATCAAGTCACAGCAGATTTCAGCGGAATTAGAGGAAACTAAAGCCGTGAATAACTCAATTCAGGAGGCGCACGATGCATTTAGCCGAAGAACTCTAGAATACAATGATGATAAAGAACGACTCGACGCAATGGTTAAAAACCTCGAAGAACTGAGAAAAGCATCTGATGATGCGCTTGAAGAATACAGAACTAACTTCAACAAAAACCTCGAAATCGAGCAGCGATTTTCCCATCTCCAGCAAATCGTCAACGTTTTACGAGAAGAGACGGATATTTCCAGCCGAGTCCATCCGCTGTTCCAAAAGGCGCAAAATGTTCTGAAAAACTTGGACATTCGCGATTTTGAAGAAATCCGAACTTATCGAAAGCCTCCAGCATCGGTTGTTCTCGTCGTCGAGTCCATCTGCTTGTTGTTCAACGAAGAGCCGACTTTTGAATGCGGAACGACTTTGCTCCACAAAGACAACTTTTTCCTCGAGCTGGAATTTTTCGAAAAAGAAAAAGTAACAAAACAAGCGTTTCAAAAACTCCGACATCGGCTCGAACGCGTCGACGAAAAGAAGTCGCCAATGCGTCTAAACCCGCTTTGGGGCTGCTTCACTGGCTTCAAGCAATCGTCGGCTTCTCCACAACTTACAACGAAATGCTTCCAACGCTCAAGCGGCTGAGAAAGGCAGAAAATGAACTAAACGATGTTCAAAAGCAGCTTGGCGAGTCGAGAGTCAATCTTGACCGGCTGAACAAGGTCTTTGAAGCTCTTGAAGAAGAATGTAGCGAAGTGAGCAAAAAGATGTTCGAATTGAAGGCGAAAATGAGAAAAGAAGATTCAGAACTGAAACACATCAAACAGTTCTTGAATGAACTCGGACCCTTCTATGACAAATGGAAAGCTAGGCAAAGAGAGCTGCAAGACGCCACTGAAAAATTGAACATTCAAACCAGAGTTCGAAATCCCGCGTTTGCCCGGGGGAAGATACGGGCACGGGCAAGAAAGTGAAGATTCCCGAGGGCAAAAGCGGTCACGGGCAAAAAAACGAATTTTCCCGCGGGCCAAGCGGGCACGGGCACAATAAAAAATATTCCCGCGGGCAAATTCGGGCACGGGCAAGATTCCCGCGAGCTTAAACGGGCACGGGCAGACCTTATGAAAAGTGTTTAAACTATTTAAATAGCGTGGAAATAGACACCAAATACTTGAGGGAGTATATTGAAAACTAATCTGCATACAGAACTGTTATGACGTGCTTTTTTTAAGGTTAACGAAGTTTTCCAGCCCATTTCCGCCTTATAGACCCCCGAACATTATACCTTTACAAATCAACAGAAAATTTTAAGAACTTTAACGGTTCAAAATTCTAGAAAACTCCACTTCCGGTCGGTTCTAGAGCCGGAAGTTGACGTAATTTAGGTGTTATGGTGAAGTGTGACCTATCAAATTGATGGGCTACACGACGTTTTGACTAAACCGACGTTCTCGCTAACCGACGTTTTCGCTAAACCGACGTTCTCACCAAAAGTCAAAACGTCGGTTTAGTCAAAACGTCGGGTTAGTCAAAACGTCGGTTTTCCTTAAAAATGCGTGGGCGCCTTGAATTTGGTTAAAACTCAGTTTGGAAACCGACGTTTTCGTCAAACCGACGTTTTCATTATCTTTCGAAAGATCTTTGTGAAGAGTAAAAGTTTAAGAATAATGAATATCTTCATTAAATTAACTAATATAATAAAAATAAATCTTTTAAAAATGATCTCAAGACCGATAAAATGTAAAAAGATCAGTAAATTATGCAGACTTAATATTTTTTTAAAATTATTGATTTTGTTATTCAAATAATAATTTTAAAATAATAAATTAAAAAATATATATTTTGTTTTTCCAAGTTAACAATTTCGGTTTGAGTAAGACGGCGGGCTTTAGACAGAATTTTTAATCCAGGAAGAGCCTATTCTCATTCGCTCTGATTGCCCCCGCATTTTTAAGGAAAACCGACGTTTTGACTAACCCGACGTTTTGACTAAACCGACGTTTTGACTTTTGGTGAGAACGTCGGTTTAGCGAAAACGTCGGTTAGCGAGAACGTCGGTTTAGTCAAAACGTCGTGTAGCCAAATTGATGCTCAGACGATTTCCTATCATTTTAGACGAAGAATCAAGGCCAACCGCGGTAAAATAAACCGGAAAAAAGTGAAGAAAAAATTCATCACTTTATGCCTTTTTTACATAATTTTAACGGTCGGTTTGACCAGGTTTGGGACTGTTTCTTCTGAAATATTGATTTTAGGATGACTCGAAATCTTCTGAGCATCAATTTGATAGGTCACACTCTACCATTTTAACTAAATTTCGTCAACTTCCGGCTCTAGAATCGACCGGAAGTGGAGTTCTCTAGAATTTTCAATTCTCGCTTCACCGACTTCAAATATGGCTTCTCCAATGTCCATCCCGGGTTCTTCGACGTCAATCCCGATTTCTCTATCGTCGATCCCGACTTCTCCAACGTCGATCCCGGCTTCATCCATCTCCATCTCGGCTTTGTCAACGCCAATTTTATCTTGAAGAAGCCATGATCGACATTCGAGAAGCGATGATTGACAACTGAGAAGCCGGGAGTGACGTTTGAGAAGCTTGGATTGAAGTAAGTGACGGTCGGATCAGCATTGAAGAAGCCAGGATTGACGCTGGAGATGCCAGGATTCAAGTTTGAGCCACCAAGATTGACGTCTGAAAAGCTAGGATCGAAGTTTTTGAAGCCGGGATTGAAATAAGTGAAGCCGGGATTGACTGTGAAGAAGACAATAAAAGTTATATGATCAATCAATTTAAACTAATTCACATCGCCGTTTGCCCAAGTCGCCGTTTCCGAAAGTTGGGGAAACGGAGACCATTCGGTCGTAGTTTCTAACTAGCTCCTAAAACTTGCGATTTAAAAATCCGAATTGATTCAGGGTCGTTTTTATTTTATTTTCTTATTTTGAAAAATAGGCTTGAGATTTAGCAGTAGAAAAAATGTTCCCCGGGCTGCCCTCGGGAATATTTCGTGCGGGAACGCGGGCAAACCGCCCGTGCCCGTTTATGCCCGCGGGAATCTTCTCATTCATGCCCGTGCCCGTATCTGCCCGCGGGAAAATTTGTTATAGTGCCCGTGCCCGCTTGGCTCGCGGGAAAATTCGTTTTTGTGCCCGTGACCGTTTTTGCCCCCGGGAATCTTAAATATTCTGCCCGTGCCCGCCCGCCCGCCGCCCCCTTGCCCGGGAGCCGCAAAAATTTCGAACTCTGATTCAAACCATCATCAGCGTCCTCTATGTCTTCATAATCTCAAGATGGGACAAAGAAGAGCGAGAAAACCAAATTAACATCTTGGGCGATATCTGCGAAAGATTCAAAATCACGCCGGATGAATTTTCTTCTGATGAAACTGTTCGTTGGTTGAAAATTGACAATTCGAAATCGTGGCCGACTCAGAACGCGAAAATCATTCAAAAATACCTTGGCGAAAGAAAAATCGACTTCTTCATCAGAAGTTGGAGCGAGTCGCCGACCAAATTGACCGACGAGCTTGTTCTTTCCCTCGTTCAAGCCGAGGAAGAAATCAAGGAAGAGTGGACCGAGATATTTGTGAGAAGACAGTTCCCAAAGTACTCGGTAGACTCACGAATGTCGGAAGCGAATGATGAAATGATCACTACGGAAGTAGAGTTGCTTGAAAAGAAGATTTTCGATGACATCAAGGCCAAGAAAACGGACATATGCGATCTTAGGTAAACTTTTACTGAGAAAAAGACGATTAAAAATATTTAAGTACGCTTCGAAAGAAGGTTTCCATCCGCCATCGTAACAACACTCAGTGGACTCAAGCTGAATCGGAGAACAACTCTCTCTCACAAATTTGGAAGAATCAAAGAGACTCCGTTTCTTGTGTCATTAACGCTGCATGGGATGCGATGATACTGCTAGAGAAAGTTGCTGATCCGCTCGTTCCTTCGAGAGTGAAGATTTTCACAGAAATTCTGGATAAGATGCCGCGACTGGCGACGATTGAGGTAGATGGCGTCGATTCGTCGAGAAAGATGCTGTTTTATGCTCATCTTTTCCCCGCTCTGAGATTCTACATGTCCACCGAAGTCGTTGATGATTATGAAAGCTACCTGATTGTTGAGAACTTGCCGCTGCAGGTTTCAAAGAGAGAAGAACTCCTGCAAATTCTCAAATCAAAGAGCTTCGAAAAGAAACTCGAAAACGAACAAGATTCACTAGAACTAGAAGAAGCGCTGGCCGATCCACAATTCAGCCCTTTCGTGCCATCTGACATCGCTTCCGACCCGATTGAGCTCATCAAAAAGGTCTGTCACATGGACGGACATTCTCGACGAATGAAAAAGCTTCTCCGATCAATCGCTCTTGGAATTCCAGGCGACGGCTTCCCACATACGAATTTCACTCCGCCTCGCGTTTTCATCTGCAGCAGAGAAGACAGATCTATCGCTCCGAAAAACATCGTCGCAGATTTGATCGCAAGCGGAACCAGAAACTTTTCGAGAAAAAATGATTCTGAAGACTTTTGCAGATTGGCGCTAGAAGATACCCTCGAATTCAAAAATTCAAAGGGGATGATTATTGCGCTTCGAGAAGAAAACGTCAATCACCCTGAGCTCAATCGCTGGCTTACCAGCGAAACAACTTTGCTCAAAGATTATCCTCTTCGGAAAGCAAAGCAAAAGCGGTTATTTTCGCTGAGTAGCCATCAGAAATGGACGCTGAACGAAATCTTGTCAAACCTTCCAAGATCGATTGACTCTAAAGTCGCCATTTTTATGTTGGAAGCAGCGAGAAGTGCGACCGATGGAAGATTATTTGAAAAAATTGTTGATGTTTTGAAAGAACAAGCATCAAAGATCAATTTGAATTCAGAGGATGAAGAAGAAAAGTCGATTTTAGAAGCGTTTTTGCAATTCGCTGAGCAAAAACTAAAGGTACAATGAATTTCTAACGATAGTTTCACCAAATAATCATTTCAGAAAACCTGCTGTTATGTGACCTCCATATCTCCGAATAGAACAGACGGTTTCCCCCTGGTCGCGATTTCAAAGTCTGGGACTCGACAAGAAGAATATTTAAACATTGTGCCCATAAGCGACTCGCTCGACGAGTCTTCAGTTGCGAAAAAGTTCAAAATGTAAAAACTGTTATTTTGCCTCTCTTTTTTATTTCTATATAATAAAATATCTATTTTTATACAAAAACAACTGTCTACTTTAGAAGTTCCAATAACTTATCATTCCGCGTGGTGCAAAATTAGCGGTCGCTAAAAAATCTTGAAAAACTGGCGCTGAGTACTAATTTAATCGACCGCAATATGGTAATATCCGCAAGTTCAAAGTCAGAGCAGGATAACGCAATAGTCTCACAGGACATGTCACAGGTTATTGGGTGGGTTTTAAGATTGTACAACTGCGGTTGCAATTTCGAATTTGGACAATTTCAAGTTATTTCTTGGCACTTCCAGAAATGCGGCTTGACTTAATAGTCTCTAGCGTGGATTATTCAAACGATAATTATCCAAAAGTTAACCAAAATCGTGGCATCTATCTGTATTTCATTTAATCGTCCTTGTTTTATATACAGTAGCAGGGGGCTTCCAAAGCCGGCTTATTAGGAGCCCGTCGACGAGAACCCAACACGATTATTACGATTGACACGAGACAGAGAGGCCAAGAGCGCATCGATTTTTTCGGCTGGCAAGAGCGTTGGTCCGTGAGCCCGACCCATGCTCAGTATAAAAGTCGTTTGGACACCAAAATTAGAAAATAAAGAACACAGTTGCTTTTTATTACAACCCATGACAATGAGAGCACCGATGAAAGTCAGAACTAAAAGGTAAAATAAAGGATGAAAATTATTCAAGAAACTTGCTTCGGGGAATTGAAAAACGCTCGTTATTTTTGAAAAGAGCCGAACAGATGGTCAAAACTCTGAGAATTCTTATGGGATTGCAAGCCCAGTTAAATTAAGCCACTTTGTTCTGATCAAGCATAAACAAAGAGAGAGAGCAAGGGACTAGTCATGTTTTGCTACTGTCCTCTGGCAAGCACAATATGTGTCCAATTATGAATTCGAGCGTCTTCCTAAGGGGATGTGAAGCTTCAAGCAATCCATTCTCTGAAAAACTAACACGCGCTGCTCTTCAGAACAATGGGCTGTATCATGACAAAAGCCAAAGACTGGTGAGTCCAAGATCTTTTAATCCATCAAAATTAAAACCGAAAAAATCGTGGAATTTTTGGCTTCCTCAGAGAATTGAAAATGAACTCGGCGAACGGCAAATTTAGGTATTTTTGGGAAAAGATGTAATTTTCCGCCACTTTGGAGGGGATCAATTAAAATTTGAGGAAGTTGCTTGATATTTTGAGAGGAGCCCTTGATAACCAGGATGTTAATTACACGACTAATCAAGTCATTTTCTTTTTAATGAAAGCAGAAAACTCAGAAATTGAACGGTTCACGATGACCCCACTTTCACATTGCGAGGTTTTCAAGTAAAATGTTCAGTTTGGGGCTGCTCATTACATATTTATTTAGAAAATAACGACGTATTAAGGAGGTAGTCCTTGCTTTTTTGCGATTTCGGTCCTTTTTGAACAACGCTCTGCCGAATATGAGCTTGAGTTAGAGGTTAAAAACTATATAGATAGAAAGGTCAAACCCTGATCTAAGTTTGAATTTTCTGGAAATAATTTTCGGCGCCCCCTTAAGGAGTAAGAGGGCAATAATCGAACACTATGCTTGAGAAATCGCCATTTTGGCCTATTTTCAAACGCGCCTAAAATCAAGGGGCGGTTTCAAAAATTTATACCAATTATATTTTTCGGAAGTTCATACCTTCTTCTAAGTTTGAATTCAGCGAAATAAAAAAAATCAAAAAATTAATATGTAAAACCATCGATCAAATCTGGGGTCTCAAAATCATGAAAAATGAGTTTTTTAAAGAAGATAAATCTTTAGTTATCTTTATAATAGACATTATATTTTTTAATTTTAATAATCTAGAAGTCATAAAAATGGAGATAAAGCCAAAACTTTGCATAAAATAAGCAAAAAAATTCGAGTTTTTGAAATTTTTTCATCAAAATCTCACTTTTCAAACGCGATTTTCGGGGCTTTTCTCTTACATTTAGAAAAAACTATTAGAACAAAGTTTGTAGATCTTTATACGAGCTTTCAGAATCTGCAAAGAAAAATTGAAAATTCCGGTTTTCTTAAAAGCGAGGACTACCTCCTTAATTTATTAATGGACCCCAAAACAGACTACGAGCGATATTGGCGAGTTTGACAAGTTCAGATCATCGTGTGATTCGCTAAAAGGCTTCATTACAGATTTTACAGCCTTTTACTGTAGAATATTACTGCTTTTTTCGAGTAAATTATGCATGCCGGAATAAAACAGTTGCAGTAGAAAATACAGTATTGATAAGAAAACAAGTCGCTTCTTGAATTTCGCTCTCAATCAAAGAATTATATTCATTTGGGAAAACAAGTCAATTTTCCGAATCATTTGCAAGTCGCTTTGTAGCTTCTAAAGGGTACTCAGCACTTCACACAGATTCTAGCCACAGTAGCTGACATTTTGAGTTCCAGTCGGACTTCCGTGTCCCCTTTCATCTTGAATCGTTTTTTGAACTTGAATGAATTGAATCAAAACTTATCCGCTTTTTCAACTCGCCAGATAAACATGAATAATTTTCTGGCCACGAGGGCTAAACAATTTGTTAACATAAAATTATCAGTTATCGAGCTGTTGTTTCCGAGCGTGAAATGAGCATTTCTCCCTTTGACCAAATCCCGCCTCTCTTGAATATTCTAAAAGTCGAGCAAAGTCAAAAATTGCCTCATTGTCAGATTAAACTCCGGAAGATATCGTGGCCGCTCCCCCGCCAAGTGCATTAGTGATTACTGTATTACCGCATTTTTAAAAAATAGCGAGCTTCGAATGCATTTTTCTTTTTTTTTTCAATTTGCAATCTTTGGCAAAAATAACATTTTTTCTTGAACAAATGCAAAGAAGAATGAAGAAAGAATTTTATCTCGTCAAATTGTTATTTTTTCTACAGAGGAACCACGTTTTAAGAGCATCCCAAATAATTAATAAATGGAAATTTTATAGATTTTTTTCGAAACATTGCGCTTTCAAACTCCACCCTTATCGTTCATGTTTATCACCAATTTGATAATTTATCAACAATTTGAACAAATTATTTATGCAAACGGAAAAGAATAATTTTCACACTGAGCATTTTTGCGATGGCGCGCGCGAGTTCTCGTGATCCCTCGTCCTCGAGCGGATAGCTGCTCGCGAGTAAAAATAAAGTTAAAGACGAGCAAAAATAGATAAGCACAACAAGTTTTGTAACCAAGAGAGTAGAAAAGAAAACAACTTAGAAAATGGTGCTTCGAGTTTTAACAGAATCAACAAACAGGTAAATTTTTAATTGAGAAAAAAATATGATTTTAACTACACAACTTCACAAGGTCTTTTATCTAATTGATTCTTTTAAATAAAGAAAATATTCGGATAAAGAAATAATTTATTTTCCCTTCCACTTTTAAGAACCCTTGTTCTCAATTTCCCCCAATTCTATTTTGACTATTTGATGACTAGAACTCAATATCCGCTTTCGAAAAAGCGATAAAGCAGTTTCTCTGATAACAAACCTAAAAGCCGACTCTCATGCCATAATATCTCCCGTTTGATAGTACCGCCAGTTTCTATAATAAATATTCATGTCCTTATCAAATTATCAAAAAGAAAGATCAAAAGAAAAACGGTTGCTTTCTCCCGAAAAAAATAATAATTATTGCATTATTTTTCTTTTAATTCCTATTTTAAAAGTAAACACGTGCTATCACCTTAATAATTATTACATAATTACTGAGGTCAATTCTTTGTTGAAGAAAGACCGTTTTCCCACAATCAGAATCGCCAGCAGACTCTTGCTTCCAAGGGCATCTCATCATCTGCGGAGTTTGTGGGAAACGGTGGCTTCTTGGACAGTAAATTGGAATTTAGATGAAAATACCACAGATGGATAGCGGCCCGAGCTTTAGTGGGTATTATTTCCCAACCGGTAGAAAAGAGTCTGAGAGTCTAATTTGCATTTCAGGAGAAAGGTAAAGGGCTTTTTTGAAGCTTCAAATGTTCAAATGTTTGTTGTATAAAAATCAAGCCCTGTCAGGGTTCAGAGCACGAGACCAGGGGATGATAGAAAACCACGTGTTGTCTGGCGGGAGACGGGTGATTAGAGTTATAGAAACAAAGATTTTGGATCATCAGAGAAACAAAACTCCTGACCGTTCAAAAAGTAACTTGATAACAAATTAATTGACAAGTTGTTTAATATTCATTTTCCCCGACCAAAACAAGTCCCCGAATTACAACTAGTACAATTACAACTTGCAACAACGATTAGGTAAAAAATGTTTTACTCCGCTAATCAATCTTTCAAGAGAAAATCGTTAAAAGATGATCTATCATCTTTAAAAAAATCCTCAGATTGATCATCATCGTCAATTTCTCATTGTAATTACGTCTTCTATCATCTATCAATTTATGTTTTCTTGACTTCGTATTTTTTTGACCATCGAAAAAGGAACTTTTCGCTCATCAAAAGCGTTGGTAATTTGTAATTACTCATGGCATGAATTGACAAAAATGAACCCATCGAAGCATGAAATCCATCACGCAGCTCGTAAAAATCGCCTTTGTCCTCTCCCTCTGACTTAGTAATGGGGCAAAACAAATAAGGAGCCAAAATAGAAGTAATCTTATTTTTTGGGCACACAGCTAGGAGTGATGCCCAATTCAAGCTCAGGCACACAGACTCTGACCTCATAAAACAAATCTAGAGGCAAACTCTGAGATAAATTTGGATAGATTAAACAATAGACGCAATTTTAACGAGAAGAGCAGGGAAATTATGGTGATAGCCTGGCGTAAACCACCAGCAAAAGTCGAAGCAGAGAAAATGCCCGGCACTAGAAAAACAGTCACGAGAAGTACTGAAGTTAGAAGGCCACTGAGTTGCTCTGCCAGTAGCTCAAGTACAGTTAATTCAACAAGAAGGTACCGATACTCTAGATTAGAAGTTTCAATAATTTCTAGAATCATATGAAAAATTTTATTTGAGCTTTCAAATTAAAATAAAGAGAGAAAATAAAATAAGAAAAAAATAATGACTTCAACTTCTACTAAAATTTACCTGCCCTTCCGAAACCCGTCGAGAACCGTGTAAGCCCCTGTTTTCTTCCCTCCCATCTGTCAGCAAGGTGGTAAGCCGTTTTGAGGCCAATTGTGGCGCTGCACCACCTGCACCGTTTTTTTTTCTCCCCGCCACTACCAGCTGGTTCGTTCCACTGCCGTGTTGATATTTATCGCAAGCGGGGGAGTTAAGATTTAGGCCAGAAGCTATTTTTTCTGAAAAGGGGCCACTTCGTTTTTTCCGAAAAAAGTTTTTTGGGTCGTTAATTTTTTAAGACCAAGGCTTTTTTTCTAAAATCCTAAATGGAAAATCCTAGGATGAAAAAATCGCCGGTGCCAGAGATACGAATGACAGAAGCGGCTTTGAAGAGACAGGCGAAAATCAAACAGGTAATAATTTGAAGTAAATTTTGACCTTCTACTAGCAACGGCGACACTTCCCTCAGGGCATGTTTTTCTTGCCTTTGGGCGAGGACGATTTCGCTAGTTTTCGAATTCTTTAAAACTAGATGTCCACTTATAAACTTGGTTTACATATGAATTAATTTAGGACAAGGAAAAACCTCTCCGATCGACGCCTCCAACAACCCGTTCTGCATCTGTCTCCACCGGGCCATACCCTCTTCGTAGACCCCTGAGCACTAGAATCACACGGTCTACTTCCAATGCCATCGCAATGAACAACAACAAATTGAAAGAACCAGAAACCAGCGCGGCGAAAGCGAGAGCTGGAGGTGAGTCAAACCCTTTAGATTATATTTTTATCGCCACAGTTTGAGAGCTATTAATTTTTTATCAAAATATTAAACAAAAAATGTTCAGCGAAAAAGGCGAAAATAGAAGAACACTCGCCAACACTGATCCGAAGAGTGAAGTCAAAGGAAAACGCGCTGCGGAACTCGCCCGGACTCAGCTCTAACAATAAACCAATTTCAAAAGCAGGAAGTCGTGATAGAATCCCGTCGTCAACTTCTTCAACCTCGAGAGTCAGTTCTAAAAAAGGTAAGAATTGGTATTGATAGTATAGGTATTGATTCTAACTGGCGGCGTTTAACAGAATTACTAGTTGATCACGCTGCTAGGGCAAAACTCCTCGAGTCACGTGTCGAGGAATTGGAAGCAAAACTCAAGGATGTTACGAATAAACTAACGAGAGCGGATGAACTCGTGACGATCATCTTCCCTAGCGTGCTCAAACAAAAGGACCAGCAGATCAAAATGATGGAAGAAGCGGCACTCGAGAAAGTGGCAGAGCTCACCAGCAGAGCTGCTCTTGAAAAGTAAGAAAATTTTCTCCCAATCATTTTTCTATCTCATCTCTTTAGAGCTGTAAACGCCGAGCAGATTGCCAAGCTACAGCAAGAACACTCCTCCTCCCTCGCCGATCTCAACGCTAGAATCGCCGAACAAACGACGAAGCTCTCCGAACTTTCCAACCAGCTGAGCGAGTCCCAAAACGAACAGAATCAACTGAAAACCGACATTTCCAACCGAGACTCGATCATCGCCGAATTCCCGAAGCGGCTGGAAAAGCTAGCGAAAGAAAACGACAAAAAGATTTCAGAAGAAGTCGAACGCCGACTCAAGCCTTACGTCGAGGCAAAGAATTTGGCGGACAGTATGAAATTTGAAAACGAAGAAAAAGCGAAGCAGAACAAGATCTTGAGGCAGAAGAATAATCAAATCGTCCTCGAAAACGAACAATTTCGTGAGGAGATTGAGAAGTTGTCCAAGTTCAAGCATATTGCGGAAGATCGATCAGAAATGGTAAGTTGTTAGCGACGTTGAAGTTGTTGTTGTTGCTCTTATTGATCGGTCGCATAAGAATTTCTTCTTTTATATAAATCTTCCAAATCAATTTTTACACTTATGGTTTCCAAGAAACTCACTTTCTTTTCAGATCGAGAATATCAAAAACCACAACCGTCGTCTCCAAACCGAAGTAGAAACCGTCCGACAACGACTCTCCGCCGTCGAGGCCGAGAAAAACCTGCTCAACTGTTCCCTAGACGAGGAAAAATTCCGCTCAGAAACTGGCCACCGCCGACTTTCGACCAGCTTTGTCTCTTCCCATGAATGCTCGACACTCGACGAGACCGTCTTCCATTCCTTCAACGAAAGTTCTGCTTCTCCATGAAAATAATTTTTATTTATAAAGCCCTAAGAATTAGTGATTGAGCTTTTTTTTATCGAAATCCAGAACACCTGGAGAAAAAAAAAATTCGCTCAGCACTTGATTATTTTATTCGATTCGCTGTACACTTCCTTTTTATTTGTCAAAAAACGTGATAAGGTTAAAATATCTGTAAATACATTTAAAGCTAAATGATCTTTGAATCTTATCTTTGAGGCAAAGAAAGGGATGAACGTGAGATTTTGAAGATGAGAACGTGTTTTGATTAAAATGAATTACCGGCTGCGTGTCAGATCGACGAATATGTATATTTTTTGCCGTCTGCATGTTCAAATCTGCATGAAACTGGCAATTAGAAACGCAAGTGTCAGAATGCCTCGTCGATGATATGTTTTTAATCCGGATTTTCGCTGGTGGAGGATACAATCTCTTTCGCATCCCCGTGTTTCGTAAACAAGAAGGGCTTCTCTTGAGAATCTTGAGCGGGGAAAACCGCCGACCACTCGGCAGGATATCATCATAGTGACCGCCCTGATTACTGATAAGAAACGAGACGATAGTGTTTTTCCAATTCGACAACTGGGTAGCAACGGTTGGATTGTAGAACTATCGGAAAGTGAAAAACATGCTAAATTAATCTAGCAGCAAATTAGATGATTCTAGCGCTTGAAAAACTAGAGCATCTGATGAACAAGTCTCTTATCTTGTCAAAAATGCAAGAATAAGAGCCTTGACCTTGTTGATTTATGCTTGTAAGTCTTACTTAGAAATAGTCCTCAAGTGGCCATTTTTTCAAGAGTTCTGACTTTCGCCCTTCAAGGCAAAAATGATAGATTTAATTTGATTCATCTTTGTTCAAAATGCAGTCGCTTCAAAAGTCAGTGTCCCGCCCTGCTTTAAAAATTGGAAGAATTCGTGTTTTACGCATTCAACTCCCAACAATTCGGATTGTTGAACAAGCTGATGCAAATTGGACAACGAGAATCGAGTGCTCCAAAATCGATGCTTTCCTGAGTCATTTCCATCTAAAACCAGAATATGAATCTCCGTGTAAAGTGCCACTTGAAATTATGAAAGATAAAGCGTTTCAAGCGGAAGTACCTAAAACTGGTGCTATTTATATTCTCAAACAACATCTGCTGTTTAGGCAAAACATCATTTTAAACATCTTTTTTCAAAGAGTTGAGACGCTATTTTCATCCTTTTACTGCGAAACATGGAAGATTGAATTTGTAAATGATAATATCTAGCAATTAAAAAGGTCTAAAGAAAGAATCGAGTGTGATTTTCTCTGAGAAAGCAGTTGTGGTAATAATAGTCATTTAGAGGGTTGAAAAAGTGTTAATTTTCGAACAAAACCGCGGGTTCTGATTTTTCAACGTCGAGCTAGAAACGTGCCGAAATATCTTACTCAAGAATTTGTTCTATAGAACCACAGAAAACATGCAAAAATGAGCGAATCAATCAAAAATAGGAAGTCAAGTTTTCGTAAACGCGAAAAATCGACCAGAGCGGATGTTGCGCTCGCTACTAAGAGAAAAGCAAAAAACGCACGAAATTATAGAAGGGGACGAGATGGATGTCCTAATTAGAATGATGAGTCGCATTGACGACGTTTTGGAGACAGTTGGAAGGTTTTTTCTTGAAATCGTTAATTTTAAATTTACTTCCATTTTAGCGGGGATGTAATTTCTCTCCCTCAAATCGTCGCGATCGGCTCACAAAGCTCGGGAAAATCGTCGGTTCTCGAAAATATCGTTGGACGAGATTTTATTCCTCGTAACTCAGGAGTCTGCACCCGCCGCCCGCTGAAATTGGATTTGATAAAAGTCGACAGGACGCAGGAAATAGTAACCCTTAGAAAGGCAGCTTTAGATTTGATAACAACACAATTGCGAAACTATTCAAAAAGCAAGTTGAAGGGCGAGTTTACGAAGAATGGGCGGTTTTTGCTCATTTGCCTGACAAGGTTTTTACTGATTGGAACGAAGTTGGACTTGAAATCGTCCGGGAGACGGAGAGACTTTGTGGAAATAATAAGAACATTTGTGATACGCAAATTGGTCTAAGAGTCTTTTCGCCGCATGTGGTTTCACTTACGCTGATTGATTTGCCAGGAATAACAAGGTTTTCTGAAAATTTGGCCAGCGAATTCAAACTAAGCTATTCTTTTAGAGTTCCTGTTGGTGATCAACCTGAAGACATAGAAGATCAAATCGTTGCAATGGTCACGAAGTACATCAAACGTCCAAACACCCTTATCTTAGCCGTAACTGCTGCTAATGTTGATTTCGCCACGTCTGAGGCAATTAAATTGGCAAGAAAGGTTGATCCACTCGGAAAACGAACACTCGCTGTTTTGACTAAAATTGATTTGATGGGTACTAATAACTATATATTGCTGCGATTCCAAGAGCGTTTCAGATAGAGGAACAGATGCGATGGATGTGATTTCGGGAAGAGTTCTTCCCGTTAAATTGGGAATCGTGGGTATTATGTGCAGATCCCAGGTAAGATAGGGTAAAGAAGTGGATGACAATGGTTATTTAGGCCGATTTGAACAAGAAAACAACGATCAGAGAAGCACTCGAAAAGGAGAAAAAGTTCTTCCGCTCAAAATATCCCTCTGTCGCTGCGCGATCTGGAAGTGCCTATCTTCGAAGGAGCTTGTCAAAACTTTTAGTGGAGCATATCCGTGCAACGTTGCCGGAATTAACGATGAAAATTTCATTGTTGAGGAGGCAGTTTCAATCGCAATTGGCGGCCTATGGCGAGCCGGTAAAAGACTTTTCAGGAAGTTTGGAGATTCTGCACCATTGAATTGAAATCAAGGAAGAGAAAATCGGAATCTCTTAAAAGGCACGCTACTGTCTCTTCTAACAAAATTCGCCAATGACTACAGGCAGGAGTTTAATTTCGCTCGCTTTTGAAAATTACGTTCTATTTGCGATCAAGCCGCAACATGGTCAGCCACAATTTGACAGCTCGATGACCTGTAGTTTTTGAATCGTTAAAATGCAAAGTAAACTCGTCTGAAGCGATATCATCGACGGTGCGGGTTATTTCACGACTGACGAGTTGGCTGGTGGGGCAAGAATTAACTTCATCTTTCACGATACTTTCGGAAACGCTCTCGCGCAGGTTAATCCTCTTGACGGAATAGGATAGTGTTGAAAAAATGATAATGGTAATGGCTTGTCTTATCTATTGCTAATAGACAATTGGCAATCCGGACCGTACAATTATCTCCTATCCAAAAAAGCGCCGGTTGAAATTCTGACATCAATCAGAAACTCCTCCGGAACCAGCTCAGCCGTTTTCATGCCCGACCGGAGCTTTTGTACTCTCGTGAAAAAGCAAATTCTCCGACTTGAGGAACCAAGCATCCGCTGCATCGAACTCGTACAAGAGGAGCTGAAAAGAATTATAAATGGTAAGTGACATATTGCATGTAACGTACAGAGCATTCGATGAGGGAAATCATTGATACAAGCACTCGAACTCAAGTGGTCGTAAATGGTCATTTTTAGACGCGCTGTCAGCGGAGTACCAGCGATTCCCACGACTTTCAAACAAGCTCCGCGATGCCGTGATTTCTAGCGTAACTTTTCTTATGACAGCGTCAAGAACTTTCCTGACTTTCAGATCGAAATGAGGACAGCGCCGGCAAAAGAATTTATTTCGAATTTCATCAAAAACGAGGTGTCCTACATTAACTGCAAGCATCCGGACTTCCTTGGAGCCAAAAAGTCTGCCATCAGCAAAATGACAGGCGACTCAGAAGTACAGTTATTCCACTTGAAAGTGTCTTATCTTTTGACTAGCAAGCAACGGAAAAACGAGAATGCGCAATTGTCGAGTTCTTGATCCAGTGCTACTTCAACATTGTCAGAAAAAGCATTCAAGATCACGTGCCCAAGGTGATCATGAATTTCATCGTCAACGCTGTCAAAGATTCGCTGCAAGGATTCCTCGTGACGACTATTTACAAGACCGAAAGTGGAAGTGAGAGGAACATGAAAGAGCTGCTGGCGGAATCGGAATTTATTGCGCAGCAACGGTAAACTCAGTTTTTCGTATAAGTAAAAATCAATTGCAGAAATACCAAAATTGTCGATATCAGTAATAAACAGTTCCATTTAGAGAAGAACTTACCCACATGCTTCAAGCATATTCACAAGCCGAGATGATTCTCCAATCCGTTCGAAACGAAACGAACACGCTATAATTTCATCTCCAGCTGTGCATTTTTTACCAAAATTGACGACAGAGAATAAATTGACAAAATCCTGAAGCTCGGATCGCAAGCAGGGCAAATAGCAGCGCAGCGCCTGCTTCCGTTTTAAAATTTCAGCCGAGCGTTAAAACAGAAAAAATAGGAAGTTGCTAATGGAGGCGAGCACCTGCGCGGTTAACTTTTTTGCGAGGTGATATTCTCTTTCGGAAATCGGTCGTTATGTTTTCTGGGAGGACAGACCTTGAAGACGTTTGAGCATTTACTTTGTCTTATGGTCAGTAATTCAGCTAGATACGGTTTATTTTCACTGACCCTCCCAGGATTCTTCATAAGAAGTTGTTGAAAATATCAGCGAAGAAAAATTTGAGCACACAAATTCCTCGGGATAAAGTATTTAAAGAATTTAAGCCAAGTGGAAGTCGAAGCGCGGCGAGCATCTTTCATCTCCCTCTGAGTGGGGTTGTTTGCCGAGTGTCCAAATCGAGAATTCGTCAATTTCGTCGTTGAAAATCGACAGATGCAAATAAGTACTGCCCAGGTTCTGAATACTTATGGCGCCCTCCTGGCGGAAATCTATCTTCTCAAGCAGGGGAAAGTAGAAAATTAAGAAATAGTTAAAATTCATCAATTTATTTTTCATATGTTGTATGGGTAGAAACATTCCACCTGACAACGATAGAACGTAATCGGAAGACCTTCCCGAAAAGTGAGCCATCCTAATGGTGATCTATTATTCAGTAAACCAACAGTCTTTTATACGTGAATTTCGATTGTGAAAATACAGTCAGTTAAAAGACATTCAAAAGATTGAATCAAAGCTTAGATTCTACTGTAGTTCAAAAATCGCTCTGTAGTTCGAAATTCTCACTGTTGCGGAACTAGTAAACATATTCGATCGGAAGATTTTAACACTGATCCGACGCCACAGTAACGCGCAGCAAAAAGTGATTACGCGACCATGCGAAAGGGCCCTTCTCCGTTTGAACTTATAAAAAGACGTCTGAGTACCATTTTTCTACTTCGAGCAAATGACAGGAGTCCTCATAAACTGTACCGATAGGACAAGATCAAGCATCTGAGCACGTTTTAAGCTCATTTGGCTCATTTCCAGTCACACAGGAATTTTACTGTAAGAAGCCGTCCTAGAATTTATCAAGTTTTAAAACGAGATTCAAACGAAGAAACCTAGCAGTTTGAGCCTAATTCTAGCCGTAGGGCTCTTTCTATGAGGTATTTTAAGAGACCCTACCTAAGCTTGTGTGCTAGAAATTGACGTTATAGCCTATAATAGGTCTATAACTTATAGGTCTAAGATTGTCTAAATTGGCTCTGGCTTGTATATCTTCTTGAGCCATATTAGCTGCGCCGATTACCTAGTCAAAAATCTCATGAGAAGCGACTGAATTACAAGAGTCTGAATTACAAACTCTATATTATAGAGTCTATAAGACTGTGATCGGTCCTTTTTTTACTAGAAACTTGATTATTCAAACTTTTTAATTCAAGCTCAAAATTGGAGCACATCATCGATTTCTTGCTGAAGAAGACCGACTACGATGATGTTTACGCCAGGGTAGCCCAAGAAAAAGAAAAATGGCAAAATTTTTACTTTACAAAAAAATTTTCGACTTTCGACAAATAGACTTTAACATTTGTCCAAACAGAGAACTTGCGCTAGTGGTGATGTGCCTAATCTCAGTCCTAGCACCACATAACTAAGTTACGTGATCATATCACTAAAAAGAGAGAAAATTTGATAAGTACCTAAACCTGACAGCATAGAACTGTAAAAAGAAAAGGCGATAAAAGACGCTAATCAGAGGTTATCCTTGTATCAGAGCACAGTCGAACACACTCGCCCGAGGCAATGTCACAAGATTTGCAAAGATATGTTTCAAGCGGAAAGATAACGAAATTGAAGAGCTTTCTTGACCAAGGTAAATTTGATTTGGGTTTTTCGATTTTTTTTCTCTTCCTTGATTTCAAGAAATGATTTTTCCAAAAAAAAAATATTGAAATGTAAGGCGAAATAACTGCAGAATTAGGGGACCTCAAACGATGCTCAAATTTGCTCTCACTTAATGAGTAAAACCTCAGCTTGAATGGTATTTGGCCAAAATTATGAGCGCTCAGCGTATTTTCGCCAAATCTTTCGTCCAAAAATGAAGCGTTTTTCAAGAGAACTAAGGCGTCTCTCCAAGCCAGAGGAAAATGATAAGGGTAACTCGTTGATGCAAATTGAAATGTGGCCCAGCTGTGAACATGATTCCCTAATGAATTTTATTAGTCGAAATTTCACGGGCTGCAAAAGTTTTACGCTGCCGCAAATTAGCCCACCCCAGAGAATTTTATGCAGCACTGTGAAATTATTCTTAACAATAAACTTCAAGGAAATGTTGATATCGATGAAAGACTTCCGAATGGGTGGACGGCGCTGCATAGAGCCACAGAAGAAAATAAAGGTCAGGTGGCAAATGGCATCTTCTTTTATTGACTTGTCTGAATTTTTGAGTCTTGTACTGTACTTTTCAATTGCCATTGTCATCTTCAAATAAGTCAAAATGATGAAGACTCTGATTGATTACAATGCCTCAGTAGATGGTTAGTTTGTGTTAGCAACCGCGTTTTCTATCGATAATTCTAGCAAAAACAGATGCCGGCTTCACGCCTCTGATGCTTGGTGTCCAGTCTGGAAATCTCGAAGCCATCAGACTTTTAGTAGCGCACAATGCAGATGTCAACGCACAAAATGGATATCAAGGTATTTTTTGAAGGATTCAATGATCGAGAATGATCTTCAATGAATCTGTCAAGGGTCCCTTTCTTCCTTGAGTTCATTTCATAATTCAGCCACGCCGCTGATGCTCGCCGCGGCGGAGGGAAAGCTTTCGATAATTCAATTCCTGCTGAAAAGTGGCGCAGACCCTGAATTAAAGGACTACAGGAAACAAACGGCCGCCGACTGGGCAGAAGAAAGAGGAAACCACGAAGTCATTTCCTATCTCACCAAATACGCCCAAGATCAGCGTAAGTACTCTAGGACAGCTGTGTTTGTACTGAAGTGCATACTTTTATGTCGTGTAGTCGGGAGCACAGATTTATTGCGTCACGAAATCTTATAAAATACTGATTCAAAATTCAGATGGAAGCTTGACAAAAAACGAAATCGCGGAAATCATGAAGCAGCACGAAAACACTGGAATGGGCAAAAAGCGCAACTCGCGTTCCTCCTCGCTTCAGCCAAAGAAAGACTCGTTGTTCCCCGCTGACCTCTCCAAAATTGACGAAAACAAGGAGGTCACCGCCGATGACCTCAAACTCGGCCTGTCAATTGGCGGCGCCTCGTCCTCGAAGCTGCATCGTCCCAGCGAAGTGTCCATAGTTTCAAATTTTGGGGAGACGGACTATTTGCAATTGCACAGGTGCGAGAAAGGCTTACTTTTGACAAATAACAATTTTCAGAGCTTCTCAAACAAACGCTTTCTTTTAAATTTTACGGAACTAACTATGCAAACTTCAAACTTTGCAATTTCAATATTTATTAAACTCGTTTTTTCAGTACAATCACGTCATTACAGGATCGCATCGCTGAGCTCGAACTTCGCGTCAAAACCGACCAAGGTAAACAGAAATGCAATAAATCTCGGCATTCCATGAAAGGCACACACAATTATCTTGATTTTTTAAAATGTTCCTGTGGTAAATTGATGGATATATGATGGTACTATCGACAGTAAATAGAACGTCGCTAGGAGCAAAGACTACTGTTGTTTCTTCGAATATTTGAGTCGAAAATCGCTTCAATCCTGCATTTAAGACCTGATTCGACGACTAGAACGCGTAGAATCGCGCCTTGGAATCAACGAAATGATGACTCTCGTCGAACGAAATCGTCAACTTGAAGAAAAAATACGAACACTGGAAATCGAGTCCAAGAAAAATGCAGAAACGACGAAGAAAGAAACCAAATCAGATGACAAAAAGTAAAATTTTCTAAATCTTCCAAAATAACTTTCAAAAACTGCTGCGCTGGGACTCCTCCGCGCAAATTCACAGATTTCATGACCAACAATCTCTGTAATCGACTGTATAGCTTCTAATGAAGATTCAAAATAGAATATCACGGTTATCTTTATTGGTGAAAAAAGACCTTTTCTGGATAATTATACACCGAAAAGGGAGAAAATTTTAAGAAATCTTGATTATTGATTTGTAGTAATTTCTTGAACTTAAAGTTTTATAAAAAGGCACTCGATTTTTGATGTGATGGATGCAGAAAAGAGGAAAAAGTCGCTGAAAGAGCGCGGAGCAAGTCTTTTTCGAAAACTGTCAATGGATAGCTGAAGAACTTGTCTAATTCAGATCATTGAAAATATATTTTTTTATTGAGATAATCGTGTTCTAGTTATTGCAATTTTATAAATTAAGAGAAGACCTGCTCTAACCCTGCGAATATTGACGCAAATTCAACAGTCAGTTTGATTAATAGTTTATTTTCAATAATTTTTCGGCAATTTTCATGGTGAACACCAACTTGTAGAAGTTTAGCATAAGACAATGGCATGGTTTAACATTTCGCGATACGGTTTCCCGCTACTAAATTTTTGAAGAGCGTTCTCGTCTGGCGTAAATTGTTAAAATGAAGAAGTTTATTGTTTCCTGATTTGTTCAAGCGCTGGTTCCAGGTCTGGAATTCCCTTAAAATAATTTTTCGTAACGACAATTACGATTTTAAACCATTACCTGATGGTACATATTGCATGCATCCGTATGAGGTCTTGATGAAACAATTTTATAATTGTTCCGATTGAATACGTCCTCGTGGTCATTCAGTCTGAGGCGTTTTCTGCCACTAGATGGGGGGTCTACTTCGGGATTTGAACCACGTGGAGTTGGTAAGTAACTTTCTAGCATCGTTTGCTTCAGTATCTTTGCAGAATGTTGTCCGTCACATTGGGAATATACGCAATTGAGCAGGATTTCACTGTTCAAGTTAACATTGTTTCCCTTGTGTGTCCGTTTTGTCCCGTTATTTTCGACTATCGTTGCGTATATTACACACCTTGTTCCAGCCGGTCGTGTAATTTCTTGGATGCTTGGTGATGAGGAACTTGCGGAACTCATATTAGCTGTGTTCATGAGATTACTCTCATCATCAGCGTTGGGCATCCATTCTGGGTCCTCTAGATCACCAGAGCGTTTCCGCTTTCGGGGGTTTCCTCCTTTTGACTCGACCTCAACTGAGGCATTAGATGAAGCCGGGGTTTCCTCGCCGGGACTCGGCCCAGGAGGGTTATCCGTGGGTAGTGACCCGCATGAAGATGGGGAGGTCTTCGCCTCTAAACTTTCAACTAATGGACGTTTTCGTACGAATTTCCGATAACAAGCACGGTATGTGTCGGTATTTCTCACTTTTTTGTGCAAAAATTTTAACATTTTTATGTCCTCTTCCGTAGCGGGTTTCCCCTCGCGCATAGCCCTCTCCATCTTTTTTATGTGGTTGTCGAGTAAGGGCCAGTATTCTCGCTCTGTCTGTATACATTCTCTAAACTCTCTCTCCAATAGATCTTTGAGATCCGTCATCGTGAAAAATATATCTCAAGTGAACGTGGTTTTCTTTGACATTGACTCGAAGTGAGTGAGTGACAGATAAATTGCTGAGTTTTAAGAAGGCCGGGCAGCGAATCTAGAGAGTTACTCGAATCTAGAGAGTTGGCCGTCAAGAAAAAAAGAAAAATATCCATTTTTCTGGATTCTTTCCGGCCTCTCAATCTATTTTACATCAAAAAGCGTCCTCAAGTGGCTCCAATCTCGAAAAAATGCCCATCTAAAGAGAAATTTTCGTTTCCAAGCAACGCTCCCAGTCCACATACAAAAGCAAAGAGCAGGGATCATTATTTCAACCAGCTAAAAGAGATTTTTACAGCATCAAGAGCTTCTGATCTTATCGGTAAGTGAAAATAGAGAAAAATGTTCTGGAGGAGTTTCTAGAACAGCTCTGATTGTTTTTCATTTTTCGGAATTTTGTCAGTTCTAATTTTGCACCGGCGAAAACAAGGTAATTTTTAGATTTTTATGGCTTTTCAATTATTTTGGGGTTGTTTTGCATTAACGGAAGTTCACAAAAGGGATTTAGATGAGCGAGATCGAGCTCTCGGTAGCCCCGCCGGAGAATGTTGTGGACATCTTCCGCAACTCGGTGGAAATTTCCGGCTGGCCCATCGAAAAATGGACCGAAGAGCAGCATTCCAAAGCCGTCGAAGATTACTGTAAAGGAGAAGAGCCGCTGATGCTCATTTTCCTCGACAAAGATGAAGAGATTCAAATGCTCAATCGGGTTCCACCAAACTTTGACAGCCGCGAGTTCATTTACATGATCAAAAAGCCAGAAACAGAGGTGACGTTTGAAAACTTCTACACGGAGGTTCAGACCGGATCTATTGTCGGCCAATCTGCCGTTGAATCACTTCTCAGGTAAAATTCTCAAAAATTTTCAAAAAAGTCATTTTCTCTTTTAGATTAATGCATGGTGTCTACGCACCGATTTTCTTGGAAACAACATCTCTGCCAGAAACGATATCAAACGATTTCAGCGCTAGAATGCACCGATTCTTGGCCAGTCTTACCGATGTCAGACATAAAATGGATGGAAAGACAGTCTTATACATTCCGGAAGAAAAGAAATGCCCAGCTGATTATAACGAAGCAATCAAAGACAAGGTAAATTTTCACCATGGATCACTTTATCCTCAAATTTTTTATAGGAACTTGTTGGAAGACTGGAAGCCACGATGATTCAGTGGACTCGACAGATCAAGGAAGTCCTTAGTGCGCAAGAAGCAGTAGAAACTAACGAAAACGCCGGTCCTCTGGACGAAATCGAGTTTTGGAATAACCGCTGCAAAGATTTATCCGGACTCTCGAAGCAACTTGATTTGGAGGGCGTGAAACGAGTCCAGAAGATTTTGTCCGTGGCGAAATTGAGTTACGTCAATCAATTCGATAAATTATCGAAACTTATTCAAGGAATGGATTTTAAAGATTTTCTGCTAAAACTTAGCGATAGAAGTTTTATTATCCATTGAAAAGATGGCTCCGCGCAAGCTCAGTCTAACTTGAAATTCCTGATGTTGCTCAAAGAGCCCTGCACAAAACTTGGAATCAGTCACCCAAAAGATGTTCCCGCTCAACTTACGACAATAATCCGAATGATCCGTATCATCTGGACGAATTCGCCGCACTACAACACCCGTGAGCGGCTCACCTCCCTCTTCAGAAAACTCAGTAACGAAATTATCCGCATCTGCTGCAAGAGCATCAGTTTGGATGCGATTTTCGACGGGCGAGTCAAGTCATCCATTCGCAATTTGATCGAATGCATCGAATGCTGCAACAAGTGGAAGAGAATCTATCGAAAAACCGCGCTTAGTCAGCACAAGTACTCCAGTCAGGGATGGGTTCTAGATCAGTCTTCGATTTTCGCGCAAATCGACGCTTTTGTCCAGCGATGCAAGGATTTGATCGAAGTCTGCAACTGTCAGATTCATTTTGCTCGATGGGAAGACGGCGAAAAGACACGAATGCCTGTTCTTGGTGGCCAGCGAGGCCCAGAAGTCACAAGATCCCTGTTAGAAATTGAAGAAACTTTCCGAAAGAATCTTCACAACTTGATGAAAGCAGAAAACGCCATTCTCGACGTCAAGAACACCTCCTGGCACGAAGTTTTCACGCGTTTCCGAACTGCCGTAAAAGAGTTGGAAGTCATGGTCCAGAATTTGATCACCTCCGCGTTCGATACAGTGAAGTCGGTGGACGATGGAGTTATGCTGCTCAAGGTTTTTGGACACTTCAAAAGTCGAGAGGCGATTAAACGTACGATTGATAAGAAAACCGTAGATGTAATGCTCATTCTCAGCGAAGAACTGAATGCTGTCAAGAAAGAGCTCTGGTCGAAGCGCTCAAGCAAGGCGTTTTACGATTTGCCTCAGCACGCTGGCCAAGCTTATCAAGCTCGCCTCCTTCGCCGCAGAATCGATAGATCATTCAAAGTCATTGACGATGCGAGATGGTTGGTCAAAACTGGCTCTGGCGAAGAAATCAAGGCGAGCTATAACCAGCTAACGACTGCGCTAGATGAATTTATCCGTAAAGTCTTCAACGAGTGGGCAATTACGGTCGATCGTGATTCGTACAAAAAACTTGAGAGTCCACTGATGGCGCGATCAGAGCTGCAGAAAAATCTCCTTGACATGAATTTCGACCCGTACTTGCTGAAATTGTTCTCGGAGATTCAGTTCTGGGAGATTTTGATGTTCGAAATTCCCCACTACGCGGCTGATGTTTACCAGAGAAGAGACGAGTTGAGAAGCTTAAGAGAAAATGTACTCCTCGTTGTTCGCGATTATAATAGAATCATCCAGGATCTCGACGAAGACGAAATCGGCCTCTTCAAAGAACGAATCAAAGTACTCGACAAAAAGGTCCAACCAGGTCTGAGCAAGCTCAACTGGTCCAACGGAACTGGATCAGAGTACTACATTACCGATTGCCGAGCACACGCATCGAAAGTTATGCAGATCGTCACTGGCTACAAGAGCGGAAATCAACAAATCGCCAAAAAGTGTCGAGCCATTTCTGAAGACCTTCTCGTCAAAATCAACAACAAAGAGGTTTACGAAGAACTGGACTTTTACGAAGACCAGCTCGATCATAAAGATGAAGTCAGTAAGCGGCTGCAGTTCTATTATTCGGATATTGTGAACGAGATGAGCAACCAGTACAACATGTTCAAGCGGGACTGGACCGGCAACGCCGATGTTTACAGGCACTGGGTCAAATACACGGAAAGAATCGACCAGTACATGGAAGATGCTTACAGAATCAACGTTAAATACAGTCTTCACGAGATCTTCAAGGCGATCAACGGCGACGGAAAATCAGCACCGAATCCTCTCTTCAGAATCAACGTTATTCTCGAAGAAAAGAAACCTGATCCAACCAAAAAGCGCCATAAGAACAAAAACTTTTACGAAGTACAGTTCTCCCCTCGCCTCGAAAAGCTTCAGGATGTGATCAGCACGACGATGTATAAACTGACCTCAGCTTTCCGTGGAATCCGTAGATTGCCCCAAATCTTGACGAAAAATGCACCGCAAACTCGATCGATCGCGGAAGTTATTGACGATGACGAGGAGACGAAAAAAGTGCGAAAGCTTATTTTGGAAGGCATCGAGCGAAACAACGATCAAGTCAAGGAATGGTCAACAATGTGGAATCAAAACTACATGGAATTCTGGAGCATCAACAAAGATGCTTTCATCGAGAAATACGATACGATGAACAAGGACATTTCATCATTTGACGCTGATCTTGCTCGATACCCTGAAACTCAGAACAATGTCCAGAAAGAAGAAGCGATCGTTATGATTAACTTCGTGCTTCTCGATTCCAATCCAATCAAGTTGTCCATCTCGCGCCATTGTCAAGAATGGCTGGATAAGTTTACGGGTCTTCTCTCCCGCCGCGCTACAAAGCGACTTACTTCTATCATGAACTTCATGGAAGAAAACGGTGCCGCTGTCACTACTCCACCAGAAGATTTGGATCAACTGTCTGACAGAATTGAACTCTGGGAAGATCTCAAGGCGTCTCTAGAAGAGAAGAACCGCGAATTGCCCGTCATCCGGGAGCATTTCCTGATTTTGGAAAAGTATGAAGTCACAGTACCAACAGAAACACTTGACTTGCTCGACACGATGCAAGATGGATACAATAAATACGCGGCTTCTGTTAACGAAGCGGAGGAAATGATCAAAAAATCAAAGGATAAGTTCAAGAGCAACTTGCTCTCCAATGCCGACGAATTCAAAAAGACCGTGGCGAATACGCGCGACGAGTACATCCGAGAAGGACCGTTTGGGGCCAATATCGCTCCAACTGACGCGCTTGCAGCTATCGCTCAGTACTTCGAAAACTGCGCTACCCTTCGCAAGAAAGAAAAATCCATTCGAAGAGGTCTTTCGATCTTCAAAATCGACCAAAGTGAGAATAAAGAGCTCACTGAACTCGAAGAAGAGCTTCAACTCCTTGAAACGATCTGGAAAATTGCTGAGAACTGGGATACTCTTTGGAACGAATGGAAAGTCACGAAGTTTGCTGATATCGTCCCCGATACTCTCGAGCAAAAAGCCGCTGTTTGCTTCAAAGACATTTCAAAGCGACAGCGGGAAGCTAAAGATAAGGACAACTGGACTATCGTCAAGTCAACAAAAGACACAATCGTCCGATTCCAGCGAACGATGCCTCTCGTCACTGATCTCAAAAATCCGGCCATGCGCGATCGACATTGGCTTGAAATCAAGGAAGACATTGGTACACCCTTTGACCACGAAACCGACGACTTTACTCTCGACAAGATCATCGAGCTCAAACTCGATCAACACGTCGATAAAGTCTCGGAAGTCTCAGGCGCTGCTTCCAAAGAATTGGCAATCGAGCAAGCTTTGGCTGATCTCGAAACTGCTTGGTCAACCATTGAGCTGGAAGTTGGTCCCTACAAAGATCGCGGACACTTTATTCTCAAAGCACCTGATGAGATTTTCACTCAGCTAGAAGACAACCAAGTTACTCTTGCGACAATGAAAGCCTCTCGATTCGTCAAAGCATTCGAAAAGACTGTTGATTACTGGGAACGAGCTCTGTCTCACATTATGGAAACGATCGAAATGATCCTTCAAGTCCAGCGACAGTGGATGTACTTGGAAAACATCTTTCTTGGCGAAGATATTCGAAAGCAGCTGCCAAAGGAATCCGCTGAATTCGACATAATTAATGTTGATTGGAAGACGCTTATGACCACTCTAAATGGCGATAAGAACGCTCGACGGGGAACGCACAAAGAAGGACTTCTGGAAAAACTCACGGCGATGAATACAAAACTTGAGGAAATTCAGAAATCACTTGACATGTATCTTGAAACAAAACGACAGATCTTCCCACGATTCTACTTCTTGTCCAATGACGATCTTTTGGAGATTCTGGGTCAGTCTAAGAATCCACCAGCGGTTCAGCCTCATATGAACAAGTGCTTTGATAACATCAAGGCCCTCCAAATGAAACCAGTCGCCGGAGCGATCAACAAACTCGAGGCTGTTGGCATGGAATCTTCCGAAGGAGAAATTGTGCCGTTCGGATCACCCGTACTTCTCGAAGGCCCAGTCGAAGCCTGGCTTTGCGATGTTGAGAGAACTATGCGATGGACTCTTCGAGAAATTCTCAAGAACTGCAAGATTTCTTTGAAGAAAATGATTACAAAGCGAGAAAAATGGGTGAAAGAATGGCCTGGTCAAATGACAATCACAGCATCTCAGATGCAGTGGACAACTTCTGTCGAAAAAGGTCTCATGCAAGCTAAAGAACGCCAGGACAAAAAACCAATGAAATCAGTGAAGAAAAAACAAATCGCCTTCCTCAAAAAATACGTCGAGTCTGTTCGAGGTTCTTTGAACAAGAATCAGCGAGCTAAGATCGTTGCCCTGGTCACGATCGAAGTGCACGCTCGGGATGTCATTGAACTTCTCATCAAAAAGGGCGATTTCGATGAAAACTCCTTCGCTTGGCTCCAGCAACTTCGTCTTTACTGGGACAGAAAGATCGATGATTGCATCGTTCGACAGACCAACACTCAGTTCCAGTACGGCTACGAATACCTCGGCAACTCTGGTCGACTTGCTATCACTCCACTTACTGATCGATGTTACATCACACTTACAACTGCGCTTCATCTTCATCGAGGTGGATCGCCAAAAGGTCCTGCCGGTACTGGTAAAACTGAAACCACAAAGGATCTTGGAAAAGCACTTGGAATGTACGTCATCGTCATTAACTGTTCCGAAGGTCTCGATTTCAAGAGCATGGGTCGAATGTACTCAGGTCTTTCGCAAACTGGCGCCTGGGGATGCTTCGATGAGTTTAATCGAATCAACATTGAAGTCCTGTCTGTCGTTGCGCAGCAGATTCTCTCCATTCTATCAGCTCTCTCTGCTGGCCAGAAACGATTTATTTTCGAAGGTCGGGAGATCAACTTGGTCTGGTCTTGTGGTATCTTCATCACTATGAACCCCGGTTATGCTGGCCGAACTGAATTGCCAGACAATCTCAAGTCAATGTTCCGACCTATTTCCATGGTTGTTCCTGATACTGCTTTGATCGCGGATATTATTCTCACTGGAGAAGGTTTTGACAACGCTCGAGGTCTTGCTAAGAAGGTCGATGTCCTCTACTCCTTGGCCGTCAAACAGCTTTCGAAACAAGATCACTACGATTTCGGTTTGCGTTCTATGGCCGCTCTTCTTCGGTACGCTGGTAAAAAGAAACGAGCGAATCCAAAGATGAACGACGATGAAGTCCTCCTTCTCGCTATGAGAGACATGAACGTAGCAAAACTCACCTCCACAGATTTGCCACTTTTCAATGCAATCACAAACGATCTCTTCCCCGGTGTCGATTTACCAACACTCGACTATGGCCAGTTCAAGGTCCAGATCGAGGAAGAGCTCAAAAAGATGAACATGCAGGTTTCTGCGAATGCCGTTGGCAAGGTCATCCAGCTTTACGAAACGAAGAATTCTCGTCACTCGACTATGATTGTCGGTGCCACTCAATCTGGAAAGACAACGACTTGGAAATGCTTGCAAAACGCGCTGAGTTCCATGTCGAAAACTGGAGCAGAAGGTTTCGAGAATGTTATCGAGTACCCTATCAATCCCAAATCTCTGTCCTTGGGTGAGCTCTATGGTGAATTTGACTTGGCTACAAATGAATGGGCTGATGGTGTCCTCTCCGCGCTCATGCGAAAAGCGTGTTCTGATGATCGACCTGATCAAAAATGGCTGATCTTTGACGGTCCAGTCGACACACTTTGGATTGAATCTATGAACTCTGTCATGGACGACAATAAAGTCCTCACGCTGATTAATGGTGAACGTATCTCGATGCCCGAGCAAGTTTCTCTTCTCTTCGAATTATCCTCTCTCGCTGTTGCCTCTCCAGCTACAGTTTCTCGATGTGGTATGGTTTACTTTGATAGCGCCGACTTGGGATACGAACCTTTCTTGAAATCCTGGCTGAGCACAAAACCAAAAGAGTTCCAGCCGATTCTAGCGGATCTTTGCACAAAATACATTGGCCCTCTTCTCGAATTCAAGCACCGAAACTGCAAGGAACTCGTCAAAGTGAACGAAGTCAACTCTATTCAATCCCTGACTCGTCTTTTCGACACTTTTGCCAACCAAGAAAATGGCGTCGACGTCAACGATGCTGAGAACTTCCCTACGATGCTTCAGTATTGGTTCGTTTTCTCACTTATTTGGTCAGTAGCTGCTGGTTTGACAGAAGAAAGTCGAAAGCAAGTGGACACTTTCCTCCGAGAATTGGATGGAACCTTCCCGAACAAAGACTCAATCTACGAATACTGGGTTGATGGAAAACAGTACACTTGGCAGAACTTTGAAGAAAAGCTTGAAAAATCATGGCGATACTCTTCCTCTGCTCCTTTCTATAAGATCATTGTTCCAACTGTCGATACTGTTCGATATAATCTGATTGTCTCAAGTCTCCTAAAGAATAAGAACCCTGTTCTCCTCACTGGCCCAGTTGGTACAGGAAAAACGTCGATTGCAGAAACCGTCCTCGACAGTGTTTCCGCCGATTTCAATCAATTGACGATCAACATGTCCGCCCAGACAACATCCAACAATGTCCAAGACATCATTGAAGCCAAGGTTGAAAAGCGAACTAAAGGCGTTTACGTCCCAGTTGGCGGTAAAAACCTCATCTGCTTCCTTGACGATTTGAACATGCCCGCGAAAGACACTTTCGGCTCGCAGCCACCCCTTGAATTGTTGCGACAATGGATGGATTACAGTTTCTGGTACGATCGAGAGAAGCAAGTTCAGCGAGAAATTCGAGGAATGTTCATTCTCGGCGCTATGGGACCCCGGTGGTGGAAGATCAGAAATTTCCGACCGTACCCAGAGTCGATTCAACCTCATCAACATGACCTTTCCATCTGATGAGCAGATCACCCGAATCTTCGGAACGATGATTAATCAAAAACTCCAAAGCTTCGACGAATCCGTCAAGCCGATCGGACTCACCATCACGAAGGCTACCTTGGAAGTTTACCAATCTGTCATCGAGCGATTCCTTCCAACGCCAGCAAAAATCCACTATCTTTTCAACTTGCGAGATATCTCCAAAGTCTTCCAAGGTCTTCTTCGAGCGAACAAAGACTACCACGACACGAGTACAGCTATGATCCGTCTCTGGATCCATGAGATCTACCGTGTTTTCTCCGATCGTCTCAATAACGAAAAAGATTCCGAAGCGTTCCATCAACTTGTCAACACAAAGCTTGGTTCTCTCTTCGACACGACTTTCCATGCCATCTGTCCGAGCAAGACGGTGCCCGTTTTCTGTGATTTCATGAATCCGAACGGCGTTTTTGAAGATTTTGAAGAAATTTCAAAGCTGAAAGCGTACATGGAAGAACAACTCGAGGATTACAATTTATCTCCCGGCGTCGTCTCTATGGACATCGTTCTTTTCCGCGATGCGATTGAGCATGTCTGCAGAATAATTCGAGTTATCCGCCAACCAAGAGGAAACATGTTCCTCGTCGGTATTGGTGGTTCCGGTCGACAATCTCTCGCTCGTCTAGCCGCCTACATCTGTGAATTCAAAACTTTCCAGATCGAAGTGTCTAAACATTACCGATCAAATGAGTTCCACGAAGATCTCAAGCGTCTTTACTTCCAAGCTGGTGTTGAGAATAAGCCAACCTGTTTCCTTTTCACCGACACTCAAGTCGTTGAGGAAAGCTTCATGGAAGACATCAACAACATTCTCTCGTCGGGCCAAGTTCCAAATCTCTACCGACCTGAAGATATGGAGGAAGTAGTTGGCGCCCTAGGCCCTGAGGCGAAGAAAGCTGGAATTCCGGAAACTTCGCAGGAGATTTTCAAGTTCTTCATCGAACGAGTCAGAAACAACCTGCATGTCATTCTTTGCGCTTCGCCGATCGGTGATGCTTTCCGAAATCGAATCCGACAGTATCCAGCATTCGTGAACTGCACAACGATTGACTGGTTCACTGAATGGCCTAAAGATGCTCTTTTGGAAGTCGCCGAGCGATATCTTGAAGGAGTTGATCTTGGTGGCGATGAGATTCGAAAAGAAGCAGCAATTATGTTTATGATTATGCACAAATCCGTTTCAAATGCATCAAAAAGAATGCTGGAAGAACTAAAGCGTCATAATTATGTGACACCAACCAACTATCTCGAGTTGGTCAGCGGATACAAAGTTCTACTTGCTGAAAAACGTGAAGAAATCGGCTCCCAAGTCAAGAAGCTCAGAAATGGTCTGTTCAAAATTGACGACACACGTGACAAGGTCGAGAAAATGTCTGCAGAGCTTGAAATCGCGAAAGTAAAAGTCGCTGAATTCAAGAAGCAGTGTGAGGAGTATCTCGTCACCTTGGTCCAGCAAAAGAAATCAGCTGACGAGCAGCAAAAACAGGTTTCCGCAACGCGAGAAAAAATTTCTCAAGAGGAAATAAAATGTAAAGCAATTGCAGACAACGCCCAGCGAGATTTGGACGAAGCCACGCCAGCTCTAGAAGCCGCCGTCAAAGCCCTCGAAAGTTTGAACAAAAAGGATATCACTGAAATCAAATCATACAGTAAGCCGCCACCACTGGTCGATACCGTCCTTCAGGCTGTCATGATTCTCCGACAAGCTGAGCCCAGCTGGGCCGAAGCTAAACGTCATCTGGGTCAAGGTGATTTTATTCAGCAACTGATCAACTTCGACAAGGACAACATGAGTGACAAAACTCTCAAAAAAATCGGCCAATACTGCGCCAACTCCGAATTCCAACCGGACATCGTCGGTAAAGTCTCTAGCGCCGCCAAATCTCTCTGTATGTGGGTCCGTGCCATGGAAGTCTATGGTCGAATCTTCCGAGTCATCGAGCCAAAGCGAAAGAGACTCAACGAGGCTACAACTCTTTTAGCTGAGAAACAAGCCATTCTTGCTGATGCCGAGGCTAAACTCCAGGCCGTCAATGACTTGATGGACAATCTCAAAAAGCAATACGAAGAAAAACTCGCCGAAAAGATGCGACTCGAGAAAGAAGCAAAACTCACCGAGGAGAAACTCCACCGAGCTGGTATGCTTGTCGATGGTCTTGCTGGCGAAAAGGTTCGATGGACTGCATCCGCAGAAAGATTGGAGGAATCTATTGCTTATCTTCCTGGTGATTGCCTCATCGCGGCTGCTTTCTTGTCTTACATGGGTCCGTTCCTGTCGAATTACAGAGACGAGATGGTCGAGCAGATCTGGATCAAACAGATCAAAGAACGAAACATCCCTTGCTCACCAAAGTTCTCTTTCGCTAATTTCCTCTCGAAGCCAACCACTGTCCGAGACTGGAATCTCAATGGTCTTCCATCCGACGCTTTCAGTACCGAAAACGGTGTCATCGTGACAACTGGTAAACGATGGCCTCTCATGGTTGATCCTCAAGGTCAAGCCATCAAGTGGGTCAAGAATATGGAAACGAAGAAGGGTCTGAAAATCATCGATTTGCAGCAAAGCGATTTCTTGCGAACTCTTGAAAACGCAATTCAATTCGGTACTCCTGTTCTTCTGCAAAATATTCAAGAAACGCTTGATCCTTCTCTCAGCCCTGTTCTCGGAAAAGCCTATTCCAAGCAAGGTGGTCGACTGGTACTCAAACTCGGTGACAAAGAAATCGAGTGGAATCCTGATTTCCGATTTTACATCACTACGAAATTGTCGAACCCTCACTATCCTCCCGAGATTTCAACTAAAGTCAGCATCATCAACTTTGCTGTCAAGGAGCAAGGTTTAGAATCTCAGCTTCTTGGTGCTGTTGTCCGAAAAGAACGTCCCGATCTGGAAGAGCAAAAGGACTCGCTCGTTGTCAACATTGCTCATGGAAAACAAAAACTTCAAGATCTTGAAGACGAAATTCTCCGACTCCTTAACAACGCTCAAGGTTCTCTTCTTGATGACGTCCAACTGGTCGATACTCTTCAAGAGTCGAAAGTTACGTCCAATGAAGTCACCCAGCAGCTCGAAGATGCGGAAGCGACTGAGATTAAAATTGATGCTGCTCGAGAAGGCTATCGCCCAAGTGCCAAGAGAGCCTCTATCCTCTTCTTTGTTCTCAACGATATGTCCTCCATCGATCCTATGTACCAGTTTTCTTTGGATGCCTACATCAATCTCTTCAACTTATCCATCGACAAGTCGCCAAAATCACCGAAAGTGGAAAACAGAATCAACAATTTGAACGAGTACCATACCTACGCGGTCTACAGATACACCTGTCGAGGTCTTTTCGAAAAACACAAAATGCTGTTCTCATTCCAAATGTGCGCGAAGATCATGGAAGCCGCCGGAAAACTCAACATGGAAGAATACAACTTCTTCCTTCGAGGCGGTATCGTCCTCGATCGAGAGGGACAAATGGACAATCCTTGTGCTTCCTGGCTCCCAGAACAGCAGTGGGATAACATCACAGAACTCGAAAAACTGACGAACTTCCACGGAATTATGCCGTCATTCGAGCATTACCCACGTGACTGGAAGACTTGGTATGTAAGCGCAACACCAGAGACCATCGAAATTCCTGGTGAATGGGACGCTCAGTGTAACGAGCTACAGAAAATGATCATTGTTAGATCACTTCGACCCGATCGAGTCAGTTTCTGTGCCATGAGCTTCATCATCAACAATCTAGGAGCGAAATTCGTGGAGCCGCCTGTACTTGATATGAAGGCTGTTCTTGCTGATTCAAGCGCGAAGACACCTTTGATTTTTGTCCTTTCTCCAGGAGTCGATCCAACTACTTCTCTTCTGTCCCTCGCTGAGAACTCTGGAATGTCGAACAGATTCCACGCGCTTTCACTGGGTCAAGGTCAGGCGCCTATTGCCACCAGAATGATCAAAGAAGGCGTCAAAGAAGGTAACTGGGTCTACTTGGCTAACTGTCATTTGTCCCTCTCCTGGATGCCTTCCATGGACAAGCTTATCGAGCAGATCATTGACGGAGACCCTCACCCTGATTTCCGGCTTTGGCTCTCTTCGTCGCCGAATAAAGAATTCCCCATCGCCGTTCTTCAGAGTGGTATCAAGATGACTACTGAGCCTCCAAAGGGTCTCAAGGCGAACATGAAGCGATTGTATCAAAACATCTCTCCGACTCAATTCGAGCGATGCCAGGCTCAATCCAAGTACAAAAAGCTTCTCTTCGCTCTTTGCTTCTTCCACTCTGTTCTTCTAGAGAGAAAGAAGTTCCTCATGTTGGGTTGGAACATCATCTACGGATTCAACGATTCTGACTTTGAAGTCTCCGAAAATCTCTTATCTATCTACCTGGATGAGTACGATAACACTCCATGGGACGCTTTGAAATATTTGATCGCTGATGTCAACTACGGTGGTCACGTTACGGACGATTGGGATCGAAGACTCATGCAGAGCTACATCTATGACTATTTCACAGATGCTGCGATCGAAAAAGACTACTTCAAGCTGTCCGCTCTCGACAAATACGTCATCCCCAAAGATGGCCCATTGAACACCTACATCGAGTACATCAACATGCTCCCTAACACCGACCACCCTGAAGCTTTCGGCCAGCATCCTAATGCAGATATTGCCTCTCAAATTACTGAAGCAAGAACCTTGTTCGAAACCCTCATTTCTCTTCAGCCTAAGGTCGCAGCTGCCGCTGGAGGTCAATCACGAGAAGATAAGGTGATGGAATTGGCGAACAACGTTCTCAATCAGCTTCCGGAAATGATCGACTACGAGGGAACGCAGAAGATTCTCAAGGACGATCCATCTCCTTTGAACGTCGTTTTGTTGCAAGAAATCCAGCGATACAACAGCTTGCTGGGAATCATTAAATCTTCGCTCAGGGATCTAAACAATGCGATCAAGGGTTTGGTGGTGATGAGCTCTGAGCTCGAAGAAGCATTCACTTGCATTTACGAAACGAGAGTTCCGCCCATGTGGGAGTTTGCTTACTCTTCGAAGAAACCCCTCGCCGCGTGGACCCGTGACCTTGTTCAAAGAATCGAGCAATTCGCCAAGTGGGCCGAGTCCGCTAAGCAGCCGCACATCTTCTGGCTGTCTGGTTTCACCTTCCCGACTGGATTCCTCACAGCTGTTCTTCAATACAGCGCCCGTCAGAGTGCTATTCCCGTAGACTCACTCTCCTGGGAATTCACCGTCTTCAACGTCGACGAGTCGAACATTGTAAATCCACCAGCTGACGGTGTTTACGTGAAGGGTCTCTACCTGGAAGGAGCAGGCTGGGACATGAAGGGTGCACAACTCATCGAAGCCGCTCCCATGCAACTCACGACTCCAGTGCCAGTCATTCACTTCAAACCAACAGAGGCAAAGAAGAAATCGGCGAAGGGAATGTTTGCTTGCCCGACTTTCTACTATCCTGTCAGATCGACAAGCTTTGTTGTTGCTGTTGATCTCAAAGCAGGTCAGTAAATTTATTATATAATGACTCTTTTTTCTTAGAAGAGATTTCTATCTTTCTAACATTTTTTTTCAGGAGAACACACATCCGATCACTGGGTCAAGCGAGGAACCGCCCTTCTCATGTCACTCGACCACTAAAACTATTTTATCTTCTGATTCAAATTTCTATTTTATTGTTATTATAAATATATATTTTCAAATCAAAATGATTTCATTTCTTCTCTTCAAAGAAGCAAATGAAATGGTGTTCATGTTTTACTGCAGTTGATGTGTATAACGCACGATTAGACAGATTTTGGTTTCGAAAATTAGGCCGGATTATCCGACTTCGCCAGCTCATTGATTAGCTAATCAAAAAGAAATTGACGTTTCTTGTCGAACTTCGAAAACTAGTGCAGATGTCTTTTCGATGCATTAAAAGCAAGCCAGTTGAGCTTTTTCAGAAGCTCCAGAAAGCCTTTGAGTTTTGCTGACTAAATTATTGAAAATGCAAAGCTGGTCCAGATTTATAAGAACTCCGAGCGAGAGAACAGATAATTTGAAAAGAGAAGAACGAGTATTTTTTATTTCTGCTCTTCCGAGCAACTCAAGCAGGTATTTTTGAGTTAATTATATTTGTGAAATACAGTCACAGGCTGCATTGATTTCGAAGGGGGTAATTTAAGCGATTTGGAAATGATCAGAGTCGATTTCGATTGCGCTAATTAATCATTTTCCTACGTCGCATGCAGTTCAGCAAAATTGTACATTCATCCTTTTTTTAATTGTTTATTTTTGAAATGGATGTTATTGTTTATTATAGATCTACCTCAGAGAATTCATCTTACTACGTTTCTCTTCATAAATCGTAAGTTACAATTTTAATTTGTTCATTGATAATTAAAATTCATGAAGTGACAGTATAAAATGGTCGATGCCCTGTCCAATCAAGCTTTTGGAAAATTATCAGAAAGTTAAACAACTTGAAAAATCAGCATTGTCGACGAAAGAAAACCTTTCCAAGGGTTACACGATGTTTTTCAACGAAAATTCAAGGAAGAATTCTCAGGGCGTGCAAGTTGAAACAAGGTTGGGTTGAATATTTTTTTTCAAAAGCGATCAGCACTCAGTTGACTGGTCTTCCCATTAGCCGGCTTTTGACCGACCGGTTCAGACCCCAGACCGTTTTCCCGGTTGGAAGCGGTTCGGTTTTCCATCAATTCACTTAACCTCTTAGTCTTCATATATGACCGAGGTGCCTTCCACATAAGCTTTTTATGGTCTTTCACCAAGAGAGCAATATCAACCCCACTCGCAGCAGCAACCTGGCCAAGTGCGCACGAAATGGCGATAAAGTGCGCCAAGCGAAAGAACACTTTGATTTTGAAGTTCAATCAGAGGCAAAATCGCAGCAAAACTTCGAAGCGCTGCAAAATATTTCGTCGATTCTTCAAAATCGACCAGAGTTTTTAGAACTTGTTACTTCAAGGAAAAAAGTTTCGCCAGAGAAAATGAGACCGAGGTATTTTTTATAACTTTCGGCATTTCTATGGTTTTTTTTTCAGACCGACGTACAGAGATTTCCTTCCGAATCGAATCAGTTCCAACGCAACTCTGATGAATTCCTCGCCAAATGTGCCCCCACACGTCGTCACGTGGATCCATTCCGGCGGACAGACTTCCTTCAATCACGCCCAAAGAGTCCCAAAAGTCTACCAGCTCCAACCTGGGTTCAGGGATGAAGAGGAAGAGGAGGATAGCGCGTAAGTTTTTTTATTACTCACCTTGGCACAGTTAAAATACACGAGCACTTATTTTTTAGACACAAGAGGAAAAAAGGCGACAATGTTGCCAAAGCAGGGTACTGTAAAAAGCGCTATAAATCCAATTTATAGATCATCGTCAAAAATATAATCACAATTATATTCATTATAATCATTTTTCGTTAGTTTTCGTGAGTTCCTGAACTTCATTATTTTTTTCAGCTTGACTCGGCTGATAAAAATGTGCGGAAAATGTTTCGGCGATGAATCAGATGATTCTTCCTCTGGAGGAAGTTCTAGTGAAGAAGGCTCCGATGGTGGCTCAGATGATGATGATGACGGTGATTTTTCTTCGTATAAAACAATTAACAAAATAACTTACACTGTAATCCCACTTGCATTCATAACAAACTCACCCACTAACAACCCCTCCTGAGCCCCAAAAGTCGCCGTAACATGGCTCGAGAGAAAGCTCTGGTGGCTTTTGTGGGATATGGAAGAATCCTCGGATTCGTCATCTTCCAGCTCTGAGAAAAAGAGACTGGACGATCTTGATGACTTGATGGATTTGAATTCGCAGGCGGGCACGATGGACAGCGAGCCGTCTCTCGGCGGCGACAGTACTGAAATAGAATTCGGATAGTAGGCGATTAGGTCAAGACTTGACAAGGAACTCAGACTTTTCAGCGCAATGTCGGATGATGGATTTGGTAAAACGGAGAAATCGATACAGAGACTTGTATCAGCAGAATTTTTACAATACTTCATCTTTGTCGTATTCCGTTCTTTTTAAAAGGGATCCGTGATAATTAAAATCAAAATTAAAGATGCTGATGGTGGGGATGAAGTGTCCCTAGATGACGATTCCGGCGGAGGAGATTCCGGAAGCGACGATGACGATGGAGACGGAGATGACGACTCCATCGATACAGATGCGCTAGATGATGACATTGCGAACGATCAGTGGAACAAGTAAGCTAGCAATCACGTGTGAAGCCATAATCGCGGGATAATTAAGCATGGACGGTGATAACATGGACGGCGGCAGCGTTGACGGCGGAATGTCCATGGGCTCCGACTTTTCCGATAGCCTGACAGAGCTGAGAGCCGGTGGGAGGAATTTCTTTGGCGAGATTCGGTGATCACTAAAATGTCGACTTTTTCTACATTTTAGACGAATTTTTACTTTTGCTTCTTTTCCAAAATGCGAAAAGATGATTTTCGCTTATTGAAAATCGCAATTTTTATGAACATGATCCAATAAGTTGTGTGATCCTAACTAAAGAATTCGGTAGATGCAAATAGCTGCGATACGATTCATGCACTGGAAGGCGTGTCCAACGACACCTGGAGTATTTACTCTTATCACGAGTACTGAACCATCGAAACCTTACTTTGACCAATAAAGGATATTTGCTGCGTATTATCGTTCATTTTCTACTCTGAGAACATTCTGAAAATCGTTAATGTCAATTTGGACCGTTCTCATGTAATTGATTGTAGAATCGGAGACTGTGCGTGGCTACTCCTTTCACACAAAGTAAAAAAAGTCAGGAATATTTTGGAGATTGACTACCAAGAAGGTGTGTCGAAGATAATGGAGGTTTACCCATTTACTCCTGATCAGTTCAATTACTTGGGTTTGTTACAATATTCTTGAATGTGAAAAAAAAAACATGATAGTGTAAATGACTTGTTTGTTTAATTTTATACATATCTTATGGCACAGAGAATATCAGTATTTACAGGCAGGTAAATTGTTACTTAAATGTCATCAAAGTTTTTGACTTCGACAGTGTCTGGATTCGAAAAGTCCAGGCCTTTCCGGTTCAAAAATGGGGTCAGAGAACTGATCGCTTCTGGTAGCTCTTCTCCTGTTACTGTACTTGTTCGAGAATCATCTTCAAATACTGTCATTTTTGTTTGGTTTTGGATGACTTACCGATAAAGGAGAGTCCGCCACTTGTTTTAGCCGATTCCCAGGGAATAAAATACGATCCCTGGTCCGATTTTCGAATTCTATGGACCAACAATAGTCCAAAGAACACCACAAGGATTAATCCACCAACTCCAGCGAGTGATGCTGTGATAATACTCATCATTTCTTTTTCTCGTTTGATCTTGGTAAAGGTTTAAGAATAGTACTACTCATTGAAGCTAACCTCATTAATTTGCATGCTTTGATCAGCCTCGGCATTAATCATTTCCATATTTACAGGGATTACTGTTGGTTCAACCATGCTTTCGTCAGAATCAAAGGAGTTTGATATCGGAGAAAACTCAGGCTCAGATTGAATCTCAGGTGTTTTAGTGGTGGGTTCATGCTGGGGAAGGTGACCTTTTCGGTGATTTTTACGAGAGTGGGATTTTCCCTTCGCTTGTTTTTTGGTTGTCGGAACGATTGTTGTTGATGTTTTAGTAGGAGCAGGTTTAGAGGTTGTTAGGTCCAGCTCGTCCAGGAAAATGACGACACTGGCGTCATTGCTTTCTTCCTGACCCGACCCTTCTTTCAAATAGTCAAGCGAACTTACATCTGCCAACGACTGGACCTTTCCGACTTCAACTTTTCCGGGCGAGTATCCAATAGGAAGTGTTCTGAAAATTATGAGTAAAAAATTTTATATGCTCGCTTGAAACCTGGCAGTTCTGGACATTTCCTCGGTCGTCGTTGGCATATTTTTTTGATCAAGAAGATCATCGCAGAAGTCAAAGAAGCTAGCATCGTCGGAACTGCAAAGTTCTTCGTCTGTTTGTGATTTTTCGACTTCAATGAAATCAAAATCGGGTTTAAATTCTTTTTGAATTGTTTCGGCTTGAACTCGTGTCTCGGAAATGAAATCTTCCAAGATACTTTCCATTGTTGTTGTCACAATTTCTTCTTTTGTTGTTGTTTCTGGGAGTGTTGTTGATGTTGTTTTTCCCGTTGTCGTTGTTGATTGAGAGTTGGTCGAGATCGGTAGAAGGGTTTTTCTTGAGATTTCAATTGTCGTTGATGATGTTGAGGTAGCTGTCGTTGTAGTCGTCGTTGTTGTTGTCGTGTCGATTGTTTCAGTCGTATAAGTGAGTTTTATTTCTTCCCTTTCTTTCTGTTGCAAAGTGATAACATATTCAGTTCCTGGTTGAAGATTATTTGCTAAGATCTCATTCTTCGTAAAGTCTAGTGTCAGGCTGAGCGTGCGATAGAAATCGGGATTCGTGAGTATCATCGGTTTTGTTGAAGAAGATTCGATATACGCGCCGGAAATTTGAATGTCTTCAAATTTTATTGTGATTGAATCTTTTACCATGATTTCATTTCGTATTTCTTTCTTTGTTCTATTTCAAATATTGAAATCATTCCTGAAGAAATTGTCGGAAAGAACTTTGGATCGGGAGGAGAAGTGGTGAAAATAATTGTCGACAACTTGTATGGTCGATTTCCATTGATCAAAGTTCCGCGAATGTTGAGGTGATATTTGGACTCAGGAAGCAAATCCTCCAAAACAAACAACTTATCGATATCATCAATTTTGTAAAACCGAGTCGTTGTCGACATTCCATCATCATCACGAGAGATATTCAGGAGCAAGTTTTTGAAGACTGAGTTGAACTCAAAGTCGTTTTCGAAGGCTTTTTTCAAGTTTATTTCGCCGCCAAAAGCAGTGAGGTTTTCAACAGCGGCGGTGAAGATTATTGGCTGGGTTTTGAGGATGATTGGGTGGTTAGTAGACGCAGTGAAGCTTCTGAGCGACTGGAAGAGCTCGATTTTGTATTCATTCTCGGGAATCAAGCCTGAGAAGAAAGGTGAATAAATGTTAAAATGTGTTTATTGAGTTTTTTTACCTGAAATAATGACACTGTCTTGTGTAGAAATGACTTCCTTAGCATATCCGAAGTTGTCAGATATCTTCAAAAGCGTTTCATTCTGGAATCCTCGCCATTTTAATTGTAGACTTTCAAACGAAGATTTTTGCTCTTCAACAATGATTGTCGCATTCAAAGTCGTAAAGGAAGAGTTGTATCGAACGATGAAATCTCCGATTTTTTCCTCAATCACGACGTCATACGGAGACAAGGGAGTGAGCCCATAAGTGGCCCCATTGAGGGACAATGAGCGCTGCTCCGGCTCAAGAGCAATTTCGTACGAGTCCTTTTTGTCAAGCACATTTGAAATTTTGAAACTCTTTCCGTCCGAACTGACAGCTGGTACTGAAGATGTAAATTCGAATCTCGCTGAAGTTTCTGTGATGTCTGAAATATCCATGGAAAGTTGTGGTACGGGCATGTCAATTTGAAGTGTCGAATTAGCAAGATCTATTCCATTTTCATCGGATAAGATGACTGAGAGAGTGAAGGATGATCCAGGCTGAACATCATTTATTTCGTAAACGATTTCGGTCGAATTCGCGATGATGCTGCGGGGTTCGAGGTCGAGGGAAGTCTTTGTTCTTATTTCGTCCACGTAATCGGCGAAGTCACTTGCCAGTCTTATCAACACGGAAACTGAAGTAACGCTTGTCTCCGAAATGGTGAGGGTTGGCTTCTGAACATCTTTTTTGAAACAGAGATTCAGGTCAGTGTTCAGCGCAAATCCATCAAAACAAACACAGCTTCCATCGACCGCACATTCATGATTACAGTTACACACGACTGTACTGCTTGTTGTTGTTTCTTTCTTCACTGTACGTAATTGCGAGTCCGGGCAGTTTTTCAACAAAAATGAGGCGACGTGGGAGGCGAAATTTTCCATGTCTTCTTCCAAGAATTGCCTGGCAGGAGATCGAAACTGGAATCGATGATTAAATATCTTTCTAATGAGTATTTTTTAATTACCTGAGAAGAATTGCGAAAGTTACCAACTGTGACGCGGGTTTCATTTTGCAAAGTAGTGATGTCTCCTTCCTTGTTAGTAAGAAACACCCAGTGCGAACTTTGACGCGAGTTTGATATGAGGCCATTATCAGAAATCAGAATGTTAATATATTATAATTTACTTATGCGTTTATAAAAGCAGCCTGGTTTTGCGATGCCACCAAGAACGCCCGTGAGAAAATGCAGCGCAGATCACCTGCACTAATGTTAGGCGAAAATTTAAATGGCACACAAAGGGGCCACAAAAGACGACTTTCTCTTTTTAGGAGGGCTGTTTATCAAAAAACTTGACATGCTCTTTGATCCAAAGCGGATAAGAGGAAGCTCTGCAGGAGGCTTTAATTTTTTCTTGCCAAACTCGGTGCCTGTCATTTTCGGTCTCTTTCATTAGACTTTCCAATCGAAGAAGACTGAATTCTAGTCCTCTTAAGATATTGTTCTTCCGTTTGATGTGGAATGGTTCATGGCCGACCATTTTTTCTTTTGGAGGGATTAAAATTTATTGGAATAATGAAATTAATCGAATAATTCGTCTCTTTCCTTGAATGATTTTAGAAAGTTCTTCAGCCCTTTCTTCCAAAATATCATCGTGAAAAATATTTAAATTCTAAAAATGCTCAACTTATCTTCAATGATAACAAATTTACTTTTATACAGGACTCTTCTGCCTGTAGATTTGGGAGTAAAATGGTCCAGAGAAGCTTCTTCATGGTTCTTTATCTCTGTCTATTTTTTTTTCTCTTGGCGATTTCGACGAAAATCAGTAAAAATTGTTTTCAAGTGTTTGTTTCTTGGTTGAAAGGGATTTCGGAAATAATGGGGAGCGCAAAAGGGGATCTCCTCCTAATAGAGGGCGCAAAATAAAATCGAGGTTTGTTTGAGCTTTGGCGAGCGCGTGCGATCCCCTTTTTTGGACTCTTAGCTTTTTTGACTTCGCCTTACACAAGTAGGCGCCACCACCCAGTGAGTGATCCTTCCGTGTTTGAACTGCTCGAGCGGAAAATTTAGGGAATTCCGGATTCCACAAAACAACCGACTTGCAAAATTGGATGCAGCTGGAAAACAACGTCTGGAGGAGTCGAGTTGCGAGTTGTTGGTATACAAATTGAGCATGATCTTCACTTGAGAAGACGATCAAAATGTTTCTCAGTAAACAATGTTCTTTGATATCAAATCAAAGATGGAAACAAATATTTATATGGGAAACCAGCATCTGTTTTCATAATAAAGATCAGTTGGAAGTTTGGAATTTATTTTGAAGGAAAGAGTAAATTGTTCGCCTATGATCTTATTGGATTTAAATGAATGAACTGAGGGAAAAAAACAAAGAAATGATGGCTTATTTTTTGAGAGAACAATCTGATAAAGAATATGGATGATCTTGAGGATATACTGGTGTCGTTAAAATAGTCCATGCACGCGATAAACTTCCGTATTTTCTGGAAGCCGTGAAGATTTCCTTTTAAGAGTTATTATATTAACCGAGATTCTAAATGCTGTCTCCTTATCCTGACCCTAACCTAGGCTATAAATATAGTAGCCTATTTGATAAACGATACCGTATATCATATACGCTTTTTCTTGACATTAGAATTTCAAGAACTCTTCCTTGATTGCATAAATAGGAATAGCAATTATGCTTGAGAGAAGCATGAAAATAGCAATTGCATTTCCCGCTGATGGATAAGTATAAACTTCATTTGCGACTTTGTAAGTTGGACTTTGCCATGCTGTAATTTTGGCTACGCAAACAACCGCGCATAAAACCGGAGTGATCCATTTCCAGCAATAGCCGAAATATGTCCAGGGCTTTTCTTTCGGATTCATCTTGCTTCCAAACATGTGGTAAAGATCGTCGTAGAACTTGTCTTTTCCATAGAGCCAACCGATCGCGACTGTCTCAAAAATAACGATCGTCAGAAGCGCGATTCCGGAAGCAGCATACGAATCGCAGAGATTGAAGAGGAAGATGCCTCCTTGAGTCACCATTGGTATCGCCATGAAAAAGCAGAGTATGCAGTTAAGGCCCACAAAAAGGGGTCGACGAATTGATTTCTTGTCGAACCAATGTTGTTTCAGATCGACGATCATTGTGCAGACAGCTTCTACTTCTGCGCTTTCCGACGCGATTCCTAGCATGAGCAGCATACCAAAGAATAAACAGTACCAGAGATGAGGAAACGGAAGCCCACTCAAGGCCCTTGGGTAAACAATAAAAGCCAAGCCAGGACCAGATTGTCCAACTTTTTCCATCGGTATTCCACTTTCCAAAGACATATTTCCCAAAACACTGAAAATGGCGACGCCAGCTAGAATCGATGCAGAACAATTAAGAAAACAGAGTCTTGAGGTCCATTTGAAAACGTTGTAGTTATACTAAAGCTAATAATAACTGAATTCCTCAAGAAAACCAACCTTATTGAAACTGCCAAGGCTACTCAGAACACCCTGACCGCAGACATAGCTGAATAAAACCTGGCTGCCAGCCATAACCCAAACTTCAGGATTCATCGCCTTTTCTAGATCTGGAGTCATGAAATATCTCAATCCAACAGAAGCACCAGGCAAGCTGATTCCTCTGACGACGAGGAATAAAAGCATCACGATGGGGAAAGAAGCGGTTACGTAAGCTGCTTTGCCGGTTGATTTGATGCCTTTGAAGACGCAGAAAAAGACGACGATCCAGAGAACCAGCAGAGCGCTTACTAGCTCCCATCTCAAGCTTCCTGTCTCGGTGATTCCGGAAGAAATGTTCAGAGTTCGTTGGAACCAGTACTCGCTTTCTGGCAGTTGTGGTTCTCCAATGCATCCTTCGGGAACGAGAAGAGTTCCATTCGGTCCATAAGTTGACGAGCAGCAGGGACCATTGAAGTCATTATCGCATGATGACCAGGGCGAGTTGCCGGTTGCAGCTTGAACGAGGTAGAAAAGCGCCCAGGCGAGAATGACAATGTAGTAGACATTCATCCACAAGTCGAGTATCAAGCAGGCGTAGCCGATTCCTTTGGCGATTGGCATCATATTCCAAACTTCAATTCCGCCGAGGGACATAAACTGGCCCATTGATATCTCCATGATCATTGTTGGTATTCCCGCGAGAAGCTAGTGGATTAAAGATAAAAGGCTTTCTACACCTAAACGAACCAGGAAGGTGAGGTATGGAATGAAGAAAGCGCCGCCACCATATTTGTAGCAAAGATATGGAAATCTCCAAACGTTTCCAAGGCCAACACAGCTGCCAGCAACTGTCAGAACAAACTCCCGCTGTTTATCCCATTTCTTTACCAAAGTTCGAGCAAGAATGATTGGGTCATTTTTATTCAATGATGAACTCATTTCCTGTCTAGCTGTATTCAACTGACTTCCGTCAGAGCTGGTTAAGGAAGAAGATTTCGACTTTTTCTGAAGAAGTTGTTAAACGATATTCGTTCCTAATATAAAGTGCTGTCTGAAACTACCAATGACGGTCATTGATTGGTTTTTGTCTTTGATTTGGGTTTCGTTTCTGGGCGCCGAGATGATCTAATGCAGTTAGTCGGTAAATAACTCGTTTTAAAATATCAAAATCATAAAATGAGCATGCTAAAAAATCTCAAGAAATCAATAAATAACCTCGTCATCAAAGGATCCAGGAGATTCAATGGAGTCGGTAATCGTGTCGCTAGAGAGTAACAGCTGATCGTTCCTCGAACTCGGCATTCTCTAATCAGATTAAGGTTAAAATCAAAATTTATAAAAAGTGAAGTTGGAAGGAGCAAAAGTCTCTCGGGTTATAACAGACCGACGCAGACCCGAATGCTCTTATAAAAGGAACATACAAGCCCTGAGGGTAAACGTTCCTCTGACGGAAAATTCCGTCAAGAAAATTTCTTGTTTTGTAATGGTAGAATCATTTCATTTTCATGGATATTATCTGTCTAGAAACAGTGTAAAATTCTAGCTCATAAAATGAAGCAGAAGTCTACAAGTCAAGCAATATATCGTTTGTCTCTCAGACTCTAAGCTCGGGGTATTGTACCGAGGATTTCAAGCACGTGACATGCCCGGGCAATGCTGTTTGTGGTTTTCTTAAAATCATGCAGGAAAAGTCGACTATCTTGTTCTCTCTCGTCAGGACTTCCTTACTCCAGCCAGAAATTTGCAATACATACAAAGGCACACAACAAAAGGATTAAAAGAAAAATCCGATTTTATAAATTGAGAAAGACAATGAGAAGTCTCTAGTTTCTTATTCAATCGAGATATTTTCTAACACTGTCTGTCCTGAATTCCAACTATTCCAAAGTCTCACTATCTGCAAATATTCTAGCACTCTTTCTCTCCGTGATGCTGTTGATTATTTAATTGTCTAAATGCTGTTTTGATAAAATGGCGCGACTGCTGCTGCAGAAAAGAATACCGTTATCATGATGCAAATTGAGAATCTATTCTGGAACGATGCTTACTCTCTCTCTGAACTAAAGAAAAATGAATAAGTTAGGTTTTGTGCTACTTAGTAGTCTACTTCCGGTTTGATAATAGAATGAAGGTTAATAATTTTCTGTCTATATTTTTCATTTATTGACTTTTGTCTTTGCTACTAAAAATGATTTGAACTGGACATTGAGTATTGAATATACAAGTAATAAGTTTAATTTATATAAAAAAACAGCGGCTGGTAGATTTGTCTTCAATCACCTTTGCCCCAATCCCAAGGATCGTCGCTCGCTAAAACTTCGGTAAAATTAAAAGAGTTCTGAGCTCAACAAGCTTACCTGTTTTTTAAAAATAAGGTTGAACACAATCAAGGTTCAAAGAAAAAAAGAGAAGGTTACGCAAGTTCAGTTCAAGAATAAATACTATATTTGCAAGAATATACGTTTTTCGTTTACGTTTCATATTTAGAGAATAAATATTTTTGGCACCTAGAAGTCCTCAAAGCCAGAAATGTCTCCTTCATCTTCAGAGGAAGACTCCTTACCCCTCTTTTCGGCGATCAGAGGCCCTTTTTGTCTGCTGGAGAATGAAGATGCCCTTTGACGATTTGAAGCTGGCATTAATCTTCGAACCTAGAAACATTTATTAATCAAAAATTTCTGGAAAAATTTACCTTTCTTCTTGTAGTCGCAATAAATAAAATGCCAATGACCATCATAAACACCATCCAGCCTTTATGCGAAGTTTTGGTGTTTTCTTCTTCCTCTCTTTCCAGCGCTCTATATTTATCCTCATGCAAGTCTTGCTGAAATTTGTTTTGATAAGAAACTTTTCTGAAATTGGTCGAACCTGTTTTTGAGCAATCAAGTCTTCTACTTGAAGTTTGGAACGCTCAGGAAGCTCGACTGGAGGTGCGTCAAAGATGGAGTCGATTTCGTTAGGTTTGTCTTGGAAAATCTCTTCTATGATTTCAGAGTGATCCCCAGAACTAAGAAAAGTCAGAATATACAACTTGAATTAACGAACTTACCTCTCAAGCTCAGTTTGAATATCGATGTAATGGTCACGTGATCCGGCAGCTTTTAACGAGTCATATTGAGGTTCTTGTTCGTAGTGTTTGAAGATAGCTGGCGGAGGAGTACGCATTTTTTCAACTTTTGGCATTTCTGTTGGATTACTTTCTTTTTCCCTAGAAAGTATTTGAAGTAATAGTCTGTAAAGAGATAAAATCTTACCAGCTCATAAGCTCCTTAGCATCTGGTTCAACATATTCGACCTCGTTGAGATTATTGTACTCGTCATCATCGTACTCGACCACTTTTCCTCCTGTATTTTCTTCATACAAACTTGAGTCAATTTTCTCCGGTTGAATGTCGGCTGGACTGTTCAATATCGTAGGCGGCTGGACTACATCTTCTGGTGAGCCAAAGCCAGTATCAGCAGGATCGTCGATCTGCTCTGGAATGATTTCGTTGTTTTCTCCATCGTCTTCCATTCTTTCATCAGAAATTACTGGCGATTCCTCATCTTTGCCCGGCAAAACAGAATTTTTAATGAAAGCAAGAATTTGAGCTTTTTGCGCTTCGGATAAACCATCAAAACCTTCGATTTTCTGTTCCGACTTTGCCAACAAATCTGAAACTTCTGGATTCTCAGCAACAACTTCGGAAGCTTCATTTTGAGGTTCTTCTTCTCCTGTAGACTCATCACTCGATATAACTGGTGCTTCTTCCTCAGCGACCGATTCACTCGGTTCTTGAACTTCTGAAATTTCTGCGGCTTCTGGCGCTTCATTGACTGGGATTGGCTGAAGCTCATTAGTGAGTTGAATGGCTGAAGGTTGGTTTTCTTGTTCCAAGGACTCCTGAGCGACTGGTTCTTCATCAGCAACACTTGGTTCCTGCTCAGTAATTTCTTCTTGCTTGTCAACAGTTGGCTCTTCTGCAACTGATTCTGAGAGTTTTTCTACCGGAGCGGGCTCTTCGATCGGTTGCTCAACAGTTTCCTCAACTTTGCTTTCCTCTGCCGCAGGTTGTTGATTTGCTTGCTGAAGATTTAAAAGTGCCTGAATGCTATTCTGGATGTCAAGACCACCACTTGACTTCATTGCTGATATCAACGCTTGGGCGAGAATTTCCTCTTGAGATAGCTCTTTTGTCTCTGGAACACTCTCGGTTTCAGGTTCTTCTTGTTTTTCGGAGGTTTCGCTTATTAAAATTTCGGTATTATCTTCTGGTAATTGTTCTTGAACTATTTCGTTTTCTTCAATATGAGACTCGGGGGCAATACTTTCTTGGACAACTTCAGGAACTTCTTGAATTTCTTGAGCTTCTGGTGCTTGGATAATTTCTTCGGGAACCGACTCAATGGGCTCATTTTCTGCGGGTACTTCAGCCTCAGCAACGTCTGTTTCCTCGACAACTTCTTCGGTTTCAACTTCCTCAGTATCGATAGGTTCTTCTGGACTCTCCTCAGTTTCTGTCTCTGGATTTTCAATAGATTCGATAGCATTTGAAGGCACTTCAGTTTCCTCTTGATTTTCGATATTTTCAGATTCTTCTAAATTGTTTGAAATAGCGTCTTCATTTTCTTCTGACTTTTGACTGGCAGTTTTTGTAGTCTCGGGGGCTTTAGTTGTTGTACTTTCTTCTTCACTATCTTTCGATGTCGTTGTATTTGACTCGGTTGTTGTTGTGGTTGTTGTTTCAGGCGCTTCAGTAGTATCTTCCTCTGTTTTATCGTCAGCATCGAGTTTCTCCAATTCTTCGATTTGCTGTAATTCATGATCTTGACTAATTTGATCCTCTGTCAACATTTTTTCTATTTCGTCAAGGTCAGTTTGGGGAGTAGTGATAAAAACATCATCTTCAGAATTTGTGGCAGGCGTAGTGTCGGTTTCGACGTTTTCTAAAAAGTCATCGATAGATTCAGCGGTTGTTTGAAGTTCCTTTTGCATGATTTTTATAAATTCTGAATTAAATTAACGATAGATCAATTTTTAATCATTCCTGAGCAGCGAGCGTAAAAGTCTCAATTGAAGCGGGCGCAGTGGTTTCTGGTGGCAGCGGCGCACCTGATGCTAATTTTAATAGCAAAATATTTCTAATCATTTCTCTTGGCTAATATTTTTTGATGGTTAAAAATTCCAGCTCATCATTCAGAATTAAATTGGAAGTCGAAAAAACACGGAGCGGCGCAATGCAAGTGGCTGCTCTTATTTCACCAAAACCGCTCTATCACGGCCGGAGGCGGCACCACCAAATGACTCCAGTAATTTTCGACTCTCTTTTGATTTACTATTGACTGAAATCGTTCAAAAACTTGCAATAAATGCATGTCCTTTCAAAGCGCCATATATTCTCTAGACGCCCGACGTAAATGTTTTCAATTTGCAATGTTACATATTCAGCAAGCATAAAGATACGTAAAATGCAGGCACCTGATCAAGATTCACTGAGAGATATATTAAAAGATGAGCAAAAATTCTGGCACTCTAAAATAACTGAGCAAATCGATTTGCTGGACCGTAAAAGACGTGAAAACAAGGTTGCTAGTGCTGACGATATTCAAGTTCTAAGATTTCTGATGAAAAAAATTGAGGATTCAGAAAATGCAGATTATTGCAAACTTTCTTCTAAAAACGATTGTGGTAAGCCCGTATTGAAATAAATGAATCTGGTAATAGATGCAGTAGTTATCACTGGAACAACGGGATCAGCCGTCAATTCAAACCATTCAACCACATCAAAACCGCCGACTTCTGAGCCAAAATCTACAATGGAAGCAACATCTACAGTCTCATCACCTTTAAGAAAAGCTCCACCTCCACCTCCACCAAGACGCGAGAAAGAGCCATCACAAAAACGAAAGCGGGACGATTCCCAAGAGTTTGACTTAGCGAAGAAACTTTTTCCGAACTCAAACAAGAAATCAATGCCTTCAAAGAAGTCAAACGATACTCATCAAAAACGGAAAGATACTACGCAACAATTTCATGAAATTCAAGATAAAGCTAAGAATCAAGTCATCGATCATCCGAAAATCCTCCAAATCGAGCCTAAAGGACCGATCAGTCGTAATTTCTTGATTGCGGAAAAGTTGATCGATGGAAACTGGCAGTCGCGGCAGTACAATGGAGCAAGTGTTCGTACTTATGATGATTTAATCTCAGTGACTTGTCCAAAGTAAGAGTTAAAGCTTAAATTTTGAGAAATAATTTGCAAGTTTTAGCCGTGCATTAGGTAGCAAATGTTCCGCGAAGCATGTTCTAGCTATTCTCAAGCCAAAAGAAATGATTCGATCATACGAGTCGACTGACGGTCGCCAGCGACGCCGACTTGAATTCACAAGCGAGTCAATCAATGATCCAAGTAATTATAAAATTATTCCTGGAGATCGACAGAATCACACATGCACTATTCCTCATGAGGTAGTGATAATTTTTTCTTCAAGTTTTAAATAATTTAAAGAAACTGTCAGATGAGGAGGATCACAATAACAAAGCTTCAAACTCGCAGAGCCATGGAGAAAGATCGTTAGTATTTGACTCACTGATATGAAATTCATCATATCATCTTTTAGTGCTATTAAACAAGAAATCTAGGATAATCATCGACTGAATTAGTTTTGCATGCTGTTGCGTTTCTCCAAGTTTTTTCACTGCGACTGATACATTTTTTCTACACAAAGCTATATTCACTGAAACTGACTGCCCATTTATCCTGAACTCGACCAATAAAAGTTTTAAAAAACTTATTATCCTTGTATGAGCAATATTTTATTCTGCACGTTATAAACAAATTCTACATTATGCATCACAAATTAGAGCTAACCCCATGGTCGGTCGCTAGAATTTCATGGATCAGGCGCAATTAATCGCAAAATTATTAGCTTATCAAACTCCAGCCCGCACACAGGTGGAGCGGCTAATTTCTCCGCCATTTTCTTACGTGAAAATCTTGACAAAATCAAATTTGCTTATTTTCCTAATTAGCCGAAGAAAGCATCTAAAATGATAGTTTCGGGATTCAAATCTATTGCAAATTAAGAGAGATAGAAATAATAGAGAAAATCCCTCGAAAGATCGAAGCTCTGATGTTTGGTCTCATATCATCACCGTTTTAATTATGGCTGGAATCGCCAGTTCAGCACTTTTTATCGTTATTTATGAAAATAAAGTAGAACCGATCGAAAAAATTATCCAAAAACACGCTGAAAGAAGTGAAGAACAACACAACCCTAAGCTCGCTTATCTTCAAGATTCCCCCAACATCACAGAAAGCTTTGAAGGGTCAGGAGGTTCCTCTTTTGAAGTTAGAAAAAGAGCGAAATTTGACACGTTCGATAAATATAATTTTGTAATCATTATTGCTGATGATCTTGGCTGGGCGGATGTTAGTTGGAATAATAAGTTCGTGAAGACGCCGAATTTGGAGAGAATTCGAAAACAAGGAAGAACGTTTACCAATCTTTACTCTCACAGCACCTGTTCGCCTTCTAGAGCTGCTCTTCTGGTATGAAATTAACTGAGATTTCGCCTTAGTTTTCTCGTAGACTGGAATTTACGCTTGGCGATTGGGCTTGGACGGAGCACCGTTTAATCCAACAAAAGTGAATGGGATCCCCCTGGGAGTAGAACTCATTCCAGAGAAGCTCAAGAAACTAGACTACAAAAATCACTTTATTGGAAAATGGCATGGTGGTTTTTGTCACCAAAACTTGACCCCAACCGAGCGCGGCTTCGACAGCTTCTATGGCTTCTACTCTGGAGCCGTGAATTATCTAACTCATGAGTCAAAATTCAACGCGGAAGAAGTCGCACTTGATTATCGAAAAGTCGAAAATGGCACAGAAACGATCCTGAAGGACAAAAACGGGGTTTACACAACTTCCGATTTCACCAACCAAGCAATCGATAAAATTGACAATTTCGATACCGAAGGTGGTAATTTACTGTTTGTCTCGTACAACGCCCCTCATGCTCCCCATATCGTCCCGGAAAACATGGATGATGCCTATGCTAACGAGACTTTGCTTTCCAGAAGGCGCAGGAATTATCTGAATGTGATTTATGATATGGCAACGGATTAAAACTAACATGAACTTATTCAAAATAATCTACAATTAATCCGACTTAGACCTCCATATCGGCCGCCTTTATGATAAGATTCGAGAAACCCCGGGCCTTTGGGACAACACGGTTCTCCTCTTTGTCTCAGATAATGGCGCCACTTCTCCTGGAGGATCCAACTATCCTCTGAGAGGAATGAAAGGCGATTATTTTGATGGAGGAAACAAAGTTCCCGGTTTTATCGTCTCTCCAGTTTTTAAAGAAAACGACCTAAAGCGGTCGACTTTCGATGAAACAGTTCATTTTGCTGACTTGATGGTAAGTCTTTTAGGCCTTGCAGACCCGACGGATTCATTGGTAACTGACCAACTGGACGGACTGAACTTGTGGGACTCAATGATTGGAGAAGTTGGGAGGAGCAAGAGACGAGAGACAATTTATCATATCGACCAGTCACCTAAACCATCGAGGGAGATCCAAAGCAACGTTTTCCTCCAACACGCGAACTGGCGATTCAATCAGTCAACTCATTCGAGTACAGTATACTCGGCAGCAATCCGACTAGACGAGTATAAGTACATAAAAGCTGTCAGAAACGTACGTAAGAATATGTTTCCATTTTCTGCAATCAACGAGGACTGGACCTGGCAAAGTCCTTCTGAAATCACCCCGCCCGTGTTGATACAGAATAGATTCGGGATGCCTTTCATTTCAGAAGAGTATGATTACTGGTTGTTTAATTTGGAGCAGGACCCGATGGAATCGGTGAATTTGCTGGCGTTTGAAAGCCTAACTGAAAAGGAGTATTTGATTTTGTCGGAAATGGAGGCGATTCTTGAAGCGGAAAGTCGGAGAATGATGCCTCAGATTGCAACTGAACGGTATAAAAGCGAGGTAAGCGGCTGTTATAATGCAGTTTTTGTAATAAAACATTTTAGAACGAGCTTATAAAAGCTGTAGAAAAAGGAGTTTGGATAAGCGATTGGTGTTCTTCTACAGATCTTGACGCGCATAATCTTTATTACAAACTTGCCTGATTCCTACCTCATGATTTCGTTTTTGTAAAGTGAAAACTGTAAATACAATTTTTACCATGATTCTCGATAACAAAATACGGAGTTACAAAAATTGAGACCGATGACCAGGTTCGTGAGGACAAGGTTCGTGTGACTAGGTTTGTGGGTGCCATGTCGGAAAAAATGGTTCGTGTGACTAGGTTCGTGAAATTTGGATTTTTATATGTATTTTTTTGTATCTTCACCATTTTTGGGCAGTAAGGGAAATGGCTTGATGACTAGGTTCGTGGGACAAGGTTCGTGAAATTTTTTCATTTTTTAAATTTCACGAACCTCTAGATGTCACACGACTCTAGTCATCAACCCATTTCCCTTACTGCCCCAAAATATAGGCCGATTTCAATACTCTGGCAGACCCAATCACGAACCTAGTCACACGAACCTAGTCCTCACGAACCTATTCGTAATTCCCACAAAAATTAATGAAAAATTGAAGAATTTTATATTTCTTGACAAAAGTCAAATTTATTTATTGTTGTGCAAAAAGGTTGAACTGGTGATGAATCATCTGTACAATAAAATATATTTACAGTTTCAAACTGAACGGAGCATTTTTCTTAAATTCAGCTGGAATGTTTTCACACGTGAGAGACCGAGCGGGCAGTCGTTGGTCGAGTTTGAAGAAAAACATTGGCAGAAGCGTTTTTAGAAGCATTTTTCAGCAGAGGCTAGAAGAAAGCGTAAATTCTCGGATAAAAGACGATCGATTTAATAAATTATAAAAGTATTAAGCTGCAAAAAGAGCTGGTTCATTATAAAATGAATATTCAATTACCTGATTGCTATTGTTGTAGGTATCGTCAGAGGATTCTGATCCTTCGGGCATTGTGTGCCTAAGATCTTCCAAAGACTCGCTCATTGGGGGGATAAATTGAGGCTGTGCGCTTGATGGGCGGAGAGTAGACTCGATTTTCTGAATCAAAATGTTAAAAAACGCCATTTCAAGAGTAAATCTAGTTGTTTCTATTGATAATTTTAAGTGAACTCACGTGGCCATGTCGATTTTGAAGAGTGGAAAATCGTCCAAAAACCGGGACTCTACTCGAGCCTTGAAGGGAACTGTACATTTTCTCAGAAGTAAGTCGATGCTCATTCGCCATTTCGTAGCGATCAAACTCCTCAGATCGCATGTCGTCCTCTATGATTTCAGCCGAAGGAATCACATTTGGCAGTTTCGATCCAGAACCAGCTTTTGAGCTCTCGCCTCGCTCGGTAGAGTATCCGTCGTCTGGACCGGAGCAAGTTGAGTCAGGCTTGTGAATCCAGCTGCGAGTTGGGCCCTGGTGAAGATCAGCGTCGGAAATGTGGATTTCAGCGTCTTGGCGGTGTCCGAGTTGATAGTCAAGTGCTGGGGGCATTGATGGAACAGTGTGCTAAAAAGAAGCTTTGAAATCAACGAGGACAAATTTCAATTTTACCTGAATCAAATCGGGAGTCAATTTTCCGTTTCGCTCCTTAGTCACGTGTTTCTTTTCCCGGTTGCATTTCATTAAAATGATTGCGACGCAAATCAGCGCTAGAACCAAAACTGCTCCAGAAATAATAGCCAGGGTAGCGTTCGCTAGTCCAGAGCTGATTTCGAATTCTCCGGTCGTCATTCCAATATCGTTCGACACTTGGCAAATATACTTGGCGTCAAGGTCTTCCTCTGTTGCGTCGAGAATCGTCAGCAGCGAAGTGGCAGAGTCGGAAGTCACATCCGTCCAGCGGATCATCCACTTCTCATCGCTCACCATTGCCGAAGTGGCTGGGCTGCCCGGCTCAAGCTGGATCGCCTCAATGCTCGAATCATCCTCTTTTTGAACGAACCAGCGCACGTTGGAGAAGCTTTCGGAGGAGAAATGAAACTTGAAAGAGCAGAAAATCATCGGTCGCGATGCATTCTTGCCGATTTCTTGCTTCTCTGGCGAAATAATCACTGGTTTTTGAAGAACAGTGACTTCGAAAGTCTGCTCTGCTGTAAGACCAGTGACTGGATTTTTGGCTTGACAAGTCCAGCGACCGGAATCGCCCGCGGCGGCAGAGTTCAAAGCCAAAATCGACGAGAACTCACCCTCCAGGGCATCATTGTTTTTCGTCCACGCGACTTCCGCCATGGGAAAAGCATCAAACGGGCACTTGAGCTCAAACGGCGCACCTTCAGTGACAATCACAGGCTCGATTTCTTCCGACTTTGGCAGAGCAACTGGACCCCAGAGGACGGATAATGATGATTCGGCGATGTTGGACTTGAGGATTCTGTTGTTAAACTCGGCTTCCGCTTGACAAGTGACTTTGAATGCCCTGTCTTCGTTCTGCTTCGCGATTTTGGTGGTAAAAACTTCGTTTGAAGAAATTTCTGACTTTTCACCATTGATGTTCCAGTAGAAACGGGCTGGAGCTGGATGTCCAGTAGTGGCGCAGCGGTACGAGACGATTTCCCCATCCTGGGCCTGAAAAATTGATTAGAAATCGCTCAAAAGGATGAATCTCTGATCAATCAGCTCATCGAGTAATTGAGCCTTTATCCTGCTCAATACTCAATCTTGTGGCCTGCAAATAATTGCCATGGCCGTTTTACTGGACAACTACTGTTACAATTAATGAAAAACTATAGCTAGGAACCAGGGTCAATAAAAATGGATGAGTTGTTGGGATAATTGGAGCATTATCTGATCGTTGACGGCGACTCTCACGTGCCTAATTTTTGAGGATCATTTTCAAGTTACCTGATCGTTTCCGAACTTCGCGTTCTCCAATCTCGCAATGCTAGCACGTGGCTCGCTCATCGGATAAGATCGTGTCGAAACAGCGAGAAATTGTTGATCGACAAGGGCGTCGTGGTAAACTCGGCATTCAATGTTTTCATTGCCACTAAAAACAGAAAATTTAGCGGATTTGAACTTCGATTTTTTGCGATTTTGATTTGATTAAAATTGCAATTTTTGAAGATTTGGGAGGATAACCCTTTTGAAGAAATCGAAACGCACGTGCGCTTTCGCTAAGAGTTCAATATCCACTTTCGATTTTGGAAAAGGGTTGAGCGGAACAAGCCCACCTTGCTCATCCCTGCTTATCCCAGCGCCGCAGCTTTTCGCTAAAAAGAGACCGAAACAGGGAGGAGTTGCCGATTCGGTTGATCCTTGTTGGACTCCTTGGATCAGAATTTCCGTCGATACTGTTTGAGTATAGAAGTATTGCGAATCTGGCGGCGTTCCAACGGGAATTGAGCCGTGAACAGAACACAGTGGCATAATTCACAAATAATGAGTTAAATTATTTGACTGACGGAGAAGGCATCAATTCATGGAACTTCAGATGTTCCATTCTTTACTTTCTTCACAAAGAATCAAACGAAGCTGGGTTCCGCTACCGTAATAATTATTCCAACAGACAATACGGCCATTAACCCCCAGACAGTTACTGTAATTGATTGAATAAAGGTGCATAAGGCCCAAATACCCAAAAACGCCAGAACAGAAAATCAGGCTAATTGGCAATTAGGGAAGTTCCGTTATCGATCCGAAATTTCAGTTGCGGCCCTCTTTTCCCCGTTCGATTTATTACTCTTTGGATCAATGGGCGAAAAAAGCTGCGGGTGGGAAAAAAAGAAAGGTTGAGTTTTATGGCGCAGGAGATATTCGATTACCGCCAAGTGAGCGAGCCTGGGAGAAAGTGGCTTTTTAAATTTTATTTATCGATGGATAAATTTATAAGTTTTAAAAGTCGAGGTGGAACCCTGGGTGGAAGACAGGCGGTCTTTGAAGAGGGACAGATTCAGATTCAAGATGAGCCAGGGGATAAAGCTGCGGGGGCTTTCTACTGATACCGAAGCTACTGTATTTACGCAATTGAGAATAGGGATGCTAGGCGGGTCCATTATTCACAAATTTACATTTTTGAATGCTCCCCGGAAGCATGGGATATTTCCCGCTCTCGAGTTTGTTTGGTAGCCATTACAATAACTTGTAAAAAAGCTCGGCAAGCAAAATGGAGTGCTTTCGCCACATATTTGGGTAAAACAAACCTTTGATCTGTCGGTAGGAAATCAAAATCCGCCGCCGAATTGCACATTCCCGTTTGCTTGTCACACGAGTCCACTTGTTCGCCGGCTTTTGCGACCTCGACGCCATCGCGGTAGAATTTGATGAGGCCAGCTGGTCGAGAATTGACGATTTCGCACTTTTATCGGGGTTTATTTGTTGGAATGTTAAGAAAGAGAGTCGGAAATCTTGAATAGTAAAAACGGTAATCTCGCTATAAATTTGACATCTAACGCTGAGAAAGCATCAGAAGTGCCATTTCCCTGATTCCCTGAAATTATCTATCGCTTGATTTGATTTTCCGACCCTTATGTGACCCCTGGAAAACGGCCAGTCGCCAATCAGAGCGATTCCCAGTGACCCTTTTCTTTGATTAATTTGTGTATATTCTTGCAAATCAAGGCCAAGGAGAATAAAATGCATAAACATTCGCACCTCGGCGAAAAGACAAGTTTTATTTGACTCCAAACAGAGGACTGACGTGCGAAAAAACTGCACACTTACGATATAGAATTTTTTTCTTTGCGAAAAATGCAAAATTAAAATTTGGGTGGCGGCCAGGCGAGGATGGCCAGTATGTCATGTTTTGACCTTGTTTGGAAGGGGGAATATTTTTCAGAAATGCTAAACAAACCTTCTTGGCGGTCGGGTGTTGAAGGCTATTTACACAAGCGTAACCTGCCAATTTCTGGGTGATTATTAAATAAACATTAAAAATTTTAAAACACTCACTCTTTTGAGCCTGAAAATTTGACGATCGTCGATCGCTAATAAAAATTCCAAGAAAATCATAATCAACCGGATTTCCTTGGCGTTTTGTCAAGTCAGAGAGCGCAAATTTCGGGACATTTGTGACATTTAGGGCCCTAATTATAATTTTGACCATTATCCAAGCTGCTTTGACAGTTTCTAAGTGGGCCGTAATTTTCTAGAAAAAAAGCAAACCCCGTGCCTGAACAGTTGACCTTTGGCCCGGGACGTGAGCCAGGTTCCCTTCAGAATCGGTGCCGGAAATGAGGATTTTCTTTGGCGGGACGCGGACGAGTACTTTTGCCGAGGCCTGCCCATGGCCGTGATGGACTTGGCACTGGTAGTTGCCAGAGTCGGATTCAGCCAGGTTGTTGATTCGGAGAGTCCAGTCGCCGAGGGATTCATCGCCAACGATTTCGTATCGCTCATTGTACTAAAAATTGAATGTAAGCAATCTATCTTATGGATAAATTAGGATTGATATGGGATGATTTAATTTACAGTGCGGTTCTTATTTACTTCTAATCTAAAAAAAGAGACCAGGCGCAGTTTACTGTGCACAAGAGCGGGTGCATTCTGCTGATGTTATGAATCTTTGAAAGCTTCTTTGTTGAATTATCTACTAGTTTGGTACACGTAACTACTGAGAGAAGTCGTTTGAATCTAATTAAAACCCATTTCGTGGTCTATTCAATATTCATACGATTACAGTACTTTCCCTCGCTCCCTCCAAGTGCATATTCAAATATTGGAACTTGCAGAATCTACATTAACAGCCATTAATTCATTAATAAAACAGAGGTCGAAGTTCAAAGCCTCACTCCATCCATTTCAATAGTAATAATAGCTATGAATTATTCTCAAAACTCGGAACCGGTGGCACAAAAAAGGCCCATGAAGACACAACTTACGATACGACTCACAACTATTGAAAAAAAGACAAAGGTCTCTGGGTCCGTGAGAAAGTGGCCTGCCGAGGATCGAATTTTATGCTGACTCCAAGGAGAAAGTTGCTTTTGCTATTATTTCCAAATTAGCCATAAAATTTACGTAAAAGTGGAAATTCAATAGTGTCTCTTAGTGGGTCAGAAAGCTGCTAAAGCTTCCAATGTTCCAAAAACTTAAGGGTATATTGGCAGATGGAAACACTTTCGGACATGGCCAAATACACAACTAGTCACTTGATAGATCAGCGAACCGATGTTTAGCACACTTTCTCACGACAGCGCGAAGTTGCGTCGCATGTGACATTATTTTTGTTGATGAGTAAATAGTAGAAGTATCATTACAACTTTTTCCCTACAAATTTTTACTTTTAAAAAGTTGGAGCCATGCTGTCGGCAAATTTAATTCGCCCATTCGGCGAGCTTCAAACAGGTGACGCTAAAAAGTGGCTCAAATCCTCGTTAATCCCGGCCAATTGTCCACAATCATTATTTGGAAAAACTGAAGAAAAATGCATCGCCACGGAAGTCGGGCCGTGTTTTATTGAGCCTTCTCCTTTGCGAAATCACGCGTACCGCATTTCTTGACAAGAAAGAATAAAAATTTAACCAAGTCTGACATGTAGCCTTTAATTTTGGCGACTGATGTGCGCTTGGGATTCTTTCTGCTTCTTCTCTTCATATTTTGCTTTATAAAAACGGCCATTACGAAATCATGAGGCATTCTTTATTTATGCTCAAGAACGAGAAAATTAGACCAAAAGTTGACCGAAAACATGGGCGTTTGGGAAAGTCTAGTAGACACCTGAGCTTGTGCGCAAAATACACGAGACGATCTGATTGCGATTTTCTTCGGGACAGTAATTTGATTGACATTAAGATATTTGGGCTTTTCCAGCTTGATGATCGCGCGACTGTATCCCACTTATCACCCACTGCCAAACACGCTTATCCCGAGATTTGATATAGACCCAAAAAATATCACGCAATCGTATTTGCATCAAATAAATCCATCAGCACGCGCGTCACCCCTAAACGTTTTACCCCTTATTCTTCCCCAAACACCCTAAATTCATAAAAACCCTCGTAAATTTTAACTAAAATGGGCCAATAATCAGAAACCCGATAGGAAAAAAATCGACATACGTCCGCTTGGATTACAGTAAATCCAAGCAGCAGATGGACACTGGGAAAGAAGAAGCAAGAAAATAACGGTAACTTTGAGTCCTCCTTGACTTTGAGCCGATTTAATCAAGCCACCAGATAATGGATTCCCATAGTAATGCATCCATTGCCTCCCTAAGGGACTGCTGGACCGAAAACGCATGATTTTAATTGTTGCTTTAGTCCCTATCTGTTGGAGCCAAGGGCACTCGCCTGGTTTTTATGATTGAAAAAAAGAAAGGAGCGAGTATAAAGCTGGCGGTAATCCTTGGTCCTTTCTCAAGCCAAAAAATATTTAAACTCGTAATTAACTTCTTTAATTTTTAGGTTAATTTCAATTTCCAAAACAAGGACTGTCTGTCAGCGCAAATAAAATCAGGACATTACTATTCAAGCCTGAAAATATAAGAACAAGCTTGATTTGATTTCAAAATCAAAAAGGGCTTCTCTAAAAGGTGTTTGTCGCGGCCTTTTGACTGCCTAAGTTTCGTATGAAAACAGCTCTTTTTCCGAAAGTCGGCTACTGTAAAAGTCTGTTGACTTATTGGTTTCAAATTTGGCCACATCACTTAGACGCGAGAAAAAATAACACCGCCGGAAATTAGCTTTTGATCCTCTCCCTTGACCTTCGCTGGCCGAGAAATTCTATTGACCCCGGGAGATGGAGGTCAAGGCCTGGGAAAAATAAGCCACGGGATTAGACCGATTCCCGATCCGCCTTTTATGTTCTTGGCCATATTAGTTCTCGGCGGTTAGTGTCACTTAACCACTGCGATAACCGCCAGGTGTGGGTACGATTCGCCGATGCGCTCGTAAATAAAATGAAATTTTTCGCGCTTAATTTGTACGCAAGAATTTTTATACAAAAAAGTATGTTAACATGAAGCTTTCGAAAAGCGTGGAAAATGGTCGAAAGGGCTCTTTTTACAAATCGGAAATTAAAAAAGTATGCTGCTTGCACTTGATTCTTACCTTCTTGTTGATGTTTCTTCCGCCGGCGAATGTGTTGATGGTCTGACCGCGTGTCTGATCGACCCACTGTACCGCCTTGTTGACGTATTCGACCATTCTCTGGCCTCCGACGATGCATCGTAGCTCAACGGTATCTCCAACATTTGCCACCTGATTCGCTGGTTTCCTGATCAAGAACGGCCTTCCTTTACAGTAGCCCACTGTAAGAAGAGTCAGAAAGAATATCTTCATGATTTCTAGTTGTTGTGTGTTCTGGTTGGTTGTTGTTTTCTTAGTGCTTCATTCAAATAATCTCTTTTTTTTCTTCTTGTCTCGGTTTTGTTTTTGTTAGTTTTTGAAAAGTACGAATTTGCGGTTATCTTTCAATTTCCGCTACTTTTTTTCAATATTTCTTTATTGTATTGAGCAAAAAATAAAGACTCAAGGATCGACGGCAGCGCGCAATAGCGCAAAGCGGACTAGAGGTCGCAAAAGAGCGCGCACGCGAATTTTTCGGAAGAAGGAGCTTTCGCAAAATGATGGCGCGCAAGGGCTAATATGGGTAGAGTCGAGCTGCTCGACGGAACTGGACGCTACAGCTTGCTCCTGCTCAAGTGGATTGAAATTTCGAAGAACGCAGCTGGATCTTTTGGGGTTTAGGATGAAGGTTCCTTGAAAAACATGCATAATTGACGATATCTGTAATGAGAATTTGGACTTATTGGCCTGTCACTTGAAGTTACAGTCAATTTTCACATGGACAAAAATGATCCCCGATTCCTAATAAAAATGATTTCTGTCGAAGATTTTTTTTATTATTGTCGATGAAAAATATTCCAAATTTAAGCAAACCTTTTTTCAGAAAAAAATGCAATACTGGCGTCGCTATTTGAAAACAGGAAAAACACGATCCTTTTTGGCACTTCGCATTTCCATATTATTAAATTTAATTCTTGTTCGTTTTTGCCAACTTTCTTTCACCTTTTTTTGCTCGACACTTTTGCCTTTTTCTCTTCGAAGTGTTTATTATGTGGATAATCCGCCATTTCCGGGTGGTGGTTCCGTTCCGTGTTAAATTTTTAACCCCAAACTGTCGGAAGCCGACTTGAGCTTAGCCTCGAAGTGGGGCACAATGGGGGCTAAATGAAAAACTTGAGCCGCGATGAAATAAGGGGACACATGAGATGGGATTAAGGGGCTTTGTGATGCTCGTTAGGTTCTTTTTCTGAAGACTGGAACGGCTTAATTTGGGAGGAACAATAAATTAAGGATATAGCCTATGAAATTGAACTTTCATAGCGCCTAAATGCGACGTCGGATCATTTTATTTCAAAAAGAATCCTATCCAAAAATGCATGCAGAACTCGATTCTGGTACTTTTTTAAAAATTTTCGTTAGAATTTTTCTCTGTATAGCGTTTTGAAATCTTACGATCGCGATTTCTCGAAATATTTACATTAAATCGCTAAAACTAAACCAATGACTGCATTAGCAAAATGCTAAACTAGAATATTGTGGCTTAAAAACTTTCAAACTCGGCCAAATTTTTATTCTAGTGTTATCCTCTTTCTTGCTCCTGGTTTTCTTCCATGCGCGCTTTTTTGTGTCCAACCAATCAGAGCGCTCTTTCAAACGCGCAGACTCTCTCGGGAAAGAGGAGTCGAGAGATTGAGCACCCAGCGCAGCGCTTTTTACACTATTCACGCGCCGAGGAAGCCTCATGGAAATGGCTCTAAAATCGGTTTTTGTCGGGATAAGAGAAAACCGAACCCACAATATTGTAGATAAGGGTCTAGATTACTTATCTATCAAAAAAACTCGACCGATTTAATGTAAATATTTCGAGAAATCGCGATCGTAAGATTTCAAAACGCTCTACAGAGAAAAATTCTTATGAAAATTTTTAAAAAAGTACCAGAATCGAGTTCTGCATGCATTTTTAGATAGGATTCTTTTTGAAATAAAATGATCCGACGTCGCATTTGGGCGCTATGAAAGTTCAATTTCATAGGCTATATCCTTAATGAGGGGAAATTGGAGCATAAGACTTTTCAGGCTTTTCCCAAGCGAAAAATGCGACAATGGCGGAAACCCTTAATTTAAGGCGGTGACACCCTTATCAACTCTTAGAGAAAGAATTAAATGCGAGTAATAAAATAAAACAACTTCCACTCAAGCCTCGCCAAGAGTGCCTGTGATACGGCTTATCCGCACTCCTCCTGGCCTCTTCTGATTCTTTCGAGTTTGTTTTGCCTTTTAGAATTTTAATGAATAATGCTAAGAAAGCAATGCTTGAAAAAATCATTGCTAAAACAAACTCGCCTCTTTTTTGCCTTGTTCGCGCGCCCGGGGGGAAACGACGCCTGGGCCACAGCGAAGACGAATGAAAATATTGCCGAATTATTCAAAAGATGACTGCATCGAAGTGGCACTTTTACTCTGTTTGAATTCTGACGTGCAGATTAATTGATAATTTTATTAAAACTTTTTTTAAGAGTTCATGCGCATTTTAAGTCCCTGCGTCAAGGCTTTTTGTACTGTAACTTATCTGGCACAGTCTTTTTAGATCAATGTTCTCATGCTCACAGAAATGGAGAAATAATCTCAAAATAAATGAAATGACGAAACTTTTTTTATCGAAAACGCGCGAAATTGCATCGTTTCCTGGGAAATTGTCACCTTCTCTAATGATCCCCATCACTATTTTCCCCCTGTTCCCAGCATCTATCGCCCAGCTGCAACTCTTTCCCCTCTTCACCCCTTTTTACCATAATCGCCTTGAACTGCCGAATCTAAATGCTCAAAGCATAAAATCGATATTTCCGGTTCTTGGTGTTCCGTTTTTTTCATTTGATGCACCTGTTTTTTGAAACCGAAGAGGAGGAGATTATGCAATCTTCAGCGCACATCAAAGGCGGATAAGTGCGTAATTTGACAATTTTCACGCGAAGGGGTTTTGTTTCGGCTCTATTCTATGAAGAAAATTTCGCGTTTTTTGGCAGGCAGAGATGTTTAACTAAGCCCAGAGAATCTATCAGATAAATAAAATAATTAAAAAACCGCATTCAAAACCCAAAAACCGAAGTTTCCTCGTTTCGCCTAATTTATCCAAAGCAAAAGCGCAAATACTCCTCCATCCGGTTTTCAAGTCGATTACCCTTCAACCCTGGATAGTCGCCCTGGAAGAGTGGATACAGCTGAGCGAGCTAAATATTCAAATTCTATTTGACAATGTAAATTTTGCGCGAAATTAGGTGCGTTGAGTGTGGATTCACTTCCCCCGCAGAGAGCCTACCAGTAGTGGTTACTCTAAAAAACTTCTTGGCAAGCGATCAAGATATCTGAATTATTCGACTAATAATTTTAATTTGAATATAATGCCTCTTCTTATTGAACAATCGAGAAAGAGAAGAGCAGTAATTTTCAAGTCGGAAATAATCACGTAATAGACAAAACTAACTACCACTGGCCAAGCAAATTGCAGATTACCGGATTCGCTGGTCGAAATTTCTCAGCGCTTTTTCGGCGCCAAATGGCACTTCCGCTGTAATTTGCGATGCGTCTCATCCAGCGGCCAAGTTTGAAATTTTTACATAAAATTTGACCGCCGAGAGACTAAACATCTTTCTCACCAAAAAATTCAAGAGCTCATTAATACCAAACAGATCAATTTTTGAACCCTAAAAAAACATTCTGAAATTTAAACTACAGTTTTTTACTAGAAAAGCATACGATCAAATACGCGCAGCTTTCCAAAAGATCGAGCGGTCCTAAAAGAGCCATATTTACGCATTTTACGATGAGAAAAAGAAGAGCCTCTCCCATTAAAGAATATCGATAAGCATAAGCGGGCTGCATCAAAGACGAGCAACTCTGCGTTATCACTTTCTCTGTGCCCAAAAACTGCGCCTGTTTCTTTGTAGATTTTGGGCATAGAGAGCGTCGATAACACAAATCCGTATCACTTCCAATAGCGCAATTGGCACTTACTGGAGCATCCGCTTGCTCAAGAGGGCCAATTGAGAATTTTGTTTCTATTTGAAATGGTATCGAAATCGAGCAATCGAGAAATCCTAAAATCCTGGAAATGGAATGGGCATTGATCACGTGGCTACAAAAAGAAAGCAGCATTCTATTCTATTCTCGAAATCGCCTGTTTATCCCGAAAAGAATAATATTGTCTGATGAGAAAATCATTGATCTCTTTTTCAGACGAGAGACATTTCTAAATTGTCTGTACGATCAATTTTTAACCTGAATTGAAATGTCTGCTGCCTGTAATTTAAAAATTTATTTTCACGGAAAGAAGGTTAAACTAACAACAAACAGATTTGGCATCGCGCAAAAAATGTACTCAAGTAATTAACCTGTCCGGCTTTTAACTCCACTTAGTGGTAAATTTGTTTATCCGGGCTGAGCTCTCAAGTTTTTTAAATTTCGCGCCGACTTTGAGTCGAAAAACGATCAAAGCGCCGAGTCAGATTATCTGTCCGGGGGTTGATGGGTGACCCCGGAAAGGGTACTATTTTCAGCCCTTTCCTGAAAACTTTCAATAAATCATGCGCGGCACGTCAAGCTAATAAAACAAATTAACCACAACTGCTCGAGGGACCTGCTTTGATGCCCTTTGAGGACTGTGAAAATTTTCCTCAACCCTTTTATGGCCCAAAGAGGCCCGCGCACCGTAAAAATTAAAAAAGAAGGACCACGTGATCGATAGTTTCTTGCCTTTGTGCTCAGAGCAATTATCAATTTTACGCTGACGGGTTAATTCGGCAAGCGGGGAACTTTTTCATCCCCATTTTTGAAACAATACTTGCAAAAGAAAAATGCGTATTGAAAGTCGAATCAAGGGCGAGTGGATTTTATTTTAGAAATTTTCAGAAAATCCGAAAATCCGAGTTTGGCGGCGTTTCAAAATAATTGCTCGCAATTTGTCCCGTCCGTGAGTTTCTCTTTCGCTCAGGGAGTTTGACTGTTATCTGCCCCTTGTCCGACATAATTTCATAAATTGTTCAAAGCACTCACTTCAAAGCGCAGCCATAATTGCTGTGATTTTGACGGTCAGCTTTGAGCTTACTCAAGCACTCAAGTATTGAGTCTAGAAGTCTTTAGTCCGAATATTCTTGAGCAAAAATTATTTATCCCTTTAATTTTTCATTGATAACAAATCAACCAATTTCTTATCGAAGAGGCGCATTTACAAATTCGTCGCGCAGCAGGGAGCCCGAAATGCGCATAAACTAGGGGGCAGCTGCGAGACCCAATTTTTAAAAACGCGAATCGCGAAACTCATCCAAAATCGCCCACTGTGAATGATTTTGCAGACGATAGGACTTGATCAATATCAATTTGTGTGAATTTTATAAATACTTATCAAGGTTAGATAGGGCGAGAGAGCTTTTTATTGACACCAAAACTGGTGGATCAAAATAGGGGTATACAGTGGTTAACATAAACCGCTGATAAATATTGCTAGCGAAGGAAGTTTATTTCGGTCATTTTTGATTCCAAAGAACTGTATTCAGAAGTGGTGAGCCAGACGCCGCAAGAACTTCTTGATGTAATAAGGGATCAAAAACAGATCATCCATTTTTGATAGGCGCCCGAAAAAAAAGAAGGCGAATTTTGGCGAAAATTTTGAAGAGCTTATCTCGGTCCTCGAAAATGTCTAATTCCGCTTGCTAAAAAGAACGGCCAATATTATTATCTAGGGCTTTTGAATTCCCAACTTCCGAGGGAGCTTGGAGTTTTCGCCTTTGAAATTTGAAATAGCCACTAATCCGGGGCTAATTTTGCTCCGTGGTACCAAATTGCACCCCTTTTTGGCGGCGTAGGAGTCTTCCTGCGGTGGAGAAAAGCAGGTGCATCAACTGGGCGGTGAGATAAGCCCAGATCACGAGCTCCAAATCTTATCAAACACATAAGGAAATTTTTATCATTTGCCAAAAATTTCTTAATCGCGAATTTACGGACTTGATTCATTTTTTTTTGAAAAACTCAAAAGTTTCCTCCATCTTGATTTTTCCCATTTCATTTTACAGCGATTTTAAATCAAGGTCAAATTCAAATCCTTTCAAAATTTGTTCACCTGGCTAACGCCTTAAATTTCTGTTCCGCCCCAGAAATGCCGTCCAAACTCTTTTGTATAACTATGCATTAAAAATTGTTCCGCGGGCCTATTATTTTCGCGCACTCATTGTCCGCGAAATCGTACACTAGACATTACGACCAGTGGCCGATATTTTCTTAAGGGTATGGCCGCCCCGTATTTAGAGATTGGCTTCAAAGCCTGGCTCATAAAGAGCCCATAAGCCACGGAAGCCTTTAGCTGTGATTAGTAGAGTCTTGGAAAATATGATTGAAGGATAAGTCACGTGAAAGGGAACAGCGGAGATCAAGGATAATCAACAGTGGTGTTACATTTATACAGTGATATTTACGCCGAGGAGGAAAGGGTTGAAAATTCGCGAAATAAACACCTGTTGAATTTCAGCAAAAATATTTGACACCTAAAAACTCAAAAAAACGAAAAAGATAACTGGCTTTTGAGCGAAATATTATGAAGAAATATTATTATAGTGATACCCTTATTTTCATTATAAATAATTTTTTAGAGTACACTAAACTCTTTTAATTCTTATAAAGGCCCCGCAGCTGGCCTATGAACTAGGGGATGATCCGAATTTTCTTGAAGAAATAATTTCTAATCAGCCGGAATAATGTTACAAGACCTTGAGCCTCTGACCGACAAGGCCGGCTTTGATCGTTGCCGGGGATGAGCTAACTCGCAACTCAGCCTCTCCAAACGCCGCCGCGGATCAATCGGGTATCATTTCATGGCGCAGCTGTTGGAGGAAAAGGATGAAGGTTGGCTACAATGGCTAACCTTAATAGTTGATAGAACTGACCTCGGTGAATTTATGATACGCTCTTTTGGAAATCGAGGAGAATAGCCACTTTGAAGGATTTGAGGGAGTCGATTAATATCCTCAAGGAACGGATTATCCCATCTCTCAACAAAAATACGCGCAGAACGGATCATTGCGCAAAAGGGTTCCGGAGACAATTGAAATCCGGGAAGTATTTAGTCCTCCGAAGACTTCTTCAATTATTTGTTCTACGTTATTTAGTCGATTCAGTTTGAATTTGATTTCATGCTCCGCTTCCGGAACACCGGAAGATGGTGTTTAGTCAAACCCGTGTTCGGGGAAATTAAGGCTGTTACAGAATAACATTCTTTAGCGAAAGCAGATTATTCCCAAGTTTCTCAACTAGAAGGCGGACTCTAGAATTCTGTTCCTGGTTGATCTGACAATGGATTTATAAATTTTAAAAACTGGGAAACGGTAGTCCCGCGCGGTCAACAATAAACAAGCCTCTCTCCTTCAGTAGAATAAACTGGGCGTTATGCCTGAAATAATATTTGAAATTCGCTCATTTGATGGAAAGTTTGTCGCTTTTCTTGACGTTTGTTGCGCCGCGAGTAGTTTGTTTAGCTTTTCGAAACCGTCAAAGGCGGTGCTCGTCGACTTATAGTGTCATTTTTCGTATAAAATAAAATACCTGCCTGCTCTGAAATTGTACCAGAACATGGTTCAATGCACAATGACAATTTTTGAAATGAAAGATAGGACATTTTAGCTTTACTTTGTTCTTGTTGTAAGGGTTTTGCTCTGCTGAGTTTTATTGCTTCAAAAGACGTTATAAATTTTAATTTATTTCACGTTTCGTATAAAGACAGGGTATCTACATTGTCTTACGAAAAAATTGATAATTTTTTGGCTTCCATTTTATAAAATATTTCCAAATATCAGAATTGCTATCGACAAGTTCCTAAAGAAAAATGCGTTTTTCGTTTCATTTTCGGAATTGAATGAAAAAACAGTCGATCGAAGTTTTATATGCGAGTCTAAGAGATTCTACCGCCATCTTTTTATGCATAATAATAGCCAAATTCAAGATTTGCCAAGATTGATAAGGATACCCCGCTGTGGCTTGCACACCATTTATCACTTCCAAAATCAAACAGTTGTGTGCACTTCAAAAGTTCTAGTTTTCTCTCCTCTTCCAAGTTTTTCAAATGCTTCTTCCAAGTACTCAAACAAAAGGAAGTAGCGGTTGGCGAGATGTCTAAATGCAAGAGCGATTGCAAGATCATCCATCAGTGATGGACCATCACCAAATTCCACGGCTCAAATGTCTTACCAAAAATGAATAATAGGAATAGTTGGAAGTGAAGTGCTCCCCACGTTCGTTTCTGTTTTCAGTGAAGGGAATTGTCACGTGGAGCACAGTTCGGAAATTTTAAGAATTCTTGTCGAATGTCAAATGTCGCATCGCGATGAATAAGCGCTGACAGGGGCAAATAGCAGCTCTTATAGTTCGATATAACTTTTTCAAGTGGTGCATTGTTTGAAATAATTTATGGAATTTTGGAAAAACTGGACCACCAAATATAGGGTTTGAAGAAATTTTTACTTGTCTCTGATTGGCTAAGATAAGTTATAATGGTCTCTCATTGGCTGAGAGTCCCCATAAAGCCCCATATTTTCGGTAATATGCCTACTTCAAGATTGAAGACAACGAAGAAAACCTCCCAAGAACAGCAGCTGGGAAAACGCATCTCAAAACAATTAAAAAATCTCCTTCTTCCCATTTCCGCCATGTTCCTCCCGTCGCCTAGATAAGCTTATCGCACGCGCCTCGACTGCCATGTCTCAAGAGCCCCAACACTTCACGCTCCTCCTCCAATTGACAATAAATAAAAATAATGTGCTCAACTAGACAAGTAGAAGTCTTCTTGGTGAGAGGTCTTGGTTTTTTGGGCGCCGCCACTTGAGTTTTTTTTTTGACTTTGATCTCGCCCAACGTTTTCTTCGTCTTCTTTTTCTTCTTATGGGGCTTTTGAAAGGATGATGAGAAGGTTATCAGGCCCTTTATGGGGAGATCTGAAGAGCTCTGATAAAAATAAGCTCAAAGGGAATTTGCAATTTGGAGGCCCTTTCAAAAATGTCAAAAATACACATCACAAAGTTCCAAAAATGAGAAATTCCATCGAATCAATTGAAAATAATCGCATCTTGCAACTGAAATTTGGACCCCGTTTTTTTAATCGAAGCAAATTGGATCATCCCTCACTGAAATTCCTGCATCCCCTAAACTAATTAGGCCACTGACCCAAAATGCCAACCCATCACCTTACTTTTTTTTCTGTTTATGAAATAGAGCTTCTTCCAAAAATATGGCTTTTGCGTAATATTCACGAGCCAAGAGATTCCGAAAACAGCGGATTAAAACGGAGGAATAACCCGGATGTGGAATTATCCGGGACTTTACTGACCTCAAATTCTTTTCCAATCGAGGGAGAAATGGTTAGTAACAAGAAACTTTTGATTTATTGAAAGCATCATTTTGATAATTCCTCGAAACTGGCTGTCCTTCACACGTGATCCCGCTCGTCCTTTCGCACAAGTGATGAAGGGCCCTTTGAAATATTTTTATGAGTCAAGCTAAAAATGCCATAAAGGGCACCTTGGAGAAAACCTTTTTAATTGTGTTTATTGCGCTCGCTGTAGGAAATCGGAAATGATTGCGCGCACGGTTACGGCTTCCGCTGGGGTACCTTTTTCCTTCAGATCTTTGTCGTATAAGGCCGGCACGTGACTTCCTGCCAAGGGTTTTGATCCTTTCAGATTTATCTGAGACGCCTCTCTATCAGAGCTACAGTAAGAGCTTTTTCTTTTGATCAATCAAGTAGTTTTTTCTAGCCTTTTGATCAAACATCTGCAAACAGAATATTTTTCAATATAAAACTTCCTCTACAAAGCGGCGAAAGTCAGAAGCACTCGACAGAAAGTCAACTTACTGGCGAAGATCCAGCGAGAAGATCCAAATGAATTGATAAAAGGAGGCATTCAATTAAAATATTAACTTACACCCGAAGAGAGGATCATGACACCAAACAATGCACAAAGGATTAAGTGGATATCAGGCTTTCCTAAGGAAATAAGAGCTTCGTTGATAAATGAGCCAAAAGGCCTTGAGCTTGTATTTTTAAGAACATGGAAAGCGAGCCTTGGAAATATTTAAAAATATTGGTACGAATGAAAATAGCGGAGAAACCGCTTCTTCCAAATCCCCCATGCTTGGCCGAGGAGCCAATAGAGTATGGCAAATCCGCGTTTAATCCTCATTCGGACACATGTTTGAGCTTCCGGTCTGTCTGGCCAAGCCTGGCAGGTGTATTTATTTCGATTTTCCGGCTCTGGAAAATAATTTAAAATTGGAGGCGAAAAGTGGGAGTCGAGAAATTCTAAACCGAGCGGTCAGCAGTGGCAGGACTGGACCTAATTCGGTAACGACCCTAATTACGTGAATTTGATCGATCCTCGGCACCTGGAAAGGGGGAGGCCCGTGTGCCCAATGTGTCACTTGGCGTTATTTCAATGACAATAAATCATAAAGAGGGGCACTTTTAGTAAACTGCTGCTCCACTTTCCGTGACAGCTTTACTTCGTCCAGATAAAATATTGAAGCTTCAAGAAACGACCGATTCTAATAAGAAAACGGAACTTCTCGCTTCAGAGAAATTTAAAAAAGATAATTATACGAAAGAAGCCGTCACATTTCCCGTCTCAGAATAAATAGAACGCTCACTTCAAACTACAAAGGCGGCGTTTTTGGTGAACCATACACTTGTTTGCGTTAATAAATGCACATTTGGCGGTGGAGTTTTTTCCCGGTTCAAAGGCCGCGTGCGAAAATAACCACCAGTTACTGCGAAACCCGCCTGTTTGTTTATAAATGCAAAACCGAAAAGTGCTCCAGTGAACGGTTTTTTGACACCTTCACCGAGCGGGATAATGGGCACTTTGAGCCGGCTCCTCGAAAATTCCGACTTTATAGAGGAAAAATGCCATGGATCCGAAAATTGGCGAAAAGGCCATCGAACATGTCAAGCAAGGAGTCAACTTTTACGCGGACATGGCAACAGCGGCGGAATTGGAGGGCGGGACAGTTGGACGCACGCGGAAGGGATTGTGAATGACGGGCGTGTTTCATTACGCAATCGGTCAACCGGTGAAATTTTTACATGTCAAAATTCTTGTTAGACATATACAGTCAAAACGCACAATTCCGGAACTTTTTCAGCGAAAGTGGCAAAATCTCCGGAATTGTGCGGATTTTCGATAAAAAATTTTTCTCCTCTCAAAAAATCTGATTTATGGGGTGAAGCTCAAAATGCCCTTTTTGGATGGACAGCACTGACATCTTATCCTAAAAACCGAGTTTTCGAGGTTTCCTCCTTTGAAAATGCCAAAAAATAGCAAAGATTTCATAAAGCTGACATTTCTTTTACAGAAAAACATGAAAAAACCAAAAACACAAGCCGAGATTCCCAGTATTTTTCTTAAAAAATGCCCGAAGTTCAATTTTTTGTCGAAAATCTCCTGAATTGTGCGATTCAAAATTTTTTCGGCTCGACCCGAAATCTCCGGAATTGTGCGTTCCGGAATTGTGCGTTTTGACTGTAAGCATCAGCAAAAATTTTCACCAGGCGAGGGACCGATCGAAACTGTGAAAAATGACTGAAATCAAGGAAGAGTACCAGCGATAACTGAAATTTATTCGATGAAATTTCTTTTTCCTTGTTTGTTTAATTATAATTTATTAATTAAATATGCTGAATAAGCACGACTGGGAAAATATCTCCGGGCGTCCGACTCTTTCTACGTTTTGATTTGGCTAATGATCGTAAAATGCCGGTTCTGATGAGTAAGAGAGAACGCAAACCCAAAAAGTGGAGTTTTTTATTATTTCTTCAAAAGAGTCGAGCTACGTGTTGATTACCACCCTTGATTCGAACTTGATCATCGAGTTGATGATCATTTTTTGAATAAACAAATTCAACAGCGAAGATAATTCAGGAAAAAAGAGAAATTGGGAAATGTCAGACGCCGAGGGTTTCATTGATGATGGTTTTGAGGGAGTCAAGTCCAATCAGATTGATGGTAATTAAAAAAGAACTCATAATTCTTCATTGCAATCTTTTAGATGAGTTCGTTTACAACGAATTGGAAGATGTTCCTTCAAATTTAACCATGGTCGACTTGGATGACTCATTTGAAGATGTCGACATGGTAGAAGGCCTTTCCAAAAGTGTTCGTTTTGCTTCTCCTCAAGGTTCTATCTTGCATCAAAAAATATGTCCTATTATTTTTTTAGTCAGTGAAACTGCACTAGGATACATTTCGCTCATTCTAGCAGATGGAGGATGTGAAATTAATGTGAAAAATATAGACGCTCTTCTTCAAAGTGTTGGTTTAATAGGTAATAAACACTCGTTAATTCTTTCTTGATGTTCTTTTTTATTGTTCAAACTCTTCCGACCTCGAATTTTACCAGATTTTTTTTAGTGGAAAATGAAATTATTGATGCCTTTGCCGAAAGTACAAAAGATCTTGATGTCAACTTGCTTGTAGAATCAATGTCGAGTTCTAGAGCAACTGCTTCTGCGAATGAGAATTCTGATGAAAAAAGCTCCCCTGAGGTTCAGAAAGAGCAAAAAACTAATGAAGCGTCGGAAGAAGATTCAGACCTTGACGGCTGCTTCGGACTTTTCGACTGAAACCAAATAAACAATCAAGCCTGTAATTGTTTTATTGAAAATATTGCTAGACCAGGCCTCCTCTGCATTCTCCTTCTCCGAAGCAAACAGGCTCGGAAGTCAAGTATGTATCAGGGCCAATAAAGGTATCAGATGAAGTGGTAAACTCGTCACCAGATGGAAGCGTGAAAGTCGCATCGAACCAAAATGCCAACCAACCGGTGCTTGGGATGTTCATTTCGAAATACTTAAAAAAAATAACATAACAAACTTTATTGATGCTCTTACATAAGTTTTTTCATCAACTCCAATCGCTTTTCGAGGAAATACTTTGACCGGGCGAATGAGCACTGGCTGGCCTCCCCGTTCTTCACTCTTTGAAGTTGGGTATTTGTCCGATTCATGATAACCGGGAAGATCCCACTCATTCTCTGGAATTGTCCATCGCCAGTCTTTTCTCCAAAGCGTCGTTCGTTCTTCCTCAACAGTCTCACTGTACTTGATATTCACCTCGTCTGGCAATAAATCGCCTTCGATGGTCAAAGTCGCCCACAGAATATCGCCGTTGAATCCGTGCTCCCAGGAGATTCCCGGGGATTTGTTTCCGAGAATCAGATTTTTAAACCAAGCAAAGATATTTCGGAACATGTTTCCGTTGGTCAACGAATGTCCTTGAATTCGTAATAATTGAAGACTCGTTGAGATATTTTACCTAAAGTTGAGTGCTCGCAATTTCCCATCAAATACCGATGAATTTCGCCGAGTTCCTTCATTTGTTCGAGATAGAAAGAAGAATCGTCAATCATGAAAAACGGGTCTCCAGAGCACGTGACAGCAACGATCGGCATATTAGCCAGCTTCTTTCGATAAGTGAATACGTCGATATGCTGAATGAGCTCAAAGAACTCCTCGGTATCGATGTTCTGGGTAATATTCTCGCGGTAGAAGTCTTCGTAAGCAAAGGACCAGTTGCCGAGCATCATAAAACTGTGCTTCAAGCTCGTATGCATGTTCAAAACGTCCAAAACAACTGGAGCAATTGCTTTCACTCTCACTGGTTCAACAATTCCGGTAAACCATGTGGTCCAACCTCGCTTCGATCCACCAGCGACGAGGAAACCCTCTACGTCTATGTTCTTTTCTTCCTTCAAAAACTCTTCCAAAAGGTCTAGTCCCTTCGTAGCAGCCTTGGTCATTGGGAAGTAAGCAATGATCTCTTCACCCCAACCCTTGGCCATTTCTGGCATAGGCTCGCCAGTCAAGTCATTCATAAAAAGACGCCAAGTGTAGCCGCAGAATTCATCTTCTTTTCTACCATGAGGCTCGCCGTTCTCGTACCACCAATCGTCGTAGAACTTGATTCGTTGATTCGGGACTTAAATCAGTTAATCATTATAGATCTGATAACCGCCTAAAGGCAGAAAGCACTTGAGGTTGCGAAGGCACTGTTGAAAGATCACCTGCTGTTGAATCATGATTTTCGTATAAAATAGAATGCATTTCTGTTTTGACGCTCAATTTCAAGATAAAAATGTCCTTGGAAAGTTATACTGGAAAACTAATACAGACAGCGGGCTTTTTGAAAGGCCTTGTAGAGATTGGTACTGCCATGTCGGATGAAATTCAAAGAACAGAGAAACAACGAAAGGAAGTTGATGAATGATCAATGATGATGCTAAAACAGTCAAAATTGTTAATTTGGAATATGAAAACTCAAAGCTCAGAAATAATTTGCTTGCTGAAAAAGAAAGGGTTTGGTTTGAGAAGTCTCGAAATCGAAAACAACCACACTTATTTTAGTCAACTAAAATAACGGATGACCTGATCAAAATGGAAATAATCCACCGGGAACTTCAGACAAAAATGATCGAGGCGATGAAAAATTATCGAGGAAACCCACAAGTTTTTGATCTCTGCTTTGAAATTCATGATTTGCTTATTTAATTGAATGACGAATAAAAGTATAAAAAGAAGGTACCTTGAAAGATAATAGAAGTGACAATACCACCGCCGACAGCAAGAATCTTAGCCGCGTCAATGTCTTCGTTGTCATGAATATTCGGGTAGTTGTTGTTTCCGTTGCTGCCAGCTTCAATCTGCATGTACACGTGATTCTTCATGTCCTCGTCAAATTTTCGTGGCACAATGACGACCATCCAGTGCCACCAGACTGCATTTTCATGATGAGGAGAATACCAAACACTAGAAATAAAATGCATACTGTACTGTAACTCCATTTTACCTTTCATTGAGCCACTGTTGAGACCACATTTTAAAGCAGTAGATGTTATAGGTAGCTTCTCTCTCAGAACACTCTTCCCAAAGCTCATATCGAAAATGAGGATCTGGCCGTCTGACATATTCCTCCAAAGCCGTCAAATCTTCTAGCTCATACGGCGCAATCTCATCCCCAAAGCCCCATTTCGAGGGAAAGTGCTCGATTCCGAGGGCAACGCCCAGCAAAATCGAAAGAAAAAGCATCAGAAAATTTGAATTTATTTAACTTTAAATTCTGAGTTTAAAATGATCATCTGTTTCAGTTCCCATGAAATAAAGGAAGAGAATTACAAAATACCAGTGTCGAAAGCGATTTCCTATAGCCACTTGTCTTTAAATCTTTCGATAGCATAATGTGTTTATTGAGGATGTTATTTTGTCAACAGTGGCGCCCGTTGCTATCTCTGAAGAGCAAGTAAATTGGTGTGTATACTGAGCACAAGCAGCGATTTCAGCTTGAGTCGAAGGGGCGGTGTTACTTGACAGAGGCATTGTCTAACTTGATTGAAACTGGATTATCCAAATTTTTTTATTCATCAGGGCATTTCCCATTTAACAGAAGGCAGACAAAGGCCGGGACAAAGAGACAACTCTAGCTTTACAAGAAGAAATCAGAATTATTAAATTAGAGAATTATGTCAACTCATAGATTGGTCAACTGGGCGCCAGACAATAATTTCAAATATACAGGTAGTTTTCTCATCAATCCTTCTCTCCTATATTTCTGAAAGATCTGAATCGACCGAAAAAAGAAGTGTACAACGCTCGATTTCTTTATCATGACAGCGCCCATCACGGAATCAACAGATATCCTGACCGAAACTCGTACCGACCGACAAAAGCACCATTCCATACTTCTTCTAGCTCGTCATTTCGAACCACTAGGGAGTCAAGAGAAAGTGTTCTCTCAAGAAAAGCTCCACCGAAAACTCAAGAGTACAGATTTCCGAACTCGTCTAAGACTGACATTAGAGGATTTGACAACGACCAGAGAAGAGATATTTTGATGACGCCGAAGACTTCAGAAACAACAATTCCAGTCCTTGACCGTATTTTTCCAAGATATTTCAACATATTTTAAAGATCGTTTTCTTCAGGGCGGCCATACACAGATCATGGACCCTACCCATCATTTTCAATTCCAAAAAGCTCCAAACCACCGCGACGCCCTCAAACGGAAAAAGTTCCAATGCCGAGTCCTCTGCTACGCGCCAGTATAGCCAATACTTCGAAAATGTTTGCTCGATCTCAAGAAGGAGTTTCAAACAAAAATTTCACGAATGAAGAGTTCAGTCGACGCTCGATTGTTGATACTGTCAGAATGAGGTACTCTTGACAATTGATGACAAAAATTTGAAGTTTGATGTTTAGAAATAATGCTCTCGAAAGACTCAGATCTCAGCGAAGACTTGGGCAAGTGAAGCCAGTTTTGCTAGGAGGGCGAAGCCAAGGTTAGTCTTCTAAGATTCTTCAAATAAGAAAGTATCATTCAGGAAATCTGCGACGAGCGACAAAAACGATACCAAAGTTCACTTGATTATGAAAAAAAAATCAGCTCATTTCTATAAAGTTCTTCACTATTTTTGATAATTCACTGTTGAATAAATGTTTCTTCTCTGATTTGTTTGGACCCATCAAAATTTGAGCGACCGGAAGTGTCAAAAAAGCTTTATTCTTATCTAATGACGATTCAGGTAGAAAAGAAGAGGAGAGAGAATTAGAAAACGGGAAATTAAGGATTATTATTCTGACGAGGGAGAGTACTACTCTGAATACGAGTACGAGGAGGCAGATGGAGATGATTACGCAGAGGAAAAACTTGGGTCTGACAATGATGAGCAAGAGGCTTCAAATGAATATGAGAAAAATGGGTATTGTCCGATAGAAGTTGGAGACTTTTTTCATGAGCGATATCAGGATAGTTTTTAATGAAAATGAACAGTTCTCTTCACAGAATACCTGATATCTAGGCAAGATAATCAGGAAACTTGGATGGGGAGCGTTTTCTACAGTCTGGCTGGCATGGGACAACAAGCGTAAAATGTTCGCAGCGTTAAAGGTAATTGTTTTGAATGATGATTTTTTGTATGATATCCAGGTGATGAAATCAAAAAGATCATACTATGAGACTGCAAAAGACGAAGTTGACCTGTTAGAATGCATTAGAGAAGCAGATTCCCACGAAGGTTTAGCTTTTATATCCTACTTCACTTTCAAGACGATTTTAGCGCGAAGATCCGTCACAACTCTGTTAAACTACTTCACAGTCGACTCCATTTTCGGAACACACTTTGTGATGGTCTTTGGCGTTCTGGGGCCAAACCTCTACAAATTTCTTCAAAAAAGTCAATACCAGGGGATCCCTCTTCCCGTGGTCAAACAAATCGCGCGGGAATCCATTCGATGTCTGGATTTTCTACACTCAAAGTGTAAAATTATCCATACGGATATCAAACCAGAAAATATTTGGTAGATCAAGAGTCTTGATTCAAGACTGACTTTCAACCTCTTTTCTAACAAAAATAGCATTCAAGTTTCGAAAGAATACGTCTATCGCCTGGCGATCGAAGCGTACAACTGGCAGCGTAGCGGTGAAGATGCTCCTTCAGCTGGTCACGTGGCCTCCTTCAAACCAAAAACCTTCGATAAAGTTGACTCTCCTGATCCGGAAAAGGCGAAACGCCTGCAAGAACACGTCGATCGACAGATAGCCAAACAGATTGAAACTAAATCGCTAAAGGTCGACCTGGAGCAACCAGCTTCGTCTCTCCTGCCCGACTTGTTGGATCCAAATTGTGAAGGAGTAAAATGCAAACTGGCTGACATCGGCAACGCCTGCTGGACTTACAAGCACTTTGCTTCAGATATCCAGACGCGTCAGTACATGAGTCCGGAAGTGTTCCTCAGAACAGGATACGACACGTCAGCGGATATCTGGAGCATGGCATGCACTCTCTTTGAAATTGCTGTTGGCGCGCTTTTATTCCGACCAAAAGCATCTCAGCACTGGACAAAGGATGAAGACCACGCTCGACTATACACAGAGTTCATGATCGGCAACGGGTTCAATCAGTGGCCAAAGAGACTGATCATGTACGGATCAAAGTCGAAAAACTATTTCAATGAAGAACTTCAACTCAAAAACAAGAATATGATCATCAACCCTTGGTCTCTCAAACAAAGAATAGTCGAGCGCGGAATCGACGTTAGAACACTTTTTTATTCATTTTTTATATTTTTTTAGGAAAAAGAAGCGGAAGAATTCGCTGAATTCCTGTCAAAAATGCTTCACCCTGATCCTGCAAGGTTAGTTTAAAAGATTTGAAAAAGAAAATATAGCATTTGTAGACGTTTATCAGCAAAAGAACTACTTGAGGACAAATGGCTCAACTAACTGTATTCTTTTCTACTTGAAGATTGCTACTGTACTGTATAAATAAACTAATTTGATATTTAAAACCCCGAGTTTTCCTACATTCCTGAAAATTTTCAAAAAAGGAGAAGAAAGGCTTGTGAAATATTCGGTTTTGAATTTTTTATTATAACCGTATTTACAAAGATCAAGAATTGGCGGCGCCTACTTCAACTATCAAAGTAAACGACGACCGTAGCACAGTGTTATGTTTTTTAAAGATAGGGTTTTGTGAGTCAGGTTTTCAAATTTTCGAATTTCATCTAACGGGCAGCTTTTTTGACAAAATTCAAATCGGAATGGTGAAGAGTCTTTTCAAAGTGAAGGGAAAAATATGCTCTGGCAGAATCTAGTAAGTGCTTTTGGAATGTAAGTGAATAAAAGTGGGGAAGTGGTTAAAAAAAGGATGGTGAAAAAGAGGTTGGCTAAAATAGGTTACGGTGAAACTGGTGAATTGGTGAAGTAACTGAAAATTTAAAATTGTGAACAAGAGATTTTTTTATAAAATAGTTTCCTTCTTGACTTGGCGGATGGACATGGCCGCCAACGGACCCATGCGCGTTGACGAGTTACGGCGCAAGTCGCGGCGGTAGGAAGACAAGCCAGGCGAGTTTCTAGCACGCACAACTGAAATGAAAAAATGAGCTGAGGGAATTGAAAGAGATTCTTACTCGGTCGAGGAAGGGTGACAGTTGTCTTCTCTTCTGTCTTCTGCAGCTTTTGCTCTCGCTGGACATTTGGATGCGTCGGGCTTTCTCGTTTCATGGAAGGCTTGGGCGAGTAACGAGACGGGCTATTCTCGGACACTGGCTCTAGAACGCGTCGAGAGGAGCTCTCGGCTAGAAAGAGGTAATGAAGAAAAATCGCATTTGTTTACCTTTGTGTTGTTGTCGCATCCTGACCAAGTCAGCGATCGAAGTGATTCTTATATCCGGGGCTTCTAAGGTAGATTCGTCAAGACACTCCTTCATTGACGATTTCGTCGTGCTCTCTTCGTACTGCGAGAGAGACGAGGCCGAGGGTTTCTTGGAAATGAGACTTCCGCTTGTCGAGGAAGGAATTTGAGGATTGGTAACAGATGGAGAGTGCTCGCTCGACTCGTCCGGATTGTCTTCGTCGAGGATTTCGTCGACAGAGGCAGAGTGGTAGTCTTCCGTGGATTCTTCTGAGATCTTAGATTCCTCGTTCATTTGTGGCTCTTCTGTTGGCTCTTCGGAGAGAAGCTCGTCTTGGCTTTTCTCGGCGTAGTCGATCGAGGCTCGGCTGATGCAATCGGCCTTGGCCTCGTCGAAAATATCGTTGGAAGCTGCAGATGAAAGAAGACTAGCCATAGAACCCATGGAAGCCGTTTCTTTGCTAAAAGATTCATTAGAAATCGGGAGAATGGAATAAGCTGATACCTATGCATCTCTCGGAATTTCGAATACTCGCTATTGGCGGTTGTGCTGGTCGAGGGCAATTCATCACTATCAGCGATGTCGCTTCTTGAACCAAAGATGCTCTTCCTGTTGAGGATCTTCTCACTCTTCGAGCGACACTGTCGATCTAACGCTTTGGGACTACTGGTCCAATCGGCCGAGCCTGAGCGGAAAAGAAGCGTATGAGAGATAGAATTTGCATCGCGAATCGGCGCCCGGCGCCCTTTCTTTGGAGATACAAAGTTGACGATTGAGTCTTTTAGACGGGTAGAAAGTGTTTTCTGAAAACACAAGTAAGTGAAAAGGGAGTTCATGTAGGCTTTACCTTTGCGCCTGGTCTGCTTTTGCCAGAAGCTGGAGGTGCAGGAGGCATGTTTTTAAGACAATCCGGGTAGAACTTTTGAACTAGATTGACGATCTCTATCGGCGGCATGATAATCTTCCTGGCGTGTCGAATCATGAAGGTGATGTGATGTGAGAGCTTCGTGATTCCAGCCGAGGAGCCATGTTCGACCACCTGTGGAAGAAGGGCGGGAAGGAAGATCGTCGCCAACGAGGATGCCGACATTTTATTCTCCTCCTGTCGCCGCGCTGTCGAGTGCAACAACTGCAGCAGGATGCGAATCGCGATGCGGTTTACATCAGGCAGGCAGAGATAGAGCGCCTGGAGCGTTTGAATCCGCCGCCGCTTGTCCTCAGTTCCATCGGCGTGGTTCATGTCCGAGATGGAAATGTGCGTCGCAAAGTGCTCCTCCGGAAAAACGTTCTGCGGCAACTCGCGGAAGAAGATCTTGATCAAGTCGCAAGCGTCGTTGACGTTGATTTCCGTTGGAGGTTTTTCGCCCGAGTCGAGAATTCTTCGAAGCTCTTTTTTTCTTGCCGTTGCTCCTGGCTTTCTACAAAATAAACCTTAGATTTTGGCTTTTCTTTGAAAAGTGTTATTTCTTAGGGAAAATGAGAGGAGGTAACAAACGGTACCTGAATAGGCCTTCTTTGTGGATATCGATCCTGATCGTTTGAATCAGCGGATCTAGCCGCTCAAACTGGTACATATTCAGCGGCGCACCGAAGCACTTTCCTGACTTTTTCGGTTTCCGCTCTTTTATGTACAGTTTGCGGCATTCTTCCACAAACGGGAGCTCCAATGTTGTCGAAAGAAGACGCTCCAAGGTTTCCTTGAAGAAGTCTTCTTTCTCTGACCTAGAAAAACATCTCAATGAAGGGCTCATAAGATGACAGGAACAAACCTCAATCTCTTTAAATACTGCTCGAAGAATAGCAATCTATCAACGCCATTATAATCATCCATTTCTATAAAAATATTTTTTTACAAAAATGTCGCGTTTCTCTTAGCGTAAAATGGAAGAAAATAAACACGATTTCTCAGATTCAAAACGGTGGCGCTAGGCCACAGCTGCGACCTAAAGCCAATCAAGTTTTGGGGGCCCGTGGCCAACCGGTAGATCGAGGCTACTGATTGAAATTGAAAACAATTATTATTTGTCCGGTTTTGGAAAAATGACGGAACTGGGGGTCGTAAAATGCGTTGCCAGGCAACGGCCTTCTTTGAAAATTTCAACTGTAATTAAGGCCATTATTGGATTTTAGTAGATGGGATCTAAACTTGCAATCAATAATGAGAACTCGTAAAAAGCGAGAGAATGAATAGACAATGAATTCAATAAATACTGTATTCACAAATATATAAGGTATAATTACTTTTATAAGTCATTTTTTTCATTATTTTCCGTAATTGGGAATTGATTGGAATGTCTCTTGGAAAAAAAAAACAAAACTTTGTTTTGTCGTCTGTTTTGATAAATTTTACTTTCCAAGAGGAGGATAAGAGGAGATAAGAGGTTCTTTTTTGAGCATAATGTATGTACAGCGATCATGAGATTTCTTTTCATCAGAAGATTCCTTTTTAAAAGAGACTCGGGAAGCTTATCAAATTTCAAATTGTAAAGAAGGATGAAGGAAAAGTTAAAGCAAGAATGAAGAGAAAGGGAGATAGAAAGAGGAAGGATTTGTAGCGGAACGATGCGGAACTTTTCTTTTTGTAGATTCATTTTTTTCTTCTGGTTTTTCAGTTGCTGCTAGTGGAGGTCACGTTTTCTATACTTTTTTCAATCTAAAATAATAACTGTCGAAATTATTCATAAAGGATGATGATTGCTTACGGCAAAGATGTCGCTACTATCGGCGTTTTCTAGTTCATCCATTTCTTTGGCGGAGCATTTTGGCGGATTTTTGGTCGGGTACGTTTCGTGAAAATGCGAGAAGTTGATCAGGTAACCTTAAAAGACGCCAATTAAGAAAAGTCCCTTGAGCTGGGCTCACCTTTTTCCTTCTGTCCTCGTGTTACGACGTTTTTGAAGCGGTTGCCCCACTCGATTTCGTTTGGCATGTAGCTCGCTCGAGCTTGAGTTGTGCCTCCAGTGGCTTCGACCATTCCTTCAAGGATGATGATCACTTCAAACGCGTCGCTGTTCAAATCGTCGGGGCCGATGTCATACAGTGGCTTAAAAATGGAATCAACAAGGACTCAAAATATGATTAAATAGCGACTAAAAGCTAACATCTTCCGTAAAAAGGAGTAAATTAAGATTCCACTTACGGAGTCTTCCTCAATCGGATGCACGATAATTTGAGGCGTGACAAGGAATATCGTCTCCGAATCATTCCCAAGGTCGATGTCGAGATCAATTTGTTCAAAAGGAATGTGTTCTCCTTCTTCAGTCGTCCGCGATCTCACCAGTTGCATTCTGATATTCGCTTCTACCAGCACCGATTTTCGCAAGTTTCCAACGCGAACCATTAGGCACAACTTTCCGTCGCGCATGTTGATAACTGCTTTGTTCGAAAACAGCAGCGTCTTGAATATTTCTTAGAACAGGGAAACTGAAGGGATAGAACCTCTGCTCTCTTTTTTGGCCGAGAAATTTTCGCGATGATCCAACCGATGGCGAAAGCGTCGATAATCGTTGACAGGACGGATTGGACCATGACGGCGAAAACTGCCGAGGGACACTTTTCTGTTGGATGTCGGCCACCGTAGCCGATAGTTGTTTGCGTTTCATAACTGAACAGTTACTGTATCGGGCTTAAGGGGGTAGATATCAAGAATCGGATTTCTTGTCAGTGTTTTCTCAAATTTTTAACAAAGTGACCCCCTTATTTTCTGCTCAAAATTTATTTCAGATAATTATCTCTTTCCTATGGAAGCCAAAAATTAGGATTTCTTGAGCTTTCGAGGTGCTACAATGCAAATCTGGCACCTCCGATTGTGGTCAAAAAGCCCATTTTCGGAAAGTCAGCGATCTTTGACGAAAAATTTTGTTAAAAATTTTCTTGAAAATCGAAATTTCGGCTTCCATAGGAAATAAAGAAAGGTTCAAAGTTTTTGTTTCCAAAGTAAAATAAGGGTGTCATTATTTTAACTTTGGGAGAAAAGTCTGACAGAAAATGCCTATTCTTGATATCTACCTCCTTAAAGATGTGGGAAAGTACCTGAATAATACGGCGGAAGTGAAATCTTTGATATCGGAGAAGCAAGTATCCTCGCCCGCCGCGGCCTCGTACTCGTTCATTTTGCGCACGCATTCGATCGCGTCTGACAGACAGCTACTGCAGTCTTCTAGTAGACTGCACTCGTCGCTAGCGCATGCCAGTAATGTCTCGTTTCCGCACGTGTTATTTGTAAGTGTCTCGCAGGTGTTCAGCCAACTGGTATAGTCTGAAATAAGTCTCGTTACTGTACTCCCCTATTGTAATTACAGTGAAAAAATACTTACTCACAGCGTTGGAAGGAACCTGCCATGGAAAATCTTCGTGAATGAGTGAAATAATGTAATATACAACGGCGAAGACCATCCAACTAGCTACGTATAGAAACACAAATATCAATAGCGTATATCTCCAGCGCAAGTCGATGCAGGTCGTCAGCGGATCTGCCATGTAGCGAAAGAACCATGGTGGCTGGTTCAAGTTTTCAATCGAGCACCGACCCGACTAGAAATGATCCATTAGAAAGAAATTCCCAAATACCGAATTTTGAGTTATTTTATGTCTAAACTAGTGAAGGGCACTTTGTTTCCTTTATTTCGACTGTTTGATATTTGCTTTTTCTATGAATTACAACTGTCAATCGCGTGTTCTTGTACTGTTTGTCCACGCTAAAGGACAATTGGAAATTCACGTAATAACGTGCTGGCGAGGCGTTTTTGTTTGAAATACGACTTCCAACTCGTGAACTTTATCATTATCAAAATTCAAGAATGACCCGCAATTCCGGATCTAGTTGGATCCTGAATCTATTCGGAAAATCGTCAGATTCTCTCAAAATTTACGACATAAATCTGGCGTTATAACGACGTACCAGACGTACCTTGTACTAAAATTGATTACACCAAGCAAAATTGAGTCTATCGACTCTCTGCTAATTCCGAGGTAATTAGATTTATTTCACGAGCCAGGTAAATTTGGAATTTACAACTTAATCCCATCCTACTTTATTTCCACAAATATCTATCAAAAACAGCAATTCTTACCTTTGAGATGAATCTACAGGGTGGCTTCTTGTGTACCTCTACAACGGGTAGCGCAACTTGGCCATTTATATTTCCGTTTTTTCCAACTCCTTGGGTCATGCAGCGGTGGCGCGGTGGGCACTCGCCTTCTTTCTTCTATTTCAGCTATTCTCGACAGTCTAAACGACTTCGTTTTGATGAATTACCATAAGAATTTTTCGGGCGAAAAAAATTTTTTTGAGATATTTGTATATTCTGAAAGCCCGTAAAAAGTTATACAGAATCACCGAATTCTAGGGTCAGATGACGTCATTATGACGTCATCGGGCTGATTTGAAAATTTTGTCTTTGGAACGCTTTTTCGAGCCGAAAACGTTTTTAAATTATATTTTTCTCGACGGATTCGGATTTTTCATGAAAAACTACGTAGGGACCCGGGATCAAACCATTGAATATCAACCATTACCGACCGGTTCAATTTTTGAAACCGGTCGGTTCGAAAAATAAACCTCGGGTCCCTACGTAGTTTTTGATGGCGAACACCATGCCATCAATAGAAAAATCTATTTCCAGCAAAAACCGCCTCAAAAAGCGTTCCAAAGTTTCATGAATTTGGAGCCTTTTCGGACATTTATTAATAATTAATGACGTCATAATGACGTCATGTAGCCCTAGAAATTTGTGAATCGACTAATTTTGACTTGGGCTTTCAGAATATGTTCTTCTCTCAAAAAAATTTTTTTTGGCCAAAAAATTCTTATGGTAATTCATCTTTTAATATTTTTCTTTTCAATTTTTTTCCTATTTAAAAAATCTCGTTCTTGATCTTTTTTTCGAGTTTTGGCGCCCTCAAAAATGCTCCTAACTGAGCTCCTGTCATCGCAATTTTAGTTTACCCCTAAGGCACACACGCGCACTCTTACGCTAAAACACACACTAAAGCCCGGGTAACTGAGAAGTGAGGGTGCGCGTCAGTTAAGGCGTTTTTGCCATTTGCGTCTTTTAAGGCATTGCGTCTTTTAAGGCACTTGCGTCAGTTAAGGCGCTGAAAATGACTAGTGGAATTCTGATATCAACTAGGGTCTGCTAAATTACCTCGATTGTAACTATCCTTGAAATTCTCCTCATTTCAATCTCAAATATAACAGCGTATTCAAAATATTTAAATTTCAGATATTTCAAATACATCGAAAACGATCTGAGAAAATTAACTAAAATTTTAGTGTCGAACCTTTATTTTTACAAATAATAAATTTATTCTATCACGAAAAACTTCAAATTCAATCATTAACCAGCAGTTCAGCTTATAACTGAATATAAAAAGATTTTCTTGAGAAAATATTAACTCTGGCACTTACCCTAGGAATTGGTAAAGAAATATTTTATCAAGAAATCTAGCAGACCCTAGTTGATATCAGAATTCCACTAGTCATTTTTCAGCGCCTTAACTGACGCAAGTGCCTTAAAAGACGCAATGCCTTAAAAGACGCAAATGGCAAAAACGCCTTAACTGACGCGCACCCGAGAAGTGATTGAAACTCTCGTAGTAAAAATATGCGAGTGAGTGAATAACAATCGGAGATATCAATTGTTGAATGTACAATTGAGAATATTTATTTACGATTGAAGTGTTTCCACTAAGCGGCTTCGCCAAAATTTAAGAAAAGACTAAGATGAATTACCATAAGAATTTTTGGGGCAAAAATTTTTTTCCCGAGATAACACTATATTCTGTAAGCCCATGTCAGAATTAGTGAATTGCCAAAGTTCTAGCGCCCGATGACGTCATTATGACGACAGAAAAGACGCTTTTAGCATCAAAATAGGCAAATTTTTTTAACCGTTTTTGAGACGGTTATTGTTTGAGATAAAATTTTTTCTTTACGGTATCTTGTTCAGCATAAAAAACTGAACAATCACCCGACATTTAACCGTCCGATATCAGACTTAACCGACCGGTTTTTTTGGCGGTTAAAAATAATACCGGTCGGTTCGATCAAATTTTGCCGGGTAATTGTTCAGTTTTCATGCTGAATGAGATTCTGAAAAGAAAAAAATGTATTTCAAACAAAAACCCTCTCAAAGACGGTCAAAAAGTTTCAACTTTTGAGACCTTTTTTGAACCTTAAATCATCATAAATGACGTCATAATGACGTCATTGCACGCTAGAACTTTGGGAATTTACTAATTCTGATATGGGCTCTCAGAATATAGTGTTATTTCGGGAAAAAAAATTTTGGCCCAAAAATTCTTATGGTAATTCATCCTAAAATAGTAATTTTCTGACGCCGCTCCGCGGCTTTTCATCAGGGATCTTCGAAACCCTGACTCAAGTTTTCCGTACAGGTTGCTGAGTTGAGATTCTCAGAAGTCAAGTATCGCGCACTAGTTTTGAATAAACAGAGCATTTTCTTATTGGACCAGAGCCTTTTTCCCTTCAAATTTTGAGCGAAAGAAGGGAAAAGCACCGTCTAATACGAAAATGGCTTCTTGATTCAAACCTATTACCCACTCAAAAGGACACAAATCGTATATGGGAGCTGGCTGATCCATCAAATTGAAAATGAGCTGTCAAATTAGTAACTTTTTGAGACGGATTGTTGGCAATCACGCCTCTTTGTTCTCAGTACTTTAGTCCGCATTTTATTGGCTCTGTCCCAAAAGGGGAAAAATTGAAAAACGGAATTGCATAAAAAAGACAGTAAACCATAAGAATTTATTTCTATAAGAATTTTTAATGTTAACTTTTCCTGCTTTTCGCAAGTAAAAATTTCTAAATCTTCAACTCGACACTTTTTTCCGTACCGTGTCCAATAAGATCTTCAAATTTCATTCTCGATTCTTATTTGATGAGAAAATTGCATTTAGACATCAACCCATCAAATTCTAACATTGAGCTCAACCGGATTCCCGATTTCTGAGCAGCGAGTGACGTAACAATTACGTAATAACTAAAAAACACGAAAAATTGTTGAATTATGAACTACGTAGGCGACCACAATGGTATCTCAGAAATCGAAGAAAATCGCGGTATTTTATTTTTCTTCAAATTTGTCTAGTCTTGAGAAACAAAGACGAAATTAGACAAAAGCGAAAAAGGTGACTGTAATTAAATTTGTTTTCTCTTACCGAAAAAATGTTCGTTTCGTGACGTTTTCTTTCTTTTTATCTCTCGCAAAAAATTGTTAATTTCAGTCAATTTCTGGCGTTTTCTGTCGAAAATGAGAACATTTCAGCCTTGGAATAAATAAATCAATATTTCTCTTTTGACCAATCCCAACCAAGCGAAAATGAAAAATGGTCGATAAAATTAAAATTACTCTCCGCTCGTTTTTGAATTTGAAACAGGTGCTGACAATTCTCCCAAGGGGCAGTTTTCAAATAAAATTTTCGCGAAAATTTTATAGACGCGAAAATGGGCCTTTTCCTCGCACCTATGTGAGTAACTAAATCACTGTGACTAACTGAGATCAAGTTCGAGCTTTACCAAAAGAGTGAGCTTCAAAATAGAATATTTTCTACTATTTTCTCTGTATAAGTCTGTACTGTCAATTGCTTGTATTGGGCTCGGCATTCTGTGTTGAAAACCTGAGTCAGGGCCTAAAATTTAGGTTGCCGAGTCCAGTCTGTATATTTGACTGTAAATAATAATCTTTATTGAAATTTCTTAGAAATTGGCGAAATACTCGATCTCTGGCCATGCGGAAAGAATCAAGTATTTTTGAAAGGAAGAAAAGCTGGAGGAAGGCCTCGGATTTCGAGCGGATTAGGCTCGACTCGTCGGAAATGGCAGCTCTTCCATCAAATGGAGAGACAAGTTGATCGACAAGGCCGAAATTGGACAATTTAGGAAATGGGAAATGTGTACTCTTCGCGGCGGAAAAAGAGGTTTAATTAACGAATTGAGTATAATTTGGAAATGCGAAAATATTAATTCGAAATCGTGAAATTCTTCCTCGTCGAATAAAGAATATTTTTGCTTATCCGTGGTCATAAAACCTCAAAAGGGCAAAATGGGAAGAAGAGGATCTTCCTCCTCTCTTTTCCTCTTTGCCCGTCAAGGTCATCGTGCCCCTTTACAACAGGGTCTATTAAATGGGCGACAGGCTACGAAAAGCCCCTACCCCTTAAAATTAACTCGAGCACTCGTGTTGTCCGAGAGTCGTAAACTAAAACTAACGCGTTTTTCGTTTTGCTTTTACAAATTTTTATTGCAAGCAGAGATAAGAAGAAGAGACAGATACTGAAAGAATGGAAAAGTCTTGGCGAGCGCTGCCTTGTCATTTTCCAGGAAATGGACTGACAGAAATTAATAAAAAGTGATGATAAATCTGATTTTCTGGAGGAAAAATGAGAAAGCGTCAAAAAGTGACGCAGTAATGCTCTTATGACGACTTTTTGTCTACCCACTTGACTTAAAAACGCGTTTCTATCTTCGCGACTCTTGGCACAGTAGCCTGTGTAGAAGGCCTGAAAGAGCCTGAAAGAGCTTTAAATAATAAAAATGGTTTTCTTTGACCCTGACTCAGGTTTTCTACACGAGCTTTGGGCTCTCTACCTGCGTAGGAATAAAACTAAACCCATGAAAAAGAACTGAACTGCATCGTTGAATCTGACTTACGAAAACTGTGCCAATTGGAAGAGCTCTACAGCGTGTACGTGGAACAGACGTTGAAGTTCGCGAAAACGTTTCTGACTCGTCTGGACTCGCTCGGTGAGTGAATAGAAAGAAACGCTCTTCTGACCACAATTTAACATAATCCTAGTCATTGAACATCGCCAGTCGGGCAAGACGCTCAAGGGTTCCTCTCCTGGGCGCGCCAGTGGGGGTCCCTCAAGAAAAACTCGAAGAACGGGTCTAAGACCAAAAAGCAGGAGGGATTCCTTGAGAAAACCTATGACAGGCGAGGGGATTAGCAGTCACCAAAAAGCTCTTAGCAGCCATATGTTCCTTTATCCTCGTTTTATCCCCTGGAAAGCTTCATTCTCTTTGCCCGAAAAGAAATCGACGCTAGAACTCAACTTTCGACAACTCTGGAGAAAAATGTCATCAAAACAATTCATAAAACGAAAACGGCGATCAAAGAAAGAAACGAAAAATTCATCAAGGATCACAATATTCAAGCGGCTAGAAGAATCAAGGCTGAAGAAAAGCTAGAGTTTTACTTCAACGAATACAAGAAAACTCACGAAGCGCTGATGAAATTTGATAAGAACAATAAAAAAGGGTCGAAATTACCATTTTTTATGAAAATTCTAAAGGTATAGATAGATTTTTTCAATTAAAAACGCAGCTTTGAACGAAAAATAACAGTCCTTTTTGAAATTAATTATGTAAAAAATGAGTGTTTGGTCTCAGATTTTAGTCGAAATGGATCTTTCTTTTGACCCTTGAAAGACCAAAAAAGTCTGGAAAAGGGGTCCTGAGTAAAGAAGAAAGAATCGCCCGAGAAAGGTTAGAAAGCACATTTTACTTTTGAAAATTTTTATTAAACCCTTTTTCAGAAAATACAAAGTTTCGAGCATGGAAACGGCTGAAAACGATTACACAGACATGGTGAATGATTTCAACATCGAGCAGCAAAACTCGTTCGAGGACTACCTCCCACGAATTTGCTCTAATCTCGAAGATCTCCACGAAGACCTTCTGAAAAGAGTCAATCAGATTCAGCTCAATGCCAAAGACTCTCTCACGGAGAGGTAAGACCCTCTTCCGCTGAAAATAAAGAAAGATAGAGCTATTCAAGTATTCATTAGCATTTTTCTGGACCAAAAAGAGATTCTGAAAGGATCTACTTGCTTTTCTAAAGCGAATTTCGAAAACGTTCGAATTTGACTGCGACGCTTCGCTTAAAAAGAAAGAGTTTCAGGCAAACCAATAATTCCACTCATGAACTTTCCGATTTGACTGTACCTTTCAAGCAAAATTGATCGGGTCCAAACTTTCAAATCCTCGCCCATAAAGGATTTTTATCGAATTTACTCGAAGGCGACAATTCTTTCTAAACGTATTAAAAATACTGTGAGTTTACAGGTCAAAAGTCATTTCGAGCAGTTCAAATAGCAGTCTTTCTTGATTTCATTTTTCTCTAATTGTTATATTTTTTCAGCGTTCGTCTGGTGTCTGCGGCTTGTGGCTGCGTGTGCTACCACGATAAGGACTCTTTCCCAGACGTCATCTCCGCCGAACACCGGCTTATCATCGATAACGTAAAGAAGGATCACCCACGGAGCATTCCAGCCGATAAGCAGCCCAAAATGTTTCTCAATTCGAAAAACGGGTCAGTCTCGACTGGATCTTCTTCCAGAGTAAGTCAATGTTGTAGATTTATAATTAAAAAGAGTTTTTTGACTCGAAATTGACTCCTAATTCGCAAAAACGCGGGGCGCGGCAGTTCAAACTTCGCGCCAAGCGCTGATTGGCTGCCTTATTCTGAGAAACGCGTAAATCGAACCAAGGAGCAAATTTTATCAAAATGAGTCAGAGGAAGCAACCACTTATCACTAGAATCGTCAGAATAACAAATTATCTTTACGACATTCCTTCAGACAAAACCGGAGCCGCAAACCAACTTTACATCCCCGGGTAAGCAGCTGCATGATTTTTACTGCTTGCAATAATCATGTAACAACATGCTATAGCCGCCTCGGAAAAGTTCAAACACAATCCTCACATACGAATAAGTCCAAGACCTTCTCAATCACCGCCCAGTCCTGTCAAGGCGCCAGATGAGCCATACGACCCGAATAAGTTAGAAACAGGTTTAAAATTTAAAACGGAGTTTTCGGGTAAATTTCAATTTTTACTTACAAATTTCTTCAGGAAGTTTGGCAGATTCTTTTGTCTCTGAACTGGAATCTCTTCACCTGTACGAAAAAATCGAGCCGGCACTATCAAACTCTGAGCCTTCTCCGGATGATGAGATAAATGCCAATAAAAAACGTGAACCCAAATCGGGACGAATGCTTTACGACTTTGACGGCACTGGTAACCAATAAGCTCTTGATTTTCTTCGATAATCGGGTCACTCGAACCATCCATAAAAGTAATTTCCTAGATTCAAATGGCAACGACTTTCCTGATGCTGTCAAGTGCAAGAAAGGAGATCTACTGGAAGTGCTAGAGGATAGCTCGAATGAAAACTGGAGCAAGGAAGGAATCTCACTTATCATTTCAAAAACCACGGATCTGATTTATCGTCAATAAAACATCAAGAGATTCCTAAAAGGTGAAAATCATCAGCTCGCAGAACGTCGGATTCGTACCTACTCAATTCTTGGCAATAACTCCTCCGAAAAACGAAGATTCAGAATCTGCGAAACACGTACTAAAAGATTCGAAAACTGAACGTCTTGTTGAATAAATTCATATTTCCGTTCATACCACCAACGTCTCTCATTTCGTTTTTCACAGAATGAGTACACCAGACTGCAAACCTAAGTCACCGATTTAACGGCCTGCGCTTATCTATTTTTTAATTTCATTTTGAATTTTGTCATTGTTCAGAATGACTAGCACCAGCAAAAATAAAACTGATCACATGGGAGTTGCGAAAACCAGGTTTTTGGATGTTTACAACTCTCTGCCGGAGGAATACCGCTGCCGCTTCGCCAGATGGGTAGGAGGTTTCGCGGAGGGCGAAATCGATAGCCTCGCGCCAACCCAAACTGAAGAAACATTGATCCAAATTGCTGACACGCTTCGTATGGACATCGAGCCACCGGGAGGAAAACTACCAAACGAGATCACCAGAAAACCAGAAAATGAAGAAGAAGAGGTCGTCGAAGTCGATGAATTTTTGTACCCAGATCAAGTGCTGAAAATCACGGATTTCTCGACCTCAGAATGCGGCGACTGCAAGAGCAAGAATATCAACGATTTGGAAATGGTCTCGCACTCGATGTCGCAGGATGAATTAACGGTTCTTTTCGGTCAGATAATGAATGAAGTTTCGAGAGAACTAAACCATTTTTAGATGAGATAAATGACTTCGAAGTCATGGTGGATATCGGCTCTCGTACTGGATGCATTTTGTACGCAGCTCATTTGATGACAAAGGCAAAAGAGATCGTTGGAATTGAGATTGACGAAGAATGGTGCAAGATTCAAAATAGAGTCGTTGAAAAGTTTCAAATGGAAGGTAAGCATCAAGATTTGAGTCAACAAAAATGATCGAACTCTGATCTGAGATGTATGTAGGTCAGTTTGATAGCAATAATTAATACTTATCTGTAGATTTTTAGATCGAATAAAAATAGTCAACGAAGATGCAAAAAGCGAAAAATCAAAAGAAATTCTTCGAAAAGCAGACTTGACGATAATGAACAATCCTTTTCAATGGTTCTCAAAAGACAACGGAAAAAAAGACTTTGAGTGCATCCTTCAAAGCTTGAAGCCTGGATCGAGAGTTTTGCTCTGCCACATAGAAGAGATCCCGATTTTGCTGGACAGATATCTTGAAGAGATGACTCCGGAAAGTCCTCCTCTGAACGGGCCGGACCATGCATGGGCAGATGAACTGAAAGCCTTTCGAATGTTTAAAGTTTTGGAAAAGAAAAGCTAACTGAACCGACTGCTTTACTGATAGAAGATTATAAATAGTTCAAAATTTGAACTTCAAATTGTATTCGTTATTTTGTTGTAATATCATTATATTTAGAATGGAGGCCACAGAAGAAATGATCCGACGATCTGAAGAAGCCGCAAAAATCGAAGAAATCACTGAACAGGTAATTTTTCATGCTCTCTTAGAGCTTTTTGTTTAGGAAGTCTTAACGCTTACCATTCACGAGGAGATCGAGTTTTTTCATTTTATAAGTCACATTTTCGCTTTAGCGTTTTTCTCAAGTAAGAAGCTTATCTCGCTATATAAATAATTCATCGACCCTTGATTGAAGAAGATTTATCTCTCCTTTTTAGACTTGGAGAGAAACGGCGCAGGTCCAAATTGAAGAGTTCAACGCCTCGCGAAAGAAGCAACTCGAGAATCTTTCCGACCTGATCTCCGAAAACGCGGAAAAAGCTCCGGCGCCAATTACCAAGGAGGATCAATTTTCGAATATAATCGAGCTAATTGACCTCCAACGAGACTCCAACGACGGCGTAGACCGCTCTCGCATGCGCCAGGTCTTGCTCCAAATGAAGCACTAGAAATCATCAAAGAAATAAATGTCAAACTTCCAATTAAAAAGAAGAGAAAACTGTCTTTTGTACCTCATCTCGAAATTCTACCTGATTGTACTTGTAACATTCAAATGTTCTTTCCATTCGCTTACACTCTGAAAATCTGATTCAATTCTAAAAATCTGATCCTCGTTTCTATAACTTGTAATTACAAAAAATGCTGGTGTAGAAAAAATACTGAATAAAAACATGCGAATTAGAAATGCAATTGATACATCGGGACTTGACATCCGCATTCAAGCTTTTGAGAGATCGTTCGAGCACCGAAACGAGCAATTACTATCAAGGTACAGTAAGATTAAACAGGTGGAATAGACTTTCTATAACTAACGAGTAAACCAGCGCATATCTGGCGCAAGATTCAAATAGGCCTAACGCACACTTGTCTACCCGATTCAACCTTAGCTAAATGATCCTAGTTGATAATGAAAAAGAAGTGCTGATCCACCAAGAAGACGACATCGTCCACTTCGAGCGTAATCAATTCCAAATCCAAGAATTCAAAGACAACCTGGAATACCACCTCGGCGCCATCGGCACTGGACTCACTCAGTTCGAAAAATACAACGACCGAATCCTCAATCGACCCGCTTTCGATGAGAATATTGACGAAGACGAAAATGAAGAGATCGAAGCAATGACCGAGACGCTCTCGAACAACTTCATGAGCTCGCAGAAGATTTTGAATAGAGTGAAAACAAGGCAGTTCGCGAACAAGATGGAAGAAAAGATTGCGAGAAATTTAGCGTCTAGGTAGCCGCTTCGTTTTTTCGAGAACTCTATAAATAATTCTTTAGGTACGCTGAAGAAATATCTTCATATTCGACGCGTTTTCGAAAGTGCCAAGGAAACTTTTCCAGGAGACTTCAAAAAAGGTAATTTACTGCGTTTTCAATTATCGACAAAGCGGTTTCTAAGAAACACTCGGACTGCAGATTTGATGGATCTACAGGGCGATTACGAAATAGCGACGGACGAAGCTCTCGATGCGAATTTCCAACGCCAGGAGCTCGCCCTCGACACGGAATTTCTCGATAAAAGAGAAAAGGAGTTGAACAAAATCTCAAAGTCCATCAACGACTTGAATCAGCTATTCAGGGATATTTCTTCTTTCGTCGTCGAGCAAGGAACTATTCTAGGTAAACATTGCTCTTGGTTCACTATGAATTCATGAATCAATTACAGACCAAATTGAATATAACGTCGATATGGCGGCAACAAAGACAGAGGAAGGCCTAAAGCAGCTGAAAAAGGCGGACCAGTATCAACGAAAAGATCGAAAAATGAAAGCAATTTTATGTATGGCCGTGACCGTCGCAATCTTATTATTTCTACTCATTATGAAGGAGATCATCTTCTAACTTAAAAAAAGCTATCTTGTTCCATCTTTATCCTTTACGTCTCATTTTCTTCAATCTTTATTAAAATAAACTGCAATCATATTCATTAAAAAAGCCTCCAAAATAATTTTGAACAGAATGTTAACAGCTATTTGTGCAGGGCGAAATCGTTCAGTCAGAAATCTTTCCTGCTCGCTTTTGAGACTAAACGAATGGGTAAGTAGAATTCACTAATCGAATCTAAAAGCTATCTTTCAAAGGACGATGCAGCGCAAAAAGAATCCAAAAAGTCAAACTGGTTCAATCGAGCAAAACCAGACCCAACCAGGCCGCGCTACGAAGATCCCGGACAGAATTTCTTCAAGCCTTACAAAGAGTTCCGCGAGGAAAAACGACAACAGCTCCTTTCCGGCGATAATAAACGAAAAGTCCCGTTGAAAGCTCTTGTCCCAGAAGAGTATCGTGGCGCTAGATATTATACAGATGCACATATGGAAGTTGTTGATCCGAAAAATGTGAAGCCAAAGGTGTTTATGGGGCCGTATTCGATTGTTCTACCACACAGGTAGCTCTTACAGTATTATAAATGTTTTAATGAGTTTCTAATACAAAAGTTGCTAAGAAATATCTTTACTTCATCATTAAATAATTTTAAGAGACGGTAGAATGGAGCACCCTGGTGATAGAGTTCTCTGCAATCAGGCCATCAAAGATTCTTTGGAATTTCAAGCTCCGGTAAAGATAATTACTCTTTGCTCATTTGAAGAGTTCAAATTTAACTTTCATTTAGTTGAAACTTCCGGAAGGTTTTCAAGACACATCTCGCTACGCCTTGAAGAAAAACTACAAGATCAATCCTTATCGTCGCGAAATACACCGGCACCGTGCGATGAAGCTAGCTTTCTTCACTGGACTAGTGATTGTTGCGTACCGATTTATTTACTGCCCGTACATGGGCATTCCTGATCCAGTTCAAAATGATGTGGATAAATTTGTATTTATGGCTCCAGTATTAGTTGGAGTGTTTATGATTGCAAACGTCGGTGGAACATTGACAAGTAGTTTACTTTCGCTGTATTACAGAATGCGATTTAGACTGTAACTATTCAATATAAACTTATATTTTAAATATAGAACAGACTGATATATTTTGTTTTAGATGTTATGGGCTTAGTTGAATTCGATGCATTGATAGGCCGAGAAATTAAATTCGAAGAGATCGAAGATGAACCTACGCCCAAGAAATCGTCTTCCTGGATCAAAAGTTTCTTTAATTCCGAAAGGGAAGGGTCACTTTTTGAACTTGTGAGTTTTCAGTAGATAATCCGCCCAGGGATAGCTCGAGCATGTAAGAGAAATGTATTTCAAATAATTTTGCTTCTTTTCTTCTTTTTCCGCAGTTCTTATCAGTAGGTTCCAGTCACCAGGGTTTCTAGGATGAAAGTTTCTTCCAAAGTCGTTATTTTGAAGCTCGAAATTGAAATCCTGAAACAGACAATTTTCTCTTTCGCGAAACACGAGAATCTCCTTTTGCATGAGGTCAATAGTTTCGTGATTAAATAGCGGAGCAGCTCCGATGATGTACTCCAACGGATTCTTCGTATTCCTTGCTAATTTCTCGCGCTTCTCAACATAGCCGCTTAGATTATCTTGAGCATCGAGTGATCGAAATGAGCTGTGAAGGTTTTGAAGGTCGACAATCGTAAGTTGTCGACCTATCAGCTCTGGAATGGGCCCTATTTCTTGATCGAAAAGTCTCTCCATCGATGTTTTAAATATTCGAGTCTTCTTAATTCTAGTGAGCTCTACCCATCACGCGGTCATCATAAGGAAGTAGTCTCGTGACCTCTCTGAAGTAACAGCACTGAAATCATAGAAGACGCAGAGCCAAAATCAAAACAAAATGAGACGAGCTACTGGATGTCTGATGAATCAGTTAAAGCTTGTTACAATTGTTCAAAGACATTTACGACTCTCCGAAGAAGACATCATTGCCGGTTTTGTGGGCAGATTTTCTGTTGGAAATGCGCTCCTATCCGATCGTTTCCGATAAATAAAAGATGCTGTGATAACTGCCAGGCAAAAAAGAGCATCTTGAATCTCTCTAATGCTCGTTTTAGGAAGCCCAGATGGTGAATCAACGCAAAATTCAGTCAAAACCTATATCATCAACCCCACGAGTATTGAGAAATCGGTCTCTTTCCAAAGAATTCGAAGATTTCGAGTCCATTCCAGTTGGTTTCAACTCTTTTGAAGAAGTTGAAATCGAACTGCTTTACGAAAGCCTCAGGAATGGAGTTTTCGAAGCAGGACGAACTCATTTTTCTGGCGATGATATTATCACGAAACTGGGTTCGAAAACGACTGATCCGGAGGTGAAAGCAAAACGCATGATCGAGCTTGGTTTCCTTCTTGGCCCAAACTATGAGTTCTCGAAAGATGCGGTCTATAAATTCAACGAAGAAGGGACAATGAGTGGTGATCCACTTATGACCCGTCAATCTAGCCAGGAAATTCCGATCCGCTCACCGTCGAGTTCCATAAGCAGCTCGGCCGTAATCCCCGATATGCGGGAAGATTACTACGCAGAGTCTCCAGAAAGCACCACAACTGGAGTCCCAAAAGCTTGTTCTGACAACTGTCTGACTTGTATCAGCGATATGTACATGGACAATGTCAGCGAGAAGATGAAAACTGTTTCAGTCTACCGCCAATCGTCATCTAGATCAAGTTCGGCCAGTGAAGACTGGAGTCGATCAATTTCTGACTTTCATCGACGTCATTTTGAAAGCATGGTTGCTAAGTTGTTGTCAATCTTCTCCGATGGGGATATAAAAAAGAAATGGTCTGGAAACTTGATTGACGTCGTCCCGCAGATCGTCCAGAATATTTCCTCAGATTCTATAACCGCAGCTTTTGACGTCAGAAAGATGATCCACATTAAGAAAATAATCTCACCGAAAGAAGATAATATTGGGAATATTGAAAAGTTGGATGGCGTAATTTTCAGCGGGAAATTAATTACAGACACTTCGAAGAAACGAGAAACAACAGTGCGAAAAAATGTTTCGATTGTCCTGCTTGATTGCAAAATTGACTTCCGAATGGGTGGCAAAACGAGACTCGAAAGTTTGAGTGAACTGATCCGTCAGGAAAAAGAATTCCTCGATCTCTGCTGCAAACGAATATTAGAACGAAAACCCGACGTAATAATTTCCTCTCAATCAATATGCAACTACGCTCTTCAATTCTTCAGCCATCACAAATCCATCCAAGTCGTCGTAAATGTAAAGAAAACAGCTCTAAAGCGCATTTCGATCGCAACAGGATCAGACATCATCTCAAACCTCGAAGAGCTAAAAACCTCTAAAATCGGCCTCGCTCCTTCATTTGAAGAAAAACTCGTCTGCGGCGTGGACTCAATATTTTTCATCGAAAACGAAATACCTAAGAGCTTCGTCTCTTTGCTCGTTTTTTCTGACGATCTTGCCCAACTTGATTGCATAAAAGATATCATCATGTTTCTGTGTCTTTGTGTTCATCAAATGTCAATGGAAGTTCACTTTCTCAACTCGTTTCCCCTCGACGCCCCGACTATTTCAAAACGAAACGAGTTTTACTGTAAATGTTCTGATATAACAGGCCGTTTCTCTACTGAATATCAACGAGTGCCTTCCAAAGTCTCAAACGAGCAGAACTCAAGCCTCGTTTTTGAGTTGAGCAGTACGCCTGTGCAGCAAGCAAATAACAGCACGGAAAACTCCGAGTTCATTCGTTGCGGCTATCATACTTATCTCATAACACGGCGAAGCGAAGATCCCCTTCAGGAAGGGTTGAAGCGCTTTAATTTGAATCACCGAAGAGACATGATGAAACAACATCGGTTTAAAGTTCCAGAGCCAGAAGAAACATGCTACCACGAAGCGACAGATCCTGATGCCATTCTCGATCATGTAAGCAGGGATGATCTGATGGCGAGCTTTCGTGCAACTGGAAGTTATCCTTCAACGATTAGTAGTCAGCAAAAGTCAAACACCGTTTTCCCTGGAATAATGGCTCGATCCACCGTACATGATATCAGACCTTTAGTTGAGCCTTTTCCAATCCTCTTTTCTACCTTCTATCTCCGCCAAGGAGCAGTGATGACATCTTACTGTACCGCCCCTGTCGAAATTAGTCTCCACCCGTATTCTTCGACAGATTCGTCTGTCGCGGACTTTGTCCAGAATTTAATAGGACGGGAGTCAGCTGATAAGCTTTGCAAAGTCTGCACGAGGCCAGAACGAAATCATATCAAGCGAATTGTTTTTGGCGAAAAAGGGATTCATATCATCATAAAGGTCGTGCTCATCAAATTATTTATTTATAGCTTCATCTATGAACGATCGGCTTCAACTGTTCTAATATGATTGTACAATTTTGTTGAGCGCGATTAAAAGGAACTCCCCGATCAGAACCCGACTCATCAGTTATTAATGTGGAGCAACTCTTACGGAACGAACACGGCGATCTCGCCTATCAATGAAAAAATAGCAAATATGTCGATGGCGTATTTCATCAAGATTCTAACCGCACCTGCTTTCATGCCTTCTCAATTGTCGCGAATTGAAAGTTCATCCGTCTATTTCGCGAACAAAAACATGCTCTGCTCGTTCAAGCTGGTCACCTTTCGTCAATTCTTTGTCAAGTTGCCTTCGATTGCCTATTACGAAGATCAAGCTACTTATCCAGTGGAGCCAATTAAGACCGACCTCGAATTCGTTAGCAACGAGGGCCAAAAAGTATTAAATGAGCTCAACACCCAATTGAAAGAAGCGGAGCAGGAGCTCGCCGCAATTACTGTAAACAACTTTGACTGTGACGATATCATTATTTTCTACAACGAAGAACGGACTAGATTTGAAAATGTAGTGGCAGCGACAAAACAGGATTTGGAAAATCTTGGGGACTTAATTCCCTGGGAGACTTGCGCCAAATTCTTCTCGAAAGTATCAGAAATTGGTCAGACGCTGATTGGAATCATTCAAATGTGGAACATTCGCATTCAAGTCAAATTTGACAGCGTCCGGAAATCGTCCAACGAGGAAAATCCAGTGAGCCAAGATTTTGAAAGTTACGAAGAAATAAGCTCAGACGCGTTAGATGCAACGGACAAAGGAGCAACTCGAGACGATCATTTCGTCTCAAACCCGATTACCCCTTTCCTTCAGAAGCTTTTCTACAACAACGTCCATACAGTCGTCAGTCCCTTCCGAGGAAGCATTCACTATCTCCTCCAACACTCGAGCAAATACAAGGTGACTTCTTTTTCTGATTTACGAGCATTTAATTAATCTGAAAAAAGGTCACGGTGAGGGAAGAAGAGCCAAGTTCTGCTCTAGCCTTTGCACTTAGCTCCGCTAATGAACCATTTGCGCAAGTAGTCGACCGAGATCTCATAATCCACGCCGAGGCATCGACTGTTTCTCTCAAGGTCAAGGTCTTCAATCATTCCGAATTCGCCCAATTACGCAAAGCTATCGGTAAAAACAACCTTCGATCGGTAGCTTATCAATCAATTTCCAGGTTTCAAGGAAGAAGACTTCATTCATTCTCTAATTCGCTGCGAAACCTGGAAGTCTTCTGGAGGCAAATCGGGGGCAACTTGGTTCAGAACTCTTGACACGCGATTTCTAATAAAGCAGGTATGGAATTGTTTATTTACAGTAACTATATGCATTTATTTTGATCCCCAAACGAGTTCATTCGCCGATGGCTCAACAAAGACAGTCTGGCCGCAAGTCGGACAGTTTTTCTTAATTTTCCCAATTTCTTCCGTTTCGTTCTCTTTCATGATTGCACTCTGATCAGACTCAGAAATAGCAGCCGTTTTACTAGATGTTGCGCAGTTGCCCATCGTTTATAATCGGCGGCCTCTCGGTTGGCCGATTTGAAAAAGAAAAAAAAAAACGGCAATAATGGTAGTGAATCTTCTCGGCTTCGGTAGAAGAGAGGTCTCCCGGGAGCTCCCCTCTTGCATAGTAATTTTCAGCGACGGCGCTGCTTGTCAACCTCGATTTTCAGATAAAAGAAAAGGAGACTGCAACTGTCGAAAGCTTCGGGCCTAAATACATCAAGAACGTCATCAAAGGGGTTGAAAACCGACAGCCAAGTGCGATCGTGAAAGTTTACTCGGCTTTTAGGATTTCGCTGAAAACTCACTCTCGGTTTGTTTTTAAAGAAATCTTCAGATATGAAAGTATTTGTAGGAGTATTACGTCCAAAACAGACTTTGTTGTAATGGAAGACTTGTTCTGGAACATGCCGATGATTTCCAAGACTTTCGATCTAAAAGGAAGCCAGCGTAATCGAATGACGAAAGAGTCCCTCGAGAATAACGTCCTTCTCGGTAAGTTACGAATCAATAGCCCGAAATGGCTTAAAATCTGCTCAATTTTCAACTGTGGAAATCGACCTCTCGCTCAATAATTCATTCAGACAGTAATTATATCTCGTCAATGTGTCACTCGCCGATTCACTTGAACTCGGCTGCTCATCTCGTACTGATGAAGGCGTTGGCCAATGATGTTGATTTCTTGAGCCGCTCGCAGATCATCGACTACTCCTTGCTCATTGGCATTGATTACAAAAACAATCACATCGTCGTTGGCTTGATTGACTATTTACGAACGTACACTTGGGATAAATATGTCGAATCAAAGGTAATAAGTCTTGTTTTTATAGGCCTAAACAATATTTGCTAGTTTACGGGGTCTTTTGATTCGCTAAGGCAGAAGTTACGGGCTTCTGATTGGCTTAAACTCAGTTTCCCATAATTCAAGATCGATTAGCCAATCCCAAAACTCTTGTTTCGACATGGTGTTTTGGATCTGATTTCTAGATCTCTTTCGACACCTCTTTTCAGCTAAAATCATCAGTCTCCACTGCTGCGCCGACTATCATCAGTCCAGAGAATTACAAGACGCGTTTCATGAGCGCCATGAATCGTTACTTCCTGCGCTCACCGGAAATTCCACAGGACTACTCCTTCGCCTAAAACGTCTTTACCTACTTCTGTAAATGTCTCAATTCTTCAACAATTCCATTCAAACCAGATTATATTCAAACCAGTTCATTCTCTTCAAAAGCAAACCCATTCGACCTCAAAGCCGATACTTACCAAAAATGCTTTTGTTGTTGTTTTTTATTCTCACAAAAGAGTGGGAGAACTTCTTTTCACCTGCTGGGTGGGGCATTTGACGCATCGGCTTCGGATTTTTATTTACGAAATTTGATTTTTAAGAGCACTGCCAGAGATTTCGAAAGTTCGTTAAAATGCCAAACATCGACGATGAACCACCACAGAAGAAGCTCCGCGCTGAAATTCCTTCTGGTACCAGATCGAAATTTTTCCATCGACTCCTTAGAGAGTATAATAGATGGCGACTTTTTAAATGCGAGAAATTAGCAGAATTAGTTGTAAATAGTCGCATAAAGAATCACGGTACGTCATATATTTTGAAACAGAATATATGATTGATCATTTCTTTGATTATAGCCTATAATTTATAGGAGATTTTTCCTTTTGTAGAATTTCCGCTAGAATTTTGCCTTTGCAAGTATTTTTCAGATGATGCGTCAATCGCCCTCCTGGAAAAAGTATACGAGGTCCAGAAGGGGCTCGATGAAATCCACAGCAAGTCTGCCGAGGAAATCGTCGCAGTAGAGATCAAGTACAACAAGCTTCGAGTGCCACTGTACGAAAAGAGAGCCAAGGCTATTTCCGAGGTACAAAAATTAATTCTACGTTTCAAATTATTCGTAAAATTCAGATCCCTAACTTTTGGCTGACGACTTTGGTGAACCATCCTATCATCGCAGAGAGCATGTCAGAGCATGACGCGCAAATTCTCGAGCATCTGGAGACCATCGATGTCGTTGAGAACGAAGACATCAAGAGTGGCTACTCGATGGAATTCGTAAGTTCAATTACAGAGTCCTAGATTTATAATTGTCGGTAGAAATTCAAGAAGAACGCGTATTTCACGAACGAGAGCGTCACGAAGAAAGTGACAATGAGCGAGGAAGGCGACAACACCGTCGAGATCACCACGATCGACTGGACGGACAAAGAAATGCAGGAGAAATGTAAGCTGTTTACATTTTATACCATGGCTGACTGTGTAACTTAGGTGCTCCGGAAGCCGACGAAGGCTTTATCGCATGGCTACAGAGTGAGGTGGACCCTGAAGTCGACGAGATCGGAAACGTAAGACCTTCCTCCCAACATATTTATCATCCTGTGATTTAGCTGATCAAGGACGATCTCTGGCCGACTCCAATGGAGTACTACAACATGCAAGAAGAGTCCGATGAGGAAGACGAAGATGACGAAGGAGTTGGGGAATCTGGAGACTGCTAGGAAAATACATCTGTTCTTCCATTTACATGTAACGATTTGAATAAATCAGAAACAGCAAATGCTCAAATATGAAATACTATTTATTATCGGATGTTAGTTTCAAACAGCTTGGATTCGAGAGTTTTCTTCTGTTTCTTTTTTCTTGCAGCAAAGTATCCAAATGCATAAGCAAAGAATAAATCCGAATAGAAATAGGCCTAAATTTTGAGAAATTGAATTGAAATAAAAGGCACTTATGTGAGAGTAGACAGCCAAATTTTGATAAGTGGACTTTCTCGTATTGTACATTTTGTAGGTTGCTTTATCTTCTGCTTTTCACCTATCTTTATCTGATTTAGCTTTGGCATGCTTTGGATAGCTCTTTTACTGCTAAACAGGTGGACAATGCCGTTATCACGTAGAAAATTAGCATTAAAATTGGACAAGCTTTCTGCATGAAAATGAGATAATGCCATTAATTCAGCAAGATTTAGATAACAAGGAAGAGAATGAAAGATATTTCGAAAGATATGATTTTTCTTTTTGATGTTTGGGCGTTTATTTACAAGCATTGATAGTGAGTAAGTCAGTGTCTTTTCGTCTTACTGACCTTTATAAATATCGGCTTGAACAAAATCAATCTTGCTTCTTGGCGAGACGGTCTTGGCGACGGCGGATAATCTTCTGCTTATTTCGGAAGCGCTCAATCACGTTCGTGAAGATTTTCTTGTACATCGGTCCCCGTTTGCAGCCGTCCATCTCTTGAATGATAAAACGATTCGTTCTTCGACCAAACTAGTATATTTTCGTTAGAAAAGAAAGGTTAAGGAAAATCCGACTTTCGCGAGAATGGATGGACCGTCGTCGAGGTCGAAATTCTTTCGGTAGCGTTTTCTTGCTCTTGGTTGCGGGTTTTCAGAGGTGACTTTACAGTTTTCAGGAGATGCTTCAAGTGATTAGCTTTACTTCTCTCTAAACGTTCCTGAAAATAGCGAGTGCTCGAACTCGGCATCCTGCGCCTGCCTTCTTCTCCTCGTTGTGTTCGTCGCTTCCTTTTGCTTTCTTCTTTCGCAAGTCTGAAAATTAGCGATTAACTTACCGTAAAACTTGTTGAATCGATTCGAGCAAGTCTTCTTGTGCAATTCATCTCCACTGAATCGTTCTGGCATGTACTCGGAACACCATTTCACTGTCTTCTTCTTCAAGTCTTTTTGAGGTTATTTTACATTTCCAAAAATAAAACAGATGGGATATAAATAACTTTTCCTTGAATTTGTGATTTTGAGCTCTCAAAAGTTTTCTTTCCAAAAGCGAGCGCAAGAAAAACTGACAAAAGTCTTTTTCCTCCAAGCATATTCTTTTCTCAAGAAAGTTTCTTTATGAATGAACAAACAAGAAATCGTGAGTGCTCAAGATGCTCGCTAGGCGGCGTTAGAAAGGTCGTGAACCGGGATTGCTTCTAATCTACGCGGCACGAGATGCTCACACTCGTCTCGCTGGAACCAAGAGCTCGGAAGTAGGACCAAAGAGCGCAGCTCAACCAAGACCGCAACAGACGCAAGAAAAAAGGGAAAACGAATTCAAACCTAGGCTCATCAGTTTCTACAAAATAATTAAATATTGATTTATGCTGAAAAAATTAATTAGAATATAACTTCAGAATTTTAGGCGTGACTATTATTTACGGAAGTTTTTTAAGATCAAAAACTTAATATTTTTTTTTATCTTTCAAAAATCTTTAACACAGTAACTGGTACGTAAACTCTTTTGATAACTTTTGAATTCCGCGTGAATCGCCTAACTTTGGCCGAAGTTCAACTTCATGCCTCCGAAATCGCGGCTTCTTCTCGCTCCAGCGTTTAGCTCGCGGTTTCCCGCCACCCAAAGAAACGCTAAAGAGAAATGTCAGAGTATTTAAAAAGGATGTAAGCAAATATAAATGTCTTTGAAAGTTCATAAATCGAGTCAACCCAATTTAACTCTGAGTGACGGTATTTTTAAGCTCTTCCACCTGCAAAGACTAGTCTAGTTTAGCAAGGTTATTTAGATTTGTACAGTGTCTTTCTTCTTAACCCTCAGATTTCTATAAGAGATTTTTCTAAGAAGTAAGACTCCTGACTTGACATTAGAAATTTATATTTTATTGTTCTTCTTCCAAATATTTCAGGCTGAAGCTTCGATTCCTGGACGGATCAGACAGCAATCGTCACAATCACGATCTTGAGTTTCTGGAGGCTATAATTCACTTACAGTAGTAATTCACTTTGTAGTATTTTAAGGATAATATTCTCACAATGCCGCAAAGTTGCTTCCAGAAAGTCGCGATCCAGCCAACAACCAACAAAATTGCACCATACACAATCAGTTGGGCACCTTTTTTAATATAACTTTCTTAGTATTACTATGTTCTATTACCAATTGGTAGGCCAAAGAAGGAATTAATAGGATCGGCTTTTTCTAACTCCGACAAGGTGGAATGGGGTAGTCTATAATAATTTTGATAAAATCGGTTTATATCGACGTCGGTAACCCTCATTCTCTTCACGCAAAACTGCTGGAAAGCCTGCATTTACACAAAATCAAGTTAAATTCATTTCATCGAGACAAAGAAACCCTGACATGCTTATTTTCTTTGATGGGATGTGTTTGTTGCATTACAGAAAAATATATGGCGCCTTCAATTTTTCAGTGTATTTATTAGATTCTAAGACTTTCAGGTATAAAAATAAGAATTGGCTTGAAAATGATAAATGTGTAGGGTTATAAGATGAAAACTTGACCCGTTCTTCTAGCTTTGTTTAGGGGTCTTATGATACAGTTTTAGAAAGCTCAAAAGCTGAGCTTTCATTTGGGCACAATTTCAAGTGGTCTGGGTCATGCCCGCAAGGCAATTTATGACACCGGAAGTTCTGAAATCGGCACAAGAGCTCTTCAATCGATTTTGGGTGCCGGGGTTCACTCGAAATGGCTTGAAAGCAGGCGTTTTAGAAAGCTCATCGTCTAAGCTTTCTGAAAATCCAATAAAATACTGCTGACTCGCAACCTAGTGGCCGCTAGAGGCGCTAGAATAGTAAATTTTACGAATTTTTAGGTAGGAAACGCGATAATAAGCCTGAAATTTCTACCAAATTGGCAAATTCTAGTGCAACAAATCCCATTTCCGGGGCGAAAATCGAGTTTCTAGCGCCCCTAGAGGCCGGTAGGTGGCAAGTCAGCAGTATTATATTGGCTTTTCAGTAAGTTTAGACGATGAGCTTTCTAACGCGACTACTTTCGAGCCATTTCGAGTGAACCCCGGCACCCAAAATCGATTGAAGAGCTCTAGTGCTGATTTCAGAACTTCCGGTGCCATAAATTGCCTTGCGGGCATGACCCAGACCACTTGAAATTGAGCCCAAATGAAAGCTCAGCTTCTGAGCTTTCTAAAACTGTATCATAAGACCCCTGAACAAAGCTTGAAAAACGGGTCAAATTTTCATCTTATAAGTTATAACCCTATAAATGTGATAAAAAAGGGAGCTAAAATTTTTCTAACTGGGCGGCAACGAGGGATGAATTTAGTGTCAGTAAGCGGGAACGAGCCAGTCTCTGTAGTACAAAATAGAAATTCGCTATAAAATTAACTTTTTCTGCAGAAGATCACTCGATTTTCGGTGAGAGCAATCCAGCTTCAGTTGCATATCCAGACTCGAGAGTGAACAATGAATCTTCTGATGGCGAAGGAGCTAGAAAAGGAAAGTCAAATTGATAAGAAAATAAATGACAGTTACATGAAGGGAGTTTTCTTGGAAGAAGACTTGTCAGACTTGCACCACTATTGCCGGTAACAGCCTGTTTTTCAGCCAATCCATACGGAAAGTTGCGCAAATCGCGGGTCGAGCGAGGTTTTGCAAGTGGTTTCGTTTGAATGTAGATTCCATCGCTTCCTAAAATCTTCTGCAAGTTCTTCGGAGATTTGTGGTGACTCGGCGATTTAGCGACTTTTGCATTTGGTGAGCTCTGAATGGGTGCAATAATCTTCGCCGATTTCGGAGTAAACGCCGCTGCAGTTGGATTAAGAGACGAGTTTTCCGCGGTTATTTTGAACTCATCTAATTTTTCTTGCTGCGGAAGTCTTTGTTGAGGTCAATTCCGAGCTCCTAAAGTTATTTATTCCTTTATTATTTATAAAAACGGTACGTTGAGGTTAACGACGATTTGTTTCTCCTCTGGTACAACGATTGGTGTGTTCAAAATTGGGTTCAAAGAATTCTTGTAAAGATCGAAATGAGTTTTTCCGATGGAGCTTCTGTTTAAGCTAAATTGGATCGTAAATTACGTAAAAAAGGGGCATTATTACTTTTCTAGGTATTCGTGGACTTTTTCCCTCATGCTGATTGAAAGAGAGCTCAATTGTTGAAGAGCCTTGAAAGCCCGCTCCTGAGCTGTAGATGAAGAATCACCGAATCTGAAAGATCTCTGTCATCGTTGTTGTTGTCAAAAAGTTCTTACACAGAATTCTCCGTCTTTCCATCATCGCCAATTTCAACGCCATTCGCTGCGAAATCAAGGTCTCGGTCGATCTTAGAATTTTCCGTTTTTGCATCGATGTACTCTTCAATCTCTTGCTTGGCGAGTTCGACGTTTTCTGGCAATCCAGTGACGAGGAAAATCGGCTCGCCTGTGCGACTTGGCGTCGCAATGTGAGTGCGAGTTTGCTGCTGGATTTTCTTGATGGTAGTTCCTCCGACGCCGACTACCAGACCGACAACTTTGTATGGCACGCGAACCTGGGTTTCATTAGGGATCATAGATGTAATCTACTTTGACCTTACTTTGATAGTGATGGCGTCTTCCGAGGGTTCAGGATTAAAACGCTGCGAATAGCGAGCAGCACGAACGGCATTGAAATGTTCAACCGCTTCCCGAATCTCTGTTGCTGCCTTAGCGACATCTTCTTTCCGGCCTAAGATTCAATGTCGGTTTATATACTTTAGTGATCGGATTACCTGTTATGACGAATTCTGGCTTTTCAAATCGACTTGGCGTCTTGATGTACGTTTTGGTCTTCTGTCGAAGATATTTGATTTTCATGCCTAGAATATATGGTTTTTCGTTGTTAATAAACGCTTGACCGAAATAACCTCCTTTCCCGATAATTTCAGCGATGTAATCCGCACTTGGCACTCTCACAGTCTCTGTCACACTTTGAGTTTCTTTCGGTGGCTCTAACAGCGCGATATCGTTTGCCTGACTGCCTCCAACAAGTCCCAATGAATACATTTCTAGGGCAAGGCGCATCATTTTCTGAGGATCGCTTTTTGGAGCCTTCTCAGAGTCCCTTGAGCAATAATTTAAATTTTGAAACTATTCTCTTTTTATCGAAAATGATCACGAAATGAATCTTCAAAATAAGTTGAGTCTTACTTTTCTTCGCCTTGATAATTCTCAAAAATCTCTGCCATCATCCCTGCCGAAAAAAAGATCCCTGCTTCAAAGAAAAAGCTAATCAGCTGGACTCAGTTACGTCGGAATCCGTCCAATTACAAGGCAAGCTCAGGAAGATACTTTTCCGTGGCATTTTTCGAGATTCTGAAGTTAGCCCACCTCTATGTCTGCCCGACTGACTGCAGAAGTCGGATTTGGAAAGAATCGACTTGATGAATGTTTGTGTCTCTAGAAAGAAAAATTCGGAGCTATAAGATGATGGTTCTCATGTCGTCATCATGAGAACGAAGCATCAGTTCGTTTTTCAGTAGAAAACTACCGGCGTTATAATGTCACCCTATGATTCCTCTTCTGCTACTTTTTGGCACTGCTCTTGCCTCATGGCAAGATGTGGTTGCTTCGTCCCGACTACCAAGAGCTGAAGACGGCTCTATCGGAGTTATTCCTGAGAACTATCGGGTAGAGCTGACGATCAACGATTTGAACTCAGAGAACTTCGCTTACTCAGGCGTGGTGGAAGTTGATTTCGAATGGAATTTGGGCGACTTTGAATACCTCGCGCTCAACGAAGAGAATTTCTTTTACAAGTCAGTGACACTTGATGGACAAGCTGTCGAGCACTTTCAAGAGGGTGGATTTATTTTCATCACTATTCCCAGTAAGAAATCTTCAAGAATAGTTTTCTTTATTCTTCATTTTAGTTGGATTCGAATTCCAGGAAAAGACAACTGTACGAATTGAGTTTACTGGTAGATTCGATTACGTGACTTCTGCAGGCTGGAATGAAGGTTTCTTCGTCGACTACTACGTTGGCCCTGACGAATTGACCTACAGCAACATTCTCGTCACTCAGTTCGAGTCTTGCGGTGGCCGCAAAGCATTTCCAATGTTTGACGAGCCGGAGTACAAATCGACTTTTGACCTAGAAGTTACGCTCTACGGAAATGAAGGCTACTACGCATTATGGAACACGGATACGATCGATGTTATCCAACAAAATGATTCTTCCGTTACTTACGTGTTTGATCGCTCGCCAAAGATGAGCTCGTATTTGTTCTCCTTGTCTGTCGTTAATTACGTTTACGTGGAAGGAACTGCTCCTGAGACCGGCGCCAGAATGCGCGTTTATTCTCCCAAGTGGGTTGAAAATATAGAATTTTCCAGCTTCGCTCTTGATGCTGGAATTGCTATTCTCGATGGCTTGAGCGATTTCTTCGGCTACAACTATTCAGATGCCTTCCAAGGAGTGCCAAAGCTCGATCAAATTGGATTCCCCAATAGCGGTCTCGGAGCGATGGAAAACTGGGGACTAGTCACTTATGATTACACCTGGCTTTATACAAATACGGACAAGATGACTGAGTTCTGGACTTCTGACGTAGCAGCTACTGTAGCTCATGAACTGGTTCATCAATGGACTGGGAACTTGATTACTGCAGAGTGGTGGGACGAGTTGTGGGTAAAAATGAGAATTAAATCTTCCTTCTATCATCTAAATTGTAGATAAATGAGGGCTTTGCAGAATGGGGAGGAGCTTTTGGTCTCCAATTTGTCGACTCGAGCATTGCCTGGGAAAATTACTTGTACTTGTACGATTCGGACTGGGCGTACTGGGTGGATCAAACGCGAAACTCACGTCCGATCGTGAACAAACAGAACAACGACGGCTACATTGTGGATACATGTGAAGCTATCGACGCCCAATTTGACGGTATCGCTTACTCTAAGGGAAGTCTAATAATCCGAATGATCATTGACGTAATCGGCATCGATGCATTCCAAGGAAAAGTTCGAACTTTGATCGACCTTTCTCTCATAATTTCAAAATTTCTGAACTCAAAAAACAGCCGGTATGCAAAAATACCTCAACGAGAACAAGTTCACCAACCCTACTACCGAAACTTGGTTCAGCTACATCTCCGAATTCGTCGATCCAGCAGTCCTTCCAGAGGGAAAAACGTTTTACGAAACCTTCAAAGGCTACTTTCTCCAGATGGGTTTACCCTTACTTACCTTCAAAGACTCCCACGAAGCTTTTGCTGAGCGATTTTTATGGCAAGATACTGAGGTCACTCTTCCTGAGAGCTCGTTGAATTACAACTGGAACATTCCTGTTAAAATATTGAAGTTCGACTCTTGCTCCACAGAAATTCAGTGGTTAACAGAAGAAACAATGGCTGCCGATCGAACCCTCAACTTCGGAAAAGAACGCATTGGCCGCGATTTCTGGCCGTTTCCCGACTCACGATCCTACACAAGAACTTCTTATGGCTCTATTTCCAACTTCAATGAATTGATTACCCAGTTAATGACGCAGGTTTCTTGTCTGGAGACCGTTGAAAACATCCAACTGCTCACCGCAGGAATGATTATGGATCAGTTTTACCTCGCCACTGCTTTAGGACATCGAGAACACTTCCATACGAATTACGGTCACGTGATGGAGCCAACGAGGTTGATGGCCATTGCTGAAATTAGCCACCGGCCACAGGACTGGATCGTTTGGGCGCATGCTGGTACTGTGTTTGACCGAATCGTCGAGGATGAAATTTATACTCACAGAAGTGGTGCGAAACTCGTCCGATTCAGCTCCAACCGAGCCTTGTTTGAAGATTACATGCAGTCCCTTGCCAGCACGAATAGATACATGAGCAACGATCTTTCTGGCTCGGATGAAAAGAAAATGGCTTCGCTGTACACAAGCTGGGCGTGCAACTACGGATCGAGCTGGTGCCTTTCGGAAGCATCGAAGCTCGCACTTGACGTTGTCAACGGCAACGGAGACTGGCGCGACCTTGACGTTCACATCAGACTTCAGGCAAAGCACTTCGCCGTCCGCGGCGGAACTCAGCAAGTCATTGACCTCTTGGTGGACGAAATCTACAGCGGAAACCAACGCGAAATTATCAGGAAACGGATTATGGAATCATTACATAAGAAATTTCAAAACTTATCAAAGGCGGGATTTATTTCCTTTGACGCAAGAAATATACTTATTTGACTTTGAATTTCGGATAATTCAGTTTGAAGTAATCTTGAAGCCCTCGCATACCTCCCAGCTAGCCATGCCGCGAAAATTGTCGAAGTTTTCGAATATATCTCAGGTGGGAGCATCATTAAAACTCAAATCATCTTTTTGACAATTATTAATAATTACTATAAAACAAGACAGACTGACAACAAGGAAGTCCCTCTCTTAAATTCTCCATTTATCGTAAAATCACTCAGTTTTGTCACGTGTGATTTTCAGACGACTATCCCAGCTACGTCAGTGAGTTTGCGATGAAGGCAGCCGAGCAGCCTGAGATCCGAGACATCGTCATTGATTTGTTCATCGACGACCAGGCAATCATCGAAGTCATCAAGGAAGAGGGCGTCATCAACTCCGTCGTCAAAGGCTTCTGCGAGTACATGCAAGAAACAAATGCACAAGAAAGGGTTTAAACATTTAATTCAATAATCATTTGACATCCTCTATGATTCCAAAATTGAACTCTCAAAAGACAAGCAGCGACTGAATGACTTGAAAGACTCGATCATCCGCTGGACCGGTCCACTTTCTCTTTTCGACCAAAGAGCATTCGATCATTGCGAAACTCAGTTGCTCAAGAACCAGAAGTGGATGGACGAAGCTGGAACTGAAATTATCTACTGGCTTCGATTTCACTAAACTTAGAAAAAATAAAGACTATTTTCAGAGAAAATACCGAAAAACATCAATTAGACTCGGGAATAAAAGAAATAATGACCTTGGTTAAACGAAAGCTTCCTGTCTGCCCCTTTTTGTGTGAAGAAAAATTCTTTGTAGAGGCAAATTCTAAATGTTCACACGAATCGTTCCGTTGCTCTGAGAGGGGAGAAATTTTTCTTTCTATTCATGCGCCAAGATAATGGTCGAGTTATTAGGCATTGATGAAAGGACTTTTCAGAAGTTTATTTGACTATTCATCTTTGAACACTAAAACAAGGCACATGTCATAACTGTAATATTTCAGAATCTACCTATTAATTATTATAGCTTTGTAAAACCGATAGAAGCCGATTGCTAAGAGCATTGACCCCTCTTTGAATTTTTTAATCAGCATTCAAATATTTGAAAACTTGCAGCGTTCACTACTGGGAAAGTGGAAATCTCTCTCAGGCAGGGTTCGGTAATTTGAGCTCACGCTAAAACTCAAGGAAACAAAGCTTGAGACTCACGTTTTTAATTTGAGTTTTGAGAACTCAGAGATGAGAGCTCAGGTGAGAAATCAATTCTGGCGATCCATGAGCCAATCAAGGAAGCGCTCGCTTAATTTGAGTTTTGAAAACTCAAAACTCTCAAATCTCCCAAAAACTCAAAACTTTCAAAACTCTCAAATCTTCTCAAAATGATTTCTCAAGTCACTTTGAGTTCTCAATTTGAGGAAATTTGAGCGTCTAGCCAAAATGAGTTTTAGCTTGAGCTCAAATTACCGAACCCTGCTCTCAGGGGCTATATAAAATACAATCGTCCGCAAATGCTACAACTCTGACGATTGTGGGAGAAGGTCCCCTCCTCTTAGGCATAGTAACTGGCTCAAATGGCGGACATAGTCCCCAGGAGAAGTAGTGCAGTGGTAGCACACCGGTTCATGAACACGGAGGTCCCTGGTTCGACCCCAGGCTTCTTCAATACTTTTCACTCGCCTTTGCCTGATCCTACAAACTGGTGAAGACAGTGGGTTGTCTAGGTAGCCAAAACAAACCCTAAGCTGAGATTGACAAAGGTTCACTCAGTAGCTCAGGAGAAGCTGAAGGTTGGGAGGGTTGGTAGGCTTGTAACGGTTGGGGACCGTGGCACCAGACAAAGAACCAAAACCCAAGGCGGCATATGTAAGACGAGTTGTTAGAGCAGTTACTAGGGGGAGTTGTGGGAGAAGGTCCCCTCCTCTTAGGCATAGTAACTGGCTCAAATGGCGGACATAGTCCCCAGGAGAAGTAGTGCAGTGGTAGCACACCGGTTCATGAACACGGAGGTCCCTGGTTCGACCCCAGGCTTCTTCAATACTTTTCACTCGCCTTTGCCTGATCCTACACGATGTTTTCTCACGCATCTTGCCAAAAAAAGCTGCAACTATCGCTTCAATTAAGCTAATTCTCGCAGCGGCAAGAAAAATATTTGCAGATGATTTGGACTTTTCATGCGGCGGGTTATGTAAGTTGACATTTGCTGATGAAAAATTGGTTATAATGAGAAAGTACGAAAGGGCAGTTTGAATGGGTAGGATTAGTGCACTCGTAAATCATGACAAGTCGTCAAACCAGAAGAATTCCTTTGAGCTTTTCTGCAACAGCGAAAATTACCAAATATAAAAATCTTCCCTAACAACAGATTCACCTTCTTTATCAATAGAAATATGCATATTTAACCCGTCAATATACATTTTCCACCCAAAAATACCCTTGCCAAGTTTTTCAAAACTTGAAAAAGACTCAAGTTGAAACTCAAGGACTTGGAAAAATTTAAAACCGTAAGCCTGGCTTAGAGCCCTTTCGCCAATTCGAGCGTCAGTTTCGGCCGATGCTTCAAATTTTTTGACAGTTATCGACAAAGGGCCCCTGGACCAGGGTTCGGTATTTTGAATTCGTCGAAAAATTCGCCAATACACGCAGCGAATATGCTCTTTTCTAAAGCGAATAAGCGATTGTTCGCGAATCGCCTATTCGGGCGAATATTCGCTCGAAATTGAGCGTACAGCCCTGGATTGGCTGAACTCCAGGGCCGCGGGTGAGAAAAGGGTGGCGCCCGCGAGCTATAAGGTTATTTAGGCGGTGAAGATAAAATTATAGGCTGCGCAACGTCAAAGCCCGACCAATCAGAGCGCGCGGCAGAGCGAATATTTGAGAAATTCGCTGAATTTCTGAAAAATTCTCCGAGAAAATTCGATTTCATTCGTTGTGAATATTCGCTCAATAGAGAATATTCGTAAACGAATAAATAGAAATTCAAATGAAAAACGAATAATTTCGCGAATTCAAAATACCGAACCCTGCCCTGGACAGCCCACTCTCTTAAAAGTTCATTAATTGGACTTTTTGAAATGCGTGAAAAGAGGGCCTTGCTGGACTGGTCCGTATTTTAATGAGGGGCAGATCTGTTAGAAAAACTTATACTGTAGCTCGCAGTTGAGGACCTGAGCTTGAGGACCTCAAGTTGAGGTAGCGAATTTGTGATGGAAAACTTGCTCCTTGATTTTGGAACCGGAAACGTTTGGCCTTGCAAATAACGGGCTAAATAAAGACGCCAAATTTGGAATTTAACAACGTGACGGTTGGCATTTGACGGGAGCGGAAATTTCACCTTTCGAAGGATACACATTTCCAAAGATGGATCGGCTCCCTCTTCTTTCCAGCGAATAATTACCCTCGCTGCAAGACCTATTAATAATTCAAGGGTGGTCCCTAAAGCTCCTGATGGCGATTGATTGTTACGATGAGTTTTATTAAAATGGAGCACGTGGATTGTTGTGATTTTATAGCCGAACCTGAACATACTAAAAATCGAGGAAAACTATTTCCAGAGGTACTTCTGGCACCTAGCCGGAATAAAATCCTGCCAAATTGGATTAAATTTAGGGAAGTAAATTTTTCTCGGCCAAGAATATTTTTAATGAGCAGGAAATATTAAAGCCACTTGAAGTCGATCGCGTCAAACTCAAATTTTTAAAAGAAAAAATGAATAGAAAATCTTTCTGAGGTCATTTTACTGTCTGTTACACGGCTCTAGAATGTCTAAATCCGAGGATCTGGGTTTAAGAGCCTGCAATTATACTATTTTTTATAAGTTTGACGCGTTTCCGTCTTGTCAGTGGCTTGTAAATATTAAGTTCTCACACCAATTTAAAGCCGCATAATAAATATGCACTCACATTCTTTACCGACATGATTTGGCAGGATTAAACTTGAGTTCAGCATAATCTGAGGGCAGCAAGTCAAAGACTGTCGCTACTGTTTATTTTGAATAAGCGAGGGATAGTAACTCTTATGTCAGATCAAGCAGCAAACCAGTCAAAAATTCAAGAGTAGGAAAATACAGTAACAGAGCAGGTAGAAAGATCGAAACGCGAACCGAAGCTTATCATAAGCCCATAATTTTTATAATTGCGGTCTTAGCGCAATTACCTCTCTGGCCTAAATGACGCTTTTAAAATAATTCTAGTGTCCGCTGAATTCTAAACAAAATGAGAATTGACTCCTTGTAATGTTTTTTCTATTCAAAAATTCACCACTGACCGCGTAAGATAGACACGCCCGTAACAAACTACCGAAATTATCCTTCTTCTGAAAGTTCGATTACCAATAAAGTGGCTTTCAAACTTTCTCATCGTAAAAATCAAAGATCGGGAGAACTTTGGTAATTGACGCAAATTGATTTGGTTGACATTATCGAAGGATTAATAAATTCAAGAATCATCTCATTGAACCTTTTTATTCAATAAAAAGAATAACCGATAACGCACTCATAATCAATGAAACCATCAACAAATACTCGCTCACTGTTTTCCCCACTTTATGGCGGCAATAAAGTGCCTAATTGGTAGGGGAAATCACTAATAATTAAGCTTTTTTTCTAGCTTAGAAGGGTGAGGTTATAATACAGATTTAGAATCCCCAGAAGCTGGAGATCATTTTGACTATTGATAGTGGGGGGTCAACTCGTACCCTGAGGGCATTTAGGCCTCTCTGAAGCCCCAAAATCCGGCCAACTTCGGAAATTTGAATTTTTGAACGCCCAGACCGCCCCTTTAGAGCCAGCGACTGTGCTAGAATTGTAGCCCAGGCTCTGACGGTCATTTTGAGATATAGAAAAGTACTGAGACCCGGGGGTTCCTGAGGAGCTAGAGGCTCTTGAAGTTCGGGAACTCGACAAAAATTGAGTACTTTTTCACAAAAAGTACACCATTTGTGTCACAAATGCCTCCAAAAGACTCTTTATCTATGTTTCTTCAATAAAAAATGTTTTAGGAATCATTTGGGGTCATCCGAGGTCAGATCGGGTCACTCATAACAGTTTTCTAAATTCTGCATAATTTCTGACCTAGAGTGACCTCGGATGACCCCAAACGATTCCTAAAACATTTTTTATTGAAGAAACATAGATAAAGGGTCTTTTGGAGGCATTTGTGACACAAATGGTGTACTTTTTGTGAAAAAGTACTCAATTTTTGTCGAGTTCCCGAACTTCAAGAGCCTCTAGCTCCTCAGGAACCCCCGGGTCTCAGTACTTTTCTATATCTCAAAATGACCGTCAGAGCCTGGGCTACAATTCTAGCACAGTCGCTGGCTCTAAAGGGGCGGTCTGGGCGTTCAAAAATTCAAATTTCCGAAGTTGGCCGGATTTTGGGGCTTCAGAGAGGCCTAAATGCCCTCAGGGTACGAGTTGACCCCCCACTATCAATAGTCAAAATGATCTCCAGCTTCTGGGGATTCTAAATCTGTATTATAACCTCACCCTTCTAAGCTAGAAAAAAAGCTTAATTATTAGTGATTTCCCCTACTAATTGGGTTTTATCTGCACTTGTAGTCTACTTATACGCACTCCAACGATTCATCAATCCGCTCTACCGTTTCCCCAATCTCATGGTCAGTTTTGAGGACCTCGGCGCAAATCGGAAAATCCTGGGGAATGAACTTTGGCCGCGAATAAATATTTACAAAATTATCCGAGGACGTGCTCGCTCGAGCATTTTACACGTTTTTCTCCTCCTGAATGGCAATGCTAAGTTTACTCAGTGACTACGAAATTCCTCGAGATTCAAGGATTCAAGCGGTATTTACCCCGGCGAGACTCATAAAAGTACACGCAACTTGAGGTGCCTCTGACATTCACTACCGTAAATTCCAGCGGGCGCGGAGCATCAAAGTTATTCACTTATTTATTGAGCCTCCTAAATGATTTAAATAAATGTCATTTTTACATCTGGGGAGGGACTCTTTGGTACATTAGCAGTAGTAGCCACAGTAGCGCTAATCCTAAAATGAATTATTTTCAAGAACCGTCCCAATTTCTTGCTTCTGATGAGGATCTAAGTATTTTCAGGGCACTCTTCTTTTTTGAGCAGTTTATTTATCGCAGGCTAAGTAAATTTAGGGCAGCTCGTCAAAGGCGTTACCGAAAAAAAGCGTGACATGTGGGACAAATGAAAATTGTTTGTACACTCGAAAAGGGATAAACTAGGACAACTCTTTCTATCAAAGGCGGCGATTGAGAGCACCTGCTCTGCGTTCAATTCGATTTCACTCTTCAAAGTTGATTGATTTTGGGGATTTTTGTTATGTGTTTTATGGAGGCAGGGATTAGTTTGATATGAGTAGAGGATTTGAATAAAACTAACAAGAGGTCAACAAGAAGAGAAGGCGTATTTGACATGATGACAGGGTACAGAGTGCCTGACATTCTCTTCAAGAACTGTAGCTTTAGCTGAGAAAGACTGTCACTCAGGAATAAAACAGTAATAAAAGAAAACGTATGCGGAATTCGAGTGAGAAGTGCTTGTGAATTTCGCTCCTGCCAAGTGTCTGTCTCGAGTGACTTTTGAAATTGTTATATTCCGAGACTTGTTGTTCGCAATTGAATGAATTCTGGACATTTGAATGTGCACCTGGAGCTAGAAGTGACCCCTTCGACCTAGGTTGCGTTAGTGCTGTGGAATGTAACTAGAAATGTTTGTTTTGGGTTGTTGCAAAACATGTTGCTAAACGGGTTTTGATTTTTTAGAAGGATTCATGAAAATCTCGGATATTCGCAGACATTTGAAAACATTTAGGGCTATTCAAAGACATCTAAGAACATTCAGAGACATTCCGAGACATCAAGGGACATTTGCGAGCGTTTGAGGACATTCGATCTTGATGTTTATATTAGTACCTTGTAAAACCGGCTGGTGATTTATCGACTAAGAGGCTTAGAAAACTGCTGGAGCTAGAAAAGATTATCGAACTCGACATTTTGGAAAAAGAAACGGGGCCATGTTCGATCGCCCCTGTCATTCAAATTTTCTTGTTTCAGTTTTTTTGTTACATGGGAATCAAGCGGGCTGGATAAAACAGATCGCAGCAGGAGCCGCAATGAAACAGCGTGGACTTCCTCAATTTCAAAAAACCAGGTCACTTGATGCGATCGACGGGACCTTTCGCCCCGGCAGGTCATTTTAGCTTTTAGGGCCGGTTTTGATTTGTAGAAAGGGCGATCAATCAGATGGACAAAGATTTATAATAAAACGCGCGGCTATCTGAAGCTCTGAGAAAAGCTTTGAAGTGGGTAGGACTTTTTTGTCCAAAAGCCAAGTTTGTTTTACTTAGAACTCAGACCAGATAAAGAGCTGTACATTCGGAAGATAAGCTTTTCAAAGAAAAAATCGTATAAACTTGAAATTTGAGGTCCCTGTTAGTAAGGCGGTCCAAGTTTCTGGTCGGTAATTGGCCAAGAAAAATAAGAGAGAGGCGATTTTCTGGCAGTTAGATTTTCTGGCAGTTAGACTTTCTGGCAAAGGCGATTTTCTGGCACTGCCAGAAAATCTAACTTCCAGAAAATCGCCTTTGCCAGAAAATCTAACTGCCAGAAAGTCTAACTGCCAGAAAATCGCCTTTTTAGTATGCATATTATTTGAAACTCTGCAAAAAACTCTTTTTAATAAAATCATTTATAAATTCGAAAAACTGGTGATTATCACACAAATTTCATTCCGGAGCAGTTTCAGCAGGAGTTTGCACCTTTCGACGGGAGCGTTTGATCTAAAAGCCGACTATTCAGGGCGCTAAAAAAGACGACGAATTTGGAATTGAAATTTCTGCGCTAAAAATAGAATGAGGGCAGCATCCACAGTTCGTTCTTGCTATTTTCGGAGTAACAAACGGGTTAACAGGCAGCTGAAAAGTTAGATTTTGATTTTTCTGAGAAAATGGAGGATGATGAAGAGAATGCGGATAGAAAAATGTTGAAACTGACACCGATTCCACCACCTTCTGAGGAAGAATTTTCAGGATAGTTTTATAACAAGTTCAGTTTCAAAAAGCATTTGCGTGCGCCATTATCTCAGTGGGTGCTCACTGTGACCAAGTACTCGAAATCAGATGCAAACACCGGGTGATTAACACAGAAATTCCCGGAAGAAGCTGATTTATGTTTGCTACAGCTATTAATCTTGAATAAATGGGTCAAAAGTGGCCTTTGTCAATGAATTTTTATAAAACGTGTAAGAAAACATTGGTGGTACTGTCGAAAACCCTGCCTTGGTAACGATTCAACGAAACTCAAAAAACAATGCATCCTTCCTCGTCAAAGTTGCTTCCAGATCATTTGCTTTCAAAGCAAGAAAAGCGAAGAAAACGATTCTGCATTCTAAAAACGACGATCCTGACTTCCGTTTCAAGATGCGAGTCGAGTGTGAAAATCAATCATATTCGAAAGACGCTTCATTCCGCTGTTCAACGAAGATTTGGATGTTTGCAAAAGTTGTTGATATGGAATCTCCTCGTTTTTGAGCTCAGCAATTGGCGATGTGGAAAGCTAGAGTCGAAAGTAGACATTCACATGAATAAATGTCTGAAGAACGATGCACTCGAAAAGAAGCGATTACAGTACGCAACGACTGTGTCCATGCTCAACAGGAACCAAATTCGCCCAAAAAGTCAACAGACAATTCGTGGAGAAGTTCAAAAAGATTCACAACTTTCGAGCATGGAAAGAGGCAATCTTTTCACGAAAAAGGAGATGAGACGTCTTGCTCAGAATTCCAGAAAGTACGAAAGAAAAATAAAGGCCGCTACAGTTCCTGATCCTCGACGCTTGGAAGACTGGATGACAGTACTAGGAAAGTGATTTATTTGACCGAGCACAGATGCACGAAAGAAATGACAGTGAATATAGTTTAGTTAAATCTTGAGTTGAATTATCCTTTAGAGCTTGGGACATCCTTGATACGGTAGAAAAGCAGAGGCCGTGCGTTCTTCTTTTTCCTTTGTCTTTCCCTGAACTAACATAAATTCGAAGCCGCAAGCGGCTTCTCTTACGATGCAGGAGTTCTTGGGGCTTCGAGGACCCGAGCAGCGGGAGCTCCAGCTCGAGCGGGTGCTTTCTTTGCTGTTGTAGAAACTGCAGCGAATTTGAAGCGGGAGTCACACCAGCGTTCGCTCTCGCATGAACGGGACCAAGAGGTTCTCCCTTTGAAATCAGAATTGAAAAAGGATTTCGCGTTCTTTTTGATTTACCTGATAGTTAGCGTCGAAAAACTTTTTAAACCATTGAACGAAGTGTGAGACACTTGACAGTGGTGAAAGGAAATTACTTTGCATGACGTTGTCGCCACGGAAGCAGATTTCTCCTTTTCCTTCGCGCGCATAATAATCCATGTCGGGCACGTCAACAAGTTTAAAAAATATTAGCCATCGGCAAATAGCTGAACCAGACGTCGCTTGTTTTCCAAGGCTCTTTAACCGAGAAGATTGTAATGCCACAGCAGACGGTGCAGATGTTCTTGTGAGTCAAGACGACGCCTTTCGGATCGCCAGTCGTGTCGGATGTGTAATTGATCGTAGCAATGTCTGAATAATGAAATTAAATGATCGCCCCTATTTTTATCATTTTTACCTGAAGAAGTCGGCGGAACATTATCAAACGAGCTGTCTTTTCCGATTGCAATAAAATCGTCGAAACTTATGATTTTATAATTGGAGGACTTGACCTTCTTGAATTTTCGAAACACAACGATTGTTTGAAGATGAGCAGGCTTGATTTTGAGAATGAGGTCAAGTTTCTTTTGATTTTGAACGAAGCAGATTGGAGCTTCAATCTGAAGAAAAAGTAAAAATAATCTCGTAAAGAAGTTGTAAACTTACGTGCTCGAGAATGTATTTGACTGCTTGTTCACCAAAAGTATCGTAAAGCGAAACATTGCATATATTTTGATAGTATCCTCCAATGATTACTGCGTCGTATTCGTAGCAATTCGACGAGTAGATCGCAATTTTGCTTTCTCCACTGATAAGTCCGTGCTTTTTCAGTGAATTCGCCAGGTATTGAGATGTTGCAGCGAACTCGCCATAAGTACGGGTCGTGTAATCTGTCAAATCTGGCGTCGGAGTGCCTCAAATGATAGCATTATCACTGGCGGTCTCTCTTCCTCGCTGGAAGCACTCAAGAATTGTCTGAATAACTGTAAAGAAAGTTCTGAGTGATACGCTTTACCTGTGGATAATCAGCTGGCAGAGTCCAGAGTCCTTTCTTCTCGCAGAGAATATTGTGTCTTGCGAAGGTTTCAGAATCTGCTTCATAACTTTGTGGCGCGTCAACGTAGTCTAATTTCTTGTTTCTGTGTAGAGTTATAATTTTGATGAAGACAAACCTTATCTACGCCCATTTTTTGAACGAGTTTTGCAAGACTTTGAAGTTATTGACATATTCGTGCTCGTGTTTTGCATTGTACTTTACTGTCTTTAGTCGGATGGAACCTAAACCAAATGTAGCTTGATTAAAAACGATTCGAAAGATGAGGGGTAAGGTGGAGACAACGAGGACATCATTTTTGTTTCACGAAACGAACATTGAAAAGTAATAATTCATTAATAAATCACGAAAAGGCGATGGTGAAACAAAATGGATTCTAATGAATGAGTTTCTTTCGCCGGAACAACGAAGCCCGATATGGGATGAAGCTCTAGCTTTTGCGACTCAACACGATTTGCGCATGCTGACCTCTTCAAAACACTGGTTTGTTGACGGTAAATTCTTTACGAAAGGCCAGCAAAAGAAGTTTGGCTACCGTCAACTCCTCATTATTGGATCAAGAGACCGAGATGATAGTGTTAATCCTAGATTCTTTATTATTCTCAAGGGTCAGTCTAAAGAAGGCTACAAGATTGTCTTTGAGGCTTTAAAGGAAATGATCAATATTGAAAATTTTGAACTTACTTGGTTCGGCAGCGAATTTGTCGTGTGTAATAACGTTGATGAGGACCACAATCGGCCGTTCGGTAGTTTTGAATAGCAGAGCAGCCGATTTTCCTGAAAAACTGTAAATTGATCTACAAAAAGAAACTTTGTCCTGATTCTGAATTTACAACTGTCTCGTCCGATTTCGAACCTGGGCTCAGAAATTCGATTCGCGAAACATGGCCGGAGAAGAATCTACGCATGGTTGGGTGCTACTTTCATTGGTTACAGAGTGTTAGAAGATATTTACAAAGTCATGGACTGTTGGCACTCTGGGAGAAAAATGGAAAGATACTCCAAGCACTCATCCATGCGATCCCATTCATTCACTTGACCGAACCTACATTCTACGACACATTTATGCAGCTTTTGCGTCGAACACTTGATGAACTGTCTACACCACTAATCAAAGACGAGATTAATGAGTTCTACAGATATCTTTCTACGACGTACTTGAATGACGATGCTAAATTCCCTCCTAGTTCATGGGCCCTTGCATTATCGATAGGAGCGAGGAATGGTTCAAAATTCTTGACTAATAACAGTCTTGAAATCATGGTAAGTTACCTTTTTTCGATGGGAAATCTTGTAAAAACATCGAATTCGTGAAGATGCGATTCCAACTAAAATTAAATGTTTAGAACTCATCCCTGGTGGATCAAGGAATCAACAATGCGACAGAGCTATCTACGGTCATCTCCATTGCTAATGGCTTTAAAAGTGAAAGCTTCAGTACGGAAATTGCTAAGCTTGAGAGCAACAGCCAGCAAAGTACTAAAAATGACAGATTGTGCGCCTTAGTTGCGGTTGTACGCTACGAGCAGCTAGCAAGATTTGACAAAAATGCGCAGAAAATGGCTCAATCGAAGAAGCAATTGTTTCTGTCGGCTTCGGCTTGATGAGGGCCAGATCAAAGGCCGAGTCATTGAAATCTACTCAGAAACTCCGACATTTTATCAACAACGCCACGCAACCAGAAACTGCTGTATTTCAAAATTTGATTAAAGAATCAACAGCTGACGTATAGTTACTATTTTTTATACAAAAATAAAAATTATTTAGTCATACCAGTTTCAAGAAGCAATGCCTGTGATGTCCCCAGTTCGCGATGAGCAAGAAACAGCTGGTGAGCAAGTTGACCCAGATCCTTTCGCTCAGCAAGGAGGAGAATTCGATTTGAGAAGAGTTGCGGCGCCAATCGCTCAGCCAGTTCAAAGAGTGGAAAGAAGAGTCGATGAGGAGACGAGCAATGATGAAGTCGATGTGCCAGCTGTTATCCATGAGTTCGACCCACCTCCAGTGGACTCTTTACCGTCGGACAATGAGGATCGTGAGCCTGAAAACTGTAATATATCAAAAATGTAAATATCAAAAATTTAATATTTCTAGTTGAAAAATCGCCATCTCCAATACATTGGGAACGACTTCTGGATAAAACCGATGAGATAGATGAAACGATCAGAAAACAGTTTCCAAATCGTCCTTCGTCTTCAGAATCGGAGCAAGGTAACTGTCCATATTTAAAAAATAAATGACTTTCATTTAAGAAAATGACGAAGCCGGACAAGCTAATCGTTCTCGTCCAACATCTGATTCTTACCGGAATTTTGATGACAGAACTAGTCCCGAAAAGCTGGTTCTATCTGAACCCAAGCAGCCACGGAAGTATATTCGCAGCGCAAAATCCGCAAAACAGCGCAAAACGCGGGATCTTTCATTGTCAGATTCTGAATCGGATCGTAAGTTTAGTTTTATCAAGCAGAATGTTAATTATTCTAGATGAGCGCCCCGAATCTTCGCAAAATACGCGTAGTTTGTGCGCAAAAGTGAAGCGGAATGCGAAAAAATCAACCTATTGCGAGCATGATTCCCCACCAAAAAAGAAAAAGAAGAAAACTGAAGCCGAAGTGCGTTTGGCAGCCCAAATTGCGAAAGAAAAGAAAATTCTTAAAGAAAGAAATCGAAAAAAAAGAGAAAATGATCCTAAGGTAATGCTTGTATGTTTCTTTAAGAAAATAGCAGAATATTTAGGGCTACTATGCTGATATAGCAAATAAACGGCGTCAAACCATTCAAAGAAAAAAAGAACAAAATGAAGAGTTGATCGCAGAGTTACGGGAAGAGCTGGAAAAAATGAAGGCGGAAAATGCGAAATTGCGAAAACGCGAAGAAATGAGAAAAGCAGATATCCCAGGATTGTTTACACGTATATAATGGTTTCTTATTTAATTGTATTTAATTAGAATAACTTGATAAATAATAAAAAGACGATGACGATTTGATGCGCCAATTAAAAGAAGTACTCGCCACTTCCGACGAAGAAGACTTCTGATGTTCTATAAAAAAAAGCTCCTTACATTTTCATCAAACTCGTTACATTCGTTACGGACGATTTCCATAGGTCAGAGCCGTTACAAAATTACCGGGGCAAACTTGCTGTTGCTCTAGCGCCTAAGGGTTACATTGTAGCCCAAGACATCTTTATACGTATCGACGGAGAATCTCAAGCTCTATGCCAGTATCATCTCAGATTTTCGAGATCTCAAAAAATTTCGGATTTATGGCGATTTTTCATTTTTCAAAGGACTACGTGTCCCTAATTCAGCCAATCACAGCACTGTATTTGACGCATTTGCACCGGTAAATTTGTAACGTCTCAGTTAATTGAAGCCGCTGAAAAATAAACCAATAAGTGAAAAAATTGATTGCAAAAGAAAATTCGAAACTCCTTTCCTATATATTTTTCTTCTTCGTTGGAGCTCCTAAAGATGGAATCGAGCACGTCGTTTTGTTGATTCATCGAGTTCCTAGAATTCGGAAGCTTTCTTTGTTGTCTGCGAGAAGAATACTGGCAGGAAGTTCTTCAATATCTTTCGAGGAGTTCAAAATCATGTTAAATTAAAGAAAGGGCACAATTATAACGGGTAAATTCTTCTGGAGGCCCACAATTATAACGGGTTCAATATTCTCCCCGTTGTTATTTTATATGGTCAATTTTCAACACTGAGTCCTTTCTGAAATTGAAATTCTGAATTAAAATTTAAAAATGATAGACAGTATTTTAGTTTCGCAACTCGTAAAGCTTTAATGTCAAAAATTGAAAAAAAATAGAAACATTTAACTTATCAACGGTTTGTGCATCGAAAGAGAGAAGAAAACGCATCATACATTAAATACGAAAGGTTGAAGTTTGGAGGCGAAACAAAGCGGAAACACAGTTCATAAGTTTTAAGCGAATTGGGCAAAATTTTATAGGCAGTTAATTCTTCTCTAATTCCTCTGGCAGTTAATTCTTCTCTGATCTTCATCATTTCCGCTTGAAAAAAACCGTTGATTTATCAACTAAATTCAGGCGAGCACAGCGCGGCGAATAAGGGAGGAGCGCGCCGCCCACGCGCGCCTGACTATTTCTCAGAAGAATCAGAAGATGAATTCCGAGCTCTTCTTCTCTCCGTTTTTTTATCTTCCAGGATCATTAACTATAGATGTGAAATCAAAAGAGGCGATTTTCTGGCAGTTAGACTTTCTGGCATATTAGATTTTCTGGCATTGCCAGAAAATCGCCTTTGCCAGAAAGTCTAACTGCCAGAAAATCTAACTGCCAGAAAATCGCCTCCCTCGAAAAATAATGCTGGCTTCTGATTGGTGGAAGGCCCAAATAAGGCTCTTTTCCAAAACCAGGCGTCAGTAGTAGGTTAAGAATGAACTCATTTACAAAATCGTTGTTTTTACTTCCTGAACACGCTAGTAAATCCATGTGCATATATGTAAAAAATAATCTTGCATTCCAACTTGTCAAACATCGAAAAAACACGATCGAAACTACGAAACTAGCTTCGGATAATCTTATTTGCTATTCACAAATTTCGTCCACGTGATCCAGCAAGATAAAAACCTGCGGAACCCGCAACAACCGCTAAATCTGAGATAAATTGTAACTTTCAACTACCGCCGCAAAGATCCGCCCTGAAAGAAAAAAATGCAGCGAGCAAGCGAAAAAAAAACAGGGATAACTATAATCATTCTTTACGGACTGAGATAAGCCGGATAATTTTAACGATGGACAATAAGTCTTCAAAGACACCCGAGCTCAAACGAGGACATGATCGTAAATTAGCTTTCAAACAATTCTGCTGACTTTTTTGTTCAGGGGAAAATGAGTAAATACTAAGGCCAACGCGCCCCTAAAATTCCAGGAGCGAATTCGTGAAGGACATAAAAAGGGAAATGTTGTCATGACAAAGTACACTCACCTGGATTGTTAAACGTAAAATTGTTACCTCTTGAGTATCTGCGGTATCCGGCTTTATTATTTCAATCATCCGGTAAGTGAAAGATCATTTCTTTTCAAATTGACTCCTCGACATTGAAATTCCTTTATTTTGATCGACTTTAAAAGAAAAAATCCCTACTGTCAACGATTTTTTCAGAATAAATTCAAGCACTGTCAAAAGATCAGATTCTTTCTGCACTTTTTTGCATATCACTACCTGCTTATCTGAATAACATACCCCACCCCCAAGTTTTCGCGCATTCCTCGGTACATTTTCCGTAATTTACTCTTCCTGATTTGTTCAAAAACCCCAAAATTTACGCCGCTTAACTTTTCTGCGTGCGCCCAAATTTACGCTCGCGGCGCTGATTGGCTTCGTCGGTTAACTTTCTGAGTGCGCAAAAGTCTTGTTTTGCTCGCTCCAGGCAAAGAAAGGATGATCTTTTATAAAAAGCCAGATTCCCTCATAGGGCAGCCCTATCTTATGTTATCTTTGATAAAATTATTGTTTATTGTTACAGTGAAGTTTATAAATATTTGATAGAACGTTATGCTAGTGCGATAGATGAAAACGACTTCTGCGGAGCAAAATCCAGACCTCAATATTTTAAGTTACTCGAATTGTACGATTTTTATGTGTCCAAGCCACGAAAAAATTCCAATTTTGGCGCCTCGAGTACCTAAAAAAGACTGAAATCCCTTGGTTTAATTGGGCGCTATTAATGAAATCATAAGCGTTGACGCGCATTTCAGCGGGTCGCGAGTAAATTTGGGCACACGCGGAAAAGTTAGGAGAAGAAATTTGGAAACGCGGGGAAACGCGAGGAAGCGTAAATTTCGGGGGTTTTGGAAAAGTTAGGAAACGTAAACTTGGGCGAAATACCACGAATTGCGCGGAAATTTAGGGGGGGGTATGTTATCTAAGGCCTTCTGCCCCATCCTGCAACCCTTCTCGCAGCTTGCAGCTGCCATTAATCGTCCCAATCAAGATCCATCTTTCGTAAAACTAATCACATTTTTACAGTGTCGCCAATCGCGATGAAAAAAATCATCTGCGAACTTGGCGTGGCCCTCGTGCGCCACCAGCGCCGCGTCGCATTTTTTTCTTTCAAAAAGACTCCTGCCCAGGGAAAATTTAATCATTATCAATTCTTGCGAAAACAAAAAAATCCACGACTACTATTTTTATCGAGAAATACAGTTGAAAGTAGAGATCACAAAAGAATAGAAAACAACGATGTCGGTCAAGAATACTTTTCAAGGAACAACCGACAATGGCTGCATCACCGGGTTAAAATTCACCATCGGCAAATTGCAGGGAAAATACACCGCTCTTGGTAGCATCACTCCAAGGTAAGAAATCAAACGAGAAGCCTTTATTGTAATTTTTGGAAAACAAAAATTGGTATCTGAAGATTTCAAATTTCAAAATGGAGCATGATTTTTTGACATTTCCGGTTAAAATTAACCCATTTTTGGACAGAAATAAAATCTTTTCGCACCTTTTTGCTACTCATGCCCATTTGGACTTTTCACATACCAAAGTAGTGACTCCAGTCGCTAAATATTTGACGCCCCCATTTTTTCACGATTTGATGATTCACCCACCTAATCACCGTGTTTAGCTACCTCAACGGCACCTCCATCACGTATGGCCGCGCCTCCAACATCACCGAAGTAAAAACCCACGATTTGGCGCTCATAGACAACGAGAAGATCCTCTCGATCACGGTCTACATGGCGATCGGGCAAAACCACGTCTGCGGCCTTCTCATCCGAACGACGGAAAAGCGCAAGTTCGGTCCTTACGGAGTCATTTCGAAACGCGCACCGGAAATCAAATCACCCTTTTCCTGCGGTTATTATCTCGCCTCCCTGTCCGGCAGTTTCGGCGACGTAATCCACTCGCTTTCGGGCGAGTACACTTCCGCTTTCAAATCGCCCGATTGCAGCCCAACCGTCTCGCCCACTTCGACCATTTCCTCGAGGACCAGCGCCGGAAGTGGCTACCACTCAGAAGACTCTCTTTCTCTCAACAGATCGATGAGCTCCTCCGACCTCGAAAACCGACTCAAGAAATCCTTCCACAAGCCTGCCACTGCTTCCTCCCGTTCTTCCTCAATCAAAGTTCTTCATAAACCTCCTCCACCACCAAGAATGGATCTTCGAGAAATGAAGCTCGGCCAGCCAAGCATTCTCACCACCCGAAATTCCTTCCGCGGCAGTCTCATGACCAACCGACCCATTCTTGGAACGTCGAGAAAACCGATGGCAACGACCAATGTTTAAAATTATCTAAAAAAACTGTATATTTTTAAATTCAAATTCCTCGCTCCCAGTCTCTGTAAATAAATATTTATTGATACACCTTATTCTTGACTGTAGTTCAATGAGAGCATATTGTTTCGCAAAAGGCAGTTTTTCTACTAATTGACAGAATGAATTTTAATTTATGCAAAAAAGGGGATGATGCTCAAATCTGCTAAATATGGACGGCAAATGGATTTGAGCGAAAGTTTCTTTGATAAATAAATAAATCCGATTCGCAATTAATTTTCTGTTTCCACCAACAACTGCTCCGTTATGGCATCGAAATAATACTTCATTAGGAAAGGAAAAAGCATCCCACTTGAATTCTTGAAGCTGAAATTGATGACTCTCTTCTCAACACGTCACGACGAAGCGTAAATCCTAGGACAATTACTGTCGGCCAAGGTCAATCCAGTTGATGTCACGCGCGTTGCAAGTCACTCCTCTTATCTCCAAATGGTATCAACTCAGCGTGTTATCAAGCGGGCTTCTTGCCTTATCAGAACTAACTTGCGCGCGCGCTAATTTTCCGGAAGGCCGAGAATCTCTGATCGCCGGTGTTGAATCGCGTGTTCCAGTTTTTCGGTTAGCAGTACCTCCAATCTCATTGGCTGGAAAAGAGCCTAAGGGGAGTGCGGGGGACACAAAAGGCGCACTCGAGAGAAAACACTGCTACGATCGGTCAAAAAACTTCATTTTTTGGAGACATTCATAATTCACTCTGGTAGAGCATGCCCCAACGGGGATGTAGCTCAGTGGTAGAGCGTTCGCTTTGCATGTGAAAGGCCCGGGGTTCAATCCCCCGCATCTCCAGAATTTTTTCACTTTTTCAAAGATTTTTTACTGTTACGGAATGTCACTGTAATTGCCTATTTTTATGTTTTTGGAACGAGAATCGCAGAGAAGTCGAACTTGTTTGCACATTACAGGACATTCAAAGAGTAAATAATTCCAGCATTCAGAGATTATCGCCAATTCCCAAATTTGTCTCCACGAATTTGAGCAGAGCGCAGCAGAAAACGAACACACACATCAAAAAGAAAAGTCTCCACCAAGTAACAGACTCGGAATTTTTTCTTGGAATTTGGAAGAAAGAGAAAGAACTCTATTTTGCTAATTTCACTAAAGAAAGTCTGCGAAAACTGAGCCAGTCAAAATAATCATCAGTTGAAGTCGAAGAAGAGCAAAAAAGGAAAATTCCTATTCACGCCTTTCCTAAAAGAAGAACTTGGTGGGAAGCGATCAAGCTATCGGTGTTAGTTGCATTGTCTGTCGTCTCGAAACTGCAGAATCTCACAGCTAGGGCTATATAAGAAAGGATTGGGCCCAGAGGCAGTGGCACATCTCGCTGGAAGCGCGTGAAAAGAGCAATATTTTCATTTTCAGCAACAACCAAGGTCAGTACCCTTTTTTTCTTAAGCTTTGGCGACCTATGCTCTCTCTCTCGAGTCACATGAGCGGAAGGAGTACGCTTCAACTCGTCCAGACATTACTTAATACTTTTTTAGACATTTTTTCAAAACACAATTGAAATTGATCGCCCGATATCGACGAGCACGACATTTTATAAACTCCAGCACTCGAACAGAGCTCATAAAATAAAGAAGAAAAAGAAAGAATGAAGATTTTTCCACCACTTCTACTGCTAAATACTGTATTGGCTCGCTTCCACAGTAATCCTTGCTCGGTTCACTATCCGAACAACCCGGATTTCTACCAGAATCCTTGTGGAATCGTAAGTTATTGAAACACATGACTGGCAATGTGATTTTTATTAGGCGTTTCGAAAATGGATGGACGCATATCACCAGAACATTGTTTCTTGCGATGGGAACTGGCCCAAGTGCAGCGATACAGGTTACTACCTCCCTCAAGAATGTCACTCCAGGAATGGGGAACCACTAACATGATCCTACGCAGCTTCTCAGAGTAACAAGGACTCTCTTGATCAACCCCAGCGAAAGAGTTGATCAGTACGGCGAGGAAAAGGAGATTTGCTCGTGCATGAGCATATCCAACGGCGAAGTTCTCAAGTTCATCCGCACTTGGGGCGGGCGAAAACAGCTCGTCCCCATCAGCAGCGAGTATTTTGATGATTTCGAACACCGCTTAGTTTGCCGTCTCGCCCAGAGAGCACAAAGAAAAAGTAAGGAAAATTATCAACAAAACCAAGAAACCGTTCATTTTTTTAGCTCTCGACTTAGAAACCTTCTGCAAGATGCGCTACAACAAAAGATATACCAAGGGTAGTAGTGCTGAAGTTACTGGTTGCGTAATCAATGGTCAATGCAAAAAGGTAAAGTTTTTCCTTGACATTCAGGTATATTCTTGTCCTTTGTCCCAGGTAGGACAAATTCTTATATAACTCGTCTTTGCTAAAACAAGGATCTTTCGATTATCGCTATTTCACTATTAGGGAAAGCGTAAAAGTCCGTTACATAACTTGTCTGTTAGCGAGTCAACAGCAGGAAGAGGGAGTTTCAGTAAATACAGACAAGAACGTTACCATGACACACTTTTTTCTAGTGCCCCAGACCCTCCATCTAACATTCGACTAATGTCCTCCCGCTCGAGAAACTCTTCCATCACATCTATACCTCAGACTCAAACAACAACGAACCATCACAATCCCAAAAAACTCTGCTCTTCCTTCCTATGCTTCACACTTCAAAATCGAAAATTGTTCAACTTGTCTTTCTGCGCAAATAACCCCGATAAAAAATAATGTAAAGTTACTTCTTCATGATACGTTTTCTGCACTCTCTACTTTCGCTCGTGATTAGCTACACAACTGTTTTACTGCATTTCAGAGTTCTACATTGAATAAATTTGAATCAAATTTTTAGTTGTTTCAAAGCAGCATTTGAGCATATTATTGAAGTGTTTGGTGAATAAGTAAGTTGAAAAAAAGGAAGACGCTAAACTGGTAGTGATATGACTGGGGTGGGTTGAACTGTGTAGAAAACACGAGTCAGAATTTTTAAGAGCTTTTATGAAAAGCCGTGCTTTCCTAAATGAAGCCGCGAAGCTACCTTGAAAGAATCTAAAAATAAGATTGAGGCGGTCTTAGTTGCGAAGCCGCTTTGCAGCATCGCCACGCGGCTTTTTTTTTAGAAAATTCTCTTTTAATTCCTGACTAAGGTTTTCTACGTAGATTACTGATGCAAGAATTCGGTTGAACGAGCATTTGAGCGTCAATAAATAAATAAAACTAGAGCTAACTGGCTAATTAAAGATGCGGAAGTGTCAACAGTTATTTCGATGATCAGCAGACGGGTTTATACGGGGACTTAGGCGACGCAGACTTTCTGCGCTTGGCATTTCCGGGTGGCGTCAGCAGTCGCGAAACTGGAGAAACTCTTCTCGTGCTGCTTGTGCTATTTTGAAGTTGCTCACCACATGAGCTCGTGGCTTGATCTACGGCATCTTCTGTGTCAAATGGCTGCGTGTTGTTATAAGTAACAGCCGTTCTTTTCGTTGGTTCAATTCCAGGCGACAAGTTTTTCGGACTAGAAATTTCAAGTGATCTTGAAAAGCTAAGGAAACGCACCTGATGCTTGAGAAATTAAACTCTTCTGATTCTTCCGATTGAAAAATTGAGTCGGAGGATGCGAACGTTTCATCCCCCGAGTCTGGATTCTTCTGATCTTTAATTGGCCTGAATTGTCGCGACTTGAGCCTCTTGATGAGTTTTTGAAAGTTAGGCGCAGCCAGAGGACTCGAGTTTTCGAAGCTGAAGCCTTTCACTTTTGCCAATAAGAGATTCGTCGCTTCTTTTGCCGATGATCTTGCGACGGCTTCTTCTCCGAGTTCTGAAGCAGTTTGTCAGCTAGTGGTAGACAGAGATGGAAAGTTCAAATTTAGAACTTTTAGTTTGTTTGCGAATTTGTTGATTTGTTGCCACAATAAGGGAGAAATCAACTTCCCGAATTCATGGAATTCATGGATAAGGCAAGCAAACAGTGATTTAAACTGAGGTAGAATTCGAATTTTTGACATCATGGGACTCGAAAAACATTATTTGTCAGAATCGAAAATCACATGACTTGCCGAACTACGGACTATCAATCGTTGCATATTGACAAGTGCTGTTGTAAGTCTTTGTTTGCCCGAGTTTTCATAAAAATCAAAACACCAACTATCAAAAAGCTGCTTACACCGCAAATGAAGCCAAAACAACGCTAACCCTTGTTCGCAGTTGACTTGCAAAGGGCCTCTAGAATCGGGACGAATTCGCCGAGAAACAGGTTCCCATCCGTCGGACTTGGGCCCATCGAAACGAGGAAGTTGAGAAATGGCTCTTCCGATGACTCAACTCTTGAAGAGGAATTCTTGCTCCTGAGATTTTCTACTCGACGGGAAAGGGTTTCATTTTCAGGAACAAAGACCCCACTGGAGATTTCATCCAAATATTTCAGCAGTTTTTCGGCTTCGTGAGAGTAATCTAAATGGATGAATAAATTACTAATCAAAATTATAACCAACAGAAAATCATAAAATTCAATTTTAGTCATGAGATACTAAATTAAAAAGTATTAAGAACGACCTTCATCACGTTCCAGCTTGAAAAATGCATTCTCACCCGAGGTTTGCACAAGAATGACCTCATAATTCGACCCTTACCATTATAAATCAGCCAGTCTAGCAACAACACACACAATTTATGAATCTGGGACCAGTCCATGATCAAATTAATTCCACTTTTTTCCCACCAATCCGCCTATCTTCATTACTGTTTCTCGGTTTGTCTGAAAATTCTTCAATCAGCGGATGAACTCAATGACTCCTATTCTTCCCGCCTACTCATTTTCTGTCCTCGAGATTGAAAAAGTGAGTCTTTTGGTCGTTTCGTGTTTTCGTTGTGAATTTGCGCACGTCCTTGCCCGTCAGCTTATTGTTAGGTGGGAGGCGCTGTCCAATCGGCTGGCTAAAGTTGAATTGCGTAGTGCTCGCTCGGCCAATCAGCGTGATCGATTGGCGCTCTTTCAAAACAAAACCTGGTCTCTCTCCGCCATCTCGGCCATCAGCACATTCACACTCATCCAAGACCAAACCAAATTTCCTAAAATCAAAACCTAACCCAAACTTGGGATTACCAAGCAATCAGCGCCCAGAGCGGCAGCCCGTTGAGCGACTTTTCTATTCTAGAGGTGAAAACAAACGAAGAAAGAAAGAAGCAAAAATGCAATGGAGATTATAGCGAAGCGAGACGGAGCGAAGCTCGATTTCAGGGCGAAGACAGAGAGTGTAGCGAAGAGAGGAGTTTAGGTTGGGGATGGTACTTTAATTATAGCGCGAAAGAGGGTCGAAACGAGGTGTTTTGAGTGCTCATCCCCTCGCTAGAAAACAAACTTGAAATTCCAGTAAGAAGTTACTGTAGATGACAGTCGAGCGCAGCGCGATGAGCAAGGCATCGAATCTGAAGAGAACGCTGATTCCAGTCTTGGCAGAGCTAGAATGCGACGGCGTGGGCAACTTTGAAGTCAAGAGCGAGCGCTTCTCAGTCGGCAGGGGCCAAAACTCAAACATGCCCATCGCCAGCTCCAACTTAGTCAGCAGAAAACACATCGAGGTAGGCCCTTTTCGGACAATTCTGCATTCTCCCGCGAGGCAGTTGAAGAAACGCTTGAAATCACTGTTGAGCGAGAACGTTTTTTCCATGAAGTTTTCTTTTGTTTATTTGCACTTCAGAAACAGCTAATATTGAAACAGAAGCAATTGTCAATTTTCATTCCTATTGATACGAATATCCTTGATTTTTGAAAATATTTGCCAATTTCCATTCGTTGCCAAGGAGAAAATAAAGCCCGAAATTCGCGCTTATTTTGACGACCCTTTTTTATTTTTAGTTCTGGGTCTTTTGAAGGTCAAAAATACCTTGTTGATTTTTGAATTTTTCGAGCAATGAATGATCGATTTGTTTTTCTTCTGGGCACACGCACGCGCCCGAGGGCAAGGCAAAAGAAGTGACGTCACGTCCTTGTGATTCTTGCGTACGTGATTTGTGATGTTTTTTGTTTTAGTTTTTACGCGATCGCGAGAAGGGAACTTTCAATTTGGTCTGTAACGGGAAGAATGGAATCTTTGTCGATGGCATTTTCCACAAAACGACGTTACCCGATGGCCAGCCGATCGAGCTCAAAGAAAGGTACATTCCATCACACTTGTAAAGAGTTTGAAGTTAGTTTACTCCCAAAGGATTGGCTACATTTAAGCATGCCCAGGGCCAAACTACAACAAGTTCTATTTTTAAATCCTTTTCTCCTTATCAGAGGCTAAATAAAGAACAGAATCGAGGTTTATTCTGCACTCGAGTAAGAAAGCTCGAGGCGAATTCCAATTATCCGCGATAAATAGATCCGATGAACATATTTATTTTTGGAGGACTTGTCCGACCAGTATGCTGGCGCGGCCGCGGGGAAGGTGATGCTCGGGGAGGAATTGTTTTTCTCCACCCTTGCTTTTTGAGCTTTTGATTTATTCTGATTATCAAACCAGCTCAGAACGGGGAGGAAAACAATTCTTTCCATGCATTCCCCGGGGCAGCGTCATCGTTCTGGTCGGACAAGATCTCAAAAAATACCTAAAAATGCTTATGCATCGGATCTATTTATTGGTGGCGAAATCATACAGATTCGCTTCTAGTTGCTTACTTGAGTCTGTAACAACTTTCGACTTTATTCTTTTTCCAGCGATTAAGAACTTAAAAGGCCTTAAAAATAGAGGGTCAATATTTTGGTTGCTAGAATTTCCCTGGAGTGGGATTTATGAAGAATTCCGATGATGGTATTCAGCGAAGCTCAGCAATCATGAACACCGCCCGCGTATTTTCGGCCTAAGCAATAAATCCCTTCCTTTCAGTTGCCTGGTGCGCTTTCCTTCCACGAAAATTCAAATCCGTTTCAAATCGCTTCTGAATCGAAGTGGCGAGAGCCAACAGAAGCAACTTGCGCTGACAAAACAGGAAGTGCCCGAAAGCCCGTCCGGATTCGCCGGCCAAAAAGAAGAGTCCCACGATGCTTTGGACAATATTGTCGCGAATGAAGACTCATCGATAAACGACGAAAATAGCGGCGCAAAATTTAGAAAAAAATACCCGTCAGAAAATGAAAATTCCGAATCAAAGCCTCCCTATTCCTATGCACAGCTTATTATTCAGGTACAGTCAGACACAAACAAAGGGATTTTCAATAAAATACTCAGGCGATTTCTTCTGCTGAAGAGCATCAACTAACCCTAGCGGGAATTTACCAGTACATCACGAAATTCTACCCCTACTACAAAAACTGCGACAAAGGATGGCAAAACTCAATCCGCCACAATCTCAGTCTCAATCGATACTTTATAAAAGTGCCGAGAGGCCAAGAAGAGCCTGGAAAAGGGAGCTTTTGGAGAATCGACCAAGGTTGCGAATCAAAGCTCATTGAACAGGCCTGGAGAAAGCGAAGCAAGGTAAGAAAAAACAAGGAGGAGAGCCGGAATCATCATTTTCAGGGCAAATTTGATGGAGAGCCTCTTTCGAAGAGATACAAGGACGAAACTCCTCCAGCTGCTATCAGCTCATCTCCACAGCCCGTGCAGCCACAACCGACCCAACAAGTCGTTTATCAGCAAAAACCAGCCGCGCCCCAGCCTCAAATTCTCAGAACGGCAAATGGACAACAGGTTTTTTCCTTTCTCGAAAACCCTCCCCTAATTTCCTTTTCAGCTGCTTCTGGTTCAAGACAACGGAGGAGGAGGAGCTCAACAAATGATGGTCCAGCGGGAGCCGCCAAAGCAAAGACCCCAAGTCCAACAAATTCAAATTCCAGCGTCGATGGCAGGCCAGCAGCTGGTAGTCGCCCAGATGCCTGACGGGAGGCAGCAAATCTTTGCCCTTCAGGGAAACCAAGGCACGCCCGTGCAGCTTGTGCAGCAAGGTGGTCAAATCATGCAACAGGTAACTTTTGAAGGACTAAAATCAACGACGACTAACCCTATTTCTAAGATTGTGCAAGCTGGTGTTCAGCAACAAGCGGGCACGCAATTGATCATGACCTCGGGCGGGTTGAAACAAGTTGTCCAAGCCCAGCCAGCGCCCCAGCGAACGATTCAGCCGCACCCGGCAGCGACTACTAGAATTGTTCAGCGCCAAGCAACGCCTCCCGCAGCAACAGCAGCGGCTACTGCTCCTACCCCGGCGACGACGGAAAGCGAGAGTTTGATGCCGAATGAGGAACTCAACGGCATCGACTCCGAACACACCCTTGGCACAGAGGCAGGAATCGAAGACAGCGCCCCTGTGGATTCAGCCTTGGAATCTTCCGAAAATGTTCCCGTAGACGATCCTCCCGTTCACGAAGAAGTGGTGCAGGAAGAAATCGTTCAGGAGAATCTAGAAAACGCGGAAAGTAACAGCGAACCAACCGAGTAAAACTTAAAAGCTGGATCAAAGTACCTTTTCTTTATCCCATTTTTTATCTTGTCATTTCTTAAAAGTTCAATTCAAAGTCCAAAATGCAACAATTTCGTGCGATACCAGCATTTTTCAAACAACAAAACTAAAAAAAAACTAAACTGCTCTGTCCCTCAAGAACCTGTAGCGCTCCTGGTGACTCATTCTCATTGTGTGCGTGTGCCCATCGTTTTCCCCCTTTTTCCTTGCTCCCGATCTAAAATATCTGCGTTATCAACTTAGCACTTTTCTCATGTTACAGCTGATTGTGGCAATACTACTTTTGTAAATATTTTTTTTTCTTTCAAAGTGCATGAACATTGTTTTTTCGACACCCGCATTTGCGCTCTTTTTCCAACGTTTCCGTGCCTTTTTGAGATTTTTCAAAAATCTCCCCAACTTAATTTTCACGGAATAACTTTTTTTCATCAGCGAAATATTCATTTTCGAGTAAAACTACGAAAACGCTTGTACGCGCTTGAATTCTCACGATTTTCGAAAGCGCAAAACATCGTGAATTCTAAAGAAGCGGCACTTATTCAAAATTTCGGCTGAATTCAGTTCAAATTCAAAACTATAAAAACAAAAATTTTTTCTAAAAAATGATACTTCGAAAAAACACTACTGCTGTAAAAGTAAACTTTATAACTGTAGCACATGATGACTAACTAAACTTATTTCGTTTTCTTACATTTTTTTTCTGACTCCAAAGATGTTTTTTAATAACTTAATTTTGTGTTTGCCTCCTGACAGTTCCAAGTTCATTTCTAAAACACATTTTTGGCAATACAGTATGGTTAAACCTACTGTTTAAATCTTGAAGGGGTGCTTCTGTGATAAACAGCTGTTTCTTCTTCTAATTTTATCAACTTATCTTTGCCTAAAAACGACTACTTTAAGAGTGACTCTGTTGTATTTTGTGTGAGCAATTATAAAAAAATCTTTTTATAGCAAAAAACGTCCATTCCAAAACGGTCCAAATCTGTTTTTGCTATTGACTTCTTTCTTCTATTTGTCTTCTATGTAAAATTCAAAATTCTCTTTTCCCGTTTCCGAAAAACATCAAAAAAAAAACTAAACATCTCTATCCCCCTTTCTTTTCGATGATCAGTCGAAGCATCGAAACTGAAACTCATCTGAATAGTACTGAATAAACAGTATACAAGATACAACAATGAATAAATAGTAGCATCAAGTCCCAACTACCGTTACTAGAACTACTACTACATCAAATTTATTCCGGAAATCAGAATATTCCCTTCCCTCTTTTTTCGAAAAAAAACCGTTCTGGCAACCCTTTCTGTTGCGAAACAAAAAATAACTGCGTACAAAATAAAGATACGTTTTACCAAAAAAAAAATAACTGTTTCGTGTGAATTGTATGCTGCATTCTTTAGTACTGAAGAAGTCAAGGCGTTATGGCCCGAGGGTCAATTCTAGTTTTACCAATTGGAAATAAGGGTTTGCTGTTTATAATCGTTATCGGTTGTTTTATCTATGAAAAAGTTCTGAGACTAGAGAAAAAAAAAATAGAATATTGAAGCAATAATAACTTTTTGAGAATGAAAAAACGGGTATTGCTTTTCGATATCGATGGAACTCTTACAACCACTGTCTATGTTCGGTTCTATTTTAGCTATAATACAAAGAGATGTCTTTTTATGTCCCCAGATTTCTTAAGTTATCCTAAATTGCCCAAAAATGTCGTCAAACAATTCGTTGATGTTTTCGGATGTCTGTAGATGTCTGCAGGTGACTATAGATGTTTGTTGATGTCTAAATCTGCCAATGATCAGGGTTCAGATATTTTTATTGTCTGCAGATGTCCGTAGAATCTAAAACGCTATCCTAACTAGAATTTACAGTTCCCCCTTTTGAGAAAAAGTAGAGAACCATCAAATCAAGAACACAACCGCCGGAGATGTGCACCAGCAACTTATGTCTAAAACTTACAATGTTCCAATCGACAAGAAAGGCGTCGTCTATTCCGGAAGCACGGATCGTCTTATCTGGAAGAATCTCCTCAACGCAAACGGGATCGAGTACAACGACAGCGCGGAAGAAATTGAGAAAATCATGAAAGTTTACCGAGAATTGATCCATGATGGAATCAGAGAAAATTGGTGGCGGTGGAAAATACTGCCAAATGTTAATGAATTGCTGGAGAGATGCAGCAAGGAAGGGGATTTCATTCTAGCGCTGCTGACAGGTGAAGAATCGACACAACAAAGGGTTGGCAGTGGTTGATTTTAGGAAATATGATTGAAACGGCAGAAGTAAAGCTGACAAACGCGGGAGTGAATGTCGAAGTTTTCAAAGATGAAAATGGAGTTCTTCGCGGCGGATTCGGGTCTGATGATATGGACAGGAACTGGTTTAAAGAGAACACCGTAAAAATCATGAAACCCCTCGAAAACCTTCGAAAACCAGAAAAAAGAGCGACAATCGTAGCAAAAGCGTTGAAAAAACTACGTACAGAATTTGGCGAGCTGGATGAATCCCAATTTCTGATCATAGGAGATACGCCCAAAGATGTAAAATGCGCGCATGACAATGATTTCGCGGCTCTTGCCGTCGCTACTGGCATTTATGAGTAAAAAAAAACGAGCCATTACGTCAGTATCTTTTTAACCGATTTTAGTGCGAAATCCTTGGGTCAATGCGCTTGTGGAGTGATAGAAGACTTTTCCGAGATTGAAAAGACAATTCTAGCGCTGAAAGAAACAACTTTACGCGGAGACTACAAGTCTGTGAGCTATCAACTGACCGTCAAATCTGCTGCTGATCCTTAAAAAATATTATTCTGTGCAATTATGCTAACTAGCGATTAATTACCGTTCAATGCAATTAAAAAAGCAAAGAAATCTTGATTGCGTTTCTTCAGAAACTGAATAATTTGGATTCAATAAGAAAAGGAAATAATCAAAATGGAGATTTTGCTGCGACTCTTTCTCCTGGACGTATCGATTAACTTTGTCGGTTGGTGCATTTCAGCCGCCGCAAAAACACACAAAAACTACGATCTCGTTGGCTCTGTTTCTTATCTACTTTGCACCGCAGTTTCTTTGTATCATTCCGAGAGACAGCTTCTTCAAAAAGTTCAGGTAAAGAGCGAATTTCCTGTTTTTTTTTTAAGAAATGTCTATTTCTTTTCACATTTTCAATTTAGAGTCTTCTGATAATCGTCTGGGCCCTCCGCCTCGGAATCTTCCTCTTCAGCCGGGCGCTGAAACGCGGCGACTCTAGAATGAAAAAGTACGACGACAAACCCCTTTTGTTCCTGATCCCCTTTTTTCTTCAAATTCTTTGGGTGTTTTTCATGTCGCTCCCGACGTTCCTCCTCAATCGGACTTCCTCGCCCGAGATCGGCTTCTCCTCGTATTTTGGCTGGACAATTTGGGGCGTTGGATTCTTCATTGAAGTTCTAGCAGATCATCAGAAAAGCGTGTTTCAAGAAGACGAAGCGAACGATGGGAAATTTATCAAAAGTGGGCTTTGGAGTCTTTCGCGGCATCCAAATTACTTCGGAGAATTGATGCTTTGGAGCGGTCTTTTTATTTCAGCAGCTGGCTCTTTCACCAGCGGAATGGAGTATTTATCCGGCTTTTCATTGGCGTTCATTTACTTGCTCCTGCGATACGTATCCGGCATTCCGTTGCTCGAGAAAAGTGGCGAGAAACGATGGGGCCACCAGGAATGGATTTCACTGATTTTATTTATGTGAGAAATTCTAGCCTAGAACAGAAAATTAAATCCGATTGAAAAGCCCGACTATCAAAAATACTGCGCTACAGTTCCAATTCTAACTCCTTTTGTACCTATTTATAAATAAGCTTCAGTAACTATAACAGTACTTTCTTTGATTTTACTAAGTCTGATTCGAGCTGTACTACAGATAAACCCGATTAATTCTGTTTGACTATTGTTCTTCACAATTCCATAATTCCCTCTTAGCTTGAAAATACAATCGTTAATCCGATTCTTGTCCATTCTTTTGTATTTCTTGGTGTTTTCAGTGATGCTGGCATTATGACCAGAGTTTCGCATGGGACTGGAGGAAGAGAGTTCGCTTGTCATTCAGAAGATGAGCGATTCCGCAGTAGCTGACCAGCTCCACTCCGGTTCAGCTAGCCTAGATGCCAAAAACACGCTCATACCCATTCTACTTCAATATCTCGTAATTTTCCTGCTCCTTGAATATAGGTAACCGCTAACGCCACAAAGAGAATGCCCAAGACACCAAAATTTTAAGTTTCCGTCGTGGTGTCCACCGCGATTTGCGCTCGATCTCCCGAATTCATTATTTTCTCTGGGTCTCACTCGCCATTTTCGGCGCTTTATTCGTCCTCGACAAAGAACTTGGCCATCCAGATCATGATCCGATTCTTGTTATGCGGCTACTTCGCCCGATTCTGGTAAAAACGACATTTCGTCTTGACTAAAAAATCATTTTACTACTAGCTGCTAACTGTATTTTTCTTTGGCATTGCGGCAAATGTGTATGTCTGGGAAAAGTGCGAAATTCCGTGGCAGGATATGTTCCGAACTGGCGAGAACAAGGTAAATTTACTACCCTTAGAAACCTTCACTTTATTCCCTTCAGTTTGGATTCCGAGAACTGGCAGAAGTAGGGTCTCTTCTTTTATGCCTCTTCTCCGCGACGATATTTTTCCTGCTGCGATCAGATCTTCCCGGCCCTTTCACGACTTTACCTGCGTATCTCCATCCACTGTTACTCTACGGCGGAATTCTGATGCTCCTTTTTTCGCCGCTGCAGCAAGTTTTTCACGAAAGGTACACTTATTGAAATGTGCATTCGAGATGTCTACAGACATTGTTTGGGTAGGTTATCATTAAGAAACCTCTAATGACATCTATTGACATCAATAGACATCTATAGGCATTCATAGAGATCTAGACTCTAGAGACAGTTGTGGTCATCTCCTCAAATAGAGTCGAAAGTCAACCTATTTTTTAAGCCGTTTTTGGTTTATCGGACAAATATTCCGCGTCTTTACTCCTGGATGTCGCCCTGTTGGATTCATGGAATTCTGGCTTGCCGATCAAGCCTGTTCTTTGGTGATTTTATTCGTCGACTGTGAATTTTTAATGTGCTGGTATCTGGTTGATGGGACTGTTTTCGGTAAGATTACCGGAGTTTCATGTGAGTTGATGATTGTTTATTTTAATTAGGGCCGCGGAAAGGAGTAATAGCTCATTGTGGAGACTATTCGTCGATTCGCGCGTTGTTTTCGATCCTTCCAGCAGTAATTCGATTTGTACAATGCATTCGCCGTTTCCAAGACTCCGGCGATTCCTTTCCTCATTTGGTCAACGCGGGCAAGTATTCTACCACGCTTTTGAAAGCAGCCGCCCAGAGAAATTTCAGACTCAAGGAAAGTGGTAGCTTCTTTTACGATAGTCTTTTGGATTTTAAGAAGGTCTTTCAATTAAAAAATTCTCGATTCAAAAATTTTCCTTTGTCTACCAACCTCGCAGCAAGACCATTTCAACTTCCTGGTTTGGGTTGCGGCTGAAACCTTCTCATCCGTTTATTGTCTTTGGTGGGATTTGACCCAAGATTGGGGATTACTCGAAAAGTCGAAGAACGGCTCTCGCCGCCTCCTCCGCAACCGCATCATTTATAAAAGGCCATTCTATCATTTCGGTAAAAAAAGAGAGAAAATGGCAAAAACTCTTTTTAGCGATCGCGCAAGACATGATTTTACGGTTCTCCTGGGCATTCAAATTGGTTGCGCTAAAGATGACCGCCCTTCACAGAGAAGAAACCAACACGATTTTGTCTGTTGCTGAAATTTTCAGAAGAATTGTTTGGGTAAGCTGGCATCCAGGGTTATTCGAGGACATTTTTAGTTATCTTAAGACATCTTAGGACACAAGGGAGCATAATTTATTATTTTTAATAGTTTCTTCTTCTTAAAAATAAAAATCGTTTTAGAATTTCATCCGAATCGAAAACGAGCACATTGGGCGAACGAAAGATCGTTTCCGATCAACCCCAAGAATGATGACGGCACTTCCAAAGAAATTAGACAGCGATTTTGTCGAAAGTTCAGCAGCTTATCGCCAAAAACTATGATTCGGATTCTCATCTATAGAATTTTTCTATTGGCAGGAAATTTCCTGGCTCCCTCTCGCAACTTATCTCCCAAAAACGACAAGCTACTTTTCTGTATCCCCCTAGCCTATCTTCTGTATATGAAGCAAAGAGTTTTGTACAATTATTTATCCTTTTTTAAAACAAATGTTTCAACCGCTTCAAATTGAAAATCGTCAGTTTTTGGCGAATATCGGTGAGGACGGTTTGTCAATAATAATTCAGTAAATTATTGAAGTTCCTTTATTCAAGGTGCAATAACACTAAACCAAAAACACATCTGTCTTTGTTTTCAACGCACTATTCGTTTTAGATGAGAAAATGGGCGGGCGAGTGTCCGTAATCAACAACACGGAAGTGACAATCAAAGTCCAGTTTTGGCAGGTCTCGCCGCTCTATTCGAAGACGCTCAAAAAGGGGGAAACATGGGTCCAGGAGACTGGAGCGGTCCATTTTACAGTCAAGGTCATTGTTCAGGAGAGCGACGACTATTTATTCGGTAAGATAAAGATACATCTCGGGACGTCTTTGCAGAGCAAACGCATCTAACGACATTTTCGGACATTTGAAGCTGATTTTCTTCTTCAGGATCTGACTGCGGAGTTCTCCGAGGAGCAGAGCGAATAGATCCTGCTTCCGAATGGCCTCTGTACGAAAAGATCTTTCACTACTCGTCGACTGGTTGGTATTTCAAGGGCGACAACATTCTCTCCATTTCTGGCGGGCCAGATTTGAAGAGCGCCCATTTCGCCGGAAAACCTCTGTTGATCAGAAAAATTCCCAAGCGATCTCAATCCGTCAGCGACTCCTGCTCTAGCGACCTTCCTTCTCAATTACCGACGAATGGACAGACAGGAAAACAAAAAACGAGCAAGTCGACCAAAAAAGGCAAAGAAGTAAAAAGTTGCTCGCTCAAAGTTAAAAACGAAGACGAAGAAAACAATCTCGTCCGGCAAACTAGCTCGACTAGCACTTCTTCAAATTATTCCGAACAGCCTTCGATGGATGCGATTTTCGAGGTAAAGAAATGAAGAGACAGGTTGTTTGAAATGATATTTATTTAAAATCAGGTTCCATCAAATATTTCGCAGTTTTTTAAAATTTGGTTGCAATAAAAAATAATAGCCATCGCTTATTTTTTAAAAATTAAGCAATGATTCTTCTTCTTCATTCTTGCTTCATTTTATTTCATTTTTTGGCATTCTCAAGTTTCTATTTTCTTCAAATAAAGGGAAGGCGGCTTTACAGCTATTGTCCAACGGCTGAAGGCGATATTTGCTCGGAAAAAATGCCTATGAGGGCGTCGGCCACGGCCAGAAAATTGAGAACTTTTGTTTAGAATATGAAGATGACGGAAGAAGTTTCGCATATTCGAATTCGCAAATCGGACTGAACAAAAAATATCACCCTGTGCGCCTATTCTTTTATTCTATTATTTCACTGTACAGATTTAATTCTTTCCGTTTACTCTATTTCTATTTTCTTCAAGTCTAATTCTACTTGTTCTTTTTTCACTTATAATCAGAACTACACTTTTTAAATTCGTCGAACTCGTAATTTTTCAGTTTATGCTCGTTTCAACCAGTTTAAAAACGCAATAATAAAGAAATTTATCAAAGAAAATTGAGTTTTTTTTTTGCATTTTCGAATTTTAAGATGTCGGATGAGGCGAATCTTAAGGGATGGCTCTTCAAGTGGACCAATTATTTAAAGGGCTATCAGAGGAGGTGGTTTGTTCTTTCAAACGGCTACCTCTCTTATTACAGATCGCAGCAGGAAATGTCCTACACTTGTAGAGGTAAGGGATGAAAAATGAAAGGATCATTGTTCAAGGGAGAATCGTTAAGACTTAGATACTGATGAGGTGATAGTTTTGAAAGAAGGAAAACCTGCGCGTGGTTAGTTATTTGACCGATTTTTTCGTTTCACTTTATCTAAAATTTAAACCTTTGATTCGAAGCGAAATTACACCAAATATTTTATTTGACATAATTTATGAAAATAAAAATAGAAAATTAAGCAAAAATACAGTAATTTTCTATGTATCCTTGTTGATTTCAGTTTTCTTTTTCTGAAGAAAAACTGTCAACTGATATTTTTTCAAAGGGACGATAAATGTTTCTGGGGCGGAAATAAGCTTCGAAGACCGAACTAGTTTCACCGTAACTTCTGGTTCGAACATTTCGTGGCACTTGAAGGCGCAAAGCGAAGTGGAGAGACAGCGCTGGATCCACGGGCTCGAGCTGGCGCGGGCGGGACAGCCGCGCTTCAGCGAGGATCAAACGGACTCGGACTCGGAAGGGGATGACGGGTCATCGCCAGGCGATGGCGCCGACTTGAAGCAAATATCGAATAAGCTCAACGATCTTAAAACTTGCCACGATCTTATCAAAAAACATGCATCTTCTCTTCAACGAGTCATTGCGGATATGGACAAAGACGACGACAAAATTCGGATGTTGCAAGAGAAGACGACGCTTTTCATGATCACTGCCGAGGAAAACGCTTGAAAAATACAAATATTTAAAATGAAATAAAAAAATATTGCGTTGAACATCTTGGGCAATCAACTATTGATGTTATTTTTGAAAACAAGGAAGAAACTATAGTTTTCGAAATTTTCGAATGCTAATTTGCTCAACAGTAAAATTTTATTATTTGTAAATGTTCCTGCTTCCTTGTCAAGCTTTTAACAGGCGATGAATGTAGCTGCAAACGAGTTCGTCAATCTAGCAAAGGCGACGGTTCGCAATATCGATTATTCGCCTTATCTGATTACTGTATAAGGCACTTGTCTACTGACAAACACGAGATTAGTCCCCGCTCTCTTTTCGCGTTTTCTAATTAGCGAGAAGATTTCTCTCTTTGAAAATAAATAAACAAAGTTCAAATTTTAATATTCAATTTCGAACCGTCTCAAGAATTCATCAGAAAATTGGCAAAAAGTTCTCGCTTCAGAGAGAGCCCAAAGATTTCGACTGGAAGAGAATATTGAAGCTTTAGGTATACCCTTACACTATGTTCATATAATGACACCCTTATTTTATGTCATTGGTAAAAATTTCACCGTAAAATTATGTTCAAAGCTCAATTTTTTCTTCCTAAAAAAATTAGGGAGTCACCATGTTAAGTCTTTGATAAATTCTCCTGATCATGAGGTTCTGTTATCTCATAACAGGATGGTCTGAACACGCGGCATCGTAAAAATCGCTGCTCCACGCTTCTCATTTGAGCGTTTTTCTCAGCTTCAAAAAAGTCAACTAAACTAAAAAAATAGCTCTCCAACAAAACGCGCTGGAAAGAGACTCCTCGATCGATAACAACTCAGAATTTACCCATGCCAATGTTATAAAGGTAATTACTTATTGACTTCTCTCGAAAACGGGGAAAGTTTCCCGATTATTTGTATGAATAAATGAATATGGTAATATATCTTCGCTTTCTCTGGCAAAGTTTAAAAGAAGAGTGCTTAATTATTCCTCACTTATCTTTAGAACTACGCCGAGCCAATGTGTGAAAGTGATGATGAGTTCCACGACTGTGAGACCGACGGCGAATCAATAGATGTTCCTGTAGCTACGGTAAGTGAATAGAGAAAAACATAAAAGTGGAAAAGAAGGTCAGAACGGAAGAGGGGTAGATTTTCGATCTATTTGTGTGTTTTATTTGGAGAGATTTTGTTTGTCAACAATTTATTACGTAACTCACCAGCGATTAATAAATGATTATCATCATCATCACCATCAAAAAATTAAAGATCTCAGAGAGAAAATAAGCTTTCAAAAGAGAGTGATTTTATTTCAATTTTTCGTTAATTAGAAATAGACTATTTTGTGTAATTGGGCGGAAATAAAGCAAAGTAAGCTCCGTATTTAAAAATACAAAAGAAAAATTCCTTCAAAACTAAGCTTGTCTCTCTTTCTTTCGTTTTTTCTCGAGTAGTCACTTGTTAAATAATCTGAATGAAGCAGGCCCTATTCATCTTGCCAATTTACCTTTCTATATATCTTTTTTATATTTTCCATTTCGAACAAGGGCACAAGGGCGCGATACGCCTTTCAAAAATACCCGGCCTACCACTTTCTTCCTTGATTTCAAGTCAGAGAAAAATAAAGAAAGAAAATAATACGGACAGCTGTGATCTGGGACGTTTTTTCCGACTCGAGTGTCATCGCGCCATTTTTTGGCGTAATCTTTCGTGTTTTTTGCGATTTTTTTTATTTGCGATTGGTGATTTTCCGTAGAGAATTTTTCTATTTTGGACGTTCTAATTTGAACCAGGTTACTTTTTTTATTTACCAGTGGTTAGCAACAGTGCTGCCTATTATTTCCAAAATGGACGATAAAACCGGACGTCTAATTCCGTATTTTCAAGACTTGCGCCCATGTTTGCGTCATGTGTCTAAATTACTTTAAACTCGAGTTACTGAGGAATCCCCTTAGAGAATCATTTCCCAATCTTCCAAAAAGAGCTAAAATAGAAAAAAAAACTTATCAACAGGTGAAAATCCTTTTTACGAATTTTTACGATTTTCGATGCTCTCTAGTCATTTTTAGCCCCTTTTAGACAGCTTCTGACCGTAAAAATGCTCTTTTTCTTCACAATTATAGCTTTAAATTCGCTTTTTTGGTGATTGCGTCAGAGAAATTCTTGGCACTCTGTTTCGGCATTTAGAAATTCGGCCGTCTGAACTTCAAATATTGTCCTTGGCCTGGGTAAAATTTCAAATTGGCCAGTTCTCTGGGAGATTTTTATGTTTGTCACGTAAAAGCATGCCCGTGGGGAAATAGCAGTTCGAGACCACCGGTTGTCCCTTATATGGTCCCATACCTATTGAAACTGACTGTAAGAGTTTTTAGATGACTGTCGAGACAACAAATAAGGATGGCAAACGCAAGCGGCGCACCACCATTCCGGATAAGCCGGATAAACCACTCAACCTCTGGTCCATAATGCGCTCTTGCATCGGAAAGGTAAACAACTAAAAAGCATAATCCTTTGATCAATCAATTCGAATGCATACAGGTGTATATTTACAATTTTACCAATCAATATTCATTTGCGAGAAAGAAATTTCTTGTTATTCAAATTAAGGGGGTAGAAGCAGCTTTCTCGATTTTGGACTGCAGCTACATAAAAGAAAACATAAGATTTATTTATGTCCACGGAATTTCCTCATAAATGTTCCTAGAAAAAGGGTTGAGCTTAACAAAAATGTGCATGAAATTTGTTTAACTATCAGGGGACTCGAGATATACGTGTTTAAAAATTTGCGAAAATCGTGAATCTCGGAGAGATGAGCTGCTTCTGAGCCCGCTTACTCAAAAATTTGATGACTAAAACAAATTTCAAGGGAGATGCTCCTTGATCTAAGATGTATCTATCTAAACCAGAAGAGAAAATTTGAAAATGTAAGATTCTCTTGACTGTAGCGCCGGTCAAAAATCGCCTTTTTCGGAAAAAAGCTGTTTCTACCCCCTTAAATAATTTATTTTCATTTATAATAATAATAATAGGGCGTATTCTGTAGGCTCAAAAATATAGGTCGATTACATGATATCGATTTAGGACCTTTCAAAAATCCCGATGCCAGTGAACTTCAACGAGCCGCTCTCTATGCTGCAGCGAATCACCGAAGACTTCGAATACCACGACTACCTCGATCGCGCCGCCGCCACGGACTCTGTCGAAGAACAGCTGGCCCTGGTCGCCGCCTTTTCCGTCTCTTCCTACGCATCAACGCTTATCAGAACGACGAAGCCCTTCAATCCGCTGCTCGGAGAGACTTACGAGCTCGACAGAGAGGAGGAAATGGGACTTCGTCTCATTGTCGAACAAGGTAACAATTTTGCCTCATACCTTCGGTATCTGTCGGGGGGTATTCCCAATGTTCTACAAATATTTCAGAAAAGGGTTATATTTCCTTTTCTCCGTATTTTCCACTTATGAATATTTCAGTGTCGCATCATCCCCCAGTCGCCGCCTTCCACGCCATTTCATCGCGGAACGGTGGATGGGAACTCTTCGGCGAAATGATGGTCACGTCCAAGTTCAGGGAAAATACTTGTCAGTCATGCCTCAGGGCTCAATTCACGTAAGCTACGGTTCCCCCCCGATTTACTTATTTATTTCTCCGTGTAGGTCAAATTCCACAAGAACGGCCAGCACTATCACTGGAGCCGAGTCACTACTACAGTTCACAATATCATCGTCGGCAAACTGTGGATCGAGCAAAGCGGAGAGGTGAGTTATCAAAAACATTATTCATAAACTTAATGCACTATTTAAAGTACGATGTGGCGTCTTCAATAACTCCTCACAAATGCACACTCAAATATCATCCCTATTCTTACTTCTCCCGAGAACCAGCGCGCAAAGTCACGGGCACAGTTTTCGACGCCAGTGGAAAGGCTAAAAAGTCATTACTGGAACTTGGGATGACCATCTCGACGTTGCCGATGTTACCAAGATCAAAGACGCGAAGAAAGAAGACTACGAAACTACTCCGTCCAGAAAACTTTGGAAAAAGGTAAACTTCTTTTCCTTGGTTTTAATAATCAACATGATTTTAGTACGCGCTTCCAAAAGGAGCCGAGAAGATGTACCACTTTAGCGAGTTCACGGTGAGCTTGAACGAGATGGAAGAAAACATCGCACCAACCGATTCGAGATTACGAAAAGATCAGCAACTCATGGAAGAAACTTTGTGGGACGAAGCCAATGCTGAGAAACAGGTTCGTTTTTTCCTTTTACTCCATGGCTTATTCGATTTTAAGCGACTTGAGCAAGCTCAGAGAGAAAGGAGGAAAGCTAGAACGAGTCCTTGGGAGCCGGTTTGGTTCAAAGAAGATACCTGTAAAACTTCTGGCCTCAAACTTCATCTTTATAAGGTACATTTTCCATTTGAGTAACTGTCCTTAAATATCCATTCAGGGCGAGTACTGGGAGAAGAAAGAAAAGCAAGATTGGTCAAAGTGCCCTTCAATATTCCAATAAATTTAAATGCTTCAAGACCTGTTCAGTAAAATTCAAAACTCTCTATTTTCTCCTTTTTTTCTCTAAGTTGCCGAAAAATAAAAATGCAAGAAATCTAGTAAAATCACCTCCTTATTCATCATTTCATCCTATGTTCTATTAGTTTTGTCAATTATGATAATATCATCAAATAGTTACAGTAAATCAAAGCAAGAAAAAAAAAAACTATTTTTGTTTCAACAAAGTTTAATCCTCTTTTCTTCAAAACAAATTTGCCTGTTTTACTGGTAGTATCAGTAGTGCTGCTTTAGATTAAAAAATTATATCCCTTCTCTTTTTATACTTGTGACTGTGCATCACGCACTGTAAATAGACACTATTCACTATTGTAGAGATCATCAAGCTCTACTTGAATTAAGGATATAGCCTGTAAAATTCAACTTTCGTAGCGGCTAAACGCAAGGTCGGATCTTTTCATTACAAGTACAATCCTACCTAAAAATGGACGGAGAATTCAATTTTGGTACTTTTTTAAAAATTTTCACTTGAATTTTTCTCTCTAGAGCGATTTGAAATCTTACGATCGCGATTCCTCGAAAATTTTTCACTAAATCGGTCGAGTTTTTTCGATAGGTAGGTTCTTTAGACCTTTATCTACAAAATTGACGGTTTAGTTTTCTCTAAGTCCGAAAGAAACCGATTTTACAGCCATTTCCATGAGGCTAACTCAGCGCGCAGAAGCTATGAAAAGCGCTGCGCTCGGTGCTCGCTCTCTCGCCTCCTCTTTTCCGGGAGAGCGTGCGTGTTTTTGCGAGCGCTCTGATTGGCTACACGCGATAAAGCGCGCACGGAAGAAAAGCAAGAGCAAGAAAGAGGATAATACTAGAATGAAAATTTGATCGAGTTTGAGAATTTTATTCCCTCAATTTTCTAGCTTAGCATGATAACAACAGAGAACACGGTTTAGTTTTAGCGAATTAATGGAAAAATTTTGAGAAATCGCGATCGTAAGATTTCAAGTCGCTCTAGAGAGAAAAATTTAGGTGAAAATTTTAAAAAATATACCAGAATTGAGTTTTTCGTGCATTTTTAGGTAGGATTGCTTTTGAAATGAAAAAGATCCGACCTCGCGTTTAGCCGCTACGAAAGTTGAATTTTACAGGCTATATCCTTAAATTATACAACTTGTGGCTTGTGCAATAAATTTATTGATTATTTGATTTCAATAAAATAAGAGTTTTAAACTGCTTCTGTTTTAATCAATTTATTTCTGTGATAAATATTTTTTGTTCTGTTTTGGCAGTGGGTCATTGAAAGTGGATTCTGGCCAGTTGAATTTTCGAAAAGTTCTCCCAATCTCTCGGCTAAAAATAAGAGCTAGAAAAAACTCCTTTAGTAAGAATTCACCTTTAGCATTCGCGCAGCAAGAGCTGGAATTTTCGCTTGAATCAAGCAGAATTCAGCCAAGTCCCTTCTCTCAATATCTAACAACAGTCCAATGAAATCTTTCACAAAGTCAAGATAGATGTCCAAAACGAAACACTCTTGGATAGACTTCTTTAGCTGGAATTTTATCGCTTCTCTCTTTTCAAAGGAGTCCATGTTTCGAAATCGCCGCATTCGAGATTCCAAGTGGTCCATGGATGCGTGATGAGTTCTGTGCCAAGATTGGGGGAGAAAATCGTCGAGATTTGTGACCATTCCTTCGGCGGTTTTTCGCTTCAAAACATTTTTTTCGACCTTTTCTACGGTGAATGACATTCTGATCCCTCGCCAGTCATAAAGAGGAACACAAAATGAGCTGAAACCAAATGATAATGATTTTGAGTTCGTATCAATTTGCCAAACCTGAGCATACTTTTGGCCACCTCGACAACAGTTGGTACGTTCAAACTGATCACATCCTTCGTCGACGTCTGCGATTCACAATATCCCATTCCTCCGTATTTAATCGGTTCAAAGTCAGCCTCTTTTGCCCTGTAATTGAGTTTGACCGTCAACTTCGTTCCCTCGACCTTGTACTTGTTCATTTTTCCAATAATGTAGTGCGTAAGGGCTGTTAAAAACTCCTCGGCCATGATCCAGTTGCGGAATCGAATTCCGTAGTTGATATCGGAGCCGATGGTTTTTGGGTACTTTTCATATTCGAGCTGTTCTTTTAACTCGCCTCGGCAAGAGGACAGAATTTGCTTGATATGGTTTGGCCTGAAATATGCTCTATAATTTATAGACTATAAATTTTGAGTTCATCACTTCAGTGAATCAAGTCTTCTTTATTGTTATTTGTATTAATTATAGAGCCCAAAACCCAAAATTAGCGTCAGCTAAAAGATCCCGCGGAATCTTCGCTACATCGGAGCACATAATCGGGTCGCGAAAAGGAATATCATTTTTGATCAGTATTTCTCCAATTTTCTTCAGTGTCTGTCCCCCATCTGTGGAACATCGATAAATGGAGTGTTCTCCATCAATTCCGTTATTTCAAATCCATCCGAAATCTCGTAAATTCCATTTGGTTTAGCTTTCTTTGTCGCCATTCTAGCGAGCATTCTGGAGGGCCCGAGACCGATGGAAACGTTTATTCCAGTTTTATCTTTGAATTTTTGCTTCACCTCTGCGGCTATTTCTTTCGTAGCCTTGTTTGACTTGTAAACGAGTTTGGTTAAATCCATGTAGAGTTCATCGCAACTGATGGCTTCGATAAAAGGCGTGAAGTTGGCACAAGTGGCGTAGAGAATTTCGGAGACTTTCTTGCAGTCCTCAAGTTGATAGTCCAAAACGACAAGTTCTGGGCAGATCTTCAGCGCCTGGCCAAGGTACATGTCAGCCTTGATCCCTAAAGCGCGCGCCTCGTAGCTGCAAGAAGCGATTTCAGAGAAGCTTTCACCAGCTTCGACTTTGTGTCCTCCATGGCCGATTCGATGTGTTTCTAGCAAATCGTTCTTTTCAACTTCTTCGGCGACTTTCTGCTTCTTTGAAGGATTTTTATTGCCATAAGAAGCAGTTGTTCCATGGCAGATCGCAATTGGTCGCCCTCGGAGCTCAGGTTGATCAAGAATTGCGACAGAGACGAAGAAGGAATCTCATTTTTGATGATCAAATAAAGTTGAACAAACTAAAGAGAGAACAGTTTATCACCAGTTCCTATATCAATATGCGCGATAAACTGTCCCATCTTCTCTCCCTCCATTAGCGGCGGCCTTGTCAACTCCGCCACCAAATGATGCAGCTCCGCCTTCCACGCGCTCAACCAATGAAGCCTCGATTTCTTGTAATACTCTCCAATGCTCTTCCTCGGGTGCGTATAATCCTCCCAGCTTTTCGGCAACTTTCGCTCTTTTAGAAACTCTTGAAGCTCTTCCGAAAGCGCCATTCGCTGTTCTTCAGAATATCCACTCCGCTCGTAGATTTTTTCGTCGACAAAGTTGGGAGACGATAGTTTTCCAATGAATCTAGCATTCATTTTTTCTTCCTTCGTCGTGAACAAATTTCCCGATTGATCTTTCCAAAGTCGGTATTTCTTCCAATCGACGAGTTTTCCCGCTTTGAGACAGTCGGTGATAAACTTTGGCTTCACAATTTGGTGGTGGTGGAGAAGTCGGAGCATTTTTCCGCGAGGGAGGGTCTCGACGAGTTCAAAATCGGTTTTCGGCGTTTTGACGAGGTCGAGAATTCCACCATTTTTGAGGAAAATCTGCTTCAGTTGGCTTTGCGGCGGATCAGTCAATCCATTTACCCAAAATCGAAGACCCTTGAAATTTTTGGTGTTTCTTCGATTCTGATTGGTTGAAAGAAGGTACCTGAAAGAGATTTCCTGCGTCTTTTGGGACTTGTTTCAGCCACTGGTCATCCAATTTCCGCAATCGCTCTTCCCAGTACTCCCCGAATCCGCCCCATCCATTCACATCTCTGATGTCCCTGTTGATCCTCGTCATACTGTAATTCTCCAAGGAGTAAAGAAAAACGTCAATTAAAAAATATGAGCCACGTCGCCGAGTCTCCGCCAATGACTTTCTCGTATTGAATATTTTTCATTGACTCGGCCTCTTTTTCCGCGCTGAACTCGTACTACGTGCTTGAAAATTAGAAAAGTTTAAAGAATGAAAGTTTATTATAGATTGATCAGATCAAGAGAAATCGTTGATAATTATGTCGGTCTCAATTGCTGCGATGGCGGCGACTTGGAGAAACGTCAAGTTGTCCGAGTTGCAGTCAGAAATGGACGAAAAGGCAACAGATTTAGCTGCCAAGAGCTCCGAATCAGGTAATTTTGTGTTCTTTCTTGTTAAAATGGTAATATTATTAACTTTTTAATGATAATCTTTAAAAAGTTTCAAGAAGTTGTAACCTTTTTGATTGGGGACGTTTTTTTCATGATATCAGGAAGTAAATATGCTTTTCATTTAATTTTCATGTTGTATGGATTTCTATGGGTTACTTAAATGGATCAACTTTCTCTCGATAGCGCTTCAAATACCAACTTGTCCACATTAGGTTCGATTCTTATCAAATGTCTTCAGATCTTTCCCGCAAGAAACTTATCGGCGCCTCAAAAACCTTCAAAAAAGAATCTCCGGAAGAAGCCCGCAAAGCCGCTGCTCCCCTTCTCAAACTCTTCCAAGGCGAAGTTGATGCTTTATCAAAACGATCAAAGGCCGCAGAAACCGCCTTTTTGAACATTTACAAGGTACAAATTTGCTTTTATTGAATTTAAATTGATTTTTACCAGCGAATAATCGAACTCGCGGATCCTCTGCCCGCTTTGGAGGCTGCTGAGCTCAATTTGAAGAAGCTACAGAAAGCGAAGGATATTGAAGTCGAAAATCAGAAGCTGAAGGACACCATCAATGGATACAAGAAGGATTTTGCGGAAATGAAGGGACACGAAATCACAATTCAAAAACTTAATCAAAAGTAAGAGACGCATATATCTGCTCGTCTTATTAAGTTTTTAGAATAAAAGAGCTGGAATCCGAAAACGAAAACAGCGTGTCTCAATGCATCGACGAGAAAGAAAAGGAACTGCAAAGTCTTTTCTCGGAGAAAGAAAGGGAGCTGCTCGAGACGCAACAAATGGTCGCGGGGAAGCTCGGACAAACGGAACAAAGAGCCGCCCTTACTCAGCAAAAACTCGAATCGCTCCAAAACGAGCTGTTGGAAATCAGGGCCAAGTATGAAGAAGAGCGACAGGCGAAAACGGAAGAACTCGACATGCTCGAATCTGACCTTGAAAGAGCGACGCACAGGGCGGAAACGGCGGAGAAAGAAGCTGATCAACTCAGGTTTGAAAAATCGATTCCGAAAAAGGATTGAAATTAACCTTGGTTCTTCCCAATTAGAGAAAAGCTGTCATCCGCCGCGCCTGCGTTTGACTCATCCGACAATTCCGACTTGGCGGCAAATATTGCTGGTTTGGAAGCTGAATTGAGCAGAAAAGAGCGAGAGATCAACCACTTGAGCACGGAGTTTTCAGCTGCCACGGAAAAATCGCAAGTCGTTGTTGCTCAACTCAACCGACAACTTGAAGGTAAGCAGAAAGCTTCTTAACTCTTCCTGATTGGCTGAAAATCCCGATAGAACCACAGTTTAACCTAAAACCTGGAATGCTGCCCATTCCTATTATTTTTAAGCTTTGACGGAAAAAAACGAAAAACTCAACGATGAAAAAACCTCGCTAGAATCCGCATTGGTCGATCAAAAAGACTTCATCGCTCTCAAGAAAGAACTTGACATTTTGAAATCAACGCAATTCGCCGGCGAGGACGAGCAAAAGATCGAATCACAATCGCTTGAGACTCTTTTGCTTTCGCAAAATCGAGGTCTTCAAACGGAAAATTCGCAGTTGAGAAAGGAGAATATTTCCATAACGAATGATCTCAAGCAGAGTGGATCGGATGTTCAGGCGTTGAGGGGACAGGTCCAGAATCAAGAGGCGTTGATTGAGAAATTGGAGAAGGACTTGCTCATGGTGAATGCTCTTCCTTCAGCTTACAGGTAGAAAGATATCATCTTTTACTGATTTGAAAAAATACCCTTAGAACAACAGGGGACGGACAATCCTCTCCACCAAACGCCCAGGCGGATTTCCTCGCAGATGCGGTGAAAGAAGTCGCCCAAAAAAGCACGGCCCTGCTGAGCGACCAACTTCTGCCTAACGCTGCGAGCAAGCACTCGGATTCTTCCCTTCTTACAATTGTTCAGTCTCAGCGCGAACGATTCCGGTAAATTATTTATAACGAAAAAAATGAATGCACCTAACACATTGCGATTATAGTCTACGTGTGCAAGACCTCGAGCATGAGAACATGATGCAAACACAATCGATACAGTCGCTCACACAAGAGATTGAACAAATGAGATTGGACAACGTCAAAGTAATTTTTATCAAAAATGTTTTCCGTCTATTTTCGCATTTTTAGCTTTACGAGAAAATCAAATTCCTGCAAAACTACCGCCCAAGTTCAAACAGCAGCGGCTCCAGCAACTATCCAAATACTTTCAACGATGACGAAGCCGGACGCAAATACGCGGGTCAATACGAAAATCAGCTCGACCCTTTTGCAAAATTTTCAAAATCGGAGAAACAAAGAAAGTATGCTTCGCTCTCGCCAATTGACAAGTTTTCGCTCAACATGGGGCAGTTTATTCTTGGCAACAAAGTAAGTTCTTTATGCTCCTTTTTTCCTCATTTGAAAACCTTACTTTAAGGGGGTAGAAACAGCTTTTCTCTGAAAAAGGCGATTTTTGACCGGCGCTACAGACAAGAGAATCTTACATTTTCAAATTTTCTCTTCAGGTTAAGATAGATACATCTTAGATCTAGGAACATCTCCCTTAAAATTTGTTTTAGTCATCAATTTTTCGAGTGAGCGGGCTCGGAAGCAACTCTTCTCTCCGAAATTTTCGATTTTCGCAAATTTTCAAACACGAATATCTCGAGTCATATGATAGTTAATCAAATTTCATTAACAGTTTTGTGAAGCTCAACCCCTTTTCTAGGAACATTTATGAGGAATTTCCGTTTACATAAATATATCATATGTTTTCTATTATGTAGCTACAGTCCAAAATCGAGAAAGCTGTTTCTACCCCCTTAAGATGGCGAGGACATTTGTATTTATTTATACAGTCATTATCCATTGTCTTCTGTATCTAATTCTCTACAAATTCGGAAACACGACAGATTGCAAGCACCATCTTGCCGAGCTTTGCTACGAGCAATTTGGCGATTCTCGCCATCCCAATTAATTGAAAGACGATTCAGAACTCTTCCTTGATTTCAAGAATTCAAGTTCCTTCTTATCCAATTCAAAAGAAAACCACATTTGTGCAATCAAAAGAAAACACAGCCCACAGTTCCTTTTGCTCCTTCGTTATTTACACCGGGTGTCACTCCACTATACTTTCTGTACTTATTCTTCAACCCTCTTTTTTGTTTACTTTACGCTTCCTTTTAAGGCTGAGAAAATGAAGGTCGCCCTAGTGACTGGAGGAAATCGCGGAATTGGGAAAGAAATTGTCAGAAAACTCGCTTTGGGAGGCTTCAAAGTCATTTTAACTTCTCGGTAGGTCAATATTTTTCTAGAGCAATTTTTGAAACTGACATTTCGTCTCTAGAAACCTGGAAAAGGGAAGAAAAGCAAAAGGTTAGTCCTCAATCGAGAAACTGCTTTCTCAAAAAAATGCAGTCGAGCTGGGCAGTCTTTCCAACATCGACGTCCTCCAGCTCGACTTACAATGCTCGACTTCCATCACGAATTTGAGAGAAAAAGTAGCGAAGGAATACGGGCAGCTGGACGTGCTGGTTCAAAATGCGGCGATAAGCGGCGGTGGAAATGTCAAACGCGACTTCGTTGAGGATATGTTGAAGACTAACTTTTGGGGACCTTCGTGTTTGATGAAGGAGTTTTACGAGCTCATGGCGGATTCTTCCAGAGTCGTGTTTATGAGCTCCATGGTGTCGATGAGGACGCTAACAAATGCCCGACACCCATTGGTTCACGAAATCGGTAAACTGTCACATGCCATGGCGAAAATAGGGACAATAGAACAAGACAAACGCATTTTAGCCTTCTTCATTGATTTCAATTAATTTCACTTTTTAGGTCAAAACAACATCTTTCTAACGGAAGAGAGACTAGAACAACTTGCCCAGTCCTACATCGACAACTACGAAAGTGACAAAAATCTGCCAAGAAGTTGCTACGGCGTTTCGAAGATTCTCATAAATGCTCTGGCTCGTGTTTACGCGTGAGTAGTTCTAGACTACCTGTAGATAATACCAGCCTCCGCTTTTCTTTTTTTAATTATTCGTTATTTCAATTTAGAGAAAAGGCTAAGAAAGAGGACTCGCGTAAAATTCTCGTTAATGCTTGCTGCCCTGGATTTGTGGCGACTGAGATGAATAAAGGGAACCCGAATGCGAAGAAAACGCCGGAAGAAGGAGCTCAATTGCCGTTTTTTCTAGCTACATTGCCAGAGGACTCTTCTCTGTCTGGAGCATACCTTTCTGATGCATAAGTTTTATACATGTGCTCGTTTTAGAATGAAATTGCTGAAAACAGCGTTGATCGCCGGCTCTTGCCTGGCCGACGAAAGCGGCTACCAGACCCCTGTGCCAGAAGGCTCGGTGCATTTTTATGAGTCCTTTGACTCCGCTGACGCTATCGATGGCTGGACCCGCTCTGACAACGAAAAGTACGCTGGTGGAAAATGGGCTGTCGAAGCTCTAGCTAAAGAAGCTCTTGAAGGAGATCAAGTAAAGAAAGCATCCTTGGTTCAGTTTTTAATGTTTTCTAGGGCCTCGTTATCAAAAAGAAAGCCGCCCACCACGCTCTTGCAAACTACCTTGACAAGCCATTCAACTTCGAGTCGAACTTCGTTGCCCAATATGAAGTTGCCTTCCAGAACGGAATCGAATGCGGTGGTGGCTACATGAAGCTTCTCTCTCAATCGGACGACGATTTAGTTAATTTCGACGACAAAACTCCTTTCACGATCATGTTTGGTCCAGACAAGTGCGGCGCCGATTACAAGCTCCACTTCATCTTCCGCTACAAAAATCCCGTCACTGGTGAAATCACTGAACGCTCTCCGTCGAAAAAGGCGGACAGCAGCGATCTTCAAAAGAAGTACACCGATAACAAGCCTCATGTTTACCGATTGGAAGTCAACACCGATAATACTTTCGCTATCTCCATCGATAACAAGGTGGTTATGTCTGGAAATCTTCTTGATGATATCTCCCCGCCAATAATTCCACCAAAGGTAAGCACTTCCAAAAAATGACAAAATATAGAGGATTATTTAGGAAATCAATGACCCTGAGGACTCGAAGCCCGAAAGCTGGGACGAGCGAGAACGAATCGCCGATCCCGAGGCAGTGAAGCCAGAAGACTGGGATGAAACTGCACCAGCTAAGATTCCTGATGAAAATGCTGTGAAGCCCGATGGCTGGCTCGATGATGAAGAAGCGCTTATTCCTGATCCTGATAGCGTGATGCCCGACGATTGGGACGAAGAAATGGACGGCGAATGGGAAGCACCGCTAATTGAAAACGAACTTTGCAAAAGTGCTCCTGGCTGTGGAGCCTGGCTCCGACCGGAAATCAATAATCCAGCTTACAAGGTAACCAACAGTCCGAATTTCTCCATGAAAACACTTTTAAAAGGGTAAATGGAAAGCGCCAATGATCGACAACCCCGATTACGATGGCAAGTGGGCGCCACGTAAGATTCCCAACCCAGAGTATTTCGAAGACGCTACCCCCTATAAAATGACTCCAATTGGCGCTATTGGTCTCGAACTCTGGACTTTGTCCGACGATATCTACTTCGACAACATTTACATTGGAAACAACGCTGACGCCGCTCGAGCGCTCGTTGAACAGGTTTGTAGAAAGAGAAAATGAGTTCTGTTGACATTTTTGTAGACCTGGGCTTTGCGAAAGAAGCAGAACAGCAACGTTCTCACTCCCTTCGTCGAAGCAACTGAAGGTCGACCATGGCTCTGGGCTGTTTACGTCATGGCCGTTATCATTCCAGTCTTTGGACTGATCATCTACTTCTGCTGCAGCGGCGAATCTAAAGGTAAATTGCTCAATAAAGCGATCAAATGTTGATTTTAATGTATAGAAGACGAAGTTGCTCGAAAGAAAAAGACTGATGAGCCAACTGAAGACGACCCACACGATTCTGATGCCGAGAAATCCGATGCTGAGGTAGATTCTGTTTTCAATTTCCTCTTTCTACGTGTGTTTATAGGAAAAGGAGATTGAGCAAAGCTCTGAAGATGAGGAACCTCGACTTGAAGGAGATGATGAGCCAACTGTAAGTTTTCTTCCTTGATTTCATCATTTCATCTTTATATTTTTAGGAGCAAGGTGATGCTAAAGAAGCCGCACCAGGCGAAGAAGACTCAAAGTAATTAGAATTATGCCCGTTCAAAGAGGAAATCTCCTTCTGCTATTGCAAACTTGCTACTCAAAACTCCTTTACCCCATTATGCGGTACAATAGGTGGATTTTGCCTCTTTAGGATTATCGAGTTTACTGCCCCGACTTCGGCCTTATTCCACAAACTATTTTATTCGTCATCTTCTTTTTGAATTTCGACTTTTAGAAAAAAAATAAAAAAAAGCTTACTTTAATTTTTTGACTTTTGATATTATCAACCCTCTATTTTGATATTCGTTTATCTGTTTCATTCTTCAATTGATAAAAAAATTCTAAAATAGTAGCCAGAAATCTTGTAGAATCACAAAAACACTCACACAACCAGAGCCCTTCAAGCTACTACCAACTTGTCTTCATTTATCTGTCTGGCTCTTCTTTTCCTCTTTGTCTTTTTATTTGAATAAAGTGTTGAGTCAAGATAAAACTCTAACCTGAATTGAATTCAGGGGTGTGTATCAGTCAAGTCATGAATTCATTGCAACGAAAAGTACTCTTCCCCAAGCATTACTATCACCTTGAGTTTATACTCGTGCGCATGACAGAGAGCATAAAAAGTCAGCAGGACTTCCAGCCCCGAGTAGAAGTAAATATGCCCAACAAAAGTCGAAGGAGCGAGTATTTTAATAGGCAGGATTCATATCGAATGTCAGTCCTCTCAGACAGATTTCTTTCGCTCTATACAGTAGGGATCACAGTGCACAGGTTGATCAGAGAGGGAGCCAGCTCGACGAAACGAGGACTTTATTACATGCATCCTGGATTGTTTCAAGATCAAAGAGTTGTTGATACTGCTGTAGGAAAGGCTTTAAAACTCCTCTCTGCGTCTCTTCATTTATTTTTATGCCTCTAAAAGATGAGCTAGCGTATATCCTCTCCGTCGCTCGTCCTGAGCTACGCCTCCATCAAGCTGCAAAGGGTGAAGCTCAGGGACATCTCCACCTCCCCGGCTGCAATTTTGCCTCCGAACAAGGAGGGCAAATACCACCTGATATCTCGGACATAAATTTGAATGAGGTGCAACTTCCACAGTTCGTCCTTGTTTTGGAGAAATTCGCAATCTACCAGCGACTTGTAGAAGAAAGATTCAGCGCGACCAGGGATTGTCTTCTTGTCACAGGAAGAGGACAACCTGATAGAGCCACTCGTGCACTTTTAGCCAGGCTTGATCAATGGAATGTGCCTTGTTTTCTTCTTGTCGATGGAGATCCTTGCGGGTAAAAAAGGAAAGAGAGAGAGCGTTTTGAAGATTTCTTCTTTTAGGTTGGATATCTACCTCACTTATCGTGTTGGATCTTGGCAGCTCGTCCATGAGCAGGACATCATTGTCCGAGGGCTGATTCTTGCTGGAATCAGACCGAATCAAATCAAAAGCCGCTTCAACTTCCCCAGAGATGTTCGTCTCCCTTTGAATCAATCAGACAGATCTCGCATTTCCACCATGCGAAATAAAATTCTAGCCTAGGTTCAACAAATCGAAATCCGATGCCCGGAAAACCCGATATCGGATCGGATATTTATCGGGTTTTGTCGGGTTTTTTTTCACCCTACAAAACCCGATCCTGAAAATTTCAAAACCCGACGTAGGATCGGGTTTTTGTCGGAATTTCGTCGGGTTTTTCTTGCCTTTTCAGCCAATCACAGTCGGTCTAAATAGCCTCCCTTGCCCTTTTTTACTCAAAATGCACATTCACATTAATCTTACCAAAGATAATCTTCTGTCAATTGAGAGAATGAAATTCGGCGAGGAATTTCAGAGAACGCCTGAGCTTGAAGGCTTTAGTACTCCAACTATTTTCAACCATGTTGGAACGTTGGGACCGGGCAAGTCGGGCAAGAATCGGGCGGGCGGGCAAATCGGGCGGCGCAGGGCTAGATTTTACGAGGTTAAAATCGGGCAAAGTCGGACAATCGGGCAAAATTCGGCGCCGGGGAAAATAGTCGGCCCTGTTTTCAACCCCATGGGTTATTTGAGGTCATGTGACCTCGGCAAGGCCTAACCCCCTAAACTGCAACTCAGCAATGTCTAAGCTTTCTAAACATATAAACAGGGGTGGGATTATTTATTCTATATTCTACCGTATTCGACCAGGCGTTTTTATCGTACTAGGAGATGCACAATGGGAAAATGTACAAAAATCTAAATATTATTATAAATGATCCTCGAAAATTGTTGAAAAAATCCGCTCAAGATGAGTTTTTGACCTTCTTTTCACTTCATTTTTTTTAATTTTTGCTTGTAGGAAACCCGACAAAAATCCGACAAAAAACCCGATAAAAACCCGATTTCCGACCCGACAAAAACCCGATAAAATCCAACAAAACCCGATCCGATTTTTCCGACCTACTAAAAACCCGATAAAACCCGATCTTGGTTTCGGGCGATTTTGTTGAACCTAGATTCTAGCGACGATGGGGATCCAAACAATTGAAGAATTCAACAATGATACGATGAAGCAATATTGGGATATTGTGATGTTTTACCACGAGCTTGCTGTCATGGAGGAGCTTGAGTATAAAGTCGAACTTGAAGCTCTTGAATCTATCGAGGTATTTTTTCATTGCAAAAGAGTTTTTCAAAAATTGTTATTTTCAGAATGGAGTTTACCGAGGAACATATCTTTCAAACTTCTTCATCCCCGAATACGTCGAAAGTCGCGTGATCGACCACCAACGTAGAGTCCCAGTTGCCGCTTTGTCGCAGGAGCAAAATCAAGTCGTTATCGAAGAACTGCCAGACGACAATTACGATCTTCGATTAAATGACAGCGCTGTCGGATCGAGTTACAGCGAGACCCAGAGCTTGCCGGAAAGAAATCCATCACAGCTGTCTCACTTCTCCGGCTACTACTCCCAGTATTCTGACTCTTATCATTCTCAACACTACTTCAAATAAACTTTTTTTTCCTATTTTTCATAATCAGCTCTTCTTTCCATTAAAAAAGAAACTATTTTGAATACTTTATAACCAATTAGTAATCTGTTATAAGAAAACCTAGAACTCACGTTTCAGAACTCAACTTGGACTTTTCATGTTATGTAAGGGGCTTAATTATGGTATAAACAGACTCCTAATCGATCCTATTAGGAGTTTTATTCGAAATTACGGCAGTCATAACAATTGTCCGTTAGCTATCTTTCTCAATTTGTGCAGGATCATTCATCCACTCAAAAGCAGGTCGGTCTTGTCGAAGATATGGCCAGATAAAATTGTCGAAGACGGTTTCATTCCTTATCCACTAGTAAAGGGCTCAAAGTGATAACCTCTCGGACTTGTTCAATTTTAACCAGGAAAGATAAAATTGCACTTTGGTGGTTTTTCGCGACTCAAGAGCCCAGTTTCTGGTGGTGATTTACGCCGTCTTGAACGTGTCTTTTCCAGCGACCTTTTTCTTCGAGAGTTTTTAGGCCGAAAATATTGCGTTTGTAAAAGTCGAATGTTGATACATCTGCGATTTCCGTGGAGTTTTCTCTTTGAATTCGTTATTGAGAGGATTATTAAAATCACTTACCGAAAGTTTATAAATTGTGACGACTGCCAAGGTTCAATAACTCCATCATTTGGCCCACCAATCGTAACTAGCTGCCTCAGTCGACTTTTTTTGTGGTTCGGCAATTTTAAGAATGTCCCATATTTACGTAAAGCCGGATAGCGGCAATTTCTGTATGCAAGCAATTTTAAATTCTTGAGGCGTAACTTTTTGCATCGCCAAAACAGAGCAGGTCACGCATAGAACTCATGATGCACCCCTTTTCAGCTTTGTTCCACGTTTTCTTGAAAACAATTTCTAAAAAAATAGAACCAGTTCCTGAAATTATCAGCCCAAACAGGATCGATGGGCGTTTTCTACGGAGGGGTGAAAAGTGAAAATTGAGAAGGGCGAGGGAAGGAGCTGATTGATTTGATTCTCAGATTAGATATTCAAGCCCAGAAGAAAAAATAATTAATTTCCCGAGTAAATAGTATTAAGAAAGCAAAGAAGAGAAAGTCCTTTTCACCCCGGGTCACTGAGTTTCGCCGTTGTACACAGCCAAGTATTCAGAAGCAGCCGCGTATTCATCCAGGTGATAGGGGTCGCGCCAGTAATTCGCGATGGAAAGTGATTGTCCACGTTTTCGGTACAAATATTTATACAAATTGAACTAAAACATTCTTACTTTCTTTTTAATAAGGGTTAAGTGATTACTTTGTTGACTTTTATGTACTTTTTGCGGAGATAGTCGGTTTCGCCGAATTGACCGTTCAGGGGGCTTTTTCAAGGGTTATCCTTTGTTCGTTTGTCAGGAAAAGATAAAGAGTTGTTGAACAATTAAAAACCCTAGCTTGAGATGGCGATAAACGTGTGCACATTGTGTTGATTTGACTGGAGCACGCAGCGAGCTGAAATTAAGGGTCCACACTTAGGATTGAGGAAAACAAACAGTTGTTTGAAAATCATTCAGGACCCATTCCTATCAGTCCGCCTTGGCTAAAAGCGACGACGTTGATTCCATCCGGATACTGTTCGGAAAGCTTTAAGAACTCCTTTGTATAAGCAAGATGTTGTTTGGGCAGATTTTGGAAAGAAGACGCGCCGTTGAACTGGGGAGAAAATATTTAGAGGGTGCTTGAAACGATAAGTCTTACCACATCTGCATAGTGGATAATTGTACCAGGCGCTCGCTGCTCTACAAAACCGCGGAAGTCGTTGAAGTCGTGGGAATGTTCCTTTTACAAGAATGCCGAACTTCAGGTTAAAATAGACCTTCAATATTTTATCTTTCAAATTATGGGAAAAATTATTTATTTCTCGAAACTCGAAACATCATTTCAAATGATAAAAATAAATAATCCTTGAAATTTAGATTCAAAATAAAGTTGGCTTTCTTTTAACGCCATTTCATAATGACTTCAAATTGAATTTATATTCAAGACTGTTCCGCTAGTACACGTTCGTTTTTAATTTCGAACTCTTGACTTGAGGCCGTGGAAGATAAATATCGGCCGTGCAGCTCTGGTCAGCTCTATAATCACAAAAATTCCAAGCCACATTTTTTGCAAAAGCTATCTCTGGTCACGAATTCCCAAAATTTCCCGATTTTTACGTACTCCGTTACGCAACATTACCGGACAATGCGATTTCAGGGATTTAACGCTCACAATGGGGTTGAAAGAAACCTAAAAAGAAAATTTTAGGCAACGTGTTTACCTAGCATCAACCCAGTCACCCGCCGAGCTAGGAAACAATGATAAGCGTCAAACAAAAAGATAAATTTTTCTGAAGTGCTGAATCAGCACTGCTCCAGTACAAACTAAATTGCCGGCGAATTGACGCAAAATTTTAAATAACGTTTCTTTTTAGGCATTTTGAAGTTGAAATTGATACAAAATAAGAATTCAAAGTCTTAATTGATTGAATACAGAAAAACTTTTTGAAAGTTTTTATTGAATTGAATGACTCAATTATTTGCTTTGAATAAATAGCGCTTCGCTTGATTCAGGAACGGTCGGATATAAGGAAGGTTCCTCGGAAAAATGATAGAAATTGGACGACATCGAATCCAATATAAAGAGAATCGATCAAAGGTTTGTTAAAAATGTTGGATTGGTAGAAGAATGCTCTGAATGTCACGGGTAAAGTGTGATATTAACGCTTTTCGTTGATGAAATTCGCGGTTGATCCTTACCTGGACCAAATCCTTACCTGGACCAAATCCTTACCTGGACCATTTTCCTTACCTGGACCAAAATCAAAAATGGCAAAAAGAATCTCTCGAACATGTTATTTTTGTTTTTATTCCTAAAAAATTGTCTTTCTAGCGAGATTCGGCGACATTCAGCGAGATTCGGCGACATTCGGCGACATTGCTAGTATCGCCCTTATTTTACAACTTGGTTTCTGTCGGCCATGACACTTAAAACATGCATTTTGGAAGCAAAAAAATTTGGACAATTCCGGAGATTTGATACTTCCGGATATTTAGTCCGTTTTGCCTGTATCTATCAGTTTGAGTCCAAAAATAACATTTAAAAAATTTTCAAAATTCAAAAAAATTTCTCAGAGGGGGGTCGACTACAATTTTTTTAAGTCACGTTTTCGGATTTTTTACTTTGAAAAAAAAATCTTTTTGACTTTCCTTACCTGGACCATTTCCTTACGTGGACCAAAATCCTTACCTGGACCATTTTTGATTTTGGTCCAGGTAAGGATCAACCGAAATTCGCTAGGTTTACAAAATTGATGAGCCAACCCTTCGAAGCTCCAACGACTTGTGAAATCTGTTGGAGCTCTTCCGACTCACTCGCGTTGCCAATCACGAAAACAGATGCAAAATTTTCCTGTCCGAAAGGAAACTGCGATACTTCGTTGACTTTTGATGAGTTCTTTGACACTTCTTGCTGTCAAGAACTGTTCGACAAGCTTCGACAATTTCAAACTGAACTAGAAGTCACTTATCGCAAAAAACAAAAATGCGAACGTTTGGTCAAAGAAGCGAAAGAAAATCTCAAAAAATGTGAAGAAAATCTCAAGGCTGTAGTGGAAGAGTCGAGAAACATTGAAGCAGAAATATTGATTTGCGAAAATCAAATTTTGAAAGTCTACTGAATAAAAAACAGTCATTTTGATTTCAAAGAATTTTATTTTTTGCCATGAATTCATGCTTAAAATTTCTAACAAACACAATCACCCACATCAAAGTCTACTTGTTGGTGCTTATCTGAAGAAAGCCTTACGATAACCACTTCTGCAACAACTCGTTGGTAGTTAATGATTGGGAGACTGTCTTGGGCGCCATTTTGCACCAATGCGCGCGGCGAGCGTTAGCGCAGCTCCACCATGCTAGGGTGCTCCCTCTCTTTATCCAAATTTCGCACCAAGAAATTTATTTTCGTGTTGATAGGATTTAAGGTCGATAACTTCATCGGCATAAAATCAAAATAAATCCATGTTCTTCATATTCCAAAAATAAAAAAAAAGCGAGGAAGAGTTACGGTTATTTTTGATGAATCAAAAAAGGGTTGTCAAAGAACAGCAGTTCTTGGGATTAAGCGTGATTGGGATGAAAACAGCTAGTTAATTGGTTTCAAGGTCTTGATTAATAATTCTATCAGGCGTTTGTGTTTATTGTTTTTTCACCGTACGACTGATAATTTAATTATAGCGCTTGCCCGTGAAAATAAACAGGTAAAAAATAAAGATAAATTGAGAAGATTTAACGAAATAATTTTCATCTTTGAAATTTTAAAACTTCTTCCTTTCCTCGAAATACTGTCAGCTAATAAAAAATCAAGTTTCTTTTCCAAACTATTGACCGTTTTTCAAGCTGAAAAGCTGATAACAATTTTCTATTTTTTCGTTAAAATTAGAAGTTCATTTCCTTCTCTTGAAGGTGTTTTTCTAAGCCCTCTAAAAATTTCCTTTTATCCCTTCAGAAAGTGCTCAAGGATTTATTTTCTTATCCGAGGATACGAAGAGTGCGCTTAGCCTTCCTCCACCACCGTAGCCACCCTTAATCCAGCCCCGCTGATTGCCGCAGGCGACACCAAGTACTCTCTTATGGAGCAAGAGGCACCCCTGGTGGTGGTGCGCCTTCTGAATCGTGAACCGTGAATTGCAAAAAAAGTTACAATTCTCCTTGATTTATTTCCAATTTTGAAAACAATTAAGCGCAAGAAATAGTCAACAAATTTTTTTTCAAAGTGCCAGAGAAAAAATTTGTGAAAAAAACGAAAAAAGAGAGTTTTGCAAGAAAAAATCGCCGAAAAACAGAACTATTTCTGAAATTTTAATTTGTTGAAAAAGGTAAATATAAATTGATCTCAATACAAAATTCATTAGTTATTATATTAAGGGTGTGAACAAGAAATGAGACAATTTTTAAAGCTCAACCATTAACCCGTTCTTTCGCAAAAAAGTTCATTTTTTTTTGCCTCAGATTTGGTCAAATTAATATTTCCTCTAGCAAATGCGCTCATTACTGTATAAGCCCCGAATACCGTATTGACCACGCCTTCTAATATGAGATAAGCTTAATACCTCGTGGTAGATGATCCGAGCCGTCGCTCATTAACTCGGCTTGATTCCGGGTTATTTTGAACGCCGGTGAAATCATTTTACAAAAACACCTGGACGTAGAAAAATAGAGCCTCGGAAAGCCAGATCGCGAATTTTGATGAAGCGGATTCATGACTGTCAAACACGCGGTTATCCCTTCTGTAACAGGTGTTCCCCGTCATATCTGTCTGCCTAGATCCGGCCAGAGAAACATTTGCTAACTACCGTAATTGCACTTTAATTTTTGTTAATTCTTTTCTTATCAAAAGACCGTCTAAAAATGATAACATTGCGGCTCAAGAGAAAAAAAAACAAAAGATAGCAATTTTTTATAATAAACATTTTTGAGCAGTATTTGAGAATGAATGTTGAAACCTACAGTGCGTTCCCTGAACGATGGACCCTTGAATGTTGTTTTGAAAATTTTTCATCTCGTTCACAAATTTTTCCGCCATATTTTGACGAGTAAAGATCTCATAATTATGCGTTGTTCCACGTTAGACTTGAATTGCCGCTCCTCGTTTTCAAGGAGTCAAGAAACCAGATCAGCATAATAATTATGGTTGTGCTTATCAGAGCATGTTATGTTTTCCATCGCGAAATTTGACAGTTCTCGGCTTTATCTTGTTGCTTTTCTTCATCGCGAAAAACCACACCTTGATGCGCTGTTCTCATCTTTCTAAAAAGGATTCTCCTTGAATCGAAATTTCTTGACCCCTTATAGAAACGCCTCTAGTCTAAAGGATACCCTTAAATATAAGACCAACTGTAGACTAAAATAGAATCGCCACGCTAGAATTCATCATTTCTATTTTTAAAGAAGGCCGTTTTGCCCTCCAACTTCTATTTTGAATCAATTCTCTTCCTCTGCAAAAATCTTGAAAGTCCAAATCTGTTTACAAATCGAGCCTCAAATATTTCTCTCAACGTTAACCGCAAGACTTCGCGATTTTCGTCAGCTAAGCGGAAACTTATCGGATCCGTTATAAAGGGATTGTTGTTCAAACTTGCGTTATATTTTTGCGGCGGCGCTTTCTAAAAAGTCTAATCGGCCTCTTTTTGTTGAGGATAATGTGGCTTTGGTTCAAGTTCAACCCCTTTTAGCCGATTTTCCTTCTTCAGGATGCGGTGGCGCTTCTTTCCGGCTACAGAACAGCGTTGTTAAAAAATTTATTCGAAAGTTTTTTCCTGTTTTTTGAAAAGAAGTAGTTTTTTTTGATCCTTTATTTGATTAATTAAAATTATTGTAATTGACGCAATGCTCAAAATAGACCTTGTTTTGCGCGCTACAACGACGGTATTTCAAAATCAACCAACAAGGAAACTAAGTCGATTGTTAATTTTGGTCCAAGAATGTTTCAAGAGGCCTATTTTTCTCCAGGAGTATATTTATTATAATTATTAAAAAAAATGTTATTCGAAGAATTTCGGCAATTGGCAATTGATAATTCCCTTGTTTATGAAATATTGTAAATTTTGTTTTCAGAAGCAGCGATGATAAAAGAAAGATAACGCCTGGCCGATTCGTTAAACCGCCTCTCCAAGGAAAGGTCAAGCAAAGATGGGGAACGTCTTTACAAGAGCGCCCACGGTCTTTGGCTTTGAGGTGGCATTATGGATTCTTGCGCTACAACCCAACGGCGTTGCCGCTTGGAACGATCATTACGACGAAGAAGATGGTAAGCTTTAAAAACAGTTTTCCTGGCAGTCCTTACCGATAATTTTCAGATGCAATGGTTATTCGAATCTTCTTCCCAATCATCGCCACTTTGATTCTCCTGTGCGTCGGTTCCTGCGCTTACGCCAACTACTTCAAGAGCAGCGTCAACATCGCCGAAGACGAGGACGAAAACCAGCAGCACGAAGATATTTACACGCTGAACAAGCCGGACCGGCCTTATCTGACGCCCTTCTATCAGGTTCGGTTTTGGGTCACTCTCTTTAGCGGTTTCTTATCGCTCTTTTGGGGAATTTTACGTTTGCAGCCTCTTTTAACGTGTTACCGTAAAAGCGATAACGGAGAGTTAGAGAGTCTAAAATCCTCTTTTTCAGCGGAGGACATTCCAATCAGCTCCACCAGCGTACGACAATCACGCTTTCCGTCCTGGTCAGGGAGCACCGACCGCGCCAAACGGCATGACAGTGCCGACGCCCGGTGCCAAGCTCGTGACGCAACCGACGAATATCTACCAAGGCCATCAGCCGCGCTTTATGCAGCAGCAGCAACCCAATCCGTACGGCCAGGTTAATCACTATGGACAAAATCCTTATGCACAGAATCCTTACCAACAACAGCAAGCGCCTCTTCGATCTTACAGGTAAATACAAGCAGTATATTTTTATCGAAAAAAGAGCGTGAAAATAACCACGTTTGTTCCTTAACCCGTCAGCGTTAAAATGGCACATTTGCGCTGAGCTCGTGGCATTAACTTAACTACCTATTAGCTTCCACGTTCCTCAGCAGAACTCATACGAAGCTTATGGAAACAACGGTTCCGCGTTTGATAGGTCGAAGTCTTTCGGCGAATACAACCAGAATAACAAGGATCACAGCAGCTTCAATAACGGAAGATCTAGTCCTATTCAGGTAATAATCAATAAATTATTAGATGTTTAAGATTTTTCGAATATATTTACCAAAGAGAGGAACTTCTTGTTTAAATGTAGCATTCCGTTAATAACATCAATTTAGTCGACGAAATCAGCTCCAGCAGCTTTCCCAAGAAACAACCTCCGTCGAACTTTCTCCTCCCCGAATCTTTCGCCTGGTGGATCTCGCGATTTTAACGCCTTTGATCAGAATAATGGCCAGGATAATGTCGGTTTCAATATGTCGCACAGGCATAGTGTCAATTATGGCTCTCGGTATAATTACAATCAGGTAGATTCTTCTATCCCTTTTTTGATAATTAACGCTTTCTTTGCAGCGTGGAGCCTCAAGTCCAGCATCCTCAAGCTCGTCCTACATTCCAGCTGCCTCCGAAGTGGGCTCCACAGGTAATCACGCATTAATTTACGTGTCGAGTGCCGATCAAGGGCTAATTTATCTGCGTCTTTCAGACAGTAGAAACGTGCCATAGTTCAGCCACAGTATTAACATACTGAAGCCAAGGTTAATTCTATCCAACAGTGATTTATGAAAGAGAATACCTATTCACATTATAAATCACTATTTTGAGCAGCACAAGGTCACGCTAGAATGTGCCCCACACACGTTATCGTTTCCCTCGGTCTAGGGTCAACTTTGTCCATCTGTTCCCACAGTAATTAAATTCGCCATTTAGCACCGCTCTTTGGGCGTCGACGCTCGCCAGGGCAAAGCAACGTTTACGAAAGCCACAATCCCGTCTCCTCCCGCGCGGCCAGCCACTACGGAGGCACCCAAAGCCAATACGGCGGTTCCACACAGGTACCACTACTAACTAGTACTATTCATAAATATTGAAGAGAAAGGGGAGAGTTCTGGGGAAAGAAATATACGGCTCCAGTGGCCAAAATATTCAACGAGATTGTGTTAACATAGTTAGTTCCGAAACACTTGTGTACCTCTTTTTTGAACATAGCAGTTAATAAACGTGAGCTTATCAATAAACTAGTTCAGAGGAAAAACGAATTAGAGGGTTCAGATAAAAAGATAAAAAATAAACAAAGTCGATTTGGCTAGAATCGGCTTTGCTCCTAAAAACACGAAACATCCGTTTTTAATTTAACAATAACAAATAAATTCTTATCTTAATCAATGTTCAGATGCAGTTAAGATTCATTTATAACAGGTTAATCTCTGAGATTATGGTTTTGGAAAAGGCTCGTTCAGAGCAATTATCTGTTGAACTTTTGGCTTGTTACCTCAGCTAAAAGGGCAGCAAATGTGAACACACACTAACAGTTGCCTTTTAGGACTATTACCAGCAGCAGCAACCGCGGCGATCCTACGAAATGGAAGACATTTACGGTCAACGCGGCAACGGAATGGGCCGCTACGCGCAGCACAATAATCCCGCCTTCAACAATAACCAGTTCAACAATTACAACCAGCAGCAGCAAGCTCCACAAGAAGCGTATGATCCTTATAATCAACAAAATCCACAGCAAAACTTTTATAGCCAACAACAGGTAGGAGAAAGATCAAATTAATGACTCGCTAAAAAGCTATCTATTCCAAAGCGGAGCGCTAGAATTTTGTTTAGAACGCACAAGCGTACGAAGACATGTCCGCGCCACCTCAATACAATCAACTACAGCAAGGCCATCAGCAGAACCAGGGCCAGGAAAACTACGCCTACGACCCCTACAACGATCCCTACAATTCGCGTGGCCACCACTTACCGGGACAATAAGAAAGGAATCAAGGAGGAAAATCAAACTTTGATCAAAACTCATGTAAACATTGTATTTTTTAACGAAAGAAAACTCCGCTGTAAAAATCCACCGCAGTTCAATAAATCGACCAAACAAAGACTAAATTAGTGTATTTTTGCAGATGTCAGCAGTTTTTTTTACAAAAATTAATCCACGAATTTTACAGGTGTAATTCCAGGTGAATTTCTGTAACCCAAGGAAGCTAATTTCGATTTTCTAGAGATCCACGTATAGAGATATTCATTTTTACAGAAGACGCCCAATATAAGATAATCACTAATGAAATCATTAGAAATATTCAAGATCCGTTCACTAAGACTCTCAAGACGATAATCGTAGTTTTGCTGTACAGTTGGAGTCCAAAATAAGGGACACCAAGATAAGGGACTTTTTGGCTCGAAACGCCGAAAATCTGCGCCCCGTTTTGTATGTTTCTAATGTTAAATTGAACCAATTTAAGGGACTTTTTTTCGAAAATTCGGGACCGAAAAAAGTCCCTTATTTTGGACTCCGGCTGTAGTCTTGAAATAAGCACCTCTGCAGTCCGGCCAGGTTTAGGTGCACTTATGCAAATGCACGGCAAACTTAATTTTCCCTGACTAAGTATAGAGGCGGAGGCCAAATTTAGATAGCCCTAGTCGTGTTTCTTTATTCAGCACGAGAAATTTATTTTTGTTTTTTGAACCGTGCCACTCCAGGAGGAGAAAATTACTTCGAGTTACTTGGGAATTTTTAATAAAAAAAACATGACTTTATTGGTTTTGATCAGATCTTGGCCATTTCGCAGTTGAACTGACACGAACTTACACTTTACAACAGTTTTGGTGCACGCAAGAGTCTATTTTTATCCACAGCTTTTTAATTAAATTGCTTCTGTAATTAGCCGCCGTTGAAATCGTAATCTCGCTGATCAACTTAATCTCAATCAATTAAAAATACTATTTAGAGTTTGAAAACAACACAAAATCACAAATTGCACAAGTCACGCTCACGTGGACTAGTGCTTTCATTTACAAGTATTTCTTCAAAATAAGCGCTCTCTGTTGAATTTGAGAATGCTAAGCGGATGGACTCCGTTGCAATTTTTAGAGTGCTGCAACAATTTAACAAACTGCAATTTTCCCCGGATCAGATAAAAAAATGGGCTCCGCGAAACCGAGTCACGTTAAAAAACTACTCGAAGGAATCTGCTGCCATTTCAACTTTTTCTTCAATCGAATTATCCTCAATACTGATTTTGCACTTAATTTTGGAGAATAATGTTTAGGAACAGTTATAAAAGGCCATTTTAGTAATGAATCCTTTATGCTAAAACATTCTGCTGTCAGCTCCTTATCCTTAATCCGTCGAGAGATAGGTCAACTCTCCAGCTGTCATAAATGTCTTAAGAGGTTTCTACATATCTTCTGACTGTATGATCTAACACGAGGCGGAGGAGATAAGCACGACACGGGCAATTATAAATAAATTGATGCCCAGATTTTCTCGCCTTATAAAGCCAAGCCTTCTCCAGGAGCACCACTCATATCGAGAAAGAAGTTGAACGCTTACTGAAACTATGCAGACAGGGATCAATAATACACAACGAAGAAATCTTTCAAAAATGGCTTTTTAAAAGACCTTAAAAAGATCCCTCAAAAGATAATCAAAGTCGCCATTTTCGCTCTTTCCACATTCACTCAAGCTTGGCAACGTAAGTTCTCTCGTTAAAAAGACATTTTTTTATTCCAACAAAAAATTAAGCAACTTCAAAGAGAAGCTACTTACAAGCCTGCCTTGAACGTCCTCACTCACGAGCCTGCCAGAGCGCCCTGCAGAGAGGAAACGCCAATCTCATGTGGTAAAAAAGAAAGATTCTCCTGAATGTTGTTATTTTGAAGTTTTTAATAAAGTTATTCGTATGGCAAGGAAACGAATTTGTTTTCCATTCAACTTTGATTTTTGCAGTTGTCGGGCGCAGGATTTGCCCCGCCACGGCCGTAGAATTCGACTGCCAAACAGGGAGGAATCGCGGGATCTAAAAATGGTGAAAGTGCTGAATTCTGTGCAAAGATCGTAATTTTACGGTAAACCTTTACTGATCTGTTTATTTTATGTATTGAGGCATTAGGGGCTAACCAACGGGCGAGAATTTGATTTGTTGATACTACACGTCAAGGCAATACAAATAGATTAACTAAGTCCATTACCAACATTGAATTCTTTCAATAATTATGTTCAAATGAAGAAATTTTAATAATAAAAAGAATTAATTGATTATAAACAGTTACAAGTAGACAAATGAAGACCTTATTAGCAATTTAACAGGTCAGCTTTTTAGTCGATTTTGACGTAAATATCTACTGCAGTTATAACCCTGAGGAGGAGCAGTTGAACTAACGATAGCCCGAATAAATTTTTAATCAGAAAGTGTCTTACCAGGGTCGACTGTGAATCGCGGTCTGATTGCAATAAATTGCGCATATACCGGCTTGTTCAGTGTAATCTGCTGGGGCTCAACCGTCGTGTTATCCACTGAAATTCAAGTTCAACCAAATTCAAGGATCAAGAAATTTACCTTTATAGACGTGTCCGTTTATTTCTTCCAAGAAATTTTTCTTCTTGTCGAACACCACTTCTACAGTATTTGGAGCACTAGAAAAAGCGTTACATTTTTTCTGGCGCGTATAGAATACAAAGTGGCGATCTCTTGCCTTACCAGATAGATCCTTTGTGGTATCCTGTCAAGAGTTCACGCTAAAACTGCTTTTAGAGGGCCGCTTCATTTTTTAGATCACGGTAAAACTTGAGTCAATAATTGACCTTCGAATAGCTTTTTTGGCGAGAACTTTTCCTGAGCGCAATGCCATGCTGAAAACTGTTCTTCTTTCGCCCAAATCGATCCACAAATACGGCTCTAGAATTCGTTGGCTCAAGTTTTCAGGGAATCAAGACTACCTGTATCGTCAATTTGCGGCTTCCAAACATTGGGAAATCCACCAGTTGGAACATGAAAGTATCCAAGAGCTTGATTCCATCTGGCATTAAACGGCTCGTATCCAACTCCGTTCTTATCGGATGGAATAAACGACGAAGCGCCAAAGTTCTCCTCTTTCAAATTGACCGTGAGCGGCTTGTTCTTGCTCGAGCAGTCGTGATCGCAGCTGAATCCGTCGAAGCCCTCTTCGCATTGACAGGCGAAGTGACCCCTGCTCATGTCGTTGCACTTATGCGCGCTAAGGAGAATGACTTAATCCAGCTCAGAACAATTCTGGGAGATACCCGCAGGGATTCAGTTTCTTGCAAGGATCAGTGAACATTTCCCAAAAGACTTTTGTGTCACTAATCGACTCAATCGCTTCCAGTGCCTCGTCGTACGAGCAGGTTTCTTTGTAACATTCGCGAACCAAGTGACCTTCTTTCATCTCTTCAATCCAGCCCTGCTTGGGGTTCATAAAAATTGCTAGTCATAAAAATTTACGAGCGTACAAAGAGGCAAATGGAAAATCACAATTCTCAAACCGAGATATGAAATTGCAAAATAATTTTTGATGAAGAAAATAATCTAAAATGAAGCTTCTCCTTTTAGCGTGTGAAAAACACTCTGGTTGTCTGAAATTAAATTTATGTGAAAAAAATATTTACTATTCAAACTGAACTATATTTAACAACCTATTTACTTGTTCTCCATGCCAAAATGAAACCAAAACGTCAGTACACTTCAGCCACCAATGTTGAGAAAAAAATATGATGCCTTTCGTTGAAGAATTTCGCATCTAAAAAACCGTATGGCTTTCACATTCCAAGAACGCGTAAACTAATGGAATCGTAAAGAAAATATAATATAATCGTAATAAAATGATGCCAAAAACATGTGATAATTTGCCTGGTTATCAGTTCACTTTTTCACTTGTCAATCAAAGATGATTTAATTTAATTTAATAAATTATATATTCTTGAAGACTTTTACTGTCTTTTGAACCCCATTCCCATGCTCCTGTATTAGCTCGTCGGACACGATTTCCCAAGAATCGATTTGCCTCTCTATTAACAGGCTAATAGAATATATAATCGAATTATAGAAGGTGTAAATAGTAAATAATCTTTTTAGCCCGTGTTTGCTTCTGTCGACAATGTTTTGTACATTAATCGCTTGTGCTATGGAAATTAGCTGTAGTACCCGTAAATTCTTCATTTTTGCTTCTCTTTTTTTTGAATGTTTTGACGAAAAAACCGAGTAAGGAAAACACGAGACACAAGCAGAAACAAATAAACGCTGCGTGATAGAGTACACACTTCTCAGTTAGGGCAAGCCTCTTGTAATCGCAGAAACAGATCTAGGAACAAACTGATTTAAAATCTCAGATTTCACGGAAATCAGCTTCAATGGAAAACATTTCAACAATTTATTTCATAAAAATCTTTCAGTAAATTTATTCTAGAGAGATTTAATATCACCGCTAAAAGTAGCCGTTAAAAATATCCTCCAAAAACGGAGACAGGAATAATAGTACGAAAAGGCCAGAGCAAGTCAGGATCAGGCAACAACAAGGAAGCAGAAATCTCGGCTCTCTGAAAAGAGGACATGCTGGAAAAGCTTCTTGAAAAATGAGCATATCATTTTTGAACCAGTTTGGTTGGTCTTGGGTTTGATCAAAAGAAGCAGACTCAGATTCTGGGTTAATCAATCAGAGTGAAAGAGAGGGATGACCACTTCTTCAAATTGCTTTTTTTCAACTTGAGGTCTTTGCTGATTAAAGAAATCTTACGATTTTGGTACGGTAGGAAAAAAACTGGAGGACGTTCTGTCAATAATATGTCAAGATAAATTTCTTCTAAGAGAATAAAATACGGCTCTATTGATCGGAATATATCCGTAACAATTTAATCGTGAGATTCGTACGTCAGCGACTGTAAATGTTTGAATTGAATTACTCGAATTGTTAAACATCGATTCCAGCAGCAATTAGCGTCCAAATCGGTCAATAACAAGGCTACGCTTAGGTAGAACAAGTTGTCGAGTTTTGCTAATAAATTTCCAATGGGGTAATCGATCGGACGCTAGAGCAGCTTCTCGCGCACCAGTCAGTCAACATTTCCACAAGTTCGTTTGCTTTTCGCCCTTCAATAAATTCTTTCAGCCACAACTTGTTTTCCCCAAAAAGTAAAATAAAAACGGAAAATAGCTGCAACTTGATTGGTTAAGAGAATTCTATTCGACTCTAAGAGTTAGAGAAAATGGGTGAGAAGAAAGCTGGGTTGACAGCAGAAGGGGACACTTTCCAGCTGGATGGAAAGGATTTTAGGATTTTGAGTGGCGCGATTCATTATTTTAGGTAATTACAAACATCTTGTTCTTAAAGGCTTAATAAGTTATCGATTCATTTTTAATTTAACGAAATTCAAATTCCTTAAACTACTTATTTTTAGATCATTTTTCTTTCAGAATACCAAAGCAATCCTGGAAGCATCGACTTCAATCTGTTGTTGATTGTGGATTGAACACCATTGATGTCTATATTCCATGGAATCGCCACGAGGTACCCATTTTCCAGCCTTATCAATTATAAAAACTGTGGTTAAGAAAGAGCGTGGGAATTTCGATTTCGGAGGCGAGCTCGATCTTGTTGAGTTCTTTTCAATCGCGGCGGAAATGGGATTGAAAGTTCTTTGTCGTCCAGGTAAAAAACCTCTTTTCTTTTATTCTTCTTCAAATAGCTTACGGGATATCAACTCGTTCAACTTTACTGTCTGCAAATATCCTCGTTGATTGCATTTTATTTCAGGCCCTTACATCTGCTCGGAGTGGGACTGGGGTGGACTGCCCTACTGGCTGCTCAAAGATGCCGATATGCACATCCGCTCGAACTACTCGGGCTATCAAGGTAGCCAAATTTGCACATGTCAAATTATTTTCATCTGATTCCAAAAAGACGCCGTCCGATCTTACTTCTCAAAATTGCTTCCTCTCCTTGCTCCTTTACAACATTCCAATGGCGGGCCAATAATCGCTTTTCAAGGTAAATTATGGTTTTATTTTCCATAATTATGCTTAATAAAACCAGTGGAGAACGAATACGGAGACTACGTGGACAAAGACATCGAACACTTGCCCTGGCTCTCTGACCTTATGAAAGAGTTTGGACTCCACGAGCTTTTTTTCATCTCAGACGGTGGTCATACGATTCGAAAAGCAAATATGCTAAAGGTTATCAAATCTTAAGAAATGCATCCTTCAATTCAAAATTTAGGAAGCGCAGGAAAAAGCTCCCGAAGGCGTCATTCTCGGCGGCTACAAAATGCCCGACGATCTCTTAAAAACCATCAACTTCAAATACCTCAATGTGGAAAAACTCACGAAATCAACGCCGATCTGCGACAACTTGCACGCGCTAAAAAGCCTTCAGCCTAACAGGCCAATGCTCGTCACTGAATTCTGGGCTGGTTGGTTCGACTACTGGGGACACGACAGAAATCTGCTCAACAATGAAGTTTTTGAAAAAACTCTCAAGGAAATTTTAAAGCGAGGCGCGAGTGTGAATTTTTACATGTTTCATGGAGGCACCAATTTTGGTTTCATGAACGGAGCGATTGAACTGGAGAAGGGTTATTACACCGCAGATGTGACCAGCTATGATTACGATTGTCCGGTTGATGAGAGCGGCAATAGAACGGAAAAGTGGGAGATTATCAGAAAATGCATCGGAGAAGCAACAAGTGAAAAATCCTCCTCGGAAGTGTTCAAAAACGAGTCGGAAGCGTATGGCGAGTTTGAAGTAGAAAAAACCTCAAAATTGTCAGAACTCGGCGAAGGAAAAGAATTCGAAGAGCCAACAAACATGGAAAATCTCGACCAAGCTTTTGGATACACTTCTTACTCAGTTTTCATCGAACAGCCGTCTCTCGAAAAAACGCAAAAAGAGAGTGAAGATGAAGTTAAAAACATAGAAGACGAAACAGTTGAGCCAGTCATCTTCAAAAATCTTCTCAGATCGATTCGAGGCCGTTATCGCGTTTTCTTTTCTGCTCCAGGAGGGGAGAAATCAGAAGTGTTCTGCAACCAATTACTGTCTGAAAAATGCTGTAATCAAGACGAGTTTGAAGCGACAGAGCATTTTTCAGCAGAAAGAAGATCGTTTTTAGTCGAGTTCCTTGTCGAGAATCCAGGAAGAGTTAATTTTAGTAACCTGAAAGATCAAAGGATGGGAATGCTCTCAGGTAAAACACTCGCTATAGAATTTCTCGGAAAGCATCTTCGTAGCTCCTGATCTTGTTGGAGCCGAGTACATTTCGTCGTGGAATATCTGTTCTTATCCGCTAGATCAGCAGCAAATATCGTCGATTTCTTGGAATGACGCTGATTCTGAAAATGTCAAAATGCTGCCTTCATTTTTCAAGACTACAGTTAAAATCAACGAAGAGCCAAAAGATACTTTCATCTTAATGACAGGATGGTCAAAAGGCGTCGTTTTTGTCAACGGAAGAAATCTTGGTCGATACTGGGTGACTAAAGGACCTCAAAAGGTAAGAGTTGTAAGAAAAATTTGAGTTTGAGAACACTCTGTTAGACACTGTATTTGCCCGCTTCTTGGTTACAATCCGGCGAAAATGAGATTATTTGGTTGGAAGAAGAAAAACTCGGAAAATCTTTTCAACTGCTTTCTTCTCCGGACCTAGGATAACAAATAAATCAACAACTCTGTTTTTCTTCGTTCAATTCAAGCATGAAATGGTTCGGAGTGGTGGTCAGTGCTACACAGTGCTTGTTCGTTACCAGTTATTTGGCAGGAGTAGAGCATTTTTAGAGAAATTTTTAATTGAACAGCACAAGTACAAGAAATCGCTTATCAAAAAGCATCATTTTTAGAATGACTCTCATACCGGGCACTGTCCCGCTTGTTTTCAACAAATCAGTAAATCCTTCTGATGGGCCAGTGCACGTTTTGCTACTTCTTTGCAGAGAACTCCCAAATTACAAACCCCGTAGTTATCGAGCGATTCTCACCGATGGAAAATACAAGACTGAAATGACATTAATAGTGACGGACAAAGACTTGGAGAGGGGCGACTTGCTAAAGATCAAAGACTGGAATGTCAATGGTCAATCTTCAACAAAGGAAAAAGGGTTAAAATTTCAAAAAGTCCGTGTTTGGGCGTATGTACTGGGTTCGAAGTGGACTCAGTTCGAAGTGTACTGAGTTCGAAGTGACTTCAGTTCGAAGTGTACTGAGTTCGAAGTGACTTCAGTTCGAAGTGTACTCAGTTCGAAGTGTACCTGGTTCGAAGTACCGTTTTTCGAAGTACTTCGAGTAAATGCACTTCGAACTGAGTACACTTCGAACTGAGTACACTTTTTTTCAAACTTGCCCTGGGCACTCTTAAAACACTTTTTTCACATTTTTCGAACACTTTTTCACATTTTTCGAACACTTTTCCCACTTTCTTCGAACACTTTTCCCACTTTCTTCGAACACTTTTCCCACTTTCTTCGAACACTTTTCCCACTTTCTTCGAACACTTTTCCCACTTTCTTCGAACACTTTTCCCACTTTCTTCGAACACTTTTCCCACTTTCTTCGAACACTTTTCCCGCGTTCTTCGAACACAAGCGTGCCTTTTCCAGCAACAGGGTTCACGCGAAGCGTGCCATTTCCAGCAACAGGGTTCACGCGAAGCGTGCCATTTCCAGCAACAGGGTTCACGCGAAGCGTGCCATTTCCAGCAACAGGGTTCACGCGAAGCGTGCCATTTCCAGCAACAGGGTTCACGCGAAGCGTGCCTTTTCCTCGAGTCGCCCTCCACAATTTCCTCGAGTCGCCCTCCACAATTTCCTCGAGTCGGCCTCCACAACTTCCTGCTCCGCCTTTCCTAATTCTAATACCTCTATCTTTATGTCTTTAATATATTCGCGCGCGGAGCGCGCTCCTCCCTACTTTTTTTTGACAGGTGTATTTTTGGGGAGGGGGTGGGAGGTTGTGGGCGTTTCCTCAAGGGCTATCTTCTCGTTAGACCTGCGCACTTTTTTGCTCCGAATTTTTATATATATTTTGTTCGAAGTATATAAATAATGAGGTGTATTTTTGGGGAGGGGGTGGGAGGTTGTGGGCGTTTCCTCAAGGGCTGTTCTTTAGTGAGACCTATGGCTTTTTTCTATTATCATTATTTATTGTATTCAGTTCGAATATTCTATCTTTTCCTACTTTGGCAGAAGTAAGTTGAGATAAAATTTTCGGGCGTGAATTTTGAGACTCGTAATTATTGGCGACGGAATTTTACTCTTGTCAAATTCTGTTTTGTCGATTTTGCTTTGGCAGAAGCAATATCGAACTCGAAATTTGATTCTGTCGTCAATAATTTGTTCTCTTTATACTTAGTTTACCCTGAAATAGCTATAAGTGACAGATTTTTTTCTCATTTTGCCTATTTCACTTTGGCAGAAGCGATTTTGGCATTCTCTAATTTGTCACTTATTTCTAGTTCGGTTGGGCTGTGTAAGTCTCGACTAAACTTATTTTCGCTCCTGGTGCACCGGCGCTCGTGCGCTTTCATTGGTCCGCGTTTGGTGAGTCATTTTTGGAAGTAGCTGTTATCACCGAGAATTCTGTTGGTTATATATGTTTCTATTTATTAATTTAACTAATTAGTCTTTCATCATGTACGTTAAGCTTTTTGTTCGTTTTGTTAGACTATGTTGTCTGAGGAAGAAGATTCAATTTTGGTACAAATAAAGACTCTTCTACAGGAAAAGAATATTCTAGTAAGGGTTTTTTTTATAACTCTTATTAATATTTTTTAGAGTTTCGGTCAAGCTGCGTCGATCTTGTCAATGCCTGTCAACGTTGTCAAGCGCCTTTTTCAGAAAAATGTGTCCCTCATTGGTGCTGAGCCCCTTTACTATCTCTCTGGTGAACGAAACGATGCTATTTTCTCCTCCGTTGTGAGTGCCAAAGCGAAACAATCAGTTATTCGCGAACTGTCTGCTGTATACTCCTGCCATGTCTGGGGTTTTAAGACCGAGAAGTATTCTCTACAGGATCATGAATTTGTGTTTTCTGATGTTTCTTCTTCCATGGGAATTAGGTAAAATTTCATTTAAAGTCTTTTCTTATATTAGGCTGAATGATGTACGTGTTTCAAATGCTTCATCTGCGCCTGTATCCACTCCTCAGAACACGAATTCTTTGGATAGTCTTTTCGATATCATCGGGGACGATTCTCAGACCGATAAGCCTGTGTGGAAGCAGAATAAGAAGATTAACTCTTCATACAGGCGCAAAAGAGGTTTTCTGTTTATGAATAATGAGCCCACCGTCATTTTGACTTCAAATGGTTAGTTTTACAGTTAAATTTCTGTACGCTGCGTTTCGTTTTATAACGTTACTATAGACCCTGATAGTGAAAATGCTCTGGATCTTGTTTCTACGAATATTGCGATTTCTGCGAATAAGCCTGTTGATGATAAAGGCGCCTGCGATCCCTTGTGATAAGAAACAGGTAATTAATTCTCTTTTTTTTTTCACGTGTCACAATTTCAATGTTTTATTATTCATCAATGTAATCTTTGATAACTCGTGCTTTTGGAAGCTCCACCGTCTTATTTTCGTACTTTTTTGGATCGTAGTTCCAATAGGGTGCGAATCTTTTCGGTTCTGCTTGCCCCCCTTTCTTTTCTTCTTTCTCCTTCTTGCCTTCTCTCCTCGCCTTGATACTGCTGAGCCATCTTTTATAGTAGCTTTCGTGGAATTCGCACGGCGGTGTTCCTATATTCAACTTAATGATCTCTACTTAACAATTATTACTACCTTCATACGGTCCTTCGAACTCGTCCATGACAATTATCCTTTCGTATTTTTTGCAGCACGGGTCTTGCCTTTCTTCAAATCTTTTCTCGCTCGATTCATTTGAGTCGATTCGCCTGAAACGCGTTAGTTCATTCCATTTTTTACTTTTACCTGAATACTGATGAAGCCTCCCGTGATTCTTGCGCCTGCGTGCTTCCAATTACTGTATCTAATGACTGTGAAGGCAACTTTTTATTTTTTTTTGTTACCTTGCTGCGATGCCAGAAATATTATTCGTTCTTTCTGTCTTGTAGTTTCGTTCATAGCGTATTCTTTCGTTCCTTTTTTGTTTGCTTCTTCTTTTGCAGCAAACTCAGCTGCATTTTTTGCAGCAAGGTTGTCTTATATTATTAGTTATCTTGCAATACTTTCATTTTTTTACCGAAATCATGATCGTTGAAGCTTCCCGTTGCGAAACTGTGCTGGCTTCCCGGAGTTGATTCTTGCGACGCGATGTTGTTATTTGTTCGATAGATTCGATCTTAATTTATTGTTTACGGAAAGTTTGCGTGGCTTCGTATTTACCGAATTCTTCATCATCGAAATCGTCATCAAACTCTGCGTTATTGTGATCAATCTTCGCTGTTGCGTAGTTCTTAACGTGATCAATAATTGCATCGTATATCTTATTATAGTTCTTATAAATTTAGTATCGCTTTAATTACCTTCTCCGGGTTTCCTAGAATATTTCCCACTGGGTTGCATTCCATTGGTTCGGGATTCGTGAAGTTGCTCATTCTAAAGATGTCTATTTTAAATCTATCTTAATGATGATTGCAATCAGATTGGTTGTGCCTTTTTCTGTGTTCTTTATATTAATTTCTCTTCCTAGTTACAAGCTTCGCTTTGAAGTTTCTCTACAAGTCTGGCCATTCGATTTAATTATGTAAATTTGTTGGACTTGTTATTTAGGCCAATTAAACTTTGCCCACATGAGGCTCCGACTTATAAATTGTCGTGTCAAACTTTTTTTTGTGTCAAATTTTTCTTCTTTTTAATTAACTCACCGTGTTTTAGTCTGCCAGCCGCGAGCGATTCCTGCCTGAAGCCTTCGATCTAGTGTACATTTGAGGACCATTCCACTCTTTATTATTGCGTGTCCTGCCAATAGATTCCTGGTTCCTTTTACTCATTATCTTATGTATTATTGTGTACTCTTGCGCTAATTAAGGTTTTTTTTTTTCGAAAATCGAGAAGCCGCTTGCGGATTCGAGTGAAAAGAAAGAAAAAGACTGGTTTCGATTTTGTAGTAACTGCTGCAATATTTGCGTAAAGAATTTTTTTGTAGAAACGAAAACGTTTCTATTTATAAAGCCCTGATGCCATCGGAAATTATTTTTTTGTGGCCCTTAAAAGGGCCTGTTTTGAAGAGCCTTGACAGCGTCTTATCGCTCTCGTCGCAATCGGAGGGCGAGATCAATGTCGCGCTTTTGGAGTGTCTTCCGTTTGCCGTGCGCAACGAACTCATTAGCATCTGTGAAAACGCTTGTAATATGCGTCTCACAGGCTTCCTGGAACGCTTCGAGCGCCCGGCTCGCTATGCGAAGCGGGTAGTGGACGCTGTTCACGATCTCCCGGGTGAGCCGTTGGAACGGGGTTTTTCGAATAAGCAACTGCGTTGACAGCTGCAAATCGATGGCTTCGCGTAACGCTACCGTGCCGGATCGGTACTTGTAGCGTTTTCGGGGAGCGCCATGGCGACAGATTCGGCTTGCGCAGGGGTCGTCGACGCTACAAAGGCCCATTTTCTTGGGGGAGGTCTTGGTTCGTGCCATTCGCTCAGTCGTCTCTGTGCTCAGGTTGGACTGTGATCGGTCCTGCCCATTCCATCCTTTTTATTATAAGGACTGCGATGTGAGGGAGACAACCCTTTTTCCCAAAAAGGGATTAAATCAAAACAATTCTAGAGAATTTCATTTTTTTTGGACTTATTATGGTTTTTCCCCTTGTTTATATTTTTATATAAATAATGTTATCTAGAAATCATTTTACCTTCTTTAGTGAATTTGACGACTGTTTTATTTTTTTATTTGGCAATTAATTTTATCTATTTTGTTATTTAGAAAACATGGGAATTGAAAATCGGACAGCTCTGTGGTTCGAAGAGTGTTGTCATAATATCTTGGCGGAGAATGTCGAAGATGCACTCAAGATGGCAGAGATGGAAAGCGAAGCATGCAGGAAGTTTCTGAGAGTCAATGATATTAATTGGTCTCCAAAATTTATCCTCATGCGCATTACGATTCAAGAAAGATTGAAAGTGGCTATTTTGGAGCGAATTCCATTGGAAAGGATTGACAAAATTCTTCTTTTTGACGTGGAAGATAACAAAATTAAACTTATCTCTGAAGAATCAATTGAAGCTGGTTTCTGGAACTCAGTTGACGATACTGAAATTTGCCCAAACGGTTTATTGAAGAAGGACGTTGACCTGATAAGAAAATATGATCAAACTGCGAATCAAATGGTAGAAGAAATTATTCGGAATTGTGGATCTTGCGTTGTCAAAACTTGGGCTGAACGTAATGACAGATTCGATTCTGAAGATTGGGCGAATAATCTAATGATTTGTATCAAAGGTAGAATCTGCAACGAGGCACGGATAGCAAGTTGGTTAGCTGCGCTGAAGTCGAGTGAGTCTGGCTTAGCGGATTTTACATGGAAATTCAAATTTGGTCCGTATTCATATACTGCGGTAAGAACTTGAAAGAACTTGTTCATGTTATCATTATTCTTTTAGGAATGCTCTTCCAAAACAATTCCCAGTGAGCCCATTCTAATGAAACCGCCGAATCTAAAATGGAAACCTGATGCGAGAATAATTGAAATAATCAAGAACGTCCCTGATTTTGGCGCAACGATAATGGAAAACTATACAAATTTTCACCCCGCTGATTTATCTCGCCTATCCGATGACAGAAATTTCAATAGAAAGTGTATTGCAATTTTCAACGCTAACAGGAGTAATATCGAAATGGCGGTGTTGAATAAGCCTAGAGCACTTAACATCCTGTCTTCTCTACTGGATGATGAATCTTATTCCGATTGCATAATGATGACTCTTCATGATGAAATTTCAAATGCCAGGATGGCTCGAACTGAAAAACGGCTGCTAAACGAACTTTGGAGACTGCTTTCTGCGCTTTATCCTTGTAAAGAATCAGCTGCCGCGCGGAAAATATCTCTTGAGACAATAAGAAAAAACGAGAAAAGATGGAACTGGGTTGATATCATTCAAGAAAAATTCGACCTGGACGTTGTTATCATGGATGAAGTAACAAAGTTCGGTCGAAATTGTTCCAATGGAATCGATACAAACGACATTATCGTAAGGCTTCTTGACACAATTAACTGGGAGAGTGGCCAGTTTGGTATGGAACAGCGCGTCGAATTCAGTAGATATGATGAAAACGTTGATCATTTCTGCTGGTATGGAAATAATGAAGAAGAAATTATAAGGAATTTTATCGAATACATCACAGGAAGCTCAGTTTCACAACAACAATTGTTTCAAATATCTGGTGATATTCATCAGAACGAATCGCCCAATAAAAGTTCTCGAGAAGAGCCTGACAGGCAGAAACGACAATGCAGAAAAAGATTGGGTGCTAATGTTGACCGGATGATAACAGACGAAAACAGGTGGCCTTACAATACGACTGCGGAAAAACGTGTAGAATCCTCGAAAAAAAATGTCTAGCTTATTCTGCGAATCCTTCAAAATTTTATTTAACCTGTTTTTATTCCCTCATATGTCATGAATCTGACAAATTCGCTTTCCTGTCTTATCTCAACAAACAAATAAATCTGCCATTTAGTAAAAGATGCACATTTTGAAAGATCTATTTTCATCTTTCAAAGTAACAATATTGGTTGATTCAATCAATTATTCTTCTTAATTTGGTCTTTTTTTGATTAACAAGAAGTCAAATTTCAGTCCTTCAGCAGGCTCACCATTCGTCATTTAATGCTCTTTTCGCTCGCGAGCATTTCAAACTCTGTTCTTGGAATAAATTTCCATTATACTTTTTGCTGAATTAATATCCGCACATAAATTTTCTAGAGAATGAAGTGTTTCTCAGCTAGCTGAGAAACGCAAAAATTTTTTTTTGGATTCTTCTCAGGCTCTAGAAAAAAAATGTTTTTCTAAATCATACCCTTTTCGATTGGGCGTTAACCAAAACAAAATATTTCTAGATCCCGAGAAGCACAGTGAGAAGTGTTATGCGCTTCTCGGGCAAGGTGAGAAATGCTCGTTTTTCTAGAGAATTTTTGTTATCTTTCTTTCGATTTGAATTGATGATGTTCTTTTTCATGGTATCGCTTGATTATTTGATGAATAATTGGTTTTTATTTATTATTTTGAAGGTCCTCGTTGTCTTCTAGATTGGTACTTTTATCGTGTCCTCTTGAAGTTTTCTTTACGACAAAACTATATTTATTCCAAATTTTCGAAATTATATAATGCTGAATTGTGTGCCCTTTTTTCGCGGAAAATTTGATTTTAAATCAAAAAAATCACTAGCATCGGAATCGTCTGCTGACAGGCTTTCAATTGATGGGCAGAATTTTAAATTCGTTGGATATTTGGTTCTGAGATATTATCTTGGCCTGAATTTATTTTCAGGTTAGCGGTTCTACTTCGAACTGAATACACTTCGAACTGAATACACTTCGAACTGAATACTTTCGAATGGAAAACAATTTTATTTGAAATTAAAATCTTTTGAGAATCAATTAAATAATTATCTTGTTTCTAGTTGTAAAAGTAAACAATGACGGTTTTTGCCATAAATCTTTCTGTCGCTTATTATTGATGCACGCGGAGCGTGCTCTTTTCTTTAATTATGTTTCATCGTTGTCTGCACTTGGGTAAAACTCAAATTTGCTTGGATTTGTTTCTCATCGAATCCGAATTATTTGCAGTGAAATACATTTTGTTGAGCAAATCCAAATTGAAATAGAACTGATTTGATATTAGTTAGGAGTGTTTATTTTCCCTTCTTGGCTCAGGTGAGAAATGCCTGGTTTTCTAGAGATTTCCGAAAAAAATTGTCTGTACGAAATTGGAAAGTATACTGAATGCATCTCGGATGATTTTTTACCGACTTCTTCAACCGAATGTTGTCCGCTTTGATAAATTTTTATTATTAATCTTGCTGAATTAATATCCACACATATATTCTCTAGAGAAAGATGTGTTTCTCAGCTAGCTGGGAAACGCAAGAATTATTTTGGATTCTTCTCAGGCTCTAGAAAAAAATTGTTTTTCTTTATCAAAACCTTTTTTTGTGCGGGCGTTAACCAAAACAAATTCTTTCTAGAGCTTGAGAAGCACAGTAAGAAGTGTTATGCGCTTCTCAGTCAAGGTGAGAAACTCTTGTTTTTCTAGAGAATTTTTTCTACCTTCTTTTTGATTTGTATTGATGATGGTTTTTTTACATGGGTTTGCTTGATTGTAAATGAATTTATCTGATTTAGGTAACCGAAAGGCATCACTTGAAATTGCAATTAATTTGATCAATTCTGCAGTGCTTTTTTTGAGAAAACTAGTAAACCGGTTAAAGATTGTGATATGAATATATTAGCAGTCATTTAATTTGAAAACAGTTTTTTTTTTCAATAAAAAGGCAGGTAATGGAAGATGACTGCTAGTTATCGTTCGCGAGGAAGTTGAAGAACTGCAATTGATAATGTGTTTCTAATAAATGTTTAATTTCTGTCGCCACTTGATGATGAGTTTTATGTTATTTTTTACCTAGAAAAAGGCGGCGATTGTTTTATCAATAAGACGGGAAGAAGAAAATGAAGAAGTGTGCTGAGACTGGCAGTACTAAAAATATGGGGTTTAAGTACACGAGTTAATTTTTGTTTTTACCTTTATAAAGGATTGCAGGTATTTAAAGGCTTTCTTCGGATGGTGATAAGTCGTCTGAGTCCATGTCCTGAGCAGAATGCAGTTCTTTGGCGATTGCCTCAAGAGCAGTGTACATTTGCTGGGCAGTTGGTTTGTTTTTCTTTTTCTTGTCAAACGATGGTAAAAAGATGAAAAGCAACAAACAACTGATCAAAATGAAGAAGAGAATTCCTATGATTCCGTAGTTCACCAGTGGGCTGATCAATCTTATCAGGTAGCAGAAGATTCCGATGCGCATTGGCGTATTTTTCAGCATGTAGATAATTGTGTCGAAAATCGTCGCTATAATATTACGCAGACATCTTGCAGCCCGTTCAGAATCGCATTTCCATAGGGAGCTGACGAGTTCGCTGAAAGTAGCCATCTTGCTGCGAAGAAATTCTTTCACTGATTGGGCGGTGTCTGGAGGTGACCTTTGCAGCTCTCTTGCAGTATTGATGGGCAGGCATGCCCAAAACAGCAAGAGAGAACCGATTGCTTTGATCACAGATGTGCAGAAATCGGTTATTTTGCGTCCATATGATTTCTCCGGGACATTTTGAGTCGCTGAGTCGTCACACACTTCGTTTTCTGTGATTTCATCAGTTTTTGTCCAGAAGGTTCTTTTGGCGTGTCATTTCGACTGCGAATGCAGAGGGGTATCCTGATTTGAAAAATTATCGGGTTATCTCCTTCATAATAAATATCATTTCTCGTAGAGCTTATTAATTCCGCTTCCTAGCAATTTGTAGTCTTACTGGTTTCGAGAATTTCTATCAGAATTATTTCAGTATTTTACCTTTGAAGGAAAAGTGACTTATGTTAATTTTATTTTGTTTATATAAATTACCCTTGTCTGCTGGTCGCAAATGCGTTCCATCTGAGTTGAGAAGATGGCATGGAGACCGATCGTTGCAAAAGACGCATTTCGTAATGGGGGCTAAATTTTTTCTCTCTTTTTTTGAACATTTACTAAAAAAAAGATTATTACCTTTGCATGTTGGTTTACTGGCTGCCTTTCTCATGTACTTTTTCATCTTGAATTGTTTTGCTTGTTAAATTTCTCTACAAAACTGGTAAAATTTGTAAAAAAAAATAATTTCCGGCTTGCCTGGGAACTAAAATGAGTGTGGAGTGAGCGTGATAAAAATGAGAATCGCAGCGGAGAAAAGGATCTTTCAGGAGCGAAATGATGAAATCGGTATCCGTCGCGAGCGATTCTGACTTAAAATGATCTATTGGGATCGCATGAGAGGAATATGAACTTTTATCGAATGAAACTTTCGTTTCTCACACCTTTTATCTTTGTATTTTGTGAGATAAATGAAGTTTTATCACGCAAAGTGCTTTTAGTGCAGTTCTTCAAGATATATTACTTTTTGCTATCATAAAAATGCGCTTTTAAAAATTATTCTTTCTTTCTTTTATTATAAAATATGATTTTCTATTAGTTTCACAAGCGTGGGCTATTGATTATATAAAGTTGGGCATTTTCTTTAACAAGTTTTTAATTAAGTGATTTTTGTCTTGATATTTTCGCACGCGGAGCGTGCTCTTGAAGTTTTTATACGTTTGAAAGACGATTGATTCTTTGATATGTTTCTTAAATATTTCTATCTTTACTGTTTTCAAAAAAAACGGCGATTTTCACTGTGTGAATACCCATTTTTTGTGATTTATGCCACCGTTTTCTTCCATGTCTCCAGTTTTATAATCACCGTGGCGCAAGTTAATTCATTATTATCATCTTATACTTCTACAGAGAGTTCTCGTTTTTTTCGGCTCGAATTATTGTCCGAATTTCGAAAATTATGAGGTTAACTATAATTTTTCATTCATAAGCCTTGATTTATGCGCTTTGCTTTGAAATCACGCGAAGTCAACTTTTTGAGGCCAGATCTTTATTTTCTTTTCCTGGAGTTAGCGGTTTACTTCGAACTGAGGTCACTTCGAACTGAGGTCACTTCGAGTGGAATACACACTTGTTTCAGATTTGAGTTCATTACGTTTATTTCTTTTAATAACTTTATTGTATATTTTCAATCAAAAAAAATGAAATAATCTTTGTTTATCTTTTGCAGGTGCGCTGATCAGGAAAAGTTTCATGGGAACAGATCTCGAATCTTTTTTTAGGGTAATTTTTTTTTGTTTTTTTTTCATTAAAAATAATTCGTAACTTTAGTTGCCCTTCCTTGTTGTCGTCGAATGGCGCTCTGCATTTATGGCAGTTTTTCGGATTGAGTTTACCAGCGCAATCTTTGCAGATGACGTGGCCGCATGGCAATGAAACGGGCTTGACTGCATCGATGTATTCTTGATAACATACTGCGCACTTCGCTAGGCGTTGAATTCCTAGAAGTGTCAATTTTTTTCTTGAAAGTCAAATGTTATTACCTTCGAGTCCGACTTTTGATGCTGAGCGGAAGAATGCCTCCTTTTTTTCTTCTTTGATGGTGGCGAGAGTCTTCTGGTAGAAGTTCAACTCCTGCTGCATTTTAGCACACTGTTTCTCCAATCTCATTTCCATATCGTGTAAAGAATTGAGATAACGAATGTCATCTTGTAGCAGGTTTCAGATAATAAAAAAGTTTATTTTTTTATTTTTTGATATTGTTGAGTAATGAGCGTACCCTATTATTATTGAAACCTTCCTGGTTCGAATGTGTCTTTAGCTTGAATACAGCATTTTCCAATTAAACCTTCTGCCACGCTTAAGTTCTTCGCCTGATCTGAGTTGCATATCTACTGAGCTGTGTGAGCTGTCATAGAAGAGTTAGCTAAATATGCAACTCTGAGCCTGACAATTGTTTGCCGGGCAGCATACCTTCGCGTCTGAGAGTATTTCTTTGTAGCTGTCCATATGTGTGGCGATGCTTCTTTTGGTTATATTTAATTGTTATGTTAGATTATCTTTTTTCTGTATAACCATATCAGTTTTCGCAATATGGGATGAAGGTTGTAAAATGAATATACATGAGTTGTGTGACTGAGCCACATTCTTTTTCATTTCCTTCGCCATCGTATACTCTTCCTCGGCAGAGACCTACTTCACCAGCGTTCACGATATGCTCCCTTTTAATTGAATGGTAGACATACGGCATTCTGAATGGCTGTTTGTTTTTTTATTCCATTTAAAATATCAGTGGTTATTAGCAATCAATTCTCTTTAGCTATTTAATTTCAATGTCTAACTTTTAAATCTCTATCCTACGGAAGTATCGAAAAGTCTCTTGTCTCTTTTCTTCGTTGAAAAAAAAAATATGTAATGCATCGCCCTTTCGAGCGATTAGTCACCTAGCTGAAATCAAGAAATGACCTGGTAAAAGAAATTCTCAAGCGCGTCCTTGCTCGACTAGATCGAATCGAATTCTTATCGCACCGCCGTCAAAAATTTGCTACTCGTCACGCGGGGAGAGAAAAAGTCGCTGTTATTGGCTCTTTTTAAAACCTTGAATTTTCTTAAGCAAGGTTTTTATTGAATGTTTTTTGTCACTAGTATGTTCGCACGCGGAGCGTGCTTTTGGAGTTTTATGCGATTAAATGACGATTTTTCCCTAATTTTTTTCCTTAAATATGTTTCTTTAATATTCTTTCTTAACAGTTTACAAAACAAAATAGGCGATTCTCACTTTGTGAATTCTCATTTCATTTTATGCCACCGTTGTCTTCTATGTTTCAATTATATAAAATCATCGTGGCGCAAGTTTATTCATTATAATTGTGTCAAGTTTATGCTCATTTCTCCTTTGCTTAGACTTCTATGTAGATATTTGACTGTCATAAAATTTTTAAGTTCGCTATTGGCAAATGTAAGGGTAAACCTTTTCGAGCCGAACGAAAAAAAAATGCCTGACAAAGTTTGGTAAGATTTGCTTGGATCCTATATTAGTCATCACACTTTCGTAAAGAAAATATTCCAATTTGTTGATTGCAGACACTTCGAAAGAGAATCGAGCGATGGGATTTTTTTATAATAGTTTGGGTTTTACGTGAATATAACTCGTTATTCTATGCTTGTAAAAACCCACTTCAGTCCTCCCGATGTGATCGATCTTATCTTTGATACTATGCTTGAAGAAGAGGAATGTCGCCGCGTGCGAAAATTAGCCAAGGAGATCGAGTGCGAAAGAATTGCGATAAAAAAATTGAGGTAACTTAGACATACTTAACTTACAATCGATAAATAAAGTCTTGTTTTACGGAACAAATTAAGGGCCGAAAATATCAGACTTGAATTGGAGCTGCTGAATGAAAAAAAACAATTGATCGAAGCTGAGCAAGAAGAACTTCGCAAGGTGAAAGCTCAAATTATTGCACACAAGATTGCTCAGGTTCGCGACACAAAATTTAATTATTCTCAATTTTTAAAGGGCTCGCAATAGATATTCAAACTCGATTCTCACGTGATTGCCTTCACAACGAATTTTTTGGACAAAAAAGAAAAATCCTGTTCGAATCAAATTCGAATCTTCATTTTAAAATTCCTCTCCATCATTTTAATTCACACTGTCTTACTGCTTTGACGTAAATAACACTGCTCCTATGATTCCAAAAAAAACCTTATTCTTCGTTATTTCTAGAAGTGCAACATTAGAAAACGACGAAAGGGGACGCGAAAATAGGCGATTCTACGCCTATTTGATATCCTTATAAGTACTCTTGGCCTTAAATCACTCACGTTTTTGAATTGCATAAGAAAACTTTGACAGATGAAATATTAGTCACCTTAATTTTATCGAAAACACTGACCCGCCCGCATCAAGCGACTATATCGAGTAGAATTCTTTTCGAGTCGGCGCTCGGTTGTCCCTGCGCGTCACGGGGCCTTCGAAGGAAGAAGAGAAGAGTCGCTATTATTGGCTACTCGAAAATTTACTTTTAATTGAATCTGATTGCAAAAAAATTTGATTTATACTGCGAGAGAAATCTTTCGTGAAGAAGATAAAGAGAAAACCTGCTGATCACTGCCTTCTCTTATTGATTCTCCCTATCGTCAAAATGTATTTTTTGTCTTCGAATATTACTTTATGATATTTCAAGTTCATATTACCCTTTTTGTTATATCCTTATATTTCTGCACAGGGTTCTTTTTTTTGGCTCGAATGATTCTCCGAATTTCGAAAATTATGAGGTTTACTATAATCTTTCGTTCATAAGCCTTGATTTATGGCTTGCCTTTGGAATCACGCGAAGTTAATTTTTTGAGGCCTGATCTTTATTTTCTTTCCTGGAGTAAGCGGTTTACTTCGAACTGAGTACACTTCGAACTGAGGACACTTCGAACTGAACTCACTTCGAGTGGAATACACACTAGTTTTAGAATTGAGTTTTCACTGAATTAAGGCTATTATTGATTGGTGGTTTGCGCCATAATCATCAGTTCTTATTTTTAGAATAACTCGATTTTGATATGTCCAGCGAGGCTCAAAACAGTAATCGCGAGTGCGTCGAAATTCCACCAACCGCTTCGCGTTCTGTCTGTTTCTCAAGTGGAAGACCGATAAGGCCATTGGCTATCGTAGCTTACGAGTTACTCCTACCGTATACTGATCTGGCCGGTGATTTGGTCAGTCAAACAAAATATTTTGGCTTCCGATTATCATCATGCGCTCGCAGGTATTCGGCCGAAATAAATCTTTATATCTATCCGTTAGTGGCCTTGATGCTGTCTTCACCTTTACCTGCATTTCGCCGCGCTGCACTGCAATTGAGTTGTTTTACGGTCCCGCGTCGATGTTAAAACCGGCGAAGGACGAACTTGTTGAAGCACCATGCGACGAGTTCTTTCAGCGTGTATCCTTTGACAACCATCGTTTTCAACGACCGTCGATCGTGCATGCGTGCTCTGGTTTGTCGGCGGACACAGCTGCAAATGGCGTTTTTCGGGATAAACTCAGAGTAAGAATCCTGATTTTATGCTTTCACTAATCTATTTTAGTCTGTGCGATATACCGGTCGTCGTCGAATTGCTGAGATTCGCTCACACATCGACCTTATCCGCGAAGAGGTGAACGCTATTTTCCCCGGCTTCTCGACAGAAAACTCGGAGGATGAACTCATCGACATCGTCCTCCGACAACTCAAATAGGTCCTATTCTTATAACGCTCTTAGGGTTTATCTTGTCAATTTATTATTTTACATGTGTCTGTATGAATAGGTTTCTTGCACTTCTATCTGGGTGTTTTTTTTTTCTTTCTCGTCCCACTCCTTGTTGTCTCCACGAGTCGATCTTTTTTTCTTTCAGATCTATAGCGGTGCAGCCACAAGTTTTCTTCTTTATCTTTCCTGTTCATTTTTTTTTAATTAAATATTTTTTTTCTTTGACAATCACCTCCATATAATTAGTGTTTAAAATATCTATTTACCAAGAATCCATGGTCGATGAAAAATAAACTTTTGTCTTATCTGTAAGCTTACAATTCTCATTGCTGTCAAGTATTTACAATTTTTATATCTTCTTTCCTCTAAATAATTTTTTCCTTCTTGTCTTCCTAAAAATTATTGTTGGCAATCAACAAAAAGGTGGTTATTTTATTAAGAAATCCTGTCCTTTTTTTTCAAAATAGCAGCTCCTAACTGAGATTTTTAAGATGTCCCGTGATGGCTCCGGCTCACTTTGCCGGATTTGTGCATTTTCGATGTGCGAAGAAAGCAATCCAAGCATCGCCATAGTCCCTTGTGGCCACTTCCGAATTTGTAAAAATTGCGTGGATTCGGTCGACAGATGTCCTTTTTGCCGGGGCGAAAAGAGAGATTACATTATCGTTCGAGATCGGAATCCTGGAAGGTCGGGGTCAGTATCTTGCTCAACTACTAGCCCTTTAGTGAAGAGTTTATGCACTGCTCGTGTCTAATTGTGGCTAGATGCGGACCCCAAATCGAAGGGCACAGTTAGACTGGCAACTTGATCAGCTGCAATATCGTGATCTGTTGGCCGAATATGAATCCTCTCGAAATGGAAAATTACGCCCTTGACTGCTCGTTTCCTTTATCATTCTTTTCTCCCACAAAATTCTCATTGATAGACAACATTTTTTTTTAATTAAAAAAAAGCATATTTCAGAACAAGCATTGTGATCGGTTAATCCGTGGTTAGAATATCTCGCCTCGATGTCGTCATCTGCAAAGGGGAATTGTGGCTGCTGCGGCCATCCTTTTGCCCCTCCATTTAGGCAGGAGGTCGCATCAAACCCCTGCACCCATGTTGCATGCTTGCAATGTTTTCTCGCTCGCGGAACGCTCTATGGTGGTGGCATAAACCGAGATGTTTTTCTTCGGTGCCCGGTCCCTAGATGTCTCAAAATCGTCGGCTTCAATGATCGTGACCTGGTCTTCATTTCACGAATTCCATTCAACCCGCTCGAGCTGCCACCAGCAAGTAATCAATTCGATTCCTCCGATGATGACGAAGAAAACGATCTTAATGAAGGTGACGGAAGCGATTCTGAAAAAGACGACAATAAGACCACTGGTGCTCCTGTCGGCGAAACCGCTGGTTCTATGGATTTTGATCACATCGACTCCTACTGCGATGGCGAAGCCAACGATCTCGATGAAGGTGACGGCGGCGATCATGGAGGAAATGACGCCAAAACTTCTTCTGCTCCTGTCGGCGACACCGCAGATATGGATTTTGAAAGGACCTCTGATTCAGCTGTCATTTGCATTTCTGATGAGGAGCCGGAAGAAACAAGTCGTCATTAAGTGCATACCATGCTCACGTGCCAACGCCTTCGTCGAAAGTTCTTCGACTTCTCTGTCGTTTGTTTGATCCCTACTCTGTCTCATTTTAGGATCACCTCAAATTTGCTTCTGTGCATATTTATGTATCTGACTGCGACTTAATCACTTTGAGAAGTTATTTTCTTGATTTTTTTTGCCGTTTTTAGTGTGGAAATGTGATTGATTACCCACGAGTTCCCGATTCGTTCAATCCTGAGACTATCGCATCTTTGCTGCCCTTTTGTACATACTTTCTGTCAATTTATGTTTGCACGCGGAGCGTGCCTTTTTAATTATTTATTTCCTTGTATTTAATTATATTTAATTATCTTTGCCAGGGATTCTTTTGCAGATAATTGGTCAAACGAGGGATTTTTAGTAATCGGACCGCGATGAGCGACATGGTATCATTTTTGAGCACATGTACCGACGCTTCGTCTAGCGAAGACGACGACTCTTCTAGTGACGATGATCCGTTCGGGGACAAGGTAAAGACAAAACGTTTTTTATCTCGTTATTATTAATCTCATAGGAATCGAATGATTCTTCGCTGCCAAAGAAGCCCGCTACGTTTTCAACTTCGAGTCCAAAACTGTCGCCTTTGCGATCGAATATCCAAGATGAAAAAAGTGGAACTCTCTTTGGTGCCGATGTAAGTAAATCCTTTTTTTTTGTGGTCAATGTTTAATCAATATTTTAGCTCTCGCCGATACGTGGTGAACGAAACCTTCCCGAGTTCATTCCGACCGAAGTGCAAGAACCTCGCCCAGCGAATAGTCTCCATATTTCTGATGATGCGGCTGCAGATGTAATCGACCCAAAGACAACTTCGGCTAAAGATGATATTGGCCTGATGGATGAGTTGGGCGATTTCGACGACGATCCAGACAATTCACTTTATCCGACTAACAAAAGAAAAAGTCTGGGAAAGAAAGCGACTGCGAAGAAGTTGCCGTGCAACTCTCAGGAAAAATCAAAAACTACCAGTCAACATATGAAGACTAATAGAGGCAAAAATAACAATTGCACTGGCTCTCAACTTGGGCAGAAACATACTAAAAACCCTCGTGATAATGTGGTTGCAAACAGTCAAGAGCTCTTATCGACCCCACAAAACTCGCCCCCGTCGTCTCCATATAATTCCCGTGTACCTTCTCGCAGCCCCTCGCCAACAACATCGAGGGCAAGAAACAAGGGTCAAGAAGTAAAACGAAAACCACCGAAGAGCCGTGATGTGGCAATGACGGTTCAAGTTAAGAAGACTGCGAAGCCACTGAAACCTTCCCAGAACATTTCGCAGGGCGATGGCTCGCCAAATCTGGAAGAACTTGGCCGGCCATCTCGCCATCTCAATGATCAGATTGATTTTTTGATGGACAATATTCGGCCTCATGATGGTTATACTGGAGCAAGCCAAGCCGACAAAAATAATGATTCTGATAGCGGAGAAGAGGATTCAATCACTTCAAACTATTTTTTTGTCGAAACGCCAGCGCCAATTCATGGAATCCCGGAAGCTGATAAGTTTATCGATCCGAATTCGGAGCTCAAACGAGGTGTTCAGTACAGAGACCCTGGCGATGAACCAAAGATAAAAATCCCCTTGAAAACCAAAAGGAGCGTTATCCACTCTTACATATCGGGCAATGGCAATCCTGGCTGTATAGTCGAGTATCTTCTCCCCTTGGACGATGACGATAGTCAAGCATTGCATGACCAGCCTTCTACTTCAACGGCACCTACATCTGCTACGCCTTGGACATGCTCCATTCCTAATGGAAAACGAGAAATTCTTAAGCAAAATAAAGCTAGGCAGTCAATCCAGTCGGCACCCAAGAGAAAAAAAGTCGTTTATCACATGCAGTATAACGGAGCAAACCCAAGGTAAATGGTTGGCCGGATATATAATCATACTTATGCATAATTTTAGAGGCGATGGTGCTGCATCAGTCCATCTGAAGTGTCAAAACTGCAATGGTCGCCAGACGTTCTATTGCGACGCGTCCTTCATAATGCCAACTAAATCCGGCAAGTCCTGGATGATGAATCCAGAAAAGATTCAACTCTTTTGGCACAACGCGACTTTGGAGCCTCCTCGCGATCACCAGCGCCTTAGCCAACAATACGAGCACGTATGCAGAGGCCTTAACAGGCGAAAGATTGCCGAGATTACGTTTTCGACTGGCATTATTGTAATTTTTACCCAAGTTTACAGGTTTCAAGTAATTATTTAGAAATTGGTTGATCAAATGGGACCAACAGTCAGTGCTAAAACGGTGCGTGATCACGTGCAGACTGTCCAGGAAACTTATCCTGAATGGTCGCCTGACTACTCGATGACATCATACATCAAAAAGATGAGAAATCGCAAAAGATTCTACCGGAAACAAATGCGCAAAGAGTTTGAGAGTCGTGATGAGAAAGTTCCACTCGTTCCCAAAATTCTCGGCACGTTGAACTATCACAAACGACTCTCCGGTGAAGGGCTCAACCGCTTACGATGGCCAGTCGCAGTTACCGCCAAATTCTTGATCGGTAATTATGCGAAAATTAATTGTTGACTATTTTTCTCATAACGTTATTTAGTCGCGGATCTTCTCATGCTGTCGCGAATCCCTCCAGCATCATTCATTAGAATGATGCTGGACGGGACCTTTACCATCGCAGGAGATTTCCGGCAATGCATCACCATCCAAATTGCGATTACTGACGACCTTGGATTCACGGAATATAAATTGGTCGCCGCTGTTTATTTGCTCTCGAAAAAAAAAGTCGACTATGCCGCGGCTTTTTATACATTCTGGGCAGCATTAATGAAGCTTCACGACTCCAGCTTGATCACCACCGTCTTTGCACAAACTGACGGAGAAATGAGTCTCTTCCTTGGGTATGTCTCTATTTTAACCTAAATAGAAGCCTATCAATAATTCTGAATTTAGCGCAGAGGAGGGCCTTAAACGTCACAGCGTCAACGTTCTTTCGACTATCTGTAGTACGCACCTGGAAAGGGCGCTTTACAGAAACCTCAAGTCAATTATTGGCTTTCGATGTGTTCCCGCCGCAGTCCGAATCTTCACGTTTATGATGAAAAGCATCGTAAGTTTTTTCACTTAACTTATTTAAATAAACTTCTCTTTCTTGTTCAGCAACTGGTCAGACCTGACCTCATCATGCCGAGTCTTCTTGGACTGTACGCCCTCGTTCAAAGGTTGCCAAAGTATGGAAAGAGAATCAGCCGCTTCTTGAGAGACTATTGTCAGCGAGTCATGGTAATCTATCGTGATAGATTCTGCTATCACAAATTGCTTCTGTTGGCCAAGGAAGAGCGCTCGTCCGTTTGTTTATCCACGAATCCGGCGGAAAGCCTCAATAATAGCTTGAACAGCAGATTTCGGGATACATTTAAAAGGGTAAGTTCAAATTTTCAGTAAATGCTTGTACTTATTATTGTTTTTAGAGAAAGGGAAGCTTCGACGAAGATCTCCTTCTTATGTACCAATTCATGGATGAATGCGGACGCGAATACAACAATGGCGACATCGATAAGGAACGAGAGGATGAAAACAACGTGGCAGCTGATCGTGAAGCTTATATACAGAAGGTATTCGACCGATGCGACAAAGAGGAAATCTACGAGCGCGGCATGCCTTTCCCGAAAGAATTTTTCATGGATTTCGTACATATTGCACTGGAGCGTTTTGCGGTGAGAAATTCGACTTAACTTTATATTAATAAATTCTAAGGAAAAAGCACCTGCGCGTCACACCGCCATTCTTCGCAAACGTTGGGCGCGAAATCGACTCGCAGCACGGTTAACTGAAATTGAAAACGGCAAGGTCAAAGCTGCTGAAATGGATCCAGAAACCGAGGAAGATCGCGCGGCAGATCAAGAATTAGAAGAGGATCGCATTCCATGTGATGTGCCCGTCGGTGAAATGGAGGATGAAATCATTGGTGATGACTTTGATGATGAAGACTATGATGGCATGGAGCTGAATGACAATCGCCCTATTGGAGAACTCAATTTACCGAACTCTGTACAGACAGAGATGGCGATAGGCGATTTTCTTAAAAAGACTAGGGCGGCGAGTGGCGCTGCAGTGCCTGGTGAAAACAGCGACGCTGTGAACGCTTTACGTGACGACGAAGCCAATCAGACGCAGGGTCCTGGGAACAACACGGAGAACAGTGGCGCTGAAGAGCACACAGCAAACATGGAAATGGAACAATTAAATCAAACAATTGCCGAAACCACGGAGAACAGCGGCGCTCTCGAACACTCTGCAAACATGGAGACAGATCAAGTGAATCGTACGCCCGCGATCGAAGACGAACTGCATATGCTTGATTTCAAAAACCCGTTTGAGTCAGAGTCCGACTCTGACATTGAAACGCCGCCCTCAACTGACGTAGAAGATGCAATGGACGAAGGTGAAAAATCAGAGGAGGACTCAATTGATTGGGGATTCGAAAACAACGATGAAACCACTTGTCGGCCGCCACAAAAAGCGTCTACCTCGCAAGCCTTCCAGCACACCAGCGACCAGGGAAAAGAGTCAAGCGAAGGTGTACAGGAATCAAAACATGCTCTAAATTATGGTCGTAATCGCGCGGTGAAATTCGCGACAGAAGCACAACCATCGAAATGTCATGTCGAGGAGTTTCAGGAACGCCAAGACCAAACGCTGAAAAACGCCGGTCTCACACGCAAACGAAAATCGTGTCAACCTGCTAGGATCCATGAGCGGGAAGATAACAAGGTAAAAAAATTACAATTATCGTATTAAATAATCATATCAGGAAAACAAGAAGAAGCAGATTCGAATGGAGAACAATCCAACGATGGCCACGTTAAAGGGAAAAGATAAAGAAAGCCAGCTTCGCGATTTTGATAGACAAGTGAAGTGCCTTGGGGACGCAATGATCGATGTAAATCCAACGATGTTGACTGACGCAGCGCTCAACCAATGGCCCGACAAACCACTCAAACCCAAAGAGCAGCGGAGACACGAAAGAGCAGAAGAAAAAGCGCTAGAAGGAATACCAAAGGTGCCAGGAACTGAAATCATGGACGATTGGAAATCACTAGAGCGAGCTGCTGCTGAAACTGCCTTCTCACCCATCAGAACCCGCAGTCGAAGCAAAGAGGAGAAGCTAAAATCCAAAAAGGTCGTCAAACTAAATACCATCAAATATTCACATATTGTTTAGGACGATTCAATGATGAGCGCCAACGAATCGAAATCATTGCCGGCTGATGGTGACACTGCTCCACAACGAAGGTCTGAGCGGAAAAAAAATACTGTCAATTACAAAGTTACACTCTCTCGACCTCGAACTAAAAATAAATAAAATAGAGTCCACGGGACATAATGTAAAAAAAAGTGTCTGTTTAGAACTTTCGCTCGCCAAATTATCCTTATCGGACATATGAAATCATTAGCAGTTTTAAGTGTCACTACCGGTTATCCACGTGATATGGAGGTGTTTATTGAGGAACACGTATTGTGGAAGCTGTTGGAAGGAAACAAACGGTCATTCATCAAATTCGTGAAGGTTGAAAATGTCCGAGATTGCGACATTGAGACAAGAGGCTACTTTGGGGCGTATGTAAAAAGAAAAAAAAAAGTGGTTCGGAATGAAGGCGCGACTGAAACGATTTATGGAGTATTATTCTCAAAAACAAAACTGTTTGATGTAAAGGGAGCAACAAGTGTTTATACACCTTCTCATTGTCGATACTTCTTTTCAGCCCTCGAAATTTTTATCAATTTCGCGACAATGAACATAGATGGTAATTTTAATAATCAATCATCGCAATTCAATTAACATAATGATTTTAGACATTATCTTCTTTGGAAAAACGGATCAACACCACTACGCTGACATTGTAAATTGGGTACGAGACTGCCAAGAAAAAAATAAACGCCCGAGATCATACCCTCTGCAAAGCTGGCCATTTCTTTCGAGCGCTCCAACAATGGATAACTTTTCGCTCGACACGGAAACTCCTGTAGACTATGTTTAATGTAATGAAAATCGAGCTTTGGATTTACTTTTTAGAATGTACAAAATAGTTTTCACAAAGGCCGAACTGATGAAATGCGTAACCGATGCACTCGTTCCACTGCTCCCCTGGGCGATATTCGACCTCACGCCAGATGGAATTTGTGTGCAGTCAGTTGATGGTTGCCAAAATATTTTGGTGCAATTAGTCCTCCGCGCAGCAGCAATGGAAGAATACTCCATTGACAAACCATACGCTCTAGGCGGTCAGTTAAAGAAGTTCCTTATTGAATTTAAACTGTACTTAGTGAAAGTGGAACTATTGGCGAAATATCTGAAAAACGCTTCAAATGACGACAAATTGACAATAACCGGGGACGACGAGAATGGAAAGCTGGTAATGAAATTCAAGTCACCGGTATGATTAAATAGAAAAATAAGAAATATTTATAAACAATTGAGTACTCTCCAAATGCAATGAAGTATTCGATCAAGCTGATTGTTTTTACAGCTGAAAGATGTGTTATTTCAACGAGCGAATATGGGTAACAAGCACAGAAAAAAAGAAAAACTAATTTTCGATAGCGCTTCAATTACGATGCCATCGTGTGTATTCGAACAGACGATCAAGAAACTTTCGGGCGTTGGGGAAGTGGCAAAAATCAACGTCACTAACGGGAAAGCTGTCCTCTCGTCGAAGGGCGATATCGGTGAGGTGGAGACGGAATTGGATGAAAAAGATAATGACGACCCAAAGAACAAGCTTTTTTCAGTCGAAGCTGAGGGACCGATCGAGCTTAACTACAGTTGCAAGTAACCAAACACATCAAGAAATGAATGTAACCTATAATTACAGATATCTCGAGATGATGTCCAGAGCCGCATGCTTGGCAGAACAAGTGACGATGCAACTTGAAGATGGCGTCCCGATGACCATTACATACAACATGAAGGCAGGTTATAATTATGCGTTTTTCTTTTAATTAAATTCAAAAAAGTAACATATAAATAATAACCGCACGAAGGCTCATGGTCACCTCAGATACTTCATCATGCAGAAATGTGAAGAATGAATTGATGAGCAGACAAAAAGAATAAATCCTATTATAAGGATAAATACAGGTAGAGAGGGCACGCTCCGCGTGCGTACATATCAATTACAGAAAACGGAATGAGTGGCAATTTTTTAAAGCCCTGTCATATTCAAAGCGAATACATAATTCGAGACAATAGATTACCCCTTTGCTAACTTAAAAATTATTTAGATCATTCATAACTGCAACATCATCTTTGCAAATCAGCTGATCACTTCTCTCCAAAAAAAAAATCCATTTGCAGTTTCTCGTTATTTTTTTCTCTTCAATCAAAGCTTTTTTATTGGAAAGAATGAAAATTCTTGTTTTTATTTTAAATCGCTTCTTTTAGAATGCCTTTCTGCAAATTTCCATGTGCAAAGGAAATAAAGATCATTTTCGAAGTGATTGCTGCCATGAAATCCGAGTTCTACCTTAATTTTTCGGAGGAAGGGCTGGTCATCGATGGAATGGACCTAACCGAGTCAGTTCTTGTTAAGGTACCCATCATTATTGACACTGACAATCATATATTTTATTCCAGGCACTAATGAAAGAAGATGGGTTTCTCCAGTTCGAGAAAGGACGAATCGACACTACTGTCGCGGGAGGTAATGCCAGAACTTCTTTCCCACCATCATATATTTCCAGTAAATGCCAAAGCGATGAACGTATTTCTGAAAACATTATCGCGCGATGATTTTCTTGAATTCGACTGCCATGACTATGGAGACAAAATGATCATCACAACTGTTAACAAGGTAACGAAATTGTAAGTTGAAAGGAAACCTATTTTTTACAAGTTTAACGTGAAAACCAAATTCAAAATGAACCTCTTGGACCTAATCGATTCGCACAGAGCCGTTCCAAATATCAAGTACAGGTATCAAAAACAATTCAACAAGTTTTATCTGAATTTTAGATGCTCTGTTAAACTCTCGTCCCAGCGCTTTCAAAACGATATACGAGGCTTATTGAATGTCAGCGATAGCGTCATCATTACCGTGACACGAGACAAAATAACCCTCGAAGCCGTTGGCGAAGAATCATCAGCTGACGTAGAATTGCAAAAAAAAGACACGCGGGCGTCCGATTACGATATGGTGAACATAACGACCGATGAGAGCTTCAAAGCGAAATACTCTCTAAGGTAAGAATTTTTACGGTCCAGTCAACATAAAATTGAAAAAAAAATATAGCTTGCTGTACAAAATCACGAAGGCAACGCCGCTGAGCTCATGCATTACACTAAAATTCTGCAACAGAATTCTGCCAATGCTTGCAATTTATGAGATGGAACGAATCGGAAATGTATCCTTTCACGTTTCACCAAGACTAAAATAATAAAAAAATAAGAATCGGAAAAGTCCATGCCAATTGACTACAACTGTAGACATTTACTCTCAAGATAGATTTTAGAATGAGTATCTCTCAAAGCCTTAAAAATCTCAAAGATTGCCTTGAGTGTCAAGTATGCTTGTCTGGAGAGAATACGAAGCGACAACATTACTGTCCCGGATGTTCGAAGTTGGTTTGCCTATCGTGCATGAAAGGAGGCGATTGACAAATTTAAATGTAGACGATAATGTGGTGAAATTCTGTTCAAATTTCAAAAATTTTCTTTCCATAAGAATCGCCTGCTCACAAGCCTTCGATTGATAGGCAGAACTTTCAGTTTATATAAAATTGAGTTTTTGAGGTTAGACCCTAGTCTTTGTTGCCGCTCGAGTTAGCGATTCTACTTCGAACTGAAGGCACTTCGAACTGAACGCACTTCGAACTGAGTACATATGAAGTTGAAGTTAGATATATTCATGAATTGCTGCGATTTTTTTTCAAGTAAAATAGTTACAGTATCAATTGAACAGACATATGTAGAAAAAATAACACTGTCAGCCCGTAAAAGAAGTCAGCAAGGAATCCCGATTGCGACATAAAACAAGCTGTCCTCATTGTGCCCGTAGCTTCAAGACGGTAATTGCTCTGCCAAGCATTAATTTTATTTGTTTATTAGGAAGACTTTCGAGAAGTATACTGGGCAAGCGGAGCTCTAGAAGATGTATACAGTGAGTAAGGCATTTTTTTATGGTGGTTAATAAGGTTAAGAAATCGAAGAGCATGCAAAAGTGCAATTGAATCCCGGCAGCCAGAATGAAGCTACTTTTGCAATCAAGGAAGAGAGAATGTCGCTTGAAGGAGGAAGCAACGTTACGGGGCCAAAATTGAAGTTGCACGGAAAGGAATCTGAGACAAAGTCAGAAGAGACAAATGCTAAAGCCAGAAAAAGAAGTCAGAAATGGTAATATCAAGAGGAAAAAAATAAATCTATCATATTTAAGGGTCACCACGCAAAATTTAACATCAGTGGCATCCTTCTTTCCGTCATCTATTCACAAATCAAGAATGCCATTTGAAGACGGCGCGTACGAAGAATAGAAAAGTAATTAATAGATTGAATTTTAATTGCAACTCATAATGGTACTCTAGGTGGCGGAGATGAAACGAAGACGGATTAAAAGTCTTAACAATGTCTGCCCTTACGCGCTTTATGCTTACCTGTTCATCAAATATAACAAAAAAATATATTTGAAATTAACATAGATATTTAAATTGTAGACTAAGTTATCGTGGAATTGTGTGAGAATATAAAAAAAAACTGTTCTCGATGGCGGCAGCACTGATTCCTGATAAAAACGGATTTAGTGAAAAAATAAACGAAAAATTAAAGGGGGCCACGACGATAAGAATATCGTTCGGGAAAGGATACCTCGCAGTCAGAAGTAAGGTCATAAATGAAAAACAACGTTCAATTTTGCTGCATGAGCCTGAACTCAAAGAATACTACAAGGAAACAAATGAAACCCTAAATTTCTTTGGTAAAATATAATGAGGAATTTGGCATTAAATGAGTTAAGTAAATTACGAGCAATTCAAGAAAATGCTTGGACAAGTAGAAGAGATGGAGCGAATTTATCTTGTGGTCGATATTGGCGAAGAGGCAGAGATAAGAATAGTTGGTGAGGACAGCAAGCGAAGAAAAAATTGCTTTGTTGATACAATCCAATGTTATCCGCCACAAACTGCAATGATAAATGAGGAATTGGCAATCAAACGACAAATAATTGTGGATACGATTAATAATTTGATCAGCGAAATCAGTCAGCCAGGTAACCTTTTAATAAAAGAGTAGGGAACAAATAAGGTTAATAATCCTAGAGGAAAGACGACTGGAAAGAATGGCCTCTGCAAGCTCCTCAGCAAGCGCAACCAACAATGATGCTGTCTTCAGAGTGCCAGCTGTTCCAAGACCTGCAAAAGCCACGCTGCAAGAATATTATAGAAATCATTTTCCACGAGATCTTCTGAAGAGACTCTGTACGAGAAATGATGCTTACGAGCTGCGATCACGAGATTTAAGGTACTGAGGAAGAGCCAAAATAAAAAAAAACATTCATATCTAGCATAGAAATCGATGACCTGACCGTGAAGATACGAAGAAATGATGTTATTCTAGCCTGGGCTGATTTCATGCAAATATTGACCAAAAACCGTACGAAACGAGTTGATATCGGAGGCCTCTATGAATCAAAAACAAGATGGCGGAATTTTGCAAAAGATACTTTTCAGGGCAAAGAGGTGGCTCAAATAATTATCAGATATAAATAAAAATTAAGCTCTGGCTCGATATTGACATAAACGACTATAAGTATCGATACTGCTGCGAGACAGAGAGTCTATGCAAAAAGTGCTGGCGATTTCTAAGAATAGCCGCAGAAATAATAGATACGGCGCTCAAGAAGGACATAGGCCTATCACGGGTCTTATGGGGTAATTTACATCAGAGTGAAAAAAAATAACAATGAATAGTGTTTAGTGGACGGAGAGGACTGCACGCCTGGTCGTTAGACCCAGTCTTTCTACGCAACAGTGAGGACAACAGACGTGCAATTTTGAGTTATCTGAGCAAAAAAAACCTCAGCTACAGAGGAAAAAAACTTTACCACACGTACTTGAACACTGCATACGAAATCATAAGTTCGGAGTGGATCCATATTCTCAGCGAACAAGGTAAGCAGAATATTAGACGAAGCAAATTATTGATAAAATAATCGTTCAGAGTTGCTTCAAACGGAGGAAAAAATAAATGACATTATGGGTTTCACTGTTCTCCAGGAAGAAGAAAAAGAAACACTCAGAAAAGAAATTTTACAAGAAAAAACCGTTGAGAAAAAATGGGACATTATAGCCAATCGTCTTAAATCGGGAGACATGCAAGACGAAAACAGCGAAAGAATCATTAAATTCGCAGTCGCGCTTCCAGAATTTGATTCACCGGTCACACTACAGAACAGCCACTTGATCAGAATGCCATTTTCAATACATCAAAAAACACAAAAAGGTAAATACCAATTAGGAAAAAAAAGCTTACAGTATTTAAGTTGCTTTGCCGATAGACGCTCCGCGCACGGAATGGGAAGACATAAAGAAAATCCCAAAGTTTTCAGAAATAGCAGCAAAAAAGAAAATTTTTGATGAAAGCAAATTATACTTGGCAACCTTCCTTGACAAATATTAAACAAAAATTGAACTTGACTTAGTTATCTCAAACAACTTAGCTTAAGAATGGAACTATCGCAAGAGTTGCGCGAATTGATGTCCGACCATCACCGGTAATCCGACAAATAAGAAATGAGTAAAGCACTCATGAAATTCAGAGGGACAGCAGAAAATAGTTACACGTATTTTCTAAAGCGGTTAGAACAAATCACGACAAGTGAAGAACACGCTTATCTTTACCACACGATGCTCCGGATCATGCAAAACATGTAAGAATAATCATACTCTTCCAAATGAGTAAATATAGGATGGAATTGGAAGCTTATATGCTCGGACGAAAGCTGCTGATTCGACTTAAGTCCGAAACTTTCAACGGAGCAGCAGAACTGCAATTGGGGCTTACTGTTGACGCAAAAAAACATCGAACATGCAATAACAAGGTAAAAGAACGAAACAATATCGAAAAATACAACTATTTAGAAAATTGGAAGAAATCGACAAGAAGCATTTTGAAGATCGTCAACAGTAATTTCTTGGAGTGAAATTTTATCGGGCTTTATTGTCAACGATGAAAGAAAAAAAAACATGAAATTGTATTAAGAATGTCGGCAAAAATAAATCAAGGAAACTTGCTGAAAAACTTTCTCAAGATCCTTGCTCAACCTAATCAGTCTGTCATTTTTTCATTCGAAGAAACGGCGCTTGTTATTCAATCCTTCGACGAGGAGAAGATCCACTACAATAGATTCGTTATTCCAGCGCAAAATATCGAATATTATGAATTCAAACGGCGGATACTCGAAAGTAAGAGAAATTTTCAATAAATAATTAATAAAACAACTTATCCAATGAATAATAATAAAAACTAGTTCACAAAGTCGAAGAACTCATCCATGCACTGGACAAGTTGGCATCAAAAAAGAAGGACACGCCCGTTTTGCTGCAGCTGAGTGGAGAATTTGACACTGAGCTAAGTTTTACAGTGTACGGAGAAGATATAAACTACAAACTGACGCTGAGAGCAACATTAAAAAACGTCAGATGGAGAATGAATATGGTTGAACGAGATGAGGACTGCCGAGTGCTAGTAGCTCGAAAGCAACTTATGCTTATTCTCGATTTGGCAAGAGGTAAATTTTAAACAAGAACAAAATAATCACAAAAAGGAGGTAATCTCTGAACATTTATGGCACGCTCCGCGTGCAGTCATAGTAAAGACAAGAAAATAATCAGTTTAAATCGAATATCCATGAAATCGTAAATATAATTTAGCCGGAGACGTGATGAAGATCGAAGTTCGAGGACCAAACGACGTTCATTTCTTCTCAAAAAACAAGGACAAAACGATCGAAATCACGTTCCCTCGCAAGGATGGAATAAGGACGGAGAATTCAAGAACAATAACCAGCTTCTTCAATGCAAGGTAAAATACTCAACACTCGTAAATTAAGTTATTTCATCAATGAAAAAATATCAAAATATATATTCAGAGTTCTTCGAGAAATGACAAAGGAGATGGACATTATAAAATTTGTGAGCTTTCGCATGCGAGAAATGAACGAGGTCACAATTGTCAATTTCATGAATGAAAAGTTCAAGGTAAAAATTTGCGATAAGAGCTCAAAAATCCAAAATAACGTTCAGCTCACAACATTGATGCCTTCAATTGTGCCCCCGGATGGCGATATCCCATTCGAAGAGTTTTACAGCAAGTTGAGGATCTACGAAAACGACTTCGACAGAAAACTTGCTGATTCCTTTGTCGCAAGCGAAGAGAGAGAACAAGCGGCCCTTCCAGAAACAACCAAAAAAGAAGGTAAGATTATGAAGTGGAAGTGCAAAATAGCGCGAATTTAAAAAAATTCTAGCTGTGTCGTCAAAGAAAAGAAAGGCAAACTGTCAGCAGAATGAAGAAAACTCGGAGAAAACAACGAAAGCAAAACACCTTAGAAAACAAAACAGCCAGCGTCCCGCTTCGTAAGACTTTTCAACTGCGAACAAGAGCTATCCCGATTAATTTTCACGACGTGTGTTATTGGGGTGGGATTGTGAGTTGGGTTGGCACGGGAGCTTACTTATAGTGATAACTGTTTTTTTTTTATTTCAAAATTCTCCTGTTATTGTACTCAGATAGAAAATTGACCACCGATAAATCTGTCAAACTTTTGATACTGCATTAAATTTATATCAGCCATAACACTACAGAATGGTGGAAAGGGGACGACGATTGGTGGGAAAGCTTGACGGCAGATGAAATGATTAGATTTCTTTCTAAGGGTAAAAAAAGAAAAAAATCATATAATTAAAGAATATAATAGACGGCTGTGAACTTTACGGCCCTGGTCCCAATGGTAAATATTGCGATAACGAGTCGAATTGCCGAAGATACATTAAAGATTATGATAAACCAAAAAACTGTGCAGATATTGTCATTATCGACTAAAAAAATTGTTGAAACAGAAACCATTACGGGAAAAGAAATTCAAAATTTCAATTTCAGATGGGTAATTGTTTTTGCCGAACAACGAACCGAAGCTCAATTTCATCAAGATGGGCGAGCTCAAGCGACTTCGACTCGATCTCGGTAATCATGCGCCAGCGAATCGAACAAGGACTCCCTGTCCCAGGTATGAAATCAACAACGATAACTTGTTTGAGCCCACAGAATATTAAATAAACATAAACGTAGCCGAATTTGCACCAATGGACCCACAACAAAACGAGTCAGGCTACGTTTCGCGCTTTGGGCGATGAGTGCTATCACTGCTTGATTTGCTCCGAAGGTGAGTCATGGAAGTTCAACGGAAATTTATCATTAAATACCTTATTTTCAGCTTCCATCGCTTAAAACATCCAAACAGAAAAATAGATTCGGCAGAGAAATAGAAAAAAAACGACAAACGAGGTTCACTGTTTAAATTATCTTGCGAGTTCAATTTTCTCAATAATGTCATCCTTAATAAATGCATACTGAAAGAACCAATTAAACTCAATCCATAAATAAGGCTGGTTTTAGTTGTAGATTCGGAAACTTGCTAATGGAGCGCGTAAACAAGGCAAAGCAGGCTTTCTACGGGGGCGAAATCGCCAAAGAAGAAGAAAAATTGTCTATGACAATAGGTTCTAGAGTGGCAAAACTAGAATAACAATTTAGTTACAAAATCCACAATTAGAAAATAATAAATGACTTAAAAGCTTCTCATGAAACCTTGTTGATTAATTACATTGATTCGGACAAAAGTCAGCAATTTTGTGCAAGTTTTGCCATTCCAAAGAAAAATTCGAGGCGCTTCTTGGCAATGACGATCATCAATGCGACGAAGAAAAAGGAAAAGGCAACGAATTGCTCAGTAAGAAAAGAAACCATAAACGAAACATAATGAATTCAGAGCGGGTGAAATATCAACAGCGGATGCAATCGATGCAGGTGAGAAACAACGGAGGATTGCTGTACGCATATACAGCATCTATCGATAAGCAGCCAAAAGAGTAAGCAAGATGAAACAAAAGAAAACTAATAAATTATAGGGTAATTGAACTTCTTGCTTACGATGAAGGCCATCCAGTCCACGAGATCATAGTGGCATGGGAAAAGATCAAGGCCATGATCGAAGAAGTGACTGCCGCCATCGACGCCCTCAAAAAGCAAGGACCGAATCACTCCGGAGAAGGTAAAAAGTACTGAAAAAACATCTAAACATTTTTTCCCAGGCAAACCGAAGAAGTCGGATTCGGAGCATGAAACCATCAAGAAAGAGCCAAAGACAGAATAACCACAGTCAGCCTATTAACAAATAGCAAATAAACTGACTTGCATAATGAAATATTGAAATTACTCTCTAACCCAAAGTAAAAGCCTTAATGATTTCGATTTCAGATTGAAGCATGTGGTCGGCCACCAATGATTATGACAAATAATGAAAGTCGAAGAAAAAGTCAGGCCATAGGTTTATCATCAACATTATTTGTAAAAACAATTTTGCAGAAAATAATCTTCAATGGCACGCTCCGCGTGCAAAAATATAAAAGACAGAAATAATGAAAAGAAAAAGATCATTTGCTCTGTCGACTTATTCACATTCTTTGCGAACCTTCTTCATATTAAATATGCGGACAGTTGTGATGGCGAAACAAAAAATAAGTTAATCTTACTTGTTCAGACTATGAAAAGAGGAGCTTTTTACCCCAAAGACCTCGGCAAACTAGCAGAAAACACTGCGCCACGAGACAATGAAAGTACAATTGCACATTCTTCTGATCCTGGTGTCGACGAAACGGAGGAGAAAGGGATGCTTACCCCACGAAGCCGCAATCACCTTCGAACTGAGCGACAAAAAAGGCAAGAGGAAATCGGAAGTAGACAGCAAGATTCGCCCGAAAATATAATTGTTAACTCTGGATGGCAAAAATCGGTGTGAAAAATCTAAAAAACCATGCCAATTACCTATTAAGACCAATCAACCTGACGACTTGAAAGATACCTCACTGCAGTATCATCTCCATGAAGAATGGACAAAGCGGGAGCAGAAGAGCATGCAAAAACTACACGAGCAGCACTCCCTGTCCAATGATATAACACCCGCTTTCATTGACGACTTGCAGGTAAGTTGAATTCATCAAATACATTCTTATCTTTATTAAAAGGCGCTTTCCTTCACAGAAAACAACAATAACAAGCTGCCCTGTTTCCAGCGTGACCAAGAAAATATACCTGAAGGAATGAGTTGCAAATCTTCGGGACGCGAGTCGGTAAGATGAATTCGAATTTATATTTATGAAAGTGATGAATTAAGTTTGACCCGTTTGAATTAACGGAGAACGATCAGCTCAATCGCCCGCTTGGAAAATGGATCCAACATCTATCCGAAGCAGAGCTGGAAGCTCCTGATAGATTTTCAATTTCCGACAATAATAATACAGTCATCATTGAGAGCTTGCAGGTAATTCGCGCAAAAAAGCGCCAATTAAAGGAATTCTTTAAGAACACTTCACCAGACGGCGAGATTGTCCGTGAACAAATCGGAGGATGGGTGCAGCATCTGGAGGAACCAAAGCTAGGAGCTCGTGAGAGATTGCAATCGTCCGGCAATAACAATCCAGCCCTTATTGAGGGCTTGCAGGTAATAAACGGACATAGAGCCAATTATATCAAGTCTTAAAGGACACTTCTACAAGCAGCGGAAAAAACAACGGTTGCATTCGACTGACAGGGCTAACTGACAATAGCGGCGTAGAATTGCACAATTTTGTTCCGAAGCAGCAACTTATGTTGGAGAAGCCGCGCCTTATCATAACCACGACGAAAACTTACGAAATCCCGGGGAGCGTACCAGCAATTCACGGTTTTGTTCATGGCACAGAAGAAATTCCTATTTGCCGGCAGACGGGCAAACTCATCCATGATAAATCAAATTTCAAAATTTCTTCAGAGAAGAGTTAGAATGTGACACGCAATATGTCAAAAAATCCACCATTTATATCAATTCTCTGCTCTTGACAACAGCATTGCATCACCCTGCAAATATAAAACCTCAAAATGCTGAACAAAATACATTTAAGAATGGAAAGGCAAATGAGGCGAGCGCACGTTGGGATAAGGGTCATACCTGCAAGACAAGAAATCATAGAAGACGATATATGCGAATTTCCTCTGCAGATTTATCGACGTGTTCCCCAGTACCAGACAGTAATAGACATAAAGTTGGGTGAATAATATGGAAAAGCACTCAAAGATTCAAATCCACTATTTGAAAGGGAAAAATTATTTTTCTCGCCAATAACAGCATTTACTCACCCCATCAAGGAACTTGAAAGTATGCTCCAGGAAAGGCGAATGGCATTAGAGGCTATGGAAGGTAAAACGCAGATTCATTAAAAAATAACAAAGACTTGTAGCAGTGCACGAAGAGTGTAAAACAAAATATGAAAGAAAACGGCGGCTCCATAAGGTTTTTCTGCAGGACAAGAAGGTTTCCCTCATCGGATTTGACAACAAAATACCGTCAAGAAGCGACAGGGAAAACGACATTATATCGCACTGGTTTTTCAAACTAGGAATGTGCAGAAAACGCCATTTGATCGAATGGACGATCACAAATGAAACAAGATTGTTCCTATACAGATATGACTTACTAACGCAGGAAGGAAAGAAGAAATTTCTCGAGGTAAATTTTCTTAATTCCGAATTATAGGCAGAAAAAACAAAATTTGTAGAGAGAAACGCTGGACATGGGAGAGTTTATCGAAGGAACGATACCCGAGGAAAAACAGGAAGCCTTGTGCAGATGCTGTAACAAAACAAGAAGAAAAGACAGGCGCTGGTACACAATGGACTGGGACAGCGCGAATTTTTGGTCGAAGAAAGATGCACGCATATCGAAAATGGAAAAGGAAGAAAAAGAATGATGAATTATAAATGTAAATTTGATAGGACAAAACCACCATAAGCATAATAAAAACTATTACCATTTTTTTCAATGAAAATGAGAACAGCATACGTTCCCGAAGAATGGATAGAAAAGATGTTGGAGGGATTTTTCAAAAGAGAAATGAAAAAATGGATAGAGCGACTCGCACGGACATACGATGAAATGCTTGTAAACGAAACAAACCGTTTGGGTAAGACGTAATCGAAGCCAAATAATATTTAAATAGCATATAATCAATCACCAAATAAATTTTCGCAACTAGTGCCAATGCTTAACCAGTGCACAATGAGAAACACCCAACAGAATGTTGGGCGAGCTTCTAATCAACTGACCATTGAACATCTCGGTGAACTTGGAAAACGATCACTTCCGCCCTGCGTCAAATTCATGATAAGTGGCCTCGAAAAATATAAGAAATTAAAGCACAAGGTAATAAAAAGTAAAAATGCGACTTATAGAAGTAAGGGACGACTTAACCTATGGAGTTTTTCTACAACGCTGGACTTCCGCTTGAAGAAGCAAAAAGGTTTTCGTTGGAGAAGATGACGATGAACACTGAAAGCGAAAGACGACTACAATATTATGTTGAGCATGCATACGGAAGAAAAAGGCTCAATAGACCAATAAGTACTCCAGAGAAAGATATAAAAAGGTCATTAAACTCTAATTAAGGGAATTATACATGCGAAGAGAAGATTGCTAGCGACGCGCGAAATCGATCGTTTCACCATTGCCCATTCAAGGGAAGGGATATTTGATTTTTAAATAGAGTTCTGTGAATAAAGCACATATGAATATGAATAATCCAACAATAAGGACAAGCAATACCTACGCCGAAATTTAAAAAAATGGAAAATGGAAGACGGTGACATAGAAGACGTCTGCAATATGCCGCCGACGACGACAAGTAAAACCATCTGCAAATTCGTTTTTCGACGCTTACATGCTGGATTGGGCAATGCACAACTTGTTGATTACAAGACGCCGACAGAGTATTTCGAAGCCAGTATTGCCCTGACAAAAGGGATTCATGATGTTCAATTGAAATAATTTCGTATTGCAAAATATAGAAAAGTACTCGTCAGAAAAAGAGTTCTTTAAATCGATAAGATTTAAATTTGAGCCCTCGAAAGCGATAAAAGCAGGGCATTTACACGCAAAAACACAAAAATGATAAGGAAGAGCACGCTCCGCGTGCAAATATATAAAAGGACAGAAAATGCAGCAGATGATACAATTCATTCTCCTCAGAAATAGGTTTTCTCTAGAAAAACGAGCGTTTCTCATTTGGCCGAGAAGCGCAAAACACTTCTCAGTGTTCTTCTCAGGCTCTAGAAAAATATTTGTTTACATAATTTTCATCTTTATTGGGTGCATAAAAATCAAAACAAATATTTTTCTAGAGCCTGAGAAGAACACTGAGAAGTGTTTTGCGCTTCTCGGCCAAATGAGAAACGCTCGTTTTTCTAGAGAATTTCCGTGTTTAATTCGAATTGAATTCTCTCCGTGTGCAAATATATAAAAGAACAGAAAATGCAGCAGATGATGCAATTCATTCGCCTCGGAAATAGGTTTTGTTGAATGATGAAAACCCTGCAGTCTTAAATGCAAAAGGATTTTCAACGTCGATCAGATAAAAACACAACTCTTTATTGACGACCCTACAGCTTTGCTAACCACAACATAAAATAGAACATTCTCATTTTTGTCGACAGACGTCATGATAGAGTTCATTCGCAAAAGAGACATGATTTGAGGCAACAGGTTCGCAAGCAAAACTAAAAACTGCAAGCAACGATTGATTTCTCAGGGATTTCGTGTTGATTAGATTGCTCGTAGAAGAAATATCCGTCATCAATTCTCTAGAAAAACGAGCGTTTCTCATTTGGCCGAAGCGCAAAACACTTCTCAGTGTTCTTCTCAGGCTCTAGAAAAATATTTGTTTTGATTTTTATGCACCCAATAAAGATGAAAATTATGTAAACAAATATTTTTCTAGAGCCTGAGAAGAACACTGAGAAGTGTTTTGCGCTTCTCGGCCAAATGAGAAACGCTCGTTTTTCTAGAGAATTTCCGTGTTTAATTCGAATTCAATTCTTTTGCGAGCAGGCGGCTAGCGCGAGGGCATTCTAAATAAATAGAGTGATGTCTATAAAATCTTTCTTCATTTCATTCGATTGCAGGTATAAAAGGGATGCTTTGCAACACAGTAACACTCGTCAGTCATAAAAATTACAAATAATGATCCAATATGAATTCCAGTTGCGAATCCAAGTACAATCAGTCACAAATCGTCCTATCTACTAGACAGATCAGTTGTTACTTAGATTATCCTACCTAGAACGCTTCGTTATTGTATTGAATCCGACGAGACTTGCGCCAATCCAGTCGAACATTTTGTCAAGAAGGTTTATTGCCTTAACCTTGATAAGAACGGGCCTCAACGCTCGCAGAAGTTCAAGTCGATCCATTGCTCGAAAGATTGGCTTAAATTTATAAAAATCTACTGGAAATAAAATACAAAGGTACCACTACAACTCGCATCAACCGACGGTAAACTCCCTTGAGGGCCAACTCGTCTCGCACAAGTTCTTTCGCCAACTCGTCGCATATCTCCCTTTCAAGATTATCGTTATTGCCCCTTAAAAGCTTATGAAAAGTGCATTTTATTGCTTTCACACATATAAAAATTGATTCTTCTTCTCAATCTGTTGACTCGTCCAATTAAAAATTGAAGGCTATGAAGTCTAGGCAGCGCGCGATAAAGGTCCCCCCGAGAATATCCCCTCTGTTGATTTGGTGAATTTGACATATTTACCCAGTCTTAAGATATAATATTAAGCGTGAGAATGCGGCAGGAATTTTCGATAATAAAAAGCACATAAGCTTTAGAATGGAAGAAGTCTCTTTACTATGAAGTGCAACTTGCCACAGGTCATTTCGTCTGATTTTTCTTTTTCTGTCGCTTAGATTGAGCACTGATGCTTGAAGAAACAGTGGATTTTCTATAACAAAAAAAGTGACGATAAAAAATGAAAAAAAAGCATTACCCGTCTTCTTTCAAGGGCCCACATTGGTTACTCGAATCGCTCGAGTCAACCTCCTTCGAGTCCTCTGTTGTTGCGAGGGAAAAAGGAGTAATGATGAGTGATGAATTCAGTTTTTTCGTTGCTGCAGCTTTGAGAGCCCTTGGTAAATCACAGAGGGGATGTTTTTGATTCGGCCAACGGGTTAACTCGATGACATTATCGATGTCATTCTTCGACAAACTAACGAAAAAGTATATACAGCGATGAGACAGAATTACCTATAATCATTCATCAATTGTGCAATGTTCTTCACCGCTTCATCCAGCGTCAATAAACCAGTAGACGCATTCAACAAAGGCTGGCAGTAAAGATTCTTTATACACGGTCCAAGAACACAAGCAAGATCTGAGCGAGAATAATACCAGCTAGAGCGTGCATGAGAAGAAAATAATGCTAAATAAATGAAAACGTGAAAGGGAATGAAAAACTTACTCGAGCTTCTCCCGTTTTTTAAGTAGGTAGAATTATTCCTCAAAGAAGAAGGAAATTTCATGAGGGAACGATCCATCGTACCATCGATGAAACTACCAGGAAGACGAGATAATGTGTATAGGGTTTCGCGTAAATCGTAACGATGACTTTTGGTCATCAATGTTTCAATTTGGTCGCATGAAGAAAGGCAGTCTGAGGAGAGGGATAATTTTTCCTATAAGAAATTATATTATGGAAACAAAATTTCTATTAACCTGATGAAGATAAGGTTGTTCGGGAAACCGCGTGTAGTTTTCGAATATCATCGGGATCAAGAGATCTGGATAATATTCATAGAGTTTATCCATTTCGGAGAGCTTATTGTGGATAGAATCAGATACATTGAAAATATTTCCCTCCAAATAACGAGAAGAAGCTTCAAATAAATTTGGTTTCTTGTCTTTCAAACAACCGTGGAACATTGTATCAGAGACAGGGAGCGTATTGACATCGTCTAATAAAAAAAATGCTTAAATCATATAAATGCCATCAAAAAAACCTGGGTTATCGCAAGCGAGCATATTCAATGAATTTATCGACTGGCGAACATCTAATTGGCAACGAAGAACAATAGCGCGCAGGCATTCATCAGAAACTGTCAAGTTCTCTGCATAACGAATTTTCTTCAATCGACCTAAAAAAGATTGAAAATCCCAAAAAAAAACAAGTGAGAACCTAATATCTGTGTCGTTTGCAATGACGAAAAGAAAAGTTCGTACATGTTGGCCCGAAGACTTTTGAATTTAGTAGCAGAGCAATTATTCGCAGTAGCGATGATGGGGATGTCAGTGGATTTTACGAGACTGGTAAACTCAGCGAGGCCGCCACGGTCTGCACATCCGGAAAGTCCATCGACTTCATCCATGAGCAATAAAAATTGATCATTCATCGAATTGACATTGACATTGCTTTATAGAAGTACAACAAAGAAAAATTAGAAGGAGAAAATATATTGTCAAAACATTGTTGTACCAAACTAAGAGCTTCGCGAACAACATCGTGAATTGATTTCTTACCACGGTCATCACTAAACAAGGGCGTCATCAAAAATAGCAACGAAAATAATATGAAATACAGGGATGAGTTATCATAATACCTTGCGTTAAACTCGATAACATGAAAGCCAGCTTCGGCCGCAACAACGTGAGCAGTGGTAGTCTTCCCAACCCCTGGAGGACCAAGTAACAAAGCAGCACGTAAATGATTGCCAGAAACATAAGGCTGATAGTTCGATTTTTCGGGGTTCTTCGTGCCTCCGCCAAGACTTGATTTCCAGTTTTAAAGCCAGGCAAGCAACTTAGCAGCGTTCGATGTCTTTTGATTTTGCCCAATTATGTCTTTTATTCGAGCAGGTTTATACTTGTCCACATATAGATCAAGGTGAAGATTCGGATCGCAAGATTTAGATGTAGTTTCAGGTCGAGAACTTGAGTTGGTAAGCAGCATATCGTCGGAATCAAATCGCTCAGAAAGAGACGGGGAGCATCTTATAAGGCGAAAAAGGCCAGCCTCGTCAATTATAATTACTTTAAGACGCTTAGCCTTCTCCACTTTACATTGTCCAGGATTCAATCCAGCAACCAAATAATGAGTGCTAAGAGACAACGAAGAAGAAACTCTGCCGCCATGGGAAGAAATTAGGGAAGAGAGTTGAACACGATCAAGACTATCGCCGTCTCCAGTCAGAACGAATGAACAACCAGCTAGACAATTGCGCTTCCCTTGAGGTACAATCCGCGAACCAGGATTTCTTGCGTAGCCAATTTCGTGAATAGAATGATTCCAAAACGTCTTATTTGCCGTAGATGAACTCGTGCAGGGATGTTCCGCCGCCTGATTCGAAATGTCAGCAAGAACGGGCGGAGGATTAGTATTCGAATCGACAGTAAGGCGGTTTTCAAGACCAGGCTCTTCAACGAAAGCGTCTTCTGTTTTTTTGCTGGATGAGGGAAAATTATGAGAACGAGGATTGTCGTTGACAAAGGCGGGCTCTGACGATGAACCAAGACTTGCAGGCCGTGGCGAATGTTTGACAACAACAGAATCATCATCTAGACTACCTAAGAACAATCATATCAAATTAAACAAGAAAATTACCTGGCAAAATAGGAGCTTCATCGAAAGAATCATTATCGGGTGGTGATAAATCACATGTAGAATTGATAGATTCATCAAAAGTCTTCGATCGGGAATTATGACCACCATCCATTTTAATAACAGGCGAGAATATAGGTGCGATTTTATTATTGGAAACAACGATAGAATCGGCGTCATCGGAAACATGTACAGAACTTAATTCGTTAGTTGCGGCCACCGTAGTTTCGTCAGGAACAGAGGAAGAAACCAAATTAGGGCCCATGAGAAGCTCAACGGATGTTTTATAGGTGCCAATAGACTCAAGAGAAAAGTCGGGATGTAGGCGACGACATGCAGATAAAGATAAATCGCGGAGCGATTTTATATTAAGCGAATTCACATTTGCTTTAGGGATGACTGCAGCATTCATTCGTTCGTAGCATTTTCGATCGTTGTCAGAATTAACGGATAATGAGACTGGAGATGAAGTGCTTGTATGGGCGTCGATTTCACAAGATCCACGGGACAAAGACGCACGCAAAGGAGTTTTCTGATGAGGAATGTCGAGCGAAGATCTGATGAGAGCAAAAACAACTTCTTCGTCAATAACAGTAATTCCATACGCTTCGGCACGTTTCTGATTGAAGAAGCCAAAAAATTCACCAGCGACTGCATAATTTACATTTGGGGAAAAAGCAGTAGCAACAGTTCCACCAAAAGATAAGATTAAAGATCGAAGAGAACCTTCGTCTAATTTACGACCAGAGCCAGAAAGCAAAAAGGTTTCCCCAAACAAACAATCAGGAACGCCATCAACGTAATCACTGAACACAATCTCAGACGAAAAATCCTCCGAATAAACAGCATTCGTATCGAGAAGTGAAATAGTGCGCGGCGCAGGGACAGAGCTTCTTCCAGGACTATTTTTCGTGATGAAAGATTTGCTAGCTGGAATATCATCGTAGGTAATTTGCTCATAAACAACTGCATTGTGTTCGAGGAGATTGGGCCGATATACATCACTTAGTTGAGTAGTTGAAACCGGGGAAATAATTCCAAGTGAACATAGATCGGATAAGTAGTTAACACGAGGAGGAGAATAGTCTATAACAGAAGGGCCATCGATGGGAGCAGACGAAGAGGTTTGCTTGAAAGGCTAGATTTAGAATTAAATTTACTTATCACGCATAATTAACCAGCCCTCTCCTTAAGAACGTCGGTTTCAGAAGAATAGATGAAACCAAGATCCACCAAGTTCTTCATCGCAAATCAACAGTTAACGCACATCGAGCCCTAAATAGAACTCAGTAAATAAATAGTTATCTCTAGAAGACCATGTTTTTGAATCAAAAGAGAAAAATCGAATGAGAATAAAGAAACTTACAGGGAGTAGTGTTTCTAGAATGGATTGTTTTTTTTCGGGACAAGGTTGTCTCCCTCACATCACGCACGAGATAATAAATAAAGTGAAAAATAGGATGAAAGCACCAGTAGCAAACTAAAAAATTTGTGAATAAATGTCCGGAGCAGAAACTAGTGGCAATACCGTCGCCAAGAGCGGGTTCAAGCGCCACAGAAAAGTGTTAAAAGACAATCTCCTTGGCATCACTAAAGCCGACATCCGTAGGCTCGCCCGAAGGGGTGGGATTACGCGCATGTCGGCGGAGGTCTACGCCGTGGCCAGAGAAATCATTAGGGACTACCTAATGAGACTGGTCAGTGACACCGTCACTTACACCCAACACGCCAACCGAAAGACAATCTCCGCCCTTGACGTTGTCTACGCGCTCAAGAGACAGGGCCGACACCTTTACGGGTTCGGAGGATAAATCCATCCCAAGTCTTCAAAAAACAGGCCCTTTTAAGGGCCACACATATATTGCAAGATGTTAATACAGCCATAATAGGTTAAAGTAGTAATAAATGAAGATACTCTAGTAGAATAAATAAATAAAAATTAAAAAAAAAAAGAATGACTCACCAAACGCGGACCAATGAAAGCGCACGAGCGCCGGTGCACCAGGAGCGAAAATAAGTTTAGTCGAGACTTACACAGCCCAACCGAATAGAAATAAGTGACAAATTAGAGAATGCCAAAATCACTTCTGCCAAAGTGAAATAGGCAAAATGAGAAAAAATCTGTCACTTATAGCTATTTCAGGGTAAACTAAGTATAAAGAGAACAAATTATTGACGACAGAATCAAATTTCGAGTTCGATATTGCTTCTGCCAAAGCAAAATCGACAAAACAGAATTTGACAAGAGTAAAATTCCATCGCCAATAATTACGAGTCTCAAAATTCACGCCCGAAAATTTTATCTCAACTTACTTCTGCCAAAGTAGGAAAAGATAGAATATTCGAACTGAATACAATAAATAATGATAATAGAAAAAAGCCATAGGTCTCACTAAAGAACAGCCCTTGAGGAAACGCCCACAACCTCCCACCCTCCCCAAAAATACACCTCATTATTTATATACTTCGAACAAAATATATATAAAAATTCGGAGCAAAAAGTGCGCAGGTCTAACGAGAAGATAGCCCTTGAGGAAACGCCCACAACCTCCCACCCCCTCCCCAAAAATACACCTGTCAAAAAAAAGTAGGGAGGAGCGCGCTCCGCGCGCGAATATATTAAAGACATAAAGATAGAGGTATTAGAATTAGGAAAGGCGGAGCAGGAAGTTGTGGAGGCCGACTCGAGGAAATTGTGGAGGGCGACTCGAGGAAATGGCACGCTTCGCGTGAACCCTGTTGCTGGAAATGGCACGCTTCGCGTGAACCCTGTTGCTGGAAAAGGCACGCTTCGCGTGAATCCTGTTGCTGGAAATGGCACGCTTCGCGTGAACCCTGTTGCTGGAAAAGGCACGCTTCGCGTGAACCCTGTTGCTGGAAAAGGCACGCTTCGCGTGAATCCTGTTGCTGGAAAAGGCACGCTTGTGTTCGAAGAAAGCGGGAAAAGTGTTCGAAGAAAGCGGGAAAAGTGTTCGAAGAAAGCGGGAAAAGTGTTCGAAGAAAGCGGGAAAAGTGTTCGAAGAAAGCGGGAAAAGTGTTCGAAGAAAGTGGGAAAAGTGTTCGAAGAAAGTGGGAAAAGTGTTCGAAGAAAGTGGGAAAAGTGTTCGAAAAAGTGCCCAGGGCAAGTTTGAAAAAAAGTGTATTCAGCTCGAAGTGTACTCAGTTCGAAGTGACTTCAGTTCGAAATAACTTCGAACTGAGTACACTTCGAACCAGTTAACTTCGAACCGAGTACACTTCGAACTCAGTACACTTCGAACTGAGGTCACTTCGAACTCAGTACACTTCGAACTGAAGTCACTTCGAACTCAGTACACTTCGAACAGGATGACATTCGAACCCAGTACATACGCCCCGTGTTTGATTTTCATATTTTGAACTCTTGAAGATGATTTTCCGAATTGAAGAATTCGAGGTCGAAACGAAAAATTACACCTTGTCTACAATAGGGGCAACCAAGTGGATGCACGGTCAGCCCTTCGATCTACCGACTCTCGTCTCCGCACCCATGCGTCAGGAGCAATCAGGCACTGGCTTTTCCTGCAATATCTGCCTGGAAACAATGACGCAGATGAAAAGAAAAGGCAAAAAGGTAAATTTTCGAATTTTTTCTGATATTAGTTAAGTTTTTTTAGATAGTGACGACTCCCTGTGGACACCCCTTCTGTAAGTCCTGCGTGGAAATGGCTGCACGGTCAGCGTATGGACGAATGCCCGACCCGAATCATGTCGTCAACAATTGCCCCAAGTGCCGAAAGGCGTACGCGCTTCGACAGCTGATCGAACTTTTTATGTAATTTTTATATGTTTTACAAATAAAGAAACAAATAAAAAGATAGCATGATAAAAATCTCAGTTATATAGACTATATCTGTCAAATAAGCAATCGTAAAGTTGAGTTGATTTTTTTGATGTTCTCTAGAATCCATTTTTTCTAAGAATAAGAAAAATAACGTAAAATAAACCTCGTCAATGTAACGAACTCTAACGACGATGATCGGTTATCGGCCGTACTGGAATGCTACCATTCCCGAATATTGGCTCGAGAAAGGATTGACCATGGAAATGTTGAAGGAAGGGTACTTGATCTTGGCGATTTGTAAGTTCAATATTTTGCGTCTAAACTGATTCACCGGTTTTCAGTTATGATCATCCTAACAGTAATCGCATTTTTCAACTAATACGTGTTCACTTGCTGGGTTCGCAAAAACATCGACCCACTGAAACTGATCGGAGAGAAGCCCCTGACGAGATTGGAGAAATATGCTCAAGCTTGTTAACTTGGCCAAGAACCTGCGATGAGTTTTATTTCCTCCACTCTTGTCACTAATGACAAAGTTTATATTGTCATTCGACTTATTCTTGCGTTGTGGTCCTCCGCGCTTAATCTGGTTACTTTCGAGTCGGAAGGGATACGAGGAATTTTCGGTGGATCGTATTATCTAATTGGTATGTTTACCGCTTTCCTTCACATCTTGAAAATCTGTCCTAGCTATATGCCTAACGATTTACGTTAGCTTTCATCGAGAGCTGATAATTGACGGATTCGGAAGGAAAGTTCAGATGGTCAACAAACTTCTTTCATTATTGCTAAATATCATGGTAACGCTTTTATTCATGAAAATTGACAATAAAGCTTGAATTCTTCAGATAAATCTGCAGGTTTTTATCGCGCTTAGTTGGTGGACAAAATGGTTTGGACTTGGATACCGCTACAGAGACATACAACGCGGTTTTGATATTCCGAAATGGCTGCGATTTAACAAAGAGTTTTGCCCGATTACTTTCATTCTCGTTGAGGTCCTTTGGTTTGATACGATGGGTGAGCTATTTTCTAATTCAATAAAGTCGGCTAAGCTTTTATTTATTCAGTTACTTTCGCCGGAGTATGGGGACCAATCTTTATTGGGAATTTAGTCGTCTCTTTAATTTTCAGTGACGTGATTGTCGAACCTCCTCAAGCTTTAGGGTAAGATCGAAATCACGGACGAACATATAAATATAATTTGTAGTGCTCCACATGTACGACCTGTAACAACCATGGTTCAAGGTTTTTGCTTTATGCTCGGGTTCAAATGCATTCATTCATTGAAAAAATCATTCATTCAAATGCTGCTCGCTTCTTTCTGCCTGCTGAAAATTTGGGTATTCAAGAAGATTCCAGTTCTTGGAGAACGACTTCTTCATCGACAAAAATGTGCCACCAATTTCCTGAAACGACAAGCTTTCAACGCTCATTTCGAGACAGGTTTCGACGAACCTAAACAAAAGAGAAGAATAACTGTTGTCCGCAATGTTTACGAAAACCTTGGAAACTCGTCAATGAAGAAATACATTCTTTCACGAAAGACTTTAATCAGACGAAGTATGGATGCAAGTTTATAGACTGCTCTGTTGATCATTATATTCTGCTTTTTCTTAAATACAAACCAAAATTATTTTTTTATTATTCATTTATCGGTATTATAAACGATTTTTTTTCATGAGGTTACTAAAAAGGCGCCATCGAAGTGGTCGTAATTGTAGAATTGCCAAGAGCATCGAAATGGTCGACGTATATTTTGTTTGCAATCAGTCCGCCAGATACCGAGCCAAATATGAATCCAATGATCACCATCACAAGAGGCTGCGTGCCCAAAGCTTGCATGATGCTGAAGCAGCCACCTAATTAAAATGAATAAGAATAGATTTTTGACAGCTTTGTTTACTTGTAGCACCACCATAAATGCAACTCTGTGTGCAAGCAGCGCATGAAAGTGCAACGACTCCATCAACACTGAATCCAATAGCGAGCATTGACAGTGGAAAAGCTATGAGGCCGATCAGTCCGCAGATCAAAACCCAAGAGAGCATGTACCAGACTTTTACATCGGAGGGCCAGAGTTCGGACTCGGCGTAAGGCTAGATGAAAAAATGAGAAAAGAAGTACTGAACGCTTACCATGATATCGTCAGGATTCATTGAGGTGGTCACGTGGTCCATTGTATGTTCTCCGAGTCCAATATCTTATAAAGGATTTCAACTGAATTTTTTTAAGTCAGATGTCAACAAACTCTCAAATCCGTTTCTTGAATTGGGGGCAAAATTCTACTGGCCACGACGAACATTTTTATTTCTCTTATTATTTTGTTTGAGCTGATCTCCCTGCGGCAGTTGATTCCTATCTAAGTCTTGGTGTAAAAACTGAGAAAGGGTTTTATTCAGTTTATTTCTGGACCCTCGGGGCTGTTGATGACTCCCTTTTCCCTTTTTGAGGGTTGAATGAACTTTACTTTGAAAGTGCTAGTTTTTCTTTTGAAGATTGAAAAAGAAGAAAGTAGAATTTCTTATTGAATTTTTGGAAATAAGCTTTACTTAATTTTTCAATTGCCTTGTAAATATCATCTTTTAGAAATTGATTTTTTAAAATTTAAAGACAAATGTAGTCTTCCATGATTTCAAAATTGATAACAACATCCCCGGAAATGAAACAAATAATCACACGTAGAGGATAAAGTACTAACCATATGAGTTTCATAATTGACGAAAATTTCAAGTGGCTATTTGAAAATGTTTCAAAAGACAACTCTTTCTTGAAGTGGCGCGGATCGGCGCGAGATTTGCGGCTCATCCTCGAAACACAATTTGGAACATTAGAAGATCATCAAACCTACTCCCTTTTTTCTATTGAGCTTTAGAAAAAGCTCTCTGGAACTGTGAAAAGGGTTTTACAGTTTTACTTTGGAAGTCAGTTGAATAGCTTGTAGGAAATATGTTCTTGGTTAAAATTTGATCTATTCCTTAGTCAGCGAATAAATATTGTACTAACTCACTCTTTAATTTTCTGTTCTGCTATTCGAGTGTTTTGAGATGTTCTTGAGCATTGATCAATTATTCATTTACAGTATTAAAGAATTACTGTAATTTGAACTGAAAGAATCAAGTCAGCAATTCCGCGAATTGAGATTCTTTTGGCAACTTGCAAGGGTCGAAAATTGTTGCCGACTCCTGCAGCTTGAAAATTGCGTAAAATGTGCGCCAGCCTGCCTCGCGAAAAAAACGAAGATGAAATGAGTAAAACCGCAACCGGAACATGCGCAAGAAAGAACCTGCGCCCGCGGTCCAAATTGAAAGAGAAAAAACGACCAAAAGTGCTTGTTAATTTCACATTGCGTGAAATTTGCAGAGAAATGATCAAACAAGGATCACACCTAGGCCGGAAATAGAAGATTGCTTCCGATTGCTTCACGATTTCTTGCGTAAAAATCTGGCTTGGTTTCGCTTTTTTGCGCTAGAAATAAAAAGGAGAACATGCATTCTAATCTCAATTATATAGCGCTTGAATAATTGGCCTACATAGTGCCACTCTCACTTTTTTTTCTTAGCTCATTTGTCAACGCTTTCATATTCGGCCAAAAAAAGCAAAGCTGAAGTTTTCCGCGAAAGAAGCGGTAATTTTTAACCTTATCATTCAAATGCGAATTTGCCAGGAGTCCAGTTGACCTTTTGAAAGTCAATTTCGCTTCTTTTTTCAGCTGCTTCTTTTGTCTTCTTTTTTGCAAATTTCTAAAATCGGAAATGCAACGAGACAGTTTTTATGCGTTTCCTGTCTGCGTTTCCTTGAGTGACAGTAATTCGAGCAGTTTACGATCGAGAAAAGACGATGTTCTTGGATGAGCGAGAATCTGATGATCGAGAATGATGCATGTCAGATTACGGTGATCAATCTGACACTGAATACCCTTAGTTACGCCCTTATTATTCGCCCAGCGTGGAGGCCATGCATCTCGCGCTTTTTTCGCAGAGGGGAAATTAAGGTCATCGAAATCCGATACAGACACCACTGGATACTTGCGATTCTGGCTCAATCGCAGATCATAAACTCTCATCTTTCATTGCGAAAATGCCCGACCCGTCAAAAGTCCGTAAAACACTCATTTTCCTTCCCCGGCGCCAGAATTTCTCCTCGAGCTCGCTAAAAAGCCGGAAAAAGGTGTATTCTGTGGTAACATTTTGGCAGCAGCTTAACTTGTCCGCGGTGCCGTTTTTTTCAAATATTTTCACGCTTACACATGTTCCTCCCTTTTTTCATTCAAAAGAGCTTATATTCCCACACACTTTACTCTCGAATCAGATATTTTTTCGGTTTCTAAGAGTCTTAGGAAGACAGTCCTTAAAAAAAAAACGAATCAAATTTCGCAAAAACGCGAGTCTAAATCCCTTCCAGCGTCTATGTTCCATGTTTGGATGTGTCCCTTTTCTAACTCCTGGCTCGTGTAGCGGGATCTTGTTATGTCGAAAAATGTACAAACTACTTGGACTAACTGGATTTGCTCCATCCAGCATCCAGTTTCTTGTTTTCACTTTTTTTTCTCTGATGGAACGGGCGCGAATTAACGCGGAAATAAAGCCCATTGAAGAAGTTCTTTACTCACAACAAAATTTTAAATTTGAGCAGAAGGGGGTAAATAAAAGCCGATTTATTCAATGACTTCAAATTTTATCGGCTTTTTTTCTAAATTCAAAGATGAGCGAAGCGAATCTTGGCTAAAGAAAATAATTGTAGCGAAGCGAAGCTTCGCCTAAAAAAGCCTTTTTATTCTTGGAATTCGCGGGAAAATTTCGCTTCGCTATTATTTTTCTAAGCGAAGATTCGCTACGCTCATCTTCGATTTTTAGGCTTAACTTCTTTCTAAAGACTTTTTTGCGATTTATTTGCGATTCTATTCTTAGCGAAGATTCGCCGGAAATCGTTGTTTTGAAAACCTTGGGTGTCAATTAATTGCTTTTAAAAATAGAATAAAAGAGGTTCTGTCGCGAAAAAAGTGCGCGTGGATAAATAAGGAGCGCACAAATAAAAGATCAATCGGCGAGTTCTTTTTTATCGCCTCTATTTGGTACATATGGTAAGCCGCCGCATCATTTCCTGATAAAGGACGAGTGAATCGAGTAATCGCGTAAATAGAACATAAACTTAATGAGTGGAAGTTGTTTGCAAAAGATGCAGCAGACGATGAATTGTAAACACTACGGCGGAAATACTAGCCAGCTAGAACAAAACTAGGGGAAGGCTCACTTCAAGGGGATCACTTTTACTTTGCCGTTTTCGTTGGAACAAATGGATCGACGGACAAATTTGACAGCTTGGCGATTCTTCAGAACAGAGTTGCAAATTTTGATCAACTTTTCTGAGCTGAGCTGAGCTGACCTGAGTAAAAATTTTCTGAGCTGACCTACTTTGGAGGTTACTGAACTGAGCTGAGCTGGCCTTTTTCAGAGGTCATTGAGCGGAGCTGAGCTGAGCAGACCTTTTGTTTAAGAGAGTTCAGCTGAGCTGAGCTGAGCGGACCCTAATTAGAGCTGAGCTGAGCTAATTGAGCTGAGCTGAGCTGTTTTTTACTGTTTTTTGGTAGTAAAATTGTATTCAAATCATTGAGCTGAGCTAAGTGATGGTTGTCTGAGCTGAGCTGAGCAGAAAAGATCATATTCAGAAATAATTGAGCTGAGCTGAGCTGAGCTGAGTGAAAATTGTCTGAGCTGAGCTGAGCTGAGCAGATCAGATCATTTTCCAAAATCACTGAGCTGAGCTGAGCTGAGCGACTGCTCAACTCACTCAGCCAGCTCAGCTCACTCAGCTCAGCAAATTTTCAACTCTGCTTCAGAAACGAATGGTCTTGTTTTGAAGCTTTCTGTAGAATTTTAATTTTGCCACAATCAAGCATCTTTTTCGACCTTTGGGAATAGAAGATAAAGAGAGATTTTTGTTGAATATTTTTCTGGTTGTTAAAAACAACTGATTCTTGGCTCTATAAACTCTACCGGGTTGACCTTGGGAAGTGGCAAGCAAGAGATAATATCAGGAAGTCTATTGGAAAGCGTGAATAATTGAAAAGTTGGTTTATGGGGCTGTAAAAAAAGAAGACGAATAGAGCTGGCGAAGAAGGCAGGTGGCGAATATTTCAGACGATCGACGAGCCAGCAACTGGCCAGCTTGGGAAATAAAAACCTTTAATTTATGCCCGAGGATTTTCTTTTTCTTTCAGTTTTACTACTGCAATTGGTCGATTATACTTTGCTAAATAACAGAAGCCGTTTGGAAGATTAAAAAATCAACTTCCAGAAGATACGAAAAAAGACAAGGGCATTACTGTATATCTTCACTAAAATATTCATAAAAGAAATTGTCTATAAAATTCTCTTCAATAACAAAAGTTCTGTTCGAACAAAAACCCGCGTCAATTCTTTAAAATATTAACCGGCCCTAATCATCATTTCTTCTGCCAAAAAACAGAAATGCCTCGAAAATACATTCAGATAAGATAATTGTATTTTATGAGCAATAAATAAACCGGGAAAGTTTGGGTCTTGTATACCTTGTGTTTTACAAATTTGCAGTTTACATGGGCATTTGTTTTTTCAAATCAATCATTTGCGTAATTATCTACGTGGCTAGAATATACCAAAGTTCCTGTTCTTTTTTGTTTTGCATAAGAACGTGAATTTATTTAGGAATAATTAAGAATGTCCCATTCAGAATTTGCATTTCCCAGAGCTCGTTTTTATAGCCCTAAATAAATAACCCCAAACAGGGAAGAAAGTAAATTTCAGAGTTACTAAAAGTGCCATCATATTATCATTATTATATTTGTTGAGTCGATTTTATTTGCGTAGCCCAATATCGTTAGCCACTTCGCAAATTTAATCTACCAATAAGCCTAAAGAAGGTCTGACCTTTATCACTTCTCATTTTTTGTTGCTTCAGGGATTACGGAATCCACCCCCTGCCAAGGCCGATTTGGTAGAAAACAAGCAGTTTTCAATCCTTCTATAGAGAGGCAAACACTTATTTTATATCATCTTGTTCATAAATATTCCTAACCCTAATTCTTTTATAAGGACTTCAGCACCCTATAAACACCTTTCCTCCAGTCATAAAACGTCTTCCAAGTCCGTTTTCTCCTACTCCCAGTACCCACATGTCCTCAACACCAGCTGGTATCCCTACAACCGTAAAGCTCAACCGTAAAGTTGTTTCCGGTTCATGGCCTCAAAGACGAGAAGCCGGAGATAAAGTGGTGGCGCACCATTTTCGCGTACTACTACTCCGCCGCGGCGCTAGAGAGTTAGAATTAGGGATCGCGCGGCCGATAGTGCGGCGCGCTCAACTCTGAATTGTTGAACGCTGTGACTTTTGTACGACGAGAAACTGAACTTTCAAACGCAGTTTCAACAAGAAAACAAAACATTTTTATACACCAAAGAAACGAAAAACAGAAAAAGTAGAGATCAGAAAAGGAAAGTAAGAGAGCATGCTGCCGAAGAGCATTTGGGCACACCTGCTTTGGGTGCTCCTGCTGGTGGCCCGAGAAACAGAAGCCAGGAGCTCGCCTAAGGGCACACTCAAGGAAAGGGGCCTCAAACAAAAAATTTATTCTAGCACCTACTTTCCTCCATAAACATTCTCAGAAGTAGATCGGAAATCGAACTCTCAAACAATCCCCTCTCTTAGCTCAGCATTCAAGAAAACACGCCCAAGGGCAGCGAAATTGAGCAATTACGGAATTCAGTGGACAATAGTGTTCCACGAGAAGCGCCGCTAGAATTCCGCATTGTTCGGCAAGACCGCCAAAATGGACTGGACCTCTTTGAAATCTCCGGAAGCAGCGGAAAGTTGATTTTAAAACAGAGCCCGGACAGGGAAAGACTCTGCAATCGACGAAAACAGTGTGTCTTGAATCTCGAGGTAATCCATTTATATAAATAATAATTTAGATAAACAGTAAATAGCAGCACAAGCAACAGTAAATAAAGAGATCGAGCTAAAAGTAGATGGAAATCCTCGGCTCGGGGCGCATTAGCTCCGTCCACTCTCGCCCCGGGCCATGTCAGATAATAAAAAAGACCTGAAAAGTAGACTGAGTGAAAGTAGGAAAATAGAACTCCTGGTTCCAAATGAGCTAAATAACAGAAAACATAGCCTTCAGGGATCCATAATTCATCCCCCAAGCAGATCCTTACCTGTGTTCATGAATAATTCTCGCGCCTGGAGCATGCGCCTGTTTCACGTATACATACATAAACGTAGAACGTATGACACGAGCGAAATAGTAAATGGACCAAAAAAAATAAGATCGATTTTAAGCTGTTTTCGTTTTTTAGTCCCTTTTTAGACTTTTTAGCGGCTAATTCGACTCTTGCGCAATAAGTCTAAATTTTCCTTACCAAAAAGGGACCTTCATAGCTGGCCTATTCAATTTTTCACCCCGATCAACTGGGCTTTCTTTTTCTTGGCTACATTACACGGGCGACAGTGTGGAATCGCTGGCTGATCCCGTCTGTATCACATGACAGCCGGAGTGCCACTCGAATTCGGATTTGAGCAGCTCGCTGCTATTCTCTCCCTGACTCGAGATCTTCCGGTCCCCTGCTCGTTCTCATCGCCAGGAGTTGCTTACGTATAAATTCGATACTAATACTAATTGAAGCCTTGCCGGTATTCAGGAGCATTTGTTGAGCCAATAAATACAAATTAATTGGACTACATTTCTTTTGGTCTCATTTTTTTCATTTCTACTAAATACTTTCAATTGAAAATTTATTTCTTAAAAGAGTCTTATTGAAAAATTATCTTGTTAAGAAATCCTGGCAGATCGAAATTTTTTTCACACAAAAATTCAATTTTCTATTTTCATCCCTTCTTTATTTATAAATTTCTATCTTTAGGTGCTTGTCCTTCCCGAGCAATACTACCAATACCTAAATATCGAAGTTGAAGTCAATGATGTCAACGACAATGTGCCCAAATTTCCCCAAGGCGATTTGGTATTCGATTTTGAAGAAAACTCCCGGAGCCCGATTTCGCTCGATTCATTCATGGCCTTCGACGTTGATTTAGGTAAGAGCGGAGAAGTTAAAGTTGCGATAGAAGACGTTTTGCGGTAGTCCGGTCCGTACCGCAAGTCCAAGCTGGTCCATTGTGGCACTAATAAAGTGAATTTTCTCCCGCCTGTCCCAGTTTGCTTACTTCATTTTTCACGTTTTCCGAGAAGCAAAAATTGATTCAGAGGATATTGTAAAACGCGTGGGTGCGTATTCAAGGGGATGAGGGAGGGATGAACCCCGGATTATGTCAAATTTAGGCTGCTTTAAAATTTGATTGATTAACGCTCGAGCTCGGGGTTTTTTTTATCGAGGCCCGATCTCGCCCCCTAATGAACCGGAAAACACTTTTCTCGGAAAAAAACTGGCGGAAAATCGGCAGCTCGATACCGCTCGGTTCTCGAAATCGAGGGCGCGGTCATGTGACTGCGAAGGGAAAAAAAAAGCTTCTGGCTGTAGCTGTCAACAGTCGAAATCCAATTTATTACCGGCGACATCTGAAAGCCGGAGCCAGATCCGAGTAAGGACAAACACTGTTTTCGGGATCCAATGTTCCCGAGCGTGTGTTTTCGCTGAATTATTCACCGACCAAGGGAGATGATAGACTCTAATCACTCGGATATGAAAACAAAAACTCCATTATTTAAACTCTATAATTCTGCAATTTTTTGTTTCTTATCAAGGGACTAAGGCGATGCTCCAAAATTGGAAATTGAGAATCGGAGCAGGTGATTTTTAAATTCTCTCTGATATAAGCTGCTAAATATAAAGTCCCTAATCCGGCTGAGCGCCCTGTCGATAAAAATTGGCAGCTTCCGTCAAGCGGGTTTCAAAATTGCTCAAGCAGGGCGTGAGGATCTTTTCTTCATCCCTTTTTCTAAAGAAAAGGTGTTCTTTTCTTCACGTTATTTTGCTCAATATTCAGCAGAATTATGAGTTACGGAACTGGTTTGACAGCAGTTTCTTCCTCTGCCTTCGGACTCATCTGGGTGATTAGATCATTTTAGCGGGAATCTCCTAGGAAAAGACTTGTCAGTTTACTGAATATGCGTGAAGTTTCGGGTGTCGTAAAAGCGCATATCGCAGACATGTTCATTTCAGGATATTTTCTCCTTTCTATCTCCTTCCAGGTCCTGCATCAAACAAAACACAAAATAAAACAGAAATGTTGCCAAAACGCGGCCTATCATTTGTTATTAAAGCGGTCGTCGTAAACACCTATCTTCAGCGGTAATCGTATTTTTGGCGGCTGACACTTTTTAGAATAGAAAACGTGATGATTTCTAGTGTCTGTAATGACTCCCACTTAAAACATTTACTGTCGAAAATTTCCGCAAAACGGTATTCTTTGCTCTGTCGCAACAAGAAGAAGCTAAAGAAGAATTCTGCCATTTGCTAGTTTTCAGGTCATTTGGGGTCAATAAAAACAGGACTTCATAAGTAATCGCTTTTCACAGGTGTCACTTTTCCGTTTTTCTTCAAAAGGAAAAGTGTTTTTATTGGGGGAAAGAATTACCGAGGCATGAAACAAATGGAACATGAAAGACTACGCGCCGCGTTAAATTGTTTGGTGGAGGAGTCGCAAATTGGAGGCGAATTGCATGTGCAACAGCAGCTGCTCCATCAAAGAGCCAATCTGCCGGGCGATCCGTCAGAGAGTGTCTCAGACATCGGGGGATTTTTAAAGGAGCTCGGGCGTGGCCAACAACACAACATTCCATAGAGCTACCTAGCTCGCCAGATGAGCGCTCATCTGGACCAGCGTTAAAGCAACCCCACTATGCATCACTGGTATGAGCAATTTTAAACCGACAACACGTAGTTTTTTTATGATTATACGGTAGTTCGATCGGTTTTGATTTGGGAGCTAGAATTCTCACTTATCAGGATCAATGGTAGGCAACTGCTTCCAGGAGAAACTGACAATATCGATTGTCAAACTGGTCGCGTAATTAATGGCTGACCGGGTGGTGCCACTTATGGTCGACCCAAACGGAAACTGTCCACTCAACTGACCGCCCTTGAAGCGGCGCCGAAGATAAACGAAATATTGCAATGAACAATTTCTAATTTTCAGTTTTTTTTTTGCGAAATTCCTGTTTCTTCCAAAAAACTGATCATGTCTTCCGTCAAATAAAAAGTCTTCATTAATCTTGGCTTTCAAAAGGAGGAACCATCAACTTGAAGAATCAGCTTTTTGAAGAACTCTAATTAAGGGAGTAACTACCGTAAACTCGATTTTCGTTTTTCAAAAGAGCTTTTTTATAATTTTCTTGAAATGGTTAACCCCAAAAGTTTTCACGTTTATTTCCCTTCCCGATAAGTCCCTTTTTCTAAACAAAACAGCGGGGTACCGATAAAAAAGTGATATCGCGCCTAAGACGCCTCGGTTTCCGCCGTCATCGACCACCACAGTTGTCGTTTGTGGTCGGACGCTGAACCGGTTCCTGTCGGATCCAATCGTTTTGCATTCAAACTAAGGGGGGTGGCGGGAATAAATTTTCCAAAAGTGGAAAATTCAATTAGTCCCAAGCCAGATAATGACACTTGAGCTAGCTCCACTTTTGGCTGCGATTCGACACGCGCTCCCACGTTCCATCTCAGCTTTTTCTTCCCCGAAAGTATATTTCAAATATGTTAAAACTGTGGCAAACTTGAAAAGAGGTTGCCCGGAAAGAAGGCCCCAGCTCAAGCGAGAAATAATTATCGGCTGATCATCAGATCAACTCTCAATCAAGTTTTTGCGAAAACAATCAAAAACAATCGACAAGAACCGGTTGTTTGGACAAAACTACAGGAAATCGCGTGCTAATGAGTCAAACCTCTTTCGAAAACATTTGTTTCGCCAACACTCGGTTCATGGTTCAATCATGTGACGTCACCGATTTGCATAGTCCTACAATATATACAAGCTTGAAATTTTCTAGGTACAAGAATCGCGTGGCGCTAGAATTAGAGTAGAGCCCGGGCGCGTTTCCACTTGTAAACAAAATGTGTTTACCAAGCGAGCGTTTACATCGTGTTTCCAGCTGATTTAGGCACCTAATTTCAAAATAGACGAAATTTCAAAAATTTCAAATTTCAAGCCTGCCCAAAGTGCTTTCAAACCAAATTATTATTTATTTTGGTGGCAACAGAGCTAGATCTAACTTTGTTCTTTCAGGAGAAAACGCAGAAATCGTCTACACTTTGAGCCCGAACGACTACTTTCGGTTGGAGCATTACAGTGACCAGTCAGGAGGACACCTGGAGCTCGTCCCCAGCGCTGACATCGACCGGGAAAAGGTTAAGACTGTCCAGCTCGAGCTCATCGCGCAGAATCCCAAAGGAAATGACTCTAACAGGATCAAGATCACCGTCCAGATCAGCGATCAGAATGAGCACAAACCCGAGTTTCTCCAAAAGGTAACAAAAATCACCTTCTTGATCGTTTTTCATTTCCAACTTCAGGAATACGTTTTCGATCTTGACGAACTTGTCCCGCCAGGAACAATCGTCGGAAAAGTCGGAATCGTTGATGGAGATGGACTGGAATCAGTGACGATTAGCATTCGAGACCAATCAGCGAAAGAATTCTTTACCATTCGAAATAATGGAGAGCTTGTGACGAACAAAAAACTCGACTTCGAAAGCCTCAATACGTAAGTAACTGCTTCTGTAATTGGCGTTTCTGATGCTAAAATTTGGTCAATTTGTCAATGGAAAACGCAAGTGGGCTAGAAATGTACCCACTTGGAGCATTTTCACGCCCGTTAGTCCGGTATTTCTGAGTATCCGGCAAATTGAGCACGCATGTCCGGGAATTTATAGGCCACTTGTTTATAGGCGCATCGCTAGGAATATGCTGATTTTGTGATTTGTGATGACTTTGTTGTTTAGGTTTGACTTTTGGCTCGTTGCGTCCGATGGAACGTACTCGACCAGTGGCCACGTGATCGTCAACTTAAAGGATTTGAACGATAATGCGCCTTCTATCTCCGTTATTTTCATCGCGCCGGACACTGATGCGCCAAATACAGGTAAATACTACCCTTTTCTGGTAAAAAATTATCCGATAAATGTGATCACTGAATATTAGTCCCCCGTTCATATAAAATACAGTAGTGCTTGTACAATGGTCCACTGATGCAGTATTAAAACTAATGTAACTCGTCCTTATTTACGAGCGGTCGCAAAAAGTGGAAAAATCGCACCCTAGGGACCCTCGAGAAGCCGCAACAACACGTGAGCGATGGTTAAATCGGCCATTTTGTTCCTCTTTCTCTTTTACCCAGTTAATAATTTACAGCTGAGCTTATTAAATGCCCGGAATACTTTCATTATTTCTTATTCATTCTGCACCGCGATTGTGTCTATTCGACCAATTTTAACGCTTCGATTTCATTTTTTTTAAATGCGCGTAAAATGGTAGACACCCTACTCTAAAATGACTCGTCTCAATTTCTTAAGGGTATCTGTCCTTAAAATTTTTTTGAGAAAATTAACTTTAAAAAGGTAACTTTATATATTTACCATTCAAATTTGAATACGAAAGGATTAAGGGTGTAGCACTCGACTTTTTTCCAAGCTCCGAATTTTCCCAGTATCTAACGAGTGAGCTTCTCAACAAAAATATTCTCATGAATGTTTTTTCCCGGCGGTTTTGAGTGACAGGAAGCTCTAAAGCGCAGCTAGTCTTGTGTTATTCCAGTTTGGAAAGAATTATTTCTTGAGCGGAGTGATTTGCGGTCGAGATACGAACCACTTGGTACACGCTAAGCAGCCTTGTGGTCCCTCAATTCAGCGAGAATTTATGCTACTGAAAAGTTGAATACTTGAAACTATTCTGCACCGACTTTTGTCATCATTGAATCTTTTTTTAACCTTGATTTTCAAGGCAGAATCGAAGAGGAACAACCCGAAGGCACCTTAGTCGCGTACATCAACGCCCAGGACGCGGACCATGGGAACAACGGCAAAGTCCACCTTCGTCTTCTCGACAGCTCGAGATCCTTTAACCTCGACGGGGATGGGAAACTCACAACAACTAGAAAGCTCGACAGGGAAATCCAAAGCACCTTCAAGATGACCATCGAGGCGTGCGATCAAGGAGCCGACGCGAGGTTAGTTTTTCAACTCTTTTTCGTGTCTTTTTTTCTTTCCCTCATAAAAGAAGCAGCTACGGGAGTTTACAGGTGTCACTTTATGAAGCAGCCATATGGCCAAGTATATAGTATCTTCGTGGCGAAGTAGACGGCGATAAGGGTTAGCTCCTTGGCCAGATAGATGAGACCTTTTGCGGGTAGAAGCGCATCACCCCTTTTTGCGCTTCTAAAGCGCGGGTTTTTAAAATTAGTTTATGTCTAGTTGTGTGGCTGTACATTCAGCTGGCGACCTTATCACTCAGCTAGAACTAAGTCACGTTTACCTCTGATAATCGTTGATTGAATTTCCGGCCAAAAAGATTACGGTAACTCTCAATTTTCGAAATCTTTTTCAAAAAAAAAGAGGTTTCATAAGTTTCGCAAGTTTTTCTATTTTCGGCGTTGTGCTTATTTTGCTTTAGCACTGTACTTGGTAGTAAGATTTCCGTAATGGCGGGGTTGTTTATTTTTGGGCCAGTGACCCTAACCCGCTGGAGAGAGAGAGAGAGTGAGAGCTGCTCTAAATACTCGAAAGTGTATTCGACTTCTAAATAGCACCAAGAAAAGTGTTCACTGAAATAACAAACGGCGTTTTAGGTGTGCTTCCGAAACCATTCACGTAAAGCTCGATGATATTAACGACAATGCACCGCAGTGTCCCGCAAGTGTGCCACGTGTTCTCGTCTCCGAATCGGCGGATATCGGTGAGTTCATTAAAAATTCATTAATTATTTTCATACTCGGAAATTGATTTCAATGATTTTGAGTTTTAAGCAAATTTGATTGGTCAAAAGAATAAATAAAGAGATTTGATTGGCTGAAATGATATTTTTATCCAATCAGATTCTTATGAAAGTAATCTGAGCCAATCAGATAGCTCAAAAATGGCATTTCCTTTATTTTGAAGTTTTGTTATCTTAGATACCCTTAATCACCTCAAAACTTTTCCTGGAAGAAATTCCTGAAATTCAAGAGCTGGAAACTAATCGAAGAAATTTAGGAACTTTCATCGCGACCGCTCCAATTAGCGATAAGGACTCGGCGGAGCTCTTTGGGCGATTGTCATTTGGCCTCGAACCGGAAGGAAAGTTCGCCATTGAAAGTGACACCGGGGTCATTTCCCTTGCGCAGCAGTTGGATTACGAGAACAAGGCCGAGTGGCAGTTGGTCATCGTCGCCACTGACGGAGGCGACAAGGTTACCCGATGCAAGTTTATCGTTCTAGTCGAAGATGCGAACGAAGCTGCGCCGGTTTTCCAACACCCCACGAGCGACGATTTGGAGCTTTTGATCAACGACAAGGAAATGGAAAACGCGGAGATCTTCTCCGTCAACGCCATCGACCCGGATTATAACCCTCTCGCGTCCCAGGGGCCAAAAATGACCTACAAAATCGACGGAGCTCAGGAACTACTGAAAATCGACGAGATTTCTGGACAAGTTACACTCAACAAATCCATTGCTGGTCTTCAGGAAGATCAGAAAACTTTCCGCATCATTGTCACGGTAAGAACTCGTTAAATGAAATTGGCAACGCTTTCTCACATCACGCGAGATTAAGGTTAAATTTTTGTCAAATTATAAAATTTCAATTGTTAAATTTTCAAATTCAAAATTTCTTGGTGCACGTGCGCACAATTGACCCTTTAAATTGGGAGGCAGTCGACCGTGGCAGCGGGCAAATTCCATCAACGGGGATGATCCCGGCGGAAATCGGACAAACCCGGCGGGTTCTTCTTTTTAAAACAGGAAGGGGGACATTTGTTTAAGAAAATTTCAAATTTGAGCATCAAAGTGAATGGGATTTTTTCAATTTTATTTTTCGAGAAAGGTTCAAATTTGATAGTTTCGTCAATTTTGAACTTTCTTTTGGATATATTTTCATACAAATCAATTTCGAATGAGTACAAATCAAATTTAGCGCGAGCATTTTCGCTCTGATCTTTTGTTTAGTGCTCTGGGCCGCGGGATTAGAATGAATAATTTAGAAAGGGATAAAGCATGGGCCCCGGACATGTGTATCTGGTTATCGGGAGTTTGTCTGTTTTGAAAGAAAAAAATCTCTGCGCAGCGTCGTGTTATCGAAAATGTCTTTTAAATGTTTCTAAATGTACGATGACTTCAAACCGGAGGCGCCGACATGTTCGACATCGGATGTACCGAGTAAAGACGGCCTCGATTCTCAATAAAATCAAATCAGTGCACAAACAAGTCCTCTTTGATAAGCCCGCGTGTACATCTTACGCAACGTGAATCGGCTCTTTTTCTCATTACAGCTTGTTTTTCTTGCTTTTAAACGTCTCAGAATTTCTATCTTATCATCGTATTTACAGTCATAATTTAATCAAGCGCCCTTAATTGATTTTCTGGACCCTCGGCTTTGTTTAAACCCTTTCTTCAATTAACATTTTTCGCAATCACCGGCTCGTAAAATTTGATCCCTTTTGATCTTAGCAGTTTAAATAATGATAAATTTTCAGGCGAGCGATTCCGGCCTCCCTCGGCTGTCATCGTCCATCCAGATCCAAGTCTCCATCCGCCCAGGCGTCGAAACTGGTCTCCTCATCGACAAGAGCCTGCTCAAGGGTGGGGCTACGATTGCGCTGATCGCCATTCTCGTCTCGACGATTTTCATCTTTGTCCTGGTCTTTTTGGCTGTCGTCTTTGTCTGCAGACATAAAAAGGTAAGAAAAGTTCTCTATTACTAATTAGGAAAACTCAAAACCCGATTAGCCTAGTCCTTAGATTCTCAAAGGTTTTATCTTTCGTTGACCTTCATGACAAGTGATTGTCATGGCTACGTTTTCGAATTAAAATATTAACAAATTTCTGATTAATGCACTGGAACGTAAAGGAGCATGTCATTTTTTACTTCATCAAAGTGGTATTTTGGCAATGAAGCCAGGTAGATTACGAGTTCCTCTTTTGGCCTCGTTTCAAAACACGCTCTGAATGATTAATAAGTACAGTGTGCTTTGCTCTGTGTGCTGGAGCGCGTGCCCAGCTCTTGGTCCATTTTGTATAAATAACTAATTGCGGGATTAAGTACTCTCAAAATCAACCAAATCTCAAATCCATTAACTTTCTTTTCTTTTAGCTCTCGAGCGAGTACACGCAAGGCTCAGTAATTATGTCGTGTAATGGCAATGGCGGCTCCGACGGATCGAAACATGGTTCTGACGGATCCCAGCGGCTTCACGATGATGTCTCGATCCTCTACGACTCCATTCTTACCCCAAGATCGTCGATTGTCCCTGCTCAACTTCACTCGATCAACCCAAACGCCACGTCAAAGAATATAATTTGCTCCAAGCATCGAAACTCCAACAACATCCCTGGCTACACCGACAGCGATTCAGACCATGCTGATTCCGGTCGAGGCGATTCCGACCAAGAATTTGGCCAGAAAAACAAGCTCGGTCCCAAATGCTCTCGACAATGTCTCAAATTCGGCCACTCCGACGCCTGCTGGATCGACATGGACAATCTCAACAACGAAATCAACATTTCTTCAATCTCCCTCGTCTACGACAATCGCGGAAACGGAGTTCTCACCACTCCCGGTCGCTTTCTAGAGGCAAACTCTTCCGGCTACATTTCTGAAGAGTCTTCCCGCGACAAACACCTCCGGCGAGTGCTTCAATCGACGCCCAAGAAGTCGCCAAAAAACACGCCTTCCATGTCTTCCGGCAGCGACTCCTTGGTCATTTCGACCAAAGATGGCTGCGTTATCAACGTCCAAGGCACTTCTAGAGCCAACGACAGTCTCACTGTAAAAGAATGCCCAACACCAACGAAGATTAATATCGTGTAAATAATATATTCCTGTACATACTGTAACTGACAACAAACACTATTCTTCCTCAAGTTCGAAAGAATTTAGCAAAACTCATGGGAAAATCTACTTCAAAAATGAATAAATTCAAAAATCATCAAATATTTCTTTCATCAGCATTTTTTCATTGACCCGAAACAGGAGAAAATTGGAGAAAGTGTCATCAAATTGACTTTCTGTCGTCCATTTTGCAAATAATTATTAGTGGAAGATATTTTTGACACCGCAAATGTGGTTTTATCAGACTGAATTTAATTTTATTTTTTAGCAAAAATAAAAGGTGAGCAAGCAACTCTTTTCAAAATAGAAAATTGGCGATTTATCAAATATAAATGCATAAGAAACTATCGGATTTGTTAAGGCTTTATGAAGAGAGTCGCTTAGTTTTGAAGAGAGGTGCACTAGGAAAAGCCAAGTGGGTGCTTAAATTCGCCACATAAGGTACTTCCACTTTTCGATGCAAAATGCATGGCCCTTTCTTCTAGTATTGGCAGCAAGTGACAGTAAGTGAACAAACTCGCAACCAGGGCGATGCTATCGGCTGTCGGAGCAGAACAGGCGCCAATGTCGGACACGTAACGTTATCGGTCCGCTGAACGGGGCGAATTGACAGACTGTCGTCTCACTCTCTATTCAGCCTCAATTCATTTAGCCTCGATAATTATCTGACAAAAATTAATTCAAAATTGGCGGCTCTTTTTTACCGTTATTATTAAAAATAAAAAGAGAGAGAATTATGGTCACTAAATATAATTATTCAAGATGATCTTATGGTTTCAGAAAAACAGATACAATTACAGGCTTCTTTGTCTTTCGAGCCTTGCTGGGAATGAAGAAATACGAAACAGCCCTTGAAAATACAAGTCCACAGCTTTTGCTTTGCCTTCATCGGAGTATTCAACTATCTTTTAAGTAAAACGATCATAATTGCTTGTTCGAATGGCAAGTTTCCAGCTTTTGTTCCACCAACATGTATCCCCTTGTATCTCGTAACAGTTTTCCTTTCTCCGAATTCCCCTTTCTGCGACGTCAATTAGTGGCTTTATACCTGCTGTTTCATAAAACATTGTTCAATCCATCCCTTTCTAGCTGTTTTGCCGCTTGTTCGTTACATCAATTATTCTTCTCCAATTTTCATTTTTCACTTGTTTCATTCCAAATCAGTGTTTACGCCAACAACAGCAGATTTTTGAGCATCCCTGTTTTGCCATAATTCCCATTTTTGCAAAAATCCCTGGTTTCTCTTTGTTTTTTCGCGAAACAATGAAGATCACTTAAAATAAACCCCTTTCTTGCTTGCCTACAAATATTTCAATAAAACGACAAAGAAAGAGACTGAGAACTGATTTTGTTTTCGCGCTAAAAGTAAATTCAATTTGGCGCCGAGACTACGGTAGAACACGAAAACGGAGGTGGTGGTTGTTCACTTTGAATAAAAAGGGAAAAAACGCGATCGTCGTTATCGCTACTTAGCGGTCGGCTAGCGCTTTCGGATTTCCTTATCAAAGGCACTCTTATTTGAACGACTGTGGGTACAATAAACATCTTAGATGCATTTCCCGTAGTCTCCTCATTCCTTCCATTTATTGCTTGTTTTGCACCACGTGGAATTCGAATTAACAACTCAGAAGTCTTTCTTTTTGAGATCTTTCAACTTTCATTTTGCAAAAGAAAATAAAGACGAGAGAAACTTTCCACCCTAAAATAGCCTTCCCCGGCCGTAGAATGGATCTTTCTTGAATCACACCTTTTTGAGCTTGAAGTGGTTTTGGCGATAAAATTCCAGTGCTTCCTATTAGCCAAGTTATGTTGCAGAAAAGTTGTTAACATTCTAGCACCGCAAAATTGCCACTGCTGCCAAGTTTGCTCATCTGGGAACGGAAAATTTTCAAACTATTGCTGATAAAAGAACTAGAAAAGATAATTTACGAACAGAGCTTCTTGCAAGATTCTCTATTGAAAGAGGGCTTGCTCACTTTTTTTTTTGTCAATAAAGCGATTTCTTTAGCAAATTCGATTAATTAAAGCATCATTACATGTTTAATAAAACGTGTGGTAACACCTATCTTTGCGTTTTATTAAACAATTAGCAGCTTTTTGATTATTATGATGGTGCTTAGGTGAGGATCTAACTGCGAAGTTCGCGGAGTAGCACACATACACCCGGCACTTGGTATATTTCACCAATAAATCCTTGATAATGAGCGTTTACGCTACTCGCATCTGAATTACGCCAGTTTTTCTAAAAACATAATCAACGCCGAAGAGTAGCATTTATTCTCAATTCAGAAACCGCAACTTGCGGTGACTGAGTTTTGTGAACTCGAAAAAATTATTTTACGAAGATCAGCAGCTTTTCGAAGCTAGAATTAAAGTTATTTGTCTTCATGTCTCTAGAACATGTTCTTAGTGTTTTTGCTGCTACCTACACCAAATCAGTTTAAAAATCGAAGATGAGTGAACAGCAAACTGTTCTTGATGTTCCAGAAGTGTCCGGTTACTCCGGAGGAGATCTCAACGAACTTCAAAAGGAGTTCAGGACCTTTGGTTTTCCATGGCTCACTTTGCTTTTTAACTCATAGTTTTTATGTCATAGTTTAAATACAAATCGTGAAACCACTAATAAGGGCTCCTAAAGGCGCAGATATAGAAGTGCGAAAAAAGATGTTACGGCGATTCTTCCGAGAGATTCAAAATCACCGTCTGTATAGAAGCTATTCTACTGAAGATGGATACAGAGAAGAGTATCTAGATGTCAGTTATATTGGGGTTGATATTTCGCAACTAGAGCCAAAAGAGATTGCGTATCTTATTTATAATATTCTTCCTTGTAAGAAGAATTGTAAGAAATGAAATAATAATATTTTTTAAATAGATTGGAGACGGCAATGCTGGCTCTACCATGGTTATGACATGCGACTTTATAAATTCCCACTGAAGCCTATCCTCAGACTCTGTTTTAAACCTGTTTGGAATGAGAGGATGCCTATTTCAGAAGAAGATCGAATGATAATGGAAGTGGTAAGATTTTGAATTTTTACTATCAACAGTTTTTATTTAGACCAATTGGACGCAAGAACAGCTTTACGATGCCCTTAAGATCGTTCAACGAAAACGTAAAAATTGAATGTCTTTAATTAATCAAGTTTTTTGTTTTTAGAACGATGGAAATGTTGTCTTGACATAGCCATAACAATCTATGTTTCCAGCGTTATGTCCTTTTTTATAATTGGTTTCATTTTGACTACCGTTTTCAATACAGGGCAAGACAACACTTGCAATCCCCCACATTGCAAGCCCCCACATAAGCCATAACTGTACTGATTGTTTTTCAGGCGACAAAAAACGCCTGAATGCTGTACACAAGATTAACAATTATATTCACGAATAAATATTTTTAAGATACTTGATTTTGTTCATTTTTAACCTATCACAAATCAGAATATATTTATATCGAAAACACACGATAATAAGTCCGCCATCTTAAAATAGCCGTTGACTATCATTCTCATAATTGATTGAGCTGACAATAAATATGTATTTTTAACCAGTCAAGACTACAATGTTGCTTTTTCCTTCGGAAAGGGATAATTCTCAAGAGGGGCGATACTGATAACAACACAACTCAAACACGTTTGAACAGATCGTTGTTGGAAATACAAATAATTTAATCAATCGCACGGCGAATTCGGCGGCTTTTCGCCCCTGCTCAGCTTCGAGTTTGATAATATGTTTTCGTGAATACGGCATTTCCGTGAACTTAGGAAATAAATTACAAATTCTTATGAAAACAAAAATTAAACTCGCGCCTAAATTCTTCGCGTTTTTCTTCATTTTTCGAGTAAGCCGGCGGCGAATGAGGCGGCAAACCTTTGGCATCCATCACCATGCTGTAGTCAGGTGGAGCGTCGGCATCATCAAACGCGGCTAGAATTTTGTGTTACAGTGACAAACTTGAGATTTAAATTTTTGAGGAAAGCGATGGACGTTTGCTTCAATCGTTGATTACCTTTGTTCTCGACCGTTACGGAAATTGATTCGGCAGTGACTGGGGAAAATGTGGCTTGATTTTGGAGCGCTTGGGTTAAGATTTAGATAGGATTAAGGGACCCCCGTATGATAAGTTTTATTTTTAAAACGTAAACATGACTGAGCCCCTGAATATCTTTTTGAGAACCTTTCCTGGTCCAAGTTCGCGTCTCAACCTTTTCAGTTTCCTCCGCCGGACGAGCAGCGCTAGAATCGCATCGTGAAGATTCCCCCATTCTATTTCTACATCAACAAAATCCCATCCCACCTGTCAACACAAAGGTCATCATCAAGAAAATGATGCCAATGAAGGAGTACACAATGAGAGGAAGCTGATACCAACTTATTTTTCCGATTGAAAATAGAAAAAATATCGAAATGAAATTGAAATTGCGGGAGATTGAGCTGTTTTGAGTAAATATTTCAATTGCAACCGGCCTGAACGCATCATCGGGTCCGCATAATACACTTTTCTTCGAGCAAGGTTTTCTTTTCTGTTTTGCCTTTTGTGATTACAGACAAATACACATTTTTAGCAAATGGGGGACTGTGTTCCCCTAACAAGCAATTTGGCAGGTTGTCAAGGAAGATATATTTAATTTGTTGAATTAAAACCGCTCCTGAGCCGTTTCAGGAATCGAGACAAATTTGGGTGTTCCAGATTCATCGATGAAATTTGGGTTGAATCGTGCAAATCCATTGATCCGCTAGAAACTCATTTAACTCAAGACGGAGCTTTGACAATTATGAGGATAAAAATAAACTTTTGATTTATGAACAGCCCAAAACCTGCCAGAATTTATGGGTTAGGGTTAGAGCGATAACAACTTATAAAGCAACATACCGCCTGATCTCCGGGAATCCACGAAATAATCTAATTCAATCATCATTATAATTATTTTTCAATTATCATCGTAAACAGCTTACCCTTCCATCGATCCAATCAGATTCAACAGGCTCGCTCACCAAGGGCTTCTGTGTGCGGATAACTTGAAAAAGGGATTACTTTGTAATTCGGCGCTCGGCATTATTGGCACTTTATTAGGCGAGAAAGGAACAAAACGGGCGATTTGTTGAAACTGGGAATCGCAACTTACGAAATGTTTGCCGTCCAAGGTCGTTGTCGATGTAAACTTTTGGAGGAGCCGGGAAGAAACCACTTAATTTTTAATCCGACTATTTTCATCTTACAACGGGAAAAACATTAACACTTTTGCTGGAACTTACGGGTCGAGAGTGGGAGAGTCAAACATCGATGTAAAACCTGCCATAATTTCTCCCATCCTGTTTTCAAAACTCCGAACTTGGTTCAGGAAAGACGAGTACATCCCCTTAGCAATATTTTAAAACACGTTTCTTGTTTTGCAAATTTCTATTTCTCTTTTATATTTGCCCTTTATTTACTGCTATTTCTGGTTTCTAACTTACTTCAATTTTCTCTTCCATTTTTGTATCGGACAAATTGAGGGGCAGAACTCTCTTTCTGGAGCCCTGTGAAAGCAACAGAGAGCCTTGATTCGGACTGAATGGGACAAAATCGATCGCCCTCAAGGATCAATAGACTCGGTCAGAATGCATCATGGATTATACATTTTAATCCCCCGTGAGTTAATCAACTGCCTCTGGATTTTTATACTTTATAATGCTTCTGAAAACTTTTGTAAGATGGAGTTTATTGACAGAACTTTGATAATAAAAGGAAACAGGCGTAATTTCAGGCTCATCTAGACGTGGTAGTCGCAGTCCAAGTAACAGAGAATCCTTCAGGTCCAAAATCGGACTCGGCCGGTATTTCAATAATCTTGTGAAACACATTGAGTGATTTACCATCGTAACGTTCAGTTCTTTTTTTATTTCGCATTTTAAACGAGCCGTTAAATGTAGCATCGAGCTTTAATTTCAAGTTATATGGAGTTAGTATCTCCAGGACAACATCGAGCTTTTCATTGTTATTGATTTTGATAAATGTTTTAAAATAACAATTTCCGAAAACGACCCTCTTATGGCTTTCTTTGTGAAATTCTTTTGGCAAAAAAATTGTCGCCCCGGCAGCATTCTTTCTTTCGAAATAATGCTCTTCATTTGGTTCTGGATAAAGATACTCAAACTTATATGTACCACATCCAGATTCTATGCCTTTTAAGAACAACTGAATGTCATTATTCGCAGAAAGATCGGTTTCAGAATTTTCGTTCTTCGACTGATTTTCGAGCTGAAGATTGGTCACCGTCTTTCTACTGGTTTCAGTGAACTCGAACTCAGGATTTTCAATAATGGATTCTCTGTCGCTTGACATGACTTTCAATAAATTTTCTCACTATTATGAATATGAAGTCATGAGAGTGAAGCAGTTTTTAATCAAGCAGATTCAATATTTGATCAAAGCATGAATAGAACAGAAACATTCTGCATCTTCATCTACCGCGCCTACCGAAAACGTGAGCGAACTAATTCTATTCTAGCGACCGATGGACGATTTGAAATCGAGCAAATGCCAACCGGAGCATCCCTAAGTACCGTTCCATCAGCCGTATATTATCCGTGAAATTTCCCAAATGCGAGAATGCTCAAAAAAGTATTTCTGTATTTGAGAGGCATCGTGTTGTATTTTTGTCGGAATGAAATATGGGCAGAAATATCGAGCTTGAACGAGAAAAAGCAATATACAGTATTTGATATCAATATTCTAAGCTTGCGTTATCCATTGGGGATAACATCGGTGTATTTGTTGAGGTTCATTTCCAAGTTGATATAATGCCATTTATTCGGACCTAGAAATGGCCAAAGAAGTCACGTGGGTGAGTCTCACCTTCTTGAATCTGCGTCCAAATAAGATTCTCCGGCCTTGGGCCCGTCGGCAATTCTTCCAAAGGCAAACAACAGTGAGGCCCTATCCTACAGTTTCCTATCAGCCGGTCGCCACGTATACTTTCAGAGTTGAAGCAACTTAAATATTCATCTCGACAACTTTCAGTCGTGAATAATAATACCTAATGTGTATGCCAGACTCGGCCATTATTGACTTTCGCATTGAGTTAAAGGTGAATAAATGATTGAATTCTGGGTTCAGCGCTGACGGTTTATTCTGGGCGGGGCCTTTTTGTTTGCCTCGGATGCCGGGGAATATGTGGACTTTTACATACGGCCAGGTCGCGGAAACAGCCAGATTTTCACCACTAGGAGTCTTTCAAGCGCAGTGGCTAAGGTAAATAAGCGTACCTGACTGCTACGGCTTCGAGTGTCTTTTCATCTGGATTGTATCTGAGCGCGAATCGAATAGTCCCTCGGTACGACAATGTCAGGGCGCTTGACTTAAATGGGCTGCTAATTAAAATTCACTTCTCTCATAAATAAATAAACTCTGAGCCCTGACTTTGGCAGAATCAGGTCGGGCCTGAGAAGATTGTGATAATTGAGCTGCGTGTAGTTTTCCAATTGTTCTAATTCGATGTTTAAGCCGCTCAGGAGCTGATTGCGGCCGAGAGGGTTGAGGTCCCATAATTGAATTTGAAGATATTTGGAGGACATTTTCATCACGTCTACTTGGAAGTTTAGCATCGCGTTGAAGACGGGCGAGCGGTGGCTTTTACGGATTTGGCTTTGAAATCAAGGAAGAGTACAAAACAGCTTTAGAAATTGAAAATTTCAGATCCTTCCCGATGACGATTACTAGCAACTTTTGTCTTTTTCTTTACTTTATCTGGCATCAAATACACTAAAAGAGGATAAAATCTGCCACCTGAACCGTTCATACCTTTTATATAAGGATGGTTAGCGAGCGGAACTGGAGGAATATCAACACAGTCGACAACATTGAAAATGAGTTTGTTTCCATCTTCAAAGTCAAATTTCAGCGAAAATGCAATCTGCCCCAGCGCTTCTTCATCCCCACTTTTCGCAGATCCAAATGAACAAATACTTTCTGAGTGCGCCAATGTTCCATTTTTGTAAATTTCCATGTCTTGTGAATTCTGATTCTGATTTTGACTCTCGCTGCTGAATTTCGAGTTCTCGAGTATTATCATTTTGAAGGGTTATTCTTTCCATGTCTCTCTTTTGGAGCCATAAATGTGCGTGAGGTGGTTTTTAATTCCTTCGGTATTTATTATTTACTGCTTTTGGGCCATTACGAAATAAAGGCTTAGAAACCTCTATTTCGACAGAGCATGTAGGTGCGATATTTATACAAAAAATTCTTAACTGGTTTAATGAATGCACTGAAATCAAGGAAGAATCCCCCCAAAACTTCTCTCTCTTAGAACTGTTCCTTACGCATGACTGAGCAAAAGCAGGTTCTGCTGATGTCGCTTCTTCTGTACGCCGTTGTTCCCCTTCATCGAATTGTGATGAACTGCCCTCTCGAGTGTCATTTTCCTTCACTAGTGGTGTTTGCCGTTTAGTTCTGTGGTCTTCTTCGATCAGAGACGCTTCAATCTGCGGCGTCCTTGACGCTTTTCTACTTTTAACGGAGGAGGAGGGTCGACGAGATTTCGAATTTTCAGGAGTTCTGCGCTCCAAACTTGGCCGAGGAGGAGGAAGTGGGCGACCTAAAAAATAACGGTCAACAAAAAAGTCTCGAAAGAACATTTTTTAAGGTATTTCAAATTTTCTATATACAATAAGTCGAAACTAATTATTTTTTCGCGACATCTCAAAGTTTTTAATTATTTTTAGCTACAATTTAAGGCTTACCTTGTGATAATTTTTCGTCGAGTTCTTTAATCACGGTTGATTTACTTGTTCAATAACTGCCAAAAACTCTATTGCAGAAGAAAAGCGCGTAATATAATCAATAAGGATCACCAAAATCGGCAATTAACTTCACTTTTTGTCGAAATTAACTTCCAAAATGGAAAAATCACCGTTATCCTGTAATGATTTCGCCGAGATCTGATTGAGCCTGGAGCAGTCCTCTGTCTTAAAAATGTTTACTCCTGCGGGTAGCAGCATTCATTTTAAATAAGAAAAATAATCTCTAGCTTACCAGAGGGGGTCTCCAGGGGCGTATCGGTGTACTCTTGCGGCATTCCGCTGTCGTCCGAGTTGAAGTGTACAGATCGTCGCCGCTTAAAATCGGGCTATCTATTTCTGTATTCCGCAGATTTATTTATCTGAAGGTAGAAACCCCTCTCCTGATCAGAATTGTCACTGACGATTTTTGTGTTGTTTGAAGACGGCCTTGTTGATTCAGAAGAGCTCAACTGTGACGAGAGTTGATGATGATTTTTAATCGAAAGCTTTGGGCAACGTTACAGTTAATCGTGGCAAGAATTATTTATTTAATCAATTTATTACTAACTCAGCCTTTGAATAACCATTCAGCTTGTTCGATTTCAATATTCATTAGAACTCACAAATTTTTATTTATCCTGGGTTGCAATCGAAAGTCCCGGTTTTTCCGTCTTTCAGAAAAAAAATTCTGATATTATTGAAATCATTCCTTGTACGGCTCAGATTTTGGCCTCTCTGACGCTAGGTTTGTTCGTTGATTTCTCTTCTGATCTTCTTTTTTGAAATTACCCTTTCTCTTGACCTCCAGTTCCCGAATTCTTCCGATAATAGAGGCGCCAGGAGAATTCAACTCCGCTGAAGGTGGATTTTGCCGGGGACTCGCTCTCGGCGTTGGAACTGGATAATTATCTGGGACTGTCGAGTTGGCTTTGTTCAGCGAATTGTGATACAAGGGATTCGGAATCGATGAGGCCAGACCGCCGCTCCACAAACTCGATTTAGAGCCGCCGATGGAATTGTCGCTTTCACGTGATTTTTTCAACGTGCTGAACCAGTCTCCAGTCGCCCTTAAAATCCAACTGTAATGAAAAAATAACGGTATTTCTGATTCGAAATAGAGTTATTTCCATTCCCAAAAGTTGTATTTTAAAATTAATTATCGTTTGAAGCTCAAAAAAATCCTCTTATGCAATCATGAAGAAAACCTGCTAATCCTTTGAAAGTCCCTCTTATTTGCAAAAGTCGCAAATTTAATCTGTCTGCATCTTTGGCTCTCCTGTCGCCGGACTTTCTCATTCCTCTCCAGGACCGAGTTGATCTTGAGTATTTCCTCGGCGGATAATCCGCTCAGATCAACGCTAATCTTATCCATTTCCCAACTTCTTCACGGCGGTGGATCTCTCATCAACTCGGGAAGAAAAAAAAGGACGAGGACAGGAGAGGCTCCAAGGACAAGAGAAAATTATTCGCCGAATAATTCAATCGCCATCGACTTGACGAAAATTGAATCATAATTGGGATCATTATCCTACCTTCTTTCTTTGCTGTCTGCTGCTCAAAATATGATAAATATCCTCGGGCTGGTAAAAAAGCAATTTTTATTGAAAAATAAAGCAAGAAAACTTGAAAAAGAGAAGCAGATAATAAATTTATTGTTACGTGTCAGAGAAAGTGCCATATTGATCTTGAGCTTCTTTCAGTTTTTCGTACTTCGCCCTTTTTCTTGCCTCTCGCATCGCTCTCCGCTAAATTATTGATAATGTTTGCTTTAAGATTTTTGCTAACCATTTTCTTCGCTTGTTTCTTCAAAATCCGCTGACGAATTTGAGCAGCTGATGGCGCTGGCGGAATCCCTGAAAGCTCTTCAGAGTCTGTATCAATTTTTATTCGGACATCTTCTTTCGACGTTCGCGATTTTTCGGCTTCTTTTTGTCCTAGTTTTGACGATTTTTTTGGCGGTACTGCTCCGAGAGACTCGCCAAGGACTTTCTTCTCTGTATTTTTCTAAAATTTACATATAATGAACGTAGATTTTCCTCAAAATACCTTGTAAATGTGCGTATACCAGAACCAAATGAAGAATATTACATGAACAAGCCCGATCCCAACTTGAAAAAGAAGGAGTGGAAGATAGACAGGTCTTTCCATGTCCATATCCCAAAAGGTATTCTCATCTGGATTCAGAAAAAAGCTCTGTTTCGGTCTCTGACAAAACTCAAACATGAGCTTTATTTTAATATTGATTCGTACGCTACTTTTTATTCTAGAGAATCACTAAGAGTTGCCAATTCTGCAATACTGGCAGTTGATAATTTCATAAAAGAGCAAAATATTTATAGCAGTTTAATTTTGTTGCGGCTAACAAAGATGAAATCAATGAGGAGTCATCTTAGCTTTGATAGAATAATTTTTTGTAATAGAAAGATACGTACGCGTACACCTATTTTCAAAAAAATTACCTGGGCTTGGAAATGAGAACGGGAGAATTGTTTGAGAAAACGGGCATAACCAGCCATATGACGTCAGAAAACAAACGAATGATTGCAATTGAGGTGCGTTTTACAATAGAAACAAGTTCGTTGTGCAAAGATTAGAAATACTGTCACTCAGCAAAGTATTTATCTCATGAAATGCAAGTGACAGCGTATCCAAGAGACTTGACAAAAGAAGCTGTTGAGAAATGGCTACAAGATTTTGAAAAGAAATTAAAAAGAACGACGAGCAGAGATGATTTGGACCGATTAATTTTGTCGGTGGAGAGAAGCGAATTTAAAGATGATGGTTGTGCTGAATGGAAGGAGGTTAGTTTTGGAGAAAATACAGGAAAAATTGATAATGGATGGCACAAAGAAGAATGGAAAACTACATTTTTTCAAAATTGTATCTTAGAGAAAAATCCACAGTTGAAAGGACGCAGAATTCAACGATCAGAATTAAAAGAAGAAACTGGAGAATGGATCCTCGATAAATCTCTGCAACAGAATATTATCTCTGCTGGAGGAGAGGCAATTGTTCTTAAAGAAAAATTTCAAATGGAAAAATGGAGAAACTCAGATGGAGGCTTGGAAGTTGCTGTTCGGGTGCAAGCTTTCGATTCGGCGCTGTTTACGAAGGACGAAGAGGTTGAATTCGATATTCATCTTTCGAAAGGTAATATCTTTATGATTCGGTAGAGGCTGATTTTTAGATTATAAAATTGCAAAAGACATGACAACCGACGACGCAGACGTTATTCCATTTCATCGAAATGTAATTAAAAATTTCGTCAACATCGAGATCTTCTTAAAAAATGACAAGGAGAGAGAAGACTGCATAGGATGGATAACAATTATGGAAAGTTGTGACTCCGACTTGAGAAGAAAATTGGCAAAAGAAAATTTAAATTTGGAAGAAAGGAAGAACATAGCGATAGGAGTTATAAGAGGACAACAATATCTGGAGAAAATTGGAATCTTACATCACGATCAGAAGCCGGAAAATATTTTATTAGACAAAGGAGTAGCCAAAGTGATTGACTTTGGTATTATTGAAGAGAAAACAGGAAGAAGGAGCTATCGTGAAATGGGTTATGCAAGGAGAGGGAGCAAATATAGAGATTATCAATTTTTATGTAAGTTTTCAAGATTTGTTGAAATTATAACACTGTGCTGATAAGACGCAGGAACTGCTGCTTTTTCGGGAAACCTTCAACTTATTAACAACGCCCTTCCGTCCGGATCACCAACACATGTTTTCGTACTTTGCGAATGGAAAACAGCGTGGGCTCTTCTATTCAATCCTATAGAAAAGCACGAAAAAGAAATAGTCAAAAAGGAATTGGAGGTGAGTCTATTTTCAAGCCCTCAATAAGAAAAATGTCTGGTAGGCTTGTTGTGCTGAGTGGCTTTCATACTACTCTCCATCAGTCTACGAAATTCGCAACATGTCAAAAGTTATTTCCTTAAAAAACACGTCTCGTCAGCTTTCCTTTGACGATCCAAATCTGACTAAATCTTCAGCAATGGCTAATCTTAAACAAATACTCACAAGACAAATCAATGTCGATTTTAAAAATCTGACGAAAAATGTTTTAAACCAAAAAGAAACCAATCTCTGTGTCCCCATCTCAGTCGCAGTTCTTTTGAGATGGGCCATCAAGAATGATTTGAAAGCTGATGAATTAGAAATGGAAAGATGTTTTACTCTTGAAAAAATTTTCATTATTTTGACAATGGTTATTTATCCGCGGAGTTTGGCTGGATTTAATCTTAATCCGAAATTCGAAGAGCAGGAATTTCAAGAAAACGAAATTGAGTTGCTTCTCAAAAGACTAAAATTTGAAACTTATTTGAGTGAAAGTGGTTGGGAATCTATCATGAACATGTCTGACGTGGTTCATGGCGATTTCAATTTCGTAAAAGGTGTGACGAAAGGGGGTACCCTTATCATTTCATAATCCTTTTTGTTAACAATTTAAGTACTACTCCACCAAAACTTCACTTTCACCCGACCTCTGACCGTGACAGGCGCCTACCAAAATCCAGACGGATCAATAATTTTCCATCAAATGGTGCTCGACCGAGTCGTAAACTGCGAATTCATCCTCCAAAACACCCTCATCGACCATTCTGGCTCGCAAATCAGAATTCCTCTCGACCGACCTTACTACGCTTCTTGCTCAATGATGAATGAATGCTACAACTGTTACAACAATTATGTCTATTATGGTGACAACAACGAGTTTATTACTTTAGCAAATGAGCAATTCAATATGGAAACAGAAAAGTGGCATCTTCTTCCCCAAGCATATTCTTTAACTCTTCACTAGAGAGAACGCAGTTTTCTGGTAAGTTGATATCACGAGATGTGACATCTAAGATGTCACATCTTTTTGTTTTTTTAGATGCCGACTTGATTAAAGCACATAATGCAATTTGCAGTAATGATTGACTCGACGAAATTGAATGGCAATTGGGATCATTATCTGACGTTCATTTTGTCTGCTGCCCCGTCATTCTGATTTTATTCTTATTTACGAAAAAAAATTGAGAAATCGAGTAAATTATCAATAAATTTTTTTAAAAGTCGATTTTGCTCCCACCTCGATGCAGAAATCCTGTTTTCTATTGAAAATGTATCATATGAGTATGAATGAAACGAACCACGAGAATAATAAAATACGAGTGTCCGAATTCTAAAGCAATTAAAGGCGCAGTCTTCGCACCAAATATTTAATCTTCGCAGAATTTCTGGCCGCGTAAAATAACGATCAAAATTTTCCCCAAGAAATTTTGAGAGACATATTTTAAAGAAATCATAAACCACAAGAAAACAGGTGAGCTTCTACTGAAATAACTCGTGAACGGAAGTTTCGCCTGGATTATCCCATTATTATTTTAGCCGCACAAAAAGTTGAGAATTTTTATTTAACAGGAGATGCGCTGGATTCCTTATTTTTTGTTGAGGCATCTTTTCATACAAAATTCCTTTCTCTTTTCGCTCTTTTTTGGTAATTGGATATTTGTCGCGTGAGCGGTCAGACAAGAAGTTTTTTTCTTACTTCAAGAGAAATTTTTGAAGCATGAGTACCAGGTTAGGAGAATTCTTCCTAAATTGGCCGCTGTGATATGATTTGTAGGAAAATGAATCTAAATCGTCGTTATATTTGATTACTTAGAAATCTTCTGTAGCGTGCACGGTACACCATGCACAATAAACACACCCGAAATATCTTTCCTATCAGTAAAAAAACCCGCTCTTACCGGGCCTAACTGACCCCCAACTCGCTGCATGTAAACAATAGTCGTAAAAAACTCAAACAAATGACCTCCCCTTTACCACAAATTCAAGATCTCTCTCTTTTTGAAAAATTGTCGCACTTTAAATAATAACTTTTTGAAGTTTACGCCGTCGACCTTCGCTTTTTCCGAAGCCACGGAAGGTTCGAAAGAGAAATAATTACTACGAGATGAGTTGGAACGTCCTTGGTGAGAGTTTTACGAAGCTTTTGGAACACTTGGAAACGAATCAGAAACGGTCCCAGGCGATGATTGATACTTGGTTGGCCGTGGCACAGACACAACAGGCGTATTCAGTACGATTACAAGGTGTTGCAGAGCAGCATGAAAAGAAATACTTTGGGTAGAAATTTTTCCCTCCTGAAAATCATTGAGATTTCAGGTCAATAAAGGAAAGCGAAGCCGAAGCGAACGCAAATCTCCAGCCCCACAAAAGTTTTAACAGCATTTTCGCCATTCTAAAATCTGAAAGTACCGCGGCAAAGAACTCGTTTGAAATGATGAATTCCGCGATTGGAGCGCTGAAAGGGAAACAAGCCATGAACGCGGATGATATTCGGAAATTGAAAGTTGGTTATGAAGACAAAACGAGCGATTTGAAGCTGAAATTGAAAGAAGCGAGAAAACTGGAGAAAAATTTAGATGAAGCAGTTGCGGAGAAGAAAAGAATAACTGACCTTCAGAATGCGAAAAAGAAAAGGAAAATGGCTGTTAACTTTTTAATCTCTTCCTTGATTTCAAAAAAGCCCTATTTAATTTAAAAGCCAGAAAAAGCTCATTCTTCAAAAGCTCGACCCACGATCGCCAAAAAGCTCGAGCTAAAGAACTCATCTGCCGTGAAGAATACACCAAGCAAGTGTACATTTACAACGACAACAGGAAACACATCTTCGGCGATTTTCTACCGAAGCTTTGCGAAAAGGCCGAGGAAGTGTATAGGAAACAGGTTTGTCATTCTTTATTTATAGAAAGTCGTATTTGAGTAGATAATTGCGATCGAAGAATGCAGGTGTGCTACAAATCAGACTTTTCAATTCACAAGTATGGAAAAAACGCCTGCGGCAGATGCCGAAGAAGATTTACAAAGAATCTTTCGGACCTTCTCCTCTGTCGCTTCCAATTCTGATTTTCCGGAGCTAGAATTGCCTGCTGAAACGAATAGCTCAGGTTTGTTTGTTTAAAAGCTTTGTTTTTTTTTGATAAAAAATTCATAGGAAGTAAATCAGAAGTCCCCGATTCTGGATTTGGCTCTGGGGAACAAAACGGAACTGCAATACCCGGAAGAAGAATGACTCTTGGAGATGAAACTTATGCTGAACCGAAGAAGATTTCCTCGAGCTCATTAGATTTCGGTCTTTCTACGTACGAACTAATCGACACTTCTCCTCGTCCATCATTTTTGACGCGAGGAAATTCCGTAAAACTCACGGCTTCTCAACCACCTCCCCCGCCTCCTCCAAATCGATGTTTGCGAAAATTTGTAGGAACGGGAATTCACAATAAAATCGGTTATTATTTAAAACGTCACTATGAAATCTCAAATAATAGCGTTGTATAACTATAATGGCCAGGACGCGGAAGGCTTTGAAGTTGACAACGCCCTAGCAATACACGAAAACGATAAACTGACAGAAGAGCCTAGCGATGGAACGGACGATGGTTGGATGATGGTGAGAGATGAACACAATGATGTTGGGATGGTACCTTTATCTTATCTGAGAGAGGTCTTTGATCCTTGTACAGTATAATGATCTCATTTATTCAGTATTAAAATGTAAATAGCATTCAGAAAAAAATTTATTTCTTGTCAAATTCTACTTTCGTCAAGATAACTGGCTTTACCATCCAACAATGACTTCCTCTCCGACACAGCTAGTATAGTCGCAAGCAGGATTCAGGCCAAACAGATCAATATTGCTCTGTTTCATTGGTATTGTTACTGGTTTGGCATAGTTCATACATTCATAGAGGTCCTCCCAGGTGATTGTATCCGGTAGACCATTTGGATAACTGAGGTGGAGAATGTAGATATCTTTTTTGCTATTGCCGGTGATGTCTGGCTGAATCTTCAAAGCACTTGAAATTAATTTTAGTGATGAAAATAACGGAAGATATTACTTGAATCCAAGAGTAATTGATCGATGGTTCTTGTGTTCACCCTCTCGATCTCGATAATAAACTGTATTGAAAGCGTCATAATTTGGCATTGGATATGTTGATTTTTTCTGGCGGCGATCAATGATGTCATATGAAAATGCAGGGTCATCTTTGAACATGTTCAGCACCAATTGTTTGCATGTTTTGCGGGAGAAAAGCAAATAGCCTTGATATGCGGTCAAGTTACCAGCAGTCTTTGAAGCGATTTGGAATGAAGAAGCGGTGTTGGTCTAAATAAGAGTCAAATTTATAAATAAGAGGAGACAGATAGATACCCGGAAATAAGGCTTCATTCGATTCCATTTCCATAAAGCTTTTTCGTTTCTGTTCATCGCGTTGGCAACTCCCTGAGTGCATGGGCAGGGATCTTAATTTTTCGGAAACATATATCACGAGAACTTGTACCTGTTGTAGTTGTAGTTGTAGTTGTAGTTGTAGTCGTCGTTGTCGTTGTCGTGGTCGTGGTCGTGGTTGTTATTTGCTCGAGCCGACAAGAGTATTTTTCCTCCTGCGAACACGTGACATCATGCCATTCTCGATTATAATCATAACCGGTGATTGCGCAATCCTGGTGATCGTAGTTTGGCTGACCATCATCCCAAAATCTGAAAGTTACTTCAGACCCATCCGCGTTCAGCCACTGATCATTGTCACCATTCTGCTGCTCATATCCAAGCCATTCTCGTCGATGTTGAACTTCTTCGTGATATTGGTCCCATTCTAGTTGATTTCTAAAGAAGGAGGGGTAGCCAACTGTATTTGTGTAGTTTAGCGCCAACTCGGCGCAATTTTCTTTTGCGATTGTGTAGTTGAGCTTCTGTTCGCCCATCTTTACGAACCAAACGCTTCCTTCCGAAGTTGCAGTTGTTGTGGTTGTAGTGGTTGTCGTTGTCGTTGAGGTTACCAGCGTAGAAGACTTAAATCGGCAGGAATAATTGGTGTTTCCATAGGTGCAGTGAATATCATGCCATTTTCTGATTCCAGACCAGCCGGTAATAACGCAAGGTTGATCATCTCTGTTTGGCTGCCAAGGCGAATCCCAAAAGTAAATGTCACTTCTGAGCCATCGGCATTGAGCCACATCGTATGATTTTCTTGCTGCTCGTAGCCGAGCCATTCCAGTCGTTCCGTCACATAATTACTGTAAATCTCCCATTCTCGTGGATTTCTGAAAAATGATGGATATCCAACAGTGTTTTCGAATTCTAGAGCTTTTGCCGCGCAATTCGCTTTGGCCGTCGCATATGAAACTGGCCCATCGGTTTGTTCGACAAACCAAACTGCACCTTCCGAGGTGACTGTTGATGTTGTCGTGGTTGTTGTAGTTGTAGTCGTTGTTGTTGTCGTAGTCGTGGTGGTTGTTGTTGTGGTACTGGTTGTCGTCGTAATTGAAGATGATTCGAAGCGGCAAGAAAAAGGATTTGTCCCCCGCAAGACACGTCATGCCACTCAAGTTGATTCTCGTAGCCAGTTATTACACAAGGCTGGTGGTCATAGTTAGGTTGATTTGGATCCCAATCGTCGTCCCAATCCGTAAAACTTGTATTTGACCCGTCGGCATTAAGCCACTGGGTTGTGTCACCATTTTGCTGCTCGTAGCCTAGCCATTCTTTTCGAACTTCTACTTGCCGACGATAAATATCATATTCTCTTTCATTTCTAAAGAATGGTGGGTAGCCGACAGTATCTGCAAATTCTTGAGCAAGCGCTGAGCAATTTTCAACTGCTTGATCGTAGTTGACTGTGTCGTTATATCCGACAAACCATACAGTTCCTTCTGATGAGATCGTTGTAGTTATTGCTGGTGTTGTTGTGGGCCGAGGAATGCAAGAAAATGTAGTTTCATCTTCATTGTTCACGCAAAGCTCATCGTCCGCGCAATCGTGACTGGCGCATGGCTGAAGTTTCACAATAGAACCTCCATGTGGGCAAGAAAGTTCTAAGGGAGTAGCTCCCCAATTAAAAACTCGATCGAATTCTCCATTATCACCAACACAAGGCAATTGACTGTCACCTGTGTAGCTCCATGCCAGCTTCGATCCGCTACTCGAATAAGCAGTCCATCCACGATCACCAAATGCCAATCGTTCTGCAGTGGGCCCATCGCACCAGTAAACATCCCTACCATTTTCTGTTCCATTTGCGGTACAGACATGGTCCTTCCAGTTCATGTGAAGGGTTTTGCAGCACCCAAGATCGGTTTTTTCAGCTTCTAATTGGTTAGTGCAGATCGCGAGACTTCCATCCTCATCAGATCCGTCGTAGCAATCTTGAACATTGTCACAAATTTTACTCTGCAAAATCGGGCGCATGTAGCCAAGTACATCAGGGCCAAGACACTGAGACATTGGAGGCATAGGATGGTGCGAGACCCACGGGTCTTTGCAAAATAGCGCATCAAGCTGCAAAGCGTCAGTTGTAGTCAAATACTCCGCCGACTTGTACCTCCCCCCATTAAGAAGTTTAAAACCACTATACATAACGGCCGACGAAGGTTCGAAGCGTAGTATTATCTCAAAATTCGGCCACCTATAGCCGAATTATTCGTCAATATTTTCAATAATTCTGAATGAAAAATTCGGCCAAATTGACCGAATTATTGGGCGGATTCTACAAAGTATTTTGGTGAAAAATTCGGCCAGTGAAATTCTCCGTGGACAGTCATTTTTCTTTTTTGAGGGCTTTCGCAATCGCTATGAATGCTTGTTATCAATTCTGATAATTTGATTTTTTAGGACAATAACCGGACTTATCATTACCACAAGAATTCCGGTCTTACCGATGAAAATTAAGATCGTAGTATTCGCTAAAATAAAGGTTAGGGTTAGGGGGCACCTGCAAAAATGACGGAACAAATTACCCGAGGTAACCCTAACTAACCCTAGACTAGACCCCGGCATCTTAGGACCGAAGGGGCGGAGCCCCGAGGTTAGGAACCATTAGATTGGATACTTTTTTACTGATAAAATGGAGACTCTTAATAAACGAGTGGCTTTATAGGGGCGCGGCCTTTACTCTTGGGGGCCGAATTTTTCATCCAAAAAATCCTTCAATTTCGGTCGAAAAATTCGGCCACTCTGGCCGAATTATTCATTCAAAATATGAGTATATGAAAATTCGGCATTTGGCCGAATTTTGAGATCATACTACCGTTCGAACGGATGGCCGGTATCATAGAAATTGTTAATTTTTGGAGGCGCATCTTTTTTCTCGAAATAATTCCAGACGTCCGGTCGATCCTGCTCGTGCATGAAACCGAGAGCGTGGAGAAACTCGTGGTGGACACCGCCAGGCCCTGTGCACCAGTTTGGAAGTCTCATCGCTTGCCAGCCGTGGCGCATTCCTTGTTCAGCGTAGCCTGTTTTGCCTTCGCCTCTGCTCGCACCGCAATTCCTGCAGAGTCCAACATATGACCAGCAGCCATCACCGTCGACGTCATTCTCTCCGAAAATATGAACTCCATGCCAATGGTGAAGTTCTGGGTCGTAAAACACATCCAGACAGCCTACTGCTTCGGTGAAGACAGCCAGCGCATCGTGGATTCCCTGATGATATTCTTCTGGAACCGTCGAATCGATAAAGTAGGGAACTCGAATTCTTCCGTCTGGATCAACATAATTCCACTTTTTCGCATAAGCGCCGTCTGAAAGACCTCGACCTTCCATCTCAGTTGGAGGCTCATTATCAGCATAAGGGTCTAAGCGCATTTTGCTAGGATCCATCCCAAATTTTTCAAAAATGGGAACTTGCCACGGAGCAACCATAAGATCTCCGTACGGTCCTTGGCCATGATGATTGTCTCCGCCGTGTTGAGGTACATCATATTCTTGGTCTGATGAAGATCCCTCTGATGCAGCCTAAATTTTTATTATATCTCTTTCAATCTCTAACTTTCTCTAACAATCCAAGGTAACGCCGCTGAGAGTCTCATTCTTTCAACTGACCGGTCCTTGAAAAGATGATTCAACCCGAGCTTGTAAGGGTGTCGCTAGTGGTGCGGGTTTGTCTGTTGCGAAAGTGGAAAATCGAAATTATATTCAATTACAAGAACCTTATCATGTCAGATAAGACGCTTCTGCGAAATCAGAATGTTCCGAAAACTCTTTGAATAAAGAAGTTTCAGTTTATTGAAAGACGGGATTGTCAGTAAAATATTTCTTCGGAGATTTGCCGAAATTGATGATGACCTCGTTTGATTGTTTGAATCAGTCTACTTCCATCAATTCTAGCGCTCCGTAAGTGGTATTATTATTTGAGTATTCGAACCTGTAAGTGATGGAAAAGTCGCCTTCATGGCCTTCTATTGATGCGATTCCGCTTCTATGATACGAGCTTTGAACTTTTTCTCCGTTCATTGCCTTCAAGATCAATTAAAAATGGTACAGATTTGTAAGAGTTACCGTACAAGTATCCAATTGATTAAATTTGATGACCCTCGAATCTTCTGTTTCATTATCCACTGGGAAAGTTTTATTTAAATCATACGTGGTTTCCAAGCTTACAATCGAAAACAAATCGGTGAAAAACAGTTATTTGGTCATCCTCCTCGTCAATTATTGTGCTAAGATTTGCATTGAGAAGCATTTCCAACTCTGCAATTTTATCGTTTTCTTTTATTTCAAGCACAAAGCACAGTTGCTCAAGACTGAAAAAAAATGAAGAATATTCTAATCCGCTTTTTTGGAAATAAAAAGCATTACGTGTCAGCGTGCGTTCTTTTCCACTGTCCGTTGAACATTTTCTCCTTTCAATTTTTTTCTCTTGAACAAAAATAATGAAACAGACTTTCTATTTGATATTTGCGTACGATATTGCGCGATTTTGCTGTTTAGCGTTGCCAGGAACCACCCTTGCAATTGTTTCCCCTGTCAGCCAAGTGTCCCTTCTCACAGTAAAAACAATAGAAAATAACACGATCGAAGCTTGATATAAAAAAATGAACATAAAAGTGAGGTAGATGTGGATTTATCTTTAGCAGAAGTTTTTGATACAGAAGATGGAGTTGCATGCTTTTGAGGGTTGAAAATGAGGTTCAGTGTGTTTCTTGTCTGGAAATTGAATAAGTTACGGGCGATGATTCTAGTGCTGCGGTACGCTGAAACGCGAGCGGATGTTCCGCCGTAAGCTTCTGCTTCTCGACTAAAAAAGGGGATAAAGGTGGTAAACTTAAGAAAGGCGTCTTACAGATCTGAGAATGGCGTCTGTCACTTCGAGCCGGTCGTGGTTGTCTAATTTTCCATTGGTCTTTCCAGTGATGATCACTTCCTTTCCTTAATTAGAATGTAAGTGGTTATTTCAGGCCATCTAATTGATATTTGATTAGCTCTTACCTAGAGGAAAACGCTTCTTTTTACGAAGAGTGACGTTCAATCTCGCGCTGTATCCAGCAACCCAGTTTTGGTTGTAGTCCTCGTTGATTGTCATCATGATCGAGTATTCTGAAGGATCGTTTTGGTTGCGTCTTGCTTCGAGTATGACTCCTCTGAGAGCTAGAATCGGGTATTGAAAGATGACTGATTGACAATCAGTGATTGTTTAAATACATACCGAAGTTATTCTTCTTCGATGTCGAGTCGGGCTGACGAATATTTCCAGAGAGCCAAAGCTAAAAAAAGTTTCATTCCAAAAAGTAAGAAATAATGCTCTACCTCGAGTAAATTTCGCTTGAAAGGATAAAGCCCAGGGTAGACTTCTGAATATAGTACGGAGAAAGTCTCCTGCTGGAAGATTCTCATTCGATCAGGAAACTCACAGTCATTTTGACAGTCTTCAAGGGTCCAAAAACGAGCAGTTGTTGAGCAAGGTCCACAGTCTAGGCATTTTTCGCATTTTCCTGAAAGGAGAATTAGGGTTAATTCAAATACCATGAAGATCTCCCCTTAGAGCTCAACTCCATGGTATATGGGGTTTCAAATAAAGTTATTTTACCTTCATTCTGGTCGTACTGGTATTGATACTTGTAGTCACAATCGACACTTGATTTACATGACTCTGGCAGATGAATTGACGTCCATTTTATCGAAGCTAAAATATTGGGCTCAAAATCAATAAAAGCGAAAATTTATAAGGGGTAATCTTGACCTTCTCCCGTGAATAAATTTCCGAGCCTGGGAGATTTTAAGCGAAGACACCCTGTAGTTTCAGAGTACAGGTATAGTTAGGCCTCGGACGTAAAAAAGACGATTTTCACCATCCGGTCATCGTACGGGAACATGAGAGGGCTCATTCGAAAGGTCTTGATAAGGGCTTTCTATTTGACCGATAAAAAAACTGGGCCCTCCCTTTCTGTTACGAGTTATTTTGAAAAATATTTTTCGAAGCTTACCTTCAAAGTCAAATATCTCGAAAAAGGAGGACAGGGCCCAGTTTTTTTATAAGCCCAACAGAAAGCCCTGTTCAATAGCTTTCGAATGAGCCTATTCTTGTTACCGTACGACGACCGGCTGGTGGTGATGATTTTTTACGTCCGAGGCCTAGGTATAGTTAGGCACGCGTTGGCCGCCTTCCAGTGATCACAATCGATTCGATTACAGTTGGTTTAACATTCTTACTGTATTTGAAGAAGGATCATTCAAAACGATTTAGCACCTCAATGTCTCATCAATTAATCGATTAATTGTCTGCTGTCACATTTTTAGAATTATTTATTCTTCATTCTAAGTATTTCGATCAGTGCACCTTATAGTGCTTTTAAAATACTCAATCCTCCCTACTATCCTTTTGGACTAAAGATGGTCAAAATAAATGAAGCCGCGGGCGGCTTTTTTCTCGTGTTTTTATAAAGAAAAATGATTATTTTCGCGATGAATGCCTCAATTTCTCAGGCAATTTATGTTCTTCAAAAATTTCAATTGAAGTTTTTCCACTTCCGGGGAATTCGGTAATTTCAGCCTTGGCCATGAGGGCTTGGCGCATTCTTTGGCGGCTTATCCCGTCGGTTCCGATTGTTATCAAAAAAGTGCTCCTTGTGTTTTGGGAAATGAATATTCAATAGCGGCTGCTGCTGATATCAGTTATTTTCCAACTGTCCTTTATCGCTATTTTTAGTAGTTTTGATGGGCATATCCGATTAGGAAAGAGAGATACGTTTTTGCTGTGTTTTATAGGCAGTATTAATTCGGGACCACCCAAGAGGAACATATCGAGGCGTAAAATCGAATTTTGTGATTTCGGAAAACCATAAAAAATCATGTCAAACACGTCCATCCCCAGTTAAACCCTGTGCTTAGCCTTGGACAAACAGGACTCCGGATTAGAAAATCAGAGGTCAAGTGTCCTCCTAACCCGATATTCTTAAGCCCCACTTAGTTTTGGGCGTCTATTTTCAACTCCTGACCTGATTCAGGGCTTTCTAAGGCAAAACTAGAATCCTTTCTTACTAGTCTCTTTCTTGATCCGAAAATTGTCGACTATTTTTTGGCAAGATAGTCTGATAATCGACAATCATAGGCCGAAATTAAGAAGATAAATCCACAATTCTGGGAAAACTCAAACAGAAAATGTAAACTTCCAATCAGTAATCCTTAAAAAACCTTCTATTTTTCAATAATGAGCACTCATTTGGACTTACTGCAAGTTATTTCGTCGCTTCCATCTTTGCAGTCTGGGCGCCCGTCGCAGATCTGACGCTTGAGAATAAACTTGTGCTCCCCGATGCATTTTATTCCTTCATCTCTTCTCTCAATAAACCCAAACGAGCTTCTCTTTTGGTGATATCTTCTCAGGCCACTTATTCCTGAGAAACTCGCTGAAACTGTCTTTCTGTCTTCGGCTCAGAAAATTATACGAAAATTTGAATAAATATTATTTTAGATATGAAAATTCAAGAGCCGTTTCCTGTAAATCTCTGAATTTATCAAAAGTAATTGGAAAAATGTAAAACAACTTCGCATGTCGAACGGAATTAGCCGAGTAGTGAGATATGGGCCTCGAAGACGTGAAAAGGGAGGACGCGCCTAGGCGTTATTTGGGGCGCACGCGCGGCGGTATTCCTGTCTACGGCGCCCTTTTCCTCTCAGCTCCCAGCTCCGCCAAGATTTCTGAAATTTTCGTTCTGATATGAGCTTTGTTTCTTTGAGAAATAAAAGATGTTAAATGCTTTGAGTTTATCCCTAGTATAATATGAATAAGCTTTTAAAGATTCTTTAATAAAGAATAGAATTTCATTTAGTTGGTTAGGGTTAGAGTAAAACCGAGCTATTTTCGAACCCTGAGAATCAAGAATCTTACAAGTGGGTCACATCTGTAATCGCAAGTTTTGGCAGTTTTTTGACAGAAGAGCCGCTTTGTGTTTGGTAACTGTGGAAACAATAGCAATTAGCTTACTCGTCAGACTAATAAGTGCTTCCTTCTGAACTATCAAAATACAAAAATAATGCCAGAAGAGAAGGTGGTTGATGCTGTCGCTCAAGATCAGATTTTCAAGGATTATGTGAAGAGAGAAAAAGAGTCGGTGACCCAGTGGGTCAGGGCTTTTGATTTTATGCTGAGTGAAGAATCTCTGGTAGGTTTTTTGATCACTAAATTTTGAAAAAAAAATTTGAAGAAAAAAGCGAAAGGAGAAACTAAAACAGCTCCAGAGAGAAATCCGAATGTACCAGCGGTAATTTTAATTCTTAGTGGTCGAAATAAAACTTATTTAGACTTCTGCCAAAGCAATCGGTTCCCGAGTTGGGAAGAATCTCGATCTTTGGGCTGGAGAACGAAGAGCTCGAGGATGCATTCTGAAATCGCTCAAAATGCCTTACGAAGCTACTGTCTAGCTTTTTTTCAAATATTTCAAATAAAGAACAAAATATAAATTTCTAAGTTCTAAAAGGTTCTTCAAAAATTTTTTCGGAAGAAAAAGCGGTTTCCAGGTTCGGGAAAATTGTTTGTACAAGAATTTGGCAACAGCGGAGTGTACAAGGCTCCGCCACATGCCAAATTGATATCAAAACAGAAGCATAAATTTATATGTCAACTGGCCAAACAAACTCCTCTCGCTTAGGATCACACAACTCATCAATTTGATTACTTTATAACTGATTCTCTTCTAAATAAGCTAGGCCTAAATCGGGGCGTGAAATTACTGATGACAGTTTTACACAGGTTCCACTTTTCACTTTTCGAATTCGACTCTTTGCCCCACTCTTCTTTTTTCAGCGACTTTTCACGCGGTTTGAATTTCCCGCTAACGGAAGCAGTTCATCAAGTGCTCGACCAAGTGCCTTCTTTTGGATTATTTGCGCTAGATTTTTGATTCCAAAAATCGAAGACTTGATCGGCCGGATCACATCTTCTTTGCAAATTCTTCTGGCAGAATTTGTTCAAAACTGACTTATTAATCAAAGGAACATTTTGACTAGCATAAATGGATAAGTGTCAATAATAATAATATGGCAGGAATAATTTAGCGCTCCAATTTCGCTATTCCTGGCAAGGCTCGCTATCTGATCTCGGAATCAGTTAACCGGATCATCCTTTGTCCGATTATCACGCCTCGCGAATTACTTCTTCGTTTTCAAAGCGGGAGAATTTCAAGTTCCTTTTTTGTTGACTTTATTTTTAGTCATAATTTTTATAAAAGAGATTTCTAATGCGCTCGGGTTTGGTAAACTTCATCTTCGGATTGATCGTCAAAGTGGGAGCGATATTTGATTGTTCGTCTTCGGAAGAACTTCTGAAATAAAACTTTACGATGTTGATTTGAGAGTCAAAAGAACCTTTATCAATTTGTAAATAACTACTGTTGCGACAATAATTCCCAGTATCTTCGCAACATGATGATGTTCAACCGTGTAATCAAGGCCGGGGGCTTCTGTCTCTGTTTTTTGAATTGGAACTGTTGTTTCGTCTTCGTGCTTCGTTGTTGTTGATGTTGTTGTTGGGGACGTCAATGGCGCTGGGATTGATGATGTCGTTGTCAATGCTGGCTTTGTAGTTGATTTTGGACTTGTTTGATTTGAGTTTTCTTTCTTAGAATCGCATTATTTCTTTGCGAACGGAAAATGTATCGATAGTAACGATTCCTTCTGTGAAAATATGGCTCGTTTGAGTTGTAGAATCTGAAGCTGTGGTGTTGCTTGATAACATCGATGTCATAATCGACTCGGTCGATGAGGAAGTTGAGTTGACATTCGCAGGAATTGTTGTTGAATTCGAAAAAATTGTTGAACTTGGTCCTTTTGTCGTCATCTTTGTTGGATAAAGAATATTTTTCAATAGATAGCTTGTGTATCTGAAAAGAAAAATCAGCGAAGAACTCTATTTTTGCAAATTATATTGTACCTCTCGTCCCCTGCGTCTTCAAAATGACAAATTCCGCCTTGACAAACTTGACAAAAGCAGTTAATGACTGTTGTATCAGAAGCGAAAAACTTTGCGACTTGGAATCTACTTTCAAAAACAGCGCAACAGTACGCATGGCAGTATGTCCCGTTCAAGACATGTTCGTTTGGCCCTCCCACGATGCTCATTATCGAGTTTTGCTAAAGAAGTACTTACATTCTTTTGACCTTGTTTTCTCGAGAAGTAAAAAGAAATAGGAAAAGCGAGAGAGATTATTACCAGGATCTGACCGCGGCGCTCGGTGAAGGAGCAATATCCGGCGTCTTTGTCTTCTAGGTGCTCAAAAGTCGGCATTGTTGGGATACTCGGAAAGCTTCTTGTCAGCGGAATCGGTTGCGTAACTCTCGAAGTGAAAGTTTTTCCAAGGGGCAAGTTGACCTAAGAGCTCATAACTTTTATCAGCCAAAATTCTGGTACTTTTCTCAAAAGAAAATTTTACTGGAAGATTTTGTCGACGGAATTGTATCACAATCGTCGTTGTCACATGATAAACTTTGCTCGAAAATAAACAAATTTTAATTCTTTAATTCATTTGAGAGTTTATTATCTCCTGCCTTGCCAAAAGCAATTCACCAGATTTGATTCAGTTTCTCTGTAAAATGCCGCGTCTACTGATTTGTCGAAATAAGTACAGCAGTAACTGTAGCACTCCTCTTCGGAAGCCACGTGTTCTCCCGGGTGAGCTTCGATTCTTTTAGTTTGGAGTTTGAAAATCATCGATTCTCTTCGTTGATTTCAAAATCTCATTCCTGGAAGTTCCTAGACTCAGTTCTACGCCGCTCTTCTCTTCGAATTGACAAAAACCGGCATCAATGAGAGCAGCGGCTGCGAAACTGTAAAGAAAGCAAAATTTCAGCAGAGTTAGCATTTTTCATGAGTCGAGTGGAGAAAGTGGGGGAAAGTGACCGGAGCTGGCATCCGTTTCGAAATCCCCTCTTTTCTAACACTTCATATTCGGATAATCGATGATAAGAGTTCTGTTGCTTTCTTTCATATGAAGATTGGTTTGATATTCAGTTTTCTAGGACTTTTCTCTATCTCTCCCTATCGCTGTCCGTAAAAAGTCGACGGTGATTACCGAGGAGTAATGGAGAAACTTGGACAGATCTTGGACAGAAACTTGGACAGATTACTGCATGGACAAGTACGAACGAACACTTGCTCGATGTGATACCCTGTAGATTCTACTGTAAAAATTAGTAAACTATTTTTCTGTGGGTGGCTCCACTTTGTATTGGCGCCTGAAATTTTGCAGGCAGAGATACGGGCAAGGTGTCAAGCTGTGCAAATAGGATACAAGAGGCCCACCGACGAGCGCATCCTGCTGCGAACTCCTGCCGAAGCAGCTACTAGCAGCAATTCTCGGCGTGAACTGACTTGAGCCTGAGTAAACATAAACCGGGGGACATTGAGCTGCGAAATCGGATCAACCTCAGCCGTGGATGAGCACCAAAGTTGCAGATATAGAGAAAAAAATTTAAAATCGTAGATTACGATTCTTGAGTCAGAAATGACTTTTAATGACAAATAAGACACGGGCAGTAAACTCAGCGAAAAATCCTGCTCATATAATAGGTGGTATTTTTCAGATCCTGGAGGGCTATAAGGGCAGTAAATTGAGCGAAAATTACTGCCCATATATTCAAAAGTATTTCTCAGATCCTGAAGGGTTATGCGGGCAGAATTTTTCGCTAAATATACTGCCCGCCGTATGATTCTGATAAAAAAGAGAGAGAAAATCAAATTTTGTTTTAAAGTAATATATTTTTACAGGGATGTAAAGGAGCTTTCATAGTAACTGCCCTTTTAGCCCTCTAGGATCTGAAAAATACCACCTATTATATGAGCATTTTCTGGCTCAAGAATCGTAATCAACGCCCAAAATTACCCTAGGAGGCAAGTTTTCATTGAATTTTAAATTTTTGTTCTCTATATCTGCAACTTTGGAGCTCATCCACGGCTGAGGTTGATCCGATTTTGCAGCTCAATGTGCCCTGGTTTATGTTTACTCAGGCTCAAGTCAGCTCACGCCGAGAATTGCTGCTAGGAGCTGCTTCGGCAGGAGTTCGCAGCAGGATGCGCTCGTCGGTGGGCCCCTTGCATCCTATTTGCACAGCTTGACACCTTGCCCGTATCTCTGCCTGCAAAATTTCAGGCGCCAATACAAAGTGGAGAACCCCTTTTTCTGTTTTCTATTTCGAGAAAATAAAGAATCTTTTCGGCAATTTTTAGTGGAGCGAAGGTATCAAAAATCTCTAGAACAATTCGCTTTTCTTTTTATTTTTACTTATTGTCCCATCGTAAAGTCGAAAGAACATGTTGGACATCGCGACAATACGAGGAGCATATTTAGATGCTACAGAGAAAGCGTATGACCAAATTGAACGGAATATCGATAACGCTAAGGTTGGAAGCTATTATTAAGAAAACAAGTGACCTTAAAATATAGAAGAAAGAGATCAAGAGGTCCGAAATAATGCAGAAAAAGATGACGATTGAAGAAGAGATCGAAAATCTAGCTAAATGGAAAACTGCGCACAAATGTGATCTTCAAATTAAGATCAAAGGGACTGTGATTAAGGTGGTAGAAACAGCTTTTGAAAAAGCCGATTTTTAAACGGCGCCCAAGCTCAGCCAATATTAGATTTTTTAATTGTCTCTTCGACTTTCGTTAGATTTATCTTAGATCTAAGAACATCTGTTTCTAAAATTATTTTTGTTTACCCAGTTTAGCGGTAGAGAGCGAAACATCAACCCATCTCGTCGAAAATGCCGATTTTTGCCCATTTTCAAGCACGATTATCTCGAGTCATGTGATTAACCGAGAATTTCTAATCTCATTTTTAGAAAGTTCAATCCTTTTTCTAGGAGCATCTATGATTGAAATTGCGTAATCATGAAAAATGATAATGTTGCGAGGCCGATTGAAACTTGTGTCTCAAATTTTCAAAATTTTGAGTTTTAAAGACCATTTTTTCGTGATACCCTTAAGTTATCGTCTTACCAAAATTATTCAAGATGATCATGTGATCCAAGCAAATCTACCCTTTTCGCGTTTATCCCCTTATTAAACGATTTTTACTGTCGCTAAATTTCGAAAAACTCGAATTTGCGCCAAAACTTCAACTTTTAAGGCAATTTTAAAGGCTTTCCAACATAGTAAGAATATAGTTTTTAATAAAAATTATATTTTTCATGCATTGGGTTATCATAATCTTTAAAAAATTTTTAAAATTCCATCTTTGGCAAAAGCTGTTTCTACCCCCTTAACAAAATTAAGTTTTAGTCTAAATTGACGATAACAAAATGATCACTAATTTCTAATCAAAATTAGAACTCGACAAGGAAATCGAAAAGATTGATTTTGAGCTCATAGACACTATCTGTGAGCAAAAAGATGACCGGCGAGATCTGCTGTCAAACATGCTTGGTCGCAGATACTGATGAAAATCCGGTCTTCGAATTAGAATGTGAACATAATTTATGCAAGTTGTGCATTGGTAAACTCAAGGAGGTGGCACCATTCAAAGCTGGATCTGTAGAAGAGTTGTACTACATGTTTAGAAAACGCCGATGTTACCGACAAAATTACAAAAAGTGTCCGAGATGTGAGTTACTAGGACGATCCCCAGAACCGTTCTTTCTTCAAGAGCTTGAGCGAGCTGATCCCGCCAAAAGAGATGGTTTGTTATTTCATATTTATAGCCGAATAATAACAATAAACTCCACATCATTTCTTCAGATGATCCTCCATCTTGGAATCGCTGAAACTTTCATTCCTGATCAGACTCTTTTGGTTAAATAAATGTGAAACATATCATTTAAAGATATTTGTCAAGTTTATTTTTGTTTTATTGAAGCAAAAGCTGAAGTTTTCTAGCAATAATGATTCCTCCGAAAAGAATAAACTGAGGATGAAGTCTTCCGTCTTGATATTTCATCCACATGTTCCACGTGAGAATAATAAAAAGCGACAAATGAATGACCCAGTTCTTTGGAAGATTTCGTATCAGCCTCATTTCTCTTCGTAGGAATTTTAGAGCAAAAATTTGTTTGGACTTGAGTTTTACGAGGAGTAATCTCTTGGTCTAAGCAGCGCAAATGCCATCTTTGTCCTTGATTCTTCAAGCTCCGTTTTTGCGTTGGCAGCTGTCGTTCTCGTTCAGTTTGGCAAAGTGTCTGGTAGACTTTCATAACAAAGCATGCCTTGAAAGATGCATCTTGCAGTTTAGTTCTAGATGGGTTTTGTTGGGGGCAGTTCTCGCCAGAAAATGCCATCAAAGAGACACTATTTTCAAAAAATGAACGCAATTGAAGTCATGCTCAGTCATACAGATGTTAGCCACATTTGTATCTCGGAAAAGCAGCAAGACAAGGACGCCCGCGAGGTTTTCCAGAAAATTGAGCTTTACGAGTTGCAGAACTACATCGGATTGAAAGACCACATCAAAGTGTATGAGGTAAAGGTTCAGAGAATCCACAGAATTCATAAGTTATTGCAGCAACTATCAACAATCGTCGATTTTTACGAGAAGCAGCGAGAGATTATCGAAAAAAGGAATTGTTCATTTATTTAACAAACGTCTTAAAAATTTCTCTTGAACAAAGAACAGGTTAGCGGACATAAACGAAATCACTACGAAGTACGGCAGCATGCGAGCACCTCCCTATCGACCAGGAAGAGGTGGTTTAGCAAACAGGCTCTCTCGGGTATCAAGACCTCAATCGAGTAGCAGACCAACTTTGGAGTTCGATAAGCAGCGATTACAATATGATCAACAAAAAATGGATTCAAAACAAAACTGTATTTTTAAAAAATCTTATTTGCGGAAAAACGTTTTAAATCCAAGGTAGCGAACATCAGATTGATGAAACAAAAGAAGCAGCAACAAGCGTACCTGATTTCAAAAATGCAAGAAATAATTGGCAACTACGAATCAGAGCCACCTCAGCTCGAACTTCTTGAATTTGCGATTCCTGATTCCGGAAGTCCTTGATGCCTAAGCTTTATCTTGTTAAACACTTTATTCTTCTTTCATCCAAATAAATTTATGTTGAGCTCCGTCGTTGATTGAATTTCTAAGAAAGCATTTCTGAAAAAAGTACGAATATGAAAGCGCGCAGCTGACTGGGTATCTCTTGCAACGCGCTCTAATCTTTACCGAGAATTTATCGGCGTGATCTGAACCCACCGGTGCTTCCTGCAGGTGATCGCGCCTGCACCTCTGGAGACTCAGTCGCGAGATGGCGCTTCTGTTGCTCTCCATATATTCTGGCAGAGGCTCGCTACCATCACAACATTCTCTTCTACAATCAACAAAACAACAACAACTACAAAATGGATCACTACGAGCGAGTTGAAATGAAAGACCGCCAGCAAGCCAAGCGAAAGATGGCAACCGCCAGAGAAAAGCGCCGGATGGAAAAGCTCAACAATTGCATCGAGGACCTACGACTGATGATCATGCCGGAGACTAAGGCACCAACAAAGGCGAAAGTGCTGATGGTGGCCCTTCAACGGATTCAATACTTGGAAAATCTCTACCGCCAGCTGAACGGTCAATCTGACATGTACCAGACCGCGACCCCTTCCCCACCGCAGCAACATGCTCAAATGGAAAATGGCTTTGAAAACTGTCTTCAAATGCCACAAGAGCATGTCGACATGCAAGTGCCGCTCACACCGCCACTCTCCGAGAGCGTCCAGTTCAGCCCGGACTCCTTCTTCCACTCGGACGACTCGAACAATGACTTCAACTCGCCCGCCCGTAGAACAAATGAGCTCAGTGTCGAGTTCAACTTCTCAGATATTCTGATGAACGAAGACGCCAGCGATGCCGCTGCCAACTTTGAGAACTACTTCGAGCTCTCCAACAACTTCAACCAGCCGACAAAGATGGAGAATCCTTTGGAAGACATCATGGGAGTTTTCGACCACATTGAGCAGGTCTAATTAGCTACTCCGACAGCTCTGTTAATTTTCTGAAATGTCAGTAAACTGCCACCTTCAATTCTTCAACAATTTCAACCTTTTTGCGCTCTTTTTCGCCTGTCCCGCCATCTCAATTCTTCAATCTGACTGTTTTCTCTTCTCATATTGAATGAAAAGAGCTTTTTACCAGCAAAATTACATAAAATATAAACTAAAAATGTCATATCTGTTGATTACCGCAAATAGAGACAGTACCTACACAGTACTTACTTAACAAAATGCTTGACAAAGGTGGGATTCGAACCCACGCCCCCGGAGAGACTGGAGCCTAAATCCAGCGCCTTAGACCACTCGGCCACTTTGCCGTGACGACGAGTAGTGATAAAATACTAGTGATCGTAGGCGTCACGCCGAGCTCCGAACCGCTAGTGATAACGCCCACGCCCACGCCTGTCATTAACCCTAACGACCGTTTTACCGCCTAGAATCGTTTACGCGAGATTCCTCGGAAAAATATAAATGTCAAAAAGTACAACGTAATAAGCATGAATGGCGCTGCGAACAGTCCCTAAACTTTTGTTGGTAATTCCGGCGGCAGCAGGGTTTTATCTATTCGTCGTTTGGCTTCTTTCACGCAAATTAGGGACTCTCGAGAGAAATTCTGGGCCAGAGAAATGTTCCTGGACCGGCGAAGATGCCCTGCGGCGAGCTCAGTTCTGCAAAAGCGAACATCTATCGGGTAAGAATTACAATCAAAAATGATCAATAGTTACTTACCCTCGATTCAAAGAACTCTTTCGGAATGTCTGCGCTTGTAAAAACCCGATGGCGATTACGTACGAAAACCCCGTGGAGCCCCTCCAAGGTCTTGTAAATACTCCTATTCTTATCATCGCTGCTGATCGTCCGAAATACCTCCTTCGTTGTATTTACCATCTTCTTCTTGGTAAGCCCTTGCTAAAATACACATCGCTATTTTTCAGCGCACGGAGTGAACGAAGAAAACATCGTCGTCTCCATTGATGGATCGTACTCAGAAACAGAAGCTGTTGCAACTTTGTTTGGAATCCGCTCGTTTCAGTCCAAGTCCGAGGGCACCAAGTCCGCCCGTGTTTCGCGACATTATCGCCGTGCGCTAGAACACGTCATGAATGTTCTCTATCCCGAAGCTCCAAATATTATCATTCTTGAAGATGACCTCCAAGTTGCGCCAGACTTTTTCTATTACTTTGAGCATCTCATGCCATTGTTGGAAAATGACGAAGATCTGTATTGCATTTCCGCGTGGAATGATCATGGAATGGAGCACGCTGTCTTCTCGCCAGAAAATGTTTATAGAATCGAAGGAATGCCAGGTCTTGGCTGGGCGACGAGTAGAAAGATCATCAACGAGCTCCTTCCGAAGTGGCTACCGAAAGAACGATTCACTGATTGGGACATTTGGATGCGACAGCCTGCTCAGCGAAGAGGCCGACAATGTCTCATTCCAGACATTTCAAGGACATTTCACTTTGGGGAAGATGGATTGAATGTCAATTCGAAAATGCAGGGGCTCTACTTTAGGAATCATGCGATTTTCAAAGAAGCTGAAAAGGTTGGAAGAATCGAATACACTCCTTTAGAAAATCTCTCCGTCGATAAAAATGAAGAAATTCTTCGAGCGATGATAGATTCTAGTGAAGTTCTACCCCCGTCAGAGCTCAAATGCGCGCCTGGAACGAAGAAAGTTCCATATTTTGAAAGGTTATCGAAATCAAACAGGAGCACTTCATTCAAAATTTATTTCAAGCAAGGTAATTGATTAAATTCTTCTGCATTTTAAACACTTATAGATTCAAAAAATGACCTCGACGACTATCTTCGTCTGTGCTGGTGTCTAAACATTTGGGACTTAGATTCACGAGCAAATTACAAAGGCGTCACTAGAATACATCTTCAAGAGCATCCAGTTTTTCTCGTGGGGCATCCTTACTCAGAGTTCTCTCACGATGCAAAACCAAACGAAGTTATCGCAATCAACCAAGAAATACCAGCTGGAAATCGTCGATACAAGCACTAGATTTATATAATTTCTGCATATTCTCTTTTGTATTTTATAAATTATATGATCAAATGATGACCGTGTTTTGCTTTCTGCATTGACCTTTCTGATATTGTCAAAAAGAATAGTTTCGACCCCCTCCCATCTTCAAGCAGAATATAATATACTGAAACTGGCGTTGTAATTCTATGAGAGCAGAAGCATCTGACTAAGAATTCTTTAGTTTGTCTCACCTGATTAGCTAGAAATTCGTAAAATGAAGCTTATTATTTGTTATCTTGAATTTGCCCTTTCGCTGTCAGAGAAACCTATCAGCTGGCCAGCACTGGAGTTCAGATACAACTTCAACTGCGATAGCGCAGCTGAAGGCGTCGTCTGCGTCACCAATTGCAACGATGTTTTCGACCAGTGCGTCGACGGATTGGACACCATAGAGAACACTGATGAGATTTTCGAGTGTTATTATGCGAACTTAGACTGCATCGATCACTGTCCTTGCTACGACTTTTGCTTTGACGGATGCTCGCAATGCCCTGAGCACGAATTCTGTCCAGCTGCCTGCGACGATGAAGAAGCGAAAACTTGCCACAGCTCTTGCGTTAATTCTATGGCCAATTGCTTGGACGGCTGCAAAGAACCGCGGCTGGACTGTCACTACAAATGCAACATCGAAAACTTTGTCTGTACGAAAGATTGTCCGTGCATGAATTGAATAATTTTTTCTATTTATCTGTTTTAAAGTTCTAATTTTCGAAGCTCATCTTCAGTCACAACACCATCTGGGAGCTCTTCTTTCTTTTCGGGTTTGTCTTCCTGCATTGATTCCATGAAATCCTCTTGAAAGTTCACGATCAAAGGGTTTAACAAGCGCTTTCAGAGTTTTAGAGACCGTAGAAATACTTTCAAAAAGACAAGAGTCTCGAGATTTGTCCGAAACTTTCCTTGACTCCAGCTGCGACGACCTTTATCTTTCTATCGGGATAGTCATCCTCGTCATTAACTGGCTCTTCCTGTAGCTGCTTGATAACTTCCCAGCCCTCAATGATTTTGCCAAAAACGACAAATTCTCCATCCAGATGAGAGCATCTTTTCGTAATGATATAGAATTGGCTCGCGTTCGTGTTCGGCCCCGAATTGCTCATAGCGACGTATCCTTTTGAATAGAGATAAAGAAGAACTGATGCTTTTCAAACCTTTTCGATAATGACCGATGTCGAAATTTTCATCATCAAATGTCTTTCCATAAATTGAAACGCCGCCAACCCCGTCTTTGTATTCGACATCTCCGCCCTGTATCATCCAGTTCGAAACACGATGAAAAATGGTGCCTTTGTACGAAGGATAAGCATCACTCAATGCTAGCTTCTTGAAATTCTTCGTGGTTCTTGGAACGATGTCTCTAAATAGCCCGACATGGAACTTTCCTCTTGGGTATCCGTCGACTTCGATCTCGAGCCAGACGGATTCGTAGATCTTTCCAAATTGCGGCTTATCTTCATTAGCGAAAGACAGGCTCAATAAATTGAGAAGACAAACTGCTCTCATTTTGATTGAATGAAAGAAGGATGAAACATCGTCGCGCGCGGCCGTACCGGTAAACGCCTTGAGGACACAAAAAGAAGATTAGTACTAATCTTGAGCTACTAACATTGGCCGATCAAATTGCAAATGTAGACACTGCAATTTGGCTTGTGAATATTGAATGGAAATTTTATTGGTATGAAGCAGCGACAGAAAGTAATAAATATTAAAATGGTCAGTATTGAACTAAGGTTGAAGTCTGAAACGATATGAATATTGCTGCGGCGTGCTCCCCCAACTCCAGTATTCTTTCAGCACCAGGCGAATGAGACAAAAATGGAACAGGAAGAAAAATGCACCGAAGAAGTACCTAAATCGATTCATAAATTAGACTATAAATGATCTGCTTACCAGAAATAAACAGAAATGCCAGAAGAATGGGAAGAATAGTGTTCAGCGTGGGAGATTTTGCTTTCTACATGAAGAGTGTGTTGAAGAAGATCGAGATGTTCCCTCGAGTGAGAAATATACAAAATTGGCGTTGCGGGCTTCGTAACAAAAATTGGAAACTTCATGTCTTCAGCTGATATTGGCTCTATCTGTAGCATACAACCAGCCTAAAATGATAAATTCATAAGAGTTACAAAAGAGTTCTGGCTACCTCGCAAGCGTAGATTTTCTCGGCAAATTTAGACAATTTTCTGGCAGTGACGTGAATTTCCGGCAGTTCTATTCCGTCTTCTTTGATGAGATAAATGTCGATGGAAGAGTTTTTGTAGCGAATATTAGAGAGGCCGATTTCGTTGTGAAGAACTTCAGGGTCAGTTCCAAGCGCTAGGTGTTCTGATGTAAATTGAAGTCCCGCGAAGCTCAGGACCATTGCTTGTAGAAGGCCTTCTGCTCCAGCCTATATGAAAAATGAAATTATGTGAGTGAAATAAGTGCTTACATAAACAAGGCCGCTGCAGCCGTGATTCTTGAGCGTCAATTGCCAAGAATCTCGCAGGGCAAAAGCTTCATCAATGGTCAAAACGTCCTTCCACAGCGAGTTTGAGTGAAGCGTTGCTACTCCGTTGTAGCAGTAATCTGGGGTCATAATTGGAGCGTTTGGAATCAGCTGATAGTCTTCTCCGAGAGCTTGCGATTGCGTTTTGCTAGGCGTGACGGCCATGATAGAATGAACCGTAGAATTGACGAGCTGCGCCCGAGGAATGATATGATGTGGATCCGGGTCATCGGGGTCTAAGTGAATGCCTGTATGAAGAAGATCCTTCCATGCTTGTTCGTGATCTTCTATCAGCTTCAAATCAGACTGTTCTTGCGCCGCCTTCATATTCTTTCTCGCCACTTCCAACGCAGATTCGCTCGTTTTCGCCATTCCAAACACAATCTTCTGGCTCAATAGCTTCGTTTTCTCGTCTCCCTTCAGCAAAAATGATTCCGGCAGAATCTCGGTGATGATAGCAGCGTACAATCCTGATGCTATTCTGTAGGTGTATTCTTCAGTTTTCTCCGTTGTTTTGACATTTTTAATTGTCGACTTTGGAGTTGGAGGATTGATGAGAATTTCGACTTCGTGTAGATGGAAGCCAGTCCAGGTGAAACGCATCGTCTTTTTTGGGGTATTTTAATTTTTTCGGAAAAATATATATCTTTGATGAATTTAAAAACTTTTTGCAGGCAAATTTCTGACCTGGCCGGATTTTCTGCCCTCATGAAAGCCCGTAAAATTTTGAGTCGATTCGACCAAATCGTTTTCGAAATTTTCTAGAGAATGACGTCACAAATGACGTCAGAAGGTCCCAAAAAGGCAAAACTTTGAGTCTATTTTTAATAGCCTTTCCGAAAGAATTACGGAGTGTTCTATAGCTCAGATGAAAGCTTATTAAAGACTCTACTAAGGTTTTTATGGGTTTAAAAATTTTTTATGAAAAAGGCAAAGTCAGAATTTTGCCTGCAAAAAGTTTTTTAAATTCATCTTTAGAATTCAACACTTTCCTGAAGAAATAAATTCGGCTGCGATCTGTGGACCAGCATTTTATGAGACACATGTAAGCAGTTGTCGAAAACGCCGTGGCAAGTTGACTTCGTCAAAACTCCAGTTCTGTAGTCGATGTAAGCGTTTCCCAGCCTTTCTTTGCTATTTTCAATTTCGATGTCCCAGCTCATATCGAAGGGTATCACGTGGCGGTTGTCCTTTATTGAATTCAAAATTGACGATTTTAAATTATTATTATTTTCGAATATTTTCGAATCCAAGCCTGGTATGTAATAGAGACATCCGTAGGATCGAACGCTGACAGCATCACATGTCCATTACCGAGGATCACATCCGAGTTTTTCTCAACATCAGGAGATTCAAAATCTTTGAAGATTTTTATCGCGCCAATTTGCTCCAAAGAAGTGTATTTTTCGACGAATTTGCTCGAGCATTTTGTTGTTTCGCTAGAATGACATCAAATAAGAACATTTTTCCTTGAAGGGTTTTTACCTAGTCCAGAAGAACGATTGTCCTGGAACATGCGTGAATGTGATGGAAAGGATGCAGAAAGTGAGGATGAGAGCGAAAATGCAACGCGGAGATTTGAGATAGCGAATCCAGTCTTGTCTGTTCAGTCGTTTCACATCAGCGAACGCTAGAATCTTCGTAAATACCATATTTATTGAAGTGAGCATTTCAAAATTTTTATTTGAACGAATTGTTTGATTTATGCGACAAGAATCTTGTCTATATTTGTCTAGAAAAACAACCTTTATTAGCGCCCGTCAGAAGCCCTCTGATCATGTCGAATTCATCCCTTCTTTTCTCTCGCGGAAAGTAAAAAATAAGGAGTCTCTCCAAATATTTCGCGCTCCTGATTGGGCGTACCCAGCGCGCTTGTTCCCACCATTATTCTGCCAGGGCGTATTCTTGACTACTGTAATGGTTTCCCTTTTCAACTCTTTTCAACACATTGCATTATTTGAATGCTATTTGCAAATATTGGTACTTCGAAATTAAGGATATAGCCGTTCTCAAGGCACTTTCGTAGCGCCGAAATGGGGCGATAAAATTTTTTCATTCTAAGACAGGTCCTACCTAAAATTATGTCTAGAATTCGATTTTGATGTTTTTTTAAATTTTTTTCAAAGAAAATTTCTCTCTGGAGCGATTTGAAATCTTACGATCACTTTTTCTCGAAATCTTTCAATTAAATCGCTAAAACTAAACCGTGTATTATTATTAATAACTGCCAATCTATCTTCCTAGGGCCTCAAAATCTCAAAACCCGAGCAAATTTAAATTCTAGCGTCTTCTTCTTTTTGTCTGTTCTTTTTCAAAAATACTGCGTTCAGGGCGCTCGACCAATCAGCGCGCTCTTTCACATGCCCGCCTCACCGCGCGATGGAGGAGAGCGCCCAGCGCAGCAAACCAGAGCGCTGTCTGACGCTTCGGCTCACTCAAGTAAGCCTCATAAAAATGGCTGTAGAATCATAAATATTTAGAATCTTTTAAATTTTTGGCCCTAGGAATTTAGAGAAAGGTCCAAATTTTTAATTTATCGAAAAAACTCGACCGATTTAATGGAAAATTTTCGAGAAAAAGTGATCGGAAGATTTAAAATTGCTCTAGAGAGAAATTTTTCCATTAAAAAATTAAAAAGAACACTAGAATCGGGTTTCTAAGGCAATTTTAGGTAGGGTTCCTTTTGAAATGAAAAAATTTTATCGTCCCCTTTTGGCGCTACGAAAGTGCCTTGAGAACGGCTATATCCTTAACACTCAAAATATTTCTTATCGTTTCTCAGTAGCGGAAGATACAGTATTTCAAGAAATAGTCGCATTATCTCGGACGATCACTCAGTAAGCACGAGTTTATTAAAGATGATTCTATTGAATGGGCTATGAACTCGTTCAAAAATGGAAGTTAATTCGATCATCTGTCAGTAGATAAGTCTATCGACGGCACGTCATTCTTGTCATGTCCGATTTTCCGATTTGTTTTGTATTTTTTTATTTGCTCATTAGAAGTCACCAGATTTAAGACACTTATGCCACGACCAAAGGCCCTATTTTAAATAAAGAGAGGCAAAAGAAGGGTTTCCAAGAAGCGCCCCACAGAAACAGTAAGAATTCAGACGGTTCAGTTCGATTCCCAGCAGCTTTCGTATTCCATTAACGCAGCTATAAGCGAAGATATAAATAAGTCAGTAAAGCCCCATACGCTTCACAGACCTCATGAGCTTTATCCTCTTCGCAGGTAATTATAGCATAACACAAACACAGAGCCTGAAAATAACTGCAAGTATTTGAGCTGGAAAGAGTGACTCGTTTCAAGCGAGAGCTGCTCGATTTTAATCAAATTTATAAACTGGGCGATAACAATTTGAAACCCTTGCAAGAGAAGATTAAAATGAGCAAATTCCCTTTGTGTTCCACTGCCAGTAATGAAAAACGCTCTACGAGGCAACTGTCACTAATGCAGGACGGGTCGAGAAAGCCTAGCTTCGTTGAAGAAGAGTTCGAAATTGCTCGAGAAGAAACTGCCTTAAATTTTTTCTCGTAAAAGCTATGTTTTTAGAAGTAAAATCAATAGAACTTAGGGTTAGGGTTATGGTTTAGCGTTTCAGATGAGAATATTAACCCTGACATCCTATTTTCTTAGCAACATATTTATATAGTTACAAAGCCAAATGAGGTTATATACAGTGTCAAAATCTAAAGATTAGCCATTCCAGTCGGGTCACAACTCCTGTCAAAATACTTTTGCTAACAGTAATTGAACTTACATAAAGCAGAAAATCTGCAAAAAAGGAAGCGAGCGAGGGAACGATTTAGGCATTCGGGCTCAGAAGAAAATTACTGGGCCGTGGAATAATTCATTTCGGCTGCGTATCGTTTTAAAATTGCCAATACTTGCCACTGGTAGTAAAATTGACGCGCTGAGCCTATATAAGAAAATGTGTTCGCCTTGCTGCTATGGCTTTCAAGGTAATTCCAAGGAGATAGTAATTACTGTGAAAATTCATTCTATTTTTTTTTCTAGGCTTTCAACATCAGAGCTCCAAAGAAAAAGCTCAGCAGAAGACAATCGCGAGCTGAGCTTGAAATCAGGAACGGTACACATCAATTTGTAGCAGACATTACAAAATTGACGTAAAGTAAATGCTTTCAATCCAAATATATAGCTCCTCTTTGAGTAGATATATTTATCGGGCGAGCATTAAGTGCTTCGGTTTTCATTTCCCGTGTTTTAATGAGACGGAGGCAACAGAGGGCCATTCTCCTCCCTCAAATGGACATAGCGGGACTTAACTGTGCATAATGAACATTTATCACGTGCTTTATGGCTACTAGATAGAATAGTTTTTTTTTTCTCCGAAGATGGATATTTTGAGACGTGTATCGAAACGTGGCAAAAGAGCTAAATCACTGGACTTACCTCCGACTTCTGTAAGATCTGTTGTTCTGGTAAGATGCACCAGCAACTATTGTAACTTTATTTCTTTGATATAGAGATTTCTTGAACAAAATCATCTGTGGAACTTCGACGATGTGTGGGAAGATGCAATCGGAACCAAACTCATCAAAAGAGCTCTTCAAGAAGATCGTACTACCAGAGGACTTATGGAGATTTTTGAGCTCAGCAAGAAACAAGCAAGTTTTGCTTTTAGCTCATTTCGTTCAAGTGCAATTTCAGCATAAAATACGACCGATTGGAATCACACGATACCTCAACGAGTTAGTTTATGTGCTCCGAAATGTGTATAAATCTACCGAGCTTAAAGGTTTCTTGTCAAGTCTGAAGAGTATTTAGTAAGAGCTTTTTTGAGGATTTGAGCTGGACTCTCAACAGATTGAGGTTTTTATAAGAAAACTGGAGCTAAATGAAGAAATTGTATTTTCATCAGGAATGGGATAAGCTATTTAAATGGAGCGCGGAGAAGGTTCTTAAGTATATCCCCTCAGACTATCATCTACTGTACTCGTTATTGAGCTATCTCGGCTGGGACGTCTTCCAAGATTCATATTCATCGACAGTCTACCTTCAGTGGAAATGCCTAGAGCTTGATTTGCGAGTAAATTTGGACACATTTAGCAATTATTCCAAGATCGAATCTGGCCATTTCGTCATGGTCATTACTCTAACTAAATCAACACCGATTGAACTCGTGCTAACTCAATTAAAAACCCAGGCGAAAGCGAACTCAAGACGATTAGTCTTGATCTTTTAATGACCAATTCTAAAAGGTGACGTTTACAAAGTAACGAAAACGGATACGAATGCAACATACGCGCTTCGAATTATGGCAAAAGACAAAATGCCAGACTTCGATCAGCTAGAAAACTATTTTGACATTTTGACTCTTCTCAGGGACGTGGCTCGCTTATGTCTGGAACATAACTCAGTTGTTAATGATCGTTGATGATTTGTTGGTCATAGAAAATAAACGAGTTTCTAATGAGCGTATCTTGCACGAAAGGTGCTTTTATCGACCAAGTCAGCTACATATTCCAGGATTGCTCGACCATCTTATTCAGTAAGTCTTAAGTAGTGTAGCAGAATGATGGATAATTGCGATTGTAGTCCATGACTTTGGCGACGGGGGCGATTTGCTGAAGCTGCATAATCAGCGCGGTGGATTCACCTTGGAGGAGGTGCTCTTCTACACGTGCGAGATGGTCATTGGCCTGGAGTTCATACACCAGCATAATATCTGCCACAGAAACATTTGTCCGAGGTCGATTCTCATCTCAGGAACGGACAAAAAGCCAAAATCAAATTGAGCTTTAGAAAATTGATTTTTCATTCCGACTCTCAGGCACCGGACATTGCATGATCAGTAACTTCTTCGACGCTGTCATCTGCTCTAACAACAATGAAATCACTGGCGACGTCGGTTCCCCTCAGTTCAAAGCACCGGAAGTTATCTCCGACAGCTACAGCAAATCGTGTGATATCTTCTCTCTTGGCTGCACAATTTATTACTTGTTTTATGGAGAGTCGCCAATAGGTAAGACACAGCAGCAGAAGACAAACCTAACCTGTTTCATTCAGTGACGGACCCTATCACGGAGCAAATATCGTATAAATTGCTTGACAGATTGAATCAAGTCTCGCCACTTGGTTTGCAAATTTTGCTCGCAAAAATGCTAAGCTTGGATTTTTACAAAACATTGTCGAGCCACCTTTTTTGATATAAGTACGTCAAATATTGATTTGGGTAACTATTGTTGCACAAAACGAATCCAAAAGAAGCAGCGACCCAGGTGCGCGCCTGAAAGTCGATCAAATCCGAACGGAGAAGATCTTCCATCAGACAAACTGGTCACAAATGGAGCTTAAAACAATTGATGCACCAATTATCGTCTCAACAAGAACAGGTTTGACAATATCCTTTCAAATCATCAATGGTTGCTAGAGGAAGAAATAGTGGACAGAATTGCTTGTTTGGAACAAGACTCAAAATGCATCGGAAATAGTTCAGCAAAATACGAGTTTATAAGCAAGACTAAATGGCGAAAAGAAATTCTAGCTATGGTTTCTTATGTTTCTTATCTCTCACGTTAGTATAGCATCATAGAAACCTAAATAGACACTGTCTTTGACTTGTCCACTCAAAATGCGATTGAAAAGAGTCAAAACGAAGATAACAGCGGCGATCAGCTTCAAGAAACCGAATTTCAAGACATTTTAATCCGAGGAGTTTGCTCAAAAGCCGCCGATTCCAGGTATCTTCTTTGCGATTCAATAATTCCAGATAATTGACCCCCAAAAAAGGTTCAACCCAACGTGGTCCAAAAGAGAGATTTTTCTCTTTCCGAATCGGCTCGAGATACCGGCCGAGCAGATCGTCATTCCCATCGACGAGATCATCTCGGTGGAAAAGATCAAGCCAAAAGACACTGAGGCGATTCTTATTAAAACTCATTCGCGGGACATCACTTTCTCTTTCGAAATGGGCTTCGAGCAAGAGCAGTGGTACGTCGACATACTAAAAGGTACAGCAATTTAATCTTAAAACCATTGATAAATTGATCAAGTGTGGAAAAACGTAACAAATCTTTCGAAAAACGCGCCAAAGCAAATTTCAATACGAAGATCGATGAAAGAAGAAATGAAGAGGCAGAAAAAAGTGGCGATTGCGCACTCAAAAATCGCCAACGGATCCGTATCATCAATTTAACCACAATAAAAAAACTGCATAATAAACTCAACTTATTCGTCGATTTTCTAGAACAGGGTCCTTGTTGTTGCCAAATCTCGGTTTTTGAAATCAGTTTAAATAAAAAACCGGAAAAGGTAAGATCTTTTTTCGTTTTTTCCCTTCTTTCGCGGGAGATTTTTTTCAACATTTGACAGTATCTAGCAGGTGGGATGGAGACCGAAGGATTCACTATCAAATCAAGGAGCCCCAAAGCGCAGATCATCGGCCCACCTACCGCTGGCGCCTTCAAAAAACGACAGAGCGGTAAGATCTCCTTTCGGAAGTCACAAATAAGAATTTAATCTAGGTCCCACCTCTTTCCGAAAATTTTATGAGCGAGGAGATTTCCCCATCGCCCTTGAGCACGATACAAAAGGAAATCGAATCGCATGGAAAGTAGAGATCGAGAAGCTTGACTATCACCATTATTTGCCACTCTTTTTCGATGGCTTATGGTAAGAAACTTTTGCTTGACACGTTATGTTACTGTTTTCAATAGCGAAACAACGCACCCATATGAATTCTTTGCTAGACAAGGAGTTCATGATATGCTCGAGCATGGTGGATCGAAAATTCTTCCAGGTAAGACTTTCCTTTTCAGCAATAGAATATTGAGTACTATTCTTTAGTTATTCCCCAGCTGATCATTCCGATTAAAAACGCTCTGAACACGCGATGCCGACCGACCATCTGCACGACACTGAAGGTCCTCCAGCACCTCGTCATCTCTGCCGATATCGTTGGCGAAGCTTTGGTTCCCTACTACCGCCAGATTCTCCCCATCCTGAACATTTTCAAAAACATGAACCTCAACAGCGGCGACGGAATCGACTACTCGCAGCAAAAGCGGGAGAACATCGGGTAAGCCAGTAACAAGCCAGTAAACAAGTGACTGACTGTATTCTAGAGAATTGATCCAAGAGACCCTCGAGGCGTTCGAGAAGCACGGTGGTCCAGATGCATTCATCAATATCAAGTACATGGTGCCTACTTATGAGTCTTGCCTGCTAAACTAAGTGTATCCTTTGCAAGCTGTTATATCCATACTCGCTGAATAAAGTGATTTTTTATACCTTCGAATTAGTGCTGATGCGCAATGAAAGCATCATCACTAAGTTTCATTGTCAAAAACGAGCAACTGCAGTCAACAATAGGCTTAAACTCTAGCGCGGTCGAGCTAGACCAGCTTGAGGTTTTATTGTTCCAACCAAAAATTATACCATACCGACTGGGGTCAGTAAGTTCCTTCGTAGACTGGTAAACTCACTACTTCACAATGAGAGAGTCTGCGAAAACAAAAGCCTCTCAGCAAAGAGAAGAGCTTTGTCTCAAGGATTTCTGGCTCTTGAACTTGGCGAATCTGTGAGTTCTCAGAATAAACGAGGTGTGTTTTAGACACTCGTGCTTCAAAGAGCCCCGGTTTTACAGGAAATAAATGGCTCATGCGGGAATTTTCAAATGCTACTAAGAGTTCCATTTTGATTATACACTATTCCATTGATAAATGAAGCAATTACGATGAAGGTGAAATTTTCCCTTTTCTTCTTCAATATTGAACCTTGAAAATGAGAAGGCGAACACGTAACGTGTTTATAGGCTTCAATAAATTTCGCGATTAACAGACGCCCGCTGAACTCAACCTGGACAGGAAGACGATTGAACCCGCTGAAATGTGACGGAATAATATCAGAATAATTGCGGTCACGGAAGCAGACTGCCTGTCGATTGTAGCTTCTGAGAATGTAAAAACGACCGTCTAAATTATTTAGCTACTTTGTCAACAAAAAAGGACGGCCAGACTTCAAAACGGCTCGTAACGGAAGCCAGAGATGAACAGTTGACTACGCGCATCCGGCGAGGAAGTTCCGCCTTCGTTGAATTTCCTTTGAAGAGTGAAATTTCAGCGATTATCAGCGCGCCAGGTCAAAGGCGAATTCTGCTGACTCTTGTCGAAGTTCATTACTAATAAATTAATGATTTACGAGGTGGCTTATCGAGAAGGTGCGCTCCCCGAAACCGCTGGCTCCTCGCAAGGGCAAATAATTTTTTATTTCAACTAATTAAGTCTGAAGAAGAAGCTGACCACAGCTCGCGTCTGTGCCGGCAAAAAAGAAGGTCGACGAGGATCCAAGATCCATCTTCATTGATTTCTTATTATAAATATGCACTAGTTAATTTAGCCAGCGCGTCAATCAAAAGTTATTAGAAATAAATCAGTAATATATTTTTTCTAAAATTGGATCCGGGAAAGTCTCCTCAAGTCGTATCCACGTCAGCTCCGCGCTCGATTGCTGAGTTGCGCTCCCGCCGATAAGGAGCCTCTTGAAAGGTCTCCATCAGAATTACCTTAAACCTATACATAAAGTCAGCTTTAGTCTATTTCCTTCGTTTAACTACCCTACCTTGATGGCATATTAAACAATTGCCGTTGTGCATGAAATTTAGCCTCTTCTTTGAAGAAATATTTCAACAATTTTCGGGTAGATAAATACAGTAATCAGACTGTTTCTTAAAATATACATATTTCCGGCGGAAACACAAAAAATACATTTATTAAAAAATAGACGAAATGAGAAAACACGTTTTTTTGAACTTTGAATTTGCGTCTTATTCTCAAGAGAAACCGTAGCTATTGAAAGAAACGTCGATTTATTCTTAATTCAATGAGGATTTCGATCAAATTATTCAGCGCACCAGGCGTATCCGCGCGTTAGTACCGGCGTTTTCAGGAGTTCATCAATGTAAATCAACACATACCACACCAGTTCTATTGCGGATTGGTGAAGAAATCGAAAGTCTTGAATTCGAAATTGTGTTGAAATTTAGAGATCAAAAACAACCGCCGACCCCTTCAGCAGCTCATAATTGATTTGAAAAGAAAGATACTTTCAAATTGATTGAAGCGAGTTTAATTACAGTAGCGTCAAAAAATAAGGTAAATGTCGAATTTTCCTGCAATTCTTCTGATAAGAGATTGAGATTTTTACCTAGAATTTACAATTTCTTATCTGTTTATTTTGATATTCCGGGTTAAACCCACAAGAACAAATTATTTTGCATAAGCTATTTGTATTCAAAATAAGGAAGTCAGATTATTTACTAGTGTCGAAATAATGAACCCCAACTAACCCTCGAAAGAAAAACTTTCCGTCCGCTCGGGGTGAAAACACAGGTCTTAATTGTTCTGGAGGTCGAGGCACACGTGAGGATAATTCAACAACCGTCGTTGTGAAATCTGGACGACCCCAAGAGCCGTGAACTTGAGCATGGGTCCAAATCTGGTGTGGTGGGCTCGCTCTTATGTGAGCCATCGATAATGTTCATCTACTAGCCTGGTAAATGGTTGAATAGGTAAGGTCTGGCGTGTGCTCAGAGCGTTGCACTTGAAGTTTCAGAAGATCAAGTGCCGCCCCTGCTCAGGCGCGATTGGTCGCCGAGGATCATCTCCAGCGCGGACGTGAGCTCCTCGGCGCGTGCAACGGCGCAGTCTCTCCCGTCATCGCCCGACTGCTCCCGTCCGCCTACGCCTCGAAGCTCTTCTCGCTTCTTAACCGCGCCTTTGAGAGTGACTTCCAAAGCGAGCCTCCCGGTTCAATGTCCTTATGGCGCGTTGCCTCGCCCGCGCCGCCAGCGGACCCGACCCGCACCGAAGTCGCCGTGGTCCGCAGTGGCCCGCACGGGAACATTCGGCCCGCACTTTCGAACCAAAAGCGAGATCGAAGGCGCGGGGCGAAGCGCGCGCGGACGTGCTGCTTTTTAAGCGAACCTGGCTTTCAACGATGGCGCGCTTGGCTCGCCGGTTCACGAACCAAAAGAGACTGCTACCAAAGAAAAATATTGAAAAAGGAAAATCGAAAAAACCACGAGAAAGAAAGAGAGTCAGAGAGAGATCGTCTGTGTGAAAGAAACAGATCTAAACATCAACAGAAGGCTCGACAGCAGAAGCAGTAGATATCTGCTGTTGCTGTTGTTTTCTGTCTCCAGTTCTGGCCCAGCTTTGAAAATACTAATGGCGGGCGTGTGCGTTAAAACAAGGCTGAAAATGTTTTGTTTTAGAAATCGGTAATCGAGACGACGACAAGAGAAAGAGAGAGATCTTCGTCGACGCTCAGAGAAGCGGCAGATTGCCATGCACAAGGAACGGGTTTATTACCTCCTGCGAGTTTACACACGTTTTACAGTGCACGGGGCAGTGCACAAGACTGTACTTTAGACCTGTGACAATAATAAATAACGGCCTCAACCTTCGCCCGGTAATGTTAGAATCCAGCAATAAATCTACTTCAAGTTTCTGACTTTCTGAAGTTTATGATTACGATACTCATAAAAACCGCGGGACAAAGGGGACAAAATGTGTATATTTGTTCGTCGGAGCATCTGTTCTGGATAATTTTGGGATGGATGCTTGAGTAACACTCGTGTTTAATTAAATCTAAGCAAGCGGAGAGTGAATAAATCCCAAAAATAGCTCCGTGTGGAGTAAACCACGCATCACCGAACGCCCAGAAAAAGTTCCCTTTACGAAGTACTCCATCAGTTCCAAGGCACGGGGGATTTCTCATCCACACTCGAATTGAATGTGGAGATAAGATAAATACAGTATTTACACTGCACGTTGCCGGTGCAGCGGCCATGATCGCGAAGATCGATCGCGTCCAGAAAGAGAAAAAAAAACCCTTTCGTTTTTTCTTCTCGATCGATTTTTACAATTTACTCGCTAATGTTATGTACATTTTACAGGCACGGTTCAAGTGCTGATAACAAACGAGTTGGAAGCAGAGTGGAAAATCAGCGCCGCGCTTTCGTTTTTCTTTCCTTCACAGACGGGACCAGACGCGCCATGCCTTTCCCGTCGGCGCTTAAATCTTCTTGCCTTTTTTTTTTGCTTTGATAGCGGTTCTTCGCACCGCCAGACGCTAGAAATGCTATTACTCGTGCATGGATCAGCACAAAAATCAGGCCTTGTGTGTGTTTGTGTTCTGCTGTTTGAGAGGCGTAATCTTTTTAATTCATTTTCGTCAAATAAACGTGCCAATTTTAGCGTCAATGATTAGAACATATTTACCTGGCCAAATACAGACTCGGCGGGGGCATTTTCGCTCGTTTCGCTGTGGAAGGTCGAGGGCAAACGTTACTCTGCTCATAAAAATATTGAACTATTGGGTCAACAGACATCTTGCCGCTAGCAGTTTAAATATCATTCTCGCAGATGTCATATCGGCCTTCATCAGCGAAATTTTATAAAAATAGCCTCGCCAATTTTTCAGTAGAAATTTTCTCCCAGAAAACCATGTTTTTTCGAGCGCCAAAATAAGCTTTCTATCAAATTTATTCTTTAATCACTTCCAAACTTCATAAAATCATCGTAAAATATGGTCAGACCTTGGCTTCAGAATATTTATGTTTTCATCGTCGTCTAGGAGAAATTCTCCTTTGATATTCTTTATTCATACACGCGGCACAAGCAAGTGGGTTGACTAGAATAAGACGCAACTCATAATTTAGTCATTATGCCGGTATCAGCGTTTTTCGTTTTTTTTTCTGTACAATAATTGGAGCTAAGCCTCGCCGGCGTATTTAATCTATCTATTATCTCAAAAGGGTCAACTAAAATGTATCCGCGGAGCATTTTACTCGACGCTTTGTGAGACCCGGCGGGACGTCCTTTTTTGCCCTCGGTATCTACTTACTTGGCTGGCAAGTATACCTGGTGAAATTTGGACTGTTAAAGAGGGATGAGGACGGGCGCTGAGCTACTTACGAATGTCACCAGTGACATCGGCTCAGCGAGGAGAGCACTGCTTTGTTTAGAACAGGCGTAAACAAAATAATTTATTCAATTATCCGAAATGCCGCTCCCGAAAATCCCCAAACTCAGACTCAACTTACTCATAATTCCGAATGAATTCATCGCAACCACAGTAATATGCTCCCCTTCCTTTTTATTCTTCTGAAAAGTAAGAACACTTTCCTTCGTCTCGACTTTTGCTAACAAGCTTTCAGTCGGTAGAGGCGATACAATTCTCCTGGATGGAGATGAATCGCGTGCAAGCTTCATGTACAGAGGCCCCTGCGATCTTGTCAAGGTATTTTTCTCAACGGGCGAGCACTTATTCTAGCAATTTTTTAATTAAGCCTATTGGTCGCAATTCTGAAGAAGAAGATTCTCTTTTCAAATATTATCAAAAACAAACTTCCCGGCTAACTGTAGATAAAGTAAGTCGCCGAAAAACACGATAGTATTTTCTAATTGTGTGATCGAAAATGACGCATAATTGCCGAGCAAGGAATTTTAAGAGCTCGAAACAAGGGGCCTTGAAATCCTTTAATAAAATGATTATAGAAATCAGCCGCGTTTAAAATCCAAAATCCTACTTACCGCGAAGCCCTTCAATGGTCCTGTTGTAAAGGACCAAAATCTGGCGATAGTATATCTGACTGTCAGAGTGCTGAAAGTCATCTTATCGCTACTGTACCATTTAGGTAAGGACGCAAAAGTAATTCGCATGCAAATTACGTTCTATACTTTCAGCCCAGTCCAAATAAATCAAGTCAGTCGATTCTTCACTCGCGACAGTGGCAGGCCCGAGCTTGTCACTATCCTCATCAAAGGTACACATGTATTTTACGAAAGAGCGACTCCGGCAAAATGAAACAGATACACTCGAAAATGAATTATTGGTCGGCTCCTCACAGGGCATGTAGATCACAAAATTAATTGAAAATTCGTGAGTCCCCCCGTGTTCTCTCCTACATCCCCTGGGACATTAATTTTATCAGCTCGACTTGAGGAGGCTGATCATGAGAGCCAAAATACGATTATGAATAGGGTCGCGCTTTGCGGGGATTGAATTTCACCGCCACGGTTACTCTCAGACAGACCATTATTTTTCGTATTCGTATCTTTTTCATTCACGACTGAATCAATTACAATTATTTAAAAAGTTCAAAAGTCTTTTCTTGAACGGAATATTTCGCCCTTTGGAGGTGTTTTCAGAGATGCATATTTAAATACGATTTAACAGACTCTAAATTAACGATAATTTTCAGCTGACGTGGCGAGGCCACGCGTTGATAACATCATACCAGCATTTGATCTACAGCTAGTTCTGGACGCAGATCCCGACTCCTGCGCAGGGAATAGATTCACGCGAAAGTTCAACTACCGAGTACCGACTCGCCCAGCACACGACCGCAATTCCGTCCGCTTCCTTTCATTCTCCGACGATCTTTTACCCCAGAACTGTCGACTCACAATGTTTTTACAGAAACCTTGTGAGCAATTTCCGTCTGATTGCAAGGCAGGCGGCTTCTTTTACTATTCGTGAGTCAAGAATTTTTAATGAAATTTTAAAGCGACAAATTATTAGTTCTTCTGTCACGCCAACATTGTTCAACACGACCTTCTCGAGCGAGGACAAAGACATCCAAATCATCGACACGGCCGAAATCATCACCGGGAAGAAGCTGGACGTACTATTTCCACTCGAGCCACCTGCACCCGCTCTTTCTTATCACGAACAGGGGGACGCGCTCTTCACAGAGCTGCCTAAAGGTAATTGACTTATCTGCCTCAACTGTCAACTCTGATGATGAACTTTTGCCTTTTTATGTTCTGGGCGATTTTCCGCGGAAAACTCATTTCCGTAGCCCGGACGTCGGGGAGCGCTGGCCAATGTGGTCCAGTGATGAGCGTTTGTCCTAACTACATCGCTTACTCGATACAAACAGTCATTTTCGGATAAAATATATGTAAAGATGAAGGTAGCTTGAGTTGACTTTTATACCGTTGTATCTTTTGTGGCTACGTGGCAATACGGTATTATCGATTTTTAATTTCTCTTACACAAAGAAAGCGCTCGCGCCAGTGACAGTTCTGCATCGCCTCTGAGTTCATCCCACTTAGTGGCTACAGTTGTTTAAAATCGATAACATAAAGTCTAACTAACAACTCTATTTTTAGCACCACCAGTGATAATATCGGGATACTCTGATGCGGATATTTTCCACTGCGAGGCTTCTGGATACCCGATCCCCATCTTGGAGCTTCACCATCCTAATTCAGGTAATTATTTAAAAATATTTCCAATTTCGAGCAAATTGGATTATAACAACCGTTTCTTGATGCTTGGATTGTCGCAAATCCACTCTAATTAATCAACAAAAAGAACGAGACTGTATCTTTCGGATAGTTGCAGTTTATATCCTTCGGTACTAACTCTTCTCGTCTGAGTTTATTTCTCACGTGAGCGGATATTGAACATGCGAGTAATTTCATTAGCCGATAATTTATTAACCCAAGTTCATACACGTTTTCTTTGTTGATGATTCTGATCCAATGTGGCAAATTAAAATAGTTTATAACCCGCAGTGGCGATGACGTGACCACGAGTAAGAATGTCAACGACAATCAAATCCTAAAGGCAATATAACGCCGGTCCATGTCTCCAAATTGATCTTGAAATGCCGAGGCCGATTTGTGTGATTCAGCCGGTCTTCGGGCAGATCATTTTGAAAATTTCATGAAATTCTAGTGGCGTATGCGGCGGCGATGTTAGTTGTTGAACCGGCATTAAGACTTTCGGGGGGCTCTGTTGCGGGTGTGGTGCCTGCGGGTGCAGTGCCAGTAGGCTATAGGACTGGGCTATGGACCGTGTGGTGCTACGTGGCCTGGTCCGTAGATATGTCAATGGGCCGACCCGTGAACTTGAGCCACCTCACCGCGGGTCGGTCCAATAAAGTGGCTCATCTGATGAGATCAGCCGACGTGTGCCGCTTCCGCTCCCGTCCAAGTGCTCATGCAGGACGTCGATTTTTATTTGTCGCGTGTAACGGCTGAGTCGACATTGCCCCTACTCCAACGCGTTTTTCCTCGAGCGCAGAGTAGCTCCCTGCTGCGGATCATCCACGAATTAGTGTGATATCTAAATGCGCATTAAATCTTACCATTGACCATTCGAGGCCTTTGTCGCCCTAGGGAGGTCAAGCGCTTCACCTGTCACGTGTTATTGAGCCGATCATGAGATACTACAGCCTGTAGTCCATCCCGCCACAAGGCAATTAATCAAAGTTCGATCCCTTTTTAGTTTCGCCTGAATTCTTGATAAGATTTTTCAAAACGCATTAAAATATATTATATTCCGTCTGTAGCTTTACACTTGCCCAGTCAGAAATTCATTTCGCTCGCCCTGTTGTTGATTATCACGGAAGAGGGTGAGCCCCTCGGGAGAGCGGGAAGCAAACCCATTAACCTTGATTTCGCACCATTCAATCATCATATCGTTGACGGTCTTGCTCGAGTCTAATAACCACAGAAATCAAAACATTACTCTAACAGAAGTTTTTAAGACGACGTGCTGCAGAAGCCGAAATGCGAAAGGACGAAATGGAACAGAATGGTCTGCAGATGGCAAATAACACCAAACCAGCGACTTTTCCCATACACCCGCTGCCGGGCGAAGAACGAGCTTGCAACAGCAACAAAGAATATTCCAATCAATGATCATGTCCACCGAATCGAGCATTTGACATCAGGCACAGTTCGTTAATAATCCGTGTTCTAAAGTTGAGGCTGTAACTAGCACTTAGCATTCTAGTGCGCGCTACAAATGAAAGGGGGTCTCATTGCCTCCGGAGATAGGCCTTACCGGCCTCTCAGCTAGCGATCGAAAGTTTAAAATACCTCAATTTGCACGTCAATGATAGACCGCAGAACGAGTTCAAAAACGGCGTCTATGTTTTACTCTGACACGACTGTTAAATTTACACCACAAACAGTAACAATTCGCGAACTTAAAAAAGACTCATCGAAGATCTCAGTACATGGAATTAGTAACCACTCGAAATCAAATGTTCTCCTTGTAGCCAAGCTGCAACTGGCCCCAGCATGGTCAGTGAGGCAGAATATCCTTACCTCGAGGATGCGCGCTGGTGGATTGAAATGGAAACTGAAGTACGAAGATGTGCTCGTAGAGTACAAGAAAACTCTACTCAAAGAAGTGGAGTTCGTCAAAGACGGCAGTCCTTCTTCTTTCGCCTGCGGACGAAGAAAATACACTGTCGAGCTTGACGATAAGACGTGCCTCAAACCAGAGGGAAAGTGTTATGCCTTCATTAGACTTGAAATACTCTTCCCCGATGTCGACGACTCGGGTGAGTATCAGGTCTCGTTGGTCAACGCCTCGCCTCACAACAAATATCGCATTTCTCAGAGGTAAAGTTAACTTTAGAATATGGCGCCATCACGTTATTCCTAATTGTTATATAAAATCTGAATGCCATCGTATGCATCTACCAAATAATGAACGAACGTTAACCGCAGATAATTCAAAATATTTTTGAGACATGATTAGTGGATGGAAAATCCCATTTTGGCGCAATAATCAGACTTTCAACGAGTTATTTTAGTGTACGGATCGACATCAACGAAGAACCCAATCCGTTTACGCGAGATTTATATTTGCCCAAGACCCCGGATGGTAGATTCAGCGTCTTTGAGATGAAACAATGTACAGTTCTCAACTCGGAATCAATCGACTGCAGATGGTGGCCCTCATTCAATACATCGCAAACAACACCTATTTATTCTGTCCATGCGTTCGACCAAAAGGTCTGCCTCGATGAACTCGCACCATACAACACAACAGTCGTCACTGTCAAAGATATACCCATCCATCCGCCCAGTTATCAACAGCTTATCATTCGCGATCTCATACCTGGTCACTTTTACAAAGTCACTGTCTGTGCATGGCAGCGCGACGAGATCAACAGGCTCCAAACGGAGAGTGGCTCGCTCCTCGCTGTCATCGACGGCCGAGGTCAACGAAAATGCCTCAACTGGCCTCATGTTATCCAAATGCCAGAAGATCGACCAAAGTACTTTATTGAGCCACCGAGTCTCGTTCGTGATGCTTTAGATCGCACAGAGTTCGCATATTCGACCCAAGACATCAAAGACTTAGCTTCAGTTGACATCAATCGTTTTCAAGTCGTGTTTACGATGAATGATCTAAACACGCGAAATGCTCGCTTTGGGCAATGCCGTCATTGTCCCAAACTCCGATTCCTATCTCAACTTTCCGAAGGAACAAATTCTTACGCTGGCCCTATCCCTCGCGGAGTAATCATCCAACCCTTTCCTCGGGGGTTCAACGAGCATGGATTTGGACCTTATTTAGACGAAATGGAGCCGCGAAGAGACGCTGAGGAAATAATTGAATCCGATGCTACAATTACATCTTATGAAATTCAATTTAGCGAAGTCAAAGTTCGAGTTCTCGATTACCCTGGGGACTATTTTGAAGTAAAGTGGAACATCAATCGAAAATATTTCAAAAAAGAACAGCTTATTTTGATGGATTACGAAGGCCGAGAAAGCGGTAGAAAGATCATTGATTTGAAGAATGCACAAGAAAAAGAGCTCACGTGCTTTTTGTATGGTGATGATTTCAGCTGTACAATCTTGGTCCCGATTCAAGCTAACATTGTGTCGTTTGAAAGCGTCGGTGGAACTGTCATTCTATCAATTTTCCTGAACAAATACTTCCTCCAGGAAAACGATAAAATTGTGAAGAGTAATCCTAACGCGAAGAATTACTTCATCCCTCCTTATCTGGCTGAAGTGCGCCGAGAAGTCCACAGTTTCAGCATCAAAGCTATCCCAAGAACAGCATTGTTCCATAACGATTTCCAGGCACTTGTGCGACCGGTAATTTTCACGGTGAACCTTGGTCTGTATTCTTTTACGGAATCACCCGACAAAGATGGACTCACATTCCGAGAAAGAGTTGCTCTTACTCCAAGGAAGAATGCCGACTTTAGCGCTTATGAGATCGAGTACGAGATTCGTACGTGCGCAATAAGTTCAAAGGTTGATCCCACACCGAGAATAGCAACGTGTCGCAAGACGAAGTTCAGCGATGTGACGATTTCACTAACGCAATCTTTCGTTGGCGAAGAGGACATCTACTCGCCCGAAAGTCTGCGTGTGTTGATCGAGCCTGACAGAGCTGGAATTCGCCAGGAACATGCCATAATGGAATATGTCAAAACTATTGAGCCGCCAGAAGTTGTCTTGTCGCCGGTTCCGAGCCAGGACTTGTTGGCAATTGCCGACGTCTCTTCGGGGCGCCGACTTGCGTTTGGCATTGAGAGCGAGCTAGAAGTTCAAACCGTTCCGATGCGGAACAACTATGCGTGCGAAGAAATCGAAACTTTCGAAGAAGTCAAAGAGTCGTACACAACAACGACCTTCGTCCTTCCTAGGCTCGGTACTGACGGAGTCAGTTTCTACGGAGCACTCGAAGATAGTGCCGACGATTATGAGTTGGAGGAGCTAAGGACTCACATTGGAACTCGAGAAAACAGTCGACGTGAGGTCCCGATTGGACTTCCAAGTATTGTCACACAGAAAATCAAATCCTTCGGTGGTATTGATGGTTATGCGACGCATTGCGGTGGTTCTCTTATCGGATGCATCAACACTTTTATCAATTGGTCACCGAGACAAAAATCGATCAAAGGAAACGGATTGCTTCAATTGGTAAATTAAACATATATTTGAATCTGATTTCAATGAATATTCTAGCCTCAATTATCACAGAGCACATATTATGGATACGACAGAAACGGCTGTCACTACTGTTACAGATCAAGATATGTCTTCCGGGGTCTTGAACCTGCCCTCGCTGGCGAGAGCGGTCTGAAAGGTACCTTTATTTATACATTCAGATCTTTACAGAATACATAGGCAACTGGAGTGCTGGAAGACACTACGAAAACGTAGGAAAATTAGAAGACACCTGCATCTGGGCTGAGAAGCCTGTTACCCAGAAACTGCAAGTGCTGCCTTCTACCGTAGAAAAAACATTTGACACTCAACCTACACCCACAAAACCTGACCCACCCATTTTACCGACGAGCATAGTAGTCAAAGTCGGCGTACTGATCGTAGTGATGCTGCTTTCCTGCGTATGCGCTTTGATGATCCTGAAGAGGCACTGCTGCCGTAAAGACGAGCATCACCACGCTGCGATACGCCATCATAATTCGCGAACAAATAGACACGAATACTTTCCGGGCAACATTGGAAGCCGCTGCGATGTTGGCGGCCACCCGTCCGAGCTGTCGGAGGGCAACGGCATAAATGGTAAGTCGCTTCAATTTGATTTTTTGCTCTCGCCTCGCTTTCGCTTTTGCTACGCGCGGGATTGTAAGTAAACGTAAGAAATGCAACGCTCGTGTGCTAGATTGGGCTTCGTCGAAATCGTTATCGTCAATGTTGACGGAATCGTCATCACGCTCGCGGCTTGATGATTCTGTTGGCTACGCTTTGCTACCCGCTGATTGGTCTTTGGCATGCTCAAGTGCGCCAGCTATAGTGCCACTCGTTTCAGATCACACCTCTTCATTCGATTCCGGCATCGATAGGCGTTCGGTGACCCCGCCTGCGTCAACCTCATCGAACACCTACGCCCCACCACCAGCAGCACCACCGAAGAACAATAAATAGTTTATTTTTACTTAGCCGATGTTTACCCTCTGTGTGCACATTGTCTCACCTGATCATGTGTCCGAAAGCCCAAATCCCGTGACTGACTGAATCTCGCCTAGTCGCGGTGCCTGCTAAAGCTGCTACTGCCCATTTTTATTTTTCCCATTTCAGTTCGGCGGAACCCTGTGGGCGCCTACCCCACTTTCCTCTTCAACTTTAGATTACACAAATTGAAGGCCGCTCGCTCGACAGGCGGTCGCTCATTTGACAGTTCATCGCGTTCCATTATTACTATTATCATAATTACAGGAGCGCCCACTATCGTTCAGACCAAGTTCAAGTAAAAATCAAGTTTCGCTCGACACACAAACGTCAGAGAGAGGCATCATGTGTGGTGAACTTTAAGCACCAGGTGGCGCCCACAATATAGCCGCCGCCCCGTTACAGTATAAACTTTGACTACTCTGTCACCACCTTCATTTTGCTGCCCTTCATTCGTTAAATATAAAAAGAAAACAACGAAAACCTGACCGAAAACCGATGAGGATACGGCCGCGCTTTCATTTTGTAACAAATAAAGCTTCAAAATCCAATCTCGTCAAATTGTACCACTCTCTAGATTAGATCTATCTCAAAGAAAAATCGTTTTCCTCAAAATGAGAGAAACGAAAATAAAAAATGTCCGACGCAGAGAAATCCTTCCAAGGCAGTGAAATCAGGTTCAGTGAGAATGAAAGCATTTGTACAGAGGATTTTAGCGGATCAGAGACGCCAAACCTTAGGGGCACAGTAACAAGGCGCTTTAGCAGGAAGAATAAAGAGAACAGTCCGAAAACGACGACAATTTGGAAGAGGTAATCGAAGGTAGTTTCCTTTCTTGTTTTTCTGAAGATCTCCGTCGCGGTGGAAAAAGGAGGACGTAGACGAATTAAGCCTGCTTCATGACAACGATGATGCGTCGATTGCCTCCCGGGAAACAGATCTAGCGGGTTCAGATCTTTTCAAGAGGCCAAGAATTCCGAGAAGCTACGATGGCGATACCCCTGTAAGCATTATTCCTCGTTGATTTCTATTGGGGTGTTTTAGCGGAGCAAGCTAGAAGATTCTTTCCGCAGTAACATTCCTGAAAGTATTGATGAGTACAGCTTGATCGAACATGTAAAAGGTAATTTTGTGACTCAATAGCAGAATGCGATTGAAGGCCTATCTTAGTTTTTGTTCAGGAAGCTTTCGAGCACGGTTGGATTCGGAAAAGGGCGATACAGGAGAATTCAAGAGCACTGAGAACGTTTATACCGAGTTTTTTCATGACGTGAAGCTGAAAGACGAGTTCACTTGGGATGGAATCTGGTAATTTTAAAAACTGTTACGCTTGTCCATTTTCTAGGCCATTGATTTACACAGCTTTGATCTCGATTGGCATTGAAGTATATCGCGAGTATGTCAACTCCAATTTTGAAGCTGCCTATGATGTCTACACGATCAGGATTGTTTCTGTCTTCTCTGGTAAAGAAAGGCGGATGATTTTCGAGACTCATCAATTTTTAGTCCTGATGATTTTGGTCTACTGCGCAATCATGTTTTTCGAAAGCTACGTGCTCATGGTCGCCCTTTCTGTTCTGGTCATCGTCAACAATTTTTGTTGCATTCAAGCTGCTGTTCTCGATATCATCGGTTTCTACACTTCATTCGACGAGGTGAGCTGTTTGATTTTCATATCTTTATTGGGCGTAATCTTCAGGCAGATAAGGAGTCTAGATATCAGCAGTTTTTGAAGTACTACCTCGCAAACATTCTCAACCCGCCTCTCGTCCTTTTCCAAATGAACGCTCTCCGCTATACCTTCCTCAACATACACGCCTGGCGACTGGGAGCGATCAAATTCGACAAAGATCGCCGCAACTGCAAAGAAAGAAAAAATTCAAGCTCCGAGGAAGAAAGCAGTGACGAAAATGACGACTCGGGGCTACTTCGGCCAACTGAAACTGCTCTCTAAATGACACTCAATAAAATACCTCTCACAATAACCAGTAATAGCTGGCTCTCATTAAAATTCCTGATCCAGGATTAGTGGGTTTATTACTCGATTTGTCTATTGATTCTAGGACCTTGAACGTTGAACATAAATATCAATAAATGCTTTTTATATTGTTGAGTTTGAACACCTGGCAAAATAAAATTGAATTTCAAATAGTTACAGTACTTTCTGCAAAAAATTTTCGTCTTTATCGCCCACTTGTGGTATCGCCCAAAAGGTCGACGTAGTTTTTCGCATGCAAAACAAATGAACTATTTCAGTGCTGATACAGGTGCTGCCATTTCTGGCTCGTTGAGATGGCTCGCTTTTGATCCACTGTGCAGCTAAAATCGCTCCTAAACTTGGGTAAATATAAATCTTGAGCTAATCAAAGAAGAGGAGTCCGATTAACTTCCGGGCATTGTTTCCGCTTTTTATTGGCTAGAACAGCTGTTCCAGAGAAGTTTTTCTATTGAGCAAGACGAAGGGTGAAAATTCTCATAATAGTCAGCAGTAAAAAGTATTCGTGGGACGTTGGATGAGTCAACTTCTTGATTGGATTAATTGAATCCATCGTCAACTAACTATCAAAAAAGTCTTCCAGGCAACGATCATGCTCTCTTTGATGAGCCCATGTTTTTGTCATTGTTGATAGGAGATCTCCCATGGACAAACTTCCGTCTACTGCTCCGATTCATCCTTCTTTTTTTGCAATTCTTGTTATCACTACAACATTATTGCTTATTTGTACACGACTCTTCATGGGCGGCCTGTGTCCTGGAATGTGTTTCGAATTCCAGCGACTGTCTTGCTCCTTGCTCAAGCACCGAGGAAAACTCGCAATTCAGGGATTTCATTTCGCATCATAAATATGATTTTATATGGGAAACCTTAATGACCTGTCAAGGGCGAACAATAACACGCGAAGATGGATTTTGAACTTGGCTCATTCATATTTAAATCAGCCTAGTTTTGAATACAAAGGGAAATTGCAAAGAATTCTCCTCCGTCTTTGAGAATGAATGTGCTTGATTAATTGTGTAATCATCGCTGTGAACTTCTTTATCCGGCAAGTTGAGGCTCGATTACCAACACACCTGTGTCGTGAGAAGTTACTGAAGGCGTCATTCACAGGGACGACGAAGGAGATAAGCACCTTCCTAGCGAGAAATAAACTGGTCACTCTCTGGGAACTCATTTTAACTCCCTTTCGGAAGCTTTTTTGAGAGCTTACAAGATAGCTTCCGATCACACCTGCTTGATTGAGCCTCTTATAAAATTGTCTAGTTTTTGATCGATAGTCTATCTTTTCTATAATTTCTTTACTGTATTTCTTACTGAGCATATTTTCTATGATTTCAAGGACCTAAATAAGATGTTATACAATGACTTTATTTACGAACAATTATCTAACTAAAACAAGTCGCAAAATTTGATTGTTATCATTGATAAAAATCAATATAAAAATATCATGCATTTGGTGTATATATAATGTTTTATGCTCGCTATTTATAGAAGAAAATTTTGGAGCATGAAAAAATGTTCTTTTGAGGTCCGGCGCTGGAGCGGGCGGCGCTCGCGGGTGAGCGCGCTGGCCGCGGCTGATCTCGATATCTGCTCGCCTCGATTTCGGCTGATGCAGGACAACTTCAATTTCATGTCGTAAAAACACTTTTCTATAAAAACAGAGAACAACAACCAAAGAGACCTCAGTACTGATAACGAAGGGAGAAACAAAATCCAAAGAAAAATCCAAGAAAAAGTCGATAATCTTCAAGAAAAAACAGAAAACAAAAAATAAATAAGCAATGAATTTACGAAGAATATTATTTTCATGCTTCCTTATAGAAGCCAAGGTATGTTTTTATTTTTTTAAAGATAACTTCGAACGAAATTCGTCAAATTTCGACATGAACTTTTGAAAGTAAACATCAATAAATAAAATTCGATGATTAGTTGACCGGAGGCGAGTGTCCTAATTTTCGTCTTTAGGTACCCCAATTTCCCTCGACTCCTCTCTCCAGGAGCAATTTCGGGAACTCCTGGGGATTTATAGGGGCGTTGAATTGTGCGGCCGAGCGCGCTCAATTTGAGGTGCCAGTGGGATTTATTGCCGTAAAACGGGTTATGCTCGATTTACGGGAATGGGGACAGCTGGAGCAGCAAGGGAGCATTAAGGGGATCAAGCCGGAAACTTTTCTGAATTTTTGCCAAGGCGGCGGTCCGCTAACTTTTCCGGCGCTTACTCCAGCAGTCCAGCCGAATGTCAAATGTCAACAGAAGCATGCCCAGAACTACTGATCCGATTTTGACCAATTTTCTAGGGCCAGCTGCTCTACCGCGTAATGCCAAACGACGAGCCGATGAGCCTGGACATGGCTCAAACTGACAATATTGAATTCTTCTCCTGGGCAGAAACGGAAAGCGGCAGATTGGTAATTGGATCAAGAAATAGATTGCTGATTTATGAGGACCGTGTTAAAATTTTTCAACAAAAAAAAAGACCTGAAATTCTTTCATTTAATTTGATAATTAATATCTTAGAATTAAAATAGTAATCACAGAAAGGAATAATTTTAAAGTTTGTTCTTGATATAAATTTAATTCAAAGATAACAATTGATCTTGAGATAGACGACACGTGTTGTCTACCAAGGGTCTGCTACCTAAGGCTCTAGTGGCCGGACTAAGACCAGCTAATACACTAGTTTAAAATAAACAGTCACGGTAGCCAGAACATCGAAATATTTTTTGGCAGTGGTCTCGTATACGGTAACCAAAATTAGCGAGTAAAACAAACGCCGGAAATACGCATGTTTTTGTATTTTCACCCGGCTCCTGGCAGCGCTAGAATTGAAAGTTGTTTAACACGTGATCAGTCCAACAAAAATGGATACTTGGAGGAAGTCAGCTCAATTACAATCAAACCAGAAGCGATCACGAAGAGTAACTGTCAGAGAAGTGGTGGAACGGTAAGTTTGGATAATTGGTTTTTATTTTAAAAATTCTATTCTGAATATCAAATTAACTCTCTTCCCATTAAATTCTCTGTCGAGTATCAGTAGCCTCTGAAGGATCTTCTGAATGTGGGAACAGTATCTAGCTGTCACTGATTCCGCTGCAGTGGCACTTTTTTGAAAAATTCTGACAGTTCATAAGCCGATAGCAAACCATTTGCAATTTATGCCCTTTCCGCGGCAATTAAGAAAACGCATAAGTTCAATAAGCAAGTTTGCTCAGTCAAGTCTTACGTCACTACTTTTTCTCAGACTTTTTTTCTTTGAAAGAGCTTTTTAAGATTTCGGTTTTGTTTTAAATCAAATAAATGGAACATGTTGCATATTTGACGCGCTGCCAAAAATCGTGCTACTTTTTTAACATGTTTAGTGGTAGAATCTGAGTATTTTTGAAAAATATTTTTGTAGATTTTTAGCGCTAGAATGTTTTCAATCGGGTTTTGTTCGAGTGAAGATACCCTTGAAGATTTTTCCTTTTTCGAATTATTTTTTAGGAAATTCGTAAAACTTGATTCTTTCAGCGAAAATCTGCGTTTTAGTGACCTCGGACCCGTGCCGAGCTGGATCAAGGGGAGTCTTCTTCCGCTTCCGCCCATAGACCCATAAAACGAAAAGATCTCGCATTTGGGATAGTGTGTGGGGCAAACACACTGTTCCAGATTTGTAACGCCGAATCGCACAGAGCTCTGCAGCTGACTGTCATTTCTAACTTTAATGTAAAGCCATAAGGATGATAACTTAATTCCAGAAGTCTTCAATTTTAGCAAGGCCGGCCCCCCTGGAATTTTCAAGCGCTTTCGTCATTTCATCAGTTTTCTTCTCCAAAATCTTCTGCCAGAATATAGCTTGGGACAATAACCAGACCTTGTATTGAGAAAAAAGTAGAGAGCACGGTGCGTGGCCCAAAATCGACGCAATAATGATGAGTCCAGCTGAGAACCCACAAAGGGCCAACTTTTGCATAATTAATCCAATTTCACGAAATTACGGGGTCAGTTTTTCTTTCGCCAAAATTTATGCTTATCGGATTGGTACTACCTTCCAGTTTTTGACAAATCCCCATATGGGGAATTCAAATTTTAGCATTTTTCATTCGATAGTTCGATATCTTCGCACTGGCAGATGGAAGTTGCCGGGACAGGCGGAAGCGTGAATGGAACTTCTGGCGGGTGATGGGCAAAGGTGACAGATTCTTGGGGCCAGTCCCGAAAATATTCAAAATCTTCCGAGATTTTAGGAAACTCGTGACGGCCGGATACCCACCGCCATTTTCGCCGGAAACGGCGCTCCCTATGAAGAAGTCTACAGGCTGATTAGCGCTAATTGCTTATCACTTCTTGTGAGACAAAGATCAAAGCAACAAGGGTCCAACTATTTTCCGGAAATTTGAAAAGGGGTAATCGACCTCGAAATTTTTTTGAATTCGAAATTTTTCGAAAGTATTCTTGTGGAAAAGAAGACGCAACAATTTACATAATTAGGGGTGGCTACAGACGAGACTTCTTTTTGGATCAAGATTTATTGATCATTAGGGGTTAGTTTTTCTTTTTTTGGGTCACGTTGGGACGAGAGTTTTAGCTGATAAGGGGTGAGAATCTCGCGAGGTTATCACTACCGATTTGTATTGGGAAACAAGATTCCGTCCCCGGAATTGTGTACCTAAAATAGTACGCGGCTTGTCAACAAAACCAAATATAAACTCGCGAATAGTCCTCGTAGATTCTAGTATCGCTACACTTACAGTCACACGCAGGAACAGGTGATTAAATTAAGGCAGTGCACGGGCCATTCTTTTTCTATTTTCTGAAGGCCATAAATTGGATCAGGGGCACTCTGCCAGCGGGGGTAGGTCAGTTCTACATCCGCTAGAGTTGACTATTGACGGCAATAATTCGAATTGAATCAATACAGCATCAAGTTTTAAAACTTTTGTTTAGGAAGAAGATTGTGATAACTGCCTGGTCGCGATCGGAATCGATGAAGAGTCGATTTGGGCGTGTGGAACTTATGCTCATCGACCGATGCTGTACTACTTCGAAAATGGACAAGCCTCTTACAAAGCGTACAGGAAAGCTTGAATCTCCCGCTAAAATATTTCTTCAAATTTTCTCAGCCCCTTGTTTGCCCTTGATCGCGCCGATTTTCGGACAAGGGCTTGTTTTACGTCAAGGCCAAAAACTGAAAATTAAAATTCTGTTGGCCCTCTCTTCGTACGGAATAATTTTCACTCTTGCTTGCCAAAATGTTGATCTTTCTTGCCAATTTTGGTGAGAAAAGAACTGGGTTAGGAGATCAGGATTTGAGTTGAGTCAATTTTTGGACAGGAGACCGATTGGGAAAGACAAAATAAGATTGATTAGCGAGAAATTTTCTTGGTAAATTGGCTCTGTCAATATATACAAATTGTTGGCTCATCAAGAAGAAAACTAGAATTTGAAGGGTAAATCATTAACTAACCATCCTTACGACATTGAAGAAGTATTATTATTCGTCTTATCAAAATTACTGAGTAAAATTAATATTTATTATTCTTAAAAATAATAATTTTCTGATTTTCTTACGCCTTTTTTAATTTAAAAGAATACATCAATTTATCTCATATTGCTTTTTGTTTCCAAGAAAAATTCTTCAGTATAAGTCTGAAATTTTCGAGAGACCTTCTCAGACCACTAGGATTATGTCCCGTCAAAAAATTTTCGGTATAACCCTAGCACGTGTTCTTAGGTTGAGCGATTTATGTAATGATAAGTGTACTATCACTTTGAAGCCGGCTACGGTCCCCTCGGCTGGACCAATAAAACATTATTTCAAGATTCGCTTTCTGAAACCGACGGATGTCACATGTTCTATTTGCGCTGCCTGAAATTTTACGAATTTTGGCACGCGCTTATCCTTAGTGAGCAGATGTTCGATCTGTGGCTTAAATATTTATGACGGCTGAGAAGATTTTCTTCAGAATAACATTGCGAATATTTAGGGAGCAAATTTATTCTCCTGGCATTTGATAATGTCCTCCTCTAAGTTCTGTAATGCTCCTGGTCAAATTTGATTTGTATTTTCTTGAGAATCGCGGGTGTGGGCCCCTTAATTCGCGAAAATGCCAAATGTGTCTTTCAAGAATTTTTTCTAGCGCCGATTTTTCTGCAGGTGGAAATTCCATTCCATTCTTTATTGCCTTGTTGACCTCAGCAGTGGTCACGTGGGGCGTTAGAATCTTCGCTTCACAGACTGACACCTTCCTAGACACGAGTAAAATTGTTGTTATTATTATTTTGACAGATTTTCCGACATTCTGAGACTTTTTAACAGCCGCTATTTTCTACTCATCAAGGTGATAATGGTTGATAATTAATCGCTTTGATCTGGCGAAATAAAAATATCAACATAAATAAATAAAGCGTGTTTTTGATAAACAAGTCTAGCAGATTTGGGACATGCTTTCTAGGTAGGATAAAGATGAGCTTTTTTATTTGAGGAATTAATGAGTCGGGCTAGATCATTCAACTTGACATGGGCTTGATTAGGGCTAATTGACGGTGACCTTGAGATCAGAAAAGAGGGGATGAACAATCTGATTTATAAGAAAGAAGTGAGCTTTCATTTGCAGAGTTCATATTTTCGTTGAACGAAGCTCATCTTTTCACGATTCCATCAAATTAGCTTCCCCAAACACACATGGATTATTTCGCCCACTGTTTTTCCTTTTTGGCTTGTGCAATTTCCAATTGTCGCTTGTAACAAAAACTTGAAAATGCATTTCCTAAACGCAGCTGTCGGCGAGCTTAACAAATTTACCCTGAACCAAGTTTGTCTCCCCTTCCCGGAAATCCCTAAAAAGCACGGTGCACAGAGGCACACGAGCGAACAAACAAAGGCAAAAAAATCAAATCAAATTCCGTACAAGTTCCGTGTGTTTGGGTTTTTACGAGCGCCTTTGAGAGCCGAGTTCTACGACAAACATGTAAATGTCGCATCGCACCGCCAAGAATCACTGAGTTGCACAGCTAGCTGTCTTTTTCTCCGGATATCCGCTAGGACAAAAAACTTCTTGGACTGACATTTTGGAGGCAGCTATAAAGCTAGTTCAGCATTTGCTCTTCTCGGGAGAAAAGTCTGCCAGACTTCTCCTTATCGTATTATACAGGAATAAACAGTACCCCGATAACTAGGCGAATTTATACAGCTCCTGGTTTTGATCTTGTATTTGGGTCGTCTGAGATTCCTCGAAATACCGGAAGTAATAATGCCTGATAAAGACATCATCTTTATCAGTTTGTATATTTACTTTGTCTTCAAATAACGATACAGTATCCGCGTGAGAAGAATGATCTTCGGAAACATAACGTGATCCCTGGGAAAAGACATTCCGTGTCAGGATAAATACTGTCTCGCAGTACAGTTCCACAGTTTTACTGACGGTAGTTTAGTGGTCCGATAAAGAAGGTCAGGGCGTAGAGTGATGGTTTGAATTTTTTGAAAATTAGCATGAAAGAAGAAAAAAATGAAAATTCAGAAAATAAATTCCGCCGGAATTCCGGAATCACTCAGGATAAGGATCACGGTGACCTCAATTTGGGCTGGATTCAACAATTTCAACGTGAAAAGTGAAATATTTTCGAAAGAATTTCCTATTCCGAGAATGATCATTCTTTCTTTACAAGGCTTCGTAAAAGTCATTCTCGGCCGAGGGCGAATTTACGATCGTTGACCGGAAATCTCGCTTTTGTCAGTCGGCGTGTTATTGAACGTGGCCGGATATAAAAGAGTGTAAATGGCCCGAGGCGCGTGTGCTCTTTCAATAAATCTGTCACGTTTCGCGACACTTGACTGGACTAGTGTACTAAACTGCTCCTTTCTCCGCCGGGGGTTCGATTTCAACCTCGCCGCGCTAGAATCGCGGTGAAACGCAATATTCAAGCTTGAAAATAGTTCGATGACCTGTCCGAAGTCTAACCGACGAAGTGCCTTTCTCAAAATCGCTCAGAACGATGCTCGAAGTAATTCAACGGCGACCGCAAACTTTGAACAAAAATCGATCTTCATCGCCTCAGACGATCCGAACCATGCTTATCTTGAAAAAAGGTGAGCACCCACAGAACAATGAATTTTTCATTCCTATTTTATTTCCATCGTAAAACTGTTTCCAACTTTTTATAAGAAAATCTACATAAGATAATAACTCATCTTAAATGACCGATCAATAAAATGACTTTCAAAATCATATTTCATAAATCGAAAAAAAACGGCACAGAAGCAAATATAAGCCAGACAAAAGTTAATTGAAAATTCCAGTCGGACTGGTTGATTTACGAGATTTCTATATTTCGGACGTGACCGGTGTCCATAAGCGATGAAAATTTTATGTCGCATTGAAAGTACAAATAGTAAAACTCCAAAGCCATAACGCCGTATTCGGCCGTTTCTTGTGAGTTTTGATTGTCTTCATTTCTCTCAATTGGCCATCTCCATTATTTACTGCCTTCCAATTTATCAAAAGTAGGATACTGAAAATGCCCTATAAACGCGCGTAATTATGAATTACAACATAAATATTTAGTGCGTTGAGCCCAGTGAAAACAGTGCTCGAAAGTGAGAGCTTCTCCTCTGAATATCACAACGAAAAACAATGGTTCGAGGCGCCCGACATGCACCTGCTTGTCGATCTTCCCGAAAGAGTTCTGCTCATTTTTGCGGGCGGGCACAGAAATTCAAGGTAAACTCATTCATATCCCCATTTTTAAGATACAATTTTAGGCGAAATATGATCGGCTCTGTCCTAAAATCTGACCGTGGTGGATACAACGACGCCCGCTCAAAATTCACCTCATTTCGTAAAGTGCCTTTCGTCTGCCGCTCGAGCTCGTCCGTCGCGACTTTCACCTTCGCCAATCTGGCCACCGTAAGTGCCTCGATAAACTTGGAATCACCAAATAAAGGATTAAAAGACGCGTGCTTCTTCCTGCGCCAAAGCCTTTATCAAATGCGCATCGCTGTTTTTTTTTTGAAGCACAAAGCTAACTTAGGCTTCTTAGGCAATCGAGGGCGAGGATGAGTTCCTGGCAATTTTCAAAACGGTCAATGGACGAGGAGAGTACGAATCTGCTATGTGCTCGTATTCGTACAAGAATATTCGGGAATATCTCGACTCTGGCAATTTCGACGAGTATTCAGGTAAATCCTTATCGAATGAAATACTCATCGAGACAAAACGGATGTCTGAGATAGTGACGCCGTTAGATCTCTTATTGTTCATCCTCACTCAAGTACAAATGCGATAAGAAGCATACTTCCCAAATTCAATCGAAGAGCGTCATTTCCATTTCTTGTTCAGTCGCTCATGGGATCTCCTCATCATGTTTTTCATTCCTTTTCATTTCCTCTTATCTAGGCCCTCGTTACGAAGCTGCAGATGGAAAAGAACTCGTTTCCTCCCCAATCGTTCTCATCGACGGCGAAGTCATTGCTGCCCTCCAGTCATCTGCCGATCAGTTTTTCTTTGGCCTCGCTGATGGCAAAGTTCTTCGAGTCACTGTGCGGGATGGTCAAGAGCCGATTCTGGCGAACATCGACAGTCCAGAACCAAGATGTGGCAAAGTCAAGTCGTTGCTAATGCGAAGGAATTCTCATCTTGTCATCGCTTGGGAGAAGTGTCTTTTAGAAACAAAAGGTAGCCACCTGAGTTTAGAATATCTTTGTCATTTCGTGACGTAAACCAGTAAAAGAGCTCTTATCAGCTTGATTCTACAAGAAGGTGCAATTCTCGCGCCTTCTCTAGCGAATACTTTCTCTTCCGTCAGAGACCACACTGAGTGATCGCCAGAGCTCTTAAAGAATGCGTTTAGGTGACAAGTTCCACGTCAAGAAAGAGCTTGAAACTGCTGACAAGAAAGACCTGGAAGGCGTGTTTCAAGAACGTCTGAGTCAAATGGAGAATAAAATGAAAGACTTGCACGATGTGATAAATGCATTGACCGCTAGAATTTACACCGAAAATGATAATCGATCGCTCGGAGAAGTTCTTGGGTGAGAAATATTTTTCAAGAAATTGTTTCAATTTCTGTTCATTTAGGGATTTCGATCTTTTGAAAGTGAAAGTGGAAAGTGCTGAAGAAATTGCTCAACGCCGCGTTGATGAGATTTATGAAAAGTTAGAGAAGAGAATCGAAGATTTGGATCGCAGAGCCCTCCAGTGCTGCTCAGCTTCGTCGTCTCCAAAGCCCACTCCTGCATTCAGGCTCAATCACGTGATGCAGCTCGACGAGCCGGTCAGCGTCGTTGCCGAAAAGCTGAACCAGATTGAACAACAGATGGACTTCTTCGACAAGGAGACACAGCGTCTCAAGTCGGATCAAAAAGAGCTCCAGTGTAAGTGGCTTGCGGCCTTTGACCGTGAACGCCTTCTAAAGAGGATCCCCTTAATGACTTGTGAACGGCGGCGGGGTGCCATATGCGCAGCGCTTGTTTGAATGTACTTATCCGCGCGACGACTCTTTTGATGGCTATTGAGTCGCTGCAATAAATTCTTAAGAGTAACTCAAGGTCAATTCTACCCGCCCCCAACTCACAGCATAAATTACGCAGTGTAAATCTAATTGCACTTTCAGCTGGAACCTGGACGTACACAAAACAAGTGGTGGACGACATGCGCAAATTCTGCTACCAGAAGCAAAAGACAAGCATGAACTGGGTCGTCGATCTCAAATCGAACGTCACTGAGCTGGAGGAAACGATCAACGAAGTCTCAAACCAACTGCGTCGGGTGAAGAGACGAGTGGACAAAAAGGCACCTGGGTTATAAATTGGTTATCTCCATAAATTTATTTCCTGAATTGCTTTCAGCAATATTCATCAAAGGGGTCTATATTAATTCAAGTTCTTGGAATCAATTTATAACCACTTGCAAGGGACGCAAAAACCGTCGAAAAAGGAAAACCGGAAAGAAGCCTCGTGAATATGAACTCGTCATCCCTGAACTTTCCCTATCGACAATGAATTAATCTTTAATGAATATCGCGCTGCCCAGAAAAAAAAGACTCAACCAAAAGTTGAAAAGTAACAAATCGCAAAACTAATCCTGTCTAAACAGCTTTCATTATCTTATTGCTACTTACAGGAGAATACTACCTTAGTTCACGAATATTCAAGTTCATGGATCAAACGATTCAATTAAAAAAATTAAAATTTGTGTAAATATTTATCAACGCTTCTACTGTATACTTCTAACATAAATAGCTTGAACCCAAACTGTAATTTCTGCTGCGACTTTTTCACAAAAAACCGGCTGCCTCATCGTTACAGGACTGTATATACATTAAAGCATAAACAGCAAAACAACCAAACATACCCCAATTTTTAACTGTACCTTGACATAAACAACTGTAGTTGACTTGTAAATAATAAAGGAATCAAATGCAAAAATATATGAAATCAACAAGGAAATTCGAGAAATTGAGTTTTATTCACTGAAAATATGGCTGAAACATAGCAGGGTAAGAAGGCTGTGGAACAGAAGGGTAAGAAAGGTAGTAAGTAGGTGGGTAAGCAGGTGGAGCCTGTTGTTCGCTGAAGTTCGTTGGGAAGTGTTCGGCGTATCCCATCGTAGAGTACCACATCTGAATCGGAATTGCTGGCGCAAACATGGATGGCATCTGACAGAATCGTTTCGCGCTCGGGGGTGGAGTCGGAGCCATGGATGAGTAGTAGTCGGATGAGCTGGAAATCGTGGAGTTCAACGCGTGCTCCTCTGGAGTTTCTTCTCTCTTTCGCTTGCTCGGGTTCTCAGTCGTTTCATCGCTGTGGACTTTCTTCATGTGAAGACGAAGGCTTTGAGGATGATAGAATGTCTTGTGGCAGTGATCGCAGGACATCGGAGTCGAGGAGTGAACAAAGCGATGCTTTCGGCGGTCAGTAGCGCTGGCGAAAGTGGAGCTGCATCCTGGTTCAGGGCAAGCGTAGGGTCTTTCGCCGGTGTGCTTCCGTCGATGGATCTTGAGGTTCTCGGCGCGGGCGAAGCTCATCTCGCAGTAGTCGCATTTGAAGGGCTTGTGGCCGGAGTGAATCTTGACGTGGATGGTGAGTTGATACTTCGCCTTGAAGGGAGTCTTTCGTGAGCAACCTGACCAGTAGCAATGAGCAGGATTGGTGGCATTTTCGTTGATGTGGAAAGCAAGATGACTGTCGAGTCCTTCAGTGGTTGCGAAGATCCTATGACATGGGTAGCCGTTGTTTTCCCAAAGGCAAATGATGGGGGTTTCTTGAGACATTTTTACTTTTTGATATGAGAAATGCAAAGCCCGAAGGATTTTATGCTCGAGCTCAGCTGCATCCGCTTAATGACAGAAGCGTGCAACATCATCTGCAAGATTAAACTGATCAAAGACGCTCATTCCGATGGGATCAGTGACGATCATCATCAGAGAGAGAGAGGAAATTAGACACAGGTGAAACAATCAATGTTTGAAGATTTTTTATGAAAAGTTTATTTACAAATGTTTTTTTTTTACAAAAATATGTGTTAGAAAATATAAAGATAAATGCTTTTTTCGATTTTTCAGGCCTTCAGGCTTCGATCGACGTTGGTGACGGAGCTCCAGCGGGAAAGTCGTTGCCCACCCTTAGCAATCTTCCTCTCCTCTTTCTTGCCAGACAATATCTGAAGAATATAATGAGCAATATGGAATCGCAAACGTCAGAAGTGTTTGTTAAAAATAAGTGCCACTAATTTCCGAAAGAACTGATTTTGATTTGATTTGATTTGTTTTGATTAGTAACAGATCAATTTCAGCAAATCTACGCAAACTACAATTTTACCGAGAATTTCTTCCAGTAGTTCTTTGACTACTCCTAAGCTCTGTTGAGCAGTTTCCTGAAGGAATTATTATGTTGTTCTTTGCGGAAGACTAACGTTATAGCTTTGTATGTTTAGATCAATGTCTTCGTGTGTCCAATCTGAAGGCGTGTGCACTTTTTCTTCCTTTAGCTCTTCAGATTTTTATTGATCTAAAGAGAGTTTGAACTAAATAATTTTAATAAAACTTACCTCGTATATCATATTTTCCCAGTTGTACGTTGCGTTTTCTGCATATCCTTGAAGTTTGAAATACGTTGGAGTTTGGAGCGAATGGTAGATTGGCGTTGGCGGATCAGAAAGAGTTATCTGCAGCAAATCTTGTTCGATCTAAAACTGGTTTAAACTTGAGTTCCGAAGAGCCGACTTACGGGATCTCGGAAGGTTCCACTGACTCTCCACTTGTCGAAAAGCGTGCAGCTCGATGTCTGATCAACGACGTACTCGCGGTGCGAAGGAGGACTCGCGATATGGTAAATTTGAGTTTCGTCAATTGACCCCGTCAGTTTCATCTCTGCCATTCTTATGCTCATTCCTCGCTCGTTCACGAGATACAGCAGCTTTCGCAGACAGACGAGGCGATCTTCCGCTCTGATGCGAATGAGTACTGTTCGTGCTGCCTGCTGAAAACGGACCAATGCAAAATGCCGTCCACGCCATGGTGAGTTTCTGTAGAGGTCAAATACGGGAGTATATTCTAGCTTTGTGTTTGCTTCTCGCTCAGTTCGTCCCTAAATTCAATCATAGTCACTCTTATCATTGAAAAAAATCTTTACCTGTATGATTATTTTTCTCCCATCTCGTTTGTTTTGTATTTCTTCAATTTCTTCTGGCTCAGGGATGTCTTCACCAATTTTCACTTGCCATTTTAGCTTGTTATTCTTCTCAGCTTCTTTTGCTTTTCTCAGTCTTGCGCGGAATTCTGTCGTTGCCGAATGAAATTTGACAAAGTGCTCGTCGAGATTGGAAGGGACAATTTCTTTCCTGTTGAGAATTTTGTTGATATGGTGAATTGCTCCGATTTGTAGATTTTCAGCTGGAGGATCGCCGGCGCCAGAACGGGAGCAATCGCTTCTTGGTGGCCTCGGTTTTAGTCTGTCCATTGAAGCTACGTCTGAAGTCGAAGCTTTCACCATTTCTCTTCTCTTCTTTCGATGAAGCTCTGTTATTTCATTCTTGATCGACTTGTCCACAAGCGTCTTTTTTGACTCCTTCACTTGATCCGACACGTATGCTTCTTCGAGCGGTGCTTTTTCCAGCGCAAATTCACGTTTCTTTTGAGTAGTAAGGAGACCGGGAAGGCAGTTGCCGTTCAGCTCGCAGCGAAGCACCTTACGGTCGAAAGTTGAAAACTGAATCGTCATTGTCGCCGAACATGTGACGAATTCTGTTGGATTGAAGGCAACCTCGATTTCTTTATTGCCTTCAATGCTCCCTGAAGCGGGTGTAACTGAAAATACTGGATTCGGCGGCGTAATTTGGCAGGTGTATGTGAAGACATCGCGTGAATCGGATTTGAGAGAAATTGAACGTACAGCAGACTGGCCCAGTGCGACTGAGCCAAAGTTTATCTTTTTTGGGAAGTTGTCGGCATCGATTGTAGGGTAGGCATAAAGTGGAACCAGTAGGTTTTGGCCGACGCAGTGGATTCGGATCGAGTCCTGAAAAAAACATAAAATTCTGATGATTGGCATGGAATTCACCTGGTAGACATTGTCTGAGACAAGATCATCCTTTGTTGGCGTGATAAAATTGACCGTGATCTCCACATGCTTTCCCGGAACTACGCCACCCTCTGGTTTCTCGTACGAGATCTGCCAACGGTTGGTGTTGATTGGTGCGATTATATGGAAGTTCGCTCTTGTGCTCGACGCATTGATAATTTTTACTTTCTTTTTCGTCGGCCCCTTCAATGAAAAATATGATTTTGACTGTCTGTTGAATTAAATCCGTACCTTGTTTAGCAAAAACGACAATTGATGAGGATTGACCCGGAGAATCTCATTTTTCTCCAAGTACGAAAAAATCTGCGTCTCTAATAAATGATGTGGCGGTTTTTGACGGACTTTTTCGCTCTCCTCCTCTTCTCCATATATTTCTTCCAATCTACTCTTTCTAACAAATGCTCGAAAAATGTCTTTTATCGTCAAAATACCTGTATTTGAAGCTGTCCCTGGCTAAACCAGCAGTTGACATTTGGCCGCTAATTTTCTAACTGATCTCTGAAAAAAATCACATGTCTTCAAAAACTAACGTTCTAGAAACATCAACTCTCTAAAAATGCAACCTACCGGTACGGGCTCATTTTAAACTGAAGTTACTCTCATTTTCAATGAAAAAAACATAAGTTTGTTCTAGAGAGAAAATGAGTAACGATTGGACGCGCCTCAATTATAGTTGCATAGCAACGGAATATATTGAAATCATGGAAGAGTTCATCATCACTTGCTTGCTCTGGAGCAAATTTCAGCGAATTTGAGCAAAAAATAGTTGAGTCAAAATGGTCACTGAGTCTTTCTGTTTCTGGGTATTACTCGATTTGGCAAGAATAGGCATTATTTGCTTTATTTTACATTCTTTTTGCGTAATATCTTTCATTGAGTTGGCAATCGTCCTGGAAATAGGGTTCATGGGAATGTGCAGATGCTCCCTACGTAAAAGGGAAATTTCATAAATTTAAATTTAGTAGAAATGTTAAAATTTTCAGCTCTCGCTGCTCTTGTGGCCGCCGTGCCTAGCTACAAGACTTCTGAAATCAAGAGCACAGAGAGAGGAGTCGAGGTTCCCGGTGAAAATGGATGGACAGTGACTTGTCGAATCGAACTCGACAATCCTCCAGCTTTCTCGCTCATCGACGGTGATGATCTTTTCTACACTACTTTTGCCATCGGCCCTGGTGATGCTGTCTACAGAATCAAAAACTGGATTAGCCAATGCGGCGCGAAACCTGTTGCTGAAAAGCTTTTCACTGAGTTTCCCTGGCCTAACGCCATCCAGCCAGTTCCAGAAGCTCTTTACGGCCCTCGATGGTTCTCAGTCTCTTCGGGCTTCTTTCCCAATTCAAAGAACGACGGCTGTGTTGCTGTTTTTAACGCGGACACTTTGGAGATGCACTACATGACGCCTGGTTGCAAGCATCTGCAGGGCGAACATCCAAGCTTCTTCTACCACAAGGTGGAGTGGCACGATATGGACCAGGACGGAGATTTGGATATGCTCACTGCTCGATGCCTCAACGACGGGCCAATTACGCCAATTAATCAGACTCTTCTTTGGTTCGAAAATGACGGTAGCTTTCCCAGCAACATCAAATTATGGAAAGAGCATGAAATTGCTGCTGGTAAGCTTTTCAATAAAAGACAAAAAAAAACTTAAATTAACCAGGTAATAACACCGCGGATGTTTTCTTTGACACGACTTACTTGACCCGACCAGGAACAACTAAGGAGCAGCTTGTCATTGCCGTCTCTGGATTCTACTCTCAACAACTTGAGCTTATTTGGACTGAAGACGCTGACGACGACTGGCTCTACGTCTCTAAGCATCGATCTATCATTGTCGATGATGCTGGCTGGTAAGTACCTTTTATCACTTACACAGGCATAATACAAGCAAAGGTACTTCGAAGTTGAATTCCACGATGTCAACGGCGATGGCAAGAAAGAGATGCTGACGACCACCTGGTCTCGAAGCGACGAAAACGGAGCTCTTTATACCTACTCTCTCAACTCTGCTGACTGGCGAAATCCCGACAGCTGGTTCCGACACGACATCTACACTCGATTCCCTCGATTTTTGAATGCTGGATTTGGATCTCCAGGAGGCTTTGCTACTGGGGCAAGTAATGCTCATATCATCTTGTTACGAAGCAATTTTTAGACGAAAAAGTCTGGCGAAAAACGAGAAACGATCTGGGTTTCTGGCGATGATGACGGGCAGGTCTACCAACACACTCCACTTTCTGATCTTGCTCAAAACTGGAGGTAGACTTTTTCTTTTATCTTTCTGCTGAAATAGTATGTTTCAGATACGAAACCGTTCCTATCTACAAGACCGATGATGATCTCGGCTTCGCAACTCTTACTGGCGCTACAATTGGACAAATTCAAGCCATCGACTACAACAAAGATGGTTCCACTGACATTCTCATTCCAAACTACACTAGAAACGAGATGATTATTTTAGAGCAATGTGGTATCAATTGCGAGATTTAGATTTTATTACTGTGAATAAATCAAAATTAAGTAACAATGTGTTTATTTAGTAAAGACTCTTTGTGAAAATTTATGACCGGAAAACTCGCATGCACAGACTATCAATGGACCATCGTATTCATCTTAAGTCGAGCATTCAAATTTATCTTCCGCTAAATTTTGTGAACAAGATTTTAACAAGAGCTTAATACCTTAATAACTTCTGAGTACAAAAGTCAAAATGAGTTTCTGCTTTTTGTGAGGTACTTTTTTCCGAGTTTAATACTTCTTTCATCGTCATTTTTGAGCGTTTAAGATATTTTTCCGAAAAAAGTCAAAAGTTGAGAATTCTAAAAAGTTTGTTTTTGCCATTTAATTGTTTCTCAAATGTCAAAAAGATACCTTCCCGTTTCAGATGACGTTAAACATGCTAAAAGAGAACGAATTAAATCTGTCATTTAGATAACCATGAGTTTTCTGTTCACTCTAATCATTTAATTAATTTTATTTCCGAAGAATTCGCCGTCTAAGGTTCTTCGTTTAGTGAGGAAACACGTAAATCTTGTAAGTCAATCTGATTCAGGACTTACGGAACTTAATTTAAAAAGAAAACTTCCGGACTAACACAGAATTTTCTTTATGAGGATCTTTCTCAATGAGGTTTCCAAGTGAGTTCGGTATTTCAGAACAATCCAAACGGAAGTATTTTAATCGTAGAATAAAAAGATAACGTAATAACGAGAATTAGTTTTTATTAAAAGATGCAGCTTGCTTCGATTATTATTTCTCATTCAAAATTCGTTTATCGTTTTCATAACTAATACAGAGAGCCAAGTTTATAAGTTCAGAGAAAAGTACTGCTATTTGTATTAATCTTCACAGGTGCAATGATATTCTTACACACTGCCTAAGCAAGATTTTCAAATGGTGAAAATGTGACTTACTATTAACTCTGTAGAGAATCAAAGAGAAGTTTTCCAAGAAACCCAATGATAGTGCCATAAAATATCCGGTAATTTTGAGTATTAAAAATTGTATTGAAAGAAAGGCTTTCAGTTATAGAAATTATCCATCTCTGGATTTTTTTAGTTTTCAGAATAGCAAAACAGTTCAATATTAAAATAATAAGATAAAATTTTTATTTTTTTGGTATCGCGTAATTGGTATCTTTTTATTCGTATTTAGAAGCGATAGCTCATAAATGGTCGGAAAAATATAAATTTTCGATTTTGACAGAAATTTTAATTAGGAGAAAACCACTATATTGAACGTCTTTGTCATCATCGATTATCGAACGATCGAAATATATTCAAGAGCCGAGACAAAGATGGCTCTTCCAGTGTCCACTCTCATCCAACGTCGAGATCCCGCTCATTGGCGGATTACACCGCGCAAATTTTATTTTGAAAGTATAAAAAAGTAATCAAAAAGTTCGAAATAATGAGCGGATACACAAACTCATCGGCTGATTCAAGGCAATTAAACCTGTCAACGTAAAGGATTTTATTAATGACTAGGAATTTGACTAGTTTTAGATCTCAAGCTGCCGTTGATGGTGAAAATGAAGCCTTGTTAGCTCGTGCTCACATCGGAAGGAACACCGAGCCAGGGTGACAGAAATTTACTTTCAATTATTTCAACCCTTTTAGCCCTACTCAAAGAAACAATAATTACGATAACCACGCCACCGACATGGATGCTGATGAGATTCGTCGCGTTCAGCTCTCTTCTGACGCCAACGCGGAAAACAACAATACTACCTAGTGATATAATCTTCTCCAACTCTATAATTGGCCGCAATAATTACTTCTCTTTAGTGTTTTTAATTTTACAACTACCTAGCTCTTTGAACTTCTCAATCCGCCCTTATCGTAAATGTCACGACGACTTTGTGTATAATCTTGTTGTGTACTTCCCGTCAAATCTATTTCCTGATGCTTTCCGAATTTCATTTTTACATTCGGAGAAAACTTATTCCGAAGAACTTTTAGAAATTTGTTCCTTGACAGAATATTCAATCAAGGAACGTTCACGGCCATATTTTATGTTATTCTGCTTTACTGTTAACGCATTCTACGTCTCTAACTATATTAAGATTGCGCTCGAGGTTGGAACTGATAGTCGGACTCGGAATGTACAAGACAAAATTTTGGATGTTTCGTAAACATTGAGTGAATGTATATTGTTGTGATATTCATTCTAACGGAAACGATCGCGTGATCGTCAGGTCGCTGAGACTGTCTATGCGCCACTTGATTCCTGGAATTGGCCACTTCCGGGCTGACGTTTCCGGGAAAACCTTTACGGAACAAGCTATTACGTAACACTCGAGCAGTACTAGAATCTCAAGGGCCAACTCGCAAAATTTTCGACTTGAAGCTTGTTTGGGTGAACTGGGGATCAATTCAGACTTTACGAATCTTTTCGCGTAATGATAAGGAACACCTGGATAATTGGCTCCTAGAGAGCTAGTCAGAACGAGTCGCTCAATAATTTCTAGCTCATTTTGAGTACTAAAAGCTGAGTCGACTCCGGTTTCACGAGTTCAATCGTGTTTTTTGAGCAATTTTTTGAGGAACTTTGCACTTATTTGTGTTCTTCCTTGATTCCACGAGTAATAATTCTAGTTTTGCTGTCATTTTTCCTCGCAAATTTTGTAAGATAAGATGAAATTTGCTACTTTTAGTGATAACAAGGCGGGAGAACTGGAAATTTTGCGTGATAATTTTCAGCGGAAGTTTTTCGATTTTCAAAGCTGCGTGGAAAGTGGTCGGATTGCGGCATCTGCCTAATTAATGCTGCTTTCGGATGTTTAGGGGTCAGGCTCTGGGTTGACTCTGAATTCCGCTTGTGGCTCTTGAGTTGCTCCTTTTTTGAGGGGAAGTTTTGAGCGCTCTTTGATCGCGTTCCACGCCGCTTGGTTGATCGGCTTTGTGATCACCAGGAAAATATTTGAATTTCTCATAATGTATCTGAACCTAAGCTCCACTTTTGCATTTGATCAGTACTTGAGACGATCACATGCGCCGATGATATGTTTTCGATACACAAAAATTGATTCCAGAAGGCATCCACTACCTACAAAACAAGCTACAGTCTAAAATCCACAAGCTAAAGATAGCTTTACTCTGTAGAATTCTTGAAAAAAGTGGATTAAACGACCCCAACGCAGCGGCTTATCCTACAAGGACTCGTTTGCACTATGCCCGGCCAAGATTTGGTCGCCTTCGCCGATTGAAACATTTCCAAAATCAAATCGGTTAGAAGTTTAGCGTGGCTTCGCTAATAGAGAAAACCTGCTCCTAGTTAATTAAAGCTTACCATATGTTAAAATTCTAATTTTGTATCTTTCGTTCATTCAATTTCTTTAGCCCAAAAGTTAGCATTCAGCTAAATTGAATCGTTTATTCGGATAAAAACACACTTTACGCAACCCGTGACTCAGAACTTTTCAAGGCTCTATAAATTACTGTCTATCTAGCAGATTAATATTTTCATAAATTTGCAATGTTTGCTACATCATCTGAGTTTATATTTCTAACTCAGAGCGTCGACTACGTACATCTCGCCTCTAACCGGTCATTGAGTACATACTTCGCTGCAACCAAGAAACTTTTGCGTCGATAATGAAGTTGTAAAAGCTGCAGCCGTCGGTTGATGTGCGGCGTCGCTAATTCTAGGGTTATGATAATTATAGTGAGCGTTCTGCCTTGCGTAAGCGCCACTGGGCTAGAATTGCCCCTTCTGAAGTGCAAGCACCTACTGGGCCTAAATAGGCGCAGACTTGCGGTCTCGCTTTGCAATTTTAAGACTAAATGAATATGTTTAAAGCTGGAAACTGAAAATTCGGTTTGAAAATAAGTCTGCTTTTGGTCATTCAAGATCTGCAGCTAGAACTTCTGATAAAAATAACGAGTTTTTCTTTATTCAACTAACAGCCAGTATTTGAACCTCAAACATAGTCACCATATTCTTCGATACAACATCAATAATACTTGAGTTTCTGGTCCGAAGGACCATCCTAAAGTAGCATTTCAGAAAGAGCAAATTCGAAATCGCCATTGAGTGCTTTTAGATACACCCTCTTTTCATCTAATTTTGAATGAATAATTGTAATTGCAATTGAAGTTCTCAAGGTTACGTAAGGTAAAGTCCTCCAAGTGTGGCTCAAGTAGCAGCAGGCGTCGGCGCTGACGGCGGCGCTGCTCCTTTTTACGTCAGACTGGGTTGAACACGGGGATGAGCCACGCGGTGCGCCCGCGCGCGGCGCAAGAAACTCCTGCTCAGCGCCTTAGCATCGTCCGATCACGTGTTCCATCGAGCCCACATTGCAGGGAAACCCTTTTCCTAGAGCTCATCATTCGCAGAAAAGCCAAGAGCAAAAATATTTTTTATTAATTCAAAAATCGAGAAAAAAAAACTTTAAAAGAGACATAAAAAGAACGAGAAAATAACCTACAGAGCTAAATTTCAAATCGACATGCTGTCGACAGCAGCAAACTCACAGACACCGTCTTTTCTACAAAGACAGCACCAACGACTTCCGAGTTGGAACTCACAACTTCAGGAGGCATTGTCTTCATGCTCCGCTTCGACTGGATCAGTTTCTCCAGGAAGATCAACTTCTCTCACAGGTTCAAGCAGCCCAGACCCATTCAACAGATCCACGTCGCCAGGATCGTCCAGAGACTTTGACAAATGCGGATTGAACTTTCACGATGCCGCTTTGGATGCAGAATTGGCAATGCTCCAGCATGCGTACGCCTCAGAAGCGGTCTCGCAGCTTTTATCTTCGACTCAGACCTCTTCTTCTTCAAGTTCTTCCTCTCCAGAATCTTCTCCTTCGAGAACATCATCACAAGAATCTACCCAGCAAAGCCAACAAAAGCCCCAGTCGCAAGGAGCTGTCACGCAGAATCAAAATCAGAGCGGACAAACCGGAAACCAGCATCAAATGAATACGACTGAGCATGTCATCAGCGGAATGAACTCGACAGGGTTGGCGCAAGGGACGTGGAACTTGATGGATCGTCTCAAATGGGCTCCGAACAAAATAATGCGTCCAGCGGAAGACGCCTGGAAATCTTACCTTGATAATCCCCTGGCCACCGCGGGGCTGATGCAACTGCAAGCTCAGGTAACCAGAGCTCAAGCGTAGATTTTGAGGAGATCCGATCTGCTGACTTCCTGCTCCCCCGAGTCAGGATCTCAGGGATTTGTTTTCATCTATTCCATTACATTTTGTCTTCTTCAAACTCAAATCATTCAAAAGTGTGCCTTTTAGAATGCCTTAAAAGCTACACATGTCTAGCGATTAAAGGAGTAGATCATATTCCAGTAACTAAAATAAATTTAGAACCACCATGACGATTCTGCTCAACATGCTGCCCTTGGCCTCCTCTACGACTACTACAACGGGCCACGTAACGTCCTGCAGCACAACATGCATGCTCACCATGCCCAGAACATGGCCCAACAAAGCCAACAGAAACAACATGTTCCCCAGCAAAATCACAACCTTCCACAAGTCCAAAACAGCCAACAACACCACAATGCTCATCAAGCTCAGCAACAACAAGAACAGCAACTTCGAACTATCAAATCAGAGCCTGTTGATCATATTTTTGGTCAAAATAAGTCGCCAGAAGTTGAAGGTAGCAGTGACTCAGACAACGATGTCAAAGACGGAATCAAAACTGAAGGCCCAAATGCTGGTCTGCCTGAAGACTATCAAGGGTTTGTTGAACACGGTAGACCTAGAATTTTGATGAAAAATTTTTCAGTGAATATTTCGAGTACGCTATGGAAGCACCAAAGAGTCTGAAGCAGAAAGAAGGCGAGCCAACGATGTCTTACATCAATAAAGGTAATTGTGACTTTCCGCGAAATCGCGAAATTTCCCCCGGTTCCGGTTCTTCGATTTCAGTACGGGCGCGCGCGTGTGTTCCCTCTCAGATTCGCGGCGGGCGATCTTAAGATTTGGATTATCTCGCTCAATTATGATTCCAGTTTCGAAAGTGTCAACGCAGGCGTTAGCCAAGCTCTGACATGGAAAAAGCCGCTACATTTCCCATTTCACGCTGTCGTCACATTTACGATGGCGCGGCTTCTTAATTGAGCAGATTTCCGTTCCGCATGATTTTGAGTCCGGATGACCAGTAAAAGGCGAGAAACCGAGGAATAGTGAAGAGCGGATAGAATCCTCTATTGACCGGATATGAAGCAAGCAACGGTTGAATGGGATAGATGGTTAGGCAACGTAATTTTGTAACGGGTCGCAGTGTCATTTACAAAATATTCATTTCGAGTTCTGGAGAGCGCTGGGTAAGTTCCGGAATGATGAAAATCCACGTGCTCCAGGTGAGCGAAGGTCGTCGGAAACATTTCTCCGCGGCGCGCCTTCTGCTGCCCAGCACACTAAGTTGAGCCTTCAAGGGTTCCGGAATGTGTTACCGAGCGCTGCGTGTCATGTGACGTCGTGTGATTTGGGTTGAGCTCTTTCGTAATCGCCTGACACGCCGCTGCAGCAATTTATGTCTGCTCAAGTCCGCTAAATCTATATAAAAAAGAATTACGAATAGTTTAACAGTAAATCATTAATGTAAAGTAGTGATGTAAAGGTGCAATAACCCTCGGAATTTTGGGTTTCGACGGTGCGCCACGACGTCGTGCGAGCACTTGAAATGCTCCAGCAAATGCTCTCCGGGTGTGTTTTCCGAGGGCCGCCGAAAATTACACTTTTCGAAAACGTAAAAATGGTAAAATCACCACTGGAGGGATCAACGCTGACGTAACTGACACGAGTGCAACATCGAAAAGCAGGTTACTGCCTCGAAAACATCAGAAATTCAACATCTGACATTATCACGGCGCGCACTCTGTTTTGAATTGAACATGTCCAAACTCCCAGAGTAGGAAAGAGTATCATGTTCAAGAAGACAAGCTCTTTTTCCGTGCTTTTAATGATATTTGCTTTTTGATAATTCGCCGGGATGATCTTCTAATGCTCCTGCTGGTAAATGTTTATTCTTTGATATAACGGGTTGAATGGAGCTGTTTTATGGCGGCATCTTATTATTGAAGGTGGCGGTGCTATCAGCGGTGGTGAGCAACTGGCCCTTTGCGCCTTATCAGAGACCCTTAATGTTAGTTTACTTTAGCACCCAGCGGTGGTGCTCCAAATGACGTGTTCCTTGATTGCGCCTCCCACATCGGATCAGAAGGCGGCTTAACATTTCCTTCTGGAATTCGCTTACTCCAGCTGAGCGCGTATTTATATGCACAGGATAATATGTTATAATGCCAAATCTTACGTGTCGTAATCCGTCTTGGCGGTGGTGGAGGAGCGCATCTTGTTCAATCCAATCCTGATTATAATTACATGCTTAATTAGCGATACCCTTTACAGGCGATTTCACACTACGGGGTCATGGAAGGTGAGGAGTCCAAATATGCAGGTGGTATCACCTCGTTGTCTCGGGACCATCCAGATGCGAGCAAGTGCGGCGGATCAATAGCGTAAACTGCCCTGCATCGCAGATAAAATCAACATCCGCTACCCCCCTTAGAGAGATAATTTGACGCAAACTGGAATTTTGAATAATATATTTTGAAAATGAAATACAAAAATGTACAAGATTTTTAGTAAGATACAATTAATGTGAGTTTGTACAAATTATAATTCGCAATAAACTGATTTAAACTGGACGATGGGCTCATCTGGGTAGCCTGTAATTGGCGGCAAATTTCTCGGATATTTCTAGGAGATCATTAGAAAAAGAATTTTTTAATAAAATAAGTGACAAAAGTGTCTTTGTACGTTTTTGACAAGTAGAGATTCATTGCAAAATTTCGCCCATTCCATCCGCCCGTTTCATAAGATTGAATCAAAGATTTATCCTTGACAGTAAATAAATATGAACCGGAACAAGCTTTGTGAGAACATTGTAAGACAAAAGTGTCTTTGTACGTTTTTGACAAGTAGAGATTCATTGCAAAATTTCGGGTGTGAGACCCTTCAAATATCCAGAAAATGCTGCTATTTATCCTTTGACCCGCGGTTATAAGATAGACTAGGGGGAGTGAGAGACCTGGTTTGAGTTCTCTGGCCAGTTTTTTGATTTTCTCTTTCACTTCTTCGTAAGTAGGAAAATTAAATTTATGCTTAGCCGCCATATTTTTTGCGAATTACGCTTCCACCGAGGAGATCCGTCCCGATTACGACCTAGATTACCATCACTTCTAACCCCAAGCTACTCTTGAACCGCCGCGCTAGCTCACAGCTGTTATCTCATTTTCAAATCGGTACCTATTTGGACTCCTCACCTTCCATAAACTCCTAAACTACGCCCGACTAATCCCACTTACACGTATTCCTCAACCTCGTTTTTTTTTACTATTTTTTAAAGTTGTACCAAACTAACGATTATTTCTAGCACAATTCTACGCCATCAGCCTTCGAGAAGTTGGGAAGACTGCCTGGAAGTTCCGAAATACAAAGGTGAAGACTGTTGTTTCCGTCATCTTCGGCGATGGAAAGCCAGAAGAAGAACAGCTCCGGCACTGGAAATACTGGCACGGAAGACAGCACACTGCGAAGCAAAGAATCATTGATATCGGTGAGTGCAGCGCCAGGAGGAAGGGGAGATTCCTTTATCAGCAAATTATAAGCATGGTGCGATAAGCATTGAGACGTGTTGGTGATGTTCACCCAACAGGTGTGCTCGAGCGGCTTCTGAATATCAAATTCCTCAAAAACCTAAACTGGGTGTATTTGATAATATAGCGGAATCGTGAGTGCAAATCAAACCAATATGACGTGTCGCGTTTAATATTTTCGAAGCCCTTGAAAAGCTCAAGGAGGGCCCCGCCGGCTCAACCAAATCCGTCCAAGGATAAGGTTTGCGCGCGCCGCCGCAAGACACGCGTAATTATAAAAATACGCCACAGAAAATGAGCACCCCTAGCCACTCACTGACCAAACATTTTCCTCGGCAATCTTGTAATCGATAAAGGCAACAGATAACCAAAAGTAATCCGGACACCGTAGCTTATTATTCAGCTGTTATTTTTTCAATCAACTTTTGGAGGCATGTTTTATCAATCATAGCTTCGTAATTACATTTTCGTTATAAAATTATGCATGAATCCTTACGTTGGTTTATGTAAATTGACCCAAGAGGTCGTCACACTGCGGAAGCGATCAGTTCCATCAGTCGATAACTGATAGTGAGTGGGGGTCCGCCTCGGGTGGTGGCGCGAAATTAGCACCTTGTAACAATTTATTACGCGGTGCCGTAAATATGGCCCAGGAATTTGAAACACGTAGGGCCTTATTCAAGCCGCTTATTATCGGGATCGAAGGATTCAACCCAGATTCATTTGAAAGCCGCAAATTGCGACTTCATCAAAGGCTCACTGGGTTTAACGTGGTTGCATTCGACACGCAAATTTAAGACAGTAGCTATTGAAATTCATAAATATGGTCAACGAGGACTGAGCAGAGGGCCACTTGAAATCATAAGAGAGAGGAGACGAGTCTTGAGTGACTCGAGCCGTGGGGATCATCTCCGATCCAGGAACACGTCGGGTGCCCGATTTAACCCCGCATTTCGTCATGCGAGAGGAAAACAGCTCAAACGGGCTTACCTCGGCAAAGAATCCAAATCTATAACAGTCTCTTTTTAAGATGCTCTTTGAGAAAATAGCCAGAGCACTTTTGACATTCCATATTTCAGCGGACTACAAGGAATCTTCCATGATATCTGATATCAACGAGTTCTCCCACAATGCCATCAGCTTCACTTGGGACGTTAACGATATTGCCAAGATCTTTGTTTCGGTCAACTGCTTGTCGACAGACTTTTCAGCGCAGAAAGGCATCAAGGTAATTTTAATAAATTATAATTGTCATGAAATGGTAAAATTTCACTTATAAAGAGAGTAAATATAGCCTATATAGCCTAAATAATATAGGTGAGTGGATGTGTCTAGAAACTGTGAAGCATAAATTGCTAGATTCAATCCTTGAAATCCTATAAAAATTAAATTCTCTCTATATTTTAGTCCTTTATGGTGTTAAGAGTTGTAATTCTATCTAACAATGATTCTTCAGGGTTTGCCACTTCTGCTTCAAATCGACACCTACACCGACATGCGCCGCAATGCCAAGCCCGCCCATCGAGCCACTGTCCAACTCAAAGTCTTCTGTGACAAAGGCGCTGAGAGAAAGATCAGGGACGAAGAGCGAAAAGCTTTGCGAAAAAAGGGAGGCTCCGGCGCGGCCCCGCCAAAACCGCAGTTCCAGCTTCCCGTTCAGAATCCACTCGGCATCGTCATGCCCGGGCAGCAAGCTAATGTAAGTCGCCAAGTGAATTTTAGAGAACGAGAGTTAAGCTTATTAAAACTCGGTAGATTAGGGAGCAATTTAAAGGATTCTCAAGTTCGCAAAATGACCAGAAATGCTCTTGCTCAGTCAAAATTTTCCTCCTTGATTTCTTTTCTCAATTTCCACTTTTAGATGATGCAACCAAACTCAAAACGAAACGAAATCGTCCTCTTCAAAGCATCTTCTGACTTATCTTCGAGCGTCACATATTTTACACCAGAGGTTCGTAAAAAGTACCGCCGTCAAAACGAAAATATTGTTTGACAGTTTGAAAAGTGTCGCTAAAATAAACGGCACTTACAAAGTTGTGCAAGCCTAACAAATTTTTGTAGATGGCTTCGCGGACCGAAGCAGATTATCTTGCGGCGGGTGAGATTCCACCGATGGATACAGAGGGAAGGAAGAGACTCTGTGATACGGACGGAAATGAAATTCCACAAAAGGTAAATACCATAAATCCGATATAAGAACAAGCTTTATATATATTTCTCGATCGGAAATAAGTGAATTACGCCTTCAATAGCCAAACTGACTAAATTGCTAGCTAGCTTCATATGAATATTTAGATACCGAGACATGATCCAAACACAGTACTTCTTTACGTCAAATCTCCTGAAGCCGAGTGTTTCGACGCTCTCATGCTCTCCCAATCCAACTTGACCGGATTAACCGAAGCGGTTTGATCAAAAACGCTAAATCAAATTATCAGAAAATAACACTTCCATTGTAGATCGTTGCGAAGTACAAAATCAAGGCTGAAAAGATTTCACGAATCTACAAGAAGTCGAAGAAGGGCGTGCTGGTCAACATGGACGATATCATCATCAGACATTACTCAAATGAGGACACTTTCATCATCACTTTTGAAGAAAAAGCGGGAAAGACTAAAATAGTACTCACTGAAGTTTGAAAATATCATCCACTGTAACAATAATTGACCATTCACTGTAAAAATGCATTTTTTCTTCAAACACGATGCTTGTAAAATGAACTGTACCAAAAATTGATTTGTAGAGAATAAAATGATTTTAATCTCTGAAGATAATTTATTTATTATTGAAGAAGGCAGCATGGTGGCATATTTTTATAAATAGAAGTTACAGTAGCTAATTATTCGTCTTCATCAGCAACAAGCAAGGAATACTCCTCGGTTGCCCAGCGAGCCCAGTTCCAGTCTTGATTTCCGTCAAAAGGCTCACGCTGCTCTCTAAAAAGGGTTCGTTTACGCATTGTGATTGAATAAAGAATGATAAGTACCTGTCGAGATATTTTTCAGCGTTGAGGAATGTATCAAAGAAGATATGCTGAAGACGACATTGCTTGAGATCGCGGAGGGCTATGATGTGTTTCGTCTCTGGTTTGACCAAATCCAGCATCAGGCAGAGTAAATCAATGAACGGTAAGGGTTCTACTCCAAGAGTCCGCAGTCGAGTTTCCTGAAGAATGAAGTAGAAAAGACTGTTAAGGCTCGGACAAACCTGTTCAGCATAGAAAAACTCCAAATCGTCGATCGTTATTGCACCATCCCCGTCTCTATCCATCACGCGGAACCAATACTCCGACGATGTTGACGTACTTTTATCCTCTTCTGACATTATAAACCTAAAGGAATTTCATAAATCAACATCATAGCGCTATTTTTAATCTAGATTACCATACAAATTCCGAATATTCCATTACACGCCGTTTAGTCGTCACTGTGCCGGATAAAATTCGGTCGATTGCTTTTACAGAAATACTTAAAAAAAAGCAATTAGGGAATATCAAAATAATGAAACACTACCTATAATCACCATATTTTGACAAATCCGTAGGCCCGATTTTGAGATCATGATCGGAGTCAAGCTCCCAGAAGCGGCAATAAATGACATAGAAGTGCTCATAGCTGAAGAATCGCTGCTCATTGTTGATATCATCCAGCGCATCCAATGAGTTCAGGACTTGTGCAAACTCGGATTTCCGAAGCCCCGGAAGAGTGAGTTTTTTGTTCCAGGCGGAGGCAGTATAGAATAAGCGAGCAATGACAGTAGTAACGTATCTTAAGAGAAAGTGTTGCGAAAGGTTACTTTAGTAAAGCGACGTAAGATGTAAACAACACGCTAACGAGATAAGCCTCAAAGTTAAGGTGAGGCTTTTCGCGCAAGTTTGAGTGAGGGTTGAAAGGAATTTTTCGTCGCTCATGAAAAACAATTTTGTCTGACAACAAATCAGAGTGAAATCAAGGAAGACCACCTAAATGGGTCGTTACTTACCTAGTGTGAAACTCTGGGGCACTCCTGAGGAATTCAAGTCCAGGATGCGTTTCAATGACGTCCGTTATGAGAGGAGTTAAGTCGCTAGGAATTAAATAATTGCGCGTCATCCCATTCGTGAGTAGGGCCATGAGCTGGCTCTCTGAATCGAAGCGCGTCTCGCATATTTTTTTCCAAGTCGAACCAAGTTGAAAAATGGATATTTTCCCGCCACTCTTTCCTCCACACGCGCGGAATAATGGATCCTTCCAGTAATACGGAAGTTTCATTTCTTTTACCAGCGGGCCCATGTCTTTCATGAAAAACTCTTGCTTCCTATTTTTCTTTGCGTATTCGTCGATAGCTTGAAGATATCCGCTCATTTCTCCGGCTGGACGGGGCTTTCCAAATGGGAAATGGAATTTATCAACAGGTGGAAATTTCTTCGGAAGAGGTCGTTGCTGAGGCTTCGTTGGTGCAGGTATGGAAGGTGCCGATTTTGCTACAGGTTTAGATTCCTGTGCCGGTGGTGTGAATGAAGGATTCAACAACCTGTTGAGATCTTTCTCGACCGTCGATTTCGGCTCTTGACGGGTGATTGCTTGCGGTCGTTTTTTAGGGGCTTCAACTTGCGCTACTGGAGTAACTCCTGGTTTTGGCTGGCTTTTCGCTTGCTCGTCTTCCGCAACTTTTTTCATCATTTGCGCCATGATATTCGCAGTTTTTCTTTCTGGAGATTCTTGCCATGCTTTGACCGACTGTGCAGAGTTTTCTACCGAACCCAAATTTTCTGCGAACTCGACTTTTTTGGGCGACACTGGCTCTGGTGCGAAAGAAGCAGGTAAGATATCTTTCTTTTGTTGTTCGACCGGTTTCAGCTTTTCCACTGGTGCTTCCTTTTGAGGTGGTGGAGACTTCGAAGAAACTGGCTCTGGCGAATTCACTGGTGAAATTTTAACGGCAGCTGTCTTGGGAGCTTCGGATGTCGGTTTTGTTGGCTCTTGAGGGGTTGATTTGATCTTATTCTGCAATTTGTTCTTCAACTGGCTCAGTCTTGATGATCCGCCAATAAATGAGGTTTTATCTTGCTTCGATGGTGCTGTTTGAGTGCTCGTTTTAGTTGTTCCAACAGAGCTACGAATTATCTTTGGTGCTGAAATTGCATTTTGAGCCGATTGGGACGGAGGTGAAGTGCGTTTTAATTCAGGAGATGTCGTTCGCTTCGTTAATTGATCTTCTTGGGGAGTAGGACTTTTCTGAAGAGCTGCTGACTTCAAAGATGGCGGAGGAGATTGGACTGCAGACGGTTTTTGCTGGAACTTTTGAGAAGATTGCTGTTGAATTGATGAAGGGATGAATTTTGACTTGACTGTTGGCACTTGAATTGTGATTGGATTTGGCTCTTTCAGTGCTTTATTGCGTTGATCTTCGAGTTTAAACTTATCAATTTCTTGATGCGCCTTTCACGGTTCAGCAAAGTTTCGATTTATATTTATCAAGAAATGAGAAATCAAAATGAACGTAAATTATTTTAATTTCATATAAATGTCCTTAGTAGTTAGAACCTTCCTGAATCGTTATGTTATCCAAGTCATCTAAAAGTGCTCGCATCGTCGGGCGATCTGGACAATCAAGCGAAACCTTCGGAGCTTTAATTGATGGTCCGGTAGGAGCCAAAACTTTTTGCACTGGACTTTTTCTGGGCTCAGGAGAGGATGTATTCGTCGTGGTTTCTGCTGGCGGCGGTGATATGTTCTTCATGGCAAGAGCCAAGAAAGGGTCCAAAGTTCTATCTGTCGACGGCGATTTAGGAGGAATTGGCGATTTTGGCGGGGGCTGAGCCCATGGCCGCAAATCTTCCACACCAAGTTCGTGCATCGATGTTTTTGTGAGACTTCTTCTACGCTTGACTCTCTCTTGCTGGTGTGATGCGAGGCTGTTTCCTTAGGAGAAATATAGTACGGAGAAATATTAATTAATCTTCAATTACCAGACATATTTGGAATATAAACAGACGTTCTCATCTTAACTGCTCTTTCTGATGGCTCCTGAATAAGTTTGAGTTCAGCGAACGTTTCATTTTTACAAAAAGAGAAATTCAAGCCACACATAGATCGCAAAATACAAAGGTATAAACAGGAAACTAGTAAGATCTCACGAAAGGAAACTGTTAATTGAAAGTTTTTTTCAAAATCGCATGCATTTATATTAGAATCTCTGCAAAATCGTTTTACCTGAGATAAGCTACGTTGAACTGGGGAATGATTTGGCTTAAGTTTTGTGATGAATAATTATGAAACAATTTTAGAATCAATAAGAATGTACATCGAAGATATTTGAGATTCAAATATAAACTTACATTATTATGATTTTCTAAAGGAACGGATCTGCTTTCGCCTACATCTCTGTGTCCAATATTCCTGCTTTTCTCCAAATAATGAAGACTCTCTGCAGCTTGAGCGAGCCAAGAATGAGTCTGACCGTGAACTCTTGGCGCCTTGCGCAAATTATTCGCTCCTTTGACTCCGGGAGATGTTGGACTGCTTTCAAAAAGGTTCATTTTGAGGCTTACTCTTCGTTGATTTCAATCATCAAAAATAATATAAAAGAACCTTGGCTTGAGTTATCATTGGTGGGGACCATCTGGTTCAAATGCGCAGTGATGATATTTCGCGCGGTCGACCGGTCGAGGAGCCCCTTCTGGCCCGGTGGGGAAATCCTCTTGGAAATTGTACGCTGCTCGGGCGGAATAAAGCTATTTAGGGCAGAATTTGAGCTAAAAGCCTTTGTCGTGCGTGAGCTGCTCGGTGACGATGATAACGACGGCGACGGTGACGTTGAATTACGCTCTCCTGAATCGTAGGAATTAAATTTCCGGAATCATTACTCATTCATTCAAAGCTTACCTGTTTGTGGTGATTTATTATTAACAACAGTGATGCTGAACTCTGGACGACCATTTCCGTTCAAATCATTTGAGTTCTGATTGATAGTCTGGACAAATGGGCGATTTCCATTCAATGTGCGCATTTGAGCATTTACAGGCGACTTTTGCTGATTATACATCGTTGTATTGGACGATTGACTTTGGTAGGACTGCGTTGAATAGTTTGATTCATTACTTGTGGATCTTCTCAAGGACTTTGGAGAGCCAAGCTCGATGGCGGAACCGGATGGCACGACGATTCGGAGAGGATCTCCTACGCGCACAGGCGTGCGCCTAAATTTTTAATTTAAATGAGAGCTCATTTACTGTTTTTCTTTTACTGACGACTCATACCTGGCAGTTTGAGGAGACGTAATAACGAATGGTTTGCTCGGATCTGGTGGATTACTTTCTCTGGCTTGGCGACATATCTATCTCTAACTATCTCCGTAAAATTTGTTCGTTTGCGGCCCACGCGTAAACTTAATCCTTTCTATTATCCGTGTAAGTGTTTGGAGCTCGAGGAGATCGAACTTGAGCATTGTGAAAGAAAAAAAAAACTTTTGAGAAACTCGGCCACAGCCATTCACTCAGTCTAATGGATGACACTCAATAGAATCCTGACGTCACATGCTCCATTATTTGATGGATCAGGTCAGGTAAGGGGGGATAAGTGTGAGTTTCAGATGGATTTTGTTGTCACAAGACTCAGAGAATTTAGAATTACGAGCTGTTTTTTGTTGGATTAACCAGAGGGCTTATTTATGACGTTCTGAAAAATCATTTATGGTAGTAAAATGTCGAGTGTAATATTCCTATAATTTTTACTGCTTCAATAAAGATTTCAAAGCCTATCCTTGATTCAGTTGAGTTCCTAGGACTGGCCACATTTGATCCGTCAGTTAGGGGGAAGCAGAATCCATGATATGGCTGTTGTTTATAATCGGAGACACTTTAAGAACAGTGTTATAATGTGTTAGACACAGGGTGGCCTACTTGGTGACAGTGGATTTATAGCTAGGTATTCTGATAACGACTTCTTTTGCTTTTGGATTAGCTGTTGCACTCATCGGATTAGCCGGCAGCAGGTCCCAATCTTAATAAAATGTAAACCACAACAACCAGCGCCTCGAGGAGACCTAAATCTAAACCATTTTCTTTGATTTTTCTCTGACATTTAATTCGCCTGTATGTTGTCATTTCAAAAATTTTGAAGAGGGATTTTTTGGAAAAAATCAGCGAAAGTCGCGAGAGGTCAAATTATATCATGCTGGCAAGGTCTTTCTCAAGCTCAGCAGGGAGCTCACCAGATCTCTCTCTTTCTCGACGAGGCACGAGCAAATTGCCCCGCAAGCGAGCTGCTACACTGAGTTCAGGCTACTCCAGATTACAATGAAAATCACTCTTGAGCAGAGGCTTTAGTAGCAAAAAATTCCCACAGCTTATTTTACGGCTTTTTTTCGAGAAACATTAATATCATTTTATGCTGCAAATTAAAATTTCTTCTACTAATCATCCAATGATAAATATCCTTATCGGCAAACGAGAGATTTCATCAAGTAATATTATAATTAATTCAAGAAAAAAAACGTACCTGGGGGACTACTTCGCACGGGCCTGGAAAAGGGGGGTTCTCACTATCCGATAACTTTACGAACTGCGGAGATGAGAACAAAATTACACAAGATATAATGAATTCGACGAAGATATAGTTACTCTTGCGTATCCAATTGGAACGAGTTATACGAAACATATAGAGATAAACCGCTATTCGGCACCGTAATTAGCAAAAGAACTCTGCGGAGAATTATATTAATTTTCAAAGCAGTAAAATGTCTCGATATTTAATTTTGTGTTTCTACAATTTGCGCTCATTTACAAGTCCATTTACTCAAATCGAACATCAGAAATAATACCTTGATGGATTGTAAGCTGATAATACGGCAGGCCATTACTGTGTATCATCCCTTTTTCGAGTAAAAATTTCAAATCAACCGCTCGGTGCCAAAATCTCTGCTGCCTAGTGAGTCAAATTGAAAGTATTGAATAGCACGAAATTGAGCTAAATTTGGCGCTCAATTAAATTTGTCATCCTCTGAGCGCATTCAATGTCAGTCTTTCTGCCTAGCTTTCGAAGGTTGCATTCGTCTCTGATTGCAAATTCGAAGAAATAAGAAAATGAAATGAGAAAGGATTCGGAGCAATCATCGATCGCCACTACCTTGTCGGGATTAGAAGCTTTTCTATCTTCTCATCCAATATTCCTAACGCAAGGGCACTCAATCTCGCTGTATAAAACGTTTCCTTGGTCAATGAGAGGCAAATGAGTTTTAGATCTAAAACTCAGTGTCAATTACAGTCCGCAAATTGCCGATACAAATGAGCACTATCGACTTTGACCTCGAACAGCCCTCAAACTCAAAATTGACTGGAGCTCATTAAAACTGAATAAGAACAGTTTTAGAGATGACTTGTGGTGAAGGGATTCTTCTACAAAAGAAGGGACTTTTTATTTATTTTAAAATCATAGAAGAAATAGTCTTTCAATTCACCTTTTTCAACTTCTTATTCTTCAAATCTCTTGATACAAGTTTTCTTTCGACTTTCTCTCTACTTTTGAATATTTCTCAAATTTCGGGCGCGGCGCGGCTCGATCGCGAAAAGGTTGAAATGACTCTTCTTAGCAGAAGCAGCTGACCATGGCCCCCTAGATGCATCTTCCTCTCTCTCTATTCATTTGACACGTTTTCGATAATGACAAGGGACCAGATCAAGCCGCCTCGATCACAAGCTAATCCCAATTTCAAAAACTCATAATTGCATCCTTCCCGGACAAATTATATGACGCTTTCTTTAAATTATAAAATATTCTTCTTTTTGACATTTCTATATTTTCTATCTTTGTGTTTGGTCTGCTTGCTATCAGTATTAATGAAAGTAAAGGTGTTTTCTATCATTTCAATATCTAAGAATACTAGTAGACTAGCTAGTTTATGTAGTTTTATAGAACAAAAATAGTACTTTTTTGTTTTCTTAAATCATATATTATCCACGAAATATGTCAAGTGAATGGGTAATTACAGTAACAAGGAAATATACAGACGTGACGAATAATTCAGCATATCCGAATTAGTTCACGGAAGTTGAACTTGTTGTACTTTGAGGAAGTGGGGGGAGAGTTCGCAGGAAACGCATGTATGTATCGGTCTGCATGAGTTTGAAGACGTGTTCTTGTGCCTTGACCAGACAGAGCGCATCGGGTGGAGAGGCTTCGAGGCCTGAAATGGCGAGGCGCTTCGTCTCGGAGTCGATGTTGATTTCTTGTTCAGCGCCGCTCTGAAGAAAGTTTTAATACTTGAAAGAATTTGCAAAGAATAAATATAATTATTTTCTTATCGCAATTGTTAAAGACTTTAATCGTTTGGAAAACTTACCAAGATAAACTGCTCAAGGATTTGAGTCGCTTTTTCATCTCGGAGTTCTTCGAAGTTCTTGTATTCTTCGCAAGCGAGCCAAAAGCACAAATTCTCTTCGGAGTGTTCTTTGGCCAAGAATTCTCTGAAGGCTGAAAGGCTTGCTTCGCAGGCGATCGTATCAGCAAGGCCCAATCGAATGGCGCAAAGGTCGCTTTCGACAAGTCGGTCGAGGGCGGAAGTTCCGTTGATAGGCAACTGCCCCAAGTTGGCCTCAGATTCCAGTCGGCGGGCTTTTCGTTCTCTGTGCTTCTTGAGGAGCTTTGCACTGACCCAAGTGGCGGCGAAGTTAACTTTTTCTGGAAGAGATTTTCTCTCGCCGCTGAGGGCCCCTTCGCCGGAGTCGCCAGAGGTGTTCATCTGGTCGAGGTTGGAGCTGCTCGCGTGCTTGGAAAGAAAACGATGGTCTGCTTGGAGCTGGGATTTTCTGGATTGGCCCTTTGCCCCTGCGAGATTTGATGACGATGAGGACGACTTCAAGGTGAAGTATTCGTCCTCTTGTTGCTCGTCAAATGACTTTCCTTGCTCTTGAAAGGGCGAGAAGCGGGGAATCTCTAATGCATTCGTAGTGGAGTTTCTTCGTCGGTTTCTGATGGTTTCTCGAGCGCCGGAAACAAGCTTGACGAAGGCAAGGTCGATTCTAGCAGGGCCAAAGGATTTTCTTCGGTTTTTTGTCGATCCGCCTCTGAAAGAAAAAATGAATAAAATTAGCGAAAAAGATTAGCTTGACTTTGCCCTGTCGCGTTATAAATAAATAATTCTAAGGTACTACCCAGGTCCCCGTTTTTCTCCGCTACGCAGTCTTCATCAATGATTGACAAATAAGGGCAAAAGCTTTTTTCGCACACGCTGTTATGACTTGTAGCTGTGACAATAGGAAGTCAATGGAAAAAAACGTGCTGATTTCCTGTCATTGAATTTCTTGGCTCGATTTTTTAAGAAAAACAGCCGCAAAAGGCATACCTTTTATTCTTCTTATAAATGGGCTAATTCTCAGTATTTGGACTGCTCTGAGAAAAATGGAATGGGAAAAGGATTTTGCTACGGAGCGGGATATCAAACAGGTAATTGATCAGCAATGAGCTGGATCATCCTCGTCAAATAAAATATATGGCCTCTATCTACTCTTACAGGCTCATGAATATGGATAGAAAATGAATAACTATGGGACTGGGCTTACCGTGGCAAGGAGTCGGCGGCAACGTCGTATGCATTCATGTCAGCTTCGCTTCTGCACCTTGACGGGGTTCTCTAAACGTATTTTGTCAAAATCTGTCGCTCTGCTCTATCTTGAGCCATATTTCGTATGTACAAAATTGAGCACGCATCGAGAGAAAAGATATATACAATTGGGTTCAATTCCCATACGCTCTCTTGACTCTAACGATTTTACTCCGGTCGTGCAAATAAGAACACTAAAACGCGAAAAACGCCGAAATCGTCTAATTTTGTAGAGCGAAATGGATCGAATTAAAGTTCTTTAATCTACTAGATAGTTTTGCTTTTGGACTTACATCATTTGTCTCGACTTGGCTGCGTCGGGCGAGGTCGATTTGTCTGCTGATTGAGCACTTCCACATAGCGGCTAATTCAGCACTGTCAGCCTTGAAGGTGTACTTTCGTGGTCCGAAGCCCTGTTCTTCGTCGATTGAGATTTTCCATGTCAAATCTGGTGTTCCATCTGGGCCAAAAGCTTCGTAGTCCAAGGTCACTTGGCGAAGACGAATGGGCTCCTCGATGATTACATAACGCTTCTCCATGGAGTCGTACTCGGTGATGATCATCATGTCTGTGAGAAGGATGATCCACACTCGCTGAGGTTGAGCCACGCCTAAATCGGACATTAGATAAGAAGGAATTAAAATGATCGCTGCCAGATCACTGTATTTTATCGAGAAAAAAAATGAAGGTGATATAATCAAATTTTTACCTGAAATAGTAGCGAAAACAGCTCCGGAGTAGACAAAATCGCGTCCATCAGCGAGCAAACGAAGGGGTTTCAGACATTCGTCGAATTTAAGCAAATTGTTCATGCCACCAAGTCGTCCCTGGCGTGGACTCTCCTCCATGATTTCGGGCTTTGGAGGAGCCGAAGCCTCTCCTGCATCGTCCAGGATCTCTTCTTCGTCGTCAGAAAAATTGAACTTTTGAATTTTTCGAGGGGACTGAGTCTCTTGTGCCCGCTGTTTGGAGAACTTGGAAGAGCCGTTGTTGAGGATTTCTCTCTCGACCTCCAAGTGAAGATCGCTGACAGTTCTCAGGATCGCTTCTGATACTCTCGCGGCGTTTTGTTCGGCGACAGACTGTCCGTTTACGGATAGAATGCTGTCTCCGCTCTTTACTCCAACTTGAGCTGCGACGCAATCTTAATAAAAATAGTGAATATATTATTCTCGGCGTAAAAACAAGAGGAGCAGCTTTAGGTTTGGCACTAAGGCAGCCATAGTTGTCAGCAATGGCGCTAATAATCGATCCCTTGGGTGAATTTGTGAAACCAAGGTTGAATGAATTATGAGTCAAAGGTCGCTATTTGGGTGCAGTTCGAATCTCATTGCTTTACAAACTAATTTCATCTGTTCAAATCTTACCTTCAAAGACGGTTTCTACTTTAGCCGGGCATTCACCAACGAGGGTAAAGCCAAAACCGCACCATCCTCTTCGAATCGTGAGCTCTTTGATTTCAACCTGAAACAATGGGTTAGTGGCTTTCTCTTCACAACTTCTCGACACCTCTCTGGGCTACTTGAACATTAATAATTGCGTGCTCTAGTGCTATAATTAAGTCCACGCGCGGGTACATTATTTTTACCGCGTACAATATAATCGCTCCCCAGAAGAGGGAGAAGGGGAGCGCAAGTAATTAAACTTGGGATCCTCTTCGATTTTGTTCTCACTTTTTTAATTCAGCGAAAAAAATGCTTCTCGGTTAAAAGCTGTGCATTTTAGACATTTTAAGAAACTGGACAAAGTCACGATGTACTCAATAATGCATATGCCATAAATAAAAGCGATGGGAAATTACCTGCTCGGCTTGAACTGAGATGTCCTGTCCGTGAAGCGAGAATCCTTCTTCGAAAAGAGGGCTTGGAACTCGTCGCGGGCTCTTCGGTGTCGAGCAAAGTGGAAGTGGGATCATGTGGTTGTCGCGCCATCGAACTCGTCGGTCACCATTGATGTCTCCGGCTACGATTGACGAGAAAGCGGAGCTGGAAGAGGTAGAATTCGACCAGTCGCAGACGGATTGGACGGGCTTTCGAATCGCCATCTTTTGAGCAACGTGTCCTGATGGGTAAATATCCGGTGTCTTGGATACTGCGAGATGTTTTCTGCGGCCGAGATTCTCAGAGAGGAGATAATACCAGCCCTAAAACAGAAAATTTAAATCATGGACGAGAGCCCTTTTTATTTTCCACAAGTTCACATTCTGCTGAACTGGATAAGCTCTGATTAAAAACCGAACGAACTATACCTTAATGATGGATTGCTCCTGGATGATCTTGCGTGCGCCGAAAGACATGCATCCGACGAACTTGGGCTCGGCATCGCCTTTTTTCTGGAGATAAACTCGAATGAAGAGCTTTGTTCCAGACTGTAGTCGCTCGTTGATATCGCTAAATTCACTCATTTTATATTTGCTTCAAGTTTTCAATAAAAAATGGCGAGTTTATTTCCTATTTGGAAAACTTACAATGTAAATGTTTTGTTAATGTTGCTGGCATTTGGTTTGATGGGCTCTGAGACTTGGCCCATTTCAGGATGTGGACTGGGAAGAAGGTGAGCTTCGAGGACCATCGTCGTGCCTGGAAACTTGGACTGGATTGATCGGGCTTCCAAGACAGTGACCGCCAATCGGTTCTCAGACCCGCAGACAACCAACTTGAGCTGACCTAAATAAAACGCTTTGAGGCAATGTGGGACACTCAGAGCATGTTTTTCGCTGCATGAAATTTGCGGAAAATTAGAATAAAAAAGCGCCCGCCAGGCTGTTCAGAGGCGCTCGGAAATTCACGATTTTCAGCTTTTAGCACAGCTGAGTGCCTTCTGATAATATTTTGAATTCTCGATTCAAGAAACGCGCAAAATGGGTTTAGGAGGTTTTAATTGTTCATAGACTCATTGAGTAGTTGACGAAAATTTTAGAATTCTATCTGGGCTCCTGATAAGAAGATTTCAAAACCACCAGGTGGAAAAAAGTGTAAGTCTTTGTGTCCATTATGATCGTAGACTAGGCTAAGCCTTCTTTATAAGAAGCTCTAGATCTGGTGCTCTGATGAAGATAAGCGCGCTCGGGTGAACACGGCGGGAGGCGGCTCACCAAAGCCTCTGCGGGTTAATCGATAGTAAGGATTTGACTTTCTCCCCAACCGTGGCCTTTCAAGATCTCTTGCAAGGCGACCCACTTCCCGTTGATCTCAAGGGCGTCCCTCTGAGATTCATAAAAAATCCATAAAAGAACCGATTTGCATCCCGTTAAGATTGAACTGTCTCCTTACCTCTGTTAAAGATGAGCTTGTTTGGCTGGTCATCGGTGTAGGACTTGTAGAGTGTCTCGGAGACACTGGGCTGAAGTCTCTTTGTTCGGACGACAGAAGCTGATCGGAGAATTGGTCGACTGGGCTGGACGCAGATGGCTTCTTGCGATTCCAATTCAGCATGTGATCTCTTTAGTTTTCGGATAGTCGCAGTTTTGCAAACTGGGGCAAGCATAGTCATTTTGTTTCTTTTCGTCTTGACTTTACAGTTTCATATCTCTTTGCTCGATAAAAATCTCAAATTTTTCCAACTGGGTGGGTAGAAATTTTGCGCCTCTGTGCTTTCTCGAGGTTATTCGGTACCCTGAATGGAAGCCCTGAAGCTTTCTCCGTCTGCTTCAGCGTCGAGGGCGCGCTTAGAGTGTTGGACAGGCGCTGGTGAGCTAGGTCGAGTGTTCGCGGCGTTTGGCGCGGAGTTTGAACAGCGAGCGGTGGCGCGCGCTGTCCGAGGCCGGCCCAGCTGGCCGCGATAAAGCAAGTACTTTGCGGCAATTACACACTTGCCACGGTTTATTGACAATTTGTGGGGCATTCTGTGGATTGAACTGTGGACAAAACCATCAACGGAATTACTAACATTTGACAGAATGGAGACTTCCGGAAGGACAATATCCAAATCAGTTACGCGTCTTTTCCGGGGCAGGAATAATATTTGGAGAAACTTGGAAATGTCAGGCATATTTATTGCAGCTTGGTCGAAGGGTTGCTCAGGTGAGCATGGAAGGATCCGGTGATTTATGACTCTTTACTCAGGAGATTGCCAATACGATATCGGAACTATTAGCCAATTGCAGTGTAACAGTATAATCGCTAATATCTTCATTAAAAAAAACTAAACAGTATCTTTTTAAGTCATTTTTATGGTGCTTTGACAATCGTTTCTTTCAGAGGAATATTTTACGGAAAAGAAAAAAGAGTTTCGTTTTAAATTTATTAATTGCAAAAATCTATTTCAGGCAGGTTTGCAATTCGGTCTATCTACAGTGATTAATGAAGATAAATGAATAAGAGCATCGTTGTGTGTGCAATATTTTTAATTCATTTCAATTGTTAAATGTTTGGCGACGGCGAATGGAGGGACCATCTTTCAGCAGGATTGCGCGTTCGACGACTTCTTTTGTTCATATAATATTCATATAAATATGTCTAAAGCATGTTAACATCTGAGCAAAAGATAATATTTATTTCCTACCCAGATCCGTATGACGGCGAATACGCTGATGCAGATTAGGAGGAATAAAGCCGGCAGCATCCTGAAATTCAAATTTAGCTCTCTTCAAATTTTGTTATTTGACGAAAGGGTTCAAAGTGGCTCCATATGGGAAATATAGGTTATCAAAAGGTACTTACCAAAAGCCATTGGCTTGATAAAAGCCGGGCTGCATGTCCGAGTGTCTGATATACAATCCCTCTGTGCTCGTCATTCTGTTTTTCTCGATATTTTTTTATGAGATTCGTGTGTTTTCAGTAATCCGTTGAAGCTCAGAAGAGGATCAGTCGCAGATTTATTCACCTTTTTCGCCCCTAAAACGGACAAACTTAATTTTAGCAATTACTCGATGGGACAGTATATGGCCCGCCAGATTACATCCCCATTTTATTTTACAGTATCAACTTGTGGCCTAATTGCTCTTTAAAAATCGCCCTCTGAAAATTTTGACCATATGAAATTGTTTCATAACCTATCGAATTCTCCACAGTAGTTGGGAATGTTCCCAAGTTGCCCAAAGGTAAGGCTTATAATTTGCTAGGCGCGACTGCTAGTTACTCCAAGCTGGATAAGCCATACTAGATTATAAAGTGATGAAGTCATTTAATTTTACTTTAAAAAAGTTCATTTTTTAGCTTCGAAGTTCGATTTTTTCTATTTTCGGAAGCTGAAAATACCCGGAAATAGAGCCGTAAAGTTCGAAACAAAGGAAATCGGCGAAGTAGGTCAGCGCGAAAAGTTGCAAATCCCTATAAAAAGTTCGCTCCGAAATCGAACCAGCTATATTTTGACCCCAAGGCCGAAGATCATGGTTATAATCCGGTCGAACTACTGCAAATGAATTGTCAACTTGCTTGTTTTCAAATTCGAAAAGCCGCAAAATAAAGCCGCAGCCAGTGCCCTGATTAAAAAAATCTTTCTTACTGTATGCGAGACCGATCAAAATTTAAATCACCACTCACCTCTTGTTGTAGTATTCTCCTACTAGAGATTTATTAATAATTTCAGTCGAGGAAGATTCTCGTAGGAAAAGATTTCTCTATCGCGATTCTAATTGACGTTGAAGTGTTTTGCCCTGGAGCGCATGCAGCAGTGGCTCTTTGTCTTCTTCTGCGAATTCTGCCCCCGGGCGTGTATCTTCACTTTTTTACTCTTCTCGAGATTCGTCCTTTCGCGATAATTTTTTTGGGGCGACAGGGGAACGCGCCGCGGGCTCTTCAAGGAGAACGAGCCTCTGGAGAGTTGCTCCCCGAGCTCTTCATCCCTTCAAGGCAGCCATAATCGACCCGCGTAAATCCCCGCTCCTCTTCAACAGAATTATTTTCCGCGCGCCGCGTCTTTTTTTACTGGTGATAAAAGAGCCCACCGCTCAGGATTACTGTATCCCTCTTCAAATGGTTTTGAACTTTTTTTCTCTTCAAAGATTTTATGAGCACGGTTAAAATCGAACTTCTTCTGTCCGCGAATATTGATTTGCCAAATTTTATTAAAAGCTTTTAACAGACTTTCGTCTAAAATATTCAGGATAACTACATGATTTTCCTGAAAAGAGCAATTTCGATGCCTCATTCGGCGAATTAAGGGTATCCCCATCCAATTTGAAAAATAACGATATAGAGAAGGAAACCCTTAAAACTTTTTGATGCATATTTATGGCGATATATGAATCATATAATATGATATCATATAATATGATATTTTCCGATGAATCCTTTTTTCGGGAATCATGAATATTGCAAGTCTATTTTCAACCATTCTCTTTTTTCAGCTGACCAGTGGGTTAAAAATTCAGAGTTAAATACTTTTCTCGGCGCTGAATGGATCCCGGTTGCTTTTCACGATGCTATGAATAATTAAGGCACCACAAGGCGCCGAAACTGAGGAATTAGTAGCACAGGATCCTCTTTATATCAAATTATATACGACACGATGCGATATGAGTTGTGAATTATTTACAACCGCTGCCGATGGAACATGTCGAAGTGATCAAATTTTAATACAATGCACAATTCTAAGCGAGCTTAAATTATGACCACCCGTCAGCCAGCATGAATCTAGTTTTTTGATTAATGGGTCATTTAATCATTTTATCTAAAACATGGAATCGAAACCTGTACTACAACTGGGAGGATTTTTTTCATTGAAGAATCTTTTTTTCTCGCGTCTTTAAAATGATTTTATTACAGTACGGCTTCGGGCAGTTTCATCGAATGTCCGCTAAATACGAATTTATACAGAATAATAATAATAGTAGTAGTAATCTTCGGTCAGTCATCGTCCTGCTCGCAGACAACATCCAGCGGAAGTTGAAAAGAGTGGTCCCCACTTTCGCGATCTCTTCTGTACAAGTAATACAGGCAGCCAAGGGTCACCTATTTTTAGCTATTATTAGGTTTATGACGAAACGGGGCTAAGTTTAGCTGTAGATAAGCGCTATTAAATGTTTTCGCGCGGCGCAAGGTTATTTTTTCTAGCGCCGCGGAGGACTGCTACTTACAAAAACAGAAAGAAGAAGCATGATTCCAGCAATGGCAGCGATCGCCCAGTGTGCATTCGCATTCCACCAGTCGGGGTCGATTTCTTCTAAGCGAATGTCAGATGAGGCGGGGCTGGCGAGGGGACTCACTTAGCGAGTTATTTTTAATCACGAATTTTTTTTTCATTTTTTGTAAATTTGAAATTGAGCCCCAATACAATTTTGGGCAGGAAAAAATTCAAAATTCAAACCTGCTGAATAAATATCAATATCCGGATTTAGTCGCTCTGCTTCTGCATCCTCTATCTCTTTGTCCATCTGTTTCTTGAACTTGAACATTTCTACCCATTTCACCGGCATTGTGTCTTGAAAAAAAGGTGCTTTCAACTTTGGCGTTGGTGGTGATGTGGCAGCTCCTGAAAGAAATTCTTCACACGTTTTCCGAGTATCGAGGGAATCATAAAGCTAAGACGAGCGTTCGTTCTTTTGTTATTTAATATTATTTAATAGGCGCCGCATAAGCAGACGACGCGCCTCAACAGATGCTCCACGACTTTGGATCATCATTGGAAAAATGAATTTTTAAAGCGCAACTTCATCACTTTTTGACGAATGAAAAACGGGCAAGGTTGTTATGACAGACTTGTTCACAATAAAATTTAGGACTGCTTTTATTTCAATATTTGATAATAATTCAATAATATCATTAAAAAAAATGCCCGGAAAAATGTTAGTTTTAACCCCAAAATGCAGTAGTAAAAACGAATCGAATCACAATTCCGCAAAAATCAGGCCTTTTTGTTGTCAATTTTGAATTGGATTATCCACTACGGGCATATGGGCTGTCCGTTTTCCGTTGGCTAATTAACCGACTCTTAATTCGCCATAACGCGGCCATAATTCGTTACCCTCCTAGCTCGACTGCCCGGGTCGATGATCGAACGGAAATATTGGCGTTGAACACGTGCGTGTGCCCAAATCTCGCGCCAAATGACAATTTATCCTCGTAGGGGTCTCCTTAAACTCGCGTCAAAGAATTTTCTCTATCAATCTTTCTTGGTACCTTATAGATTTCGTTCATCCTTTTCATTAGAAAAAAAACTGTTCTAACCCTACATCGCCTTAAAGCTTTAGGCACACAGGGTATTGATTATAAACATCCATAAAAATTGAATTAGTGGTCGATCATAATCGCATATTCTTCAACAGTCTGAATACCTACTGACCCGATAATTATCCAATCTCTTGAAGTAGAATAATTCTTTCAACCCTGCTTCAGGCGTGTCGAACAGAAGTCACACTTTTCTCTCGACTCCATATTTTTTCACTTCTTTTCTCATCACACATTAATATTCATTTGCACCCCTGTCATCTTATTTTTTCCATTTTTACCAATTTGAGAGATTAAAAAACTTAGAAAAGAAATAGAATGGGAATGTCTCCCCATAAGGCCCCGGAGAGAAATTAAGAGAATTGATTAACCCTGTGTGTGCCCAATCTGATCTGCCTTCGCTTGATTTACATTCTATTAATTTGAAATAACAGCAAAAGTCAATCCAAAATTGCTTTAAAAATTAACTGTTTAGCTTTTTTAGCCTTTTTTTTCTTATATCATTTTCTCGAATCTATTCTTTTCCATCCCTTTTTATAAGAAATCTAAGGAAGTCGTCGATTAAAAGGTCATCGAAAAGATTCGCCTGCATCGATCACTCCCAGATTGTAAATCTCCGAAGATAGCCTAACCTACTCTGAATGAAAACTGTTTATTAGTTTATTTGCTCGACAAATTTCCCCTTCCGGCACCGGTTTCAGACGTCAAGTGTCAAATTTGACCTTTTTGAGCTATTAGCGAGGAGTTCCGCACTCAGCCGGGAAAAAAATTCGACTCAATCTTTGTTGCATAAAAGTTCATGTGCAGGGCCATGAAGATTACCTGGTGGGAACGGAAGGATGCCTCTTGGATAATGTTTTTACGAAACTGTCACTTATCAAAATTCATGTCAAAATGAAAGATGTAGCAGATGAGGTATGAAATTGAATTTGAAATGCGCTGAAATCTTTTCAGTGCGTCTTTATCGACAGTCTTACTGTCCAAAATTTCGATTCAAAATATAAAAATTTACATTGTAAATCATCTTTTCCCTTCGTTTCTACATTGAATAGTAAAATCTTTCCAGTGTTGATTTTACGATGAAAATCTCCAAATTACAATCACATCCGGAATCTTCCCCTCCGTCACGGGCAATATCACGGCAAAGTATGAAACAGCTCCTTCTTTTTCTTCGTTTCTGGTCGATTTACTTCCGGAACATTATGGTATGATCGTATCTTTCAATCACAGGGGCTACGATGTTTGAAATTGCCCGCGAAATTGCGAATTCTTGAAATTATCTCAAGAAGAAACGAGATTTCCCAGATGGAATCGCTCTTCCGGGTTCCCGTCGGAATTTCCCCAAATCGGCGAATTGAAAGCGACCTCGACAACCTCGGCAACCTGAAGCCAGCTTCGATATCAAAGGTAAAATGCGACTCCCAGAAAGCTGGAAAGGCAGGTTCTAGGGGTTTTGATCGAAATCCACGAATATTACTCCGACAAAAAAGAGCCTCAATATTCGGGCGACAAATTTTCTCCCTAACCTTGGCCTAAATATTTACCCCTTGGGTGCACCTGTTTAGACTTTCACGCATTTATCGCTACATCATCGCATCTACTAATACGGCTTATCTGGTGTTAACCTTACTTTCACACTACTGGTGCCATCTTCAAGCCATGCTATGGAAGAATCTTGATAAACGGAGAATTTATGAAGTGTCTTTTAAAAAGATCTAATTTTCGAAAACTGAAGGCCGAAATTTCAGTCAAAAAAGCTGAAGAGTTAACTTCTTTGATCATTTTCGAGCAAGTCGAAAATTGCTAGAAATCCTAGACGCACGCTGGGGCATCGTTATCCAATCCGCAACGAAAATATTTTCGTTGTTGGGGATTAAGGAACATCAAACGTGCGCACTGGTTGCATCGACTGCTGGATTAGCTGTTTTATTTTATGTGCATTAGTGTAGCTCAAAGATGCGCGGTCACGTGATGACACCTTTCTTGGAAGCCGCAAATCGCCCCGCAAAAGGGGATGAACGGGGGAAATCCGGAGTCAATTCAAACTTTGAATCTTTTGGACTGGAAATTTAAGGGTGTCAACATCGTAAATTAAAGTTTGATGAAAAGAATGCAGACGCGTAACTCACTTATCGCAGCGGATTTAGCTTGTCAGGTGCACTACAAACAAAATATATCAACTTAGCCACCTCCTGGCTGCTTTCCAATCACAACGAGTCCTTTCGATCATATCCGAGTTTCGATCAACAAGGCAAGTTCTTAAAATGGCCACTCGAAAAATGGCCCCGTGGTCAATTATCGATCATTTTACTTTGGAAACAAAAAATTTTACTTTTTTGAAGTTTTGAAAATTTAGACTTCAAAAGTGATGGATCTGGTGCGTCAAGCACAAAGCCTATTACTGCCCACTTAGGCACACGGTGGGCACCACTGAACTGATGTTTGACCGCTAGCCACGTGACCCAGCTTCAATGAGAGTGATGGCCTAAATAATCAAAAAGGGAAGCGGGGTAATAATAACCATTTAGTTGATAATTTTGGAGTACAAAGTGGCTTCATGTTGACACGGCCGATAAAAAACGACTCAATAAAATTAACCCATCAGGGCAAAATTAAGCTTCTGAGGGTGTTGGTCTTCGATTTTTCGAAAAACAAACTAATTTTCCGATCGAGTAAGTTATTCGAAAATAAATGCAAAAACAAGCTTCGTCTGTTAATCCTCCAATTTAACATGCTTACTCAGCTTTATGGAACAGGCACGCGATGATTGAGGTACTCAATCTCGGCCTAAGGAGGGCCAAAGTGCCCGGTGCTGGTCGTTTTTGAAAATTAACTCGACAATTTTCTAGTCGAGTTCTTTTCTAGTGTCGTTTTCGACCCCTTTCCCGTGGAAAATCCTAATCCCTAGCAGCGTGTTTTGTGCCCCAAAGAACATTTTCGTCTGGATTAGCCGGATCAAGGGGAGCAGAGCCCGCAAAAGAGCGCAGGGAATATTTTTTCGCGGCTGGAGAAGATTTGCTAGAAATTCCTAAATCGAGGGATTAAATCGTGCATTGCTCGATATGAGAAAGTGCCTCGATTTCCGGATGTCGGACAAGATGCACAGGATGGATTAGGGATCGTGAACACGTGATATTAAGTAGCTGGCGCTAGAAAAAGTAAAGGAGGATTAGCCGGAAGTATCAGCTGCAAATAACCAGCAAATGAATGAGCAGTAAGGCCGTCAGTAACGATTTTTCTAAGCTATCGTGATATCCCTCAAAATCTCAACACAAAAGTACTCAAAAGCCGACCATAAACCGGTTCAAAACAATTTGAAGATGATATCTCTTCTACGAGCCAGGTGCGGCTTGAATTGTCCACGCGATCACCCCTCTAAACCTCGAAAAGCATCGAAGGGTTGTTTATGGAAAGTTCGCCCTTGTTGTTTCTTCTATTTTTCTGATGCAGGTGCTCAACGCGCTGGCCGCTGCTGCTCTTTGAGGTCACGTGATCGTCGCTTGCAAGGTCCATGGGCAGCCCTTTGGAACTTCAATTTGCTATCTAGCCGAGCTCGATCAAAGAGGCACCTGTGGTTATCAGACGAGCGGCCAAAGATGCATCAAATATCCAAAAGAAGACTCTCCGATAATAGATTCCGGCGAAACCGACGACGGGGATAAGCCGCTCTCCGCATTTTTCCCGAGTCACTTAGCCCAGCCATATGTTTTTGAGCTGATAAAAAGCCGGGTTAGATAAGAAAAAACTCAAATTGGACCATCTTTTTTCCGCCTAAAAGCTGGTCGTGACGCAGCTCTGATATTCGAAATAATAATCGATAATTAAAAAAAAAAACAAGTAGCAAAAAGTTATTAACCCAATTCTCCCATGACCGCGTCGAATTCGCTAATTGATCTTCAAAGCTCGTCAAATCGTATGTGGAACTTCACCCTGACGAAAATCCCCTTGAAGCCCCTTTGTTCCCATGTTGAAACTGGATAGTCGGATGAAAAGCCAAAGTGGACAAGCTGTTCCACACCGCTCGGTCAGTCTTATGGTTTTTTGGCGCTTGTTTCTTTTGTGCTATCTTTCCCACCATCGCGACTGATCCTTCTCAGCCTCCTTGTGCCCAAATATTTACGCCAGGAGTTGCCAAACGGCTGCTAAATGCTGATCGAAATGCTAAGTCTACTTGAGAAGAATGCTGCTTCCTCGAGAGATCATCCCCAGAGCTGGAAAATACTCTAAAATAACTGCGGCCTATTACCAAATTAGAAACTCTTCTCAGATGAATCTCAGAAACGATCTACGAGCTAATAGAATCAGTACGATCAAAAGCCGCTTATTTAACGTACCTCATTCGCGTAGCTTGTAAATTTCGCCATTTCAAAGCCGCCCACCGCTCATTTTCAAATCTCGCGCATTTTTCACCCAAGTCAGCACCCACTGTGAGCTCAGCACTGATCCCATTTCGGCTCAAAGCGGCGTCATTTACGAGCTCATCTGTATGATCCACTAACGCCAAATTCGATTGTGCACAAATTCAGGGAGGGATCCTGAGATTTTCATTTTCATTTGCATCTCAAGGGCGGCCGCGGGGATGAACAAAGCACAGCCACTTATTCAGAAGTCATTTTAGTGGCGAGAGTTTGACAAATCGCCAAAATCAGGATTCAAATTTTTCCATTAAAATCTTCTTTCTTTCCCGAACAAATCCGTTCACGACTAATTTTTTTCGTTCAGCAATTCTTTATTTCTTTTGCCAAGTTGGAAAAAGTCAAAAAATGGGTGGTAAAAGATAGAATGAAAATAATCCCCTTTGTCCTTTTAATTTTTGTTATTTCGATTTCCGAGCCGGGGAACATCTGTTGGAAGAGACTCAACAGAGATCTTTGACGGAAGTTTTGGGCTGTTGTGAAAACAGGCGAAAAGGCTTTCATCGTCAGCGCCGCCTCTATTATCCTGCCAATACTAACCATAAACTAACCACATCCACAACCGGATCTTCTCTCTCGACCGCGCGTGACTTTTCCTCACTTCAAGAAAAAGTTCGAATATCGAACTCTTCTCAACCCTTCAAAATCTTGGTGTCTAAAAACAGTATCTAAAAAAGGAAAGCTCGAAAATCCTTTGAAATTTTGAATTGACCTCAAAAATGTCCATCGTCGTTCGAAAATTATCGCCATTTCCTCGGACTTCGCCTTTGAACTGGGCAATTTATTCTACAAGGGCGATAAGGCGCGAATTCTAAAATTAGCGATCAATTAGGCTTTGAAGAGTACCTGACAGGTGCCACGGCAGTTTCAATCGTTCGCCCGTTCACGCTTTACGCTTCTGATAAAAATAATAGAACTGATATCAGCAGGTTCATCGGCGCCGCTTTTTCATTTTCCCGACTTTGCTTGGCGTTTATGGCCTAGAATCGCGCGATTTCTTGCACCTTACCTACACCTGCCCTCAAAGCTCTGATCCCCGATTCTTGAAGCCAATAAAACTTGCAAGAAGGCACCTGTTTATTTTCAAAAAGTGCAAATTAGCCGCTCTCTAGTAGAATGCTCTTGTCGATTGCACCTTGCGCTCTAAATACTAGGCAGGAAATTTTTTGGCAAGAAAAAGGGATTTTCGCTGAAAGAAAAATATGACTGCAGCTGAGAGGAAATGGCCTTGTTTTTTGGAATGAAGGAAATTTAAGAATCGGAACTTCCTCTCAATTAATTGCTCGGCTGATTTTGATTAATTTGAATTACCATTTTATTTCTGAAAAAATGGGTTTGCGAAGTAATTATTTTCTTTGAAAAACCAACTTTATTGTTTTCAAAGTTTGCTCCGAAAATGTCAAAAATCGGAAACATATTTTGAATTGCATTTTTGTTGTCATCTTTGCGGTTTCGTCGAGAAATATTCAAATATTTCAAAGCTGCAGTTCAAAATTTTTTGAAATCGAAATTTTCGCCTTTCGTGGGATTATGCAACCGATCTGAATCTGGGCTCGAGATTCCGCCGCAGCGAAATCAAAATGATACTCAAAGGTTTATAGTGTCGCATTATGTAAATTTTTACATTTTTTGATCGATTGAATGTGTGCTTTTCGTGGGAGAAAGGGGAGGAAAACGGATGAGCACGCAGCAGGAATCTGAAAATGCATCGATTTTGGCGATTCGGACAATAAAAAAATAATTGTTTTCATAAAGGGGCTTCCACTCGAGCGAGATAATTGGAATATTATGGATGGACTCGGACTGGAATCACTCTTTCAAGCTGTTCCTTTCGTTTCGAGCAAGATAATGAAGAATATGACTTTATAAGATGCTAAGGCTACCTTTCCTTTATCAGTGCTCAAACCCTTATCAGTCCCCATTTGAAACATGTCATGCTCAATTCTCCTGCTCCAAATATTTACTTGTTCGGCGCGAAAAGCTGTGCATTTTTGCTCGTTTATTTTTGGGATTTGTAGTTTTGCGCGATAACCACCCTTAGCAGTGAAATCAAACACTTGCTGCAATCTTCAATTTGGGCGTTTTGAAAATTTTTGAGATTTTCTGTGGGCAATGGGGATTAGACGCCTCTCGAGCAACTTGTCTCGCATTGCGAAAGGGATGAAAAGAGGAAGCAGTAATTACAGGCGCCGAGGCGAGAGGCGAGGATTTTGTATTATTCGGCCACTTGGGCTCAATGAAGATCCTAAAATCACAATTCTTTTGCCAGCCTTCTTTTCAGGAAGATAAAGACGGAAAGGCCTTAGTTTCTTAGAAACACAAAGTTTTTCCCAGGAAATGAAAGTAACCTCTCTTTGAACAAGCGATTATATATTCTTCAGAAATCTAAAAGTCGAACGTTTTAACATTTTAAAAGCCGACGTAGGAAGGCGAAAAAGTGGTCCGCTTCTTGTTTCTTCGCCTGGTAAGAATTGATAGTTTGTCTTGCTCGATGAGATTTCTCCAAGGGAATATCGTAACACGCGTAATCAGCGAAAAATGACTTTTATAGTTCATGAAATTTGCCATTACTAGATAATTAATTTCGCCAATTTTATGAACCGCTCATAAAGCGCTGCAGAATACATGTTTATCGACTCGCAAGGATTGTTCGCGTCAAGAATAGGTGAGACGTATGAATATGCAGGCCTCACTGATGGCTCGTTACAGGGAGAGTTGTAGTACCAGAACCCCCAGTCGAACCAAAGTCGGACTCTTCCGAATTTACCGTGAGCTCGAATAAGTGTCGAGATTTTTGCGGAGAAAAGCTGATCGAGAAAGGGGGAAAATTGATAGGTAGCGTTTATCATTTGGAGGGAGGCTTCTTCGGCGGAGATGATATATTCGGTTGTGGTGGCGGATGTTGTCGTAGTCGTCGTAGTCGTGGTCGTAGTTGTCGTCGTAGTCGTAGTCGTAGTCGTAGTCGTTGTGGTAGTCGTGGTCGTAGTCGTAGTCGTAGTCGTAGTTGTGGTAGTGGTCGTTGTGGTAGTGGTCGTTGTAGTTAGGGAGGTTGTAGTAATCGTTGAGCTAGAAGATGTCGATGATAGATCGAAAAACACTGGTGTTGTCTCTGCGAAAGCTGCTACTTCCGTCATGGTCTCGGTAAAGTCTGGAACGGTAAAAACATCGGTGAAGGGTAACATCGATCTCTCAGTAAAGGGCTGAGTTGACTCATCCAAAGATATCTCTAGTACTGGCTCTGTGAACTCCTGTGATAAACATCCGATTTGTAAGGAGGAAAATATAATTTGAAAAATCTTCATGGCTTCTTCAAAATCAGGAAAAACTGTTTTGTGAAAAAAATTTAATTCTATTTGAAGATTTCAATCTTGGAATTAGTTCGCGCACACTTAATCCTCCCAAGGTTATGATGGATCTGCCCATAATTATAATAAATGTTCTCCAAGACAAGCCGGGTATATCAATAAAACAGAAAAGCATCTGTCCACCTAACCTAGATAATCGGCATTTCAATTTATTGCTGATTGCCATTAAAATTTAATTGAAATAGTCAGCATTGACATCTTATTTTCATTTTCTTGCCGCTGATGAAGCAGTATTTGAAATAGAGATTGCTTGGAAATAATTTGCAGAAAATATTCTTCGGTACATTCTTCTATATAAACAACCTTTCATCGGTGGTGGCTGAGTGTGTGCCTGATTATCATTTTTGCCATTTTGGAGCGGGCACCATTAGAGTAGGCCCAGACAACAAAAATCAAAGTTGGCAGCCGCCTTCTCAGACATCTCCTAAAGTATGTGTACCGCACTAGCCAAACAAAATAAAAAGTCTGTAACAACACCCATCAAGCTGCGATAAGCATCCCCTGCAAAACACGACTCCGATTCAAGGTCAGCCCATTCCGCATTGATAAAACTTCAAAGACCCAAAAGTTTAGAGCATAAAACACTTTATTTTTCATGATACACACTTTTGGCATAATTAACCAATAAAGTTCGCAGCGAAAACTTTCTCCCAAACATCATTTTGCCAACCATAAGAGTGTCAAATATGATAAACTGTCAAGAAAATTACCAGACGCACGCGAAAGTGTCCCCATAAAGCTCGATTTATTGCTTGATGCTTGTTTTTGGAGCATGGGAATCATTAAATGCGTCCATGTGGGTCAGCCAGATGGAAACGTTTCTTTTTCTTTCTGTAATGAATGAATTTGGAGTGTGAATTTTAGTGAGTTTAGGATTTTATGGGGAGCTTGTAGGATCAACTTGGCCTAATTGGGGAAGGTAAGCTGTTGCAGGTGCGCTTTACTGTAAAATCGCGCAGAGTAAGAATGAAAAAAAGTCTTCAAAGCTTCGACTTCCTAAATTATCGTTTTCAGGTGGAGTTTAGCGGCTAATTTAGGTGTAAATTTGGCAGAGGCCGAGAATTTCGTTGGTGCGATAAAGGTCGCCGAGGAAGCCATTTTCATCATCATTTTTCTCCAAAATTCGCTATCTGGTCCACGTGACATTTCCAGCCTAATTAAAGCACATCCGGCTGAGAAGCCATCGGAAATTTGAATATTCAAATTAGCAACTGTTGACACAGTAATTTCTGCTCGAAAAAGTAAAACTGTCAAAATTAACTTCTCGTTTTCAAAGAAACTAAAGAGCTTCAAATTTTATTCACAAAAATTGTGTAAATTTTCGCGATGTTTTCACTCGCTGGAATTTATCTTCTACAATTTTAATCCCTTTAGATTCGCATTCGGCGTCCAAATATATTATCCCTCTAATAATGAGCATGGAGCTGGTGTAAATAGGATTAAACCTTAGAAAAGCGCTCCTTTCAGCTGTTACCTAAACATGCGAATTTCTCTGATTTCTAGGTTTATACGTATTTTTGCAGCAGTGGCTTTGCTAATTTCTCCCAAATTTAGTCAACAAGCAATCGTCCTTATTTCGAGCGAATATTTGCCGCACCTGCGCCGAAAAGTTCTAAAATTTAGAAATTCAAAACCTCCATCAGCTGATCAAGCCAAACAAAAACGAAAAGGGCAGACGCTGATTTCGAATTTCCAAGTTGAAAGTTTGGACAGACCGAGTTTTGAAAATAATTATTGGCGGCGCTTCTGAGGGATTAAGAGTTTTGCAGTTGTCGATAATTGTTGGAAATTGTGTTTTGAACACTGCAAGAAACACGTGACAGAAAATAAACAAAGGATTGTACCGAAGCTAAGGGCTTTTCCTTATTGATGTTCTTTTTCGTTGTTGATTTCAGTGGATAGAAACCGAGATAGCAGAGATTTAAGTTTTTTCGATTCAAATTTGATTTTAGTTGGAATGTCCAACGCTCTGGAATTAAAGTACTTATTGCATCACGGTCTAGAGTGGTTTATCAGCTTTGAATAAGCATAATTTTGCGCTTGCGATTTGTGTATTTGGAGCGTGTTGGAAACGCGGATATTGGAAAGTTGACCCTTGGCACAGGGTCAGCGCACTTATCAGGTTAATTAGATACCAGTACCGAGGCTGGCCATTGCGGAAATTTGCATTTCGTCGGTGCTTCTTTTCTCACGTTCAATTTTAGCTGCCTTTCTTTTTCCTTGAACAAACATATTTTAATTTACACATAAGTTTACCTAAGATAGCAGAGGTTTAACTGGTTAGAAAATCGTTTTTATCCACTATCAAATCAAAATTCTCCTGTAGCTTTAAAAAATCTTCTCAACGATGCTCAAAAATGCCTTGACGATGTTCCGGAATTTCACGCGCCCTGGCCGTGAATATTTAGGAACAGGACGAAGACTTTGACCAAAATGTTTATGTACGAGGGTATGTTTCCTCAGATTCCCGTGACGGCGAAAGCGACCTGTTTTATTTTGGTGTGAAGAATTCCCCCAAAATATCCGAAATGCTTCTAAATTGGATGTAGAAGCTAATCGTATAGAAATATCGAAATCCTGGCTTGAATTCTAGTTGTTCCAAAGGAAGGAGAAGACTTTCGACTTCAATAAATTTACAGATTATTATCGACAGAGTTTCTCTATGCAAGCTTCCTCCACCCCTCTTTAGATAACAATTAGCTTCAACCCTCGAGAGAAAGATAAATAATCTTCCCTTTTTTCAAATAAGGTTATGTATAGTTTGAAGGGCGCCACTTGACTTTCGAATGATCCGCATTTTTCTCACACGAGATTACATTTTTTGTGTATTTGTGGTGAGCGTCGAGAATGTGTAGTTTTGGCTTGGAAACTCTTGAAAGTCGATTTTGTTTCGTGGTCGACGAGGAATTCTCAGATTCTTTACCGCTCGGTGGGAAACGCTGCTCTCGCGGTTAAATGTACATATTGCTATTTGATGCGAAAAAGGGTGTTTTATGATAATTTATTTCATAAAAAGTCGTTAGTTATCGAGTCCCGAAAACATCCTCCGAATATTCGCCGAGGTTCCGGCGGATCCCTCTTTCACCCATTCGAGAACGCGTTTCAGCGCAATTTCCGACCGGAACTGGTCCCCGCTCATTCCGCCACTTCAAGTGCCCTTTAATTATTTTTACCAAAGAAATTAAAATAACCAATTTCAAATCAAATCTTGTCGTGCTCCAAGGGCGTTTTTTTTTTTTTTTGGTATTTTATTGGATGCAGTTATGAAAGTGGTTGGCAAATTGAACCCGCAAGCAGGAGCAATTTCCGGAAACAGTATATATAATGAGCATAGGGCAGCTGAACAGTGGCTGCATGATGGGAGTGTATATAGCACAGTGAAAGAGGACTTTGATTGAGACGTAATCAAAGCTTAACACTGATGTGGTGGTTACAGAATACGAAAATAGAATGAAAGAAAGAATGAAAGAAAGAGAGACTAACAGTAGGGTAAGGGAGGAGGTAATATAATGGGGAAAAATTGGGAATGATGAATAAATCTTTATGGATTTTATTGGCTTCTCTGGGTCTTCTCGGTGCGGTAAACAGGGCTTTAGCGGTGGAGGATTCCTGGGACCTCATCGTCATCGTCAAGGTTGCAGCGGGTCTTCTGGGTTGTCGTCTTTTCTCTTGTTGCAGTTTGTGCGGGTCGTCAGGAGGAGGAGGATCTATCCTCATCGTCGTCAAGATAACAAAACGTTTACAAAAAGTTGGAGCATAAGCAAGGAGGTGTTAGTAAAAGGAGGAGATAGAAATAAGCGCAAACACACCTCAGGGACGTCATACAGAATGGCTCACATCGATTTCGCGCATCTTACTACGTGAGCCGAGGGTACACGCTTCCCACCCACGCGATTACGTAATTTTGGGCTGCGGCAGCGACGTCACGAAGCCTCACACGCTACTTGACCGATAAGATCTGGAGCGCGAGAGAAGTGTTGTTTTGATTGAAGATAAGGAAGACGACGCAGATGACGCGCAGTGTTGGATAATCCTACTGCATAGTTCAATGCTGACAATTTTATTCACTAATTCTGTTAAATCCTACTTACATAATGATTTCTAGACGCATATTGAGTGTTTTTGAGGATTTCCTGGAAAAATGCTATTTTCTCTAGAATTGTTGTTGATATGAGGGCTCGGAAGCCCGAGGTGGTCAGTTGCCTACTTATCGTGACTACTACAACAGCTGAAAGATGGAGTATCGAAACGAGCAAGACCGAGGATGTCCCGACCTCCTCCTCCTTTTGGAGATTTGCAGATGGCTGAAGTCCAGATAGTGCGACCGGTCGACGCTTATTTTCCGCCAACACAGGTAAACATCTATCTAGAGGGAATATAGCGGGAGGAGATGTGAAATGATCGGGAATATTCAGCTGCGACCGTAAGGGTGAGGTTGAGAGAAACTTCGAAATTAATCGCAGTTAGTTTAAATCTTGCGTTTCCCTTATATTAGGTCGCTTCACACAAGATTTTTCATAAACCGTGCGGCTATTATATCTTGGATACTCCACAGACTAGATAAGGGAGATAAAAGATAAAATCCCAGAGACTAATTTGGTAAGACCTGTGAAAATCGCTAACCTAAACGCTAGCATTAACTTTTATACAATAGGAAAAGGAGGAAGACATGCCATCCTCCTCCGCGATGGGCGAAGAAGGCCAGATTCACGAACCTGCTGTAGAGGCGTCACGCGGCGCAAACAGCACCGATAAGGGCAAGAAACGCGCCAAGCCAAGTGCTGATGCCGAGGGAAGCCCGACCAAGGAGCCAGATCGCAAACGAACCCTATTGGGCACGTTTTTCAACAAGGCAAAAACGAAGGGGAAGAAGTCTAGCATGACCAGCGGCTCCTCTGACGAAGCCGAGGTATCGCTAATGGAGGAGGGCCCCTCCACTTCTACCTACGTACCACCAACTTCCGCCTGGGTTGAGATATCACCAAATGGAGTTCTGGGAGGAACGAAGCTGAATCAGGGCTCAACAATCCTTCCCGGAAACAACGTTTTCAGCGAGCCGTCCTCACATTACTCCCGAGTGGAGTGTGAACTCTTGAGCGAGGTAAGAGATTTGTCATGAATAGGTATCTTGTAGAAAATGAGCAGATCGACTTTAAGAACAGAATTTGAACAGATTTTGAGTGTAACCATTTTATTGTTAGCCCATTCGAGTGCAAGAAATTATGCAAATATATTTTAGTTGGTGCACGAGGCACTGCTGGATGCTTACTCCAGAGCAATGTCACGCTCTCAGCTGCTAGATTTGCTCTATCATTCGGCGGAGCAACTTTCATACTTGAGCATGCTCAAATACCCAACCATGCAGTGTGTACTTATGCAGAAGATGATTCGACCGTTCTTGCATCAGGCAAGCAACTCAAAGATGAAGATGAGCAAACTTCAACCAAGAGTTGAAAAGATGGTAAGGCTAACTGGAGCTCTGATAGAAATGGCTCGTCATCAATCCGCTTTTCGACCTGACCAGTATTATTTGCTGCCGCAGATGCCGGAATATCAGGAGTTTCAGTCGAGGTAGGAGGAAGAGAATACATCATCCTGATTAAATATCTGTCTACTCTAGATTATTCGAGATGCTGGACAAGAATTCACGACAGGGACCAACCGTTATTGCCGAGATAATGCGACAGACATTTTCATACGTGAGGAGTATCCGTCCCACGAAGATCGGAGCAAAGCTATTGGGGCATGTCCTGAAGGTGGGTAGCGCACTTCCGCGCTGTGGGATTGCTTTTAAAGACCGGCATAACCTCCATTTAGGTTGGGTTCAACTCGAAGTACAACCGTGATTATGCGTCACACATGGCTACACTTCCAATGGACCCTGTCTATCTCTTAATGAGATGTAGAATTTTGGACACGTCAAAACAATTGGTGGCGACTCTCATGCCAGCGGATCATATTGCCGTTGTAGGGGAGCACCGTGTGCGACAGTGTTTGCATGCATTGTCACCAGAGGATTATGGTAAGTTGTGCTTCACGGAGCATATACTAAAACAAACGTGATTTAACATATATCTTAAAGCTCCACCACTCAACGATTATGATGGCGTAGAGCTGCATCATTTCATGGCTCCGCCCACTTACAACAATTTCCGCCAAGCATGCGCTATACCTGCGAGCCAACGCAGCCCGCCTGTTTCTGACGAGGAGGAGGCAGAAGCATCCTCAAGACCTTCGCGAGTGAGAGCGCGTTACATGGTTGAAGAGACCGACGATGGAGACTTGAAGGTTTCACGAATGGAGTATATCGGTAAGTCACAGTTTTCGTGATACAAGAATTTAGGATTTTAATGCTTTGATAATAATTACAACCTTTAGTTGGAAAAGAGGCCGAGCGAGTGAAACGAAGCGTAAGAACAACACAGCAAAATCGACAACTGCCGACAGGTGAGCAGCCAGCACAAGCTTCATCGTTGTCAGCGCCAACGCCCGAGGACGAGGAAGGTGTATCATCCAGTTCGCCCAACGCCGCGCCTGTAGAGACAACGACGGCATCTATGGAAACAGATCAGACCGAATCTCAGGCCCCCGAAATAGATGGATCGACTGGGGCCCAGAACTCAGAAGAGGAAGTGATCATCGTGACCGATCCGCTGGATGCTGCTGCCCAGGAGAAAACCGGAGAGTGCGTGTCTTCCACGGAACTTCCAGCTGGAAATAAAGATACGTCAGAAGATGCAGAAAAGGGGGCTTCAGTGGCTCCCTCGTCGCCACCAGATGAGACTGTACAGGAGACCGAGACAGAGATTCCTTCGTTGGAGACAATAGCGAATCAAACTGTCTATCACAATGAAAATACTATTGATCCGAATTACGATACTCTGCTGGACGATCCACGCCCTGCACCTGTTCCAATGGAAGAAGAGACATCGCCCAAAAGTGCATCACATGGACGGACAAGTCCTGTTCAAAAGGATGAAGCAGCTGCTTCAGGAGGGGTTCCAGAGGGCTCGACAAGTCCAGCATCGGTTCAAGCAGAGCGTCAGGCCACAAGTGGAATGCCTCGACCTAGCCCAGTAGCTACGCCAACGAATGGCCAGGAGGAAATCGAGGTCGAAGAGATGGCTCACAACGAAGAGCAGGTCCTTGAAGCTGAGGAGCAGATGGACACCAACGAAGGTCCAGAGATGGTTCAGCCGAGTAGCGAGGCCACCATTATCGTCATCGAAAGCGACGATGACGAACAGAATATCAATCCAGCGCCGGCTCCTGCAGTGAATGTTAAGCATGAGGAAGGATCATCCTCATCTACTGACCACGACACACCAGAGCCACCTCGGCCGCGGCCGTCGCGACCAGCTACTCGAACCGGAAACGTGCGGCGGGGCATAAAACGGGCGCAGCGCAAGCAGGAGCCACGCAGCATGCGATTACGCCGGTTTCGAGCAAAGGGTGTACGTCCTCCCAAGTTGTCAGACCGCGGTGGAGCAACCATTTCACCATACTCGACGGATTTGACGACGACGTTGGGGGAAGCCGCCCGTGAGAAGAGAGACGGAGGCTTAACAGATAGCGAATGTGGACAAATTCTGAACGATACCATTGAGAAGAATTTGCCTAAGGAGAGCGAAGCAATGCACATTGCAACTCAAATATACAAGTCCTTGACATCTGGTGAGGATTAGCTACAGATGAGGGCATAACCGAATCTTCTTTTAGTAAACGATGTTGTCGAGTTTTTCGATAAGCGACTGCGAGAGGTGCCCAAGGATGAGTTACAATCTTTGATGCACGCCGCCACTTTGTTCAACCGCCCTTACCGACGAAATTGTGCCGCTGATTATTCCACAACAGTGGACGCTGCTGCTGAGTTCACGTTAGCAAAGGAGCAGGGTCGCGGCTTCACCCAGTCGAAGAGAATTCTGCAAAGTGTGAGTAGTTAAGAAACGAAAGGATTTTCAGACACAAGAGATGACCAGGAGGATGTAGATACAGCCTCCTTAGTGCAAGTATTGATACAACCCATTTAGAAACTGTGCTTTGCGTATTATCACGACCCGTCCACTCAGTTTAGCGGCGAAGTCTTACAGTGCCTTCTCGCCCGGAATCTGCCACGCGTGTTTTGCCAATCAAGCGCTCACGACCATCGTTCGGGGCCGCTCAACCTAATGTGCTTGTCGCCTACTTGCACTACAGATGGTCCATGCTTGCGGGCAGGCGCGAGTTATCTGGCTGGCGTGTCAACAATGTAAGTCCCAAAATCTGTTCCTCAGAATAATTAGCAGAAGATAAATGTAATTAATCAGGTATATGACTTTTGCGCACTTGGCCGAGTTGATGCGCAGAGTTTCAAGAGAGGGACAAGTACGCCCGGTGTTGGACTTCAAATCAAAAGACGAGGAGATGAAGATGCGACATCATCGTCAGGCATCGGTTGGCTTGTCACCAACAGACCTCAACGCTGTCATCTACCCTGTTGGAAAGGCCGCGATCGATCAGAATGTCGCAAGCCAGCAACGAGTGATGATGGACCCCTTCTTTTCCGGCCCAGGAACTTACTATCATCTCGTCTTCAGTGACGAGGTCAAAAGAGATGTTCACAAGGTATAATAAGTAGAGAATAAGTGAGATGTTAACCAAGAACCACTAGGAATATCCACGTTACTGTCGCGAGATAGGGATACTTTGCGATATTCTCCAGCTTTTTGGCGTCCCCGCACGATTGTCGATGCCCACTGGGAACGTCATAGTCGACTTCGCGAACATCACGGCGACACAGGCCGATCTATTTTCAACTTGGCTACATTATCTGTTGCTGGCTGAGCCAGAGCACCAAGCCGCTGGATATGGGGCCGCTCACAAGCCTGATACGTTCCCAGGACAGCCGTTTCCAGAGGAGCTGTGCCCCGCCGATAGACCAGAATTTGCCGGCTCACCAGACTATCTGGCTTCGTAAGTACCTTCACGCTTCCAGAAAGAGTAGGCGCTAATTTCTTGGCCTAGTTCAATTAGGAGGAGGTGAGACCATCATCCTCCATAGTTAATTCGCTCATTGGAGCGTCTACAATTCAATCTTATTACTAGTGAGCATATTCTAGGGATGCCGACGCTATTTACCAACAGTTCCGACGCCGCGTGAGGGACAGTCCAGTAGTAGCTGATTACGACTCTGAATCGCGAAAGCAACTCTTGGCCTTGCAATGCCGGTAAGAGTAGACAGGAGAAATTTGCATGCACTACTGAAGGATGAGAATGTAAAGTCATTTTAAACTTTTAGAGAGGAGTTGGCTGGCACGAAAAATCCTTTCGAGTTCGGCTTGTCCTCCACCGAGGTACAAGACCGGGTTTCACGCTTGAACACCCATTTGCACGGACTGGAGGCTCGACGGCGACGACGGGTGATAACACGATTGTTCCCGGCTGAGATGCTGCCGACTCCTCAAAACCGGTGTGAGGTGCCAACTTGTAGCGACGTCGACTGCCCGCAGAATCGAGAGGGATGGGCGCAGCTTGTTAAGGACATCGACAGCTTTGTGGAGAGGGAGCGCGAGCCTGCCGATCTTAAGCCCTTATGTTACTCCGACGCGCGCCCCTCACGGCAACAGCGGTTCTTCCCTCGAGATTATTTTGATCGATTAACCGAAGGTAAGCTTGAGGCATTAGTCTGTCTGGAGGAGGATGTCGTAGCTTCATCCTTCTGATAGTTTTAAATCTAATGTGATAATTATTGACGATCAATTTCAGAGGTTGTAAACTCCGTTCCGTTCGGTACTGGCCGCTATGAGGGAAATAGTGCTCCACCACTTATGGAGCATCTCCTCTCACGTGAGTGGCAATTGACGGACGTGGTCGCACTCTGTACACTCTACTGTCGACGAGTTTACAGTATTTACCAGAACAGCGGCGGGAAGCGACGATCCGTTACGACATATCCAGAGTGCCAGGTACCACTCTGTTTCTACGATTTGGAACGAAAGCGACTACTGTCTCTGAGACATCATCTGCCAACAACATTGTCCGAATCGTACCTTGGTCGCGCTTGCTTTCCAAAGAATTAGCCACGCACAGGTTGGGGGGTTTATTGTTACCTATTAGTGGTGTAAACTGCAGACTTCAGATCATATTACAACAAGTACCACGCTTACCCTGAGGAAGACATCTACTGTTCCACCCGACTGTTTTACTGTTTTAACTTACCAAATGTTTCAGTTTATAGGAGATTGTTATAGGGTTAAAGTCTCAGTTTCCGAATTATAATTTTCAGGATTTAAGATTAGCGCATAGATTGTAAAGACATACTGATATAGTTTAGTCATAGGCCCTGCTGTGTTTCATGCAATAAAATAGTTCAAAAGACTGAATCAAGAGGAGATACAGCCTCATAATCTGTATCGAATCCTTTGAGAGTTTCTTGTCAAGATGTATTTATTGTGTGGTAAGAGGATGTTCGAAATATTGACAATTGTGGAGAGAATATTATGGAGATAAGAGAATGGAGATGGGGAAACTTACAGATGCTGAGACTGTGGCATGAAAGCATGGTTATAGCCTATTGCAATATGTGATGAAATAACAAATGTGCAGTAATTTGCAGGATAAGAGGAAGGCGAGGGTGATGTTTTAAAAGTATGGAATATTGACAAGAGATGTAAGCTAAGCAGGAGTTGATTGGTATACATTACAGAAGTCATGAAACGTTTTGAGAGAATTTTGAGAGAGAGAAGTAATATCCGAGAGGGATTGAATTTAAAAGACAGCTAAAGATGACGATGAGGACTTTGGTAGAGAAAAAGAGCGGGATGGTGGGTCAAACAGTGAGAGTTATTAAGTAAATAAACTACGTAGAGGAATCTTCACAAAGTGCTGGCGCTTTTGTAGTTGACGGGGGTTGATAAGCCAGTCTGAACTTGCAGGTACCCGGATGACTGAAGTTTTTAATAAGAATGGTGCGACTTATAATCAGCGACTTACTGAAAGATGATTACTGAGAGTTATTTTGCTGAGCGAAGCTTCATGCCAGAGGAGGATGGCTCTTCATCATCATCCAGTCGGATGATTGCAGGCTCTACAACAGCAGTCGCTGCGTACACGGTCTCGTAAGTGTGATTGGGATGCAAGATCTCCTCACCGACCGCACCAGCTGGAGTTGATGCCATTATTCGGTCGGATAGTCCATAACGAGTAGGCCGGCCGAGAAAATCACCTCGCCTCTTGCGAGAATCAACCAGGGCGCGAAGACGAAGCGAGTGGATTGACTCCACAAGCGCAAGGTTGGCTTCTTCACCCGAGGGAAGAGATGAGGAGTCGTTTAGAGTAGTCATGGAAAGAAGCGGGCAGCCTCGGTCGATGACATCGCTACCGGAGGTGGTGATAGATCCTTGGAAGATATTAGTTAGGAGTTGAAGCTGCGCTTCAGCCATAGCTTTTATGATGGAAAGTTCTGGGTCAATGAGTGATGGGAAGCGGTCAAGCTCAGCTTGATCCGCTTTTTCAATGCTCTGAACTGGACAGAGATTCTTGGCCGGACGTGTGATCGCACGGGCTTTTTCTCGCGAAATGGTGAAAGAGGGAGAGGCTTTCAATAAAGTGGTGTTAATGGCCAGCTCCACTTTTGCCAGGGCTTTCGAAAACGCATTGCCACCATTGGTCTCCAATTTGGATTTTGTTTTCGCTACGATGCTCAGAAGAGTCATTGCGAGAGTGCAGTGATCCTTCAGCTCGGGATCAACGACGGAGGGGTTTCCCGGACCCGTGATGCGAGCCATCTCAGCTACAAGTAGTTTGAGAAGCTTACAGCAATCGTTGACGACGAGGATCGTGAGAGCTCTTGATCTCCAAAGCACATGAAGCGCTGGACGAGTGGGACGCGTTTTTAGAAAGCCAGTGGCTTGAATTAGACAAGCATGGTGCTCAAGAAGGTGGCGGATCATCCTAGATTCCTCACCGGCGGGGATGAAGGAGTAGAGGCTTTCGGTCATCCGCCTAGATTCACCAGACTTACGGTTTGTGCTGATGGCTTTGAGCTTGTTTATGAAGGCAATTAAGATCTTCTGAGCATTAGCGGCACGGTTTTCCAGATCAGCATTGGAGGCACCAGCGTCCCGGGAATCCACGACGTCCTTAAGCGTGGAGCAGAAGTTGCACATGGAGGATGAGACGTGCGCGGCCATTTTGTTCAGGAGCGTGGACAACGAGTGACCGAAGGATGATGATGCAACCTCCTCCATCATATTCCACTCAAATTGAGTAATTTCGATAAGGTCTTGCTCGAGTATGCCCTTATTGATCCCTAAGAACGCAGAGTGTGGTAGTGATTTTCCGTGGGCATAATCAAAGATGTCGGTGTGTTCATCCCCACAGCCGAACTTGTGAATCAAGGAGACGATATCAGTCTTGAGGACAGCAATCTCACTCTTGCAGGGCTGAGAGCAGAGATTTACTGCGATGGAGGCGATTTGCTCGTTTGAGTCGAGATTGCTGAAGAGCCCAGTTTGACGAAAAGCTCGAAGAACCGTGTAGTAGTGGGATAGCTTCATGAGAACTGATGGGAGAGCATTCATGGCATCATTTGATCTCTGGAGCAGCTCAACCGTCCTGATGTTGATCCAGGCGCCCGCAGTTCCCTTCTTGTCCTTGAGAATAACTGCAGCTCCTGCGGTTGGGAGAATGAAGAAGTCACCGTAGAGGGCGATGCTGGCAGCTTTTAATTCGAGCGTCCAGATGTGGCTCTGACGATTCGAATAGCATGTCGCTCGGGAAGGAAGAAGGATTGGCCTCATTGATCTCAGCGATGGAGAGTGAGCAGCGAACATCCAACTTCCAGGCTGAATTCCGAGCAGTCGCGATGTTTTCCCATGCCTGTCGAGCAGAACGAATTTTCGCCCGAGTGGCAGGGCTTGGTAGCTGCTGTTTGACGCCAAGCCATACGAGAAAGTTGTTCTTATCATAGCCGAAGTGTTTGCTATAGCTGTTGTAATAGCCATCTGCCAATCGAAGGATATGGGAGGGTAACTTATATCCTTTAGTAACATTCAAGTTGCGTGTAATGTCTTCGCCATGAAAGGATGGAAGTACATGGACATTTCGGCCAGCGATGAAGGATGGTGACTGAATCTCGATATGAGTAATAGCCTTGTATGAGCCAGTTTTTATATCGTACAGCACATACTCGACTGCGTAGCCGGGATCAACATCATCCATCACCATTTGAAGTCGTTGGCCGAGGAAGTTGACTTCTAAAAGAAATTATATGACTGATGCATATGAGAGTAGGAGGGGGTTACTTCATCTTATTCAAGGTGATTTTGATGGCTGCTCTTTCAAGAGCAAGCTTTGTGGTCTTATCGAACAAGAGTTGCTTAGCCATAAGATTTTCCTTTCCTGATATTCCTGTTAGAAACTTCACAAGACTACAAAATGACTCAAAAGACTCATAAATTTTTCTTTTCTTATTAAAGGGAAACCACCAGTCTGCAAGAAGCAACACCCGTGCATGTTCTTTCTTGGTAAATTCAATACTTTCCTCAAGATTGTTCAGATATTCGTCCATCCGGAGATCAGATGGAGTACAATTGGAACGAATAACGCGAGGAGTAGATGGTTTTGAGGTAGGTGGCAAAGAGGGATGGAGGTCGAACTTGTAAAAGGGTGCGCCTGGCCTGCATGTGTCGCACCAGATTGCCCTTTTGTGGTGCTTGTGCTTGCTTTTCATAAATAGTTTAAGAATAGTTGGAAAGTCATCAGATACAAAGCTGTTCCGAATGCTCGTTGGTAGGTCGTTAAAAAGCTGATGAGGTGAAAAGGCCAGGTATTCTTATCAATTTTCTGCTTAAGTAACTCACGCCTAGGGTGGGTCATTCTAATAGTGAGATGTCCCGCAGATAGTAGCGAGCGCAACCTTTCCCTTTCAACTAACAGGGAGGCTAGTTCAGCATGCTCTTTGGCGGTGAGAATGCCAAATGTTCTGTCATGATGGAACCTGGACTCGTTAATGAAGAATGTCTTTCTCCTGGAATACTCACCGAAGTCCGGAAGCACACCGACCCTGTTTCCCTTGCGGTCAACTAGGATCAAGGAGAGCTTAAGCGATTCCCATGCACAGACCGGGAGATGCAGTTTCCAGACTTTATGCATATTATTAACCCCCATTGTGACCATATTGTCGAGAACAGTGGGTTGACCGTATCTGTCCAGGACAATGAGGTCATCATCAGCTACAGGCTTGCCGTACTCGAGCCTGATGAAGTCAATGGGGAGATTAAGGGTAGGCTTTTGTGATGCGGACGAGGAAGAGAGCTGTTCCTCTTCCATTTTACGTTGCATCTCAATGATGTACCAAGGCCGAGGTGTACGACCCAACAGCGAGTTACAGTGAATACGCTGCCATGTGTTCACTGTGGATTGCGGCGGGATAGGCCTATAGTCTGCAGTGTGATTTATGATTCCGTAGTTTAGGCCTCGGGCCATTTGGGCATTTGCTTTTGGACTGACGACGCCTCTTAGAGTGGCTAGCTTGTGATGATTGCTCCGCAACCTGCACGTGATAATCTTGTCATGATTGTTAAGGGACAACTTGCCATTTACGGATGCAAGGGTTACGCCGAGGTATTTAAGGGAGTTGGAAACAGGGATGGCTTGGCCTCTGATGTTAATGTTGGGGAGATGGTCGGACTTACTTATTAAGAGTACTTCAGTCTTCTGATCAGCAACTCTAAGCCCCAGGCTCTCGATTCGATCAGCGGCGCCCTCAGCAGTACTCGCAATGCCAGCGTTGACATCGTTGATGTCGGCTCCAAACACCGCGGCTGCCACATCGTCCGCATACAAGGTAAACGCTCCTGCTAAACGAGGATGATTACCGCACTTCATCCTCTGTCCCAAACTAATACCTTCGGTGATACAGGACTCACGTGGAGCTCCGTGGTCGCAGCGGCAGTTCGTCTCATTGCACAGCAGAGACGAGGATGACAGGGTGAGCTCAAGCGGGCGCTCAGGCACTAGAATAGGATCAATTAGAGCGTTTAGCAGGATACTGGTGCTGAAGAAGGAAAAGAGAATTGGGGAGGGCGCAGCGCCTTGTGGCAAGCCGAAAGGCTCTAGTTTAAATACACTGCTGAGAAACCCCCTGATGGAAACTACGAAAAATCTCACGAGAAAAATTCTGATGAACTCAATAAATCTGACGCTACAGAAGGGGAGCATCATTCTGATGAGCACCTCGTGAGGGACCGTGCCGAACGCGTTGGCGGCGTCGATCATGACAACGCCGCTGGCGCGTTCGGCACGGTCTATTATCCCGCTAGGCACGACTCGGGACGCAAGTGCAGTGGTAAGCACTTTAGTTACATTAAATATTGCCGACCCACACGAGTGGGAAGGCTTAAAGCCATGTTGAGAGGGAGGGATTAAGCCAAAATGAAAGAGGTAATCAGCAAGGGTTCGGGTTGCTAATTTCTCAATAATACCTCCAATACAGCTTCCCACCGTGATAGGCCTTTTGCGTCCATTCTTTTTTAGGATGGGGACGACTTTATTAATATTCCATGCATCGATTAGCTTACCTTCACTAATGCAGAGCTGAATTGGCATCAGGATGAAGAAGTTGGTTGCGACACACGGCAAGGTCTCTAGACATTTTTTATTTATATTATATAAATCACAAGTATTCTTTTTATTTTTGGAGTAAATTTCCCGAATAGAAGGCCTGTTAGATGACTTGTGATATTTAACAGTTTCAAAATCAAGTTTTGGAAGTTTGTGAAGGGATGAGGGAGGCTCAGCTTCTTTCAATTTCTCTAAATTGGGCTTGGTGGACTTTTGCAACTCAGAAAATTCATTTGCAACGTCATCGGGGCTGTCATTCACTTCCATGCTATTGGTCAATTTAATGTCGTTTTTGAAAATACCCCAGCTGTCCGTCAGACTTAGTTCGTACGGATCGGCTTTACGCGCAAGGTGGTACCGCCGATCAGCCGTTTTGAGTTTCTCAATTACTTTCTTGCAGTCAACCCATAGGTCAACTACCTTACGCCACCAGGAGGAAGGAACTTCATCCTTCTTAGTGTCCCGGATTAGCTTTTCAAGGTAAAAGCCAGTCCGCAGCCACTTTCTAGTGGTAGCAGAAGTCGTGACCTTATAATTATCTTGCACGATGATTTTTTCTTTTAGCGGGCGGGTCAGTTCAGCATACTTCACGAGCAGGTCATGTGTGACCTGAACCGTGTCCATCCCTCCCTCCTCATTGAACCTATGTAGGTTAGAGTAGATTAGCTTCATGCCGGTTTTGTAACAAAAATGAAGGTCTTTTTCCTCGGGTACTCTCCATAACTTCCAAATCTTACCGTTTGGGGGGCGGATGGGAAGTACGGTAACTAGGCCGACGTGTCCGTCAGATTGAAGACTTGTTCTGTGATCACCAGGTTTGGAGAGAGCTTTGGTGAGGTCGAGTTTGCCGGAGAAGAGGAAGAAATGATCAATTGCTGACTCGAGGGTATGGCCGTTGCGAAGCTCACGCCTGAATGTAATGAAGTTAGTTAGACGGTTGAAATCTAACAGGGCATTTTTTACAGCGTCACACTTTCGAGCAAATTTGGGGCTATTTTTTGCAAGTTCGAGATTGAAGTCCCCGGTGATGAAGCAGGGAGAGTCACCCTTTTCTTGACTAACCTTGGCGAGGTCCAGCAGAAAAGCCGAGTCATCAACGTTGTACTTGGTTTTGTAGTTATCATAACGGCCGCCGCAGAAGTTATAAATACAGCAGGCGAGAAGTTGAGTTCCATTGACGTCAATGTGAAGCGCCAGGTTTTGATGAAGATCGGGGATCATCCTCTTAACAGTAATATTATTGCGTAGAATGATCATTGTAAAGATCTGATTCTTGCCGTCGCGAGAGGGCATGCCTACATGAATATGGAATCCATTAGGCCAATTTGATTTATCCAGCGCCACATCTTTTTCCATGAACAATTCACTAATACAAAAAATATGGGCTGAGCGATGATGGTTTACTAGTCGCTTAATTTTGTCAAGGGATCTGCAGTTACCAAGGTTCGCGCTGATGATCACAATGTTATCAGCGGCATTAATAATTTGCTCATTATGCTGGATAACTGCCGCAGAGAGATCACCTGAGGTAGGAACTGGGCATCGAATGGATTTTTTCAGAGCTGGGAGCTCACTGGTCGGCGGCAAAATACCAGCCAGGCCTTTACCTTTAGCCAAGACCTCAGGGCTCGGAATATTATGAGAGAAGGGCATTCTAGGAACAGTACCTGATTCAAAGAATTGGAGAACTTTCTTCTCTCGTTGGGTTGTGGTTTCGATTTCCAGAAGATTTTTATATTGTTTGAAGTTTGGGAGAAGGGGAGGATGTAAAAGGGGTGGGAGGCCGGAGGAAGAGTCGTCATCATCGTCATCTTCAGAGTCATTAAGCGTTAGAAGGCCCCTATAAGAACAAGATGAGATGAAATTGCGGTCCCGAAGCCAGCAGAGAAAGCCGCAAAGCAGAGTATTAGCAAGCAATTTGCTAGTAACTTCGTTAAGAAAAGCTTTGAAGCCTGGCTTTTCTTCAGCCAGCTTTGGACAGTCAAAAATAGTGAAGTTAAGTTCTTGCTGATATTCTTTGATGGCTATGATTCTAATAAAGTTTTTACCATATTGAAGCGCCTTGAAACCAGGGCAGGACTGACCTTTAGGATCCTGGCGTAGATGGGTTTGCTCGTTAAGAGATGCTGTCCAGGTAGATCATCCCGCTTGTAAACCGCTACGTGCGATTTTCTGCTGGTGACGAGCAGGCCGAGCGCCACCAGTTGCGAAAGAAGGATGTTTTGAGGCGTCTTTGGACCATTGTCCTTTTTGTTGTCCATTATCATAAGTTTGACCCAATTGTAGATTATTTTGGACGGAGGAATTGGAACATATGACATGAGCGTGTCAGCATTGCAGAAGAGCATCGAAATGAGGGATTCGGGGTCATACATAGCCAGGCGATATACTCTGACTCCCGCTAGAAAGTTGTTCCAATTTTCAAGAGATGCAGCATCATCAAGCTCCATACTCTCAATTTTGCGTTTATCGTCCGTGTTGATTGTATCACGGAGGTTGTTAACGAGGATGCCCCTGAGCTCATATATATTTGAGTGCCATGTTCTAACAAGAACTCCGAGTTCTTTCTTGTTGCTGATTCCAGTGAATCTGCTGATTGCATTTTCGATCTTCAGGGTTCGGACACTGGCCTTATCCTTGACGTTGTTGAACATTTCCACCGAGGAGAATACAACAGGCTTCTTCTTCAATATGAAATCCTCAGAGTTGTCAAATGTTTCTACAGTGTTAATCCAGCTGTTTTGCTCCTCAATCTTGCTGATGGCGTTCCATTTCGCATCTGTCCCTGTCGCAAATTGATCAGTTAGCTCGTGATCGACTTGGCCCTTTTGGGGGTCAATGGTTTTCACTTGTACAATTGTCGGGGCAGAGATTTCAGCTTGATTTTCAGGAGCTGGAGGCTGGACGGATTGAATAATGGCCGATACCTCACTTCTTTCATCATCGCTGAACTGTTCAATCGCAATGTTGTGATCCAACAGCGTCTTTTGGAAGAGAAAGTGTTTAGTGGTCTTTACCTTGGACTCATTGAGGCGCTGAGTGAGTTCCTCGGCTTGAAGATCGGAGGAGTAAGTTGAAGAACGATCATCATCCTGACGAATGTTCTCATTTGAGGGCATTTCAGCTTCCGTGATTGAGTTGTCCAAGGGAGAAGCGTTTTGGAAGGATATCTCGCTCGGCACCTCGTTTTGGACGGCGGTGAAGGGATTAGTGTTTACTTGCAACGAACGACTACCCTCAGGCAAGCCAGCTTTGTAGTAGTAATGCGAGGTGGAGAGTTCCTTCTTGTGGAAGGCCGCTTCGTGCAGGCGAGCAAGTTGATCATTTGGAGTATCGGACATGTAGCCAGTAAGAGAGACTTTGGAATCGTCTTTGAGGCTGACCACAGCAGGAGCCGAGTTTTTGTCCTTCAAGATGGTGAGAGAGCCAAAAAGCGTACCGTCAGTATTAAAGTGCCTGTCGTGATGCAGATTAAAGGCCAGGTCTTTGTCGAGAGCACGCTGCCTCCTTTCTCTTTCTTCAGGAGTAGTAGCAGACGCAACCAGTTCTTTTCTGATCTCAATTATCTGGTGGTTCTGGATGCGGTTGGTTGAGTGTGTATAAAGAGCAACGTTCTGAATGGCCGAGGCAGCACGGCATCGTTCTTCATGAGCTTTGATGAGCTGGGACTCGGCTTCCGCGACTGTCTTGCCCATGGTAGTATTTCTAACAATGTGGTCCACGGAGGATGTAATTCGACCATCATCCTTTGACCTAGAGAGGTCATTGGCCAGATGGTTTGTACGTTTAGCGAGTTCGGCCTTGGAGGTCATTACATCTGGGTCCTGAAGCATCTTGACGGTTAGCTTGGTGTCAGCTAGATTGGCGGAGGATCGCTGTAGTTCCAGTTTTGAGATGAAGAGCTCTACTGATGTCATGGAGAACCAGTGGGAGCGAGTACCTGCTTTGAAATATTCTTGGAGCACAATGATCGCTCTGCTGATGTCATGATAAAATCGCGGGATGGTCCTGGACATCGTGTGAAATCTTTTGTCGAAGATGAGCGGATCTAGGCGGGAGATCCATTCGTCAAATTCAGCCGCATTCGGAGAGAGGGTCTCAACATTCATACTGCTGATGGTAGTGTTGAAGATTGCTGCAATGGGGAGAACGTTAAGGACGTTTGACTTTTGATGAAAGGTAAACGATCCCGGGTAATTCAGCACATAGTGGAACCATCTCTCAAGAACTGCACGAAGTACGGACAGAATCTTGACTCCGTTGTTTGGGACGACGGTGAAGCCTCTTCCTCCGCTCAGGCGTTCAGTGAAGGTGAAAAGCATTGCCCAGCGTGGGATCTGATAGGCATGATGAAATGGGTCAACCGGCGAGAGAGCCCCATTGGCTAGGATAATGAACTTTAGCGTTGGGAAAAGGCTACGAAAGCGAATTCCTTTCACTGTGGCTCTGTTATTGCGAGTGAGATTATCGGACGTGGGCTGGATTATTTCACCGTTGTTATTAACGACGATTAAGGATCGGATCTCATCCCAGCTGATGTGCAACTTTGTGAGTGTTTCTTCCATGATTTGGACAGTGACACGAGTGAACAGGTGAAACTGATATTTGTCACCCTTCCAGTCTTCTGGCACCCAACTGAAGCTGAGCACAAGGTTGTTGTAAACAGGGAGGGCAGTGCTGAGGATGTCCTCGTAGTGGTTTGCTGATACGAACGGGGCGTTACGGTGTACAACGTGGTTATTAGACGTGTAACCGCAGTCAGTGAGTTCCGATGCGCTTGATTGGAGATAGTCGAAGCCATCCTCCTTTTTCAAAAAGCCACGTTTCTCGTCGAAGAGGTCGTAGTTCATAACGATATCCGAATGAGCATTGAGATCCAGATCAGCAAGGTGAACAGCTGACTGGCGCGCAAGGTCGCACCGATGGTCAATCATTTGTTGGGTATCTCCAATTTCTGTAGTTAGGACGTTAAGCCCTTGGAATAGCTTTCTGGGCGGTTTATTCGCTTGCCCCGACGGGCCGCTGTTGTTTCCGCCGTTATTCCCTGAGCATAAAGTCACTACAGTATTATTCGGAGGGAGTACCTTTGTTTTGCTTTCGCTGACCGAAACTTTGTCGGTTGCGGGGGTTGAAGTAGCGACCATTTCCGTTGGATCTTCGACGGTTAAAGTCCGACGTGCCACGGGGCCGGGGAGTGTCTCCACTAGGCCCTGGAGAGATTCTTGAGTTTTTGGAGGAGGATGCCATACCATCCTCCTCTCGGTTACGCTTTTTATCGTTTCGTCGACTGGGTGATGGCGGTCCATCGCCGAAAGAGAAGGAATTCATTCAGTGCGGGCAGTTCAATCTCTCAAAATCTCTTTTGAGAGAGTGAAACAAGGACCGAGCGACAGGGTCCGGCGCAGCTGAACGCGCGAAACAAATGCGACCGTTGGGTATTTGTGAGAAAGTAACGCTTTTTGGCGCGAATGCGAGTAGCGGGGCCGCAGCCTTAACGTCAAGTAGAAGAAGGAGGAGGAAATAGCCTCCTCCTCCTTGCTGAAGATCAATAAGAAGAGATCAGTCGTTATGGCGACTGTACCAAGCAGTGGTGGACGTGAAAGATTAGAGTAATTCAAAGAGAAACTGCCAGAGTCTTTAAGGCGACTCTTACCTTAATACAAAGAGAAAGGTTTAGGGTTAAGTTAACCAGACTGCCTGTCTAATGGAGCGAGGATCGCTAGAAAAGAACAGGTTCTCGGCTCAAGCAGTGAAAGAAAGGGCGCAACGAAATTTCCGAAGAAAAATCGAAAAATATTATTTTCGTGCGCGCGCTACGCTGACTCGAACGAGAATGAATACGTGCTTATCTTTTTCGATGATTTTTTGATGTTTTCGGTGGCTTGATTTTCGATAAGCTTTTACTGCTCTCGGAAATCTCAAAAAATACCAGTTCCGATGATATTGAAAAAGGTCAGTGGTACTTATCAGCCGCTACGGTAGACCCTTCTTATTTGATTTTTCATAAAACCCTGCTCCCCTAGTCTACCGAGTTTCAACATCTTGGCAGGAAAGGAACACGTTGTAAAAGTGCCAAAATGAAACACAAATAAGTTCGTTGCATTGATGGGAAATTGAAAAATATGCGAATTTGACTTTTGACTTTGCATAAGTACAATTGGCGTAATCTGGCGGTCACATTGTCCGACCAAAGTTGCGAGCGGCGGAAGTATTTCCTGTTTGGCCTTTCGAGCAAACAGACACAAGGATGTGTTTCACATTTCCGATGCACTTGGTCAATGTCGCTTTCAGGCATCTCGAAGGCTATTTTCACAATACAGTTCTTCCGTTGATGAAATTCATTACAGTCAATTGTATTTAGCGTTCATTTTGACTTCGTAAATCCAATCCATAATGCTTGTAACGCGACTGTAGAAACCATAGACATTGCAATTCTAAAAATTATGATCAGTTTGCGTGCAGGTTTTTTACCTTCGCGCCGCTGGAAGTTATTCCGAGCAAAACAGCTCTATCATCTCGCGCGTAGTCTTCCTTGATTTCAGTGAACTCATCTTCTTCCCTGAACCCATAAGAAACAAAAGGACCGCCGCTGTCGCCACTGCAAGTGTCACGAGTTGTTGGACTAGAGTCTGGTGTTCCCGCGCAAAAAATAACCTAGAACAAAGTGAACTTCACTCGGGCCCCGAATTTGGGGGTCAAATATTTACCCCAGATTTAAATTTATGATCGATTCTTGTGTTTTGTTTATCAAACTCTTCTTTACACTGCTTTTCTGAAATATGCGCAATAGAAGTAATTTGAAGAACTGCAGGGGTTTCCAACGGGCCCTTATACGAATACTAATTTTTCTTGCGACATCAACTTTGTACTTCCGGTATTCTTTCCTGTGTCGGGCTGCTCTTTCCCCATCCAGAAACAACTCCACAAATATCATCACTAAACTCATTCAGAGATTCCGGGAGACAAACCGGTTGAATATATTTTGTATAATCCTCAACGCAGTTTTTCATCTTTATAAGCGCCACATCGATATGCTCTCCGTCAATGTCCGGATGTCGGATAAAATGTTCGATTTCACTTTCATGCTCGCTCTCTACTCGCCCAAAGAATCCATTCATTCTTTCGTCGTTTTGATCGCAGTTGGCAGTTTGTCGCATTGTCGAAGAACCGCGGTTAAAATAATCACCGAGACGAACTTTGAAGGAACTGAGTTTACTTCCGATTCCAACCACGTGCTCAGCAGTTAGAAGCCAGCACTTGTCAATCAGCGTTGCAGTGCCAACATTTGCCTCGCAAGTTCGATGGTTATCATTTATCAACGCACGGATGGATGCTGTCCAAGGAGAGAGACCAGGGTATGCGTTCACTCCGCCAACGACATGTTCTCTTGAGATTCTGAGCTTTTCACTTGCGTAAAGACATTCCTTGAAAAGTGATTGACATGAGAGAGAAATCAAAAAGTACATTTAGATGTTTGTCAACAGCGTCATCTTTCAAAGTCGTTCTGATGAAGCTCGGAATCGCGTGCATTTCTTCTGGTGTGACTTTAAACGTCCTGCCACAGTTAGGCTCCGACAAGCTCTTCCAAAACTGTCGCCGAATCATTCTTGGCTGGACAGAACATTCCGTCACTAAAAATGATCATGAACGCTCTGAAGTCAACCTTTACCTGGGATTCGATCGATATTCTTGCATGCGACAAAATTAACCTTCGAAAGCGTCAATCTTGAAACCTTGAACGGATAGTTTTTTCGCTGGGTGTTTCGACCAAATTTCTTCTTTGCATCTTTTCCGTTGAGTTTAACGCGAAGCTGGCAGTTGTCATTATTACAACTTCGAACTGAAACGCCGACGGTGAAGCTCCCATTTCTTAGTTTTCGGAATCCGCGAGCTTCACTAGATAAAAATAACATTGAAAGCGAAAAATAATTTTTCAGAAAACAGTCAATTTTCATCCATTCCTGTTCCCAGCGTACTTTTTCGTCCTCTATTCTTCTGAATGACATCAACAACGACTTGTCCATTGGCGATGCGCGTAGCAACAATGAGAGGCGTCGCAGTTTGAGTGACAAATTTGCCATTTCGCTTGACTACTATGTCCCGCATCAGAATAAGCTCTGAAGCTTGGCCTTCGCGCAGGTGATTTTTGAACTTCACTTCGTAATTCTCCTTCAATCCGCCACTAAAATTCGATAGAAAAGAATTTCGATGAGGATATGCACTTGGTTGAAACTTTTTTCCTGCAGCTTGACTCAGTACACTCGCCGGATGCGTTTTGAAAGCAGAAAAGGAAAATTAAAATGTTTCTGAGGGAAATCATTTCTCTTTATGTTTTTGATTTCAATTCGAAATCGCTCGTAAAACTTTTTTCTGGGCAAAATGGCTATTTTTATGATTCCATCAAAATAATGAGAATCTCAATTTATGGTGTATTTTTTATTCTGATAAATTGTTTCAGTTGAATGGAATGATAAAGGCAGATGTCGATAAAGTTAGAAAAATCCATGAAGGGATTTTCGGAAATCATCATTGAGAAGCGCAAGTTGAAGGTTGTTAGTAAACATGTTCGGATAGGGATCGCCATTCGTCCAAAGAATCTTATTTCTGAGGAAAGGAACGTGTGGTCGAACATCGATTCTTCGTTGCAAGACTTCAAAATTGTCGTCAATCTCCATGATGGTCTGTTTTTGTGTTGAAAAATATTGTATTTATGAAGACAATAAAATTGGAACTTTTTTCAACCTAGCATGTGTTTTCCATGTTCCCAACCGACCATTTTCCAGCTAGGAATTTTAATCAGGTCTCCTCTAGCGATGTTTCTTTTCGTACGAATTACAATCATCTGCTGCTCGTACTTTCCGTCGAAAAGAGCGGCTCGAAGTCGCCGTCCATTTTGATCCGGGGCCAACGCCTCAAGATAGAGAACAACGAGGAGAATCGGGCCCCCGAAATCCGGTGTTATTTCAAGGTTGAAGACACGCGGGATAGTTCCGATACGAAGACTCATTCTGAAAATGTCCGTTTAGGAGGAATTTGATCGGGAAACTGAAGATTTTGATTGAAAACTTTTTTGTTTGTAATTCATCTAGAGACTTTTTTTCTCAAAATCAGCTAGAAACTTCGCATGATCGCCATTTTTACTGTATACAGTCGTTACGCACAATTCCGGACACTTTTTTTTTCAGCAAAAAGGGCCAAATGTCCGGAATTGTGCGGATTCTAGATGGAAAAAATTTTTGTTTTCAAAATGCTTGTTTTTTATTCAAAACGTAAAATATCGAGAAAAAAGCAGAAGCCAGAAAAGCCGAAGAAACAAGCAAGCATTCTTAGTTTTTTTGCAAGAAAATGATCAAGTAAAATAAATTTCAGTTAATGTTTCTCCTTGGATTTTATTGTGACATGTTTCGATCTTTGTTAGATCATTTTCAAACTAAAGAACAGCTACAGTAAGTCACAAATAATAGGAGAAAAGAATACCTTTGAGTTGTTATGAATTTTAAATAGGAAAAACGCAATTGAACAGAAAAAGCGAGGTGCAGTTGTTTTTGAGATGGAGCAGCTCCTCGCTTTTTCTGTTCAGTTGCGTTTTTCGTAAATTCATAACGACTCAAGGGTATTCTTTTCTCCTACTACTTGTGACTTACTGTAGCTGTTCTTTAGTTTGAAAATGACTCTTACAAAGATCGAAACATGTCACAATAAAATCCAAAGAGAAACATTCAATCTTGGTCAACTTATACGATATAAATTTCAGTTAATATTTTTTGTCGAATTGTCCGGAATTGTGCGTTTTTTAATTTTTTCCGTTTTCCTCTAAATGTCCGGAATTGTGCGTTACGGAATTGTGCGTAACGACTGTAATCAAGGCTGCAGTCTGAAATTTACACAATCCGTCTCCTTCTTCCCTCTGATATTTGACCAACAATCATTAAAATCTGCCGTTCGATTTTCCCCTCTTCAATATTTCACAAGAGACCGGAAAATTCTCGAGTATGAAGCTATTGTCAACTTTTCTCATTGGATCCTCTTTCGGGCAAACTTGCCCAGATGAGGATCTTCAAAAGCGATGCGAAGATTTCTGCAACGCTGATCTTGCAGAGTGCTACGCCAATTGCTCGAACAGCTCTTGTCAGTATGAATGTTTGGGAGAAGCCGCTCGTTGCGGGGCTGCCTGTCCCTGCAATGACGAGTGCCCAGACGGCTGTGCTGGCTGTGGCAACCCAGTTTGCAGCTGCAAGGATCTGCATCTCAACGGCGAGCACGAGTTCTGTGTGGACAAGTTTTCGGATGAGCATGCAGCTTGTATGAAGGTAAGATCTTCTATATCGCTGTTTTAAAATTAGTCTCTAGGCGTGCCCAGATGATTCATGCATCGCGGACTGTAGCATGGAGCTACAGACAAAAGTTGCCGAGTGTCCATGCCGAAGCAATTGCCCAGGCGGCTGTCCTTGCGACAACTTTACTTGCCAACGATACGCAGTGCTTCTTGATGAAGAGATGCGACTCGTTGGTAAAATCATCAGTCGAGATGGAAGTGTCTTCGAGCAGCGTCGATACGGTCCATTCTTGGATGTCGAGCTCGACGCGGCTTGTTATGCGTTTTTCAAGGGCGAACACTTGATGTTCGGTGGTATGACTAAGAAGCGCCAAGTTGCTAAAATTGAAGGTTGTGCGATTGAAGACACTGGAGTCCAGCTCGGATACTCGTTTGATTCCTATCACGGAAAATGCGCGATCATTGAAAACAACATTGGATTCGAAGATGACAGTAAGGAAAATGTCAAAACTATAAAATTTATTGATTTTTAGTGATGAACTTTTGCTTCGGTTCATCTAGCAAAAGTTGCTTTGAGTTTGACGGCGTAAACAGCAACCCTATTCTTGCATCGACCAAAAATGATCACTCTAGAGGTGGCTTGGGAATCTATAAGAAACAAGTTTTTGCCATTGGAGGCGGAGCTATGAACAGGATCGGATTTACTGTCATTGAGCACGTCAACAATTTTCAAGTTCAATTCAATCATAAACCCAAAAAAGCGATACATTTAACAGTAAACTCGAGTTCCTCGGACGAAACGGTTGGACTGAATATGAAGATTTCCCTAAGAATAGGTAGAAATACTTTCATAAAAGAAATCAATTATATTTTTTCATCAGCGGAATCGCGGATATGACAATTGTTTCCGTCCTCGACACTGATCAAGCCTTCCTTTTTGGCGGCTATGATAGCAACGACTTGCAATCTGATGTCTACGAAATGATGGAAGACTCCCAAACTCAGAGTTTCCGATTCCAGTTCCGTCAGCGACTCCTCAAGGTCGGAATCCAAATGTCGAGCAAATATTAAATCTCATTTAGCCTCTCCATGAAGGATCCGCTGTTCTACTGGGAAGTGAGGTTCTCCTAGCCGGCGCTGAAATCCAAAGAATGAATCTCCTCCCTCCTTACGACGTCGTTGAACTTGCTGAGCTCGATCCAGTCCTTGACAATGCCGTTTTCTACGAAGTTCAAGCTGACATCTGCCTCAATAGCTGCGAAGAGTTCTGCTTCGACAGTGATCATTTCTAATGAGTTCTTTGTCGATTACGCCTCTCCTGACTTATTTACCCAGAAATCCTGAAAAATAAAATAGTTTATCTTCTATGATTTCAGACAGACAACGAGCGCGAGTTCAAAATCGATTTCTTAGTATATCGGAGGAGAACTCACAACTCTTCGCGGTTTGCGAATTGATGATGCACAAATTGAGCAAGAGAGACACTTACAGATGCTCTTTGAATAATGCATCAGTCTGCTGTCAGAATACGCAGCGAGTAAAAAATGCCATTATACATTATTGCATATTATATTCATGTTTATCGAGTCTTTTCACATCATAAGTAGTGAAAACTGCGGTCACAAATGGACCTGCTTTGTGGTCAGACTCCAGTCCAGTGGTAATTTTGACGGTTCTGTTTTGTGGCTATAAAAAGCAAAGAAACTGACAAAAAGTCCAATGCATTTGTGGTCGACAGAATGGATTTGCTGACTTACAATTATTCTCATAATTAGCTGGAGGGTTCAAAATTGACGAAAATAGTTTCTAAAATCTTGATTGTCGGACATTTCTGCCGGTTTTCCAACCTTTCGAGGAGGGTGAAAATTTAGTTAGGTGGCTCTCTCACTTACCGAGTGGTAAGTGACGTCCGAGTATTAGCACGGGCTAATGGCGAGGAATCAAACAAGTGCCCTATTGAGGAAAGGTTTATACAGGTTCTCGCCGCTTTGATACTTCTTCCACTGAGAGGCACAAGTGGATCGAGAGCTTCGCCTTCGCTAAATCCGGATAAATATTACTTATCGTAAAAATAACCCGTAAAAAGAGAAAAAATGATTGAAGGTTTATTAGAAGAAAAATCATGCAAAAAATGAAATGGTTTCGAAAATGTACAGAGTAGATCAAAAGTAAAAAATGATGAGTTACATAAAGTCTGGTGAATCGTTTCGGCAATATCGGCCGAGCTGCTGACATTTCTCGCAGAGTTCTTTTGGGTGCTCCCGTTGGGCTACAGCAGCTGCTTCTTGCTTGTTCAGGGGTCGCTAGAAAGCGTTATAAATGAACAACTCTACCTATGGTTACCTGCTTAGATGGGTAGACATTGATTCTACATTTGATGCATTCTTGTCCCATGTTGCACCATGAGTTGCCAGAGAGCCACTTTCTCTTGCATTTTGGACATTTAAACTCTCCGAAACATCTCTTTTTCCCTTGGTAGGGAGTAAGTCCTTCCCCCTTTGGCTTGCTTGATGGACAGTCTTTGATGAAATGGCCAGGGCCGAAACACAGGTGGCATAGGTAGCCAGAAGGAGGAGTTCGTCGAGGTTGCTCGTCCATGCGGCATGGACCATGCCGATCTCTTTTCGGATTTCTTGGAGTACTTGATAAAGTGTTTCCTAGATACGTTTGAGTTACTCATCATATGAAGGTTTTACCTTGTCCCTAGCTTGAACCATCTCAAATTCTTTTCTCCATTTATCCGATCCGTACACCCAGATTTTTCGAAAGTCAACGTCAAAAACAGCATTCGGAACTCGCGGATTCCACTCGTAAAACATTGTGCCTCTCTGATTTGGTTACTGTAGGAGTGACTGGAGAGAATCGGCACATCGGAGTTGTATTTATAATTTGTTTAGGTGCTCCCTCCTCGCAACTAGGTGTAAAACGCACCCTTTGATTTTTGTGAGTTAGTGGAACGAGTTAACGCGATTATCCGTCGGCGACAGTCCCTGCTGAGTTACCTTTGGAACAAAACTAACATTTGAGGTCCTTATACGAAATCTCAGAAAATTATCCGTGATCGGGTTTAAATTTGGAATCGTTATCTCATCGAGAGAATTGTGGTTTGGAAAGCGTCGCGGGCCCTTATCTTCGAATGTTTCTACATGTTCGGCTCTCATACATTTGTAGCATCACGGGCGCAGGTTGATTTGTGGTGTTGGTGGTGTCGGTATCTATTTTATCGTATCTGCACTACCGCCATGTTTCGAAGCATCGGACAATATTATCGGACAATTGAAAGCCACGCCGAGTTCTTTTTTTTTAAAGCATAACCACTCGACATAGATTTACCACCACAATGACGGTTACTCACCTGCCGACAATGAAAATAAGCAAATAATCGAAAAGCCACAGAGATCTCACTTTTCCAATCTGTCGGGTTTTCTTTCTTTTTGTTGCCATTTTCAAACTACCGAAAATTCTCAAAACTAAAGATGTGCAAAGTGATTTTCAAGTTAAATTTTCGAAGAGTTAGCTTACTGACCCCCTTATTCTGGTCAACAAAATAAAGGGCCTTTTTCTTTCGGTATTCATAACCGACGCATGTTTTGTGTTAATTTATGCAGGTTCGCCTGTGGAAGTATATTTTGCAGAGGAGATTTTCATCTAATTAGGGTTGTCCCTTCCATCGTAAATATTTGCGTCGCAAAGAGGATCTGCTCCTGTCGCTCAGATACTTTGAATATTTTAGAACTAAGGATCAAAGGACATTATACTTACTGCCCGATGAAACAATGTTTACAAGAGTTTTACCCGAATCCGATTTCTAGCGCGAATTAGCGGAAGTGGCGGTTAGCAAGCGGATTTACGTTTTTTAAATGACAGGAATTGAATTTTTTCATTCTTTGATTCATTTAACCTGCCTTTGCAGACGAAGTTTAAAATGTTCATAATGCCCCAAAAGTGCAGCGTAAAATTATGAATTGCATTAATGTCCGTCTACGGGCCCGGTGGTGCCAGGATGGAGGTAAAAACCGCGCGGTTGAGGAGCGTGCAGAATCTACATTGTATTTGTGGTGGCAAATGAGCGCCGGGGACAAATTCGTAACGGAAAAGAGGACAACTAACCTGGTCAAACTGGCACGGACAGAAATCTACCTCGAATAAATGATTCACTTATGTTCCGCATTTCACGCTCTGAAAATTGAGTTAGAACCTTTCCGAACATCAAGCTCTTGCCAACCAAAAAAAAGGTCTACCCCCTTAAGGATAGAACAGTTCGAAATTCCCGGAAAAGCGAATTTCGCCCATCTGACCGCAAGTGGGTGGGGACCACATGTCAAGATAAAAAGAAAATCCCATATTTCCCATATCCCCAAATTATCGGACTTCGCCCAGCGGAAAATTGTCAAAGGGCAAGTTTTTGTTCCGCTGTCCACCTGCTCTATTTACAAAAGAACATAATTCTAATCCCAGATAATGGTTCTCAAGGAAAGAACACGGGAGTAGCTTCTGTTTTGGAGCAAACAGGGGCTTACGCGTAAAGTATCGAGGGTCGAAAATTTGATTCTATCTTACCTAGAGATACTAAATACGCCCTGATAACGAAACGTTACCCACTTGAGCTCCGAGAGGCTCACTTTTCTGAATTCGAATTAACTTCCAGTCCGGCAAAATTGTCTTTGAAAACAGCGGACTTTTACGATTCCGTGAGAACGGCGGACCTGCCAGACGGATCTTTTACTATTTAGACTAGCGCCTTATACAAAAGTCGTTTTAATAAATTAGATCCCTGTCAGATCGCACTTCAAACGAGAACTAAACTTTCTCAAATACCCTCACCGAGATATAATTATTTTCGTATCGAATTAGTGATTGAGAAAAAGAACTTGAATTAATTGGCCATTATATTCGAGTTCTTCCTTTTCATGCTTTCTTAGGTGCTTAAAAGAGTCATCAATCCTCAGAAAATGATGATTCATTATTCTGAGCTCGATAAGCGGCGCTCGCGAGAGTACAGTTTCCCGTACTCTGCCCGCTCGACCAATCGGCTGCCCGCCACAGCGCCACGTGCGGCTCACAGCAGGAAACCGGCGATTTGTGATATTGCCGGATAATACCGCGCTAATCGCAACTTCTTCAATCGGTCTTTCCGTGTCTCTCCATCTGCAGGTGCAATAATCCGCTCCAGGAGCCTTTTCTTTCAATTGTAATCGGGCATAGAAAGAAATGGAGAATTAATTCTTTTTCTTATCTCAAAGTAAAGAAGCTGCGTTTTTTCGGGATTTATTTTTTAGAAGATTTATTTTTTCTCAATTTTGAAATCGTTATCGTCGTTTTTGAAGATTTATAATTCTCATTCTCGTGCCAGAAAAAAGTCGTGACATTCTATTACAAAGAGAAATGTTCAGTAATGAAACGCAGCAGGAGAGTTGATAAGGCGTTTCAGTGAGTTTTGTGTTCTCGTGCGATAAGGAGCATTCCTGTTTGGTATCTGTTTGGCAAACAGCGAGTATCACACATTTGAAGCACTAGAAACAAAAAAGTGCCAAAACTGGCGGAGGCGATATCCGACCGCCCACTTTGGCTATCTTCTCAGAGGAAGAGGGGCTGAATAAGTGATGCTCTCACTCTTGTACATTATCCAGTAAGATATTATTTCGGCAAACAATTCATTGGAATTATTCACTCAATTTCTGTTGATGTTTGGTCAATAATTTACGGAAGCGCAAGAAAAACATACTTCAAAGTTACCGCATTCTGTGGTCCATGTAGCTCATTTATTTTGCAAAACAATATTTGATACACTAGCTACTCGCCAGAAAGAAGGGACGGATCGATTGCACCTTTTCGTTGATTTTAGTCAATTCGGTATACAAATTTTTAATTCGCCTTGAATCGAATATACAAGTCTAAAATTTGCTCAATTTGAATTGAGGCTATCCAATATCTTTGGTACTTGATTCTCCAAGTGCGCATCAAAGAACCAACCGAGAAGTATCACTTGGGATTAAGAAATCAATAATTCTAGTGTAGCCAGCGCAATTTGAAAAGTAGAATTGTTGGACGATTAGGGATTGGGTTTCGTATCATTACGGAAAAGCACACTTGCCTACCGGTATCTGATAATTACAATCGCTCAGTCGCGATAAAGATAGGGCTTACTTTTCGACTTTGCGCAGCGATTGGAAAATTTTCGCAAAAAAAATGTTTCCGAAGAGCATTTTTTTTCAAATTTTGAAAAAAAAACGTGTTTGGTGTAATAAGCAGGTGAGGTGTTTCTTGTGGTGTTTCGTGTGTGTTTTATGTAAAATGGGTAACAAGGTTTGCTTTGCGCTGCTGTGGCCTTTGTACTTTGACAGGCAGCGCCCGAAGATATTGTCAAACTACCTTCCACAGATGCTTATCCCTTGCATACTAACCATTTTCCCCATTTTTACGGCTGCATTTTTGAGTATAAGTTGGCCCAACGCATTAAGGGGGTCCCCAACGATTTTTCCGAAATTGGCCATTTTCGACCGGCGCTCACGCCGACACAGACTTATATTTTTCAAAAATTTTTTCACGTACAAGTAGGTCAAACCTAGATCTTGTGAAGCGTATCTCAGATTCTTTAAAATTCAACCACATCTTGCGCAACGGCGCCGAGAAGGAAAGCATCTCGCAGATAATCGCGTTTTTGGCCATTTTTTCACCTGAGATTACTCCAAAAATTTAGGTTACAAAAAATTTTTTTTCTGCTGTTTCTTAAAGCTCTAACACTAATCTAGTGAAGCGTCTCTCAGTTTTTTCTATTTCCAGAAAATGTGTATGTAACAAAGACGATCAAAAAAATGTACGATTTCGGAAATTTCAATCATGTAAATTGCCCTCTGGGCATAACCCAAACCCATATTTTCGGGCATTTTCAGAAAGCTTAGCTCATAGCCTTTCTAAAAAGGTGCTATGTGCGACCTTTAGACAACTATAAAAAAGGGTTGATTTTTCAATTTTTATGAAGATGAAGCAAAATTGGTAACTTCAAGGTCGATTTTAGACACTTTTTTCTACAAAAATCGAAAAAAGCTAGAGACCTTTTTTGCAGCTTTTTGCACGAGGAATTCAGATCTGAAGAGAAAAAAATCTAATTCGCAAAATCGCAAAATCGTGGGGGACCCCCTTAAAAATTAACCGTGTTGGTTGATATCCAATCACTCAATTAATTAATCAGTCGGTTAATCAAACACGAGTACTCTTGCCGCGATAGTGTCCTTGAAAACACTTGAACACAAGAAAAATATACAAGCCAAAATTGCAAGCTCGCTAAAATTGGCAAATTAGAATAAGAAATCATAAGAAGACTCGACTGAAAGGACTGAATCAAAAGGGATTAGTCGCGGGAGCTGCAGCACTGGGAGTGTTAGTTTCCCTTCGTGGCAGGTGCGTCCAAACACGAACTCACCGTTCTCTGCCCGGAAGTCAGTATTTCCGTCCTGCACAAATCACATGCTACAGCTTGCGATACTTCCTTTCATCCGTCTTAGTCCTCACAGATTGGAATAATATACCACCGCAGATGCCATCATAATTTACGTTTTTGTCTCCCTAACTGAATTAGCAGCCATTTTGGCGCTCTAAGATGACTTTTAGCTTATACGACAAAAATATATTCTTCCTTTCTTTAAATTGAGTTATGTAAATGAGTCTCTCACAAATTTATAAGAAGACTGTTGCGGCTGCGCTGCATACTGCCCCTTTACGAATTGGATCTCGCGTTCGCCTGACAGACCCGAATAAATTTGCGTCTACTTTTGGTCTACGGGTAATTAAGGCACCGAATTGGCTACCGTTCGGTACGACCCGTACGACAGGCGGAACAAATGCTCACTGACAGCGGGCATATTATATTATTCAATGCGTGCTATAAGTTACAAACTAGAAAATTCCCTAAGCGGAGTTTGGCTGACAAGGTGTGAAGGATTTACGCCAGAAATTGAGGAAATTGGTGTTTTTTGGGTGTTAAAATTTCAACACCAAACACGCGCCAAACTGACAGGATTAACTACCTTAGATAAACACCGTATTACTCAACCTCAACTCCCTTGAACTTACTACCAAGTTTTCAGTACTGAAAAATGCAATAATATGAGTCTGGACCAGTTTTTGTGTGTTGAATAAGTTATTTATATTTTTACAAAATAAACAGCAGATAAATGAATGTGTGAAAAATTGAAAGTAATTTGCAAATTTGAAAGAATGCAATAATTAACAGTACAGCTTCTTTTTGATTAATTTTTTCTTCTAGTTTAAGAATTTAGTGTTCTTGGTGCTCGTTGTTTCTGAAGTGAAGGAAGAACTCGGTTCGGTCTTTGCACATGTGATTGCATCGCGAGCATTGAAAGGGCTGAAGGAGAATGTTAAGGTACTGCCGTGTCACGTGGTAGTAGTCAAAAAGGTCGAACACGGATCGGGGAATAGGCCGCCGATTTAGTATTCCACTTGATAAAAAGGTTGCCTTTTGTGAAAATTAGGCACGCATGACTTCTTGTGCTCAACTTACATGAATGGCGGGATTCTTGTGCATGTCTACATGTGCCATGTACATAATTGGATCAGGGAAGGTGATCTGACATTGTTCACATCGCGAAGGCTGCATTGGAGCGTTCTGGTTGGCTCCCATGAGTTGCTGGAGCTGAGCGAGCTGGCTGAAGAAATCGCCGCCTTGCATTCTAAAGAAGAGGGTTAGCTGAGTTCCAGTACATTAGTAAATCATGGGAGCGGTATTACAGACCACCCGGCGCGAATACATATTCAGCTTGTTATCATTTACCTTTGTAATGCCATAGATGCGTGCATTTGGGCGCCAAGTGCTGCTCTGGCGGCTGGCGGGCTCAACTCGTCGGATGATCCGCCTGAGGGGCGTCGCTCGCGTGCCTAAGAAGATGTGTTATGAACTGCAATAAAGCGAGATGAGCTACCTGGAATTGGGATAAGCCGAATGGGAATGGTATGTTTGGCCGAGCCGCCTGTGCAAGTCGCTGCTGTAACAACTGCTCCGACATCATGTGTCCAATTCCTGGATCTTCGAGCTTGCGTTTTCGTGAAGCAGAAGCGTTTGAGTGAACGGAGTGGGTGGATTTAGCACCGTCGTCGATTTTCTCAGACTTGACTGAAGCGGAACGAGCTTCGGAAGCCTCTGTGGCGATAGTCTGATCAGCGATCTGAAGACCAGAGTCTTCTCCCAGAGGTGAAGCTGGCTCGACGACGACTTCCTGGCCGGAGGCGGTGCTCCGGGGAGTGAGTGCTGGTGGCGGGATCTCAGTGTTTCCGTTGATGTCGTTGTTTTCAGGAGTGACGATTGCTGGGCTGGTAGAGGGACCATCTTCATCGACAGATTCTGTCTTTACAATAACTTGAGCTTCTTCTGGGTTGGAGCCGACAACGGAGCCAGGTCGGGATCCAGCAGGAGTGCCAGTATTGGAAACAACTTCCTGGACGATTGCCTGGGTAGGAGGACTTGCAACTGGCTGGGGCTGCATTTGACCGGCTGAGAACGGCATTGGAAGTGGCGATGTAGTGGGGATTGGGCCAGCAATAGAGGTTTGAGCCTGTTGTTGAAGTCTATTTTGAAGTTGTCGCTGCATAGAAGCAGCCAGTTGAAGAAGCATCGAGTTAGGTGTGAGCATGGGATTGTTGAGCGCGTTTTCTTGCGCCTGTGCGGCCGCAAACATTTCTTGGTTCTTCTGAATCTGAGCCATCAGCGCTGCGGGGTCAGATGAAATCGGGTTGACCATTGGATTGTCCATGGGATTTCCCATAAGACCAGGGTTGAGTCCAGCAAGATGGTTGGGCAAGCGACCAAGTCCCATGTCTTTACGGGCCCATGGGTTCGTAAAACCAGTTGGATCGTAAGGTCGACTCATTGGAAGCATATTGGGGAGGACGCGGCCTCGCATTGGCCCTCCGGCTCCACCGAGCATTCCAGAGCCGTGCTTGAGCGGATTCTGACGACCATGCTTGTTGAACATGTGTTTATTCAGCGTGCGCGAATCGATGCAGCTAAATTATATAATTAGAGAAGCGATATAAAATGAATCGATTTCGCTTCACGCTGTGCGGGACTCTTTATTTTTGGGCACTAGTTAATAGAGATTGTGTGGGCGCATCTGGCCCTGGGGCGAGCTGGAGGTACGCTCGGATGAGCGCGATCAAAAGGCGGACTTGGGCACACTTGATAAGAAATTAATCATCCCCCACGGCGCGATATACACTTTGACATTCTGGCTCAGATTTACAACCCGTTAATGAACCGATTTGTATCCATAAACCGATCTCATCAAAGTTCAAAGTTTTTCTTACCTGAAAACACAAAGTTTGCATTGATAGGGTTTTTCTGAAGCATGAGATCCTTCCATGTGCGCTTTGAGATGGTGCTTGAGTTTATACGCTTTGGAGCAAATGTCGCATCGCCAAGGTCGCTCGTCTAAAAATTTCAAATTTCAAAAATGCAAAGTTGTCGGAAACATGCTTGCTTCCTTCGTTTGTTACGGCTAATTTGCTTAGGTACAACTGTGGGAGGGGAGTAACGGTTCCAAATTGGCAGGTGCACAATGCCGCTAATGGCCGAACACGCTGGGAACTCGCCTCTCCGATTTCAGTAGAATGGCGGAGCTCGGGTAAAATTACTTTGAAAGTACTTAGTTTTCGATTATCGTCGTTTTTCGGAGAGCAACTTTGTTCTAGCGAGATTCTTACGCTAGGTTTGATAATCAAGCTAGGCTCCTTAAGTGCCCCGTACGCGGAGTTAATCAATGTCCGGGATTCCGTACTGAGATCCCTTCCCGGATTCTGATCATTCGATTTTCAAGTGCGTCAGACTAGAGTTACACTTATAAAAGTATCTCCGGGTCTACTTCTCTATTGTCTACTGTATTGTTACTTACTGGAATGCTTGAGCTTCATGTGCGTGGCAATGGACGACTTCCACGGGGTCATGTAGTCGCATTTGGGACACTTGTGCTGCTCTTTTTGATCATCTAAATGAAGAAATGAGCGTCAGGGAAAGGGGTCGAAAGGTTAAGGATATAGCCGTTCTCAAGGCACTTTCGTAGCGCCGAAATGGGGCGATAAAAGTTTTTCATTTCAAGACAGGTCCTACCTAAAATTTTGTCTAGAATTCGATTCTGATGTTTTTTAATATTTTTTTCAAAGAAAATTTCTCTCTGGAGCGATTTGAAATCTTACGATCACTTTTTCTCGAAATTTTTCAATTAAATCGCTAAAACGAAACCGTGTTTTATTATAAATAACTGCTAATCTAGCTTCTTAGGGCTTCAAAATTTGAAAACTCGGGCAAATTTTCATTCTAGCGTCTTCTTCTTTTTTGCTTTTCTTTTTCATAAATGCTGCGTTCAGGGCGCTCGACCAATCAGCGCGCCCTTTCACATGCGCGCCTCACCGCGCGATGGAGGAGGGCGCCCAGCGCAGCAAACCAGAGCGCTGTCTGACGCTTCGGCTCACTCAAGTAAGCCTCATAAAAATGGCTCTAGAATCATAAATATTTGGAATCTATTAAAACTTAAGCCCTAGGAATGTAGAGAAAGGTCCAAATTTTTAATTTATCAAAAAAACTCGACCGATTTAATGGAAAATTCTCGAGAAAAAGTGATCGTAAGATTTAAAATTGCTCTAAAGAGAAATTTTTCCATTAAAAAATTAAAAAGAACACTAGAATCGGGTTTCTTAGGCAATTTTAGGTAGGGTTCCTTTTGAAATGAAAAAATTTTATCGTCCCCTTTTGGCGCTACGAAAGTGCCTTGAGAACGGCTATATCCTTAAGTGGGACACCCTTCAGTTCCGCGCTAGGTGAACGCTAATTTCTGAATTTCCGGTTTTTCAAAATTGATTTCGAAATAATGTTGTTCTTGGCGAGACTACTGATTACTGTGTCTGTGATTGTAGTTGAATAAAAAGGTATGAGAATTCTTGTCAAATAGCGTGGAACCGATTTCGCCAAAAAGCAAAACGCATCAGGAAATGATAAGCTGAGAACATGTTTAACAGGCGATAATAAATTAGCTTCCAAATTAATTTTATGTGTTTATCTAATGCTTGGTACTTACTTCGTCTGGGAGTCTTTGGCGTCTCTTGTTTCATCAAAGTCGGGAGCTTTTGTTCAGCCAGGGCATTGAGCAAATCTCTGGACGTAGCAGGAGCACCGGACGAAACCGGTGAAACCGATTCAGCCGAGTTTTCACCGACCGAATTTCGCTCATTTGTAGCACGATCTCTTTGCATTTGCTGCTGCATCTAAAATTGAAAAAAAGTGAGCGGGGCCTCCTTATTGTGAAAAATAATGTAAGAAAGTACATCGAAACGTAAATTTTCGCGCCGCCTGGGCGACTGGCGAATCTGAAATTGTCGGACAGCAGTTTTTCAACTCAAATGCTCCAATTTCAATTTTTCAATCCGCGTTTTCGCCATCGCACATCATCCAGGAACTTACTTTTAGTTACACGTGACCACTGGGATGGTATGCGATGGCGATAATTTTGAGATTAATCAAAAAGAGTCGCACTCAAAAAACACTCTTTTGGTTCGATTTCGACTCGAATACTAATTATGAACTCTTTTATTTACCTGATGAAGAAGTGGATTTGTCTGTAGCAAGTTCTTCTGCAGCGGAGATTGTTGCTGCTGCGCAAACTTCATTAAAAAGTCTTGATACATTGATATGTTCGCCGGCTAAAAAGCACGTTATTTTAAACTTTGGGTACGAAAACAAACTTTTACTTTCGGTCTAGAGAGAGTTTCCCGGTAACTGACCGATTTCCTGGAAATCCCGTAATTTTATAAACAGTTCTAGAGACAAAAACAAAACTACCTTACTCTTACCTGTGTATCTGCCATGTTGAGTGGTGTCTGTGTGTTCAATCAAAGCTCTGTTGTTTTTCAATATCTGTTTCTATATTTTTGTATTGGAGGGAACTTATGTGTGTGCCTCTCTTTGGTACAGTTGTAGTTGTCCCGTCCGCCGCCTATTTTTTGCAGGGACGGGTTTAGAATTGCTCCCGAGCGCCGCGCACTCCGATGAGCGCCACCCGAGAGAGTCGGCCGATGAGACTCGCTGTACTCTGAGCACAGTACGCGACAGCCAATCACCGTCCCGGGTACAGCCAGGGTACTAATTTCTTGGTGGCGCTGTTGCAGACTTTTCAGCATCCGAGGCGGGAAAGAAAGGATTATCCGGAAGCGAAGATTATCGATCAATGAAATTGAGTACGGATTGAATCTTGGAAGAGCACTTGTCCAAGTGCACAACCAATATTTTACCAAAGAAGCGATAAAGATTTAATTAAGGGTACTCTCGAGTGATGAAAAGAAACAGCAAGTACTGCAGTTGATTTATTATTCAGTTTTAATACTAATAAACTACTTTTGCCTAGAGAATAATTTCTGCAAAAGAATCGACACTACTAGTGAGCCCCAGAAAAGGCTTACAATTTCTGTAAAAATAATCAACTGGGAGATGCCACGCGTATCTGACGCTAATTGAAAAAATAACCTCGACGGGAATACACACTTTTCGGCTAATACGAACACTGTGTAATCCGCAGTTTGTAAATTATCGCGGCCAAATATCTCCCAGCCCATTCTCCAGGTGTGCTTCGCATTTCTTATCAGACTATTTACTAATACCATAGTTCTGTCCCGTCTATGCGTTACGTATAAAAGCAAGTCTGGGAAAGAAGGCACTCGATAGTAGCTAGGCCTATCGCGCGGGTAAAGTCTTTTGAAGGTACTGCCAGTATCAAAACGCAATAAAAAACGGTTTGTTGACTAAGCAGCACAATGTACTTGGCGATAAGAAACACGGTAGCGGCGTGATAAGCCCAGCGGAAGTGGGGCCGACTGACAGAAGCTACAAACTCCCGCCGCCAAATGTGGAAATAGCCTGATAAGCCGGAATTCAACGTTCAACAAAGCGGATGGAAAATAAATCCAACGGTGAGGACTTTTGAGGAATACAAAAAAGTAGACTCGAGATGGCTAGTAGGATGCATGGAATGTTGTCTCGTTTAGATACTGTGTGTGTGACTGTGAATCTTATTGCTTTGCTTATCGGCTTCTTCTAACTGTCTTGACGCCTCAAAGACGGGTACCTACGTTTTTTCGACGAGGAAACGTAGGCTACCTCCTTCATTCTCAATTCACACTCCCTTTTGTGTGTATCCGCTTTGATTTGCAAGTTAGTATTTGTCTTGTCCACCAAGTTTCTTTCCGCTTTTTACATGTTTCAATTTACAATCAAAAAGTAAGCATCATAAAGTTACCATCAAAAGAGCCAGTAAAATAATGCTGGGTGGGGTTTTGCGCACTCGGCAGGTGCTGGACAGTGACAAGTACTGATAAAAAATACAGCGAAGCGACAGCTTATCTTCCCATGCTTAGCGTAAATACTAATTACCCCCGCTCGCGTTATTAGTTTATCCACTTTTGACGATTCTTCTTACAGTCCGTCTACTTCAAAGTCCGCGGACAGTGTTTTCTAACTCAAAGTTAACCGTATTTGACGTAGAGTTGTACAGTTAGGTAACAGTTATGATAATCTCATTTACTGACTCTTATTGATCGCCCAATTTGGAGACATCCGGTACAAAAGCAGCTGGCCTTATTAGCAGCTCATAAGCCCTGAGCTTGTATAAATATATAATTGGCGTATTCAAACTTGAAATACCCGACTTTCAGAAAACTGCGCTCAGCTGGAGGCGCAACCCCAGCTGGGCAAATCTGCCAGTATGGGTTCAACTGGCTTACTGCCCAGAATCAAAATACAGTCCTTCTCTCACAAGAGTACCTAGTTTCTATGATTCTTGGCTCTCCCATCTCCGTACTGAATTTTCTCAGCTCGTTGTCGCAAATTCAGCTAAATTTTGTGGTTTATGTACGGCTTGACAGTATACGCATCAGCAGCACTGACACACGCGAAACGCTGCCCTGGGAACATCTTCGCCCGCAATGCAACGATATTACAACAATTGGAATTTTTCACGGACGAAACGAGAGCAAGAAAATTGTCTTTCTTCTACTACACGATTTTCTTGACCACAGCACTAGAATCATTCCGCTAGGAGAATTTCACGGACAGAACTTCCGGCGAAAATCTTTTCACTAGTAGCCAAATCGTTCTATCTCCATTTTCGTTGAAGAAATTTTACGAATAGACCCTTAAATTTTAGTTCTGGATGGTTAAATGAGATGCGTTTCGGTCTAATGGCCGATTTGTATACGGTAAATCCGTTGAATTTACGTCTTTTACCGACGCTTGAAAATGAAAAAGTTATGGGCCGAGAGTAAATCATTTGCTGGTGCTGGTGCTGGGTATTGTTTACAGTTCGTTTAAACAAGGGCCAAACAAAAGACCGCGCAGGGAGAAGAGCTTACTAAAACAAATTACACCAGTAGTGGAGCACTGGCGCAACACCGATGACGAGAATGAGTGAAGGTCACCAGCTATCAATCAAGCTATAAAACGAAAGAAAAAAAATGCGACGGCGAAAAAAGTTTCTGGCAGACTTTGCTGAGTGTCTCAATCTATACAGTTAGTTTGAGCAAAACAAGCTCGTAAAAGAACATCCGAGGGGAGTAATAAACCGCTCCCAGGTCCTATTCTCACAGTCGAGGAGACAGAATCTACCAGTCGGCGACGAAAAACTTTTCGATGAATAAACAGTCATTTTTTTCCTAAATTTATTTTTTTCCGCTTCTCCTTGTTTTCTTAAATCTTTGCGAATAGGTCTCAATATTAACCTCTATGACCCGATAACATCTTAGAATTCAAATTTCCTAATTGAGCTGTCTCATTACGTTTTCGAAATTGTGATCATGGGAGTGGTTGTGTGACATTTCGATTGTTTGGGTACCTCTAACCTCGGTAATCGGCCGTGGCGCGGGGTGTATATTATTTTTGTATAAATTAGCGAGAGGCATTTAAATAAATCAACTCGAGTTGATCTGCCTAATTCGGCGCTCAGCTTCAAAGGCCAACAAATCGGGATACTGTGTAGTGATCAAAGGGAAAGTTGCTGCATGCTTTTGCGTGTTGGAATATGGAGGTGCTGTGTTCTCGATTTCATGCCTCTGAATTTCAATTTTTGAAGAAACAAGGGCTAAAGAACAAGGATCAGCGCCCATGAGAAAACAAAATGGGAGCTAGAATTATTGCTCTACAGGATTATTAGGGCTTCATTAACCCTACAGAAAAAATTGTTGAAGAAAATAACGCAAATATGCCGATATGAAAACTAATGGAGGACGTTAGTTGTGTATTTTCATTTTCGAAGATGAAATGCAAAATTGCAAATTTTGTCAACAAGCAAGCTCTCTATAGATTCGGAAACGAGGCTTTAAGATTGGTAGCCGGGATGAGCACTTGCATTACCTTGATAAACCGCTGATAAGGCTGCACCTGACGCACTGCGTGTGAAACACTAAGTTTACACCACTGTTTCGGGCAGAGTTGGTCGTTTATCGAGCCGCGTTTGGGCAACAACCTTATCAGCACACGGAAACTCTTTCGACTTTTTATTTTTTTTTCGTTTTTGAAAAAGGGGCTCCTACAGCTTCCTAGAATTTTATATTTATTCAACAATCATGAAAGATGTAATGATCAAACAAAGATTGCATACGGCGATATATTTTCTATATTTTTAAGAAAGGTCAACGCGGTTAAAAATAACCACGCGGTTCAAAATATGCCTCCTAGCGGAATCGAACCACCGACCCCTGGTTTACAAGACCAGTGCTCTAACCACTGAGCTAAGGAGGCTACGGGAAGTGTCCGAGAACACTAGAATATATTTCAACCGGACCTGGCGCTCGCTTTTGTTCCAGCTCTTCAGCACAAAAGACGCGGTCGTGAGGGGTTCAGACCGATACCTGTCTACAGCGGAAATATACAGAAGACTGCTAAACAGCTGATTAGCTGCTCTAGTTAGATAAGGTCGAAAAACATCGGGAGTCAAGTTATATAGGCTTCTAATCCCAGTTTTCGGTATAAAATCAGACCAGCGAAATCGCGCTGCTCAAAATTTCAAATTTCAAAAAAAATTTTTAAAATTTAAAAACAACTCCGCCCGAAAATGTCAAGAATACAAGCAATTACAGACAGAGTCGAGTTCGAAAGTAGATTTCCAAAGAGACACCTTCCATTGCTCAAAAAAATTGACTCCTACTCGAGCACATCAGGTTAGTAAAACTATCAAGTTCCTTTCAAAAATTCATCATTTTTTAGATCTTTGCCCGCTCGTTTCACGGCCGGAGACTCCCAATTTCAAGCAGGTTCAAATCCAAGTGGAAAACACGCCACTGATCCAATCGAAACCGTAAGAAACCTGTAGTTGAAATAAAAAAAGACCTGCTTTAGAGTAAAATGCACAATAGACATGCGAAGCATTTGTGCTTTGGCAATACTTGCTGCTGCTTTCGTCGGACTTTACTATCTGCTATCTCACATCAACGGTGAATCCATTGACACTCACTGGTAACATCTTCGAGAGAGGAAACTTACTCATTCAAAAAAAAACTGTCTCAAAATTCAATCAATTTACCTCTTTTTGCGTGCTTTATTTTTTGAAATAAAATACTTTGAAATTTTTTTTTCGAATGCAACTTTATGCATAGAATTTGAAAATTCAGAGTTTGAATTTCGCACTGGTCAAATTCAATATAATTCTTTCTAATTCTCGAAGATAAAGACTGATTCGCCGGCCGGAATAGTTTTTGAAGTCTTCAGCTAAATCGAGGATAATCCGTTATTTGAAAAACACTCACTTCCACCGAGCAGATGGCTACAGCTTTCCTCACTGATTACAGGTATCGCAGGCTTATTATCCAGATTCTAGCGGGAAAGAAAGGCAAAATTGGACTAAATCCCTCTACAGAGAGGAAAACCATTTCATTCGCAAAGTGCAAACGAACAGAATACTGAAAACGTGTGTGGCCTGCTTGCTCGTTGTTGAGACGCAAATCTTGCCATGAGTCCGGAATCAAGGTAGTCTTTGATAAGAATTATTCTTATCGCCTGAAAGGTGTGAAAATACCTACTCGAGATTCTCAGCAACGAAGAATGTTTCGGGACATGAATTCTACGTATCAAAATTGCTAGTTTTTGGTCAACGAAAAAGCGATGGAAGAAGAGTTTGTTTGGTGCAAGGGTAAGTCTGATGCAGCTGCTAAATGGCACGGAAAACGGCGAAATTATGCGGCGACATTTCAGAGCAAAATACGCTGTGGACTTTTTCGTGCTGTGACATTTCTCAGGCACGGTGGTGGTGCATTTTCCCCACCACAATTTCAAAATTGGCATTAGACATTTCTTCATTGCGCAAAGAGCGGTTTTGGAAATGAAATCTTGGCATTCTTACGTTTTATTCAAAATTCACAGAAAACATATTTTGAAGAAAGGATTTATGCTGAATTGGAAAAAAGGAATCAGGATGATTTCAGACCGATGAGTTCTTCGTGCTTCACTTTTTTGTTGGCGCCAAAGTAATTGTAGGCCTAGAATGATATTAAGATGAATATATAATTTAAAGTGTATAAAGTTACCATTAGAAATGAGCTGCCAAGAAGAAGATATAAATGTTCTAAATCGAGCTTTGTCTTTGACTTTTCAAAATCAACTCCGAAGCAAATTTGACTGCCGAATTGTGCTTTTTTAGATTGAAAATAATTCATCTTAATTTAGAAGTGAGTACTCTTTTTCTGACTAAAGTTTATGATGAATAAGTCTATTATTCATAAATTGAATTGAATATTTTCAATCTTTTCCTGCTGGTAAACCATCCCACTGATTCTTCATCTTTCCAACTCGCTCTTTCTAAAAACAAACCGTCTTCAAATCGAATCTTTCAAGTGACTCACAGTTCCACTAGAAATAGAGATCTTCTTGACTCCGCACAATCCACTTCCTGAGAACAAAAATACCAAGTCGCGTTTATCATTCACCGTCCTATCGTAAAAAGTGAAGGAAGCAGTAAATCAACCTCAAATTGTACCTAAACTCGGGCGAGCCGAAGAAATTCCAAGTCTGCGAAATCTGTCCAATCTTCTTTGTCGGAGGAAAGTGAATGTCCATGTTTTGCGGGCAGCAGCCGCACCAGCATGTTAGACATCCGATCGATTTTTCTAAGTGGCCGACGTGAACTTCATCGAGATCGTAGACATCGACGGAGAACCATTTTCCCATGCAGCAGAAGGTTCTGCTGCAGCAAGAATCCTCCTGGACGAGATAATACATCGGCGCGCCATTTTGATCGAGCACTGAAATCAAGGATGAGTAGCGAACTTGGCGCGTGGCCCAGGCATCGACCCAGAGCGCTGATTTCTGAGCTTCGATCGCGGCAATAAAACAACCACCTCTGGTGATTTAGTGAAGCTATTAGGTACCTTCGAACTTCTTGGTGACATCATGTGAAACGAGAACTTGATCGGGCTCTCGCGGTCGGCGAATGTAGAAGCGGGTGGCCGCTGTCAATCGGGAAATAGATTGACTTTCGGGCGAGAATGATGTCTCCTGAGCTACTTGAAAATCTTGCTTTTGGGTTTGTTGCGGAGTCGCTTGTTGGGATTTTTCAGTGTCATCATCGCCGAATGGATTGTCTACGAAAAGTTTAAGGCTAGCACGCAGCAGTTTTTTCTCAAGGTGGTACATTTATGGGCGAATTGAAAGAGATTTTATAGAAATACGGCTATTTGTGCTAAAGTTGACATAATGACTAAGATTTTCATTGCATGCATTTAATTTCTTTCAATCAGAATTAGACAATTTTCTGAATTCTAAGCGAATAAGCTGGTAAAATAGAAAGAAAGTGTGGAAGCTGAAGAAAACAAAAGAAATTCGCAGTTTGAGTAGTTCCGAATTTGAACTTACAGTTATAATTTTGGTAGAAAAATTATTAATCTTTTCGTTTTCCCTTTCCCCTGAGGCAGAAAATTGCTAAACCCTCAATTACCAAACAGAGTGACAAAAATGTTAAAATTTGTTATGTTCAAAATATTTACGAAGCGTTACCTGACATGTTCCCTTTCTTTGAATATCTCTAAGAAAAACTAGTGTGAAAAATAATTAGTACCAAAAGAATCAATCTGAAGGCGGAATGGTCCCCGCGTGGCACTTTTATGAGCTACTCTCGAGCCTGAGCCTTGATCTGGTTTGAGTCACCTCGGGCAGAGTGATCCCTGGTCCAACTTGAACCTAATCACACAGCGAGGATTAGGCACACACAGACTTTTCGCGCACTTTCGTTTCCTCCTAGCTACGTCAAGATATTTAATTTATGAGTTCATCAATTTCATTCTTCATCAATATTCTCAAGTTGAAAGAAAAGTTGCTTATTGAACAATATTTCTTCCATGATTTCAATTTTTTTTTTTGTTTTATTTTGGAATGACCTACAGTTTTTGTGCGTGTTTTAGGCAGTTAGCGGCAAACTAGAGATATTTTACCACTACCCAGTACGGTATTTCTTAACTATTACAGTATGTTACAGGATATACGGTTCTGGTTATGGGTTATTGTGAGCTCATGAGTTGGAGAGAGAGGATTTTTTTACATGAAGGCTCGAGACCATTCGGAGATGCAGGTGGAGCAGTCCTTGAGGTGCTTTCCTTTCATCGAGATTTCGTCCTGAAGAACTTTTGTTATCGGTATCTGATCATAGAGAATAAGAAAGCGGGAAGAAAAAGCTCTCGTGCGAATCGATGGATTTAGATTCATAAAAATCTGATAGATTTAGTCTTACCTTGAGCCATTCTTGAAACATCTCTTCGTCCTTGGTGAAGAGAAGGTACTGAGCCAGCAGTTGGTAGGCCTTGGTGTATCCTTTCTCTTCAAGTCTCTTGGCATAAGTGGGTCCAATTCCAGCGCACTCGGTCACTTCTTTTTCGCCCATCGGCTCGGCTACGAAGTTTGCGTGTTTCTGGGAAGTGGTGCTCATTTTTTCTTGCTGCTTGAAAAATCGATCGAAAATACGATTCCTGTTTCGGTAGTACTCTTTGCTGATTGCGACTGAGGCGATCGAGGAGGAATGACGGGTTTGAAACGGTAATTGAAAGATGCAGGAAGAAACGGGCCAATCAGAAGCGAGTAGGCGGGCTGTTCAAAGAAGTGTAGTAAAAAAGTGGTTCGATCGAGCTCGCACTCCCGATTGGAGGAAAATTGCAAAAAATGAAGATCAAAAGGCGTGAAATTCTTATCAATGGAGATTCTGAGAGAACAGAGAGATTAGAAGAGATAATTGTTATGGTTTATTGATTCTGAAGGGGGCTTTTGTTTGTTTATTATTGGAGAGAATAATATTTCATTCGGGAATCACTGTTTTTCCTATCTTTTATTAATTTTTGAAAGTATTAAATAGATTAAATTAAACACATTATTTTCCGTAGAATGGACGATTCTGATTGGACACCGCCTAGCGAGGCAGAGCTAGAAATCTTGAAGCAAAAACGAAAGCGATCGGACCGTGTTTCCGCCCTTATGGGCCAATACATGCTCAAAGGATACCGAATGGTACTTATTCGAAATTTCTTTATATAAATTCTCTATTCGGTATTAAATTCTAAACGATTTTCCGAGAAAAACTTGCTTTTTAGTTGGACAAATATTGATGATTTCAAAAAACTTTTTGTGGGGCCGGAAATCGTAAAAAAACTGCAAGTGCAGTTTTCTTCAGCTCCTCGAGACGAATTGAATGATGGGTCTAACTCATGATAACTCTATGGATTTACCGGTTTACCGGCTGGTTACCGGAAAATACGTTGTCACCGGCCGTTTTTGTTCTAGAAGTGGTAAACAGATGCTCGACCCAGGAAACTGTTCCTTATAGTCAGTTCTATTGCAGGCTAAAAGATGAAAGTCGTATCATTACTCCGAAGAGAGTTATCATAAAAACAGTAAATTTTGCATAAATTTTGTTGTCGCTGCACGTTCCTGATTTTTAGTCCCATTTCCGCCAAAAATAGTTTTTTAGTGATAACTATCTTCTGAGTAATGATACGACTTTCATCTTTTAGCCTGCAATAGAACTGACTATAAGGAACAGTTTCCTGGGTCGAGCATCTGTTTACCACTTCTAGAACAAAAACGGCCGGTGACAACGTATTTTCCGGTAACCAGCCGGTAAACCGGTAAATCCATAGAGTTATCATGAGTTAGACCCATCATTCAACTCGTCTCGAGGAGCTGAAGAAAACTGCACTTGCAGTTTTTTTACGATTTCCGGCCCCACAAAAAGTTTTTTGAAATCATCTATTGCCCAGTCTGCTCGTCAATCCTTCTCCAAACTCCTCAAGCTCAAGGAGGAGTCAATTACTGCGTTAGTTGCGTCGACGTAGCCGCAGAAGAAGCCGCGGCTCAAACGAAAAAGCAGCCAAAAGCCGCGTATGTTCAACCTAAATCCAAACCAAAGGTAGTTTTCCTGTCCCTAAAGTATGAAATGAACTGTATTCGAAGGCGACGCTCGTCAAATCCTCAACGCCGATCTTGACAGTTTCAGAAGTCGCCCCTGTCGCCAAGACAGAAGATGTTGAAAATGTTAAACCTCGTGATTGGACATCTATGGACCGAGTCCAACAACTCATTGGCGCTAAAATGGTCGCCCTCGCTGAAGAACTCAACACCACAACCTCCCCAACTGCGACTAGAGAGCTTCTAGCGCTGATCAAGGAGTGTTCCGAGACTATTTCGCATGTAAAACATGCCTGTCAATGATTTTTCTTCCTGCCAATTTTAAAACTATAAATTTTTTGTTTTTAAAAATCCCTAATTCTCGCGATTTAAGATTGAGCAATGCATGGTCGCGTAAAAGTCAAAACTTCAGCCCAAAAAGCGGCGGAAAAAGAAGCTGAGCGAGCGCGAAAGCTTCAAGAATTCCAGAAGATAAAGAAGAAGCTCTACGAGCCCTCAGAGTCCAAGGTTCCCACGTTCAAACAACTTTTGGAAAGCACTAATGAATTTCTCCCGCCAATGGCAGATTATTTGAGCCAGAGTTCGACTCTGGCGTATTACATGAAGGACTGGCCGATTTTGTGGCAGCTTCGGCTCACGGCCCTCCGGCGAATGGCCACTTCAAAACAAGAAAAATCCTTGGAGACGCTTGAACAAGAACTAGATCTTACCTTCAATTGTCTTGTAGACAGTCCAAAGTCATATTCGACCTGGGCGCATAGGCGAAACATTCTCAAACTTATCCGGCAATTTGACGAAGAAAAAGGCCTAGAAATTTTGAAAACAGAAGTTGGGCTGACGGAAAGGATGCTGATGAGCAGGACCGAAGACCAAGTCGAAAACCAGGGCAGAAACTTTCATTGCTGGGACCATCGAAGGCTCATACTCAACGCACTCCCGCAAGACGCCTTGACAGAAATTCAGCTGACGACGAAGTTGATTCAAACCTCTTTCTCCAACTTTTCTGCGTGGCATTATCGCTCCAAATTATTGAATCTTGGTGAGTTCAACTCTCTAGAATGGGAAGATAACTTGTCCTTTAGAGGAAGAAGGAGTGGTTGAAAACGAAATGGATCTAGTCCTTAACGCTGTCTTCACGGACCCAAGTGATGCATCGAGCTGGATTTATCACAGGCATTTGATTTCCAACGCCCCTGACTCATCAAGTAAAAGCAATAAATTCTTTCCCATCTAACCCTCTCTCAGCATTAACAAACATCCTCAAGAGTCACGAAGAATCCCTCAACGAGCTCCTTGAGTTGGAAAAAGAAGAAGACAACAACGTCTCAACCCTTCGCTCCATCTCCCTTTCTTTGCTTGAAATCATCAGTCGACTGAAAAATGCAAACTGGGAAGCATCATCAAAGTTAATCCTCCAAGAGCTCATTGAAATAGATCCAATTAGAAAAGGATATTATTTGAGTAGAATATCAAAATTTCAATCTTGAACCTGTACCGACCTATTCACATGTTTCTTCATTCATATTTCCCAGCTCTTTTTTTAAATCATTATAGAATTTAGAAAACATGCCACTTGCTTGGGTGATCCAGGACGGTCTTGCCGGATACCTCAACAGTCTGCCAATTCCAAGATCTTTCGCCGATGTTGCGAATTTGTCCGCGAAAGATGTCTTGCATCTTACCCTCTTTTTCGGAACTACTGGAGGTTAGCATGTTTTCTTTTCTTGTTAGTTCATAAGAGTTAAGCTGGTGCGTGGTATTTGGCCGAGAAGTTGACAACTCCTCACCGACAAAACACGACTGTGAAGCTTGGAAGCGATAAGGTCGTCGATACTTTCAAGTAAGTCAATATTTCAACTTTGATTGTGGCCTCTGAATCGTTTTATTACAGCGGGAATTAAAGCTCTTATCAACAATCTATCTTTATTGAACTTCTTAGCGAACTCATTTAAAGTGGCCCAAGATTCTGGGTGGTCAGTTATTTGAAATGAAATATTCATCTGTTTTTACAAAGCAAGTTTTGTGTAACCCTTGTGAACTTTAAATTTATTCGAATTTTTTACAGGACTGAGAACATCGACGGCAAGGCTGTCTACTGCCGATGCTGGAAGTCCGCCAAGTTCCCCTACTGCGATGGTGCTCATAACAAGTACAACAAGGAGACCGGCGACAACCTCGGACCCCTGATCATTGCTAAAGAATAATTTATTGAATAACTAAATACAGAAAAGAAAATCAACCAAGTGTGCATCATTTCTTTTGATTAAAATTAATCTAAAACTGCATTCTTCTCAAAAATCAAGAAACAATCAATCATGATTAAAAAAAAATAACTCGCAAAACTGACTGAAATTTCCTTCAAAAGAACAACTTATTTATCGGAAATAAGCCGCTTCTGTTGACATGATTTCACATAGACTGCAGAAAAAGATATGTCGAGTGGAATCAAAGTCTCGAATCGCGACAATCCCATCGTGTTTTTTGACATTTCTGTTGGAGGCAAAGAAATTGGCAGGCTAAAAATGGAGGTTCGTTCTTGAGATTCTGGCAAAAGCCGAACCAAGTTTTAACTCTAAAATCAGCTGTTTCGTGATGTGTGTCCAAAAACTGCCGAAAACTTTCGTCAGTTTTGCACCGGAGAGCATAAAAAGGATGGAATCCCCGTTGGCTACAAAGGTTGCCTCTTTCATCGAGTTATCAAGGTACAACTGAGAAATTTCCGTCGTTTTCAAGAGATTTTAGGATTTCATGATCCAAGGAGGTGATTTTATTAACTCGGATGGAACGGGCCTGACAAGTATTTACGGTGGAAAATTTAAAGATGAGAACTTCGTGAAAAAACACGAGACTGCTGGTGTTCTGTCCATGGGTAAAACTTTCTGTAGAAGTTTAGGTATTGATGAAATTCTAGCGAACTCTGGGAAGGACACGAACGGCTGCCAGTTTTTCCTCACCTGCACAAAATGCGATTTTCTCGACAATAAACACGTCGTCTTCGGAAAAGTGAGACATCCTTACATAGTCTTGTGATAGACTATTTTCTAGGTGATTGAAGACGGAATGCTGATCGTAAGAAAGATCGAAAACATCCCCACTGACGGACAAAACAAGCCTCGAGTTCCTGTTGTGATCACGCAATGCGGGGAGATGTGAAATTAGTCAAATTTACTGCAACATAACTGCCAAATTGCTCATCAGTCTCTTACGCACGAGTCTTTCAGACATGAACGCCCTTTTGGGCTCGTTTTCGAAATTGGCTCTGGCCCCGACTCCGGTGCAAGTGGCAAAGAGAAGTTTGGCTACGACGTCGGTGGATCAGTGGAAGGGCCCGTGGAACTTTAGAGATGGTTTTTCGAAAATGGGAAAGTATCACTGGAGAAATGGGAATGGAATGAACAAGGGTTACTACAGAAGAATTAGGAAGGAGGAGCCATGGCTTCGTCAAAAAGGTATAAAAGCATTCAAGTATGAATTTCACTCATTCTTTCAGAATTCGCCCACAGACCAAGTCTTACAAAAGACCTGGATACACTTCCCATGTTCTGGATGATGGACCAGGTCAAGCCTGGCGACAAAGACGTAGCTCCGAAGAATCCACAACACCTTCAATCAGCTGGTAAACCAACAGGAGACATTATTCACGATTCTGATGATATGAACACCTGGCGCCGGGCAATGTACGATCGTGGCTTCGAAAACCCGGCCCGAGCAGGCGCCGTTGATGGCCCGATCCTTAGATACAAAAAGAACGTTGCGCAGCGATTTGCCCATCGAAAGCGTATTCAACTTCAATATCAAATGCACTTAATCAGACTTAAAGCCCTCCACGATGTAAGAGAGTGTTTTCGTGTTTTCGAGTCTCATGTTTTTTATTTATTCAGAATAAAGTGTTGCCGAAAGTGTTCAGAAGACAGGCGCAAGAGTTTTCATGGATGATGAATAATGGTCGATTTAGACAGTTGAAGAAGCTGGATAAGGATCCGTCGACGATTATTTGCAGAATTCATGGAAGACATGGCGGAAATCTCAGGCCAAGATTTGGCATAAAGGTACGTAACAATTATTTTTATATGCCACTACTTTTGTTTTGCTATCATTTGAAAATTAATTTTTACTGAAAATGATGAACAGTCTGTCATCATTTCATTCCATTCTCACGCCACTAGATGAAACTCTTTCAATAGAAAAAACCTGCCAAAAACATCAACTAGCGCCACATAGAAAACCTCTTCTTTTAGCGAACCTTTTTTGAACCCTTGTCAGTTTTATTTACAGCTTCTATTTACAGCGTCAACCAATGCGTTTGCTTATTGATTACAACGAGGGCGTTTGCGGCATTCAAAACGACTTCTGGGGCCGCCGGCAGCGCGAATTCTACGTCGATTTCCTCCGCCGTGACCCAACTAAAAAGCGCTACACATCAAGATGGTGGCGAGACGAAACTTATTACAGATATCGTCAGCTACCGTCGTATACTCAAAGTAGCGCTACTTGTACTAATTCTGCGGAAGCTCGTGAAATGTATCCTTCAAGTTCTAATTAGACGAAATGGTCAATTATAAATTACTCGCAATTAATTAAATTTGCTCACTTTCAGAAATTGTCCTCCCCGATTTGATCGGAAACCGATGTAAATATGCGCCGGTCGAAAACCAAATTTCGCCCGAGTGTTGGTACGAAGCCAAAATCAAATGAACCCTCCAAAGAACCCCTGTCGATCGCGCCCACTCTATCTCCCAGCGTTTCTCAAACTTCCATCTCGACCCTGTCCAATCCTTCTATCAAAACAGAACAAGCTCTAAATGAAACGCCTCCCACTGCGATTATCAGCAGTACTCCATCTCTTCCCGACGTGAAACCAGTGACACCTGACATTAAACCTATTCTACAAGCAGAACTTCAACCACCACGACTTCTCTCACCTCCACCACCGTTGATCAAGAAACCAGAGTCGCCAAAACCCTCTGCTCGTCGGGCAAAGACAAAGTTCCGCCCCTCGGGTAAAAGCTCGAGTCCTTCAAGAGCGCCGGCGTTGAATTTGTCTCTCTCAGGAAAAGGTCTAATCTTAGATTAAAGATTGCACGACCATCGGTTCAATTTTCAACCTTGAGAAAGTATCAGCGTTACCAACAACTCCCGTAGTTGCAGATCATCAGCTACAGACTCCCCCCGTGCTCGTTAACACTTCTTCTGCCCCTGAAGTTTCTACCAGCAGTTCTGCCGCTGATTTAATCTTAAAAGGTACTGCCTGCTTCTTTCCCTATAACAAACTATCTGTGTAGAAGTTGCAGTGCCGGAAAATGGAGCGCCAATGGATCCACCTGACGCTCCAGTTGTTCAGAAGGAATCCGTCCAAGACGCGTTGTTTCAATTCAAAGTACCTCCGCCAGAGATTGAAAACCCAACAAAACGGGCCAAGAAAACCCCCAAGAATCAGGTCTTAGCTATGAGTGTTTCTACTGGCAAGTCTTCGAGGGCAGAATCGATCGCTAGGAAGAAACGTGCCGAAGATACAATAAAGAAACACACAGCAGGTATCATCTTGATTCTCTTTTGTGTTGATATGTGTTGATTGTTTTGTGAAAAAGCAAACTTTTAGAAGAGCTCGATAATATAAGAAAAATCGGTAAACGGATAAGGCGGGAAATAGATTTTTTAAGACCTGGAAATTCACTTTTGAAAAGGCCATAATATCTATTTTTCAATATTGGACAAGCTGAATTGCGGAAATAATTATTCAATATTGAAAAATATACTGAAATCATCATAGATTACATTCGCTAGTAGAATCGGGAACCGTCATTTTAAATTAGTCTTTTATCCTTCTTGTTGAAATTTATAATTCGGGAGAGTGTTGATAAGAAACCACGGGTGCTAGATATTGAATTGTGCTGGGAAAGCTTCTGTCTAACCATGTAAATCCGTAGAGGACGGCATCATCGACAAGACCGAAGTGTCGATGTCGGACTTGATCCATGTCGGCGGCAAGTGTGGCACTTTCGAGATGAACTTCTCCAAGAAGCTTCGAGAGCAGCGGGAAGCTAAAGAACGGGCGACTACTGCTTCCCAACTCTCTAGCAAGAGCAACGCCACCGTTCAGACGGTCAAGTCAAAGCAGGAAACTGCTCCTACGCCGCAAAGAATCATGCCAAAGATCAGGTACACTCGCTTCTCTATCTAAGTTGATTTTCATCTTCATTTCAGAGTTATAAACGGAAAGATGGTTTTGGATCAAGATTCACTCTTCCAAAAAGTGCAGGCGTCGGAAACAACATTGAACACGGATGAAATTGTAGAAGACTTCGACTTGTTCGCCGAGAATGTGAACTCGTTGTCGTATAGGAAGAGAAAGCTCGCGAGAAGAAGCAAGAATTGGCATGATGACGAAACTGATAGGTTTTATGAAGCTTTGACGATTGTTGGTACGTTTTAATCGAGTCATAATTATCAAAAAGATTGATTGAACCATTCTAGGAAATGATTTTGAGGCTCTTTCGGGAGCATTCATTGGCCGATCAGCCAGCGAAATCAAGCGAAAGTTCATCCGGGAAAACAAGGCTGATCCAGCTAAGATAGATGCGCTTTTGAAAGTACACGCCTCGGGCGAGAGCGACTGGGATCTGACTAGATTGCGAGAAGCAGATGTCGAGTTCCACGCAGAAATTGAAAAGAAAGAGGAATTGAAACAAACCCGCAAGAGGGAACGACAGGAAAATGCGGCGAAGAAAGCTGCCAGGTACTGTCTACCCTGAAAAGTCTAAAATTTAACAATAACGAAGGCAAGAAAAAAGGAAACGTGAAAACAACAACACAAAGCTCACCCTTCCAGGGCGAATGGACATGACAAAGGTCTTTGGCACGGACAGCGCGAATCCTAATCCCGAGTCAACAGACAGCTAGTACCAAACTACACCTTTCTTCTGTCTGTTTTTCTTTTATTTATTACGAAAAAAATATTTATTGTACACACTTCTTCTCTCCCGTCTTCTACCTTCTCAAAGAAAAAAAAACATCAAAAAGAATAGTTCCGAGATTTAAGTGAAAATGTTCCTGTTCCAAAATCACTGTTCCCTACTTTGCGCATTTTCACGTTCCACGCGCGTTTTGTTTGAAAAGAAAAAAATCCACGCACGCAAACTATTTTTTCATTTTTCAATTTTTCATTATAATAGCTCAAAGCTATTGAAATTCGGAATTCGAAAAAATAGTCTATCGAAAGTTATTGTTTCACATTTTAAGTGTGACAAGAGTGTCAAAAATAAACTGCTCCTGCTTGTCTCTCTCAAATTTGAATTTGATTTTATTCTTGAGGAAAGTATTAAAACAGAGGATTGTTTTCAGAATAGGGAGAATATGTGTGACAGTTTGATGGTGATAGCTGCGAATAATACGCCAATTTATCAAGGTAAGGCTTATTATCGATATGTAGATAAGAAAATTTAGGCACTTCATTTCAGGGTGAAGTAATCTGTTAACTTTTGAATGATGTTGGGACAGTTATCTTTGATAGAATTGCTATTGTTTTCATTTTATCTTTATATTTTTTCTCTTTTCCCCATAATACTCACACTTTTCTGGAAATTTTTCTGTTGGGAAAACTACTTTTGTGGTTTCAATATGGGCTAAACCACCGCGGCTTCTACCCGTTTATTTGCTGACCCACTTTTCATATTTACCTTTTAGGCTTCAAAGAAGGAGCAAACGAGCTGGAGCTCTCATTCTGCGCCTACAGCTCACTGGACGTCATGGACGAGAAAACCACGGAAACGCAGGATATTTTCTTGGGCACACTGTATGAAAATGAAACACATCGGGTGTACGGCTACTGCCCCCCGAGCAGGATGAAGTTTTTAGCACTATACAAGACGAGCAATCAAATTGTAGAAAATCAGGTGAGAAAAAATATGAAGGGTTAATTCATCGTCGACAACTCATTAATTCATCGTAGGTGAAAGCGAAACTGCGAACTCTTCATACAAACTATATCAAAGCCTCTGCCAATCCATTTTACCAACACGGAACGATCCTGAGCACTCCTTCTTTTGTCGCTGCTTCGGAAGAGCTCATGTCTCAAGATTGAAAACAAGCTTTTGAAAACATTCTTCCTTCATCCTTTCTGTTCGCCAACTCCTTTTTCGAACTCCCATTTCAAAGATATCTAATTAATCATTCAACAAAAATTGAGAAAATCTCTTCAGATAATGTTATAAAAAGCGTTTTCGAAATGTCTGAAGAATGGGGTCGGTTCCACGAGTGGATGAAATGCGTCGGCGTGGTCACCTTTGACCTGGAACTTGGGCAAAAGCTTGAGTACTGTTTTCCTCCAGATGTCAAGCTCGGGGAGAAGGAGACTTCTGATGTCTGCTACATGGCGTTTCCAGACTCAAACTCGAGCAGCGAGCCGGAGATTGATGAAAGGTTCTTTATAAGTAGGGTCCACGCTCAAAAAATAGGTACCCGAAATAGAGCTCCTATAATTCTCAAAATTAGATATGTAAAACAACTATAAAAAACAAGCATTTTGACCCTTTTTCAAAAAAAATCTATAAAAGAGTTGAGAAATAATGATGCCTCAAAGTGGGCAAAAATGCAAAATCACCCAAGAACGCGTGTTTTTTTAAATTTAAAATTGTAAAAATATGTTATTTTGAATTCTTAATTCGAAACTAAAATCCTTTTTTTGGAGGATGGCCTAAATTTTACGAAATCGACAATTTTCCGTAAATTCTGAGCCATTTTCAAAGAGCGCGCGGCGCGATGCCTCAGGCGGTCCAAGGGTGTCCACAAAGAAAACAAAGCAGAGCGCTGTCTGGCGCTTCAGCTAACTCAGGTAAGCTTCATACAAATGGCTCTAGAATAATAAATACTAAGAATCAATTTAAAACTACACGTTAGAAATTTAGACAAGGGTCAAAATTTTAAATTTTTCAAAAAAACTCGATCAATTTATTAATTTATTTCAGACAATTATCTCTTTCCTATGGAAGTCAAAAATAAAGAATTCTCAGGCTTTAAAAACCTCCGGATGTCGGCAAAATGACCATTTTAGGAAAACAAGGAGAAAAGCCCCATCCCTGGCTTTTAAATTTAAATGGGCTTGACGGCCCTTCGGGCCGTCTCAGCCCCATCCCTGGCTTTTAAATTTAAATGGGCTTGACGGCCCTTCGGGCCGTCTCAGCCCCATCCCTGGCTTTTAAATTTAAATGGGCTTGACGGCCCTTCGGGCCGTCTCAGCCCCATCCCTGGCTTTTAAATTTAAATGGGCTTGACGGCCCTTCGGGCCGTCTCAGCCCCATCCCTGGCTTTTAAATTTAAATGGCTTGACGGCCCTTCGGGCCGTCTCAGCCCCATCCCTGGCTTTTAAATTTAAATGGGCTTGACGGCCCTTCGGGCCGTCTCAGCCCCATCCCTGGCTTTTAAATTTAAATGGGCTTGACGGCCCTTCGGGCCGTCTCAGCCCCATCCCTGGCTTTTAAATTTAAATGGGCTTGACGGCCCTTCGGGCCGTCTCAGCCCCATCCCTGGCTTTTAAATTTAAATGGGCTTGACGGCCCTTCGGGCCGTCTCAGCCCCATCCCTGGCTTTTAAATTTAAATGGGCTTGACGGCCCTTCGGGCCGTCTCAGCCCCATCCCTGGCTTTTAAATTTAAATGGGCTTGACGGCCCTTCGGGCCGTCTCAGCCCCATCCCTGGCTTTTAAATTTAAATGGGCTTGACGGCCCTTCGGGCCGTCTCAGCCCCATCCCTGGCTTTTAAATTTAAATGGGCTTGACGGCCCTTCGGGCCGTCTCAGCCCCATCCCTGGCTTTTAAATTTAAATGGGCTTGACGGCCCTTCGGGCCGTCTCAGCCCCATCCCTGGCTTTTAAATTTAAATGGGCTTGACGGCCCTTCGGGCCGTCTCAGCCCCATCCCTGGCTTTTAAATTTAAATGGCTTGACGGCCCTTCGGGCCGTCTCAGCCCCATCCCTGGCTTTTAAATTTAAATGGGCTTGACGGCCCTTCGGGCCGTCTCAGCCCCATCCCTGGCTTTTAAATTTAAATGGGCTTGACGGCCCTTCGGGCCGTCTCAGCCCCATCCCTGGCTTTTAAATTTAAATGGGCTTGACGGCCCTTCGGGCCGTCTCAGCCCCATCCCTGGCTTTTAAATTTAAATGGGCTTGACGGCCCTTCGGGCCGTCTCAGCCCCATCCCTGGCTTTTAAATTTAAATGGGCTTGACGGCCCTTCGGGCCGTCTCAGCCCCATCCCTGGCTTTTAAATTTAAATGGGCTTGACGGCCCTTCGGGCCGTCTCAGCCCCATCCCTGGCTTTTAAATTTAAATGGGCTTGACGGCCCTTCGGGCCGTCTCAGCCCCATCCCTGGCTTTTAAATTTAAATGGGCTTGACGGCCCTTCGGGCCGTCTCAGCCCCATCCCTGGCTTTTAAATTTAAATGGGCTTGACGGCCCTTCGGGCCGTCTCAGCCCCATCCCTGGCTTTTAAATTTAAATGGGCTTGACGGCCCTTCGGGCCGTCTCAGCCCCATCCCTGGCTTTTAAATTTAAATGGGCTTGACGGCCCTTCGGGCCGTCTCAGCCCCATCCCTGGCTTTTAAATTTAAATGGGCTTGACGGCCCTTCGGGCCGTCTCAGCCCCATCCCTGGCTTTTAAATTTAAATGGGCTTGACGGCCCTTCGGGCCGTCTCAGCCCCATCCCTGGCTTTTAAATTTAAATGGGCTTGACGGCCCTTCGGGCCGTCTCAGCCCCATCCCTGGCTTTTAAATTTAAATGGGCTTGACTTAGGCCGGGGCCTCTACCTAGCTCATTTCATTAAGTCAAGCTTTGTCCCCAACCCCACCCACACCCGTATTTTACGTTAGACCTATCGTTCATTTATTTTATATAATTATGGTCTTTACAAAAATAAAGAAATACTTCTTTTTTTATTTTTCAAAAATTTTTATTATGAGTTTATTTTTTATTCATTTGATTTCTAGTTAAGATTTTATTTAATTTCATTAGTGTAATTATCCTTATTTGTAAAATAATGGATTTTTAAAGAAGTTTCGACGTGGCCACCCTTGCGATGCCCCTAGGCCATCGCGCGCTGAGCGAGCTGCGCGCCGCTGATTTTTGCCTTTTTAGGGCCATTTTTACGGGATTGCTGGGAAAAAACTTCATCCTCCAAAAATAAATTGGTCGATTTGGGGTTAAAAAAGGGCTACGATTTCGCCTGTGTTAATTAAAATTTTATAAGAGCCGTTCTTCATGGTTTTTTGGGTGTTTTTTCTTCATAACTCCTCAACCCTTTTTCATTTCGGGTTGAAATTTAGCTTGTTTTACTCAGCTCTTCGAGATCTTCATCTTTTATGTTGATGAAAAGACCTCAAAAGCAATATTTAAAAAGTTTTATTTTTTGAGCGTGGACCCTATTTATAAGACTTGCTATTCGTCAAAGGAAAGGGTTGAAATAATCGGGAACAAACCAGTTTTTATCAAATAAGAAAAGGTTCGATTCTTATCACAATTTCTTAGATGTTTTGGGCATATATATGGGTCCGGAAGGCCAAAATTTTTACAGCTACAGTCGGAGTCCAAAATAAGGGACTTTTTTTGCTCCAAAATTTTTGAAAAAAGTCCCTTAAATTGGGTCATCAAAGCAAAAAATATGTCGCTGCCAAATTTTTTCAAAATATATTTTTTGCGGCAAAATAAGCTGAAGTCATTGTTTTTGTGGCTTTTATGACATTTTTGAAAGAGGAAACCATATACTGAAAGGGAAATCACTTCAGTTTGCGGCAAAACTGATTGAAATCAAGGTTATTGATACCATTTATTGGCTCTCAGCTAACCGAAAGAGCTTACTAATCTCAGAAAGTCCCTTAAATTGGATTTTTTTCTGCCGCTGATTTTCGGCATTTTGAGCCAAAAAGTCCCTTATCTTGGTGTCCCTTATTTTGGACTCCGACTGTATTCTAAATAGCCTGTTCAGTTTTCAAAATTTAGTATATAAAATGCTTCTTAGACATTCCTTGCAAATGTTTCATAGCGAGAGCTGATGCTACCTCATTAATTCTGAAAATAAACCCCTTTCACAGCAAAGAAACAAATCCAACCGTGTTAAAAATCCACAAGCGTTTACGCAACGAGTCCGAGCGTTACCTCGAGCCAGAAACTCGTCATTTCTCCGGCATTGCCTTTTTCCGCCAAGTACGCGATGCAAGCATCCACCGTGGCTTTTATCAAAAAGCAGTTATCATCCTATCTCAATTACCATTCCACAACTTGTTCCGACACATTATCGATCTCACCGCGCCCGAGTTCTTTTCCAAAGGAGAAGCGGCACTAGAATCTATGGCGGCTGCGGTTAATAGATGGCCCAGTCCCATCGCGGGTGAAACGATGGAGTTGCCCTTTTTAGGAAGTGTTCTGCGAGTCAGATTGCCAGCGTACGGAGAGGCGCAAACTGTTCGGTGAGATATTATCTTCCTTGATTTCGAAAAATAAAATCGAATCTACAGCTCCGTCGAGTCCAATCAACTCCTTCCGACAATGGCTCCAAGCCGCGGAACAACTCTTATTCCTCAAATATCCGATCTCGATCTCTACCGTCCTCTCTACACCGCCTTCTATCATCTTGGTGTTCTTTGGGAGCTAACTCTTCTTGGTGAGCCACTTCTGGTCGTCTCTGCGACGCCTGAGCAGTGCTCTCAAGCTGTTCTAGGGCTTACCTCACTCATAAGGCCGTTTCATTACTGTAACGAAATGCGGCCTTACTTTACTATCCACGACTCTGACTTCAAAGATCTGACGCAGCCATTCACCAATAATTCCGACAGTTCAACCGATCAAAATAAACGGCGCCAAGGGCTTATGCTTGGCGTCACGAATCCATTTTTCTGCAAAACTCTTACCAAGGTAAAAGACTATTTCACTCTCTCAAACCCACACATTTTTTCTAGTGGCCACACGTTTTGAAATGCGGTGGTTTGAACGACAAGATGTCCAAGAAGACTAAATCTCTGGACAAGATCAAAACGCTCGAACTCAATCCTGGCTTCTTTTCAAAACATACTGGCTATTTGGACAAGGACAAGGCCAGCATAGAAAAAGTCGTGAAGAATGTTTTAAGTAACACCAGAAGGCCACCTGAAGTTGCTTCTGCAATGATCAGAAGGTTTGTTGTCTAATCCAAGGGCCCTCTGTTCACGAATTTTAGATATTTCGCAACGCTGACGAGAAGCTTTGAGTTTCCCCTGGAAAGATACATCTCCTCGCTTATGCCATTGAAAAAGCAAATCGACCCTTTTAAACCTCCTCCTCCGCCTCATCCTTTCGAAGTTCCCCCTCTTTACTTTCCCCTTTCCTATCAATTCTTTTAGGTGAAAACATTTCTACAAAGCTTGAGTCGATCGGGACCCCAATTGACATCGTCAATAACTGGCGACTGGACATCACTGTATCGGGAGTTTTTCAGAAGACCGAATTTCTTCGGATGGTTGGAGCGAAAGAAAATTGAAATGAGAGACAAGATATTGGTAAAGAGACTGTTTCTAGTGGACAGATTGTAACTTGCTTTAGGAATTACACGCAGAAGCAACGTCTGAAGCAGACGTTCTCGGCTGGGCAGAGGACAAGACTGAAGTTGAAATAATGGATTTACTCTTACAAATGAAGCAGAAAGTCAAAGATCTGGAACAGCTTAAGCTTTTTAGATTGAAAAATGGTGTTATCTTGCAAATGGAACATTTAAAAGGTAGCTTTTAGTGATCTAAAATCATTCACTATTATGCTAGATTGTTTACCTTACGACACGCAGAAAATTTTTCAAATGCCGCAGCCTACAACATTGTGAACAAATTCTCCTTTCGTTACTGTAACTGTATCTTACCTTACTGCTCATTCTTGTGATAATTTATTCATTTTTCCCTTGTTTCCAAAAAAGGTGCAATTCATAAACTCGAGAACGAACAAGAACGTGAACAGTTTTGTTTTTATTTTTCTCGGGGTGAATACAGTAGATTTACAATTATAGGGAGGGAATGATTGAGGTACGCTTGAGCAGAGAGTTATTTTATTTTTTCATCGAGAGAATTTGCATCTTCAATCTTTCTTGAGCCCCAAGAATGAAGATCACGATTAGATCAGTTAACTGAGCCTAGTAATCTGGGAAGTCTTCAAACACCTCCTCGATCTTGTGCCAGGGATGATTTTGGTCCTTACTGAAGAAAGGAGATTAGCCCTGAGCAAATTTTGATCCAGAATCTTACCCAACTTCTTGAACCAAATTTTCAAGGGCTGTAAGCGAGTCGATTTGAAAGTCGTTCTCTTCCATGATTTCAACTGTTTCCTTTCTTTCTTCTCGTATGAAAAACTCGTTTTTTCGCTCCGTTCAATTTTCTCTCTAAATTGAAAATGAATGAAAATAAAGGGGAGGAAAGGAGTAATTTCTCGTCTGGAACACACACTCAACACGCGCATTAGATTCTGCTTATTTTGATCGGAGCAATCAAGCGATAAGCATAAGCACTTTAAACTGCATATCCATTTGATATGTCTTGACAGGTGCATCTAAGATATTTCGGAAACAATAACAGGGACTGATTCAAGCGTAGTTGCCGCTCAAAATCAGGAAAAACCGTCTACTTTCTCAAAATGCGAATTCCAGAAAGATTCATCTTCAAATGGCCCTATAAATTGAGGGATAATTATAAGTCCAGGTTTGTCTGAAGGAGTGATTTAATCACTTGCAGGGCTAATTATCTTTGATTTACTTTATGGACGGGCCGTGTTTTCTTTTTAATTTAGAGACGACTGTTCTAATTGCAGTCGGACTTTATTGATTTTCCTTTTTTTTCTACAAAATTCATTTTCTTTGAAGTGCTGTATTTGCTGTACAATAGTTTTCTTGCTTGGAATATCATCAGGTGGAGGGTTTACGATTGTAAAGGAGCCTTTTCACGATATAAGTCCGAGATTAGATTAAAGGGTTAGGTATCTATCGGTTGGGGTTTCTCTGAAAGCTCTTACCAGTGTATGATGTGACTCTGTTTCGTAAAAAGCTCTGAAAATTATGGCACGGTTGTGTTTTGAGGAAGTGTAATTTTGAAAAAAGTAAAAAACGCGTGCGCGACGTGTGAACACCAAATACGACTGGAGCGCACTGAGTGAAGTTTGAGCTACCTTTCAACTCACGCGCGATCTTTGGTGGCTGCGCTTTTTTGCAACTTCCGGAATAGAAGAAAGGTAGTAGGTATTAAACTAACAACGCGGTGACTTTGCCAATCTTGTCGAATTACGACGGCTGCCGATCAAATAAACCTACTTTCCGCTTAGTGTACTGTTTCTTCGATACCGATAGAACTGGCTTTTCGATTTTTATTGACTGCGAAAAGGGTTGGGAAAGATGCTTCAAAAGTTGGAACTTCCAGAATTATTTGTTGATTTACAGCTTCTTGAGAAACTTCTCAAGTTCGTACGAGCAAAGAGCTTAAGACTGTAATCCTGATTGACAGGGAATTTGCCTCTTGTTCAAATACGAATTCTGTCCTTATGAGTTCTTGTTAGATCAAGAACCTCAGTGTCATTTTCTCATGGAATGGTATTTCTTCACCTAGAATGCGGCAATCAATCGACTCTGGGATCCGAGACCGATTTAAAAATGAGCTCTCTTATCTCCTCTCATGCATCGGAACAAAGTTTCCTCGACGAGAAGCGAACAGATATGAGCAGCGAATGATGCTGACCATGGACGACCCGGCAGATTACTTTATCAAAATGAGCACCTTGATTCTGTCTGTGAGGAAAAAGCTGCCAGATCCAAATGAGCCGGCTAAAACGAGCTATGATTACGGACACGACGCGTTTATGTTGACAGTATTGGAGTATTTTGGAAAACGATTCGAATTTTTAAAAAGATCTAATTTAGGTTTGGAAAAGCTTATTTCTTTCGACTTAATTCTCTTTTAGCCGCTGGAAAATTAGTAGACAAGCTTCTCGATCCCGCTATTCCACCTGATGCTGCTGTTGAAAAAGTCAAGGCAGAAGTAAAAAGACTATTTTCGCTGCCAACCGAAGTGAAAGACACCCTTAATTTCCTCCTCAACTATAATCTGAAAAACTACGACCTCAACGTCATCAATATCATTGCTGCTTATCGAACACGAATGCTCCCTGGCTTTAGAAGTTTGTGTAAAAATGAAGTGAAATCAGCGGCGCTTGAAATTCCGCCAAAAGCGTTTTTCGTTCCATTTGAAATGGCGCTGCTTGCTTATCAGGATTTTATTGAATACAAGGGATTTGCGCTTGGTAGGTCGTTGGATAATGGAGAAATGATTGATGTTGGGCACTCAGAGATAAAAGCCAGGTAAACTCACTTGAAGTTCTATCTTTCAACCGTTGGTTTTAGATTCCAGTTCATCCCTTCAGTAATCGGCCTGGGAATTGATGCAGACCAGCCGTTCTCAATACACCCTCGCACTGCCTTCCGACGTGAAAACTTCCGTTTCTCGCAAAACTACCTCAGCACAGGCCTTACCATCGAGTATAAGGGAAGTTTTCGAGGCGCCGTGCTGATCGGAACCTGGTGGTGCGCGTTCGATGAGTCAATGAATGGCTCGTTTGCTGTTTGGCCGTTGAATTATGAAAATTACTACTGTCCGACTCCAGCACTTGAGGAAAAGAGAGGAGAGAGGAATGAAAATGAAGCAGGCATCCTTTATGTTGAAATCAACAATGAGGATATCTCTAATGTCGCGAAAGTTAACGAACGAATTTATAGACACATCGACAGGGTTGAAGAAGTTGAAAAGAAACAGTTGCTAGAATATGACTCAGACGGAGATACCTTCTCTGATTGCGTTTCCGATATTTACGAAGACGTAGAGGGGGAAGTCCAAACCACGTTTGTCATTTGTTCCGATTGCGTTTTATCGCTGCCGAATGAATCGCTCACTGGAATTCAATATTTCAATTGGGCAAGGAGATGTTGGAACGAAACGGAAGTCGAACTGCCACTTTTTGACAGCCAGGCGGTCAAAGTAGCTGTTGACATAAAAGAAGGTCGCATTCCAGAAACGATTCATGATTATCTACAGGTCTTTAGTCTTGGAGTATTTCTACTGGAGCCGAGGGTTATGGAAAAAGTAATTGAGACCTTTTGCGAAAACGAAACCGATCCTGACTTTGCCCTATATATTATCGGCATGAAGGAAATCTTCGAACTGCCCGTATTCAACACTGATCGCCTCTACGACTTCATAGATGTTCATTTCACCTCAGCAATCGAATCTCGTTTATGGGTGCAGCTGAGCGAGACTCTTCTCCGCAGGATCATTAGAAGGACTACCCTCTATATTCTTGACGACCGTGCGATCATTTCCGGCGTTAAAAAGTGGCTTGACGCAAATATGAGTGACGACGACGAGAACTACTCACGCCTTGTCACGTCAATGTCGACTTATGTGACTGAAACGCCCCCGAAAAATTGGAAAAATGATGAGCACTGGTCCTGGCTCATGGATGAACTTGGTCTTGAAACGGTGAAGTGCTGGGATGCACTCTTTTCTGGTGAGAATGGTTTCAGATCGAACCCGCGATTTCCCGAAAAAATCTTTTTGGTCGCGCGAAATTCAATAAACAAGCCGTGTATCTATCAACAAAGCCCTTATTACCAAGATTTCAACTTCATTACTGAAATTCCCGACATGAACTTTCCCGGCGATGCTGGCCATATGGTGCCTTTACAGTCAGATTTCGGGACCATGCTGATATTTTTCGGAGGAGAGCTCAAAAAGTCAGTTTGGGCATATTCTGTTACGTATGCTGTGTGGTTTTCGCTCCCTGCTTTGCCAAGAAGGGTGTGGAATGCGGGAGTTCAAACAGTTCATCATCAGGAAAGGTGGCAATATTTTCGATTGCTCGTTTATGAAGATAATTTTGTTCAAACCTTGAACAAATTCGCCACCTAACTCCAGAGCGCCGGAGATTTTATCTACATCATTGGCGGTTACGGCAAGTACTCCGCGGGTGAGGAAGGGCCAGCCAAGGGTATGGACTTTATCCGCTTCTCATGTTCTAAAATCGATTGGAATGAATATATTTCTGACTTCTACAGTTGCCGACACAGCAAGAACTCAGACAGCTGGGAGCACTTCAGCTGTCCAATTATCAGAGCAGAGCATCACACGGGCGCGAACTTGTGCCTGGTGGATCTCTTTTCGCGAAAATCGGTTGAGAGGCGCCAAAGAACCATACGCACACATATCAGTTCAGATGCCCTCTACTTGCTCGTAATTGGCGGGAAATATCCACATCGAAACGCTTGCAAAATCTCATCCCTGGAACCAGACGAGTTGATCACACTTGTACCACTTGGAACGCACAAAAAGGATGACCTCGCGAATCTTGCCACAAACGATGAAATTATCATTCCAAACATTCTCCGACGTCCAACAAGGTTTAAACCTCTATTCGAACAGAAGTGACAGCAGTTTATTCTCAATCTCAACGGCGACAAAGCTTGACCTCAGCTTGGAGCAATTGGTGCTGACTGGAAACTTGCCGATTACGAGAGAAAATGGAAAAATGAAAAGAGCCTCGAAATTCTTCCCTCAACCCTTGGCTACATCTCAAGAATCGTCACAGGATTGTGTCTCTAAGACGGATGTTTGCTTACTCGCAGAATATGCTTTTTTGAAGCAAGTTACATTCCCTCTTGAAGCATTTGTCTTTCCAAGTCTAAGGTAAGTTTCAAGTCCGAATCGTAAATAAAAGACATTCTAGCAATGCGAAAACTCCTACCCTAAACTTCCTCGGAACGCCTCGCTGGGGAGGGGACAGTCTTCTATTATCTTACGATATTTTCAATTCAAAACTCGAAGAGCTACGAGAAATACCCGACTTCAAAGTATCTCCAAATTTATCTGGCCTCCAACAGACGCACTTCTCACTGCTCAAATCCTTATTCTTCAATTACGTTCATCTTTAACTTCAAAAACCTTCAGTTATCAGTTTCAAGCTTTTCTTTTTTGTATAATTGCTGCTACAAAAAACAAGCGTGTGCCTTCATTCAAATAAATTAATATTTATTGAAATTGACCCCTTTTTTACGAATAAGTGCCAAAACAACTTATCAAGTGGACATGTCATATATTATTTCGGTTACATTTAGAAGGATATACAAAACAGTAATATTCACAATGTTTAGATAGAAAATGTACATTTTTAAGTTAAATAAATTTTTACAGGAGGGTATTTATGTGCAGTCTATGCCATGTCGATTGAAAATCCATTTCTGGTGAGACGATTTGAAGTTGACTCGCATACTTAATTTTACGAATTAATTCACTGATTTTATACGAAAAATACCTGAGCTTTTAGAAATGAGTTTCAAGATAAGGTTTGACACTATTTCTTTTTGTAACATCTTTCTTGCCAATCGGTCGCCTCAGAGTTTCCAGCCTGTTGAAGCACGGAGTATAAAAGAGATGACCACAAGATGACAAGCAGAAATGCTGCTTATTTTCACTATCGTAGGTCGCTAAGCAAATTGGGCAAATTTTAGTGCTTTCTTTGGGCAACTTGGTTTTGATCAAATTTTCCACTTTTTCGCCAAAATTTTGGAGTTTTTCTTTGCTTCGGCCGATAATAGTCGAAATTTTCTTGAGCTGTTCAAGGTGTTTTATAAAGATTTTCATCCGGTTGTCAGTGATGAACCTCGTTCCAATAGCGGGTGGACTTTGTTTTCTGTACAAAATTGAGAGAAATTTAGCAGCAAATACGTAGTCTGTCATCAAAATCGAAACGTCGTTTTCTTTTCGAGCATATCTTCGGAATCCGGGATAATCTCTGGAGAAGTAGAAAACATCTCCATTTTGACGATTCTGGCCGAGCTCGGCCAAAAGAGCTTGCATCTTCAAGATCATACTGTACTCTTTTCGGCTTCTCGAGTCTCTTTTTAATGCTCCGTAATTCATTTTTAATGCTCAGTAATGATTGAAACAAATTTTCGAACTTACTCTGCCACCGAACTCAAGGGCGCCTTAGATTTTATCAAAACCGTTCGCGATAACGGGAAAGATTACGCTCGAACTTGAGGATCTATCGGTAAATCTGCTGAAAAATCCTTATCTCTGTCCTTTAGAATGACAGCGGAGAAGGTGCAAGTCGTTGAAGATGCAGAAGCTGAGGAAATTCAACTCTACAATATTCCAGGTAACTTCTTAAATTTTGTTCTCTCGCTGATAAATTACCGCTAGTCCTCCAAATGCTCAAAGCCGCTCAGCAAGAACATGGTCTCCGTCACCGCGATTATCAGCGCTACCGTCGTTACTGCAACAACCGTTGCCGACGAATTCGCAAGTTTCTGAAATTTCGCCAGGGCGAAAAGAAACGCGTTGTGCCTCGAAAAGTCACTGAATATGAAGCGAAGCAGAATGCTCTTTTCGTCCACTTATGCATCATGGGAATCGAGCAGGATTGGGCCTACTCGATGGAGCTCAAGGTAAACGAACAGCAGTCATGAATTTTTACACCTTTTTTTTCTAGCACGACGACGGAGCTCGCTCTCGGCATCACATGCGCAACAAGCTCCGAAAAGCTTCCAAGAAAGCTAACGAACTTACATCCCTCCTCGAATCTATTGCTGATCAATGCGACTCGCGAACAACACTCGAAGTCCAAGCTTACTGTGCATTTATCACCGCCACTTGGGCGTTCGAGCAGCAAGACTGGCCTGTCTGCTTTGCCAAGTTCAAATCCGCGCAAACGATTTACAATTCTCTCGCTGGAACTTTAGCAGCTGATGAAGCAGAAGTGTACTCCAAGGCGTCGCAAGAGATCGAGCCTTCTCTCCGCTACTGCCAGTACAATTTGAACGAGTCATCCGATGGAGCAAAGATGCAGGACTTTATCGGCAAAGGCAACCAGCTGATCGATGGAAAAGTTTCGGAGCACTTGGCCAAGTTGAAAATAGAAGAATCGGAAAATTTGAACGTAACCGAGTGGCGTGGAAGAAAGATTGCAGTGAAAAACGAGTCCGTCCGGGTCTTTTTGCTCAATTATCGCGAGTTCATGGATGGGATCGGCGATATTGCTGCGGAAGAGCTTCAGGATAAATACGTAGAAATGCTGATGGAAGCTGGAGAAGCGATCGACACAGTCAAAGGGGAGCTTAGACTTGATGCTGCTCATAGAACTGTAATTGAAAAGGGTCAGACACCGCAGAATGATCTTTTCCTTTATTTGAACCATATCAAGTTGGAAGTTACACTCGGTAAGGCGTTTTTCGACGCACTCTTTTTAACATGTTTCAGGTCGATATGGAATCATTGCCTCAAACGCATCGAAAATGAACGAGCTCTCTCGTGTTTACGAGCAAACTGTCCAGTATATTTCTGAATTCATCAAGAAATGCTACGAAGCTGATAACTCTGAGCTTGGAGATGAGCTCGACTCAGAAAAGAACACGTATTTGGCTGCCTGTAGATACTACCAATCCCAACAGGTAAAATCTTAAGTAGATCACGGATGCTCAACGATTTTGAAAGGCGTTTGAAATGGGAAAACTAAAAGAAGCAGGCGCATTGACTCTCAAAGCTCGTCAATGTCTTGAAGCGTCGGAGCCGAAACGCGAAGCAACCAGAACTCTTCACTCATCGATCTCCTCTCAAGTTCAATCATTCTCTTCTTCAATTCAAGCTGCGCTTGTACTCCCCGCAACTCAGTCTACTCAAAAAGGTATTCGGGAACAGGAGCCTTCTCCCCTCACCGAAAAATTTCAGACAGCTCATTCGACAAAGAAAACGTGCTCAAGAATCTCAGCGATTTCGGCGCTCAATTCGGGACAATTGAATTCCCTCCTGCGTTGAAGCCGATTCCCGCGAAAGCGACACTTTTTGACATCGCCGGAGACAAAGGTTCGCTTCTTTTACCTCTAGAATGCGTCTCACCGTCAATTTAGTCTTTGACTTCCCGAATCTCGAAGATAAAGTGGAGAAGAAACAGTCCGCCGAAGCTAAAGGAATCACAGGAAGACTTGGCGGCTGGCTCGGATGGGGCGCCAAGTAGATTTCGCACTCTTTTGAGTTCAATAGTAGCTGATAGTTTCTTGCTAACAATGACTTTGATTTTATGAATTTGTCCGTGCAATCTTCCTTTTTTAAAACATTTAGTGTAATTGTCTCCTCACCGAAGTAAAATACAAGTAACAAACTTTTAAGTTGACACATTCTATCTAAGAATGAGCGAAAAGTGTGCGACGAAATCATGTGGCGCCGTGGAGACAGAGATAACTCAAGGTTTTTTTCTCGAAGAAGAGCCTTCTATTGATGTTTAGTTCAGATGATATGAGAAAAGTGATCATGGAAAAGTTCAATCCTGTCCATTGCGAAGTGGATGATCTGGGAACATGTGGAACATCTTATCAAGTCATCATTGTTTCTGTAGATATCTCCACCGCCATGCTTAATATTAATTATTTTTAGGATATCTTCGAAGGAAAGAAAACCCTAGAAAAGCATAAGATCGTCAATGAAGCTCTCTCCGAGCAGATTGCTCGTCTCCATGCCTTCTCCCAAAAATCATACACACCTGCGCAATGGGAAAAGAAACAGGGCCAAGCCTCCTAGATTTTGATGGTTCGATCTTGTTTTTGACCTGTGTAACCTCTCCAACCGTTCGTGCCGTTACCCAATAGGAGTACCGGTCAAACGGCCCTTGCTTTTTCTCCGCGCCGACCGCTCACTCAACTTGCTGCATAGATCGAGAGAAAAAAGAGAGTCAAACCATCAATTTCTAACTAATATTCTGATTACTACTGATAATCAATTACTCGCCTGATTATAATTTGCTATTTTCATTGAAATTTATAGAATGAAAATCGGAGCGGTTATTTTGGGATTATTAGGGTTTTGTTCGGCGCTATTGCCGGCTATTCCTTTCGCGGTAAAATTTGGAGTAGCCGCGCTGGCTCCTGCTGGTCTTCTTTTATACGAGTACATGGAGTGTACATCTTATGAGTGTTGCAACGATAGGTGAAAAAATGACAGTGAACAGAATTTAAGAAGACGTTAAGGTGGATAAAGCGAAATAAGACTGAGCTCCGCGAAAATCTCAGAGATAGCATTTATGGGCAGCCTTTCGCCACGCGAATTTTGCTAAACGCTATTGGAAATCGCTGGAGTGACCCTCAAAAAGAGTACGACAAGCCACTAGTAATGATGCTTCACGGACCAACAGGAGTAGGAAAGAATTATATAACCAGAACACTGGCGAACTCGATGTTTACTGCTGGAACGAAATCGGTTTTTGTTCATTATATGACGAGCGCGTATCATTTCACGAGTGAGGACAATTTGAAATTGCATATTGCAGACATGCAATCATGGATCGAAGGTAGCTTTTTATTTTTATCAGGATGAGTAAAGAGATGCTTAGGGAACTCGACTTTATGCGGCGAAAATTTGTTCGTTTTCGATGAAGCGCGTCGATTTCCGCCAGGACTTCTAGACGGATTGATGCACTTCATGGCGCACGGAAGTCCTGCGGCGAAGAAAATCGGAAGAAGTATCTTCGTTTTTCTGTACGAAGGCGATGAGCCAGTGGTCGACTGGGCGCAAGATTTATACGAGAATGGAGAGGATCGCGAAACGATCAGCTTGCGCAGAGCGGACGAGGTTCTTATGCCGTATATTTTGAGCGAAGATGGATCGATGAAAGGATGAAACAATTTAAAATAGCGATTCTAGATGTTAATCGTTGAATCTTTGTTTATCCTCTTACAGATGCACGATTCTCTTCTTGTTAAACGAGGCTTAATTGACTACCACCTTCCACTTCTGCCTTTGGAACGAAAACACGTGCGAAAATGCATCGCTGACTCCATCTACTCTAACTACCTGAACAAAGGCGGCAACCCTTCTATGCTCGGGTACGACGACCTCGACGAAATGATCGACGTAATTGAGAAAGAAGTAATCTTCTTCCCTGAAGATACGCCGATCTTCTCGGCTTTTGGCTGCAAGAAAATTGAAAGTAAAGTTCTCTCTGAGTTCCGTCTTCCTGACACTGACCATCATTTATAAGTTCATTGAAACAAAAATCTTCAACTGCCCAATTACATGTCTCCTTAATTTTGTGAATAAAGAAATTCCTCATTTACGATAACATTCCCGGACTAACTATTCGTGTGAGTCTTCTATGTCTTCAACACATGACTCATCCGGATGTAAGGTCTCATTTTCTAAAGCCTGCTTGCACTAAATTCAGTTGCATTTCCTCTCCATTGCAAAAATCAACACAAAACGCGCGGATCAAATGAATTGAAACTTTATTTTTTAGAATATATTACGAAGAAGATTCATGAAGAACATCGTCCATCAGAATAGAATTGAGGTAAATATGAAAATAGAATCGAGTACAGAATTGAAGATATAGAATGAAAAATAGAGTGAAAGAATGATAGGAAGGGTTATTTAACCAATTTGAATGTTATTGGTTGCATTTTCAATTCTTGGGCGTTTCGCTCGTGGGGGCCGGACTCCGTTCAGCCAGGGCGATTCAAGAGCTTTTTCAGCGGTGATTCGCGTATTGATGTCTGGGTTCATCAGTCGGCTTAGTTTTTATGAATTTTTTTCTTTCCCAAAGTTCCTTACCAGATGAGATTTTCAATGACGGGCATGATCTGTCCCTGCATGTGATAGAAGTTCATCTTTCCGCGTTGGCACTTGATCATTTTTCGTGTATCCTTCGTGTCGTAGGGCATAAACGCGCAGATCATAATGTACAAAATGACGCCCAGGCTCCAGCAGTCTGAGATAAAGGGATGGTAGGGCGTGTTCTCCAGAATTTCCGGAGGCACGTATGCTGTGGAACCACAGAAGGTTGATGAGCGTGTTTGGGGATCCACACGTCGCGCGAAGCCAAAGTCAGTAATTACTGCTTTGTCAGGTTTCTCCTAGAAAATATATGATTTTTTGTCGGCCACTATCGTTTACCTTTTCGTTGAATCTGAGAAGAACGTTTTCGCCTTTGAGATCTCGATGTGCGATTCCATTCTTGTGCAAGTAAGCAACTGCTCTCGTTATGTCCTTGAAAAGCTTTCTGCATCTCGGCTCACTGAACTTCCCCTTGGCCATTATATAGTCAAGGAGGTCACCGCCACCGTATAAGTCTGATATCTGAAAGCGCTATCAGAGAATAATCAAGAGTTGGGTACTTACGATAAAAATTTTATCGGTGTTTTTGTCAGTCATGCTCATGATGAAATGTAAGCGGCATATGTTCGAGTGGCGGACAGCGCGAATGATCTCAAGCTCGCGCGGGAGAAAGTGTTCTCGCATGTTTTCAGCTAGATTTGCTCGATCTAAAATCGGTTAAGATTTGAACAGTTTGTTATGCCTTACCGATGATCTTGACGGCTACGGGAGTTTTGACATCGCCCATTTCGCTGGTACGATTACGGACAGCTTTGTAGACCTAAATTTTGTGTAAACGGAAGGATTCTTGTTTTCAATATTACCTTGCTAAAAGAACCCTCTCCAAGTGATTTTCTCGTATTTTCGATAATGATTCCTCGCGACTCCAGGAACTTTCTGATTTGAGCAGCTTTCGACAAGGGAGCTTGCTTTGGAATCAGTGTATCAGAATTACTTGAGGAAGCAGCGGATCCAGCTTCGGAGCGAATCGAGCTTGCCCATTGTCGGGGTCTATCTTTTGGAACAAAAGGCCGGGCACTTGCTGGAGGGACTCGGCGTTGGGGCGGCGCGGTGGCGGTACTTGATCCGGGTGTTGTGTGAGACGACGGTCTGCTTGGACCGGCGGTATTGACCAGCGGCCTTGTAGTGGAACTACTCGGCTGAGACCGCTAATAAATGGTATTGTGCAAAAAAAAATTCAGAGTACACTTACGTTAGGTCCTCCTTGATATCGAACGCGTTTGTTCCATGTACCCCTGTCCATTTAAGAACTTTTCCTAACTGATCGTATTCATCTTCAAAATATGCTCATCCCATCCCTGTTCTAGAGAATTTCATGCATCCTCAAAAACATCACGTGATTTTATAACTACAACACCCAGTTATTTTGGAATTTCAATTTATTTCGGAACCTGTTTTAATTTTTACAGTCTTTTATGGAAAGAAATAGATTTTCTAGCCCCAAATCCGACATTTTTTTTCATCTGGCACATTCATTCGCGATTCCGCAGGGCACTTAATTTGTCATGATCTTTTTTCGAGTAAATTTCAAACCTTAAAAGCATCCGAAAAGTCCGTTGCGTGTTTCAGCGAACTAACCACCCTAAATCTTTCTTGCGCATGAGGATCCTGTCTCATTTGCAGTTCCAAATAAGTTGGATACGGCATTTTTGAGCACCAAGCTTGCCCAAAGGAGATGAAAAACACCTGGTCTTGCGTTGTCTCATTCAATCCTGGCAGACCGATCTCATTTTTTATGTTGTTTATTCGCTTGTACTCATCGAAGGCCATTTTCGATATGTGGACGCCACCCATGTCCGCCAGGTTCTCGAAAAGGGTTGTCTGCAATACTTGCGTTTCAAATGACTGAAACTTTCATTTCTACTGGCGATTTTGAACAATTTTACCTGTTCAGTTTCAAGCAGATAGTCTTGATACGAAGTTTTCACGCATGAAGAATCGATTTGAAATTTTTTCGTTGTATCATCGGTCCACAAGTTTTTCGAATTCCCCTCTGCATCGAAGCCCGCACCGTAGCTATCAAATGCGTGGAAAATTTCATGCGCGAGTAGTGATCCAACTGCTCCAAAGTTGACTGCTGAAGGGCTGTTGTGACTGTAGAGAGGGGGCTGAAGAACACCAGCGGGGAAGATGACTTCGTTCGCACGGACCGCGTAGTAAGCATCACGAGTGTAAGGCGACGACTCCCAGTCATCTTTACCGATTGGACTGGATTAAGAAAGTTCGCAGAGATAATTATAGATGATGCTTACCTTTGCAAGCGTCTCATATTCAGCATCACACGATGTTCGTTAGATCTTCTTATGTTCGTGTAATAATCCCCAGGGATGACGTCGAACTCGACCAGACTTGCTAGTTTCTCAGGAAACTCGTCATAAAAATCTGGGTACCCAATTTTAAAGTTGATCGCGTTCAGCTTATCAATAGTAGAATTTTTCGATTGAGGGTCCATCCAGGTGATGTTCTTCAGGTTTTCAATAAATGAATCTTTCAGCATCTGGATAATTGACTTGACATTATTTTTCGCACTTTTTGGGAAGGTTTTTTGTGTGAACATGTATCCGATAGTATGCGGAAAATGGCTGACGACTTCGTTAACACAGGTTTTCCATCGTGGGTTTGGCTGAATTTAATTTTAATGAAGAGAATTTGTTGGCGGACGAACTTATTTTTGATTGATAGCTTAGGACTTTCGAGATCAAAATATTCTAACAGACAATGTCTCTTTATGCATAATATATGTATCTGTTTTTATTTTTATATCACTTATAAAATCATCATTTAACAAGAGATGCCATTTTCAAAGTCAGTATATGTATAAGTAAATTTGGAACGCATTAACTTCTTACCGTAAAATTGCCTCTCATAATGGCATAGCTCGTCTTATCGAAGATATGACGAAAATCCATGGTCAGATACGGAGTTTTAGACACCACGATTCTCCAAATAAGATAATTATGCAGTGTCTCCACCGGAGTCTCGCTGATCAGAATGGATAATTTCTTCAAGTAGGTCACAGAGCTCACTAAAATCTTTAGCTCGCCCAGATTTTCGAAGCTTATTCCTCCAAGCTCCACTAGCTCTCTCATGAACCAAGGCCAGTCTGAATAACTATTAAAGGCAAAACGAATAAATTAAATTACCAATTGACGGAAGAATCTCGTTCAAATTTTGAGCTGATAACCTTTGTGTATCATACGGAACCCTCGCCGTTAAATTTGCCAACTCTCTTTCAAAGAATACTATCTGGTCAACAACATCTTGTTCTCCTTTTCCTCCAAGAAGTTTTATTACCGAGTCAACAGCTTTTCTGTATGCGATAGTGTACTGGTCCAGTCCTTTTTCATTGCCCCGAGCGTAGCCAGAATCAGTGTGGGATTGAAGGTAAAAGTTAAGCCCTGGCAAAGTGAGACCACCAGGGCGGATAACCAGGGAATATCGGTCAGTCAAAATCGGATCTCTCATCGTCGTGATCAGAAAGAGCGCACTGGAGGAATGAAGACCAATAACTTCAAGTAAGAGTTTCTGAAAATCCCAGCGACTCTTATCCCAGTTCCCTAATGGCTGCCACCCGCCCAGAGCCATTATATCGAGTACCAATGGGTCGAGCCCAATTCGAGTTAGCTCGTTTTCTTGGCGGCAATCTTCATAAAGCTGCTTTGCCTTCCGAACCATTGCCATGTCCTCTTCTGGTTCTGGGCCAGGCTGGATGAGAAGCTCGTGTAACAGCTTTTCATTAGCTTGTTCTATCTTCGTCCAAACTGAGTATTTGTAGTCACCCGCACTTTCAAAGGAGAAAATAATTGAATATCATAAATTTAAGACTTTTCAAAAGTTAAACCCTTTCCTAATTCGATTATTTTCAAACCACTCGCCGCAGGCATACTCGTAAAAATCCTCACACGGGTCGACAGCGGCGTCAATATTGGAGACAATGTGGTTCGCTGTCCGAATGCAATCTGCATAGTGCGTTTTAAAGCCTTTAAAAGTGTGTAGCGCGTTACCTTTGTTCTCGCAGGTTTCATCGATTAGCGTTTTGTATCTGACCTTGTTCACTACTTCTTTGGTGATCTTCGGCCCTTTCTCGAGTACTTTTTTGTATCGGATTGTCATGAATGTTAGGGCGACTAATGATCCAACCAATAGTAAAAGGAGAATAATCAGTATGATGATAAAGTTTCCGGTTGCCACCATAGCTCCTCCTAAACAGCGGTAGAATAAATGATGATAATGTTCTTACCTGTTTGAGGAGCTGGTTTTCGGGTTTTCGATTCAGACACAGTTTGGGAGAAAGCATTCTTCGTTGAATTAAATGACACGTGCTGACTATTGTTGATAACTCTTTTATACCTAGTCCCGAAGCCAAAAGGCGAAGGGACTGCGAACCCTTCAAACATGTGAGTTCTCAGCTGAGAAGCTTTCGCATAAATAGAATTTTCTCTATCAGGGTTGATTCTTATTTCGAGCGATCTGAAATAAACCTCTTACTATATTTCGCGCATTCTGCGTTCTGGATCAAACCTTAGACTCTCCCTGTCGTAGCTCTGCTGATTTCCAACATGGACTGTCATGTCGGTTCGCTTAGTCGAGTGTGCCCGCCTGTCACAAAAATGAAAGTTTTAACAACAATAACTGGTGGTGAAGGTTCGGGTGCGCAGCTTGTGGCGGCGGCAATCCGCCCTAAATATAAAAATTGAAAAGTCGAATACCGTCTGATTTTTCTGCCGCTCTCTAGCGCTCTTAACGAAAAGTTTATATTATGTCATAATTGACCTGATAATGAGAATCGCTGTATACTTCGTCGTAGTACTCATCGGGATGATATGATATAATGCCGCTAGTGATTAAATATTCAAGAGATGATTACCACGCGACAAAAAGTTATTTCAGACTAATTAATGAATGTACCGTTCATGTCCAGCGTAGGGATCGTTTTCTGCGTAGAATTCTCCGTCGTCCGTGTAATCGCTTTCATAGTGGCTTTGAGAGACGCTTGTGAATTTTTGTCGAGGTCTTGGCGGAGCATAAGGTCTTTTTACATCACCTCCCATCGAGCTGTACATCGAATCAGAAACTGAATTCCGCCTTTCTATCATTGGGTTTTAGTTAGTTTTACCTCCTCCGGATTCATATTTATCATCTTCGTATTTTCCAAAAGTCGAGAAACTCGAAGGTGTGTACATGATAATTCCAAGTTATTTCTCTTTCGCCCTACGTTTTTGGACTCTGTAATGACTTCATCCCGCGCCTTTGGCGCAATTAAGAAATTGAAAGTAACATCAAAGTTGAGATTCAATCAAGCTAAAATGGAGGGCGTGTTCAGCCATCGATTCGTTTTCATGAGTCCAATTCATAGAAAAATAGAATTTATTGAGTCATAACTTATAAGTTATAACAGACTATGCGAACAAATAAGATACAGTGACCATGAAAACTGAGAACTTCATCCCATTACAGCCGCTGATCTGTTTTTGTGACTCGGGATCATCATGTGCTTGTTGAGAAGCTACTGACTTTCCTCCTTTTTCGGAGTTGTTTTGTCGATCAGGTTCTGGTGCTTTCGTGGTTAGCATTTCTTCAGTCTTGCAGTCTTAGTTAAGTTGTCCTCGGTCAAGTTTAAACCTATCAATACCTTCAGAACGCCCTCCATACGGACAAACACATTCACAATTTTCTTCGTCCAAGTAGCCCTCATTATAGCACAATTTTCCACCACAACAAAGTGACGACACAGTTGTTGCCTCTATAAAATGTAAAACTCACAGTAAGCTTTGTTTCTTACGGTCAACAGACTGACAATAATCACAAGCGTGGCGGCAGAGAAAATTCGGGAATCGTGGGTATTCATCGGTTGTGCAAGCCATGCTTGGAAAATTAAAGATTGTCTATCACTATTCTTTACCTAAGCGGTACTCCAGGGCTAGCTCCACAGGATTCTTCCATATTATCGCAAGGTCTTTGGCACGCAATTCCATCCCATCCTGGTGCACAAATGCATTGACAGGTGTCCTCGTCCAGAATTCCACAGTTTTTGCATTCTATCGGGCAGTCGCAATTTCCATCGGGACATTCAATGCAAAGACCATCATCACACTAAAAATAGACAACAAGCACTTCGATGATTTTCCTTACCCATCCATGGCCAGATTCACAGTCCTCACAAGATTGCCCACCTTTGCGAAACGGTTTCCTTCCAATTCCGACGGGCATTATTCCCTTATTACCAGGCGGGCCATAATGACAATTGACATTCGTCATTCCCTCGCAAACATGATACCTTAGTTTATTTTTACCATAAAGTGCTCTCCGCACGCAAAAAGTGTACCCGCAACCGACGCGAGTCGAGGTCGACCACACAAGTGCCGTGTAGTGGCCACAAACTGCACCAGGTCGGCACTGTTCGTCAGTTTGCCTTCCAAGCTCAGGCGCTTACAGAATAATAAATTCAAATTTGAATGAAATTTATACTACCTAAAAAAGTTCGCGATCCATAACTATACGCTCTTATCTCCCCGTGCCACTGGCGTATCGGGTCACTTGTGATAGTTTCGTTGTCCATAAAAGAAAAATACAAATTTTGTCCAAATCTTTGCTCGTCATTGAACCCAAGATGAAACCAAGGCTTGTTTCCGTATCGACCACTAGTATCAGGAGAAAAGCCATGTTCACATAATGCGGAGCACTCGCAGCTCTCTACCCATTCTTGAGCCGCATCCGCTAAAGTTAACGGTGAATTACTCAGTTCTTAAAAAAACTTACCCAAGTCCTGATCCCAAATCATCATTTCCATGTCTGAAGCATTCTGAAATCGCCGATAGTAATTGTGCTCATCAACCAGCCTCTGAGCTTGCTCCTCAGTGAATAAAGACGTTCTAAGAAGTAAAATATGCATTTTAGATGATCACCGAACCTTCTCTCTTGCGACTCAACGAGCTGGAAAAAAAGAATACTGCGAAATATACTCCTCGCAATCTTCATCGAGCAAAGTCAAAGTGAAATGAACAACTCGAAGGTCTAATTTGTTGATTTGCCGCGGCCTCTTGACCAGCCACTTCTGCATTCAGAGAAATCCGTCCGTGAAGAATTCCGCCGAATTTCAGAAAAAATTTTCAAGTGCCAAAGTTGCTTTCACTGCTTTATTCCTGTGCCCCTTTACATCTGTAGAATATAAAACTAAACTGCGTCGAGCTTAATGAACTCTTGAAAGAACTTTTTCTATCAATTCTTATTCTTTCAGAGTATTTCTGTTCTTAGATCATTGAGATCATGAGTGTCAGGAACATCGATAGAAAATATTTTTCCGCAAACCATATTTCTTTTTTCAAAGCAACTCAAAATTACCGCAAAGGCACCCGAAAATACTGAAAAGTGGGTCCATCAACCCTCGAAGTATCCTCGAGTAGAGATGGCCCCACTTGAATAATCAGAAATGGCCGAGATCGCGCAGGCATCTGACGTTGAACAGGCGTTTTATGTCACCTTCTATTCACACATTTTCGGTGAAATTGGTAGCCTCTCTACTTCTGCGCGAGAAAGACTTCATGAAGCGGATTTTGAGGATGCTGTACTCCTTTATGATTTCACTGTTTGTTATCGATGCGCAGGGATCCTATCAAGGAAAGGCTGAATTTCCTTAATCAACAGCTACAAAAAATGGAAAGTGAAGATGAGGCTAAGAGAGTCGAATCTGAACGAAGGTCCCCTTTTCTCTTTTTGTTCCATTTTTGATCACTTTTCAAGGAGGAAGCGGAAGGAAGGCAAACCTATGGACCCTCGCGATCCGAGAGCAAAAAGAACGATTTCTCCACAAGTGAATCGGCCGGTAAAGCCTGCACCGAAAGAAGAATTTCTTTTCCGAAAGGCCCATCCAAGAATGCAGAAGCGCATATTCGCTCCTGCTCCTTTTGAAATGAAGCAGGAAGTCACGAAGACGGTTGTCCATCCTTTTGCGGATGATGTTAACCTGGATGATGAAAACTTTGATGAAGATGGTGATTTGATAGGAATTATCAGTGACTTCTCGTAAGTTTATCTGTTTCTTTACCTGCATTTACAATCTGTAGGTCTACAAACAAATCAACTCATTATCGTGAAACATTCAAAATCCCAGGGGAAATCGATGAGGAGGCTCCGAGCTCATCGACTGGCATCGTCAATCCTTTCACTGTAGCTGACCAGCTTGCTGCTTTTATGCGTCCAAAAATGACAATGCCGAGCGAATTGGCAATTAAACCTGATGAACTAGATCTTGAATTGAATGGATACAATCAAGAGCCATTCGCTCAACATCTGATAGTTAATGTGCAGGGATATTACTGTAAGGTGTGTGATATGTTCTTCTGCGAAGACGAAGAGCCTAAAAAGAGGCATAGTTCTTCAAGGCAGAGTTTCGAATTCAAGCGTCTGTATTGGCTGAAAACAGAGACAGAACAAGACGTGCCATTTTAAGAATAAATCTTATGGTTAGAAAACTCTTTAAAAGAGAACATTATGAACAAGTGGCAAGGCGGCTTCGCGGCACTGCAACTCGTTCTCCCCCTGAATCGTTCACCGCCCCCTCTGCGGATGTCAAACAAGAAGTAAACGCTGAAGTACCAGCTCCGTACTTGCCCCCGCCACCTGCTTTTGTAAATCGTCCTGCTCCACTAGTTTCTCCCTCAAAAGCAGAGAGGCCAGTCAAGAGAGAATGGACACCAGATAATCGATTTATTCAACGGTATACCTGAATTTTATGACAATTTTTATCGCTAATAGGCACACACCGCAACCAATGGTTCCGAAATATGGTCAACAAGTAGATCCTAGAGGGCCAAGGCCAGTGGCCATAGAACTTGGACCACCACCGCCAAGACAATTTACAGATAGAAATCCACCTCCGAGACAGTTCTCGTCCGCACGGGCTGTGCGACCGCGTTATGATAATCCGAACACTCCTGATCGTCTTAATAATGCTTTGAAACGAGGGAACTTTGAAAATTTGCCAATATTAACCTACGAAGATCTTCAATTCAACATGCGTATACGGTAACGGCATCAAAATATTATGTATTCATAACTCAATAATTATAGAGGAATGCCGGTAGATGGTGAAAAAGAACTACTTTTGCAAAGACTGAAAGTACTATTGCAACTTGAGGACCGGAATAGAAATGCAAGGGGATACTTTTTAACGCAAATTTTTGAGCGAAATGTAGAAGGAAGAAAATTCGAGGTCTGTGCTCTTCCTTGATTTCAGTATCAGAAATTTGAATTCAGTGGCTCCAGAAAGACAAATTGGAGAAAATTTTATTGGAAATTCAAGGAGTTGTTGCTGTCATCAATATTGAGCGACGAGAGGAGGTGATATGGTCCTCTTAGATTTTTATTAAAATTTATTAAGAAAAACGAAATCGTCTGGTTCGTTGTTTTGCTTACAACTTTCCCAGTCACTCACGAACTCATTGCTCCCGAACCTCTTGTGCGTCGATATCAGAGTATACGTAAGTTTTCTCCGAAAAGAAATATTGCTAAAATAATTCAGCTCTTCGAGTTTGTCCTTACAAAAACCTCCTTGCCTTGATGGACCCTCCAAAGAAACCAATGACCGCGGTGAACCGACACTTCACGCCAAAGACAGAATGCAACTATGTAGCTGTCGACTAAAGCATTTCTGTATAAGCTTTTAATACAAACAAAGAACATATTTGATGCAAAACAAATAAACTTAAAGTTTCTCAGACCACAACACCTTCCAAAACTATTTCAATTTTATTGCTGAAATAGATTTAAAGAGATTTATTTCGTTACGCAGGATAAAATTTCGAAACGAAAAAAATTACCGTATCTCAGTCTTCGACTTCTCTAGGCTTTTCCATTCTCTGATCTAAACAAACATTGAGTTCTAATTTCTCCGCTAGGTCCCTTTTCTCAACCCTGAACCTGAAAATGAGACTTTTCTCGTCTTGGTTTTTTATAGAGACTTGCAAAGCTTTTGATGTGACATATTTATGTAATAAAGGTAGAGAATTTTAGAGAAATAACCAACAAATATACGAGAAATTAAGAGATATTTATAAAGACAGACTCGGAAAAATACCTAAATGGCGATCTCGGCGGGACGCGTCCGCGACTGATTGATGTGAGTTTTTAAGCCTAGGTAGATTCTCCATGTTTTATTTTCAAGCAAAATGTCGGCCCAGGATTCAAATGGTATGTCAACTGCAAGACTGACAAACAAGGCAGCACCACAAAGTTTATATTCACGTCAGAAAATAATAGAAATCTGCGTTGGAAGAACTATGGGAATGGAGTAATAAATCGTCTTTGAGTTTTTGTTTTAAATGGCAGCGAAAATCTTGCGCTTAGTCCAAAAAAGTGGCGTCGAGTTGAAATCTGAAGACCATATTTCAAAAAATTCTTACTGGAAAATCATCGAAGACGACGCCGGAGCTGATTCCGGTCTTTACGTTATCTCTTCTGCCCAGAAAACCAAGTAAGAAGCATTAAACATAAAAAAATATAAACTTCAACAAACTGAAGATCAACGAGTCTTCACTGTATGACAGAGTGGATCGCCGGAGGAATACTTACGACAGCACCTTGCAAATATAACAGAGGAACTGGGTTCAAATTCGAGATGATGAATACTGAAGATGCATATTTAGGGCTACAAAGATTTGATGATCTCTTAGTGTTAATGAAATGATCGCTGATTTTAAATCTTGGTCAGTCGGAGTGGTCGAGCTGGGGCACATGTCATGAAGGAATATGCAATCAAAGCCGTAGACGAGAGTGCAAAAACGACGCCAACTGCGTTGAACCACTCATTGAGTATCAAACTTGTCCTTTGGTCGAAACCATTAAAAACCACGATTGGAACAGTTGGTCGTCGTGCAAAGAAAATGGCAAACGAACTCGAAGTCGGCACGTATCTTCAAAATGCGACATGTATTTCCTTGACAAACATCCCAACTATCACATAAGCGAGCAGACTTCAGAATCGGCTGATTGTACTGCTTGTACTCCACCTGAATGGTCTGACTGGCAGAGAGACGATTCGGGATGCAAACTTATAAGACAGTGCATTGTTTTGGAGAACCAGGATCCTTCGTGTAACAGAGAGTGCGTGGGGAAGGCGGAAAAAGAAGTTGCATGTTCATCAGGAAGCGGATAAAAGAAATTATATCGAATGAAATATCATTTAAAAATCCGATGGAAAGCGACAATTTGCAATAAAGTCGTCCAGCTGACTAATCACCGTAGAAGGGCCCTTACATTAAAAAGAAACAAGGTTTGCTTGTTGAGAATAAAGCAACAAAATTTTTTTCAGAATGAGAACGATAGTAAAGTCACATATCGTTCCATATCGCACAACATCGAACCCTCGGATGACTCTCTGTGGACCATTTGCTGCAACCCAGAGGATGGAGAAAACGTAGCCGTTCTGTACAATGAGCCTTACAATCTCAAACTTATCAAGGTAGCCAAGAAAGCATTCTAGTTAACAGGAACTGCAGGATCACGAATCGGATCGCCTTATTGGTTCGCATTGCCGCGAGAGTAGCCCTTGCGTTGGTAGAGATTTATGGAAAATTCATGATTTTCCGAGTAAATCTGAAGCAAGAATCGAGTATGAAGCTAAGCACAGAAGATTCATTGATGGATTTTCTTATCCACAATTGATGAAAGTTCCTCGGTCAGCCAGTTCACGCGAAAATGTGAAAAAGCGAACTACTTTGGGAGTAAATATCATTAGAGATGCAAACTGCCATGCTTTCAAATCGACTCGATGTGAGTCAGATTGGACGGAATGGGATGCTTGTGACGCTGTTTGTGGAAATGGATTCAGACAGAGAAGAAGGTTCTGCTACGGAATGCTTGAGGAAGACAACGAGCCCTGTATTGCATTAGATAATTATGGGGACGAGATATTATGCGGTACTTAGAGTAAGTCTACGTTTACTAAAGAGTCTTTTGAGAGGACTGTGTTTGGTCTGATTGGACGGAATGTTCTGCTTCAAGTTGTGGCGGAGAAAGTCAGCGTATTCAAACGTGCACTGGCAATAGAATAAATGATGTGGAAACAAAGTAAGTAAGTTATATTCCTTGATTTTCACTCCATCTCAAGGCCTTGCAATCAACAAGCGTACACTGTATGGAGTGATTGGAGGCAAACGACCGATTGCGATGAGAGCTGTGAGGCAGTAGAGGAGCGAGATTGTATCATTATCTGTGGCATTCTGGACGGAGAATGCGAAGGCGAGCGAAAACGAAATATAACTTGTTCCGAGGACGAATGCACCAATGAAACGATTGCATTCGCACCAAAGCCACAAGATTTTGGACGTTCTCCTACAAACGAGACTACAGAAGCAACTGTAGAACCGACAACTACAACCTCCACGACGACATCCACATCAACAACAACGACCACCACAAGCACAACTACAACTACGACTACGGCCAATTTTAATAAGGAGTAGAAATTTCAAATCCTAAGCCCCCCTTTTTATTGTCTGATTGGAATCCCCATAAAAAGTTACACTAGAAAACATTAGGTAAAGTGACTTAGTCATAGATTATGACGTCATTATCGATGACTTAAGTCCCAGATTTTCTAAACTTTCGGACGCTCTTATTCCTAAAATATTTTTCGGAAAAAAACATTAGATACAGGGTTTTGACCGTCTTAGGCCACTCTACGCAGGCAACCATAAATGAAAAAAATTTGAGTCGAAAAAATTTTTACATCTCTAGAAAAAATAGTTTTACATTATTGATAAGATATATTTCTGCAGGCCTGCATAAAGGAGCGTAAGACGATCATTTTTCATCTTCGAGCTCTAATTTTCCTTCAGTAGAATAAAAATGAGAGCGTCCGAAAGTTTTGGGACTTTTGGAACTTCAATCAATGTCTGTGACGTCATCGGACATGACTCAGCATACAAGACTACTTTTTCTGGAATAACTTTTCATGCTCTTTCCAATGAGCTAAAATAAGGGGGGTTTTTGGTTTTAAGTTTTCAACTTCTTATTGAAATTGGCCTACGACAACGACTACAACTACGACTACAACTACGACAAGTACAACATCTACTACAACATCTACTTCAACTACCTCGACAACTACAACCACCACCACAACCACAACAACTACGACATCGACGACCTCAACGACAACTACAACATCGACTACATCAACATCAAGTACTACAACGACCACAACGACAACATCAACAACGAGTACCACAACAACAACATCTACAACAACTACGACTACTTCTACCAGCACTACTTCCACTTCCACAACATCAACAACAACAACTACCTCGACAACGACGACAACAAAGGAGTACATTGAGCCAGAATATTGTGTCAAAACTTCTCAGCCGTCAATGAAAGATCTTTGTGGCACTGACATTATGCTTTATTCAATCAAAGAAACAGCTTTTCTAGGTTTTTCACATTTTTATAGATTTATTGATAACATTTTCGTCTAGGTATGCAAAATGGTATAACAGACATGGTTGACACAATGCGTTTCTACGACGATATTGACTCCACTCTTACCCTCACTTGTTTTGACACGCCAGAATCATCTGATTTCCAAAATGTTCGGTTAAAGTTCACAACTAATTCGGGCGAATTTTACATGGGATACAGTGATGATTACAAAAAGCATCTTACAATGTATGGGATGGAAGGATTCGGTCCCCGAGAAGAAGAGTTGACGATGTTCGAAATGTTGATCGAAGACGTTGGGGATATTCCATGGACGCGAATTCTCGTCCCTGGTGGTAATTTTTACTTGTCAGCAAGAGGGTCCATCAGAGTTGTTCCGATGACCCGCAAAGATACTGCCGCAGAGTGGCTGGCGATTCCGCCGATTCCTAAATGTGCCTTTTCAAGTTGGACAGAATGGGGCGAATGCAGGTTCGAAATAGGGAATGTTATTTTTCGTCATTTTTTAGCGCAACTTGTGGTCAATCCTCCCGTTCACGAGAGAGAGTGCCGGTTGGTGACTTCGCAAGCTGGAAACTCACGAATACTTTTTACAAAATTCATACAAGCGAACCATGTGAAACGGAACTTTGTCCTATCGAAACTTTTGATTATTATTATCTTTACTAAGAATAAACTCTCTTCAGCACTTGATTGTCCACAATTTATTTACAGTACGATAAGTTCACCAAAGTTTCGAACATATGAAAATGCACAATAGCCAGATAAGGCGTAGATAATGAAAGTAAAAGCGAAGACGATAGCTGCTAAGATCGTATACTGCCGTTGAGTAGGAGAGAGAAGAATAATTTCAATTGGTTCAGGGTCCAGATCTTCGGGGTCAGTTGACTTCAAGTCGACGGTGATGTTTTCGAACATTTGGTTGTAGTAAAACTCGTCTTTGAAAAAGGGTTTTAATCCACTCTTCTTTTTTTATATGAAAATATGTTAAATTCTTCAACCCTTTCCTAAATAAAAGTACTGATCTGGAACGTCAAAGCCATCATAAAATAGTCCAGCTCGATCTTCTTGATCAGAGTCCTTGTCAATCTCGATCGCGTTCATTTGATCCGGGATAACAGCATTGTCGATCAGATTTTCCTAAATAGCCAAAATTATCAAGGTGACATGGGTTTTCGAAATACCTGAATTTTGAGGACGAGTCCTTGGAAATAGCTGACTTGAGCAGCAGCGAGCGAAGAAAGAACAAGGCCAACAGCAGCTACAACGATGACAAAAATCGTGCACAGGCCATGTGAAATAACCATCAGTCGTTTGCCACAAATTGTTCCGAGGATTCCGAAAATACTGGTCCCAGCTGCAAGGCAAGAAACGCACAATCCAACGATGGGCGCGGTATTCTCTGGTACAGGTGCTTGAGCAAACGCATAGATTGACATGCCCAGAACTGCCACTGCTAAAGCAAGCTGGATACTACAGAGCGTTGTTAAAATGCACACGTATCCTCTACAAGCCATTTTCTCGAAATTTGGATTTGCCTAGCGGACTGACAGCAGCTTCGCACGAAAGCCACACTTTCTTTCCGGCCCATTGCCCCCTCGTAAACCGGTCCGTCATTTCTAAATTGTCAGAAATTTTCGTTTATTGCGGATGTCCTATTCATCAAAAACTACCGACCGCTCCAGAAAACAAACCGAATGTTAAAAAAAACATTATTTTATTAAAAATATCAAAAATTCGATAAATGGCAGTCGAAAAACTTTCACGGCAAAGCTTGGGTTAGAAGAACGGACATATTTTTTTCTTCTTTTCTTTAGATTTCGTCATGGACTCAGCCATCATCAGTGTTTCTTCATTCACGCGACATGCGATCGACACTTTTTTCCGGTTTTCGGGACTAAATAAAAAGTTGCTAGCAAATACTTACACTTCTATACCTGATGGTCGTATAAAGAGTGCTTTTAAAGTCCTGATCGAGCGAGTAGATCGTCTTCGGCTCCATCGTTGATTTTCTCTTTTTCTTGCTTGTCCGGCGGTCCTTGAGAGCGTCTATCGCGATACTTTGTCTTCTACTCCTATCCGTTATCACACTTGATCTGCCCGTCACATGGTTCGTAAGCACCGATTTGCGCCCAGCTGGCCCTATGTAGCTACTCCGACCGCGTTGGATAGAATGACTCTTGTTGTTCGTGTCGGTTCGAGTGATGGAAATGCCACTCTCCATCATTGGCCCTATTGAAGTCCGTCCAAAATTTGGTCTAAAAACTATCAGTAACAAGTAAAAAGATATACTATCTTTTAAAATAAAAGATATTTATAAACTTACGTATAAAACTCTTCGGATAATGGTTTTTGTTTCATAGGTTCCATGATCTTTGATACTCGTCTTTTGCTTTTTTTTGGGATTTTACTATTTCAGTCTGAAATTTTAGTAGAACCAATTTGGCAGAAATGTTCGTTTTACCCCATTCCTACAATCGTCAAGTGTGTGTTCGCTTGTCATGTCTCTTATGCTTGGCATTATTTCATATTCTCTCCACGGCTTTAGCGGGTTGTTTATTGTATTTGCTCGTTTATATTCTGATGATTCATGACTTTGTTCTGCAACTTCTGTGTTGCTCTTTGACTGCAAAGATAAACCTTAGTTAACTAATTTTTACATTTGTACTTACATATGAAAGGCTTAAGTTTGATCTTGTAAACGACAAGTTTGATCTTGTGATATCGAGTCTAAAATTTGGGTTCAGCAGCATTCCTCCTCCTCCTGCTGGGTTTTCTTCTTTTGTTCCCATTCTACTGTCCATGAATTTTTGAAACGACTCTTTATTCTAAAAATGACATTGGTAGATATTAAATTTAGCGAGCCTTATTACCTGAAAAACTTCTTTAGTAGCTTCATGAGTTGTTAGTCTTCTGAGAGTTTCTTCTTTGCATTTTGCTTTTACGCGGCCAGTTTTTTCGACCTCATCGCACTCTAATCCAGACTGAAGAGAAAATAAGCATTGATGCGAGTGCCAACTGGTCTTACCGCTTCACACAAGTCTTCAAGGGCAACATCCTCAAAAATCGATGACCTGATCGTCTTCCTGTGTCCTAGTGTCCGCCGAGAAATGATACTCCTATGCCTGAGGCAGAGTTCCAAAAAACGAAAATTTTTCGCGTGCGCGTGCGTGCGCGTGCGTCAAAATCCAAAATTTCGCGTGCGCGTGCGTGCGCGTGCGAAAGTCAATTTGTGAAAAATAATATACTTTATTTATAAATTAGAAGAGACATTTTTTTTTTCAAATTAAGGCAAATTATCAAGATAACTTAGAACAGATTCGTATTGTTGATACTGAGCAAGCTCAAGCACTCGTCCACAGCTGATTCTATTTCTTTTCGGATTTCTTATATACTCCGAAGTTCCTCCGAACCTTCTCTCCAGCTCTTGAGTCCCTGCCGGGCATGAAAGAACCTTTGATTTTGAATTATCATAACAGAATTTTAAAAACTCACTTTGACTGCTATTTTTCGTAGTCGAGGAAACTCCGAAGCAATTTTCTCGTCATTCCAAAAAGCTTTCATTGATATCGAAACATAGTTAACATCGTCCTTCTTCACTCTGATGTTCACCTGTGTGCGGTTATACTCTTCCGTTGTCAGGGCTTCATATCTGGAAAGATAAGAAGTTATCTCATTTAATTGGGGCTCCCAATAATTATTTTTTTTTGAAGGTTGTATTTGGGGCCCCCAATTTGGGAGTCCCAAAATTTAATTATTTTATTGTCAAATTTGGGGCGCCCAATTTGGGAGTCCCAATATTAATTTTTTTATTGTTAACTTTGGGGCCCCCAATTTGGGAATCCCAATATTAATTTTTTTATTGTTAACTTTGGGGCCCCCAATTTGGGAGTCCCAATATTTAATTTTTTTATTGTCGAATAAAATTAATTGTACCTGAGCATTTCTCTTTCCACTGGAGAGAGTGTGAGATTCTCAACGCTTGTTGAGAGAGAAGATGATTGACTTTGACTGCTTGATAAATCATCCTCATCAGAGGAATCATTTCCATTAGACTGCTGAAACACAGGCTCCGCGATGTCTCCTGGCATTTTTCGGTCAATCATAGTGATGTATTCGCGGGCATATTTTTGAAAGTCCTTGCATCTTTCTGTAACATATTTTGCTTGTTCTTTGAAAAATCCATCTTTTGACCCATTCAAATGCTTCGTAAAGAATCCGAAGGTTAGTTTTTGGCGACGCGGGAACAGATATTCTCCACTGAGATTAACATTGGCGATTCTGCAAGGATCTGTTTTCGTAATACTCTTTCCGTCAAGCCAGAATTCTTGAAACATAAGTGCTGAGAGTTTGGAATAGGCTCCTCTCGCAAGTTTGCCGACGATGAGCTTAAAAATATTTATGTTAGTCGTGCTCCGGAAAACTTGGGGCCCCCAATTTGGGGCTCCCAAAATTGGGGCTCCCAATTTGGGAGTCCCAACAAATAATGTTATTTTAAGTTACCTGATAATCTGTGTCTGTTATGCCTTCGGCGCAGGATGCTAGGAACTTTGTCAGGATTGAGAAAGAGTGAACTTGGTCCACAACTGATGACGAAGTTTTTGAAGAGCAAGATTTAGACGCATTATTTCGTTTCCGATAAGTCGTTTGGCTCTTATGTAATTGAAGCTTGGCAATGGCGAAGGCAAAAGATAGTTATAGGGATGATGAGGCAACGAGAATTCTCTGACAGTAGATTCCCATACCAACATTGCATTTAGATTATAGAGATTTTTCTCCCATCTGATGGCCGATGTTCGCTAGAAATACGTTTTATTTTGGGGCCCCAAATATGAAGCTTACAAAAAAAAATGGGTCTCCCAATATTGGGAGACCCAATAGATGTTAATTATTTTACATGAAGAATTGGATACGTTTTATGTTTTCTTGATTTGTAATCGATCGATTCGTACAGAATTTTGTCTTGCTGATTAAGCGGTCGTCCATAGAAATAATCAGAGAGACTTCGAAGGCATTCTGGAGGGTGGATAGCGGCAACTTCTTTCGAACATCGCTTTTCGGATGATTCCGCGAATTTTTTAATGTTATTTCGTATCTTGTATCCAAATTGAAATACTTCTGTGCGTATTCGACATAATGTTCCGCAAGACGATTGTATGTATGCGAAATACAAATGCACGATAAATCCGAGATGAGCTTTCCAACCTTGACCTCACCAGCATCTGTGCTCAGTGGTATAAGTTCGACTTGCTCCTCCGGAATGCCATATTTTTGAAGAGTCTTTCTAGCATGAGCTTAACAATATTTATGTTAGTCGTGCTCCGGAAAACTTGGGGCTCCCAATTTGGGGTTCCCAAAAATTGGGGCCCCCAATTTGGGAGTCCCAAAAATTGGGGCTCCCAATTTGGGAGTCCCAAAAAATAATGTTATTTTAAGTTACCAGCTATCACTTCGCTGTAATCTTTGTTAGCTTTTATATCCAACGCATCGAACGCGCTCAAATAATATATTCTGGAACCATCTTGGCGTAAGAATCCTAAAAAAATTATTGGGATTCCCAAATATCTGAATTACCAAGGAGTACTCCATGAGCTGATTCTTGTGTTTCCTTTGTCTTGTCGCCAACACATTTAGCATCGATTTCAGCATGAATAAGACCTTTTTCAACAAGATAGTCCATTTTTGACGCAATTTTCGACGTAATCTCACACGCCGAAAATTCAAGTTGTTTTTCCAGGAAATAAGTTGACACGAGAAGAGATTCGACGTTTTTTTTCTGCGCTCCAAGTTCGTAAAACGTGCGGCATACTTCTCTAAAGCGATCCCTGAAAATAATCATTATTGGGGCCCCCAATTAATTATCCTGAAAAAAAAATTGGGGCCCCCAATTTGGGGGACCCAAAGAAAATTCTCTTACTTTTCAACGCTGCTCAGGGGCATATACAAATCCGAACATAGATACGTCACTTGCTGAGCTACTCGGTTTTTTTCGTCGCGCGAGTGGTCAAGTTCTTTTTTCGGATTTTTCAATGCAGTCAGTATATCTGGTTGGTTCGTTGCTTCTGGCTTGTGACATGAGGTAATATGACGATCAATTGATGATTTCGTCCATTTTGTGACTGGATCATTTCCGTTGCGTAAGGCTTTTACTTTTCCAATAGCACATCGTTTTCCGATGCAGTAAAAATATCCGTCTTTGGCAGCAGGCTCATATTCGAATCCGGAGATAAGAAATCCGTCCGCCTGACAAAAGTGTTTGTAATTTTTGGGGTTCTCAATTCAACGATTAAAAATAAAAAGATTTTTGGGGCCCCCAATTGAAATTACTTAAAAAAAAATATAGTTTGCTTTTATTGGGGATCCCAAAAAATTAACCAAAAAAAACGCGTTCCTGAAAATCTTTGACAAGCTTTTCAAGTTTTGCATCTCTTATCTCTTCTCGGTCCAATCGAGCTCTCTTTGATGATGAACAAGGAGTGTCCATTTTAAAATGACTCTATCAGCACAATTAAAAACAGCTAGAATTGAATTCTAGAGACACGAATATGCTTCAAGTCTCCACAAATCGATGTAAACACGCCTCAGGGGAGAAAAAAATAAATATTCTAGAGATAAAAAAAGATTTTTAAAATTTTTTTCGCACGCGCACGATCAAGCACGCGTGCGCAATCTTAATCTTCGCGTGCGCGTGCGTGCGCGTGCGCAGCAAATCACAAAATCCGAGTGCGCGTGCGTGCGCGTGCGCACGCACGCAAACACGCGCACGCGTGCGCACGCACGCACGCGTGTTTTGGAACTCTGGCCTGAGGTTCCTTTGTCTGATTACCAAAAGCTTATTAAACTGATGAAAATCATTGACAAAGATAATTTCGTACCTGTTTGGCTCGAGCAGATTCATTTTCGTCCTCGATTGCTTGAATCTCGGCTATGTTGAAGTGTTCAAGCGGACCTACTGATTTTGAGGGCTTTGAGCCCATTCGATGTTTGCGTTTACAAAGATCGAGTACCTTTTAAACATTTGTAAAGAAAAAAAATCGAAAGGTTGCAACTGTACTTAGTAAGTACTACTTACGGGATTCTCTCTTCTCAAACGAGGGTTCCTTTTTTTCTTGAAATTTTCTTTCGAAGAATAACCGTTTCAGAGAATTTCGGTGAACAACAAGTTTGATTCTAGAGACATTTGTAAACTTAAAAATAAACTTAAATTTGGAGACAAATTATTTCAAATAATAATTCTGCCCAGCCCATGAGTCTTCAGTTACGTTGAAAGAAGCCAGCAAGAAGCTTCTAGCATTATTTTCCGCCTTTATCCCTTTGATCCGACTTTTCACCGACAAATTTGTCATGGAAGCGTTGGTTCTCCTCCTGTTTACGTCCTTCCTGCCTCTTGGCAAGTTTAAACAGATTTATGTCCAAAAATATTTCTGAATGATTTGAAATTTAATACAATGATTTTTCCGATACTATTCTTTTTGCAGAGGACGGATGCACAAGATAATCTGCCCGCAAGAAGCTTCAAGTGGCAGCATAATCATCCAAAAGAGGATCCTTTGCAGAGAAAGAATTTTCAGGCAGAAGTTGAAGGCACCTGCAATGAAGAAATCGTATTTTCCGATCCAGTGACCGGCCAGATTGCGACCCCGAACTTCGAGAATCACTATTACAGTAACGACTCTGACTGTACTTGGATCATTTCCACCGATGAAAAGTACACGATCGCATACGAAATCGCTTACCTCGATCTTGAGCCAGGTCCGCCTTTTTGCCCGTTTGACTATATCGAAGTAGAAAAGAAAATCGATGGAGAATTCGTAACACAACAAGATCCCAGTTTTCTCTGGCGACGATATTGTGGAGCAATGCGGCCGATGGGCTTTACTGAAACAAATTCGAATGAGATAAAAATTCATTTCGTATCTGATGATTACGAACATGGCAGAGGAGCTGTCATCAACTGGAAAATCCATGACAAGAAGGAAGAACTCGTGCAGTTAGCCGAAGACCAGTTCGACGAGATTTTTATCGACTTTGAGGATGGTTGGGGTTCGCAAATTGATCATACTGGTAGTTTTAGACGATGAATTTATATTTTTTAAAGTTTTAAGGAGACGAAGCTTTTCCAGAAACTTTTGAATGGATGCTTGGTCGTGGCTATACTACTTCTATCGGTAACAATCGATAACGAATCCTCTGCTTAATTTTTCAGGAACTGGACCAAGACGAGATCGCACGACAATGTCTGTATATGGAACTTATGCTTACTTCGATACATCAGAGCCTCGTCGAAAGGGTGATACAGCTGTATTTTCAATTCTGCCGCACGGGTAGGGGTCTTTAACTTTATTTTATTTTATTATTTTATTAGAATTGCCCCAGAAGACGATTACTGCCTGCAGTTCTATGCTGTTTTGTATGGCGATGAATTCGGCCAGATGGAGACTTTTATTCAGTATTATGATGAAAATGATGAACGAATTGAAATGGTTTCAATTGGCATGATCAATCAAGAGTCAGTTCCACAACCTCCTGTGGATGATTGGCTTCCTTTCCAGGTTCAGAATTCTCGAAATATATTCTTCACATTTTTTAGTACCCAATCAAAAATATCCCTGCTTCTGCTGTCAAAGCATCCATCATCTTCAAAGCTGTCCGTGGGCGCTCACCCCAGGGCGATTTTGCTCTGGATGACATCACATGGTTCCGTGGCGAATGTTCGGACAAAACCCCATTTCTCGGCTGCGCTAGAACTCTGAAGAACCCTTTTCGAGGCGGCATTCCGGTTGGATTTTGGAACTGTTCAGACTCATTCTACATGGGATCTACGTGCAATTTAATTTGTATGGAAGGATACATGGTCACTCCTGGTTACGAACCTATTAATCGTTGTAGCGAAGATGGTATGTTCGGCGGATGGTCAGATGACCCAGGGCAGATCAGTTGCCAGAAGAACTACTGTACTTTCCCGAAGCCTGATCCTGAAGGTATCTGGTTCTTCGGATGCACCGACGAGAAAAATCAAAACATTGGAATCATCACGGAAGGCGAGTATCTCTCTTTTCTTCTTTCTTTTAAATTTTTCTAGGTGGAAGCTGCGAGCTCCGTTGCCTACCAGGATATGAGCGTCAATCTCCTCAGCTGATGGCTTGCATCGGTGACGAATGGAGACAGCTGAAAGCATCTAGTGGAGCTTATACTGACCGTGTAGTTGAACTCGACGAAATTTCATGCAAAAAGATTCCGGAAAGTAAACTGACTGTGGATGAAAAAAGAAGGATTGAAAATTTCTCGCCACCAAAACAACTTGGATCTGAGGAAGAAAATAAGAAAGTCGAAACGATTAAACGAACAACTACTACAGTAAGAGTGACTTTAAAATTCCTTCTTATCCAGTTTTAGACAAAGGCAAGTCTACCAGAATTCGTGAAAACAACAAAAGCGCCGAAAAAGACAACGAAAGAGCCCAAAAAGAGCAAACCTGAAAAGAAAATGGAGGAAGAAGAAGAGCAAACAACGACAACTCCGATCCCGACAACTTTCTCCACGTCTACTGAAAGTCAACAAGACAATGAGCCTAAAAAAGAAAAAGCTCCTAAACCAACAATGCCAGCGAAGAAAGAGACCCCACCGCCAATTTTCGCAAGACCTGGTGACAGTAAGCTCAATGTAGATATATTACACCAATATTTTTTTAAGATAATGAAGATTTCATCGGAACAACAGCTGCCTATGAAGATCTCTTTGAAATGACCACTCCCAGTCCAGATATGATAGAAGACATAGAAGACGCGATTAAAGAAGTCGAAAATGACAAAAAGAAAAAGAAGAAGAAAGATAAAGCGGAAGATTCCAGCGCTTACTCAATGTTTTTGAGTGTAATCCTCTTAAGCCTCTCTCTTCTTTAAATCTTTTTATGACAAATAGTAAACCACATTAATCGAATAATGAGATTGTATTTTTGAAACCTAGAATACTCTAAACTCGTATCACACCTAGCTCACTTTTCATCGCTCGAAACTGTCAAACCCCAAAATTCGATTGTCATTAACCACCACAATCAAGTTCGCCCGGCGCTGGAATTCAGGTGCACTTCAAATTCACGCAAGACGCTGTTTTTTATTCAATTTGCAACGTAGTGGACACAATGAAAAACGTGGAAACACAAACACAGAGATTAATTGGTATTACAGCGCACGATCGACGAAATTTTGAACTTTGCCTATCCAGTCAAGATATGAGCTGACTTTTGTCCAGACACCGGGGGTTTCGGCAACGCCGCATGCCAATCCCCAGGATGTGACGCCGGTGATGATCGGGATCTTCCCAGTTTCATCTTTGCAGATTAGGGGTCCACCAGAGTCTCCTTGGCAGCCATCCTTACCTCCTTCTCCACCTTGAAATCAATATAAGACGAACTAAATTAACATTTTTTTTACCAGCGCAAAACATGGTCTTTTCATCTATCTTCCCATGATTTCCGCCGTTTGCGCATTCTTCATTTGTTAGAATATCCAGGTCGACTTCCTGCAAATCCGTCGGAAAGGTGCCCTTCTCGGTCACTCCCCAGCCAGCCGCCCAACAGCGAGTTCCTGCAGCCGGAAGCCAACCAGGCTCAGGAAGACAAGCTCGATCGGCAGTCGGTTTTCGATCAAGACCCATGTCCTCCACGGCCAAGATGCAAATGTCATTTTGCATGGTTCGTCTCGAATATCCTGGATGAACAAAAACTCGTTTAACGCGATGTTCTTCTTCCCCGGTGTCGTGTTCGAAGTATTTGTGGTCTCCTGACTTGACCCTGAATGATTCGAATTATTCTATTAGAAGAACGTTTAAAATGATCCCACCGGATTTTCTTGAGTTTTCGTTTGTATCCATCACAACAGTGGGCTGCTGTTAATACTGTTTTGTCGCCAATTATTGTTCCTCCACATCCGAATCTTCCAAACCAAAGAGAAGCCATCCAAGGCTGTTTAGAGTCAAAAAAATTTTCTAGTTAATCTTGCGCTATCGATATCAAAGCAAAAACTTCAGGAAAATCTATTTTGACCCACGTTCCCATGAGTGAGGAATCGCCGATACACCTCCGTAGATTCTGTCAATTTCGCCTATTTCTGGATTCGAGCTCGGGCATTTCAAATTCGGAGGAATCCTAAAAACAGGATGTCCATCTTCATTCTCTTCCGACTTTATGTTCGAGTCTTGGAGATCGTCCATCAGCGGTAAATTGTTGCAATACCAATTGCCAATAAAATTCTGCTCGTCTCTTTCCCTGTCGTCGACGATGACGTTCCCCGGGCTGACCCAGTGGCAGCCGCTGCGCCGACCGACATTGCATTTACACGCGACGATCGTCTTGTCGTTGTTTCGCGGTTTTATTGCTTGCTTGTTTTTGCATGAGACATTACAGACTCGTTGCCCGTTATTGGTAGTGACGCATGAGGACTGTAGCTCGTCGGGGAGAGCTAAGTCAGAACAAGTCGAGCACTTTCCGATTCGACGGGACCAGCCCCAGCCTCCTGGGCGAGGGACGCAGGTCGAGTGGCCTCAATCCCCATGTAAATATTTTCTAGCAAGGAAACTATCTTACCTGTTCCGCCATTCGGGTAAAACCCATGTGGACATTTGAGCTCGCACGTGAAATGATCGCACTCGTATGTTCCATTATTCTGATTCTCTCCTAAATCTGCTATCTCACACTGGTGAACGAGTTGTGCCAAGTTTTTGCGGAATAGACAAAAAATAAATAATTTCATCTCTTTTTTCCTTTCAATTTTTTTTTTTTGAAGAATGAAAGTGAAAACGAGACGTGAAATCGAGACTCTCAATTTGGAGCTTGTTGCGTTTATTTTTAGTATCAGAATTTTCCCTAGTCTACCTAGATAAAACCGCTCCAAAAAAGTTCTTTCTATTAATAGTTGCTATGCATTATTTCTTCAAAATCACCTTGTACTGCTTGTTTGTTAAACTGTATTTGACAGGGGTTTAGGCGTAAGTTGGGCTTAGTTCAGTGCGCTAAAAGGTTTTCGCTTTCGGCGTCGCTTAAAAGAAGATAAGGGATAATCCACATTAATTATGCCAAGGGTTCAGACAGCCAAATGAAGTCTGGACAGAGTTTATTTCTCCACAAAAATAGAGAAAATCGTCAGTCAACATTGATTGAGTAAAAAAATATGCAGTTATACAAGTTTGCATTCTTCTTAAATGAACTATGATAAATAATTGATTCTGCTCGTCCTTCAAGACCCGGAGAGGCGCGTGAATGTGCCTGTACCCATTAGTGTCTATCTGTATCCTGTCTGTTCCCGAGCTCAGTACATAACTCTTCATCGAAAGAACGAGCGCGTTTATAAATTATTCGACCCGCTCAAAACAGAAAAGCGACTCTTTATATATTTACTTTAGCTAATACGCTTTAGCAGTCTCTACGAATAAACCTTCTACACTACAGTACGAGTCAAGCTACAGGTGATGCCAGATTTCCTTTCGCAGCGAATGTGAATAATTGATCTACTTTTCTTTCACTTTGGTTTAACACTCCAGTTTTTAGAACTGCTGCAAAAGAGAGATAGAGAAGGACTTGAAGAATCAGAAAAAATAGGAAAGAATAAAATAAAGTAAACTTTGAATTATGAGACATGGTTTCAGGTACTAAAACTAATTTTCCTACGCAAGAATAGAAATTTTAGGGCAACCTGTTTCTGCCAAAATTGCAAAGAAAAATTAACGTTTAGCTACTTCAAAGTCACGAGAAATGAAAATTTGCAAAGGTTTGATTCTACTACTTCTTTAAAATCATAATCTTCAAGTTTATCGACAATCAAGTGCGACAACCTAAACGATCCAGTCCAGCTGCCACGAGTCACGTGTCCAGACAAAGAACGCTTCATCAATCCCGCGAGGTACCAGCGAATTCAAGCGACGATGCAGGTAAAAATAGAGTTTGAAAATAGAAGGCGTTAAAAATATTCTCAGCGCGCGAAGACGGTTATAGAGGAAGAAGAAAAAGTCTCGAAAAAGTCGAAATCGAAGAGTGGTTCTAAAAAGCTCCTCCAACCGCAGAGACGGATCGATCATGGAAGGTACTCTATTTTCATTTTTTTGCATATTAATGTGTTTATTTTCCTTCAGCTTCAAAATGACACGAGTGCAGAAACAGATGAAGATAAGATCCGAGTCGGAATGACTGTAATAAATTTAAACACACAAAATTTCTTATTCATTTGGAAATAAGATTAGCTAATTCTGAACAAAAAGGCTTCTAATTGATTTGAACAAGTGGCGAGACAATTTTATTTTTCAAGAACCCAGCGCGAAATTTGCTTTACGAGGCTTGTAACAAGTTCCTGTTTCCCGCGAGCAAGCTCGTTGGCGCCAAACTCTCGAAATCGGTGAAAATTGAGCGTGACCGATTTTGAGCATCAACTGGCCACAGCATCGTCTTTGTGAGAGTCATTAAATCGTTGGATAGAAAAAGCCGTGAAATAAACTATCAGAGACGTTTTATTTTTTAAAGCAAGCAAGTTCATTAAAACCATGAAATTTTCAAACACTTTCGCTCTATTGTCAGCCACAGTCAGCTTCGGCGCAGAACTCAAGCCGTACGAAAGGATCCAGAAAGAGATGGACTTTGAGGGTTTCACTGAAGGAGATTGGGCCGAAACTTGGAGCAAAATCACGGAAAACATGCCAGAAGGAAATTTTTCAAATGATAATTTTTTAATGCGATTTGCGCGAAATCTGACGAGATTGTTTAAATCCGCTCGGCGCCGATTTTATTTACTGAGCTTTCGTTTTTTATACAAACATGTAATCTGCTGCTCGTTGCCAAGTTCAATTTAAAACTGGATAATCAAAAGGTCCTTTAGGGTCAAGGAGAATTTAGAAATAAGCAATTGACAATGATCGCAGCACAGATTCTCGACAGTAAGAAATTTTATCCTCAAATGAAAAATTTCGATAAAGAAAAAATTGGCTTCCGAACGGGTTCAAAAGCAGTCATGTCTGCCAGACAACAGATGACGAGGTATATTCAGTTAAAGTACGCACTCATGTTCCTCCTTCGAAACCAAGATTCATTTGTTAAATTTTGTAATTATGGTTGTTGGTGTTTGCCAGAGGACTCAGGTACAGTAGGCTATGGAAAGCCAGTAGATGGCATTGATGCTGCCTGTAAGGAGTACACGACTTGCTTCAATTGTGTTCATAAACAAGAAAGCTGCGACGAGGAGCTTTACAAGATGACCGGGAAGTTGGACAATGGGGAGAGATATCTTCTTTGCAGTAAGTTTCTTTTATCAAAGATGAACTTTTCTGATTAATTTTTTGGACAATTTTTATTTATTTTTCAGTGGACCCGATCGGAAGTTGCAAGAGGAATCGATGTGAGTGTGATCTTCAGCTCGCAAAGAAAATTGCAAGTCGTGAAAAAGTCTGGAATGCTGACTACCATCGCGAATTCGGGGAAAATCCCAGCCCAGGTGAAGATCAAGTCTAGCCTTTATTATTAATTTTGGTTCTTGTCAGACATGTGTCGCGCTGGAAAGAAAGAAGCGATCAACAATGATCCCCGAATTGATGTCGGGCTCTTTGAGGATGATTTTGTCGAAGCATCAGATGATAGCCGTCTTGGTCAAGGTCTCAGTTTCAAGGTCAGCAAAACATTCCAAGTAACGAAATAGCGAAAAAAAGCAGAAAAGAACTAGCAGTAATTCGATCAGAATGCACTGTTTCTTTTAATGATCCTAATTTTTCGGCCATATAAACTAGAACAACAGTAAAAAGTGGATTTAGGACGCTCTGAAGCTGGGCGACGTCATCGGTTGTTGCGGAAGTGCACCCGCGTTGAAACAAATTCGCCGCGGTCAGAAATGCTGTCCAGGTTCAAAAAAGTCTCGATCGTTCCTTCGATAATTATTTTAAGATGGACAAGTGATGTTGGAAGGCGTTCCATGCGATATCGACTTTTCTTGAATTCGAAATTGAAAAACGATGACGACTACGCGTTCAGTGTGAAAAGTACCATTTTTTATTCCTTTATACAGTTTTACAGTTACTCAATAAATTCCATGTCAATTTTTTTCATTCCTCGGCCGTGATTTATTCCAGCTAAATAAGTTTTTTTCACGCGTTCGTGTGCTGATTTTCGCGTGTCTGAATTGAACCGCAGATAATTGCAGTTTATTGCATTTTATAATTTAACTCTTTATTGCCCCTTATACATTCGTCAAGCGTCTGTATAAATACATGTTTCACAGAGAAGGAAGGGACAGATTTCTGCAATCATGGAAGAAAAGAGAACATTGAGAGAGGGTCAAATTGTCGAAGCCATGCGTCTTCAGGTAATTCTGATTCTGAAATTACTTGGCTTGATTTTGGCAGATTGTCGGTTCGCGCTTTTACCGCGGAAAACGAGGGTTGAGCATGATCATGAAACGTAGCTGCCCTATGTCAATGTAAGGTCAACACGATTTCTACCAGAAGGTCTAGAGAAGTTTCTAGACTTTTAAGAACTCGCTAAAAGTATCGGTTAATTCCTTCATGATCAGTAGTTTTCTGTGAATAGCGGTAAGAATTCGAACATTCAACGATGAAGAATTTATTTTTATCATTCTGCAGACTTCAAAACTTTCCGCTTATTATTATAGCTTGCTCACTTTTTTATTACGAAGCTTGATTCTCCATAGGAATTCCGTGTATTTGTGAGGTCATGTGATAACTATTTATTTAATTGTGCGCGTGAGGCGCTACTAATTGACGCGATGACTAAACAAACATTAGCTGAATAGGCCCTTAATTCTAATAGCATCATGGGGAAATTTCCGAAACCCAAAAAAATTCCTTTACTCGCTGAGTGATTCACTGGATGGCGTGCGAGCGCCTATAAAAAAGCTGCGGCTCTGCGCTGGTTCTATATCAGTGTATTGAAAAACGAAGAACAGCACACAACTCTGAATTCTTTATTTCAATCGACGAAAATAAACATAAAACCTAAAAGAGCAAAAATGCAGAAAGGGCTGAAAAACGGACTGGCAATGCCATCTTCGTCTTTTGACTCTTATTCTTCCGGTTCTATTGTGAGTTTTCAGCCACTTCCCCGCAACTCCCTCAACGGCAAAATTCACCAAAGCTAAATGCGTTTTTAGGTAAAAAGCAGCAATCTGCCGAATCGAATGGCTTCCGCTGCCGACAATGATCCGGAAGAGAGTCTATCAGAAAAGGTACATCCACTAGAGACACCAAGAGAAACGCTTAGTTAGAGAAGAGATGACTACTCTGGTTTACCAAGAGTACCACCAACCAACTTGCTAGAGTGGGGTTGCTTAGCGGATTTACGATCGATTTTCGGATCGATCTGTAATTCCAAAAAGCGTGCGCTTGATCGAGGCAATTCAAAAAATGAATTAACGTAAGAATTTGCGAATATAATAATTTCGTAAATCTTTCAGAACAAAAAATACAAGCTCAAACTCGCGAGAGGGAGGGTCAGTCCAAGCATTATAATTTCTTATGCATTTTTAAGCGAGCTCTTCTTTTTTATCCCTTGGGATTTACTGGGCTCAGAATAATCCACCAGGATACAAAATAAGTTTTGATTGAAATTGTAATTGAACGTTTGTCCTTATCATTAATTTCTACCGACCTTGATTGAGGACTGACACATCTATTGACCTATACAACGGCTTCATTAATTTAGTGTCAAGGTTCGCCTTGGTTTGAGCTAATCCCGCGCTTAGATAGTGATTTCTGGCCATGTCAGCAGAACCATGGCCAGTCTGGCCCTTTATGCACTGGCACTGACACTCTCCCTCTCGGGCAAAATCGATCAGAAGACTGGATTTTCCGCCGCGCTCTCTCAATTTATATTTTTAAAAAAACACGTAAACTCAATCATTTACTCACATGATATTTTAGTCTCTGCCTAGCCGCCAAAGCTGGGGCAACAAGATCGAGTTCATGCTCTCGATGGTTGGCTACGCTGTCGGCCTAGGCAACATTTGGAGATTTCCGTATTTGACTTACAAAAACGGTGGTGGAGCGTTTTTGATACCGTACTTGATATGCTTGCTGATATGTGGCTTGCCAATATTCCTCTTTGAAGTTGCACTGGGACAATTCTGCTCGCAAGGACCCATCAAGGCCTTCAACGGCGTCCCCATCTTCAAGGGCATCGGATATGCCATGGTCGCCGTCTCGACTATCATCGGATGCTATTACAACGTGATCATCTCCTACACACTCCGATACCTCTTCGAGTCGCTTCAGTCTTTCACTACTGGAGAGCTTCCTTGGGCAAATTGCGACAATCCGTGGAACGATGAAAAATGCATGGATGTGGAGAAGTTGAATAAATGCAGAAGTATACAAGCGAATAAAACTCTTGAAGGTAAGTCACCATTTCACATAAATTTAGGGAAATCATAAACTTGAGTTATGAGAGATTTGGTATTATGAGTTACATTTAGTTCCATCAATGTGTCAATTAAACCACACGAATCGGGAAGCTCCGTCTCAGCAATACTTCGAAAATCACATCCTGGATATGTCGGATTCTATTGAAGACATTGGACTCCCAAAGACAGATCTCGTCGTCTACCTCCTGATATCTTACATCATTCTTTTCATTTGCCTAGCAAAAGGTTAGCTTTTCTTTACAGAAAATGGAACTCTATCCCTGCTTTTTTTAGGAATCCAGTCAACTGGAAAGGCAGTTTATGTGACATCAACCTTTCCTTACGTTGTCCTCACAACTTTGCTTATTGTTGGTCTCACAAAAGAGGGTTCTTTGAACGGCATCAAGTACTTTTTGACACCCGAGTGGGAACGATTGAAGGATATGTCGGTTTGGAAAGATGCGGCTACTCAAATTTTCTTTTCGCTTTCCGCTAGCTGGGGTGGATTAATTACTCTGGCCAGCTACAATGACTTCCATAACAACATTGTCCGGTAAAATGATCTTGGAATATATTGATATGAATTATAATTTCTAGGGACACCCTAATTGTCGTCCTGACCAACTCAGGAACATCAATTTTCGCCGGGTTAACGATCTTTTCATATCTTGGCTTCATGGCGCACAGCATGGGCGTGGAAGTTGAAGACGTCGCTCGTCAAGGGCCAGGACTCGCTTTTATCGCCTATCCAGAAGCACTTACACAGGTTTGATAAATTCATGCTCTGCTGATTGTCTGACGTATTTCTTAAGATTTCTGCGGGATCAATCATCTGGAGCGTGCTTTTCTTCACAATGTTGCTCATGCTCGGTCTTTCAACTATGTTCGCAACATTGAACACAATCATCACTTGCTGCTCTGATGCGTTTCCACAGGTAGAAGTCTTTCTATGTAATTGATTTCATCATTGATTCTAGCTTCGAGAAAAACAAGCTTCATTTACTGGGGTTCTTTGCGTTTTCCTTTTCCTTCTTGGACTCCCAATGACGACAAGAGGTGGTCTTTACATTCTCACGCTTTTTGATGACTTTGGAGGATCTTATGGTAAGATTTTTTACGCTTTTGAATATAAAGAAAATTTCTAGCACTCTTGGTTATTTCCGTCGTCGAGATGATTTCGATTTGCTACATCTACGGTCTTGACAACTTCTGCAGCGATATTCAAATCATGATCAAGCGACCTATTGGAATGTTTTGGCGAGTGTGTTGGAAGTTCGTTTCGCCAACCCTTCTTACTGTAAGAAATATTCGCAAATATTCATTTTTCTATTGTGCGTATTTAGGGAGTTTTCATCGCTGTGCTTGCAAACTGGAAGGTGAGCAGTCTTGGAAACTACGTCTATCCAAGCTGGACTAATTACCCAGCGATTGGGCTCATCCTCTTTTCTGTTCTTTTCATCCCTATAATGGCCGTTCATCATATCATCAAAAAAGGATCCATCAAGGTATAAATTTTCAAGGTTTCGCTCATTTCTATCAATATTTATAGGCTGCTTGCGAGCCCACTTCTCACTGGGGACCCTTGAACTCGGAAAATCGGATGAATACGCGTTACGAAAACAGAAAACACTTCAACCGTGATCCACATCGATTCATCGACTACACTTCAAGCGGACAGACGCTGCTCAGCTCCGGTGCTAGCTTTGTATCGTGACTAGAACCAGTGCTCGCCCACGAATCCAGTTTTGCCTAGAATCTTATATTTCCAGATTGAGCAGTGTAAATACTTCTTCCGAACATTTTATTATTCACTTTTTATTATTGTAAATATTTTTGCGATATCGTCCTTCATTCATAAATTGAATAAAAAAACGAAAAATCGAATAATTGTATTTTTTTTACCTTGGCTTGAACAGTATAAAGGACTTTTCAAGCTTTTTTGACGTATTTCGATCGAACTTCAAGGCCTTCGCTTCGGAAGATTCCTTGACAGACGTCTGGATGATCACTCGGATCACCCTTGAATTTCCATACAGCTCGAGTACCTCCATCTTTTCGGTTGCACTAAATACTTATAAAGAAGTGGCACTTATAAATTGGTTCTAACGCTGAATTGAATCTTCTTGGTAAAGAAGGAATTTCCACAATTCCATCTTCCTCTAAGGAAATTGTCCTCCTGAAGTCCATCAATCTGCCAGTCGTTTTCGTTGAAAACATAAGCTTAAAACATGAGATTGTGTTGAATCAATTTAGCACTGACTTGATCCGATGCGGCCCAAGAAATCGGTGATTTCAGTCTCAAGAGCAGCAAGATCGCATGTTGGTGGCAAATTACAGGTCAATGGACGAGTAGGATCTCTCCACAACCCGCTTTTGTGCTTGCATGAAGCTGTAACACCGACTGCTTCAGAAACAGGGCAGATATAATTACAAGTTGTTTTCTTGCTTCCTCGGCTATAAATTTTACATAAGGCTGACTTACTTTACACTTCTATTTACTTGCAATCCCAAAAGCCCCGTGGACTGAGGGCGGAATCATCAAAAACGTCGCCAATAAGTCGAGCATCGCAAGGTAGTAATTGATCACACTGTTTTCCAGGATCATCAGGATTAAGATCGAAGTGTGTCGTGGCGCAGGTGCAGGACCAACCATCGTCCAAATCGGTGCACACTCCACCGGTCGGGTGGCAATCATGTCCACCAACAGTACATTCGTCGACAAGGCCAACACAGTCGGTTCCGGGCTCGTCACTGTTGTTGTCAAAATGTGTGCTGAGATCACAATCACATGTAAAAGAGCCTATTGTATCTGTGCAGATTCCACCGTCATCATCGCAGTTGTTGGTTTCAGATCTAGGAAAATTTCACAAATAGGAAGCAAAATGTGTCTTACCCAGCTTGATTAATATAGAAAGAACTGATAAGCGCGGCTGAATCACCTTCTCTGACGAATCGGAACTCGGTCATTCTGTGGTCGTTATTGTCGACAAAAGCAGTTGAGGCGACGTTTCCGTCAGGAGTGATCAAATCAACAACCATGGAATAAGTAACGGTACCATTAATAGCTATGCCCTGGCGATTGATCAAAATCATGACTGACATTGGACATCCGTCCGCCACAGTATAGTCCGTACAAGTATTATTGAGAGTGTACGGTATCGTTGCGCTCTTTTCTGATCCACCCAAGAATGTCTCATAAGCTACGGTCAGAGTGCAAGTACTCGACGCATCTTGTGCAGGATCGGAGCAGGCGTCTTGGACGACTTCAAAGCTCATAAAATAGTCTCTGGTGTCGACTGGTAGATCTGGAATAAACTGGTTGGTCGCACCAGTCAAGCTGAAGAGAACTTTCTCGGCACCGCCTGTATTTCCAATAGTGAATGTTGATTCAATATTGAATTGATCTTCAAGTGCTCCATGGAATGAACCTACGACTCCGTTGACCATTCCTGACATCGTATCAAGCTGGGCAACGAAATCAGCATAGTTGGTTTCTGTGCCAACAAGAACACCAGCAGTGCCCAAGATATCAAGTCCTTTTTCTGCGCATTCGTCGACTTGGTAACAAATGAATCCAGGACCGTCATATCCAGCGTTGCAAGTGCATGTGTACGCTTCCTGGGTGTCCGTACAGGCAGCATTGGCGTCGCAAGTATGAGTGTTATCAGCGCATTCGTCAACTTTGAGTGTACACCCAGTTCCAGCAGCGAGTCCATCTCCATAAGCAATTGAGTTGTCACAAGAGCATTCGAAGCTTCCTGGGTTGTCAGTGCAAACGCCGCCATCTACATCAGGTGCACAATTGTGAGTTCCATCTGTACATTCATTAATATTCGTGCAACTTGTTCCGTCAAGATTATCATCAGTAAAACCAGGGTGACATGTACAAATAAAGGCAGCCTGTGTGTCGAAGCAATCAGCATCAGCAGCACAATTGTGGGTTCCCATTGTACACTCGTCGAGCTCCTGAATGCAACCCTGTCCATTGGCGAAACCACTTCCATAAAAACCTTCAATGCATCCACACTCAAATTTTATACCATCAACATTAGGATCCTTATCAGTGCAGATTCCCGTAAAGCCGGTGACGCAGTCGTGAAGATTGTCATCGACGCATTCGTCGACTTGAACACACGTTTCTTCACCGAGGCCACTATCGAAGACCATATCATAGCCGTCGAGACAGCTACAGTCATAAGAGCCAATATTATTTATGCAGGAAAGAAGCGAATCAGCACCGCAGAGATTAGCTACTGTATCTTCATCACACTCGTCGATGTCAACGCAAGAGGTCCCGTCTCCTCGATAACCAACATCACATGCACAAGTAAATCCCGGATCTGTATCAGTACATCCGGAACAACCCGCATGAGTGCAGCAGTTGTGAGTATTGAGAGTGCATTCATCAACGTTGACACAAGTTTTTCCGGTTACAAAACTGTAGGCATTACTATATTCTTCATCGCAAATGCAGTCGAAAGATCCGTCATTGTTGACACAATTCATACCAGGATCCGTTCCGCAATTATGTGCTCCGGTCGCACATTCGTCGATTTCAGCGCAAGAAGTTCCGTCTCCTTGGTAACCAACATCACATGCACAAGTAAATCCAGGATCTGTATCAGTACACCCAGAACAACCTGCATGAGTGCAGCAGTTGTGAGTATTAAGAGTGCATTCATCAACGTTGACGCAAGTTTTTCCGGTTACAAAACTGTAGGCATTACTGTATTCTTCATCGCAAATACAATCGAAGGATCCGTCATTATTTACACAATTCATACCAGGATCCGTTCCGCAGTTATGAGCTCCGGTCGCACATTCGTCGATTTCAGCGCAAGAAGTTCCGTCTCCTTGGTAACCAACATCACATGCACAAGTAAATCCAGGATCTGTATCAGTACACCCAGAACAACCTGCATGAGTGCAGCAGTTGTGAGTATTAAGAGTGCATTCATCAACGTTGACGCAAGTTTTTCCGGTTACAAAACTGTAGGCATTACTGTATTCTTCATCGCAAATACAATCGAAGGATCCGTCATTATTTACACAATTCATACCAGGATCCGTTCCGCAGTTATGAGCTCCGGTCGCACATTCGTCGATTTCAGCGCAAGAAGTTCCGTCTCCTTGGTAACCAGCATCACATGCACAAGTGAATCCCGGATCTGTATCAGTACATCCGGAACAACCCGCATGAGTGCAGCAGTTGTGAGTATTAAGAGTGCATTCATCAACGTTGACACAAGTTTTTCCGGTTTGAAAACTGTAGGCATTACTGTATTCTTCATCGCAAATGCAATCGAAAGAGCCGACATTATTGACGCAATTCATTCCAGGATCGGTTCCACAGTCATGAACTCCGGTCGCACATTCATCAACATCCTTGCATCCGTAGAGAGTGTTGTCTGTTTCAAAACCAGCTTGACAGGAACAAGTGTATCCTCCGCTGATATTGTTGCAATCGCAGCCGATTTCGCAGCACTGATGTGTTCCAAGGGTGCACTCGTTCTGATCAGTGCAGGTTGGCGTAGGATTAGCGGTGTAGTCATATCCACCGTCGCACATGCAATCGAAACTGCCCACATTATTATAACAGGTCATGCCAGGATCGTTTCCGCAATCATGATCTCCCGTCTGACATTCATCAATATCTTCGCAATCATAAGTACCAGATAGCTCGTATCCAGAATTACAGGAAAACGTGAGACCGTTAATATCGTGAACACAGTTGCATCCAGCGTGACTGCAGTAGTGGATTCCTGTCTCACACATGCTTATACACTCCTGCCATGGTGATGTTCCAATAAGCGCATTTCTATCAGGATTACTACATTCACATTCGTAAGAACCAAGAGTGTTAAAACAACTTGCGTCACCACACGGATACGGAAAGCGATTACACTCATCAACATCTGTACAAAAAATCGAGCCAGTACCGGTAAAAGAAACTTCATCACAAGTGCAGGTATAATCAAGTGGCACAGTGTCATCATTTTCTGTGCATGAATTGCCAGGAAAATCCGTCTTTTGACATGCTCTTATTTGCTAAATTTTAAGAGAAAATATACTAAAAGAGAACATCTCACTAAGAAATTAAAAAATGTGGAGCACGATCATTACATCCATTGAGAGCTGGGTCATTACATTCGTCCAGTGCTTCTGTAATCTCTACAAGAAAAAAGAAATATAGCAGCCTTTTCGACTTCATGATGCACGAAATCTGATAAAATTTATAAAAGCGCTGGCTATAAAGCTGAATACCATGTTCCGACTATTTGGCAATATTTAGAGCTTAGAACAACAAAAAATTAGCTTTTTAACTTTTTGTTTGGAGAAAACAAGCGTTGAAAACATATGGTTAGCGCCGTTCGGAGGTCCTTTATCGTCAAATTTATTGACCCGTTACGGTCTATTTTTGACCATTTGCAATAAAGACGAATTTTGTGAATGCTTTTTTGTGTGTTTTTCCAACTGCGAAAAATACCATTGAGAGTAATATTTCCAAATAATTTATTTCATTTTTCCAAATTTGAATTTTCTATCCTAACAAGGCAACTGAGGGAGCGGAAAAAGAAACGGAAGAGTATAATAATAAAGTCGTAATTAAATTAGATATCAGTCGAATGATAAGCATCCTAAAGCTTATAAAAGGAGAATTTGAAGTAATTTGAAGTTTTTTTTTGTGAATTAACGGAGAGTATGAAAGGTAATAGGTGGAGTATGGTCTTGAACAGAGGAGCAGATCGTCATAAATAAATTAATTTGATCAGGTTAAGAACCAGAACAGAGGTTCTTTATTGAAGAGCCAAAGTAGTTTTTGGAAGAGGTAGAACATCAGAAAGAAGTTCGAATTGGTAAGTGGTCGTAAAACTCTCAAATAAAATATTCTCTTAAAATGATTTTATCAGAGAGTCTTGGGATTACTTTCTGGAGGAAGTTGTTGTGTTAACTCGACAGAAATTAAAAGAACTGGGCAACTTGCGATAGCAAGGCTTTCAGGCTTCACTTGTGAGTCAGTGTTTGTGGCGAAAATCGAATTTTCTAACAACTTTTGCTAAATGAAGCTAAAAAATATCGCAGTTTAAAACGTGTGTGAAGTTGGTTGGGGGCTTTTTTGGACGCGTTGAAAAAGTGGACATAAAACCAACACTTTTTGACAGGTTTTGTTTTGGCGTCACGGGCAATTTTTGGTTAAAATATATTTAAAAAATCAAATATAATGGTCGAAATGAAATAGACATGTCTGAATCGCGGACGAAAAATGCGTAGCGCACAGCGTTACACAGCTCGTTTAAACGAAATACACAAAAAGGAAAAAAGGAAACGTGGTGTGCGCCATTGAGACATGTGATTGTTTGTTAATAGCACGTGGCTGGGGCGTTAACCTGGATCAATGTTGGTCTTAGGTCGACTCTCGTTTTGTCAACACGACCGGGGTGCGGGGTGGGGGGAGGAAGAAAACCCTAGAATCTTGTTTACCCAGGCACTGTTTAAACTTGAAGCCGTTGCTTTATGTTACAAAGGTTTAGGTACAGCCAAGCGCTAGAAAAACTATCGCGTGGGTAGACAAAGTCCCAGGGATTTAGTGAAAACGGGCAGTATATAAATTTACCGAGCAATCAAGATTTGCATCGAAGCTTTGAAAAAAGCTCCGAGGGAGATCCAAAGAGCACGGAAAAAGAGTAAAACTTCGACATTGAGTCAAGGGTCGACACAGACGTGTGAATTTGCATTCGCACTTGATTAAATTTGTGGTTCGCGGGTTTGGACACATGAAAACTGGCTGGGAACAGGGCTCCAGAGTTCGATCTCGAACTCGGGTGTTGCGCGACGAGCGGGACTCTGGCCAGCTGGTCACAGGATCCCGTCGAGCTAGTTTTGAGGTTAGCAGCATGTGATGAGTGGTAAGAAAAAAACGGGCAAAAATTGGCAGCAGGTTCTCTAGACCCGAAGGTCTGGATATTTTAATGTGTATCGATGATTAAATTTTATCTTACATTGCGTTTTAGGAATTATAGGAAACATATGATTACATGGAAATTTGAGAAAAGACGATTTTACAATGGAACTTTGGAGGAGTTTAAATGTAAGATTTTGAACGCATCTGCCTTTTTGTGCGTGGGGAGAGTTTCTCGAAAGGGTAGTTAGGGGAAGAGTAAGCTGTTAGTGTCGACTTGCTTGTCTTGAATCGAATCGTCATACCCATCACAGGCGGCGGTCACTGTCAAGGGGCTTGCGGTGATCCACAGCCACGTGAGCGGGCTTGATAGAGAGTGAGAGAGGCGCGACGTGAACTTGAACGCAAAGGAAGTATTTTTTGCTGGAACACAGGGACACTCTCGTTTGAAGAAAGTTGTATCCAAGATGAGAAAAAAGTTGGTGAAGAATAAAAGCGGCCCTGCCAGTCCACATGTGAAATCTAAAAGAATAAATCAATATCATCTACGACGTGATTTTTGCAAAGAGAAACGCTTAGTGAATTAATTAATTGAAGAGATAAATTAATTTCTTACATTGACTGGGAGGGTTGACACTCTTCAATGGTTGATTTTTCATCGGGTCGATACAGTTTGCATTTTGTTTGAAAATTGTTGGGATGTAAAAGGTTGAACTGATGAGGCGTCGATTACGCCTTGAAGTTAAGCATCTCTTTCAGATTGTTGGCCAGCGCTTGGCAGAGCTCATCGTTAGAAGCAGGTTTGGTTGGTTTGGGTTGGACGGACTGGAGCCACTCCATCGGTGGAAGGGGAACGGCGGCGGGACTCGGGGGTGAGTTGAAGCGCGCGCCGGCGAAACGCTCGGCCGAGCCGTCAGAATCGGAGGCTGAGTTCACTCGGTTCCGGAACTGGACTTTCCCGTTCGGCGTTCCGGAGCGCGAGGAAAACTTGCGGCTGCGGGGCGTCGAGACAAACATCACTTGGCCGCGGGCGAATGAATCGCACTCGGAGCCAGACCCGACCGAGCTGATCGGAGATGATCGCGAGGGGGAGCTTCGTCCTTTGTTTCCTTTTTGCATACCTGAAAATAATCGATAAATAAACTTATTTCAACACTAAATAAACAGCAAAAATATTTCGCACTATTGGTTTTAAAAAATGTTCCCCACTCAATTTATTTAATAAAAATAGAAGTACAATAATTGATTTACTAACCAATTTTGTGTTTTGAAAGACTCATTTTTGTAAACTCTTTTTATAAATTTTTCAAGCTCAGAATTATTTTTTTTTTGAGTTCTAGAGATAGCATTTGACAACGATTCTATCAACAAAATTGATTTTGTATAAATTTTAACTACAGTATAATGATCAATAATGACTCACCCATATTGAAGATGAGGTCGCTTCTAGTGATTTTCCGTCGAAAAAGTAAGTTTGCGTAAAGTAATGCTCTGATTATTTCTGGCAGTTGATTCTTTTGGATGAATCTTCTCGTGACTCTTCTTTCTTCTATTTTTATTCAAACGATTTGAATAAAAACTTGAAAAAGAAAATGAGTTTTTTGAGATTTTTCGTTGAAAGTTCAAATTTCAGGGCTACTAGTGTTTCGCGTCGAAATTTGAGGCTTTGAAATTTCTCGAAAAAAGAAAGATTCAAAAAAGAGATACGTAAACTCGCACGGGTGAGAAAGGGGAGAAAGAGCGTTGAAAGAGAAAAGCGACGGCCGAGCAGACGGACCAGTTCGCGGGAGCCAATCAGCGGCGCGCGCGGCCTCGCCCACAGCCACTTCCCCAGGCAAGCAGAACCGCCAGGAGGCGACAGAGTGCCTTAGAATTGGCTGATTTTGCTGAGAAAAGCAGTTTTTCGGGGAAATTCAGGCCACAGGGAACTTTTGACAGAAAGCCAGCCAGACATGAATTTATTTGATAATATATTGGAATTTTTAGCAATCTCAGGCTTAGATTTTTAATTAGTAATTAATTAATAACTCTAAGTGAATGATAGAAATTCTTATTAAAGGCGTCTGATAATCAGAATTTATGATTTAAATATAACAACTATTTGTCAATACTCAGCTCTTTTCGCTGTTATATCCTTAAAATCGCTCAAATATGCATTATTTCCCCTGTAAATATCAATCCGCGTTTGATGCCGGAATCGCGGATCGATGCAAAAATAGGTTAAAGCGGTATCTCCCTAAAATTAAAGCGCGTCAAGGGGTTCCTTTATTGATTCTTTTTCTTTTTGCGATTCAGATTTTCCGCGCGAGTGATTTTTAGATCCCGAATTAGCATATTAATTTTCCGTTCGTCTGAGTCCTGAAGACTCATCTTTGCCAATCATCCAGAAAATAATAAAAAACATTTTCCCTTTCAAAACACCTGTCTTTTATTCGTCGCGGAAAGAAGATCGTAAATTCTTTGTTACGCTTTTCTAATCCGCGAATTCAATCACTACTCCTGTCCATCTTCTTTATTTTTTGAATTTAATCGATGAAAATGTCGGATTCAAGATTAGAGACTTGTAGAAAGATAATTGAAAAACAGTTTCCAACGAATTTTGCTGAGCAGTTCAGGACTCGTTTTTTTTCTTCAAGAACAATTGAGTAAAAAAGCACTTTTTAAAAACGCGTAAAGAAATGAAGGTTCAAAGAAACCAGTGGATTCAAAAAGAATCGTCGAACAAATAAAAGATGACGTCGAAAGAAATTTTATGAAAGTTTACGACGCGCTCGACGACGTGGTGAAAGCATTTGAGCGGACGCCTACGGGTAACTGTAAGCAAGTAAAAGTACAGTGGCAGTCGTCCTGCTCAATTAGCGGAAATCAAAGGCAAAACTTCGAAGTTGATCCAGATTCGAATTCTGGCGCTCTTGATTTTAAAAATGGCCGTGAAGCGATTCTTCCGGAAAGAGAGCTTTTGTGTGAACTAGTTTCGCCAAATTCGCCACGGACCTTTGACCAGTTTAATTCGTACATTCCTACGTACAGGAAGGGATCCAAAAGCGTAGATGCAGATTTTTCCGTCTCAAAAAGTTCGATCCTTATTTCAGTTGTGATGACGAAACCTTAATATCTCCTATTCGCGATGCATTTGAAAATGCTTCTGCAACAATTGGTGATGCTTTAAAAGGAATATATTTTGGCACATTCGACGGTTATCACTACGTCTACCCCTGTGAGTCTACTCCCACTTCGTGCAATGCTTATGACCCCCGAATTCGACCGTGGTTCCTTGACGCCCAAGAAGGAAGAAACAAAAAAGTTCAGTTCAGAGAAGACTGCAAAGAAAAGAGCTTTAGCGGGTTCGAGGGGACGAGAATTTTCGAAGTTTTGGAAGATCTTCACAAGTGCAACTTTACGGAAGAAATTGAAACCTGCGATGGCTCAGCTGCTTGTTTAACCTGCGAAGACGATGATCTTCGTTTAGGAGAAGATTGGAGCTTCAAGGAGACGCTAGAAGAGTTTAATTCTCTGAACGCGACTTTGTGGGATCTCAAATTCAGTAAATTGACAAAGAAGCCGAGTGAAGAAAACAGCACCTCGGTGCTCGGTCTTCAATACAACGATGCATTTAGATTCGGGGAAATAAATACAGTCTCTCGATTGATGGAAACGGGTATCATAGGGCTGGACATCGATATCTTGACTAGAGGCCCAAGATTGAAGAATCCACTGTTCAAGGGCATTTTTGACTCGAAATTCAAATCAGAAATCTTCTTCCTGGACTCCTTTGGCAATTTCGTTTACCATCCAAAGACTCTCACACCGCAATACGAAGAGAAATTAAAGAATAAAACAGAGGAGACAGATAATTGCGGAAGTTTATCATACGATGACATGGATTTTTTCTATGAAAATTGGGACTCTTCAGATTTTGCGAAGGACGTTGAAGAAATGATATCTGAGGGATCTGAAGACACTAAATCGAACGATGACTACGAGATATTCAAAGTTAACTCAGCTGCTAGTTTTCTACTCATGGTTGTAAAGTATCATGAGGGCGAAAAAGCTGTATTAGATGAGTGGGCACAACTTTATGAATCGGGCGCCGATCCTCTTTTTAACATTGAGGAATCAGAGTGCAGTTTGATTATGGATCAAAAAGTCTGCTTCGGAGAGAAAAACTCACCAGTTCTCCTCATGGATGCGGTCGAGAAAATACCCGGAGGCGAGGAACTTAGATTCAGTGATGGATTCAATGAGTTCGAGTCAAGAGATGAGATGCTCGATGCGTTTGATGTGGGGGACGAATATATCAATTTGAACGTAAACTGTGGAAAAGCAACAATGAAGGAATGCTGGGAAGATTATGTAAGTTCTGTAGAAAAAGAAAACATCATTTTTTCAGAAAAGCTGTCTGACGACTCAGGCTCTCGTCGATATTTACCGATTCGATGGACTGCAAGAAATTTTGAGAAAATCAGAAACTTGTCCTGGTCAATACAGAGTCGTTGCTGTGACGCCCTCTGGCTTGCTTTACTCATACCCTCACTACGAGATTAATGCCGATTATCCGGTCCTTTTTGAATCTTGGTACATCAATGCCTGGCAAAAAGAAGGGTGGCAAGAGGAACCGCGGGAAAAAGACGGATATGACGTGATAAGGAATGGATTGAGACATTTAACATATGTTTGTTTTGAATAAATGTGATGTTGAAAACCAACATGAGCAAAGCTTTTTTCGATGAACAAGAACTCTTGTTCGTCCTTGCCGTTCACTTGAAACATCCGAATTCGACTATTCAAGGTTGGCCTCAGATTGATGCTTACAAGGCAAAATACTACGAGCCAGTCTACCTTGAAAAAATGACCAAGGAAGAGAAGAGTGTTTCGTACAATTGTATGGAAGGAAAATTTCTAACTCTTCCGAAAACCTGCACGTTTTTGGACAACAATGATTGCACGAAATCGAATGACCTTGTAAAAGCTCTGAACGGGGTCAAAATCGGATGCTCAGAGGTATTTTTAACACAAGAACAGCAAACTTGACGTTTTATTTAGCCATTATCCTGGGCCCCAGCATTTGCATCTGTCATCGTATCGGTCATTTTGGTGCTCCTGACCATGTATATTTTGAAATTGTATCACAAAAAGGAAGATAGAGCTCGAAATGAACTTCAGAAAAACCCTGAAGCTAATTCTGAAGATTCCTGCTGTATAATTTTGTAAAAGAAATGTGAATAAAATGCTGATTGGAATGTATTGATGCAGAGTTTTAACAAATTTACAGTCTCAAAAGCGCATTGTATTCGTAGCGGTTCTAGTTGTATCCACTGTGTACATTGATTCCAGCGGCTTGACTGTGAGCCCAGAAGGACCAACGCCCACTGGCGGACGAACTTCTGAGAATTTAAGTTTGTCAGAGGATTAAACAGGAGAGTCTTACGTTTCTGAATATCTTTGTAAGCGACGCCAACGACGGCCCCGATGAGGATCACGAGCAGAGCTGCCACGGCTAGGGTTACACACAGAGTAATTATATTCGCCCGGTAGATTTCGTTTGCTTTCAATTGTCGCGGAACTAAAAAGAATATTGCAAGAGAGTTCACACATAAGTTTTTACCATATTCTGCAGTTGGAGCTTCCGATATCGACGAAATAAATGTATCGCCCCGATTTACGTAATCGTTAAATTTTGATTCGACATCCAATCTGAATAATCGTTCGCGTTCCAAAACTTGAAATTTCACGAAAAGTTCAGTACCTTATTTGTTCTGTCTGTGCCTCACTGAGTGTTGTGTTTCCGATTGGGGCGTAATAAGCTGTGTAATCCAGCAGGATAACCTCAGGATCGGCTATGTCTTTGCTAAGTGTATATTCGTAGTATTTGAATTCCGCGTCATCCGGCTGAACGTATGTTTGAAATCAAGGAAGAAGGGCATTTTTAACCTGTTGGAATACATCTGGTACAACCTCGTCATTGAGTTTTGAAACAATCAAACTTTTTTCGTATGAAGAAGCGTCCGGGCCAACTTTTGCTTCGTCGTAGATAAAAAGAGGCTTGGGTTCGGTTGCAAAAGCCTTGTCGAGTTTCACTTGCCCAGAAACCTTCGCAGAATCTTGGAATTTATCAAGCTCGGTTGTTACAGGAGTAACATCGGAAGGCTTCAACGGTTTGAAATCTAAAACACTACAGTAGAAGACATACCGAATAAATAAAGTTACTAAGTTATGATAAAACGAGCAATACCTGTTTGAGTACAGCCGCCAGACTCAACATAAATTCTATCGAAGAAGTCGCTATTGATGTAGTAGTCTTCTAAGTGCTCATTTAGTTTATCTTGGAAATCAGACTCTGTTGGAGATTTGTCGTAATTGAAATCAGCGTCAATCAGTTGCATTTTTACAGAATACGGAACAACGTTTCTATCTGAAACAATGTATTATAACCCCTCTTCTTCAGAATTACTTACTGTTAGCGTCAATACTTGGCGCGACGGTGTTCTCAAAGTCCTTAGTAAAATACATCTTTGTGCTTGTGACTGTAGCCTCCCATCGCGTCTTTACAGTCGCACATACTGTTGCTGGGTCAGCTATTTGATTCTCTTCTACTCTCGCAATAATCGTACAGGCATACTCGTAGAATTCTGTGCTAAACTCAGAAGAAGACTTTGTCGGAAGATCCGTACAAGTCTGGCCGCTAGAAAGGCCGATAAGAGACAACAAAGAAACTGGAACTCTCATTTTTTTCTGACTCGTTTTGAAAAATACACAATTCTTTCATAAATGATTCACCGTTATTTTAGCCGCCCGTCATGGCCAGTTGATCGTAAAAAGACACAAAGTCGTATAACTTGCTCGACTCATAGGCGGTCAATTGTTTGTTTTATTTGAAAACTTTGAAAAACGTTACTTATGTTTAGCTTATTGTTAACGAATAATTTTTAAGAAATTTTTATTTACAATAAAATAGAACATTAAACACTTTTGCTACTCAATTTTCATCACGATAGACAGGACTTTGAACGGGTAGATCAGGTGGAAGCTCAGTTTTTAGAGAAGATGGTGACGAATACTAAAAGTATTGAATCACAAATGATAAAATGATCATTTTACTTGGCGCATATGCTCTTCGTAAAGATGTCTAGAAGTTCCATAAGCAGCTGAAGTCATGGAAAACGGATCGTAGGATGAGTAGATGCTGTAGGGAGAGGCGAATGAGACATGATCTGAAAATGGCGAAGCTGAAATGGAAAAATAAAAATACCAGCTGTGGGAGGAGTTGGAATCGTTGAAGCTTCAGTCTTTGGCGATGATGACTTTGGCGTTTTCGGACTGAATATCGCAAGTTAAAAACAATACTCTCGACGGGACTTGAAATATTAACAAAAGCCTTGCTCCGCCAATGCTAACCCAATTACGCTCTCACGCGTTTTGCCGAAGCAATCAATCTCAATTAGCTCGCACTGACCTGAGCTTGACTTGGGCATCACTCGAGGCGGCACTCGCACCGCTTCCGGCGAGTGCCCCTGTAGCGGCAGCGGCATCGCCCGCGGCGCCAGCTTCGCTCATCAACGCACCGCCGCCTGTTTTTTCGCTGGGCGATTTCGCTTTTGAAAGTTTCTCCTGCTTCCGGAACTTTGCGCGGCGGTTTTGAAACCAAACTTAACCCTTTTCTTTTTACTCCTTCATTTTTTAAATCATACCTTGAACTCGAGCTTCAGTTAGATCAATTCTGCTGGCTAAATCTTCTCTTGTGTAGATGTCTGGATAGTGCGTCTCGTGAAATACTCTTTCCAATTCTCTCAGCTGAGCGGTTGAAAATGTCGTTCTACGAATACGAAATAAGAGAAAGGCGAATTCAGACTAGCAAGCCCATAAATGATGGACTTTCAGTCATCTTAGGCGGCAATTTAGATTTTATATCGACGCTTTCATACCTTATTCTTCGTTGTTTTCGACGCTCAAGCGCAAGATTCTCTCGACTTGAAGTAGAATTTGATGAAGCTGTCGAGCAGAAACTCTGATCACTCCGAGGGTCAATTTCATTCAGTCCGGGAATCTTAATTCTTGCTCCACTTTCGAAAAGCCTTTTTATCAAACCTGTAGTGCAGAGGACTCGTCTTGTGGTCTGTAAATCAGCTGCGAGGGCCAAATAGCTGCATTCTGTATCTCTGCCTGAAAATAATCTCATTCTTCTCTATCTTATCAAGTTATCAAAGTGATCATATTATACAAAATTAATTTAGCTCTACCTCTCTCTCTCCGCCTGGTGTAAAATTAAATTTCAAATTACCTGATATTGATAGTCGGCGTCGTAATGAAATTCCATTTTTAAATTCTTTTCAAATGAAGAAAGAAAAAATATAAATCAAATCTCGGCCCCAATTCTCGGGGAGCTGCAATCAACGAGGAGAACCGCCTCTAGTGGAAAATGGAGAAAAGGATAAACGAGTTAGAAAAGTGCGATGAAGAAAAAAGCTTGAGCAAATTGCATTACGATTGGAAAAGATCACCAGAAGGCGCACCGCGAAAGAAGAGACTCCGCGGGAGACCGGAGCAAGTGTAAAGAAGGGATGAAAGTGCGCCTGGCTATCAAAGAGGGGCGTATCCGGAGAAAAATGATGGATCGGTTTTCCTCATTCCAAATGATAAGGGTCAGACTTCCATACTCTTTATAAAGTGCAGTGTTTGAAAAAATAATCATGACTCTCGTGAGTGAGCGAGCGCGAGCAGACACTCTTCAATTATTTCGTAAGTGAGCGAGCGTGAGCGCAGACCCCAGGAATTTCCGGTGAGTAAGCGAGCATGAGCGCTCGCTCGCTCGCTCGCGCTCACTCGCAGCTTTTTGGGGAACTTTTTAGCGAATATTTGTTCGAAAATCCTATTAATTTCAAATTTTAACGCATAATTAATTATAGAAGACAAAAAAGAGCATTCTAATGCGAGTAAAAGAGTCTTTTACTTATCTTAGATAAAATAAAGAAAAATTTGTCAAATATAGTAATACTTTGTCTCTAGGATGAATAAACTAAAAATGACTATTGGCGAGCGCGAGTGAGCGGGAGCGGCGGCCCGGAATTTTATGGTGAGCGAGTGAGCATGAGCGCTCGCTCACTCGCTCGCGCTCGCCATTTTTTCAAACTCTGATAAAGGGAACTCTTCATAAATTTAAAGGAATTATGATCTTGATTTCCGAAAAAACTTTTCTACAAGGAATAAGATAGAGAAACCCCTCTTCTTTACTCATTTAATTTGAAAGAATTTACCCCCTAAATGTCCCATAAAGAGAGGATAGATGAAAATGACTTTTGCGGAGCAAAATCGGGACCTCAATATTTTTTGTGCTCAACTTGTAGCGCAGGTTCTGAGGAGTCGAATTGTACGATTTTTATGCGTCAAAGCTTTGAAAAATGTCCGATTCTAGCGCCTCAAGTACCTGAAAATGACAAGTTTTGACGCCCTGTATGTCCAGAAATCTTCGGAAAAAGTATGAAGATATGGGTATCATTCGAAAGCCCAGCCAAAACTGTGGTTGCGCAGTTGGTGCGCAAGAGAAAACGACGAAAAAAAAAATTTTACTAAAAAGTTCACGCTTATAAATATATTCTTTTGCTTAGAATTTTCGGCTGCGAACCGGGTGCGCAACCACAGTTTGAGCTGGGCTTTCGAATGATACCAAAATCACCATACTTTTTCGAAAATTTTCGGAGATAGAGGGCGTCAAAGGATTTTTTCTTTAGGGGAGCCTATGACGTCATTTATGATGACTCAGACCCTCAAAACTATATGAATCGACTACTCGGGAGTTGCTCTTTCAGATGAGCACAAGAAACATGGGGGGTAGAATTTTGCTCCGAAAAAGTCATTTTCATGTATCTCTCTGAGTGACAGTAGTCAAATTTCGATTCTTGCTTCGTTTGAAACTTTCACGCCGAACAGACGGCGAATTTTTCTAGAATCTCGGTTCTAGAATCTAGAATTGAACGTTAAAACCCTTTTTCCCACTCCTGAATGTCGAAAATTTGACCACCCTTACTTATATTTGAACTGCAAACCATGGCTGTTGATTTCGAGTCCTTCGAAATTACCCGCAATTTTTCTCCGGGTAACCCGCAGTTTTTTACAAGGGTTACTCGCGCGGAGACCCGTGCGTGTAAATCGGGTAAATGAGTAAAGGAAAATCGCGAGTAGCCCGCGACGCGAGTAGAATCGGAGAAAAGGGTAGCGGAGAATCCCGGATTACTCGCGGAAACATACGACACGATTGTGTATGAATGGGGTTGCGCTGGTGGGAATTCGGCCAGAAACGTGTTGTTAAAAAACGCTGAAACCAAGTGACCATATACATAAATAGAAGGGAATCTTAAAAATGAGTGGAAATTAAAAATTTTTGATTTTTGATGGTAGAATAGCGATATTTTTCGGAAAAATACCACAAGTTTCGGACATTTGGTCGAATAACTCGAAACCACAACGACCCACAACCGAACCAAGACCACCAAAAGGAAGTGCAGACGATGCTCTCTATAGACACATTGTTACCTCGTGCGGTAGTGCCCTTTAACGGAAAGTTCCTTCGGGCCGTCTCAGCCCAGTTCCTTGATTATTTAATTTAAGGGGCTTGACGGCCCTTCGGGCCGTCTCAGCCCAGTTCCTTGATTATTTAATTTAAGGGGCTTGACGGCCCTTCGGGCCGTCTCAGCCCAGTTCCTTGATTATTTAATTTAAGGGCTTGACGGCCCTTCAGGCCGTCTCAGCCCAGTTCCTTGATTATTTAATTTAAGGGCTTGACGGCCCTTCGGGCCGTCTCAGCCCAGTTCCTTGATTATTTAATTTAAGGGGCTTGACGGCCCTTCAGGCCGTCTCAGCCCAGTTCCTTGAATATTTAATTTAAGGGGCTTGACGGCCCTTCGGGCCGTCTCAGCCCAGTTCCTTGATTATTTAATTTAAGGGGCTTGACGGCCCTTCGGGCCGTCTCAGCCCAGTTCCTTGATTATTTAATTTAAGGGGCTTGACGGCCCTTCAGGCCGTCTCAGCCCAGTTCCTTGATTATTTAATTTAAGGGGCTTGACGGCCCTTCGGGCCGTCTCAGCCCAGTTCCTTGATTATTTAATTTAAGGGGCTTGACGGCCCTTCAGGCCGTCTCAGCCCAGTTCCTTGATTATTTAATTTAAGGGGCTTGACGGCCCTTCGGGCCGTCTCAGCCCAGTTCCTTGATTATTTAATTTAAGGGGCTTGACGGCCCTTCAGGCCGTCTCAGCCCAGTTCCTTGATTATTTAATTTAAGGGCTTGACGGCCCTTCGGGCCGTCTCAGCCCAGTTCCTTGATTATTTAATTTAGGGGCTTGACGGCCCTTCGGGCCGTCTCAGCCCAGTTCCTTGATTATTTAATTTAAGGGGCTTGACGGCCCTTCGGGCCGTCTCAGCCCAGTTCCTTGATTATTTAATTTAAGGGGCTTGACGGCCCTTCGGGCCGTCTCAGCCCAGTTCCTTGATTATTTAATTTAAGGGCTTGACGGCCCTTCGGGCCGTCTCAGCCCAGTTCCTTGATTATTTAATTTAAGAGGCTTGACGGCCCTTCGGGCCGTCTCAGCCCAGTTCCTTGATTATTTAATTTAGGGCTTGACGGCCCTTCGGGCCGTCTCAGCCCAGTTCCTTGATTATTTAATTTAAGGGTGTCCCCAACGATCGGATTCGACTAATCTTAGTCTGATGACCAAATTTTTTTGAGTTAATTAAAGGAAGCTGATTCTAGAGCTTTTTTCAGATCTGAAATATCTCATCTGATTCTCGAGATATTACTGTTTCTATGACAGCGCTAATGCATTACGGCTCGATAGAAATGCATTGTAAAAAGGGTCATTTCCAAACTTTCGATTTTATATATCGACCTGTATATTTTCTGATAGCTTGAAAAATTCTCTATTCAATGATACCTATATCAATACGATAGCACAAATTTTTCACTTACAAACAGTGCGCCAAAAGTCGCAAACACCTGCACTTTGGCGCCGGAAAAAGGGATTAAGGGTCTTATCAACGCAAAATCTAAGCGTACCGTGAGATTGAAAATAGATCAAACTATTATCCCTGTAAAAATGAGAAAAATTGAATTTCAGGAACAGCGCTAGAATCGAGCTCAAGCTTCAGCAAAATCGTTACTCCAAAGAATGCATCGTATCTGATGCATACAGAGAAATTTTAAAAATCCGTCAAATTAATGGCATAGATTAGCGTTCAAAGAATCAGGATCTGGTCGAAATTTAAAAATTAAATTTGTAGAACTCGAGAAAAACGACCTCAAAGATTGGTCAAAATAGAAAAATCAGAACTCTTTGAAGTAGGGGATTAAAAGATTACAATTTCAAAATTCTGCCAAATTTATGGCATAGAAAAGGGTCTAAATAATAATGAGTATATTTCTTTTAGCCGAAAAGCGTTCAGGAAGTCCTATAAAAAATAGCTCAAAGTATAGCCTGTTTTAAAAAAATCGTTGGGGACACCCTTAAGGGGCTTGACGGCCCTTCGGGCCGTCTCAGCCCAGTTCCTTGATTATTTAATTTAAGGGGCTTGACGGCCCTTCGGGCCGTCTCAGCCCAGTTCCTTGATTATTTAATTTAGGGGCTTGACGGCCCTTCGGGCCGTCTCAGCCCAGTTCCTTGATTATTTAATTTAAGGGCTTGACGGCCCTTCGGGCCGTCTCAGCCCAGTTCCTTGATTATTTAATTTAGGGCATGACGGCCCTTCGGGCCGTCTCAGCCCAGTTCCTTGATTATTTAATTTAAGGGCATGACGGCCCTTCGGGCCGTCTCAGCCCAGTTCCTTGATTATTTAATTTAGGGGCTTGACGGCCCTTCGGGCCGTCTCAGCCCAGTTCCTTGATTATTTAATTTAAGGGCTTGACGGCCCTTCGGGCCGTCTCAGCCCAGTTCCTTGATTATTTAATTTAAGGGGCTTGACGGCCCTTCGGGCCGTCTCAGCCCAGTTCCTTGATTATTTAATTTAAGGGGCATGACGGCCCTTCGGGCCGTCTCAGCCCAGTTCCTTGATTATTTAATTTACGGGGCTTGACGGCCCTTCGGGCCGTCTCAGCCCAGTTCCTTGATTATTTAATTTAAGGGGCTTGACGGCCCTTCGGGCCGTCTCAGCCCAGTTCCTTGATTATATAATTTAAGAGGCTTGACGGCCCTTCGGGCCGTCTCAGCCCAGTTCCTTGATTATTTAATTTAAGGGGCTTGACGGCCCTTCGGGCCGTCTCAGCCCAGTTCCTTGATTATTTAATTTAAGGGGCTTGACGGCCCTTCGGGCCGTCTCAGCCCAGTTCCTTGATTATTTAATTTAAGGGGCTTGACGGCCCTTCGGGCCGTCTCAGCCCAGTTCCTTGATTATTTAATTTAAGGGGCTGGACGGCACTTCGGGCCGTCTCAGCCCAGTTCCTTGATTATTTAATTTAAGGGGCTTGACGGCCCTTCGGGCCGTCTCAGCCCAGTTCCTTGATTATTTAATTTAAGGGGCATGACGGCCCTTCGGGCCGTCTCAGCCCAGTTCCTTGATTATTTAATTTAAGGGGCTTGACGGCTCTTCGGGCCGTCTAAGCCCAGTTCCTTGATTATTTAATTTAAGGGGCTTTTTCGCTGAATTATGGTTTTTACATTTCTAAAATTGATTTTTTTATTTGGGCCCCAAATTTTGGGGATTAATTATCTTACTTTGATTTTTTTTGAATCGAAAAAATTATTTTTGGGCTTATAAAATGGTCTTCTAGGCTTAATTTTGCAAAGATAAAAAAATCGAAAATTTTCGAAAATTTTGAACTTGAAATTTGAAAATGGATTTCAGTTTGTCGCTTAACGTGAGGAAAAAAGGTGTACGGGTAATTTCGAGTAACCCGCCGCGCGAGTAGAAACGGGTAAAAGGGTAGCGGATGATCGTGAGCTACTCGGCGGCAAGGAGAAAAATCGTAGCGGGGGTAGCCCGCGAAAAGACTCTCCGCGCGAGTAACCCGTTGAAAAATCTGCGGGTTACCCGGAGAAAAATTGCGGGTAATTTTAAAGGACTCGAAATCAACAGCCCTGCTGCAAACTGGAATTTATTAGACTTTTAAATCAATTATATATATAATCATTTTTCTCGGATCGCTTCCCAACGGCTCAATGGTCTAGGGGTATGATTCTCGCTTTGGGTGCGAGAGGTCCCGGGTTCAAATCCCGGTTGAGCCCGTCTTTTGTTTTTCTTGAAATCATAAGATCGAACATTCAGAGTTCAGTAGTTTATTCCTATCACAGAATAATAAATAGTTTAAATAGTAGCGCTTTAAATATAGTTTTAAGCAAGTGCATCCTCAAAGAATAAACAGTAAACAGAGAAAATAAGCATTGCATGCAAACTATCAAAGAAGATAAATTAACTGTTTCAATTAATAATTACTCTTTTTTTAATAATCTTATTAACTAAAAGATTAATTATTAAACACGGTTGATTGATTTCATGCAAAGGGAGATAAAGAGAAGAGATTCTTATCGGTCTACTTTGCCAAGGATCGGATGTACTGCTTCAGGTATTTTTTCGTCTCCGGTTTAGCCTTGTGCAAGAGTTGGTTGACGAACGAAGGCTGGTGGCGGTAAGCATGCTTGTGGTAACCGGCGTGGCTGGAGTAGAACTTGTTGACGTTGTTCTGCATGCGATTGTAGCCGATTAGGTCTCGACCGCTGCGACTGAGTATTTCTACTTCAGGCTCTTCGACTGTAACAGGGGCGGCGAAGGAGACACAAGAGAGAACAAGCAAAGAAAGCAGCATCCTTTCCTACTGAAGATCCTCTAAGCGACTTCTGTGATTTTTGTGAGACCGAAATCTGGATTCGAAAAAGCATCCTCGCCGCTTTTATACGCTCGTCTGGTGAAATCAACACGGGCGCTCTTGGAAAATAAGGAAATGGGGAGAAGATGGAATTACGAAGATTTCGAAAATAGATTTATTTTGGAAACAGTCTGACTGTAGATCGATGATCACTGTACTCATCGGAAAATCTTCATGCCATGTCGCTCGCTGGAATAGGCTTATAATTACAGACTGTAATTTACAGTAGCTATTTCAAATAGCCTATTCGGTTTTGGCAATTTCTACTGTACAAATGAACTGTAATAATAATCATTTCCTGATGTGCCTTCAATCGCCCTTGGCTCAGCCTTTTCTTGTTTCAAAGCACTAGAATAAATTGACTAAAGTCCGTTTATTCCAAAATAGAATTCGGTAGGTTCTTTTAGGAAATTAAAATTTCCGATTTGGAAATTCACCGGCGGATTAATCACCGGGCGGTCACAGACGAGCTGTGTATTCTATTACACGCCGTTGATCGTAATTAACTTTCCAAAAAAAGTGACTGTATTTTACTGTAGCTTGAGTTGTTTCGAAATTGCTCGTTTTTTTCCGACACAACGAAAATACAAAGCATCATTTCAATTGAATCAATCGAATGCTCTTATCAACAAATTCAAAAACAAGAAAATGCTGATAGATGATTCACTCATCATTTTACCTGATGCTCGCCCGACCAGTCGCCAAGCCAGATTTGTGGCTATCGTCGCCGATAGCTGGGAAATCCCAGATCGAGGGCACCTTCATCATCACCACTTGTTTTTAAAAAAGGCCAATAAGAGAAGAGAAAACATTTTTCGACTCACTTTTCTTTGGCCGAGGAATGAAGTGGCACGACGGTTTTGTTTTTTTGCTCTTTTTTCCTTCAGAGATTCTCTAGAATTGCGTCCAGAGGAAGATAGAGATCCAGAATCCATAGATTTCAGAGAGAACCTTTCCTCGAATAGGGTTGCCTTTTTTGTTCATCCCGAAATAGTAAAGTTTCTGAAGAGACTCCTTATTTTCTATCTTTATCAATTTTTCCTTACATTCGATTCTGGGTCTTTGAACTCTATCGACGAGTAAATGCACCAGTAGTTTTCAAACACGTTTTCTTTAAACTTGCACTCTTTTCCGAACTGTTCTGTCGCATAAATCTGGCCCGAACTATTCATCGCAACGTAGAGATTCGTCGCATTGTGTCGAATCGCCACAACTCTTAGCCCAACTGGGAGGAGGACCCATTCGAATTTGGAAACGTTTTCCTCCTTGTCGGCATTTTTCTCGAAAGCTTTTACTTTCTTCCCTAACTCGCCTACTTGAGACTCCGCATCGACGCTTGATTCAATTGAATAGATAGTGGTCATATATTCTAGCGCTTGCCAAAGCTCGGCAACTATATACGTAGAAAACCTGACTCAGGTTTTGTACACGGGTTGCCAAGCCCAGGCAAAAGGGCTAAAGTAGATTTTTTACAGCTAAAATTATATTTTTTTATTCAATTTTCCTCAAGAAAAGTCCGCTTCTGCACTGAAACTCAGTAAGAACTGCATGCAACTGCTCTAAAAACAACTCATAAACTTCATTTACTCTCCTCAAGACCTACCTTTGCTCATCACTCTCTCTCTCTCTGTCTAATGCATTTGTGATCATGGAAGAAGCAGCCTCGGCGCTTTATTATTCATCACGGATTAATTTTAATTCCAAAACTACAACTATCCTCTCATCCTTCAGAATCTACGTTTGCCTTTAATTTTTAATCGAAGCTGATCCGCCTCGAAAATGATGGATGCAAATGAAATCGTAAGAACTTGCTTTTTCCTAATGTGCTTTTGATTTTGAGCTTTTAGCTCGCTCTTATTGTGCCAGAAAGGAAATCAGCAAAACGAGCAAGCGGAGAGATGAAAATCGCGGCAATGAATATTCCAAAGAAAGAGAAAAAGAAACGTACTGAATTTTTTTTTATAAATTTTTTCTAAAAGCGAAATTTCAGAGCGACCAAGTGTAACGCAGCGAAGAAACCATCAAAAAATCATTCGACAAGTTCAGCGAAATAGAATCAGTAAGCAATCAAATATAAATAAAGAGACTCAATTTCAAAATAAGGTGTTAACGGATTCAAAGATCCAAGAAACTGCCAGGTGGTTGTGAGTCTGCTGGATCCAGATGACATCCCCGCGGATCTCTACTTGTCGACTCTTTTGGAAGCAGGTTTTGGAATTCTTCCGGAAATAGCACGGGGCGATTAACTGCCCTCGAGGAGTCCCTTTTAGAAAGAGCTCGTTACAAAAGCACGTGACGAGTAACAACTGGAATCCACCTTTATTACACAAAAATATTCGACACCAAAAGTCACATCAGATAAAAAAAAGTGTTTTTCGAACTTTGGGGATTTTCGAAAAAGGCGAGACAGAAAAAAGAGGTTTAGAACAGCCGACAGGACGAACAGGGTGGGGAGCCTTTCGTCCTTCAGTTCGTCGGTTTTTCGTTCGTTTCGTTTTTTGTTCGTTTGTTAGTAAGTTGATGGATCAATGTCGTTGATGTTGCAAAGATCATTGTGGCAGCATCGCCAGCACGTTCGTCCAGACTTACCCTTCATTTTGTCACACTGGCTTGTTTGCCTGAAAAGAAAAAATTTTTTAAAAACGAAACTTTTATAAAAGATTTTTTATATAAAAAAATAGATTTTTTGCAACTTACTTGGTCGCAACAGTACAAGCATTTCGCTGCTTGCATTGTGAGTTGATCTTGATCAGTCCATTTTCCCAACGAGTTTCGGTTTGACACGACTGAACGAGTTAGTGGTGTTTTTCATTTTTTCACCGTACCTCGTGATTGCGGCAAACATTGTAGGTTCCGTTGGAAAGACAGTCGTTCATTGACCTGGCGTTATTGCAAATCCAGCATCGTCGCTCTTCTCCGAGAGTGAGTCCGAGTTTCTCAGCCATGAGCTGATTAGGAGACTGCAAGCCTCTGTCTACTACTCGATTCGACTGAACAGGTTTGGTAGAAACGGGCTTGGACTTGACCGGCTTGGACTCCACAGGCTTAGACTCAACGGGCTTAGACTCAACAGGTTTAGACTCGACAGGCTTAGGTTCAACGGGCATCGGTCCGAAATCACGGCCAGGAATCGAGATCGGACGACCCCCGACTCCAAGTCGACGAGGTCCGGAACGGTCAAGTCCACTTGAGGTCAGTAGACGCTCATCTGCTTGATACTGTCCAGCTTCTTTGATTTCCTGTGGCTTTTCTGCGGTGAAAGTTGTTGTCTGTAGAATTGTAGTCGGTTGTTCGGTTGGCGGCTCTGTTGGCACCGCAGTTGAAAATCGTCTGCCAAAGGCAGCTGGAGGGCCTCTCTGAGGTGGACCTCGAACGGGCGGTCCACGAACTGGAGGTCCTCGACTTGGAGGCCCTCGACTGGGGAAGTTTCTTTTGCCCTTGTTGGCTGATCGACCATCTTTCGTATTGTCGTTTTCTGCTTCGAGCTCTTTCGCGATGATCCTAGCCACCTCTTCGGGATCTTGCGTTGGCACGGCTGTGGCTGCTTCTTCGAAATCCCAGTCGACGGTGAAAGCGCGGGTCGTGGGCTCAAAAGTAGTTTCTTCTTGGGCCCGAGCGAGCCCAAGCAACAACGTGAGTAGCAGCTTCATCCCTCTGAATTATATTTTAAAATATATTGAGATCGGAATCAAGCATCAAAAATTTTGAGTAATAAGAAAGTTAATTTATGAAAAACCATTCTTAGAGACACCCTTTAAGAGTCTTAGAGTCTAAGACACAAACAGAATTCTGGAAGAAGCATCTCATTTTGAGAATTTTATGATGTCAAAAGGGAATTTATGGTGTCGTTGAGAATTGTTGAACTGATTTTTAATCTCTGAAAATATTTTGTGTAAACATAAAATATAACGTTTCAATCTTTCAGAGCTTGACGTGTTCAGTTTTCGTGAATATTTTCTCTAATATTTTCTTTTTCTTTTGTTAAATAATAAAAAGTTCTTTCCTGTGGCTTTTGAGGGGGAACTTGAACGCAGCGACTGGAGTCGACTTCTATGATTCTAGCTCTACGGAAACAAAACTGCCCGGGGCCACCAGCGCGTCTTCTAAACCGCTAGGGTGTCCAGTTCATCATCGCAAACGCACTTTACGAAGTCGTACTTCACGCGATTATGATCAACAGTTCACCCGATTTTTCGAAAGATTATTATACCGTGAGCCTCTAATCGTTTGTTTTATGTCATTAACTAAGATAAATTGATTTATTAACCTAACAATAGTTAAAAAATATGATTTTTCATTAATAAAAATCAATGCGGGATCAAATAAAACTCCTCTCGTTAAAATTATTTTCTAATAAAGTTTTCTGATATATTTTTCAGAGAACAAGACTACAGAAGAGTATCTCAAGAACGCAGAGTGCATCACTGCTTCTCGGACGCGAATTGATGGGGGCACTCAATACCAAGTCAAATTAGCGAACGATTACAAGAACCTTTGGCTTGATGAAGAAATTTGCCAGCACTCTTTACGTCAATTGATAGACGAGTTTAGAAACAAGACACGGCTTCTAAAACTAGCGAGCATATATTTTATTTAATACAAGTTTGGAGCTAAAATAAAGACTCCAGCGAAGTTACCTTGGAAGAAACAACGAAAATTGCGCCGAAATGCGACAAAAGAATTGAAAAATCAAGGACTGAAATTTTCTATCGCAGATGGCGGTGATAAGAGCATGCACCTCCAATTCGAAGAAAACATTCGAAAACATGGTTTCAAAGTTTGGAAAGATGTAGAAGCAGATGGCAATTGCTTTTTTCACTCTGTTGTGTATATTCTCAACGCTTTGCAAGTGAATAAGGCAAGTTGATAACGAATTATTATTATACAAGGTTGAATTATTTTTTTAGAATGGATTGACGCACAAGAGCCTACGTAAACATGCTTGTGAAGAACTGAGAAAAAATATCGGCCAGTATCTGAATTTCATAGACCGAGATCCATATGAATACCTCGAGGTGGGCACTTACGTATTCAGATATTACGATATTCAGGCCATGGCCCAGGACGGCGAATGGGCGGACCACGTGATCATCCAAGTCGTCGCGGAACTGCTCGGGTGGCCAATTTTACTCATCAACTCGGACAAAGATAATGAGCTCGTCTTTTTGAAACCGAAAGAACTCGACAGTAGCCAAGGGCGAACGATCAATCTCGGTCACCTCAACAATGAGCACTACATTGCGCTTACCAGAAACCTGTAAATACTGCCTGAATAAATTTTTCAATGGAATCAGATAGTTTTTTATTCTTTGGTTTTCTAGTAGCCGCACATTTCCAAGAAATTGGTAATTCTGATCACAGCAGTTGCTACTTTCTCGCCGCTGTCGTCGAGGGAGTCCTCGTTTCCGATCGCTAGAACTACGACGCCTCTGGGAGTCTTCATTACTGTCATTGGAATATCCTCGTTTTCCGTTTCAGCTCGCAAGATCGACTTTTTCTCGACTCGATCGAGCCGGTATCTGACGCTGTTGAAATTGAAGAAGTGGAATTCGCTCCGTCCGAGTTATTTCTGCTACTGTTCCTGTTATATAAGATACTGTAATTGAGTTAACTCGGGCCTGTGATCCAAAGTAACTGGGTTTTTGAAAAGAGGGACGACTTCTTTTTTGATTTCTTTGTAAGTCGGAATATCTTCAAATCTTATAGGAAACTTATTTTTAATCATCTCACCTGGAATATTATCAACTGCAAGAGTATCTCCGTTGATCAGAAAAATTCCCCCAGCGGTGATTTGAGAACAATGTTGTCTTAGCCCATCTAAGTACTGTTTCCAATCAACTTTTTGCGACCAGTCCGCAGCTGGGCATGGCCCGAGCTTGGACTCCTAGTTAAATATTTTCTTTTTCGCTAAGAAAGACCTCAAACCTTAGAAGAACCGGATTTCTCTCCAGGCCTGAAAGTTTTTCCTACAGCTTTACTCATCACTCTTTATGAATTTCTTCTAGCGCGCTAAGACACAACCTCACACCTTGGGCGAGATTTTGGCTGATCTACTCAAAGTCGCTGATTAACTTCATAATAAACTTTTTCATCATTTTTATCTAATGATGGTCAAAATTTGAACACTGTTTATCATCGATAGAGTATTGCAGAGAAATCAGTGGAGATTTATTTAAATGTGATTTGGACTGGTTTTCGAGGGTTTGGAGAATTTTTTGAAGATAAAATAAACTCCGGCTCCGCCAACAGCTGTAAGTGAGACAGCAAGAGCAGTTGCTCCGAGAATAAGCCCGACGTCCGCTTCTTTATCTTCGGGTTCGTCCCCATCAGTTTTCGTTGTTGATTCCTGTGTAGAAGATTCAGTACTTGAAGATTCGGTGCTTGAAGTGTCAGTTGAGCTCGATTCGGTCGAAGAGCCTAAATACACACGCGTGAATTAAGGAAAATGGAAATAAAAATGGTGAAGCAAAATATTTAACTGTCAAAATCCGGATTCTAACTTCAATTCATAGATAAATGACCTGAGCTAGTTGAGCTCGTGACTGTGCTTGATATATCAGTAGAGGCTGCTGAGCTTTCAGTGCTGCTAGTTACAGTAGACGAACTTGAGCTTGACGAGCTTTCAGTTGAGAGCGTGCTTGAACTACTGATGGTGGAGCTAGAGACAGTGCTAGAGCTTTGTGTGCTTTCTGTACTCGATGAAGAAGACGCTGTAGATGTAGACTGAGTTGTGGTCTCTCCGCAGAGTTCTGGAGGACATTCATTGCTTGGCGGATCGACCCAGTCTGGGTATCGGAAGGTGTTACAGTCATCAGCACCGGTGCAGGTTAGCTTGCAAACGGAAATTCGTGATCGGTCAACGTCTTCAGTCACATTTCTGAAAAGTTATAAAAAATTTTTTGCATCAAAACATACGTGTCAATAGTGAGAGATCCACATAGCTGCTCCTGAAGGACAAAACTAGAGCAGCCTCGATGAACATTGACGGACTCATCTCCTTCGACGTTCTTTTGCACTCCATCTCCGACAAAACAACCGAGCTGAGCCCACTCGGGGCACTTTTGAATGGAATCTTCGATCGGGTTTTCAAGACAGCCAATTTCATCATCAAGAGGATTATTGGTTCCGATAGATTCGTACGAGCAGGTGTAGCATTCCGTGACTGCTTCGGTTCCATCTTCAGGTGCGAAGTTTTTAGCGATATTTAGGTTGTCATTGCACATGTCTTATATAATTTTTAAACTAAAATGCATTAATAATCTTATTAACCGTCGTAGCAGTGTTCCCAGCAGTCCTTTTCGAGCCACCCGTTGGTTACTCTTTCAGTGCACAAATTGTCGATCGCATTTGGAACGTCACATTTTCTCTCGACAAGAACTTCTTGCTGTCCAAATGGCAGCCATGCAATTTCCATATGAGTAGCACAAGAAGATTCTTCGCCACAATCGACAACATCGTAGTCAACAGCAGAATCAAGATAGAGACAGTCCGTGCTGCCAGTACCAATGACATCACCATTATGATCAATGACGACTCTGCACACGTGACAGTAATTGCCGCTCTTGATTACTGCCTTTTCAGAATTGCAGTTGTCCTCTGAGCATGTTTCTTTACAAGTCGTATATTTGTTCTCAATTTGAGTGTTTTCTTCATCATCCCAAGAAAGGAAGTTCTGATCGTAGCAGATATAGTTGCCGCTGAAAGCAGGGTTCGAAATCGGAGCGAAAAATCAAAAGGCTAGGCTAGGCTAGGTTTTCTGAATTTTTCGCCTTCAAGGCGAAAAAAGGCTAGGCGAAGGCTCTAGCTCAATATTCAAGGCTAGGCTAGGCTAGGCGAATTCGCCTAAGGCGAGTTTAGGCGAAAAGGCGAAAAAATTCGAAAATTCTGAAATTTCTAGGCGAAAAGGCGAAAACAAGGCGAAAAGGCGAAAGAAGGCGAAAAGTCGAAAAAGGCAAAAAGAAAGCTTTTAATATGGGGAAAATAGGATATTTCAGTGAAAAATATATCAAAAAATACAAAATGACACGAATTTTTTTTCTGGTTTTTTGATTGGTTAATTCTTTTTACGTCTTTCACTTTTGATTTCATTAAAACTCTTATGTAGTCCCTGACCATAGAAGTCAGGACCTGAACGGGAAAAACAGGCCTGTTTTAGTCAGAAAAAGGAATTTTTTTTCCCTAATTTTACACAGGTACACAGGACAGGCCCAAATTATGACCCGATTTTGGACGGGAACGGTCGGACTCATTACCAAAATTTTTGGTAACCCATTACCAATTCTCGGTAGTCGATTATCAATTTATTTTTACTTTTTCGCCAAGTTAATGAATAAAACACCCCAAAAGTTTTCTATAACACAGGCGCGGAGCGCACACTCGTTCTGTGAATGAAAAAAATCGACACTTTTTTGACGAATTTGGTAATGCATTACCAAAATTGGTAATGGGTTACCACAATTGGTAATGGGTTACCAATTGGTAATGAGTCCGACCGTTTCCCATTTTGGACAGGTACTCAGACAGGTTCGCTACTAACAGGAAACAGGACCTGCGACAGGTTTTCGATTACAAAGGCAGGTGAGGCTATTCCCTTCTGTAAAACAAGCTAAAAATAAACTATTGATGTCTAGAAGAAAACATTTTTTCGCCCTGATTTCGCCTAAATTCGCCTAATTTCGCCTAATTTTCGCCTAAAATTCGCCTTCAAGGCTAGGCTAGGCGAAAAAAGGCTCCAGCCTTTTCGCCTAAATTCGCCTAAGTCGCCAATATTTTTCGCCTTGAGGCTAGGCTAGGCGAAATTTTTCGCCTTGGAAATTTTCATACCAAGGCTAGGTTGTCTAGGCGAATTCGCCTAACCTCGCCTAGCCTAGCCTTCTAGGCGAATTCGCCTAGGCGATTTCGAACCCTGGCTGAAAGTGCTGCAGCCTCTGATGATGTCAAGGGCACTCTCGTCACCTTCGCGAAGTCGAGAAGAGGAAGTGAAACAACCAGCGTTTGCATAAAGTGGACAGCTAAAATTTGCTGGGATCATTTGTATCTAAGAATAAAACTTACTCAACAACCGTCAAGTCTCCCAATTCTTGATCAAGACGGCAGCCTTCGTCACCTGGATGTGTTTCGCAATTGAAGCAAGATTGAATCGGTTCCCCAGTAAGTTCATCAGCAAATTTCTGCCCGACTTCCATCAGATCGTTATTGCAGCCAGATAGTAAGTTGTTTGTGCAAGTTGATGCGCAATCTTTTCGCTGGTAAATTGATCCGTAAGGATTCCCGATTGTGCAGAATGTCGGAGCCGGTGTTGCCGAGCAAGATCGACGGACTGTTGTTTCTTGATCACCATTTGGCATCCAATCAACTTCAAGCTCAGTGACACAGTAAGTCTGTGTCTCAGCGCACTCGATTTCATATGTTGATGGAGGATCATCGAGACAATGAAAGTCACCGAGGCCAACAGTTTGGTTGAGATGATCGACTGTTACTTCGCAGACATAGCAAAAATGGGCAGTTTCAACAGGTTTTGAAAGATTAATATTACAGTCGGGAGTTTGGCACGTTTCCTTGCATACATTCGTTGTTTCTATTTCGCCGCTAGGATTTCCAAAGCTTGGCATTTCGTATTCTGCGTTAAAACAGAAAAGGTCATTGCTTGTTGTTCTGAAAGCAGAGCATCCATGGTGCGTTGTTTCTTTATATCCCATAAGAGTATCTTCGGCGACACGAGAGCTAAAACATCCCGCATTTGCGTACTTTGGGCAAAGTTGTGATGTAGTCGAGTTTACTGAACAATCGTCCTCAATTTCTGGGTCATCAGACGTGGACTCGCAGACTCGACAGGATTTAATAGCTTCACCTCCGTAATTAAATTCTTCTAGGACTCTTAGATCTGTATTGCATGCAAGACCATCATTCTTACAGTGGTCAATACACTGTTTAGCATGAAATTGGGAGTTGGCGTTTGCAGTTAGACAGTCCTTCATTAGTCCATCATCTGGTTTTTCAATTGGTCCACAACCTCTTCGAAGCGCAAATTCTTGTTTTCCATTAAAACCCCACACAGCATCGAGTTCAGTCACACAAGTTGTAACTCCTTCTCTGCATGTTTGAAGATGTCTTTGCTTCAAGCTATCCCAGCAGTCGGGGTCGCCAATGCTCAGCTGCTTCCCATAATGATCAAAAGCATATTCGCAGACATAGCATACTTTGCTATTTTCTATTGAACCAATATTACATTTGTTTGCATCACATTCGCTCTTGCATGTTTGCGTCATTTGTCCGTTGAGGTTGAAAGTAGAACAATCATTTTCACCTGTCGACTCTTCCTTGATTTCAAAAAATGAGCATCCCTTGAAATATTCTTCAGAAACATTCCCAGCTTGGGTCTGAATGATCTCGTGAGCATTAAAACATCCTTGATTAGCATAAAAAGGGCATAAATCTGTTGGGCCATCGTCTTTGCAATAGTCTTCGGAGTCATCGTCATCACGAAGTGAACTGCACTGAGCGCAGACTCGCTCAACAGGATCACCATCTTCACCAGTTCTTCCGAGTAGATCGAGAACATCAGAGTCAGTATTGCAGTTTGAAAGTTCATTACAAGTAAGCTTACAGTCCTTGTATCGATTACCACTAATAGTACTTTCAAAGCATGCTATTTCTTCTGTTATCTCAGTCACTGCGCACCCACGAACAAATGTGATTGTCTGTTCACCCGTCGCTTCCCACTCAACGGTAACTTCTGTTTTACAGAAATTTTGATTTTCAGGACAAGAGACTTCTGTTGTAGAAAGATCGATCAAAGTGTCATTCGCGGACCAGCAATTCTCTTGTCCTTCAATAAGGTTTCCAACGTGGTCGTATTTGACATAACAGTTATGACAAGTAAATGCACTCGCCACGGAGAGTAGAGCTGCGAAAAACTTCAACCGCATAGCGCGAAACTTTCTCGACTGAAGCTGCCCTGGCGATTTTGCAAGAAGTACTATTTGGTTTAAAATGGCGCGGCGGAACCTGCGGAAGGAACTGATCTACTGCTATGCGCCGTGAACTTTTAAAAATTCGCACAAGTTGGACTTTTGGAAGAAAAGTTTTATTGTCAGTTATCGATTTTGAAATAGTTCTTTCCATACGACCCTCCGTACGAATTGCTGATAATTTCAGCATGCGCTTTTTTGAACATCATCAAGTGAGTAGCTCTTTCCAAGAATCGGCTTCACCAAATTCTGAGAAGCCATTTCATCCAAACACTTGATCGTTTCTAGCATGGCCTCGTCTTTTTCATTGAAATCCCAAAAAGCTAGAAATCTTATTCAAAGCAATTTTAGAGATTGAAGGCGCTACCTGTAAGTCCGATGCCTCTGATTTGAGTTTCTGGGCCCATCAGTAAACGAGGGTTAATTGTTATTTCTCCTCGGCATCCGACGATCTAAAATGCCGCTCTTAGTAATAGCCTCTTACTGTATCAAAAACTATTTTCATTACCATTACACGACCAGATCCAGTATTGAGCATAGTAAGATCGTTTTCCAAGTTTTTGTTCGCGAGCATTTCCACAATCAAATCGAAGCCGCCCTCTGCTTCCTTCATTTTCTGAAGATAGTCTGGATCATCGTGGCGATAACATCTGACTCCTTGAGATTCAACAAGAGCTGCTCCATTCACAGATCCAGCTGTGCCGATAACTTCTAACCCTAGATGTTTGCCAATTTGAAGACATGCTGTTCTGGGATCATAATTTTTGTCATATTCGAGCTAAGCATAATTATTTTTATGATCGTCTCCTAGACCAACGCCGCCAGATGCGCCGTGAACTAGAAGTTTTTCGCCTTTTTGTGCTCCACCAATCGTTCTAAAAATAAGTGATACATATCTGAGTTATAAATTTCATTTTTTCACTTCATTTAATACGGAAAATAAGGGTGTCACTATAAAGTATAGTCTATACGAAAATTTGCAAAAATAACGTTATAAGTATTTCTTTCCCCTTTTTAACACGCCTTACTTATCTCTCCGCTTAGTAAATCTTACTTAATAGCTCGAAAAGCGGTAAAGTATGGAACTCCCAAAGCTGATCCTTCTTCAAAACTCAATCCTTGATGCAGTTTCACGGCAAAAGTCTCTTCGACTGTAGCTTTTTCCGCGTACGCCCCTGAGGCAGTCACAAGAAGCGAGTAAACCTTGTCTCCGACTTTGAAATCATTGACATCAGCGCCTACAGCTTCGACTACTCCACATACATCCCCGCCTGGAGTGTACGGAAGCTTCGGAAGTCTAGACGGAAGATAGTTTCCAGAGCGAATGTAGGTATCGACTGGGTTTATTCCAGCTGCTTTGACTGAAACAAGAATTTGACTTGGCCCGGGCTCAGGATTAGCGATCTCTTTGACATTCAAAACGGACTCGTCTCCGAATTGATCAACTACAACGGCGCGCATTTTTGACGAAACAAATCTCTTAGAGCTTCTAAAAACGGATATTCTCGAGGGTTTTCTTTGTTTTCTCACCGGAGGATTACGGACATGGCGGTAACAATGCAAATATGTCTTTTGGAGACTCCACCCTTAGGGAGCGAGCCAATGATCGCTCTTTTTATGGCACGATTGAAGATTTCAAGCTCTTGATAGATAGCCGTTTCGGCCGCCCTTACAAGGCCGGTTAGCTCAGTTGGTTAGAGCGTCGTGCTAATAACGCGAATGTCGCGGGTTCGATCCCCGTACTGGCCATTCTTTTTCAATCTTTTTGGAATTTCGAGAGCTACAGTACCTACAGTTGTGCATGCATTTACGTACGCTTTTCTGGATAAAGAAGGTTAAGACGCCTCTCTTTTCGCAAAGCCTATTTGATAGCTCAAAACTGCAGTAATCCTATTTCGATAAGGAACAAAAATCTGGCTACACTTGGATTTAGCATTATCAGGAAGTCTAAACAAGCATATTGCTGCAACTTTGGGTGCGCGTCAGTTAAGGCGTTTTTGCCATTTGCGTCTTTTAAGGCATTGCGTCTTTTAAGGCACTTGCGTCAGTTAAGGCCCTGAAAAATGACTTGTGGAATTCTGATATCAACTAGGGTCTGCTAGATTTCTTGATAAAATATTACTTTACCAATTCCTAGGGTAAAGCCAGAGTTAATATTTTCTCAAGAAAATCTTTTTATATTCAGTTATAAGCTGAACCGCTGGTTTATGATTGAATTTGAAGTTTTTCGTGATAGAATAAATTTATTATTTGTAAATATAAAGGTTCGACACTAAAATTTTAGTTAATTTTCTCAGATCGTTTTCAATGTATTTGAAATTATCTGAAATTTAAGTATTTTGAATACGCTGTTAAATTTGAGATTGAAATAAGGAGAATTTCAAGGATAGTTACAATCGAGGTAATTTAGCAGACCCTAGTTGATATCAGAATTCCACCAGTCATTTTTCAGCGCCTTAACTGACGCAAGTGCCTTAAAAGACGCAATGCCTTAAAAGACGCAAATGGCAAAAACGCCTTAACTGACGCGCACCCTGCAACTTTGCAAAAGAAGAAAAGCGTAACTTTTCTGAAGATTCTCCTTAGAAGCTCATTATTTGAGAAGTCTGATTCATTACTCATTGTCCAAATTTTCATTTTACGATGTCTCTGCTTTCCTTGTGTAAAATGATTTGAGTTTGTCACAAGATGTCAGACGATTCTCCTCGAAGTTTGTCATCTTCATCACTTGGGGACTACAGGAGCGAAGTGATCGATGAATCTGCTTACGATTATCTTTCTGTCAATAGAGATTTACAATTTCCTAGTGATATAGAGAGAGAACAAACAACCACAAAGTTAGAGGTGATACAGCGGTTTTAAAATGTTTCTAATAATATTTAGATAGACAGTTTAAAATTCAATAACTGGAATTTAATAAAAGAAAATGAAAATAACAAGAAGAGAATTGGCGGTATTTTGTCTTATTATTCAATTAAATCATTTTCATAGAGCTTGAAAAAGAGATTGGTGATCTGAAAGACATCGTCAAAAAGCTGGTAAATACGAAGCCTAATGTTGAAACCTCAGAAAAAACCAGTGGGGTAGATGTAAATCCAAAATCCGTTGACCTTGCTGTAAATAATGAAAGAGAGCTTCCTGGCAGTATTCAAGAATCTGAAAGTGACCTTACTGCATTTAATCCCTCATCAATCTCTGCAGCAATACAAATAAAATTTGGCGATCAAGAAGTTCAAATGGAAAAAGTACGGGACGATATCGAACGGCTGGGCAGAATTTTCAAAGATATTTCTGGCGACTACATGGAACAGAAGTCCTCACTGAAAAATATTCAGACCTACGTTGATATATTAAAAAGAAAAGAGGTATCACTTTCTTAAATATAAGATAAAGATTTCAGCTTTAGACTGAAAATAGTGAAAGATTGACGATGTTATCTCGAAATCAGCAGGAAAACTTTGAAGATGTCCAAATGATTATTAACCGTTTAAATTCTGGAGAATTCGGCGAAATCAAGCAAAGGAGTAGTTCTTGTGCAAAAAATTCAAGATGCACAGAATTTTTTCTTATTGCGATTGCTTATCTTCTTGATCTGACAATTCATTAGTCTTTTAAGACGCCCATTTTTATGGTTCCTGACATGTAAAAGCAATAAATAATGTACACTGAACATTATACAGTATGACCTGTCGATGATTTAATTTAGCTGATTCGGCCACAAAAACAAAGTTTTAGAGGTCGCGTCTTGCAAAGTGTTGATTTCCGGCGGCATCGTAATGATTTTAGAAAATCGCTCCAGCAAGTACTTACACTGTGTTACACAATCTTAGCCGCGCTCAACTGAATCACCAGAAGACTTCCGCTTTTCACGCGCGGAGCCGGAATAAAACTGGCACTTGTCTAAGGCTTGGCGGTTTTTCAAATCCAGAAATTCACGTCACAATTTTTGGAATATGATTTTTAACGTAAGATTCAAATCAATAATTTCTAAAAAGTTGTTTTCTATTTTCGTTTTTCCTACTTTTTTTGCTATTGTATCCACATTTTTGACAACAGAAAAAAATAAACTACGATCGAAAAAAAAAATTCAAAATAGGGATTTTCTCAATTTAGCGGCGTCACGTGCGAGCAGCTAAAGTCGGCTCAATGTGATAATATCGCTGGCATTTCTTTTCTAAACATTAGTTGACCCATGTTGGATTTAATCGCTAT